>NC_143016.1:160841164-162041164 GCF_055824585.1 Amblyomma mixtum | reverse complement strand
AGTACGCCGTCGAGGTCTCTCCGACAAACTCATAAAGCGGTACTTTGGCCCGTATACAGTTCTTCGCCGCATCGGCGAACTTAACAACGAGGTGCTGCCCGAAGGAACACGACCGTCATCACGTCGTTCACCCCGCCCTGAAATTGTGCACGTAGTGCGGCTTAAGCCGTATTACGCGCGATGATCGTCTGCCCCGAACTGATATCGAACTGCCCCGTGACAATATGACCTACACCTGATGCTCCTCGTAAGATCGTCAGTTTCATATGAACCTGTGCTTGTAGCAGGACAGGAACCGAATATATCTGTCCGCGGTTGCCCGGTAAAACTGTAATTTATATTCGTTCGTGCACGCTAGTGGGGAATATCAAGGAGTTTTATGTGACATTGAAAATCGAATGATGTACTATGCTGCGCTGAAACCGAGCCATTATTAGGTGGAACGTTTCCACGTTACAACTCCGTAAGATATCACATGGCTGACTTGTGTTAAACGCAGTTTTTTTTTCAGCATTATTTCTCGTGTTTAGTGAAAGTTTACGCTCTCTTCAGTGCAGCGTTTAATGAAAGCAACGGACTTTTCGCGTCTCCGAAGAGCGACGAAGACACTGAGCATCTCCCTCAGGAGATACGTGCTCTGAATATGAAAATAATGAAGTGTGTCCAAATACATTGCACACAAGATCTTAATCAGAATGTTGAGAAGAGGAAAACAGACTTCCTTACACACCAAGCCTTAAACACGAATGCCTCTCCCCTAGCCTCCCTAATGATACCCGCTCCGCTCTTCCCATATTCTCGTCTCTTATAAGAAGTACACGTGCCCTAATTCCCCGTACAATTATCCTCATTCTAATTATTTAACGAGTTTGGAGGAGGCATCTCTTAGAAGGATAAGGGCTGGCGATAAGGGGTAAAGTATCCCATTACCCCATGCGTGACGGGCCGATGGGGCTCTCATGAAAATGCAGTGCTCAGCGCATGTCTCAAACGTTTCACGCCGGCCGCTGAGACAACGATTACTGAAGCTGGACTTATGGCTAATAGGGAGGAACACTCTTCCTTGTCGATAACGGACAACACTAAGAGCATGAGTCTGTTGAGGCCTCTGGCAAAGAACAGCCCCCGCGACCTGCTTTACCTACTCGACAGCCTCTTCTTATGCCACATGGCAAGTTCTCGAACTAGATAGAAGAAATGTTTAAAACTCTGAGGGGAATGACATTTAGGTTGTATTTTAAGCAGTCGCAATCGTTCTTGCTGATAATGGTTTCCAGCATCGGCCTACAAAAAAAAGATCGTTCGCATTCACTGGAAAAATCTCGGTAAAAATCATCTACAGCCTTTCTAAAGAAATTGTTTCAGCGCATTAGACTCAGGCCTTGCGTTTCGTCGAGAAAACTCGGTGCCAGAAATTCAGTATTCTGTCCCTCTAGTAGAGCAGAAGGTCCCCCCCCCCCCCCACAAAAAAAAAACATACGAAAGAAGTGGTTTGAAATCCTTGAGGCTCAAGCATGTTCGCACACACCAGTATATAGTGCGTGTGGGCATTTGCGAGTGTATATATATATATATATATATATATATATATATATATATATACATATATATATACATGGTCTGTTCTGAAAGTAGTAGGACTGGTTTTTTCCTGGGCGAACGGGCGGACGAGAGGTGGTCTGCGCGTGCAGGATCGTTGAAGGGAGATATTGGGAGTGCTGTGGAAAATCGGCAGTCGGCTCTCGGCCGTTAAAAAGAGGAGGTCGCTTGTACTGTGAACCCCTGTCGAAACGTCTCGCCACGCAGCATCGTCGAGCGTTTACTGCATCAGCGATACGCGATCAAATTTTGAGTAAATCTTGGCAAAACGGGCAAAGAGACTCAAAACATGATTAAGGAGGCCTACGGTGACGCTTCCATGGGTATATCAGGTGTTTTTTGAGTGGTACAAGCTTTTCCGAGGAGGTAAGGAAAGAGTGGAGGAAGACGACCACTCCAGACGCCCTTCGACCAGCAAGACCAACGAAAATGTGTAGCGAAAGAAACATTTACTTAAGAGTGATCGTAAAATGAGTATCAGAATGATTGCTGATGACTTGAGCATTCCTCAAACCCAAGTTTTTGATATCGTGAGAGAAAACTTATCCATGAGGAAAGCGTGCGCGAAGTTGGTGCCGGGAGTGTTGTCAGAGGAGGAAAAGGCGAACCGGAAGGATCTTCATCATGTAAATGAGGACCCCGGTTTTTTGCCCAGCACAAGGCGGCAGCGCTGCCTCAGCCCCCTTACAGTCTCGACATGGCCCCGCCAGACTTTTTTCTATTCCCGAGAATAAAATCGACGCTCAAGGGGAAACATCACGGACCGGTAGAGGTGGTTGAACAGGCCGTGACGAGGGAGCTAAACATCATTCCGGTCCAGGCGTTGCTGGAGGCGTACGAATACTGTAAAACTCATTAGCAGCAGTGAGTAGGTGCGGAAGGGTGCTACCTTGAAAAATTGTAATCGTTTGTACTATTCTCTTGAATAAATTTTGTTTAAAAAAATGAGTCCTACTACTTTCAGAACAGACCATGTGTATATATATATATATATATATATATATATATATATATATATATATATATATATATATATATATATATATATATATATATATATATATATATATATATATATATATATATATATATATATATATATATATATACTGGTCACCTGCGTGTGTGCATTTGCGGCAACACATACACACGCACGCACACACAAATATATATATATATATATGACAGAAGCCAACAGCCACAGAAACCAAGGGGCACAGGGGATTTTTTTTTTTATAAGTTATTTATTTTGTGGTGTTGATCAATTTAGAAAATTACGGAATATGTTATCGTTTAAAGATAACTGATTAGAAAAGCAGAAGAAAAAACAACCACCTGCCGCCGGTGGGATCCGAACCCACGACCTCCGAATTACGCGTCCGGTGCTCTACCTCTGAGCTACGGCGACGGCTGTCAGTTCTTCTGCTTTCGGGGGTATTTATGTTTACAAGTAACCTAACCTTGAGAGTGTTCATCAGCGCCACCCACTTTCACAAGCGGCGGACGTAGAACGTCCTGAGTTACCGCAGACTTTATATATATATATATATATATATATATATATATATATATATATATATATATATATATATATATATATATATATTTGTGTGTGCGTGCGTGTGTATGTGTTGCCGCAAATGCACACACGCAGGTGACCAGCCTATACGACAGGAATTGTTTGTCAGCCGTCCTCACTCGGTAGCAACGACGTAGTAGATGAGATATCTTCGCTGAAGCTCAATATTCTTGGGTAAGCCGGAAGTTCCGCTGCTGTAGGCGATCATCATTACGTCGTCTTGGCTGCTGTGGTCGTCGTCGAATGCCGCCTCGTTCGCCTCCCACTGAAGGGGAGACACGCACGTGAAGCCGGGCGTGTCGTCCACCGACAGCTTGCCCTGGATGAGACGGGAAGAGGAAAAAGATGAACATAATATTGTACCTAACAAAAAACACTTATCCGCTATTCGAAGATGACGTTCGAAAGGCAAGCGCTGATTCAAGCTAAATGCACCAATTGTCTCTGCCAGGCAAGAAACACATTCGTCTTACCATGAACCCAGCTTGGGTAAGCAAAGTGAATAGGAATGAACCGCTACAAGACACGGTGATTGCGGATTTCGGAACACGCGCACCCTGCTGTGCATTTTTCAGTGGCCGCTGTACTGCGTCGCGTTTTTTCTCGGCCTGGTGTCGTCCATTTCGCGCCCCTCAAGCTTTGAGTACGCTTAGGTGGAAATGACAATGCGACGATTACTGCTTTCATTTTCAATTTATGCTGAATAATTTCCGATAACTTAACGTGTGTTGCACTGATGTCTGTGTAGTTATTTTTAATGCATGAAAAGGTCGACTGATGCTGCACAATGTAGCATTCGGCTTGCATTGACCTTGATTACCCGAGGGGTGGCTCTGGTGTTGTGCCTCTAAAGTTTTGTCCGTAACCGAAACAAGACGTGGAAAAAACTCATCGTGTTGAAATATATTTGAATGCATTCGGCTGATAACGTTAAAAATGACAACAGTTATGAGACGGACTGAATCTGAAAAAAAAAAAAACATAACGGCAAAGAGCAGAATACGCTTAAAAATACTGACAGTTCGCTACGTGCACAGCTGCAAACAAAAGTAAAGTGTCAACTGCCTTGTCGAATTTCAGAAAACCTTTGCTATAACAGCTTTTTATTGTGGACATCCGCTTACGACCACTGCATAACTTGCTGTTTGAGCCAGTCACAACATTTCCTGCTTTAACGGTCCCTCAACGTTCAGCCTTATTATGCATCCAGAGGTCGGTTAACTGTCATGTCCTTGAGCATTTTTTACACTATTTTAACCTACCACTTCACCGTTTGAACTCGACAGTTTCATCACGCGGTTTTTCATGTGCTCCTTTATGCTCTGTTGCTGTTTCAATATCCCTGGTTGGAAACCCAGTTATGGGTTATTTATATTCCAATGGCACTAATATTCAGTAGAACAAGCAGTAATCACCTTTAGTTTTATCTGCGGTAGCAGTGGAATGAAAATGTCCGAGGTGCCCGAGTCGATGAGGAGGTGAGTGACATCCATATTTCTGATGCTGGCCAGGTGTTCCGCTGCAATCAGCGAAGACGGTAGAGGCGAGTGAAGTGTTTAACTGTTTAACTACAAGTCATGGTTCATGTAACACCACAATCCTCACCGCGAAAATTTTGAGTGCCGGTACAGTTGACCAAGCTGAGCCTTAGTAAGTGGTCCTCACTATCTCAATTTACTTGTGTTGTGACTAAGTTGGAAATAGACGCATAGAGAGCACTAGTCGTGGAAGCATCCGTGCATATGCTGCTTCACTTTACGCTTTATCATCTGTTCAGTCCATGGTACATTACCTTAACTCTCGGCTTCGGCTCTCGGATCGTCTCAAAGATTTTTAAATAGCGGCTTTGGCTCAGAACCACATCAGAATGTAATCTAAATCCTAGAACAAAACCTGAAGTGATGGTAAACTAGGTAAACTATTTGCGCACTGTTTGCTCTTGATCCAAAAACTAAAATAAGATAAACAGTTAAGTTATAGCAAAGCCAATCCAACTGAGGTTTTGAGCATTAAAAACTGGAGGGGGCACTTCAATGTACGCGATGATGCGGTTTATATGTAATGTCCATATATGCGGAATTGGCAATTCTCGAATTTAGATTCACAGATCCTGGGCGTGCTCATACCTCTCCTGACGCAGTGGTGAAGCAGTTAGGTGATGTGCCAGCTCCCTGCGATCGCAGGTACTACCACTGGTGGGCCTTGTGCGATCCAGGTTACTCTTCACGTGCAACCTCTCGCGGCCAATCAATAATTTATCTGCCACCTGCCACGGTGACCAAGTTTGCTCACAGTCCGGTGGACAGGTTCTGATGGCGCGACAAGATCACGTGCCTCGAATGCAGTCACTCCAGCGACGCTTCTCTAAAAAGCGCACTGCAGGCGTCGCTATACTTAAGGAATACAGCGCGAAAAGATAAGGAAAAACGAAGAAGTGGACAGGACTGGCGCTGTCCTGTCCACTTCTTCGTTTGTCCTTGTCTTTTCGCGCTGCATTCTTTAACCATGATCACTGACCAACAAGCCCAAACAGCCACTTTAGTCGCTATAGTGTTCGCTCAACTGTTCTATGCGCCTGTCTTAGGCACGGTGCAAACTGTAGCACCAGGTGCACGGAAAAGTACAGCGGGAAATATGAGCAGCTACATCTGGATTCAGAGTTTGGGAAAAGTTGTCTCCAGTAGAGCACCAGGTGGGCTAACATATCGCTTTCCATTCGTTACCATCGCGAAATGGCGCCAAGGCCGTTACACGATAGCGTAACGGCTCCCGTTCAGCGGAAAACCCGGCGTCGTCATCGGCTTCAGTGAAAAATGTAACTTGAGCTTGCAACGTCATCGCAACCTGCCCAATGGATTTTAAAGCAAACTACCTACGTGGCAGGTGGCTAAGGAAAACCAATCTGCATCTCAAAAGCCCGACCGACAAAAGTGTTTTGAAACAGCCACCTGCCAGAGCTCTGGCGCGTCGCTTAACCACTGCACTGCTGTGCCAAGAGTAGAATGAAGACTCCTAGCGGTCTCTGAATGTAAAGATTAGATCTTCCGGTTGCGCATATATGAACTTTAACCCTTTGAGGTTACCGCGTCATACCTTTAAGGCGGAGCTTAAGCCTCCCCTCCAGTGTTTTGCAGCTGCGTCACGGTGCAGTCGGCAAGCATGGTGCATCGCCGTTTTCGCCCGATGTTGAGTTTCTCGGCAGCGAGCGCAGCGCATAGCAAAGGGCGACTGGTCGGATTCCCAGTTGAAAGGGACACCACTCCGCACTATTTCAGAGGCAACGCATTTCGTGCAGTGCTGCTAATGCCATTCGAGTCACGCCACTTAAACGCCCCAGAAACTGTATGAATATCTGTACTCGTCCCTGTGCATTCGTCGCATGGAGCGCAGAGCAGCTCCCAGTTTTGCAGAATATGCAAAGCTGTCACCTCTATTTAATTCTCCAGCGAGGATCAGTGTGGCTCCCGAGAACATGACGCCGCACAGGGCGGAGAGGCCGTCTACGGTGGAGCCGCTGATGTGGGCGTAGACGCGGTCTCCTCTGCCCAACCCCAGACCCTGCAGGCCTGCTGCGATGCACCGGAAACGCCGCAGTAGCTCGCCGTGAGACACCGCTTTCTCCTGGCACAGCTGAAGGCAAATAAAATCACATCTCAGCGCTTCTCTGCTTTAGGCGTCTTGGAATGCACTAATATAGATTCCGTCTGGCTACCGAACTATGCTATTGTATCATTCACAGCGCGACGCCATGTCCATTGGCTTCAATTCGATTTTATTTTTCACCGTGTTCTAACGAAATAGTCCGTGGGAGAACTGCTGACAAAGCCTGCCTCCGGTTAGAGTGACAGGAATTGTTTCGAGTGACTACTACCTCCTGGCTTAGTGTACCACTGTACTCCGTTGGCATGTCTGCCTGTCACGCTGAAGTTCAACTTCGGTACAGTTTCACCACACTTCGTTTCACAAGAAAAAAAAAATGATCAGGAACTAATGCAAGCGCCCCTTGCTGGAATGCTCGCCCCATTTGCTATAGGTGCAGCTCTATCGACCACTCCAAGCTCTGTGGTCGCTGCCTCATTACTAGCTCGACTTTTGCATGCACCTGGCTCTACCTGTTCCACTATGCTTACGTCCCATGCGCTCAGAAATCCAGCCAGCAAAATGGAACCGTTGGTATTGGTAGCTGCCCACAGGAGTTACAAAGTTGCTTTCAGGTTGGCAAGTTTAGTCTGGTTCATATCACGAACGAAGCATTAAATGGTCCCCCAAAATGTGACCTCCAAGAAATTGCGTCGACCCAAAGTCGGTACTTCTCAGTCTGGTAGTCTTTCGCACGACAGAATGTGACCTCCAGTTACGGAGAAGTGGAAAGTGTTCGACCATGAGGTCATGAAAATTGGTGTAAGAAATTGTGTTTGAGGATTTCTTCATGGATATTTGCCTTTTTTCCGCTATTTTCGTCCACTCTGACCGGACGAGCTCATGCGCGCTTATGTGCAAAAAAAAAAAGAAAGAAAATCGAAACTACAAACGACCTGATGTGCCACTATCGGTAGGCACCGCAGAATATTTATTTTCTCTGCGGCGGTGGAAAATGAAATAAACTAAAGAAACAAATGTCTGATTTTACACTGTATTATGCACTAGATTTTGATCAAAAAACAACACTGTGCAGCCTGCCGGCGTGCAACGTGGCTACGTGCGGCTCTGATTTGCCGCCCTAACCAACGCCTCATAACCGTGCTCAACATATACCTTGAGACAGCATTTCAGTTGTTCAACTTTCGGAACCTCGAATGGCATTTAGCCTTGATGGAGTTCCGCGGTAGTTAGCGAATATTTCTAAATGTAGTCGGAGGCTTTCGAGATTTTCTTTCTTACGATTATAAATGCCGGTGAAAGAGGTGCCGCCATATTCTGCTAAAATAGATGCTGCTATACATTTGTACTCCGAAGCTAAAGAAGAAAACGTCAATGTGAGCAAAATCAAAGGTACCTTCGTGGCGATCGTGTAGTGCAGCTACACGCGACAAATATTTAAAAAGAAAACTTTGTAGTAACGTGAGTGAGTATTATTTGACTTCATGCGCTTATCTCTTTGCCCACTTAATCGCATGAAGACGCTGCACACCCTGGAGACGTGAGTTCATGTTTTAATGTTATTTCAAACTCTAGATTGAATCTCCGGTTCTCCTTGGACTCCAGTGATATGCAAACCAAACACCGTTAATAAAAGCTCGTGTAGCGGCACTGGACTGACGGCGGAACCGAGTCACGTTAAGTTTGGGTGCATTTTCAGCACTGAGAATAACCAAGAGCATTCTGGAACAGGCTTTGTAGCAGGCAAAAAAGTGTCTAAAGCAGCTTCCATGAGTTTTGTAGTAGAAACTTACAATGAGAAATTGCTAAAATTTTGCAAGATATAGAGGGAGTTTCAACTGACTTGTGCCATGGTTTAAAAAACGGCAATGCGCTTCACGGAGATATGAGTAGCGTAGGCTTTTAGGCAGCCGTCTTAACCGCGTCAGCGCATTTTTTTTTCCGTCCAAACTTACTTGTGCTTAAAGAGAGAAGTGAGTAATACTTTGCATTACTTACATTGGCGAACATTTTTCATTGCAAATGTTGCAGTGAGGGTTAAGAACCGCCAATTTCAGCTGCTTAGTTGAAGATGACATTAGCCTAGTTGTTTTTTGGAAAATTAAATAAAGCCCGCTACATTTAAAATTCGCAACTGACTTCGCTCAGGTTTCGCGACGTTAGCGCTCTCAAATGCGCTCCATTTTAAAAGGGGATTCCAGGACGAATAAACTGACCACTGGTGATAGCGATCGTTCCGGAATGAGAGCGGCCGCTTTGCTTTGGTAATTATGATGCTGCACCAGGAGGGCGGCCCCGCCATCACCGTTTCACGGCATAGCACATGCTTCATCCAATCTAACATGGTCGCTCCACTTGCGAAGAACCGTATTATCGCACATGCGTTGTCGCCGTCGTAAATAGTTCTGCTAGTTTTCACCCCTCATCAGTTCGGCGTCACCCTATGCTCCCTAAGCGCTTCGCAGCTATCTCTTCGAGAGCTTGCGACGAACTGACTCTGTTTCCTCGCACCGCAGCATTATTCAAGTTCGTGCAGCGGAAGACGTGCGGCGAATACACAAGCTCGAAATCACGAGTGATCTGATCAACATATGGGCACCATGGAGAATGACATAGCATGACTCTAAGCCGCTAAATTTAGTTACAGCGCCTATTTATGTGAAGCAGTTTTCTGAACTGAAAGTTCAAATTAATGTGGTTCTTCTGTACAAACACGAAGCTCAGATGTTGATGCCGCTTTTGAGCGAGTACAAATGAGCTTCCTGACAGCGAGTTATAACTTAAAAAAAAAAAAAGCCATGTCACAAGTCATTCTCGCGGTCTTGAATTACATTGAACTTCTGGAATACGATACGATGCTTAACAAAAGCCGGGTGAAGCCAGCACAACCCAATGTAGCTGCATCTTCAGCCTCGTACAAGCGATTATTCTTTTCCATGTCCCACTCCGCGTTCGAGTGGCACAGAGTTGGCAGTGACGTCGAACAAATGCAAAACACTCGCAGAATGCGCGCTAACAACAGATGTCAAAGGGCAAGAAAGATAGACGAGGGGAGACATTTTTATGCTCTTCACTTCTGCCAGGGCTCTTCAATGCTAAAATAATATTGTCATGTAGTGATGACTGCAGTTCGCAGAGCAGGAGGACAGCGAAAATGGCTGCTGTACGAAAGTCTTGATTTGAGCAGAGTTGCGTCCGCAAAGAACTGAATGAGTCGGCGGCGGCGCAGCAACAAGCGAGCTCAGTGGTCGTCGAACCGAATGCCCGCCCTCTTGGCAGCAATCATTTTAAAGCTAATAGTGAACTTCCGAGATATAGCACGGAAAGTTACTAGAACATTCTGGAGCAGAATCTGTGGAATCGGCTGCACCTGGAAGCAATCAATAGAGAGTAATCTCGGCGCGCTTTGCGTAACATAAAAGCTATAAAGCGGCGTGCCGGCAGCTTTGAGGAATGAACAAGCACTGCAAAGATTCTCGGCGTTAATCCCCTATCAAAGAAGCATCAACCCGATGCTTTAGACATAAGGCGGCTACAAACAACTAAGACGGATTGTGCAAACAAATAAACACCATGTGCAAACACAGCGTCCTTTAGGGCGCATACTGGGGCTTTAGACGGACGACAAGGACAACTTATGGTCGTACGTGGCGTCGCTGGGATGCAGTCATTTCGTCAAGAACGACTCATAGTACAGTTCCCCTAGCCGACGAAGAACCTTGTACGTGACGGAATAGCGTCGCAAAAGCTTTTCACTGAATTGGCGCTGGTTAGTGGGCGTCCAAACCCAGACTCGGTCTCCTGGCTTCTATTCCGCGTTGCGTCTTCGAAGGTTGTGGCGTCTGGCGTCGGTCCGCTGCTGGTCTTTAATCCGTATTCGGGCAAGTCTTCGAGCTTCTTCTGCGCGTTGAAGGTAGGCGGTGACGTCGACGTTCCTTTCTTCGGTAACGTTGGGCAGCACGGCGTCTAGTGTGGTCGTAGCCTCGTTGCCATGGACGGGCGTAAAAGGCGGCATCTGGGTGGTCTCCTGAGCAGCGGTGTTGTAGGCGAAGACGATGAAAGGCAGGATAATGTCCCAGGTCTTTTATTTCCCATCGACATACATCGCAAGTATATCGGCGATGGTTTTGTTCAGGCGCTCGGTCACTATTTTTGTCTGAGGATGGTATGCAGTGGTCCTCCGGTGGCTGGTTTGGCTGTAACACGGGATGGCTTGCGTCAGTTCCGCCGTGAATGCTGTTGTTCCTCTGTCCGATTTGTTCGTGATGAGCACACGGGGGGCGCAGTGCCGCAGAAGAATGAACTCCATGAAGAATTTGGCGACCTCTGGTGCTGCTCCATTCGGCAGGGCTTTTGCCTCGGCGTAGCAGGTCAGGTAGTCGGTCCCAATGATGATACACTTATTTCCAAACGTTGACTTCCGGACAGGGCCAAGCCTCACATAGAAACTATGAGAACTAATTATGGGCAACGAATGCTATCCTATGAACTTCCAAAACACCTCACTGTACTGGAAAACGACAACGTTGATTTAAGGGTCATATTTTTTAAGCCCTTTTTTGTACATTATGTCAAATGAAGTTTATAATTTTTTTTCGTGTTTACTCCTTTTTTTCTAGGTTTTATTAATTGCGAGTGTACTCCTGTTTTCTTTTCTCATAATGTTATTTCTGTATAAACACGTATTATTGTCTTTGTGAACTTCGCTTGTGCCGTCCCAGGAAATAACTCTGAGAAAAGAAAAGTCCTGCTTGCCGATGCTATTGTACCGCTGTCGAGGACCTACTAAGCTTCGTAGTTTTTTTCCTCGACTCCTTTTCATACCTATCGGCATGAATAAAGATTATTATTGGTATTATTATTAATATTAGTACAATTAAGTCCATGCGATCTGCTGAAACGGCCATGAGGGGGTTTGAATGGGGTTCAGAAATCCTGGTGGTGAGGTGGAAGGGGTCTTTCGTCGCTGACAATCTCGGCAGGTTTTCACACAATGTGCGACATCGGCAGACAGTCGGGGACAGTAATATTTTTCTTGAATGCGGCGGAGGGTGCGAGAAAACCCGAGATGTCCAGCTGTCGACTCGTCGTGTGAAGCCTGGAGAACTACTTCTCGCAGACTTGCAGGTACAACAAGGAGGCAGGCTGCTTTGTTCAAAGCGAAGTTCTTCTTCACGAGGACATCATTGTGTACACAGAACAAATACAATCCTTGCCTCAAGGAGGCGAGAGGTGAAGAAAACATGGCGTCCAAGTATTCGATGAGGCGTTTTAGGTCGAGGACGGAGCGTTGCTGTTGTGGAAAAGAGCTGGAGCTGATGCGTCCCAGGAAGGCGTCCTCATCCTCGTCCGGCGGCGGTGCATCTACAGGGGCTCGTGACAAGCAGTCAACGTCACAGTGCTTGCGTCCGGACTTGCAAACGACGGTGACGTCAAACTCGTGGAGGTGGAGGCTCAATCGAGCGAGGCAGCCGGAGGGGTCCTTCAAACTCCCAAGCCAGCACAGAGCGTGCTGATCGCTGACCACCTTGAACGGTCGTTCTTACAGGTAGGGGCAGAATTCTACGTGGCCCAGATGATGGCAACGCACTCTTTCTCAGTTGCCGAATAGTTCGCCACGGAGATGGACAAGAAGCGGCTAGCGTATGCGATTACTTTCTCCAGTGCGTCGGTGTTCTCAAAGAGGACGGCGCCGAGACCAACGCTGCTTGCGTAGGCATGAATTTCAGTCTCGGTGTTTTCATCAAATTGCACGACGCTCGGCGGGGACTGTAAACAACGCTGATGTTTGTCGGATGCTTCCATTTGCGGCGCTATTTAAATGGCACGGCTGCCTTTGCGAGTTGGGTGAGAGGCTCGGCGATGCGCGAAAAGTTCTTGAAAAATCGTCGGTACTAAGCGCACAGTCCCAGGAATCTGCGGAGAGCTTTATTGGCGACCGGTAGTGGAAAAAAGTGCGATAGCACCTGCTTTCTGCGGGGTCTAGGCGTACTCCCTCCTTGTTAATGATGTGGCCTAGAAACAGCAGCTGTTTATAGGCGAAGTGGCACTTCTCGGCTTTCAATTTTGGGCCAGAAGACTTGACTGCGTCTCGTACTGTTCGGAGACTTTTAAGGTTCTCTTCAAAGGTCGAGGCGAAGACAACGACGTCATCTAAATATAGCAGACAAATTTTCCTCTTGAGGCCTACCAGCGCTGTATCCATTTCTCGCTGAAACCTCGCTGCTGCATAACAGAGACCTAATGGCACCAGCTTGATCTCGAAGAGGCCATCCGGAGTGATGAATGCGGTCTTCTAGCGATCTCTTACATCGACAACAATTTGCCAGTAGCCGCTTTTGAGGTCCATCGATGAGAAATACTTGGCGTTACAGAGCCGGTCCTGAGTGTCATCGATGCGGAGGAGGGGGAAGACGTCCTTCTTTGTTAGTGGGTTCAAGTTTCGGCAATCAACGCAGAATCGAAGTGCGCCGTTTTTCTTTCTGTTTAGGACAACCGGTGCCGCCCAGGGGCTCTTTGAAGGCTGGATGAAGTCGTCACGAATCATTTCTTTTAATTGGTCGCGGACGTCTTTTCGTTCTCGCGGCGACACTCGGTAAGGGCTTTGGCGGATAGGTCGGGCGTGCTGGTCGGTTGTAATGCCATGCTTGGCAGTCGGCGTTTGTCGGACCTTTGGCGATGACGAGAAGCAGTCGCTGTAGCTTCAAATCAAATCAAATCAAATCAATTTATTTAGCATTTCTTTCAATACAGAAATAAATGCAAGGATAAGAACAAAAAGCTGCTTCTCGAGCAGCTTGACAACGGTTCTTACCCCTTGTTTTCTCTTGGCAACGGATAACAGCAGAAATAATACAAAGCTGCGATTAAAATTGTACGAAGATAAGAGCATGTAGTATACATAGAAACTGTAAACACAAAATACATAATATACATAGTAATTCCAAACAAAAATGCTGCATATTAGTAAAAAGTAATAATACTGGTTCAATGTAACTGATAGACATGGATTCAATAAGACGAATACTAATACTTAATCACCAATATTTTGCACACTGAAGAACATCTAACGGCGAAATTGATATATGGCTATACAGGACTAAAAACATTTCCTGCTACATTTGCAGGCATATAAGCACAGACCACAGTTTTACCACAGACAGTGTAATGCAGCCACCATTAAAAATACGTGCACAAAAAGCTGCAATAATAAAACAAGATTTCAAAACATTGACGTTACCTCCCTAAATTGTGAGTGAACAAACACTTAAGGTGTTGTTTCGATAGTGTGTGGATGTCCGTGTTTGAATTATGATAGTTGTTAAGTAAAGTAGGCATAATGTATTGTAGTCTGTTGTGACCATGATTCGTGCGGGAAAACGGCACCAACCATACTTCTGTTGTTCTTATATTGTACGGCACCTCGGGTGGTTTTGTTAAATTGCATAATCGTAGAAAAGGCATCCGATTAAATTTCAGGGAATATTTGTATTTTAATAGGGCATTCAGCTCGTACATATGTGTCACAGGAACAACACCAAGTAAGGGGAACAGGTCACTTGTGTGAGCGTCGTATGGAACATCTGCTATGTGACAGAGAGCTATTTTTTGTAAAAGAAGGAGTTTGTTGATGTTCGTTAGTGATGTAGTTCCCCATACAAGATTACAATAGTTTAGGGGAGGATTGAAAATAGCATTATAAAGTAGCAGCTTTATTTTGAGTGGAAGAACTTGTCTAAATCGGCAAAGTATCCCGCAAGCCCTGGCCAGACATTTAATCACACAGCCTACATGGATATCCCAGATCAAGTTCTCGTGAAAGGTGACACCGAGCGTTTTCACTTCCTTTGTTATTTCTATCTTCTCAGATCCTAAATAGAGATTAAGATTACGGTCAACAAATTTTTGTGATGACGAGAAAATGACAGCCTTTGTTTTTTTATTGTTTATTGCTAAAGAATTAATTTTGCTCCATTCTGACAATTTATTCAGGGTAATATTTCCAAATTTCTCGAGTTCCGTCGTATCGTCACATTGAATGAAAAAGCTCGTGTCATCTGCATAAATTACCAAAGAGGCTTCTGGGGATACCCGTGTTATATCATTAATGTATATATTGAAGAGTACCGGTCCGAGGACACTGCCCTGTGGTACTCCGCATGCTATGCTTCGTAATGTGGACTGCTCTTCTCCGATAGAAACGCATTGTTTTCTGTTTTCTAAATAAGATCTTAGGAGAGCAAGGACAATGCCACGAAAACCGTAGTGCTCTAATTTAGCGAAAAGAGTTTGATGATTAATTCTGTCGAAAGCCTTTGAAAAGTCAACGTAAACACCTAATGTTATTTTTCTTTCTTCGAATCCTTTGATAATGAAATCTTTTTGGGTTAGAAGAGCCAGTTCCGTAGACATATTTTGGCGGAAACCAAACTGGCGCTCCGACAAAACATTATGCTTATTACAAAATGACATAATCCTTTTACAGATGACTTTTTCAAATCCCTTTGAGATAACTGGCAGCACCGAAACTGGGCGGTAGTTCGAAAGCTCATTTTTGTTTCCAGATTTGTACAGGACAGTCACTTTAGCCCTCTGCATGTTCAATGGAAAGACACCAGTGGCTAGACACACATTGAAAATATGGGCAATAACGTCTACCAGGAGGTCGACAACAAACTTAATAGGCCTGATTTCCAGCCCGTCTATATCTCGTGCTTTGCTGTTTTTGCAGGACATAAAAACTGAGTGAATTTCCTGTGGTGTAATAGGTTCAAAAAAAGCAGAGTTTGCATTAGGTGCACCTAAAAAGAGTTTTGCATGTTCATTATAGTTGCTATTTGCAAGAGTTGTGAAGTATTCGTTAAAATGAGATGCTAATTGCGTACCAGTTAATTGCTGATCGTTGATTGTGATTTTCAGACTATCATTCTGTTTTGTGCCTGGTTTCAATAAATGATTTATTTCACGCCATATGAGGTCACTGCGGACAGATGCCTCATTAAAAACATGTTCGTAGTAATCTTTCTTAGATTTCCGCAAGAACTTGGTCACTTTATTTCTGTATTTTTTAAAAGCAGAAAAGTCTGCAGGATTTCGAGTTTTCACGAAATGAAAGTACATTTCATCTTTTTCGCGTATCATTTCGAGGCACTCATCTGTGAGCCATGGCTTGCGAATTTTTTTTGAACTCTTTACTCTTTTCACATGAAAACAACTATCGTAAACATTCTTAAGGACAGTCATAAACGTGTCATATGCTAGATTTCCATCTGTGCATTCATATACAGAGGTCCAGTTTGTGCATTCCACCCGACTTCGAAAAAGATTGAGAGTTTTCAGGTTAATATTTCGTGTAAGAAAAGACATTGGGGGATTGGCACAGTTTTTCAAAACACCATTTTGTTTGCAGATCAGATAAATTGGCAAATGATCACTTAGCTGTGCAGCAACGACACCTGATTTGGCGCACTCCGTTGTTTTGTTTGTGATAAGCAAGTCAAGAAGACTTTCAGAACAGGAGGTGATGCGTGTGGGTTCTGTTATGACGTTACTGCAGTGAAAGGAATCTAGAAGTGTTTGAAACTCATGGGAGCTGGAAGTATCTTCAAGAAAATTTATGTTACAGTCGCCACCAATAATGAGATTCAATTGATTGGAACATGTAAAGCTTAATAACTTATCTAGAAACGTGAAAAAGAGGTCAGGTTTACCGTCCGGTGGGCGGTATATAACGGAAAAAACTGTGTTTTGGCTTTGTAGTGTTAACACTTCATAATCAGCTGTCATAGCAGAGAATTCGGAGAGCATATTGCAAGTAAGGCGGTTGGAGACAAGTTGCAGTACGCCGCCACCTCGGCGTCGGCATCTGTTTAAGTAGAAGCTGTTGAAGCCATCCATGCTAAGTACGTCTTCTTGTGAAGTGTACCAGGTTTCTGTTACCATGATGACGTCAAATTTGAAACTAAAGCTGTCAAAGAAAGCTGTCAGTTCGTCATTCTTATTTTTTGCAGACTGCGCATTGCAGTGCAAAAAACTAAGATAGCCATTTTTGTTTGGGAGTGTGACATCGCGTGTTGCGGTCATCGCGAAAATCGGTAAGATAAGCTAGCACATTTGAGGGTGGCACTTCAAGATATCTTTGCTAAGTCAGCTTCGCATGCGATTGGGACGACAGTGGAAGTTTCTGTTTTCCGCGCAAAAATCTTTCCGCCCTTCGACCAGGCAAATTTCCAGCCCATTTCCTTTTTCTTTCTCATAGTTTCTCCGAGCAGTTTTTTCAGTTGCGGGCACAGGTGCTCATTTACAAACACTGATTGGGTAGGGGAAAATCCCAAGTCTTCAGTCGTGAACCTCGTCTTTTTTGCCTTCTCGACAACCGCATCCCGCATCGAAGCAGATTGCGGATCTAGTCCTGCCTGTTCTGAGAAAGGGCTGCTTGTTGTCGAAAGTGGGCGAGTTCTCTTGGTACGGATCGGTTGGAGAGGCTGAAGAAGTCTCGTATGTCGGATATTTCGTCGAAGAAAGCAATCGTAGTTTCTCTGTTAACGTGCTGTTACTCTTCGCTGAAGTAAGTCAGCAGTATTTCTGTTTGGCCATGGAGGAAGCGTGCGATGCCTCTTGCGATGCCGATTCCTCGGTCTAGGAGAAACTGCATGTTCCCCTCGAATACGGCTTCAATGTTATTGGCTTTCGTGGCGCCTACGGTGACGATGGCGGTTGAGCGGGGTGGGGCGCTCACTTATTCCGCCAGGACACTCAGGGAAACGTAATATTCCAGAGTTCTCCACGAAGAAATGGCCTCGTCCGTCAAAAGCGTGATCTGTTTCGATCGCCGGTGGATGATCGCCTGATGCTCATTTAGGTAATTCAGGCCCATGATCACTTCGCAGAAACAATTCCGCAACACCACGAAGGTCGTAGGATAGGTTTGTCCCTTGAGAGTCACTTGCGCTGTGCATCGTCCGTATGGCGTAATGAGGTGGCCTCCTGCGGTGCGAATTTTCGGGCCGTCCGAAGCGGTCGTCACTTTCCTCAGCTGCGCAGGAAATGTTCTACTCACCGAGTAATCGGCTCCTCTGTTGAATAGAGCGGTACCGTCGATAACCACTTCTAAGTTCGATGTCCCGGCACTTGGGTTGCACGCCGTCCTCGGCGTACGGTCACGACTTCGTTGCGTATGTGAATCGTGGTAGGGCGTGTCATCAAATGTTTTCTGGGTGGCGGCGTCGTTTTGAAGACGATTCGCGTCGTGGTCGAGGTTTTAATTGTATGCGGCCTCGGCGTATCGGGATAGTGTATTCATGCGGTATGGTCGTTGGAGTACCTTCGTCGTTTCGCAGCAGCCTTTAGTTGGCCCTACGGGGGTGCGAGACCTTCCTCTTCCCGGCGTAGCTGCGGCGTGGAGACGCGAAACAGGAGTTTGATGGCGATGGTGAGCGCGAAAGGCGTTTCGGCGCATACTCGTCACGACGCAGGTATTCGTCGATTACTTGCGGGAGTTAGCCGAAGCATGGTCGGGGTGTGTCAGGGGGAAAATACGAGGATCTATACGTCGGAAGGGCAGTGACGAATAATATGGCCGATTTCACTGCCATGAGACCACAGTAGGCGGTTGTCGGAAGTTCTTCAGGAGTCACATTTACAGGGGCTTGGGCGTCGTTCGTAGGCTGGGCGGGCGAAGGCAGGGAGGCTACCGAAATTAACTGCGGTTATCGCGATTATGGGTTCGCCGTTGTCACACGGCTCGGTACCGTTCTCGGTTTCGGCATCCAACGGACGGGTGCAACAAACGCAGTGACGCGATGATCGGCAGAACTAAGCAGCATTTGCAAATGCCTTACAACGCAGTGTCGTGAGTGCCGTCCGACGGCGACGTCCGGTGGCAGCACTGCCTTCACTGCCGTGATACATAGATCGGTGCGCCTTCTGCAAGCCGTCCGCGCCAACGCAACACCTCAGCGACGGAGCCCTGGCGCCAGCGTGTGAAAATCGTGCTAAGCTTTCATGCTCTCGTAAATAATAAGCCGCAGGATATGGAAATGTCAAAAATAAATCTCCCTTGAGGATTGCTGACCAGTACCGAGTTGACAGTAGGTCTAATAACTGCTATACAAGCAGCTAGGGCGTAGCAGCTACAGCTGGTGCACCGCGGCTCACCCAGTTTCTTGCATGCTAGCTCCGCTACTAAGCCGTCGCTGCAGTCGATCATATATCTTTTAACATGAGACAATGGGTTAGTCAGCAAGGCAGTGCAATGAGTAGACCATTTACTGTATCGCTGGTCAATCCAAAAGCGCAGCCGCTGTGGCTTCGGTCCGAAACAAGTTAGGCTTAGCGACGTCTAGGGAGTAGCAGACTGCCAGAGTGCCGTCGTCCGCCGCGCTCGCAGTCAGCGCCATCGCAGTAAGATCGCGAAATCCGGTGCTGGGAGCGTTCCGCACTTGTCGCCTACTTTAAAGATGCGGATGGAACCGTTCCTTTTTTGACATCGTTAGAAAGCGCAGCTCGAGCATCGCGGAACTATGGTGCAGTACGCTGTTGCTGCGCCGTCGGGCGGCACTCTGAGGCTGCAGCAAAGCGGCATCGGATGGCACTCTACACACTGCCTACCTTAATGTGTTGCTCTTGAAACGTGATTTCGCGTGAGAAAAAACGCTGCTGAAGCGCACTTGCTCGTAGGCTTTTCGAAACTCGCATGCCTACGGAGACCTTCTGTGCACAGACGCCGCCATATTCTGGGTTAACGACGCTATCCGAGGTCGCGAAGGTCAGTTCGCGATAACCGTGGTTAGCGGCGTAACCGCGATTTGGTTCGCCGTGTGAGCAGTTTCAACTGTAGTTACTGAAGACCACGGTTAACAACTGCGCCCGTGTGATAAGGGTTTAAGAAGTGGTCTTAGGGTGTGTCGCAGTGGCTGAGGACTTCGTACTGTAGCGGTGTAGGTCAAGGCTTGAGCTTCAGCTAGAGACGTCGATGACGGAGAGCCAAACGCATACTGCTCTTCTTTGCGCACGTCTTCTTCAAGGGTCGCTACTTGCGGCTGATTGGAAGTTGGTAACAGGCGACGCAGCTCTTCCAGTACAATTTCGCGGGTGACATCCCGAAGGTTTCCTTCGAACGTTGTGCCATCGGAGAGTGTGTTTTAAGTCACCTGGAGCTGTCGAGGGCTGCTTCGGGTGTGAATTCAGCGACGGCGTTCGGTGGACTGCGGGTCAGACCAACGAAAAGTGCCTCTTACCACTCATCAAAAACTCTACCTTCTTCTCTTCTATCATGTCAGGATCAACTCGTCAAAAGGAGCGCTTCATGTCTTCTACGTACGCGGTCACTTTCATTAGGGTGCTGGATGCGTGACTGTAGGCAGCTGAGTTCTTTCTTTCCTGATGATGGTTGTGAATGCCTTCAGGAATTTCCGCTTGAATGATTCGGACGTCGCCAGAGATGCTTCGTGATTTTCGAACCAAATTCTGACTGGTTGTTCCAAGACGAAGAAAACGTGGCTTAATTTTGTCTTTTCATCCCAAATGTTTAATATGGCAACACGGTCAAACTATTCGAGAATTCGTCAGGATCCTCGCCCGGTGAACCGCTGAACATCGGCGGCAGTCGGGGCTGGTGCAGCTTTGTGGCACAGAGTTGGCGACGTCGAACAAATGCAAAACACTCGCAGAATGTGTACTAACAACAGATGTCAAAAGGGAAGAAAGATAAACAAGGCGAGGCATTTTTACCCTCTTCCCTTCTGTCTGTTGTAAGAATAATATTGTTGCGTGGGAATGACTGGAGCCCGGAGAGTAGGAAGATCGCGAAAATGGCTTCTAAACAAAACTGTTGATTTGGGCTGACTGGCGCCCGCAAAAGGACTGAATGAATCGGCGGCGCCGCAGCAACAAGCGTGGTCGGCGGTCATCGAACCAAATGCCCGCCGCTCTCCGCCGTGCTGATTTTTAAGCTCAGAGCGAACTTTCGAGATCAAGCGTTGAAAGTTCCTAGAACATTCTGGAATGAGGTAGAATCGGCTCCGCATGGATGGGGTAAATCGAGATAAATCTGGGTGCATCCTGCATCACAAAAAAGATCTAAAGGGGCACGCCGGCAGCTTTAAAGAATGAACAAACAAACACTACAATGATTCGCGGCCATATAACGGCACAATTTCATCAAAAACCACAAATTGATAGCAGCATGAACGATAATCTGACGGATCTCGTAAGGGTGTATGCAAAAAAATAGGCGGGAGCATTCGTTACACAGGACACCGGCAAGCTCTCTCAGTACACGAAAGTTGCGAGTAAGGAACGCCAAAGAAACAACCACTGACAGCTTAGAACTGGCATAGTTAGGAAAACTGATCAAATAAGCGCAATTTAACCGACATTACAAACTTTATCATGGAGAGAATCAAACATGCTCTAAAGAAAGGAGGCAGTCTAAGAGCGATGAAGAGGAAACTAGGCCTAGGCAAAAATCAGATGTATGCGTTGAAAGCTACAAAAACGTTTGTAGGTAGTGCAATCAGTACATTAATGAGAGAGGCAGTAGCGCACATGAATTAGACATCGCGCTAGTAAAAAAAAAGAGAAATTAAAGAAAGCCTTCAGTAAAATGCAAAGGGGGAAAGTAGCTGGTGAGGTTCAGGTACCCACAGACCTGTTCACGTACGGTAGCGAGTCTGTGGTAGAAAAGCTGGCCATCTTGTATACACAATGCATTGTGACCTCGAGCAAACCGTCAGCTTGTAAGAACGCTAAGATTATCTTAGACCGTAAAAAAAAAGGAACGTCAAGACGTGAAAAATTACAAGACAATAAGCTTACTGACCGTTGCTTCCAAGGTATTTCCCAAGGTAATCACTAATAGAGTCAGAACAACCTTAGGCTTCAACCAACCAAACGATCAGGCAGGACTTTTTAAAGATCACTGGACACGAGATCACATTCGCACCATCAATCAGCCGATAAAAAATGCGCAGAATATAACCGACCGCTATATATAGCCTCTATAGATTACCAGAACGCATTTGACTGAGTCTAAACTTCAGCAGTCATGCAGCCAGTATGGAATCAGGGTGTAGAAGAGCCTTATATCAAAAAAGTAAAAAATACGAGGAGACATTTTAGACAACTTATGTGCCGTAATTCTAAAGCATTCGTGCTTGCATTATCGCGCCATCTGCTGAGCCCGCGTCGTACATTGCGAGGAGGTTTCCAGTGGGTGCCGCATGATGGCACTCCGACACTTCAAGCAAGAAGTTGATTTTCTCTAAACGTACTTTTCTACTCGGTAAATTGCGACATCCCTAATTTGTATGCTCATAATTAATCATGTACGCTTCTGAGACAAATCTGCATACACTAGACACGCATTTATTCAGCAGCAAACGTCGAACCGCTGTAGCTCAAGCCACCGATTCAATCCCTAGTTTAATAGAAACCAGTGGCTGCAAACCACTCAGTTCAGCGAACGGTGCTTAGAAGGCAACTAAGTTGTCGCCTGCCTTATCTGCTTACTTCTACTGGTGAGGGCCAAGATGAGGCGTTGTGTGCTTTCCTTAATGAGGCTGCTAATACCTTTTATTTCCTTACCGTGTGCTTCTGGTTGCAATATTTATTTGACTTGTCAAGGAGGCAGATGTGAAGAGTACTAAGAGAATCTCAATTCCCTATGCCAGTGCATCGGCAGCCTTACCTTGGTTTTATAGATTGGAGTGTATTGAAGCGTTTTCAGCTAATGAATATTCAACCTGCTGCAAAATACTTCTTTCTTAAACTCCACACTTTAGCTCTAACCGTCAAGGTCTGGCTTCGCGCCAAGGGAACTTTTGTGCCATTGTCAGTGAACTTTCACATGTGCGGCGAGACAGAGACAATCGATCACTGCTTAGTGTGGTGCCGCGATGCAGTTTTTTTTTTCTAGCACATACTACAGCGTACAATCAAAAAGGACACTGAGACCTCACTTTACAGTATACAGTTGTTGCCTGTCATGAAAAATTCCGGGATTCCGTGTGATCAGTTAATGCTGATTAGACTTTTTAGCCCGTGGAAGAGCTGCATGATGGATCGACATGCAGAACCACCACGTTCATCTAACTATCCGTTCAGTGAACAGTGCGCATTTGTGCGGGGCGTTTATGCTGCCAGGACCGGCCGCGTGAATTGTTGCCGATTCTTGACGCATGTGTATGTCTCCCGCAATTTTGATGTGCTGGAAGAGTGCAGTGCACAAAGGGATGAGAATGTGTGTCTGCATCACGGAATATTATGTGCGTACCTAAAGCATTTGTTAGCTGAGCAGGCTTGATTTCCGTGCAACAGTGAAAAAAAGAACCATTGGGGCGCAGTGGAATCATCCGTCTCGCACGCCGCAGGCCTGGATTTGAACAGCGCCTGAAGGCAAATTTTCTTTTCATTTCACTGACAGTTCCTGCATTTTTGGGTTATGGAGTGGATTATGGATTGGACTGCGGATTTTGGTTTGAAATATGAATTATCTTATTGGGTTGTGGATTGGCTATGGATTGGTGAAAGCGTGACAAATCCTGGTCAAGCCAGTCATGCGCCAAAAAAGGTTTTCGCCTTCATACTGGAAGATGTCTATAATCGGTGCAGAGCCACCTTAGTCTTACATAAAGTCAGTCACAAAATTCCAATAATGAGCAGTGTCAGTCAAGAGTCACGATTGCCAATGCTATTCACCGCCTGTTTACAGTGGTTATTCCTAGGCCTGAATTGGGAATAGCTGGGACAAAAGTTCATGGAGAATACATAAGTAATTTCCAATTCGTTGAGGACATTGCCTTGCTAAGTTACTCAGGAGATGACCTGCAAAGCATTATGAATTAGACTGACAGAGTAGAACAGTGGGTCTAGAAGATATGCAGAAAACCAAAAGTAATGACCAACAGCCTCGCAAAGGAACAGGAGTTTGCAAATGTAGCGAGGAGCATAAAGTGGTAAGGGAATACGTTTATTTAGGGCCGGTAGCGACGCATCACGGGTGTAAAATAATTGCGTGAATAAGAATGAGATGGGGCGCATTCGGTAGTTTTTTGTCAGATTATAATTGCCAGCTTACAAATATTCCGCAATATAAAAAGACACGACAGCTGCACCTTACAGGCACCAACATATGCGGTAGAAATGCGGAGGCTATCAAAAAGAGCTGATCATAAATTAGGACTACTCAGCACGTTATGGAAAAGAATTTTATATTTGTAATGTTAAGAGACAGGAAGAGGGCAGGCAAAGTCAGTTAACAAAGGCGGATTAATGACATCCTAGTTGAAATCATGAAGCAGAAACAGGGTTGTGGCAGGCATGTAATGCAAAGACAAGATAACCGGTGGTCTTTGAGGGTACGGGTGGGACATGGCAAGTGGAGCAGGGCTGTGCACATAACAAGGTGGGCGGACGAAAATAAGTTTGCGGTGATAGGTTGGGCGCAGCTGGCACAGGCCAGGGTTAGTCACAGAGCTGTGGGATTGGCCTTTGTCCAGGCGCGGACGCAGTCACGTTGAAGACGATGATGCAGAAAGTTTAATGCAATGGCGCAGGTTGGCGAAATCGGCGCCGCATTCCAAATATTCCATTTTAAAGGTCCGCGTAGCGCAATTAAAGGAAAGATCGATGAGATGGCTCTGGCACCGTAGGACTCCCCTGGTGTCAGTTCAGTGCATGATGGCAAATTACATCTGTCTCATGAATGTTAAGCAGCGTAAACACCACTTTAGCTTAATTGCGCGGCAACGCTTCTATTATCGTTCTACAAGGCCTCATACGAGCAGGCCATTCATACTCGTGGTTCTATGCAACACCGCTAAGCTCAAACAGCATGACATGTGCCCAAGAGTACGCTCTATATAAAGAGATTTCAGAATCGAATGTGTGATCCTACAGGAAGGTCAGGCTCCTTCTTGCTGAAGGCATTTTAGGTGTTCCGGATGTGTTTGACCGCAGCTAACTGTAAGCTCAACGGTACGTATGGTGTCAATCTCGGAGCAACTTACAAAAAATTGCATGGGAAATATTCAAGCAACCTGCTTTGCTTGGTCCCTGTGATTTATATTTCCTGAGTGGGCGAATATGAAAGAATTAAGCAGACCCAATGCATTCAGGAGATAATGTGCAAATAAATTATATAAGCATGGCATTTGCTTTCAAGGCTTATGACACAGGCTTATGGAACACCAGAAATAATACAGAATATGAGCATGAAACATTGCTTCTAGGCGAATCTGAGGGACTTACGATGGCCGTCTTATCGCTGTTTCTCTGCATTCGTTCAGCGAGGAGTGAGTACAGTGAGACAGGCGGCATTTGGCAGTCCGGATAGGGTGAGTGGATGATACCTTCTTCAATCCTTGCCTTCATCTGTAATAACGGAGACAAGAGGGTGAGGGACACCTTCGAATGCCGCAATTTTAGGTCAGGTCTGGTGAGACTAGATTTTAACGCGCCATGCTTCACCTAATGGACACGGGCTGTTTTTATGGCCGTGGGCGAACAAGGTCAAAAACACAAGTCCAGTTTTCCTGGATATAAATTTGAATTGTGAGGCAACTGTGAAAAACAGTGGGGCACTGTTAAAAATGCATTGAATATTCAGGGCGCACTTTGACTGTCTAAAGTGCGTAGAGGCGAAAGCGTTTTCCGCACCACTTTGACTGCTTCTGTGGCACTGGTGGCGTCACGTATGATTGAGTACTAATTACTAAGTGACGACAAATCACTAATTAATGGTTAAGTACTGATTAATGCCAGAATACTAATTAACTGCTAATTAATGTCGCTTAAGCTTCGCCTTTAGGAGTGGAACGCGACAGCGTGTTGTAGCGCTGCCAGGGAGCCCACGGAACGCCACCACCCGTTCGGCACGATGCCTTGCCCTTTGAACGCAACGCTTTTTGAGGAAAGGAAATGGCGCAGTAATTCTCTGTCATCTCGCTGGACACCTGTACCGCACCGTAGAGGAAGGGAGGAAGTGGGAGTGAAAGAAGAAAGACAAAGAGGGCCCGTAATGAAGAATATGAAAATTGTATTTAAGGAAAGGAAATTACGCAGTAAGTGTCTCACATATCTCGGTAGACACCCGTCAAAATTCAGGGGGGCACTTTTTTGACCTAAAGTGCGGTCACTGATGTGTGGTTAAGATGTTAAGCTTCGCTTGCAAGAGTGGAACGCGACAGCGTCTTGCAACGCTGCCAGGGAGTTCATAGAACGCCATCGCCCATTCTGTTCTACGCCTCGCTCGTCGGTAAATTGTTTTTTGAGGAAAGGAAATGTATGTGTCTCTCATATCTCAGTGGACACCTAAACCTCGCCGGAAGGGAAGGGAGGAGGATGGGAGTGAGCGAAGACACCGTATTCACTAGACGCACCTTTGTTCATTCCAAACCATCGAGCTGGCATGGCGGAGTGGATAGCACGCTCGTCTCGCACTCCGAAGACCGGGGTTCGATTCCCGAACTCGACAAATTTCTTACTCGGTTTTATTTATTTATATGGCCCGTCCAGAAAATTTGATTAGGCTAATTGGGCAATTAAGCGATTAACTAAGCTCAGTCCCACTTACTTGGAGCACCACTATACGATCCCTTCAATTGGTTGCATGGTCAAATGTCACGACGGTTTCGACCAATTGAAAAGCGTGACATTTCTGTCGACAGCTGCTGCTTACAACGATGAGACATTAAAGACTTCCGCCTTAATAAAGTGGTCTACCCTTCCTATGCGCAAATACATCTCGCTTTCAATGTTTGCCCTGGGCTGGCGCCGACTAGTTAAGTCTGTCTTTCAAACTCTGTTGGCTGCGAATCTAAAAATATTTGCGAGGCAACAATGTTATATTGTGCGCATGATACTGTACGAAAATATTAATGTGAATATACTAATCTATGCGCAGCAAAACCTTGCTTTTAAAGTTTTTCTTGTCTGGCACCGAGTAGTTTAGACTGCCATAGAAACCAATGGGGTGCATTTTCACAATAAATACCAAACAAATTACAACCGTTCCGACTAAGTACCGCGGATGTGTTGATTGTTATGCAGTAGTGTTTTCGTATGCGAAAGAAATTGTGGTCTTAAACAAGTCCCCTTTGAAAAATGCACTTGTGCAGAATATCCCGCTAAGAATGGCAGAAAAAAAAGAAAATCAATATGTTTCGCAGCACACATCCGCAGCTACGGTCACAACGCACCGGCAAGCCAGTTACTGTTGCCTTTGAGGGGGTGAATCATTGTCAAGCTGGGTTCAAACAACTTCTTCTCCGCCCTCTCTTTTAACCTCCTGTGCGAACTATAAAATGAACCGATTCTAAACCTGAAGGTCAGAATCACTGCAATTTATGCGCACGTGGATATAATAGTAGTCATGATCCAGTCGCTTTAAGTTTTAAAAGCGAAGAACATCCTTCTCCGAAATACCGCATCTGCACCGCAGCAGTTCACGTGATTCATTTTAAAAGCTACTATCTCTGGAAGTAGGATGGTAGAAGATTGTGTATTTGCATAAACACAGACGAATACGTCAAACAAGGAAAGAACGTAAAAGAACAGAGATCAGAACCAGAAATGCAGGGACAGTATAAAAGAAGCAGGGAATGGATGAACACAGTTCGGAGTAAAACATGCAATATCCTACACGGGTTTACACTGTGAACGCGAAATGAATGAAAAGTGTGAATACAGAACAGGTGTGCAAAAAAAAATCGAGGAAAATAATTTTTTGTCCAGAAAACGAACAGCACAAATTTAAAAGAAGAAATGCACTAACAGATGCAGTTTATTATACAGTGAAATTGCACTGCGAACAGTCTACACTGGGAGCGGAAGAGGGAATAAATACGTAAACGTAGAAAAAGTGGGCAAAAGAAGAGAAAAATAATTTTTATAAAACAAAAACAAAGACCACAAAGTTAAAGCACCAAACGCACTATAACGCACAGCTTATTATAAAGAACAATTTATTCAGTAGCCTGCGGCTCCCACGGCGCCCCTATTGCACCGGATATACATTCAGCGTGGTACGCGGCATTGCCCTTCGTGTTTTAACCCGACAGAGTTAGAGCTGCCGTTGGGGCAAAGAACCCTGGCTCCAACGGTGCGACGATAATTGCGGTTGGTCGAGAGGGTCGCAGCCTCATTACCTCATGAATTCTGATGATAGAAATGCAGTTGGGCTGAAAACAAAAATTGTTGAGCCAGCACAGAAGCGGCTGGCCCTTTGATCCTGAGCCGGCCGCACTGCCCTTCCATCACGGAGGAGCCTATATAATATTGAGTGCAATAAAAGAAAGACTAGTATAAATGCATATCAGAGCAATATAGGAAACAACACCTAGCAGAGCAGGAAACAACACATAGTACATTAAGATTACCTGTTAGCGTCAATAACAATGCCGCTAGCGGTGGTGGCAGTAAATATAGCGAACAGGTACGAGCAACCCAACGCCGCTTCACAGGTCGTAGTCAAGTGGCGTTCCGTTAGAAGTACGAGTGAGGTGCAGCATGCTGCACCGCGAACAGATGGTGCGCAAGATTACAGTCTGAACGCAACTTAATAGTCTTCGAATTATTCCGCGCCGTGGAGGCGCGAGCGAAAGCATCGAAAATGAATGCTATGCGCATGTTCCTTACATCATGGTCGGTAGCGCGGTGTGCTTGCGCACGATCGCGGCGGCAGGCAAATACCGGCCAAAAAAGCGGCTCTCCGAGAGAGGTCACCCGATGCACCTAATGATGAACGTTAGTGTCTCGTCCTCTCCAGGCAAATGACGTCACAGATATCGGGTCGAAGTCTGCGGCCGCGAGGACATACGTTTCGCATACCTCTCTTCGCTTTCGAACCGAAACGCATCATGTGCGAATTTTCCATGGCCATACGTTGACCGTTTCCTTGAATTCATGCGCTACACCATGCTATGGACAGGGCTAGCCCTCTTAATCGAGAATGGACTACAATGACTGTGAAAGATCGGCAACGGAGGGTGAAGTGATTTAAAGCCTAGTGAGCGTTCAAACCGCTCTCACCATGTTCCCACTATTCTAAAGCTCTACGCGGTGAACCTAACGTCTTTACGAACCCGCACTAATTCAGCAATATGTGTGTACTTTTCTCTCCTCAACGAGGTGATAAAAGTTCTGCAGTGTGCTCTCATAGAGAGCCGTTGGATGTAGATATCCAAAATAACGAACACAAGCTTGTTTCTCCAAGTGCCAATCACCGTGATTAAAAATCTGTTTACCACGTTACACGAGGGAAATTCAGAAAAAGCATAAAACAGTAGAACAATCCCAGATACCCTGGCGAACTTGTGACCGCTATCCTTTCTTGGGTCGCTGTACTGTTTAGAGTGGGAACAAATCTCCACTCCATTCCTACGCCTTTTAATGTGGGCTTAAGGTTCAGGTGCCGAAAAATGTCAACCCAGTGATGACGTAACGCGGTCTATGAAGGGAAAGCAGCACTTTTTTTTACATTGGAAACCTGTGATAGAGAGGTTGCTCGCGAAATCCGCCACGTCTCCTTCGCAACAGATCTGCATAGTAGCACGAGCGCACCCCAAGCGCTCGTGGCCGCTTCGCATTCTTTGTGGGCTCATAGCTGAGGTCGGCAGAGGCATGCAGGTCATTCGTAACGGCACTATCGGGAGTACGTGATAAGCTGAACTCAGCAGCCTAGATGCGAAGTTCTCGTGAACACGAGAAGAAGCGACGGTAACGTCAGAGTTCAGCCGTACGTGCAGCTAAACACACACCCGCTAGGATTTGGGGTCAAACTAAATATAGTCGCCAGAAGAATGCGGCATGTTTTTGGTGCTGTCGCCTGTGTGAGAGGAGGCATCCGGCTTATACTACCGTCACACAAGCCCTTTCTTTCCAAATTCAACTCGAGGTTTTCGAGGAGAATCGAAGCATGCGGTGCTACACGGGGTGTTTTGAATGCTCATTTATAAGTTGCCCTCATGAGGCGCCATATGCTCCGCCGAGACGCGAGAGATTGCCAATGTCCGCCAACACTCTGCATGCAAGGTCGGGTCTTTGTGCCTGGGAGCGGGATGGTAGTTGCGAATTGTCAAACTTCATTTTCTTCGCCGACATACTGCTGTCAACCGTGTGGAAACACGCAGCGAAGTGGCCGCTGCGTCAAATGGCGAACATGAGGACGCTATTGTTGCACCGACGGTAGAGCGTGTTCATATTATGTAAATATCCGCCCTTGTATAGCAGGCATAACACTCTGAAATTCGCCTATCTTGTGCTTTCATTAATTTATCCGTTAACTTGTTTCCTTTTACTTCACTAACTTGATTTTAGTCTAATAGATCAGTGAGGGCGAGAGTGTCAATGCGGGTTTACGATTGCGCTTGAAACACTGACAGTGCTCGGGAGGTCGGGATCGAGTCAAGCAGGATCGTACTCGATGGCGCTTAAAAGTGGCCGTATGACAAGCTCTGATCTGCACTGAATTCGATGACCATTGAATCAATGAGGTTCGGACCTGACCGTGTGACAGGGGTATCAGCTGCCCCCTTGGCCTTGCCCGGACTGTCCACCGGGCCGGTGCCTACTAAACGTGTTTTAGCGGATGATGAGCGTTCTCCCACAGTCGAAAACCAACAGGAACGCTGAAACGGGAGCAGCTTTTCCCTTCCTTTTTCGCGTTAAGCAACAGCTTACATGACGTAGTTTTTTTGCTGTTTTTATAAGCTTGTCCAATAGACATTGATGCAACTATTCGAGGACCACTTCCTATGAGAGGCATCATAATAAATAAATCAGCGCATGGACACGGAAACCCTTTATCCATTGCTAAAGTTGGTGGACTCTGGCCGCCCTACAAAGGCATGCACGTATTCGTCATTCTTATTGCCACCAGCAACGCACGATCTTCTTAAGAATTTGTTTCAGTTCGACGAAAAGACCATTACAAAACAACCATTGGTATTTGAATCGATTCATTCTGTTGGTTTTCTTTGTTGTTTTTGCTCTTTTAATTAACTATTGTTGCGCTACACCTTCATCATCTCCGGCCTTGAGCTAATGACACTGGGAGAAAGATGGGCGCGGCGTTAATTGAGACAGCCGTAGGGGCCGGGTAAGAGCGAAGATGAAATAGAATTGAAATGAAATTCTTATGCTATTCCTTATGCTCCGGCAGCTCCATTCCGCTGCATATTCTTGCTGCGTGAGTAGGAAAATGAACGTCTGCAAAGTCAATTCAATGGTCAGTTGCGCAGGCTACTTGAACGACGAAAACGGCGCGAAATACTAAATTGCAGAAAGCACGATGGCAGGACTGCCACTTTACATACTCTGTTCAGTCCATATCTCCGTTCTTCTGTCTGTTTTGTGCTATCTCGGCTGCTGAACAATAGGAAAGCGCAATTCAAGCGGTGAAGCGAGAACTGACGTGATTCCTTAGTGCTATAGGTCTAAGAGGACAGATAGTCGGTAGCCATCTTAATAAGATAAGGTCATATCTCTTTGGGACGTTAAACCCGCAGTTCATGTAGAGCAATTAAGAGGTCTTGACCCGCGTATTGTGGGAAGTCTAACTAAGCAATCAGAACCGACAGAACTGCCGCTTCCTACACTTACCGCTGTCTTCTTAACAATAAAGCTGTCTTCGTAGCTGCGTAAGTGTTCGCTGACCCACGTCTGCGTGCTCGTTCCGGTAGACACTTGCTCACTCATATTGGCTGATTTGCAGGACAGCGAGAGTATATGGAGCGCACGACTTCACTGACGTGTTTAAACTTGTGTTTCCCACTCCTTCTGCAAGCAGGTGTTCACCGAGAAGCCACGACAACAAGGAAAACTGAGCGCGAGCGCAGGTAAACAGCAGGTTTCACTGTATAAAACTGCCGATGAATTCTCGGGTGCCTTTAAACAGCTGTCCAGCTTTTCGCTTTTGTTTGATTCTCGTTTTTTTTATGCAACGTTTCCTTCCGGTTTCGCGTTAGCCTCCATCCGCCGCATGCGTTAACAGTGAAATGCTAAATCATCAAACGTAACCAAAAAAAAATGGATGGCGGTTTGGAATTCCTGAGAACGATTTATTGTGCGAAAGGACAGTTTTTTTGCAGGTGAAATCCATCGCCACGTACCTGAAAGCGCGGTAGATGTGTCCACGAACCCACGGAGCCCGTTGTTGCCTCTGAAGTGATGGCCCTTCCCCTCGGTGAAGGAGTGGCCAGGGTTTGGTGCAGACAAAACAGGAGAAAATTTCATCCAGACTTATAGCACGCGGCTCATAAATAAGGCTAGAGGAATCTGGGGAAACAAATAATGAATTTTCAGATTTTGAGGCGATTGGAAGAAAAATGGACGTAAGAAAGCGGTAATGGGTCAAAATATATATATTAGGAGTAATAATCATAAATAATGAAATTTAGAGAGAAAACTGAAGGGAAAGAAGAGTTAACACAAAAATATCCCGGTCTCGACAACATAACTGCGTACAAGCTCACATACCAGCTTAACCGCATTCCCCTTGACGGTCGCAGTTATGCCAGTCATGCGCGTCTGCAACTTCTTTATCGTCACTGCCAATTAACTCAATCTGTGCCGGCGCCCCGTCCTGCAATATCGCGTTTCTGCAGCAACGTTTTCCACGCCAATGCATGCAGTGCACACCTCCTTGTCACCACTCGCACATAGCTGAAAGCGGAAAATTAGTTTGAAAGTAGTTTTTGTTGATGAAGACGATGTGCAATGCAAAGTGCGATAGTGTTTTACAGTTTAACACGAGGCGTATTGGGCTACGTTGTAGCAGTGATGTGTCCTCTGTTGCGTCTTTTTTCGTGATTGATGGTTTTGGTTTAGGTGCGTTGTATTATGCATTGTGTTGATGTGCGATTGTTTTCTTCATGGATTGTATATATATATATATATATATATATATATATATATATATATATATATATATATATATATATATATATATATATATATATATGCACACACAGGGTGCCCCAGCTAAATGTAACCAAGCTTTTAAAAAAAAAGACCAAGTGCCCTAGACCAGTCAGACCAACTGAGGGTTGTTGCCAGTCGCGTGTACTAGTGAGCAGCATTTTTTATTATGCAAACGTGATTAATTAGGTGGGAATAATGAGCCAACTTTTTAATTATTGCCTTCAGGAACAAAGTGTAAATGTAGGAACTGCAGAACCCATATAAAAATAACCGGTTGCCATGTTTGCAACCAAATACCGCTGGTACATCTTTTATTTACCTTAAAAGAAAGCCCACAAAATACAAAAAGTACCACGTGATAGGGGAGCAGTTTCAGCGCTCCCAGACGACCGGTCAAGCAACAACATCCGCTTATCTTTGCAACGCTCTACCGTACCGCGTTCGGCGTTTTGCGATGGTTGTGTGGTACACGCCAGCAACTCTCGCAAGGTGCAAAGGCAAAGTGAATGGAACATGACGATGGAATTTTCCTCGGCGATGAAAGTGTTCTGCGAGAATCACTAACTCATGGGTGAGTTGCCTTTTTTGTTGGCTTTAGAGCTTGAGCTTCATTCCACGAGGGGAGTACATATCTAATAGGAATGACAAGTTTACGCCACGTCACGTTGAAGTGCGACGCACCATCATCACCGCCGCTTGCTCGATGCGCCCGATAGTGATGCGGTACGGGAGTTAGTCTCTAATAGGAATGTCAACGACAAAGGAACGCCTGGACAGAACGGTTTCTTTTCATTTTTGCTCTGCACGGCGAGAAGGGTGCGCATTACAAATGAGCAAAAGACAAATATAATTCTTGCCTTAGGAGCAGCTGGTGGCAGTAGAAGGAAGGCCTGGAAAATATACCAATTTTGAGGCTTTGGAGGGAAGCCAACAGCATCCACAATAATAAGGACCTACTTGACGCTAAGGCAGACAGGGAATCTCAAGAGAACGAGGCACAGAGCTTCGGCTATAAGTGAAGAAGTGGAGACGGACGTTTTTGCATCCATGGCTGCGAACCCTCACGCAAGCGTTCGTGATGTAAGTGCTGACGCAATTTTGTCGAAGTCATCTGCCTGGAGGATCACGAAGAAGTCAAAGCTTCACCGGTGCCATCTTCAACTCCATCAAAAGTTAGAAGTGAATGATTTCCAAAGCCGTCTTGACTTCAGCAACTGGATTGTGATGAAGTGAGACGATGTGCCATGCTTCCAGAAACGCTTTTCCAGAAACGCCCAAGTCAATCTCCAGAATGCCCATTACTGGAGCGGAGGGAACCCGCACTGGCTGGTCCGATCGCAGAATTAGTATCAGTGGTGTTTAGTGTCTGGTGCGGAATTTTCGATGGCAGGATTATTGGCCGCCGCGTCTTCGACAACACGCTTAACGTACAGCGCTACATAAACCAGATCTTGAAGGGCCCAGTAGATATATTCGGCACTGACCTTCTCCTGAAGTGTCGTGGCGACCCGTGGTTCCAGCATGATGGTGCGCCCCCTCACAGCACTACTGCGGCTCGAAGCGGGCTTGATGGCGTCTTCCAAAAGCAACGGATCGGGCGGCCGGACCAGTGTTATGGCCTGCAAGGCCACCGGACATGACCTCAGGCGACTTATTTTTGCGGGGATACGTGAAAGATAGGGTACATCGAACCAAGACAACCATGCCAGTTGCACTGAAAGCGAAAATTGCCAATTTTGCAGCAAAATTCGTGAAGATATCGTCCAAAGCGCAGCGGCAGACGTGTTAAATATGTGCCAGTTGTGCATCGCTTCAGAAGGAGACTTGTTTGAGCACATTTTGTAATATGCAAAAACTGGGCTGAGCAGCACGTTAAGAATTTTTTGATGAGCGCACGTAAAATAACGATTGACCTTCATAACACTTTCTCGCACTTTATTATCTTCACCAGAGACATCAGCGATCCTGGATAACCGCAGATGAATTTCTTCCTGAAATTTTAATTGTATGTTGCCATAATACATGGTGCCCTTTTTATGTTCTTTCTTCCCTCTTACTTTTTGTAGCCCATTTTCCTCCATGGTGTTTTCACAGTTGATGAATAAAATAATATTATATTCGTTCGCTTTCACTAGTCTGGCGGCATGGAGCTTTTTGCGAGTACCGCGCGTGAAACGCACGTGACCCTACCGCCGAACATCCATGACCATGATGGTGCACGTTTGGCGGCACGGCCACATGCCTATCACGCGAGGCGAGGTTTCACGTGAAAAACCGCTCCATGCAAGCTGCACTCCACTTCCGTGAAAATCAGCGCCCGATAACTCTCCATGACGCATAAGCAGTTCCTGTCGCATATTCCGCCACCACCTAAAAACGCCGAACCCTCTCCGGGACAGCGTTGCAAACATAAGCGGATGTCGTTGCTTGTCCGGTCGCTTCGGAGTGCTGAAACTGCGTCCCTATCACGTGGTTCTTTTTGTATTTCGCGGGCTTTCTTTTAAAGCAAATAAAAGAATCTGAGAATAACATTGGTTTGGTTCATTGGGGTTTAACGTCCAAAGCGACTGAGGCTATGAGAGACGCTGTAGTGAAGGGCTTCGGAAATTTCGACCACCTGGGGTTCTTTAACGTGCACTGACATCGCACAGCACTCGGGCCTCTAGAATTTCGCCTTCAAGAAATTCAGCCGCCGCGGCCGGGGTCGAACGCGCGTCTTTCAGATCAGCAGCCGAGCGCCGTAACCACTGAGCCACCGCGGCGGGGCATTCTGAGAATAAGAAGATAATGGATTAGAAACGCTGAAGAAAAAACATAAATACCCCCGAAAGCAGAAGATTTGTCAGCCGTCGCCGAAGCTCAGAGGTAGAGCACCGGACGCGTAATTCGGAGGTCGTGGGTATGGTTCCTACCGGCGGCATGTGGTTGTTTTTCTTCTGCTTTTCTAATCAATTATCTTTAAGCGATCACATATTCAGTAATATTCTCCAGTGATCACCCCCACAAAATAAATAAATATACGAGGTCTGTTAGAAATGTATCCGACCTTTGGCCGAAGAAAAAAAAACTGGCATAACTGGAGCGTTGGAAACCTAATAACCTTCAAAGTAGTCTCCTTAGGGCTCCATATACATCTCCCATCAGAGCTGCCATTGTTGGAAGTATTCCGAAAAGGCACTTTTCGGAATGGAATTTAGCTCTGCCGTCGTTGCAGCCACAATGTCCTTTCTTTTCTGAAATGGCGCTCCTTTCAATAACCTCTTCATTTTAGGAAACAGCCAGAAGTCGTAGGGGGACATATCAGGAGAGTAAGGAGCCTGTTGAACTACAGGAGTCTGGTTTTTCGCCAGAAAAGTCTGAATCAAATGCGAAGAATGTGCAGGAGCAATGCCGTGAGGGATGCGCCAATTTCTTGTTGACCTCAATTCCGGTCTCTTGCGCCGCACAGCACCACGTAGGCGATGGAGGACATCCCTGTAGTACCATTTAGTCATTCTTTGACCCTGTGGGGTGCGTACTCGCGGTGTGCCACACAGAGGGAGTCAAAAAAGCAGTCAGCATCACTTTGACATTGCTGCGCACTTGGCGGGCCTTCTTTGGTCTTGGCGACGTGGAATGCGTCCTCTGTGACGACTGGGATTTGGTTTCCGGGTCGTACCCTTACACCCAAGACTCGTCACTAGTGATTACGCCGTCGGTGAAGTCAGGGTAACTGTTTCTGGAATCCAGCATCTCCAGTGAGACTTCAACACGAAGCTGCTTTTTCTCCACCGTCAGCAGCTTCGGCACGAATTTCGCCGCATCTCTCTCCATGGCCAAATCTTCGGTGATAATGGAATGTGCAGAAAAATTGCTGATGTACACTTCTCCCGCAATTTCTCGGATAGTCACACAACAGTCCCGCATCACCATAGCGTTCACTTCGGCAATGACGTGGTCATTTCGGCATGTTGATGGCCGACCGGAGCGTGGCTCTCTCTCCACGGATGTGCGGCTGTCTTTAAACCAGTTGCACCACTGCTTAATCTGAGTGCTGCTCATAGCATCATCACCGAAAGCTGTCTGAACATTTCGAATGGTTTCCACTTGGCTATCGCCAAGTTTCTGGCAAAATTTGAGGTAGTAGCGCTGCTCCTCTCGCTCCGCCATTTTCCTTGCAACAAAAAACCGACGAGAGCACTGCGCACTGCCTCACTCAAACGCTGCTTCCCAGCCACTGACGCTATCGGCAGGCGGGAAAAAATTCGTGCATGCGCACGAGGGTTCAAGGTCGGCTGCTGTAAGCGCGCTTGTTTCACATCCATCAGGTGTTCGCAAAAAAAAATAAAGTCGGACACTTTTCTAACAGACCTCGTGTATAGAATCCTCTGTGTTCCTTTGTTACTGTGGCAGTTGACTCCTGTTAAAAAATGTATAACGAGCCCCTCAATCCCCTTCAGTTACACACACACACACACACACACACACACACACACACACACACACACACACACACACACACACACACACACACACACACACACACACACACACACACACACATGCTGTGTATATATATATATACATATCTATATATATATATATATATATATATATATATATATATATATATATATATATATATATATATATTGTAAAGAAGACAGGACTGGCACAGCTCGCAGCTTAAGCAAAGTTCAGCGCACACCAGAAAACTCACAAGATGGCTGACTCGCTGACCGAACCACACACACACACACTCCGTCTTCGTCAACCGACACACGCACACTTCGGCTTCATCGTCGGCGCGCTCCCGTGAGCACGCGCCATTACCCCTCCATCAAGGCGGCGGCCCGACGCCGGGAATGAACACGCAGGGCAAAGGTAATGTTCGGTATAGACGGCGGAGGACAGAGGACACGGAGAACTGTTAAGCTGGTAAAATGGTGGGTTGCAGCCTTCCATGGTAGGGCTTCATGCGCACCACGTGGACAGTTTCGGTCGGATGGCGCCGACGTGGTAAGGGAGGTCGTGTCCCGCGGGACAACTTCGTAAGTGACGTCACTAATACGACGAACCACCTCCGAAGTAGCGTCGGAGTAGCTTTTCGGAGAGTCCGCGGCGGCGCACAGGTGTCCATATCCACATAGAATCGCCGGGCTCGTACCGAACGTATCGGTGTCGGAGGTTGTAGCGACCGGCGTCGAGTTGTTGTTGATGTCGAATCCGGCACCTTGCGAGTTGGCGGGCGTCTTCAGCCCGCTGGATGAATTTGTTAGCGTCAGCATAGGTGCCGATGTCTGCGTGGTTATGACCAGCGGGTAGCATAGCGTCCAGCATGGTAGTGACACGCCGTCCGTAAACCAGCTGGAAAGGTGAAAGACGGGTAGTCTCTGTTCTGCCGTATTGTAGGCGAAGGTTGCATAAGGAAGAACTTCGTCCCACGTGCGATGCTCAACGTCGACGTACATAGCAAGCATATCTGCAAGCGTCCGGTTGAGGCGTTCAGTCAAGCCGTTGGTTTGTGGATGATAGGCTGTTGTCTTGCTGTGACTGGTGTGGGTGAGTTCGAAGAGAGATCGCATCAATGCCGCCGTAAAAGCGGTTCCACGGTCTGTGATGGCGACTGATGGCGCACCGTGTCGCAAGACATGTCATAAAAAACTGAGCCACTTCTGCAGCACTAGCATGGGGAAGCGCCTGTGTCTCGGCGTACCACGTTAAGTAGTCCGTCACCACAACAACCCCGCTGTTCCCAGAGAAAGGCAATGGAAACGGGCCCAGCAAGTCCACGCCCACTTGTTGGAAAGGGGTTGTAGGCGGTGGGATGGGCTGGAGAAGCCCTGCGGGTTTAACTGGTGGTGTCTTTCGTCGCTGGCAGTCACGGCAGGTCCTCACATATTGCTGGACTGATGAGAGCAGCTTTGGCCAGTAATACTTCCCACGAATGCGGGCAAACCTCCATGTTAACACCCAAATGGCCAGCCGATGGCTCGTCGTGGCAGGCGTGCAAGATTTTTGGACTTAGTTCGGATGTCACAACCAGAAGAAAGGTTTCCGTGTTATGCGCGAGGTTCCTCTTGTAATGGACGTCATCTCCGAAACTGTAGAAACCCAAACATCGAATGAAAAGCCGCGGAACAGCGACGTTAAGGCCCTCCAGATGCTCCATGAGTGGAAGTAACTCTGAGCCAGCCCGTTGACGCCGGGCCATATTGGACGATGTGACGAGAGGGAAAAAACGGGAAGTTGTCCTCCGTGTCGGCCGGAACAACGTCGGCAGGTGCACGTGACAAACAATCGGCGTCATTGTGCTTACGGCTGGACTTGTACACTACCGTGATGTCGTACTCCTGTAGCCGAAGGCTCCATCTCGCAAGACGTCCCGAAGGGTCTTTGAGGCTGGCTAGTGTAGTGCCGGCGCCCACATTTCGCTGGCGGGCCTGTCTAAACCAGCGCTGCGCGCCCGCCGGCGCTCAAAGCAGGCCCAGACTCTCTCGGACATGTCGCGACGTGCAGCGTGACTCATCCCGCCCCCGCGGCGCCGACACGGACCCTTCCTCCTCCCCTCCTCTCCGTCGGTGCGAACTCCTCCGACGCTCGCCGGCTCTCGACCGTTGGTCTAATTTTAACGGTGGCCGGTGCCGTGACCTGATTGAAGGATTTGAACGGCTGGCTGCCGTAACCGTCACCAGCTGCTTTAAAAGCGGAGCCGCGCTGAACCCGCGCGGCAGACGGGCAGCAGAAGAGCCATCACGCCGGAGCTACGCTCGCCGCCAGGGCCGCCCTTCTTCTTTGTGCTAGCTCGTGGTGCTCTTGACCCTTGTATCATGTAAAAGCCCTTGTACATACTGTACATAAAAGTCATTTTACTCACCGTCGCCTCGACCGTTCCTTGGCTCGGACTCCCAGTCCCAACAGTGGTGGCAGCGGTGGGATGCCAAAACCCAACACTAGCCAGCATAACGAATGATGGTCACCTACAGGTCCCACACTACTGCAAGGCATTCCTTCTCTGTGGTAGAGTAGCTTGCCTCTGCTTTCGAGAGGGAGCGGCTGGCGTACGCTATGACTTTCTCTTTGCCGTCCTGCCACTGAACGAGAATAGCGCCAAGGCCAACATTGCTGGCATCAGTATGAATTTCAGTGGCCGCTCGTTCATTCAAATTGGCGAGTATTTGGACAGTCTGCAGGCGTCTGTGTAGCTCGTTGAAGGCAGCTTACTGATCCTCCTGCCAGACAAAAGAGACATTGTCTCTAGTAAGCATTGTAAGGGGCTCGGCAATTGTAGAAAAAGTTTCAACGAAACGTCTGTAGTAGGCACAGGGGCACAGAAACCTACAAACGGACTTTTTGTAGGTTGGGCGCGGGAATTGTGCCATAGCGGCAGTCTTCTCCGGGTCAGGACGGTCTCCGTCAGCGCTTATCACGTGACCAAGAAAGCTGAGCTCTTCGAAAGCGAAGAGGCACTTTTGTGGCTTTATCGTCAACTGTGCCGAACGGAGTGCCTGTAGCACCATTCGGAGCCGGTTTAGGTGTTCCTCGAAGCTAGGAGCAAAAATGACAGCATCATCAAGGTACAGGCGCGGCCATAAGTAAACGGAGCACGCTATTGCGTTCAAAGTGCAATCACGCTTTCTCCATTGGTAATAAAGAAGCGTTGTTTGTCTACAAGAAAGCCCACCAACCTCCTTTACCAGCATGCGCGTACCACTGCTGGAAATTTCAATTACGTGACGCGTGAAAAATATTCGAAGACAGTTGCGTGCTCCGTTTACTTTTGTCCGCGCCTGTACACTAGGCATGTCTGCCATTTCAGCCCAGAAAGAACGGTGTCCATCATGCGTTGGAAGGTTGCTAGCGCAGAACAGAGTCCAAAGGGTAGCACTTTGAATTCATAAAGGCCGTCAGGTGTCACGAACGCTGCCTTCTCTGTCCCTTTCGTCCACTTCGATCTGCCAGTAACTATTCTTAAACTCGAGTGAAGAAAAATATTTAGCATCACGCAGTCGATCCAAGGCGTCAACGACACGTGGAATGGGGTAAACGTCACGTTTCGTGATATGATTTAACTTCCGATAATCGACGCAGAATCGCAAGGTATTATCTTTTTTCTTCACCAATACCACACGAAAAGCACACGGGATCGTGGACGGCTTTACTACGTCGTCTGCAAGCATTTCTTGCATTTGGGGTCGTATAGCGTCCCGTTCCATCGGCGACACTCTGTGCGGGTGTTGGGATATGGGGCTTGTCTCCTCGTTGACGATGATGCGGTGTTTGGCTACCGGGGTACGCCCTACCTTTGATGTCGTGGCGAAACCCTCTGCGAAATTGTGAAGGAGCAGTAATACAATTTCAGTCCCACGGTAACGGCGGTCCGGAGGAGGATCAACAGGAGTGACAATGTAGTCAACTGGGGATGTTTGGTTGAGCACCAAGTAGGGACCAATGAAACGCGGCTGAAACTTGTCGCAAAGACCAGGCGTCCGCAGAGGGGTAGAAAGCAGGACCTCGTCTCCAGGGTTGAACGAGACAACACGGTGCGTCGTGTCGTAGTGATTTTTGCGGTCTTCCTGTCAGGTTTCCGTGTTCAGGCGAGCAAGATGGTGGCACCGGGCCAAGCGGGAGAGGAACTGGTCGTGAACAGACGGTGAGGAGGTCGCAGGCGTCGAGAAGAAAGAGGCATCGAGAAGGGTAGTGGGATAACGGCCGTAAACGAGGAAAAATGGGGAGTAACCAGTGGTTCTTTGCAACTCGGAATTGAGGGAAAAAGTGACACAGGGAAGGACTGCGGCCGAATTCCGGTGGCAATTTCGACGTACATAGCAATCATATCTGACAGGTTGCGCTGGCACCGCTCAGTAAAACAATTAGTCTGGGGGTGGTAGCTGGACGTCATCTTGTGAAGTGTAGAAGAAGCTTGCACAACTTTGGTAACAACGGTCGAAAGGAACGTCCGGCCACGGTCACTGAGAAGCACTTGAGGGGCTCCGTGGCGCAGTGCGATGGATTGGAGAAAGAATGTGCGAGCTTCTGGCGCCGACCCATCAGGCAAAACTGCGGTCTCGGCGTAGCGTGTCAGATGGTCGATGGCAGTGGCCATCTAACGATTACCTCGTGTAGAGATAGGAAGCGGGCCATACTATTCAATGCCGACGACGGCGAACGGCGTGGCGGGGCATGCTAGAGGCTGCAGATGTCCAGCAGGAGGTGAAGTCGGCCGCTTTCGGCGCTGGCACAGCCGGCAAGATACGACGTATTAGGGACGCTGGAGGAAAGGCCAGGCCAGAAGAAAGGGCTCTTGAAGTGGTCATAGGTTTTGCGAAAACCTAAGTGACCGGCCGTCGCGTCATCGTGGAGGGCTCCCAAAATACGGGGACGAAGTGTGCGTGGTACCACAGGAACCCAGCGGGTGCCATCAGGGCAATTAACGTAGCGGCAGAGCACGTCGTTTTCGAGTTTGAAGTGACGAAGCTGCCGACGCAGCCGAGAGGTAGGAGGGTCGGAAGCTCCCGTGAGACGGTCGATTATGGAGCGGCAATACGCATCGTTTCCTTGATCCGACACAAGGGCGTTTAAGGCGTCAGATGCGACGCAGGGGAGGGCGGCGACGTGCAGAAGAGCTTGCGACGATGTGGAGTCGATGTGACAGGTGGAAGGTGGAGCAGAAGAACGACACTAAGACTCCGGAAACGGGCAACGAGAAAGGGCATCGGCGTCTCGGTGCGTTCGACCGGCCTTGTAGGTGACGTCAAAACTGTACTCTTGGAGACGAAGAACCCAGCGCCCAAGGCGGTCAGTCAAATTTTTGAGGCTAGACAACCAGCATAATGCATGATGGTCCGTGACGACCGTGAAGTGGCGGCCGTAAAGATAGGGGCGAAATTTATGAACTGCCCAAATGACGGCAAGGCATTCCTGATCAGTGATAGTGTAATTACGATCCGCAGGTGTCAGAGTGCAGCTGGCGAACGCCATAACTCTTTCGCGAGAAATGCGATCACGCTGAAGAACAGCACCAAGGCCATGGCCGCTAGCATCAGTGTGTAGAATGGTGGGAGCAGCATCGTCGAAGTGGCCAAGAACAGGGTGGGAGGTGAGTGCTTGCTTCAAGGCTTGAAAAGCACTTTCGCATTCCTCAGTCCAAACGAAAGCACTGTGAGCAGTGAGGAGCTAATTCAGTGGCGCGGCAAAGGTAGCGAAATTTCGTATAAAACGGCAAAAATAAGAGGACAGTCCGAAGAAACTACGCAGTTTTTTAGTCTGCTGGGGACGGGCAAAGTTCAGGACAGCGGCAAGCTTATCAGGGTCGGGTCGAATGCCGTCCCGGCTGACGAGGTGGCCCAAAATCGTGATTTCTTTCCTGGAGAAATGGCTCTTTTTCGTATTCAGTTAAAGGCCAGCAGAAGCGAGGCAGGCGAAGGCGCCATCGAGGCGGCGTAAGTGTTCACGAAAAGTGGAAGAGAAAATAACAATGTCGTCCTGATAGCATAAGTAGGTATTCCATTTCACGCCGCGGACGACTGTATCAATCATGCGTTCAAAAGTAGCAGGAGCATTGCACAGTCCAAATGGCATAACATTAAATTCATGAAGGCCGTCGAGAGTAGCGAACGCGGAAACAAAGCATAGTAAAAAACCAGGCGTATTTGTTAAGAGACAAAGAGCGCAATGTCATTACAAGTATGGATAACGTAATTAAAGCAGCCAAAGAGTTCTACACAAATCTATGCAGTAGGCAATGTAATCAGGACATTAATGAGAGAGGTAGTCGCGCACAGCAGTAGGACATCACACCAGAAACGAAAGAGGAACTGAAGAAACTTTTATGAGAAATCGAAAAGTAGGAAAGCAGCTGGTGCGGATCAGGTAAAAGCAGACATGTTGAAAGATGGAGGGTAAATTGCGCTAGAAAAACTAACCACCCCGATATGCAATGCCTTATCACAACGACAGTACCAGAAGCCTTAAAGAAGGCTAACATCATCTTAACCCATAATAATGGGAACGTCACGGACTTGAGAAATTATAGACCAATCAACTTACTGTCAGCTGGCTGCAAAATATTCACAGAGATAATCCCTCGTAGAATATGACATCTTGAGATTTCAATCAACCAAGTAAGCAGGCTGGCTTTCGTAAAGGATACTCGACAATAGACAATACTCGCACTATCATCCAGGTGATAGAGAAATGCGTAGAATATAACCGACCCCCTATATAGCCATCATTGATTATGTGAAAACATTTGATTCAATGGAAACCTTAGCAGTTATGCAGACATTGCGGGTTAAAATACTGAAGATATCTATAACGAATTTACAGCTAGCATAGTCCTTCATAAAGTCAGAAATAAAATTCAATAAGGAAAAGTGTCAGGCAGGGAGGCACGGTCTCGCCAATGCTATACACCGCCTGTTTACAGGAGGTGTTCGGTGGCCTGGATTGGGAACCGCTGAGGATAGCAGTTAATGGAGAATACTTCAGTAATCTCCGAACCGCTGATGACATTGGCTTGCTAAGTCACTCAGGAGATGAACTGCAAAGCATTGTTAATGACCCAGACAGGCACAGTAGAGCGGTAGTCTAAAATCTAGCGTGCAGAAACGAAACTAACGTTAAACACTGCCGCAACGGAACAGCAGTCCACAACTGGTGGCGAGGCGCTGGAAGTAGTAAAGAACACGTCTGCTTAAAGCTGGTAGTGACCGGTGATCCCGATGATGAAAAGCAAATAACCACAAGAATTAATAACTAGAAGATTTAAATTTCCTGAGTGGAGGAACATAAAGAAGCATAAACCAAGATGTTATATGCTATATATGCAAGTGAGTTTATTTCAGTGCTAATGACTTAAAGATGGACTCAGAAACACAAGACACAAAACAGCACATGAACATAAAACTTGATTCTTCTGCGAATCTGAGGGACTTTACTACGCTTCTATTATCGGCCTAGAAGGACTCATAAGAGCAGGCCATTCAGAATCGTGGTTCTACGTAACATTACTCAGCTCAAACAGCATGGCATGTGCCCAAGAATACGCTCTATATAAAGGGATTTGACAATCGAATGTGCGATCCTACAGGAAGCTCGGGCTTCTCCTTGCTGAATGCCTTTTGAAGAGTTCCGGATGTGTTTGAACACGTGTAACTGTAAGCTCAATGGTTGGTGGGGTGTTACTCTCGTAGCACCTTACACAAAACTTGCATGCGAAATATTCGAGCGACCTGCTTTGCTTGGTCTCTGTGATTTAAATTTCCTGAGTGGGCGAATATGAAAAAATTATGCACACCCAGGAGATCATGTGAAAATAAATGTTATGAGCACGGCAGATGTTTTTCAGTCTAATGACACAGGAATAAGGAACACAAGAAATAACGCAGGATATGAACATGAAACATGGCTGTTAGGCGAATCTGAGGGACTTACTACGGCCGTCTTATCGCTGTTTCTCTGCATTCGTTCAGCGAGGAGTGAGTACAGTGAGACAGGCGGGATTTGGCAGTCCGGATAGGGTGAGTGGATGATACCTTTTTCTATTCTTGCCTTCATCTGTAACAAGGGAGGCAAGAGGTGAGGGACACCTTCGAATGACGCAATTTTAGGTCACGTCCGGTTGGACTGGATTTCAACGCGCCATGCTTCGCCTAAGACACGTGGGCTGTTTCTATGGCCCGGAACGAACAGGGGCATAAACACAAGTCCAGCTTTCTTGGACATAAGTTTTAATGGTGAGGCAACTGTGCAATAATCAGGGCAATGTAAAAACATATTGATTATAGTGGTCTTCCTACGCGCGAACAAAGCTTTCTTTCAAAGTTTGAACTGGGTTGACACCGACTATAAGTCTAACTTTGAAAATCTATAGGGTGCAGATCAAACAATATTTGCGAAGCAGCAAAGGAATATTCTAAGATTGATAGGAACTGCCAGATTTTCTGACTCACAGAAAAATCTTGCCTTTAATGTTTGTCCTGCGCTGGCACGGATAAGCAAGACTGACTCAGGAAACCGGTGGGGTGCGTTTTCACAATAAATGGCGAATAAATTACGACTGTCCAGAGCAATGTATCGCGAATATGTTGATTGTTATTCGGCATTCTTAAGATATGCGAAAAAATCGTCTTCATAAACAAGTACACATTGAAAAATGCGCTTGTCCAGATTTTATTGGTATGAGCTACAGGAAAACCAGACTAGTTTATTTGATTCGTGGCACACATTCACGACTAGGTCGGGCCACATCACACAAGGAAGCGCTGTTAATGTTGCCTCTAGGTGGATGTAGCGTAGTCAAGCTGTGTTCAAACAGCTTTTCGGGCCAAAAAACTCGATCTTCGATTCCTTGCCTCCAGATGAACATGATATAACATTACCCCCTGGCAGTCTCAAGAAAAAGGGGTAAGAAGCGGCGCTAGTGACATAAAAACGGCCACGCAGGTGGCTGCAGTCGCGGAGGCATCCTCGCCGGCGCCTGTAAAACCTCCTCGCATCATGCGGGCAGCGACTCTCCCCGAGCGCGGCACTTTGAAAAGCCTTCACGGAAAGGTACACAAAACAGGAATACACATGGCAGTGAAACACGTCCGGGCAAGCCTGCCGCAACAAACTTCGGGCGGCGGATCACCGCGCTGAAATGACATAACTGTCTACCTCTCTGAATGATACCCTGGCATCCTCTACATCCGTGCCGTCTATCCCACACGATGGCGGCGAAACAAAACTAGGCGTTTATGACGACGTCAAGCGTATCCGGGGATGTATATCTGGGATATACATGTTGGTTTATGGGGGTTTAAAGTCCCAAAGCGACTTCGGTTATGACGTACGCCGTAGTGAATGGTCCGGAAATTTCGACCGCTTGGGGTTCATTAACGTGCACTGACATCGCACAGGACACAGGCCTCTAGAATTTCGCCTCCATCGCAATTCGACCGCCGCGGACGGGGTTGAACGCGTGTGTTTGAGATCAGCAGGCGAGTGCCATAACCACCGAGCCACCGCGACGGCTCTCAGACCTATATGTCTCGAAGTTTCTCTAGAAGAAGGCACACAAAGAAAAAAAGCTTCGTCCAGCGCAAGAACAAAGAACTAGTTCTTGCCCTAACTTCCTCGCCGTACTAGCCGGCCACTCAGTGGAACTTTCTCATAGATTTCTTCTTTGAACGTCTCGTAACCGGGCTACATTCTGTTTGCGAGATCTGTACCGTTCGAAATTACAGATCCCAAAACTGCCTTAATGAGTGTAGAAAAAGTGTCAAAATAATGAGTTAACCTTTGCAAAACCATGCATAGAGCTTTCGATAGACATTTGGGGTAACCGTGGTTAAACCGCTACAAAATGTTTCTCCACCGTTCCTTTTCACCTCTTCTGTGAAATAAAAAAAAATGTTTATTCTGATTGTGAAGGCCTCAATAAGTAGAATTTATGTTGGGATTGATTGAAAATTTGGCACAAAATTATTGTTCTAGCAAGCTTATGTGCTTCTGTCGCGTATAGCAGTGATAATTGGGGCCTTGAGAAAAAGCGTTACTTATTGATAGTGTAAAACTTTACCCTCTGAAGTAGCGCATCCGGCTCCGGATGTGGGATTTGTAGAAGAGCAGGCGTTTCCACGAACATAGACAAAGAGGTGAAATAAGCAGAGAGCGGCAAAGAGCAAAAATCAGGAGCAGAAATGCTGGAATATAAAAGAAGCAGTGAATGAACCGGCACACTTTACATAAAACATGAGACATCCTGTACAAGTTCACGCTGCGATCGAAAAAGGGGAGAAAACGCAAATATAGAAAATAGCACAAGAAAGAGAACAATAATGTTTATTACAGGAAAACAAAAATTACAAATTCAAAGCAACAAATGCACCAGAACAAAGTTTATTATAAAGAACAATTTATTCAACCCCAAGCGGCTCCCACAGCGCCTCTTTCGCGCCGCAAATAAATGCAGCGTGGTACACGGGCACAGGGCTGCATGTTTTAAAGGGATAGTGTTAGAGGTTCTATTGCGGCAAAAATTGGTGTACCAACGGTGTGACGGTAAGTCCAATTGGTTGAGAGCGTCATTATGTTACACTCATATTACCTCTGAAAAAGGTGAAAATGAAAACTGTCCAGCCGTGACACAAGCCGCTAGCCCTTTGCCCTTTAGCCGGGCGCGCTGCTCTTTCACCACTAAGGAGCTTGTAATTAGTGTGATAAGAGGAGGCCATCTATGAACGCCTAGCAAAGCAAGGTAGACAACAGAGCATGAAACAACAGATATTAAAATAAGATGACTTGTCAGTGTCAGGAATAATGTCGCCAGTAAACGTAGCGAATGGGTACGAGCAACCGAACGCCGCTTGACAAGTGACAGCGACGCAAGAATGCGGCGGCCGCGGGACCTAAGAGAGCGACGGAGTATGCAGCAGCGCCAAGAGATGGCACCCAAGATGCGATCTGCATCACACACGCTATCGCATTGAAGTCTTGAGGCAACTTAAAAGTCTTTTGAATTTTTCCTCAGCGCCGATGCGATCAAAAGGATCGATAGTGAATGCTATGCGCATGTTCGGTAAACCCTGTTCAGGAGAACGGCGAGCAAGACCATGATCGTGGCGGAGGGCAAATAACGGCCGAGAAAGTGGCTCTCCGAGAGAAGTCAGCCAAGACACCTATTGATCAAAACGTGAGTGTTTCCGGCTCTCCAGGTGACTGACGTCACTGATGTGTTCGATGTCTGCGTCGGGGAGCATAAACTTCTCACACTGCCCTCTTGGCTTTAGATCATAATCGCGTAATATGTGAATTTTCCATGCGCATACGCTGATAGTTATCATAAATTCATACACGACTCCGGGCCACGCAGGACCCTTTTAATCAAGAATGACTCTATCGACTCCTAAACATCGCCAACGGAACGCGGAGTGCTTTGAAGCGCAGCCAGCGTTCGAGCTGCTCTCACCATATCCCCCCTGTTTTAAAACTCGGTGCGGTTAACCTAGAGTCTCTACGACCACGCACTCGTTCGAGTATGTGTGTACTTTTCTCCTCTCAACGAGGTGAGAAAAGCTCAACAGTGCGCTTTCACAGGCAAAACACTGGTTGTAGATCTGCGAAATAACGAACGTGCAAGCTTGTGTCTCATAGTGCTAATCAATATGATTACCATTCCATTTAACACGCTAGAAGGGGAAATCAGAAAAACCTAAAAGTGTAGGTGAATTCGAAATACATTGATGAAGTAGTGACCACTATCCTATTCTTGAGTTTCTTTATTGTTTAGAGCACGCACAGATCTCCGCTGCATTCCTTTGTCGCTGTGCGTTTAATTTTCAAGTGTCCATAAATGTCTGTCAGCCCAGTGATCAAGAGTCCTTCAAATTAAAGCGGTCTATCAAGTGAAAGCAGGAATTTTTTTACATAAGCAGCACGAGCGCTCCTGACAGGCCGCTTTATATTCTTCGTGGCTCAGAGCTGAGTTCAGTCGCAGTGTGCAAGTCATTGGCAACGGCACGGTTGGGGGTAGGGTATCATGCTGCACGCCACAGTCGAGACTATTCGTGCTCGTGAGCAGGACACTGTAAAAAAATAAAACACCTTTAAAGGCTTTTTCAGGAGTCTATAACTTCACGCTGCCCATAATGAAGTCTTGTGCCTTCATACATATTTTGTGCGGGATGTTTCGAGAAAGAACCAGCCCGAAAATCAAACCCCTTGACCTAAAGGTTTTGAGGTAAATCACACGCAATTACCGCCGAGCCATTGAAATTTTACCACTTCTACACCCCTACACCCTTGAAGAAAAATGCATGCAATGGGTTCATAATTTGTTACCAGTTGTATTAGTTTCCTTAAGCGTTCATTAAATAATTATAATGCCAACATAATGTAATATACCTGTACTACTGGAGCTCTTGATAGGAATAGAAAGGCTGTGTGCAACTACGAAAAACTTTTACGGACACGCAGATCAAAATAGTAAAGCAATGTGGAAAATATTTTTATCAAAACAAAACATCCATAAACAAAGCACAAAAAGCTTGGCCAATGAATTGTTTACTGCATCCAAAGACACAAATTCAATAATTTCAAGGAACACCTACAGTACATCTCCTTTTATTGGTTTTATGGTGCTGCAAGAAAAAGATTCTATTGTACTTACATCAGCCTCCTCTATTTCTCAGCAAACGGAATCTACAGTTCATTCTTGTGGAGCATTATCCTCCAGCTTGAGGAAGGCTTGGACTGTAACACTAAGTACCAGGAATAAGCGCCCAAATGCATAATAACTTGTCCGCAATGTTACGGTAGCTTACGCTGAACATCCATAATCCTGACATTATGGAAGCTGCGGAGTGAACTGCATTAATGAGCCAGCTGAGTAATCATCTTTCCTCGACGAACAGGCTCTAAGCCAACTAAGGATTTCTTCCGAGAACGGTATGCATGGTGCGAGTCTCCATTTTGCACTAAAACAGGAAAACATTTCTTATCTGTTTACATTGCCCAATGATCTTTATAGAATGCCAACATACTGCTTATTATGTGTGATATTACGCATGCTAACTCTAACAGAAAGTATAAAATATGCCCATGCTGTGAGCAAGCGCGAGATGTTATTCCCTCAGCCATGGCGGAGGTCATTGTGGTTTCAAAGAAAATAGCCCTCAACTGCATTACATAAACATTGTCTTAGCTAAAAAAGCTACCTGTTAAGAAATGGAATGGCGGTGGTTAGGCCATGCAGTTAATTCTGCACGAACTGGTACAAGCTAGTGCAAACGACTTGCCTGGCTGGAGATTATACTGACTATAAATAGCACGAAAGACCACGACAACAAAGACGAAAATAATAGTGAACTTCGTAATCCTTCACAATCACAACAATGACCAGACATGTGTAATATTCACTTTGACAACAGAAAAAGTTAATCTGGTGAAATATTCAACGGAGCCCCCAAGGTGGAGTCGATTTGTAAAAAGGCAGTAATTACTCATTGACATCCACCCAAGCGCAGCCATACGGCTAAAAAAGAAAGCTATACAGCTTTCTCAGAAACTTCGCCAATAAAGTAAAATCCGTCCGGGTCCGGGGTCAGCTAACCTGGACGGCAAGCTTGATCAACAACCCGAAGTAGGAAGAGTGCACCCACTTCGAGTTATTGATCAATTCGCTCTCGCCCTACAATAGCTTGCCGTCCTGGTTAACTCAGTTGGTGGAGCGACAGCTCCAGTGAAGAGGCGGTCCTGGGTTCGAGCCACGGATAGGACGAACTTTTCTTTAAATGCGAATTTTCTGAGAAAGCTGCATAGCTTTCAGCCTCTCCTTTATTACTTTCCTTACGGCAGGAGTCAGGTGTCCACCGAGATATCTGGGACATATGCTGCGGCATTTACTGTCCGAAAAAAAAAACTTTCAATTTTTTTGTTTTTCCAGTGCCTCTGTCTGGTCTCCAAGTGCTGTGCGCATTTCTTTTTTCTTGACTGCCTGAACCAGTCTGTCGCTTTACCTTGGGATCAGTGATCTAGACGTTAATGTTGTCATGAAAGAAACCTTCAGCTTTGTGCATAGGATGGTTGTGAATACTATGTATGCATATATATATCGAAGTATACGCTTCTTTATAAGAACATTTTTTTGTCTGGACGTTTCGATCGTAAGATTGGTCTTTTTGAAGGTCGGCTAGAAAATAGTGTGTATATATATTGCCACCTGGTGTTCTCAGGTGGCGCTGAAGTGTCTCCGAAGACGTTGAAGTGTCTCGCGCTGGCTGGCTGGCTGGCTGCTTGCTGTATTCTGCCGGTTAGCGACCTGTCGCCCTATCTTCCGTTACATATTTTGGTGTAGGCGCTGGGTAAAGATCCCCGTATATGTTTCATACTCCTCCGGATACCCTGGGCTCCAGTCCTTCGCTAGTGGACACCCCCGTGCACCGTGCTAGCCGGAGAAACCAAGGCCTACCTCCCGAACACGGGCTTTTGGAGTCTGCCAGAGCACCCACCCATCGACCTGCCATGCCAGCTGCAGCCTACAACACCTTGCAGAATCCGCGACTGCCCAAACCATTCCACGGCAGTCAGCTCGAAGACGTAGAAGACTGGCTTCTCGAGTTTGAACGCGTGGCCTCATTCAACCAGTGGGACGACGCCGCCAAGCTTCGAAACGTCTTCTTTAGTCTCGAGGATGGTGCGCGTACCTGGTACGAAAACCGAGAAGACGCCCTAACATCATGGCACGAGTTCCGCCGACGCCTGCTGGAGACCTACACCAGCACGGATCGTCGAGAACGGGCTGAACGGGCTTTGCAGTCTCGCATTCAGATGCCTAATGAGACTGTAAGCATGTACGTGGAGGATATGACTCGGCTCTTCCGGCGAGCTGACCCGGCCATGCCCGAAGATAAGAAGGTGCGCCAACTCATGCGCGGCGTTAAGGAGCAACTTTTCGCTGGCCTCGTGCGCAGTCCACCTGGGACTGTTGCTGAGGTTCTCACGGAAGCGGTCACGATGGAGAAGATGCTCTTGCGGCGGTCTACCACCTACGACCGGCCGGTACTCGCCGCTTCACTTACAGAGCCGCTTCCTGCCTTCGGGGCTAACCCTGGTCTTCTCCGCGACCTGATCCGCTCCGTTGTGCGCGAAGAGCTCCAGGCGCTTTTCGGTGCTCACCTGCCGACGGCCGGCTCTCTCGCTAGCCTCGTCCGCGAAGAGGTTCAAGCATTGAGACATTCGTTCCCGTCCGTTGACCCGCCGCCTTTACCCACGGAGTGCCGTCGTCCAACGTATGCTGAAGCCTTGCAACGTCCTGCGCCCTCTTCGGCGCATTTTCCTCCGTCCAATCAAGGCTCGCTGTTTTCCGCACACCCCGACACGTACTACATCGACAATCGACGATCACCTCGGCGGAAGACGGATCTGTGGCGTGCTCCAGATCGGTGGCGTCTCTGCTTTCACTGCGGGGAACCCGGTCATCTGTATCGCCAGTGCCCGTATCGACAGCTTGGGCTGCAGGGGTTCCCTATCGACATGCCGCGTCCACCAAGAGGTCAACGACCCCGGGAGATCGAGGACTACGTAGCCCAGCAGCGCATGGCGACAATTCCCCAGCGGCAGTCTCGGTCTCCATCACCACGCCGACCTTCGCCACAGCCCCAAAGCTCCTCCTGGATGGCGCATAGACGGTCGCCAAGTCCCCGCCGGGAAAACTAAAGAGAGCGACCTCAGGGGGCGAGGCCGCTGGCAATCGATGCGAACAAGACCCCCCGACAACGCGAACAGCGACCGACCGCGATTTAAAGGCAACGACTGCAGTACCTGAACTCGGAGATCGATTCTCGTTGGATATACCCGTGCTTCTCGATGGCTATAAAGTTAGTGCTTTGGTGGACACTGGCGCTGATTTCTCGATTTTAAGCGGAAAGCTAGCGGCGCTTCTTAAAAAAGTAATGACGCCATGGTCCGGCACGCAGACTCGCACGGCTGGCGGACATGTCGTAACTCCGCTTGGCCTATGCACAGCAAGAGTCCGAATTCGCAGCTCCACATTTGTTGTCAGCTGCCTAGTTCTACCTGACTGCTCCCGTGACTGTATCCTTGGCGTTGATTTTCTTTGAGAGTATGGAGCTATTATTGACCTCCGAAAGCGCACTGTCACATTTTCTACCGAGAAAGCTGATGTTTACTCCGAGGACTTTCCACGCCGCGCCGCCCTTCGAATATCCGCCGAGAGCGTTTGGATTCCGCCACGCGCCAGTGTTTTTGTGAGTGTTCACTGCGACGGACTACGTGAAGGGACAGCGGTCGCAGAGGGCAACCTGTCCCTTTTGCTCACCCACGGCATCTGCTCAGCGCGAAGTCTCATCCATCTCCGCGATGGCTGCTCTGAGCTCCTGGTGACTAACTTCTCTAACGAGCCCCGGCACCTTTTTCGTGCGACTGCCATCGCATTCGCCGACCCCTTAGCGGAGGTTTCTGAATGTTTCGCGTTCGAAGCTGTTAGACTTGTGCGCCCATCCCTTGACATCAGCCCGGACCTTTCGGTGACTCAACAGCGAGAAATACGTGCCCTCCTACTCGAATACGCTACCTGTTTCGCTTCTTCGTCGAAAGTCCGGCAAACGGCTCTTCTCAAGCACCGCATCATTACGCCCGACGAAGCCCGCCCCATCCATCAGCAGCCGTACCGTATCTCACCGAAGGAGCGTGAGGGGATCCAAACGCAGGTGAAGGAGATGCTTTCAGATGGAATCATTCAACCTTCCAGCAGCCCCTGGTCTTCACCTGTCGTGCTGGTGAAGAAAAAGGATGGGACACTCCGCTTCTGCGTGGATTATCGAAAACTGAACAACATCACTAAAAAAGACGTCTACCCGCTGCCTCGTATCGACGACTCGCTCGACAGACTTCGTCGCGCCCAGTACTTCTCCTCCATTGATTTAAAGAGTGGGTACTGGCAGATAGAGGTCGACGAGCGGGACCGCGAAAAAACGGCGTTCGTGACACCCGATGGACTGTACGAATTTAAAGTGCTACCTTTTGGGCTATGTTCAGCGCCGGCAACTTTCCAGCGGATGATGGATACCGTTCTCGCTGGACTAAAATGGCAAACTTGTTTGGTTTATCTCGACGATGTCGTCGTATTTTCCGAAACCTTTGCCGAACACCTTGAACGCCTGAGGACAGTATTAGATGCCCTCCGAACGGCCGACTTAACGCTAAAGCCAGAGAAGTGCCACTTTGGGTACAAAGAGTTGAAGTTTCTCAGTCACCTCGTGAGTGCCGATGGCGTTAAGCCCGACCCCGAGAAAACTGCTGCCGTCGCCAACTTTCCTGTTCCTGCAACAAAGAAAAGTGTGCAACGTTTTTTGGGTCTGTGCGCATATTACCGCCGCTTCATCGCCGACTTTTCAAAGATTGCCGCACCCCTGTACCACCTCACGCGCAATGATACACAGTTCGTGTGGGCTGCCGAGCAGCAGGAGGCTTTTGCCGAGCTGCGCAGACGACTGCTAACAACCCCTGTTCTTGCGCACTTTGATGAAGAGACTGAAACCGAAGTCCACACCGACGCGAGCAACGTCGGCCTCGGTGCCGTACTCGTCCAACACCAAGGTGGCGTGGAAAGGGTCATCGCGTATGCAAGCCGCACGCTTTCTCGCGCTGAAACACACTATTCGACCACAGAAAAAGAATGCCTTGCTGTTGTGTGGGCAACCATGAAATTTCGTCCGTACCTCTACGGCCGCCCGTTCAAAGTAGTTACCGACCACCATTCGTTGTGCTGGCTTGCCAATCTTCGCGACCCATCGGGGCGCCTAGCCCGATGGAGCCTCCGACTCCAAAAATTCGACTACACCATTGTGCACAAATCTGGCCAGACGCACGAAGACGCTGACGCACTCTCTCGCGCACCCGTCGGGTTAGCGGATGATAGCATAGAAGACGAGAGTGGTTTTATTGGAGTTGTCAGCGACTTAGACCTAATGACCCGACAGCGAGCTGACCCAGACCTGCGACCTATCATTGATTATCTGGAGGGCCGAGCTTCTGTCGTACCCCGACAATTTTCTAGAAACCTGCCGGCCTTCTGTCTCCGGAACGGCATTTTGTTTAAGAAAAACTCGGCATCGATCTTCTGGGCCCATTCCCTGTGTCATCGGCCGGTCATAAATGGATCATAGTCGCGACCGACTATTTAACAAGGTATGCGGAAACTAAGGCGGTGCAGCGCGGTACGTCATCTGAGATCGCCCAGTTTTTTATGCAACAAATTGTGCTGCGTCATGGCGCACCGTTCCACGTAATCACTGATCGAGGTACGTCGTTTACGGCACAGCTCATGCGCGACGTGTTCGAGCTCAGTCACACGAACCATCGCAAAACCACTGCCTATCACCCACAGACGAACGGGCTCACAGAGAGACTCAACAGAACGATCGCCGACATGATCGCAATGTACATAGACTCGCAGCACAAAACCTGGGACGAGATTCTCCCGTACGTCACATACGCTTACAACACGGCCACCCAGGAGACGATCCGATTTACACCATTTCGTCTGGTCTACGGACGTGACGTTCAGACGATGCTGGATGCAATGCTTCCATGTTGCACTGATGACCACCCACTCACGCCAGACGCCGAGCAGTTCGCTCAGCGCGCCGAAGAAGCACGTCAACTTGCCCGTATTCACATTCAGCGGCAGCAGAGCACGGATGCGCGTCGCTACAACCTCCGTCATCGGCACGTCGAATACCATCCGGGTGACCAAGTTTGGGTGTGGACCCCGGTACGCCGCCCAGGCTTGTCTGAAAAACTGATGAGCCGTTACTTTAGACCGTACCGAGTTTTGCGCCGCGTCACCGAAGTGACCTACGAAGTTCTTCCTGACGGGACTGTGCAGCCTCAGCGTCGTCCACCCCGCTCTGAGGTTGTGCACGTTGTCCGCATGAAACCCTACTTCACGCGGTAATGGATAGTACGCTGTTTTCCGCTAGTTTTCGCGTGGGACACCTTCGCCCACCTCCCTTGTACATTTTTATGTGCTTGTGCTGTTTTTTTTTCTCTTTCCACTGCCCGTACTGCAACCCCGCTTTTATGTTTTTCTTTTTTTGGGAGGGGGAGTAATGCCACCTGGTGTTCTCAGGTGGCACTGAAGTGTCTCCGAAGACGTTGAAGTGTCTCGCGCTGGCTGGCTGGCTGCTTGCTGTATTCTGCCGGTTAGCGACCTGTCGCCCTATTTTCCGTTACAATATGTATATATAAACGAAATTCGGTTGACACACGGTAGAAAAACAACTTTATTCTAACGTTTCGACCAGGGTCTGGCCTTCGTCAGAGTGCCGAAGGCCAGACCCTGGTCGAAACGTTATAATAAAGTTGTTGTTTTTCTACCGTGTGTCAACCGAATTACGTTTATGTTCTACCGGATCCATCCGATCTTCACCCCATTCTTATATATATATATATATATATATATATATATATATATATATATATATATATATATATAGTAGTTGCCGCAGGTCTTGTTGTTCAATGGGCCAGGAAGACTTGTAGAAGAAGGGGTCACAACTTTGCAATTATCTTCATTTAATACCGACAGTTTCAAACGGAGGACCGTCCTTCCTCAGGGTATACACGGTATACACGCAAATGAACACAATATCTGATTTATATATATATATATATATATATAGCGAAGTATACGCTTCGTTAAAGGAAACATATTTATTCAACTCGACGTTTCGATCGGAAGACCGACCTTCTTCAGGAGTGATTTTACATTGTGAAGGCATCCCCTTTTATAGGGGCGGGCACAGAACAGGAAAGTGGGAAACACAAAGCACATAGCAGAAAAATACACATAAAAAATTATTAGAGGCAGTGCGACCCACACACACATACACCAAAAAAAAAAAAAAAGAGTGCGAGCAACAGGTACTCAGTCAGAAAATACAACGTCCAGATGCGGCCTCTGCTTTGTTAAGCACCACAGGCTTGCTTATTGACAGTCGTGTCCAGCTGGGAGGTGCTCGACAGGTGCGTGGTCGTGCAACAACATTCGTAGAAAAATGCGAAAACTTGTTCCTTCTCCTGGCCGCGAGAGCAAAAAAAATAAAATATGACCCTCCAACAGAGAGAGCCGACAACAGAAAAAAAAAAGAAAAAAAAGGAAAATGAACAGAGCAAGGAAGAAACCTCGAAAAAAAAGTGAAATAGGTAAAAGAAAATCTTTAAAGTAGTGCTTTTTCTTCGCACCCAGCTATAGTGCACCCACCCCTGGTTGAGGGGAAGTATTGGAAGGAATGTAAAAAAAGAAAAAATATAAGAAAAAAAATATATAAAAAAATGTGAGCTTACATAGTAAAATTAAAAAGAAAAAAAAAGAAATTGTGCGGCATTCGCGTGACCACAAGGTGAGCACACCGGGGGGGGGGGGGGGGGGGGGAACGGCACAGGTGTGGCACAGGTGTGGCATGCAGAAAGGGGTATGACCTCAGACGACTTAGTCAGTGTTGCTTTGTTTAATTTCGTAGGCCCCTGACCTCGGAAGAGAGGTGAGGGTGCCGTAAGTTTCATTAATGCCATTTTGCACTGTGTTAAATTTAAAAATAAAATATGATTCTCATTGCTCGCGCTCACGAGTGTTTTTGAAGCCACTCTGTAGTATTGTTACTTTAAGTTTGTGAAACTCGTGACCTTTCTCGCGGAGGTGTTTCGAAAGAGGGAGGTTGGGGAGGGATTGGGTATGCGAGCGGTGGTTATTAAATCTGAAACGGAAGGAATTGTCTGTTTGGCCTATGTATTGCATTCGACAGTCGCCACACTCGAGCATGTAAACCACGTTGCTGGAATCGCAATTCAGGTCTTCCCGGATAGAATGCTTGAAATTTGAATGGGTGCTTTTAGCCAGTGCCGTGGTTTCTATGTGTTTGCAGACTTGACATCGGCTTTTTTTGCATGGTGTGCAACCTACAGCTCTCGGTTTATTGACTGTCGAATGGACAACATGGTTTTGCAGATTTTTTGGTCTCCTATATGTTACTTGGGGGACCGTTGTGAAAATATTTGAAAGACGGTCACTCTGTTCTATGATATTAAAGTGTTTTTTTTAGGATCTTGTTAATATTCGGGAGATCATTTGTGAAGGTTAGTATAAGATTACAGCGCTGTGATGATGGCTGAGATTCCTTAATGACATGATTAATATTAGTTGCTTCTGCCTTTTTAATGGCATCGTTGATTATAGAAGACGGGTAATGTTGTTTTTTTAGAGTGTCCCGCATGCGATTAGCATTTTCGTGAAAATCTTCCGATCGTGAGCAAATTCGTTTGAATCTGATGGCCTGTGAGTATGGGATTGAAGTTTTGCAGTGGCGTGGGTGGCAGCTGTTGAAATGAAGATACTGTTGTCTGTCTGTGGGTTTTTTATAGACACTAGTGATTAATGTACTTCCTTTTACTCGAACCAGAACATCCAGGAAGTTAATTTTATTGGTTGAGTAGGTGTGTGTGAAAGAGATATTGGGATGGATTTTGTTGAATGAGGCGATAAAATGGATGAGTTCGTCCTCGGTTTCTGTCCAAACTATGAATATGTCATCCAGAAAGCGTTTGTAAAACGCTGGTTTTGTTGGATATGAGGACAGAAAGTCAGATTCAATTTTGTTCATAAATATGTTGGCGTAATTTGGAGCCATTTTTGTGCCCATAGCTGTACCGCTAGTTTGAAGATAATATGAGTTGTTGAACTCAAAGGTGTTAAGTTTAAGAACCAAATTTGCAAGTGTCTCGACGGCATTTGGACTAGGGGTGTCTAGAATTTTGTATTCTTTATATGATCCAACCATTGCCTGAATTCCGTCGTCATGTGGGATGTTAGTGTAAAGTGATACCACATCCAGGGTAACTAGGAAAGCGCCTTGAGGGAAGGTGACATTCGATAATTCTTTCAGGAAGTGATTAGTGTCGCGTATGTAAGATGGATGTTTCGGAGGTATATGTTTGATGAGCGAATCGATATACTCTGAGATCGGTTCTGTTATTGTGCCAATACCAGAAACAATCGGTCTCCCTGGATGATTCTGTTTGTGTATTTTCGGAAGCATGTAGAAGCGCCCCGCGGAGGAATTTCTTGGCTTGAGCGCCTTACCTACTCACGGTGGTAATTCACCTTCATCTGTTAATTTTTTTATAGTTTGCTCTACGATGTTCTTTTGCTTAGCGGTCGGGTCTGATGGGAGTTTAGTATAGAATTTTGTGTTGTTGAGCTGGCGGTTGCCCTCCTGAATGTAGTTATCTGTGTCTAAAATAACTATGCCTCCACCTTTGTCGGCGGGCTTGATGACAATGTCGGTTCGTTTGCTAAGTGAGCCTAAGGCGTTACGCTCTTTTTTTGTGAGGTTAGGTGGCCCAGATTTTCGTGTCCCAAAAGCTTGAAGAATCTCCTTTTGTACCGCTTTTATATATAGGTCTAGATGTCTGTCCCTACCAGTTTTGGGTGTCCTCTGTTCCTGAGATTGGGGGTACCGCACATTATTTGTGTTCGGTTTGTCGAAGAAATATTCCCGTAATCTGAGAGTTCGCGAAAAGTTATCTAGATCCTGGAGTAACTTGTACTCGTTATACTTGCTATGGCTTGGGCAGAATTTAAGGCCAAGCGACAGCAGTGACTTTTCCTCGGGGGTGAGCTGTGAGCTTGACAGGTTAATTATATTTTCCGGAAGGTGTGGCTCTTCGCGTGTTTGGTCTAATGTGGTTGGATGTTGGTTTACGGTTTCCTTGTAATTGTCGGGTGTGGGTATGTGGCTTGCTAGTTGTAATGGCATTGTGAGCTCTATACAATCCTCGACAAGGATGCCATCACAGGAAAATTTAGTAAGTTTTTTCGTCCAAATTTGCTGAGTTTTGTTAGACTTGAAGACCTCAAGCTCATTTACCTCGGATGTTGAGAGTATCATGCTTTGACGCGCCCGCCTCTCCTATATTGTTAGTGATGCCAACGTCTTTTTGAAGTGCTCTATTGTTATTTTTAAAAGGTTTATGGATGCTTTAAGTAGTTCTGTGCTCCATGCTACGCGATGTGATTCCGAAAGGTTGCTAATGGATGGGGTTAAAGATACAAAAAGTCCTTTCGGCGCAGTTTCTGATTTAAGGTATATTTGAAGGGATTTTACGCGGAGCTGGTGCTTGATTCGTTTCTCAATAATTTTTCTTAGCTTTAAAAAATTCCGAGAGCGTGTGACACAAGTAGAGGGAGAGCTGGTGGGCGCGTGAGCTTGGTCGGCCCGTCAGTATTGTTTAAACTTTAGCCGTTGGGCTGAGCCACAGCGTCGTCTTAGGTCATACCTTTGTTTCGGCGTGGTGGCGTCATTCCCGAAGTCCTGGATGATGACGGAAGCTTGCCGGGATCCAGAAGCCGGTGTTGTTGGTGCTGAGGTGGGGTCCATCCGTGATCCGGGGCTCGTTGGTGTGGCATCCGGTGACGCCTCGGCCTGTACAATGGGTGCCGGTAGTGGGGACGGGGCATTTGCTGTTGAGCTCTGGTTCTCGGGTGTGGGGTCTCGCGCCGCAACTCTGCTTGGTTTGGCGGCTTTGAATGAAGACACCGTACACTCTGGGGCTCTCTGTGTTGGGGTTGGTAGCAAAGCTGCCCTCGGGGGCCTGGCGTCAGCTGAAGTTCTTCGCGGCGGATTCCGTGAGGAATTTTTCGGAGGAATCTTCTGACAGGAGCCTTGCAAACCAGGTGTCTGTCTTTGCTTGATGAGACTATCTGCTTCAGCGATGGTCGGGAAATCTGGCCCTGCAGGGCCACTGGAATGATGATTTGTTCTGCTTGAGACCTCAAAATAGCTCGAAGCTATGCGGGTGGACGGGAGGATCTTCTCTGAGGCAGTGAGGTGATCCTGCCATGGGACCAAGCAGTGTCGTCTGGCAGTGAGGATAAGGTTGTAAATATTCCAGGCGAGCACCGAAACGCCTCCAAAACTTGGGTGCACCCCGTCAGCGGCTAGGACTCTGGTCGCGGGGAAGGCCTCCAGGGAGTGGTGGATGTAGAACACGTCTTGTGTTTTGGCGCACAGTTGGACCAGTCTACAGTTGAACTCAATGGCTCGTTCATTGAATTTCTCCACTGTCCGCCTATTTCCGGAACCTCGTCGGCGGTTAGGGGCCCGGGGTAATACTAATGTGGCATACACCACCTCGATTTTAGGCCGTGCGTTGCGGATAAACTTTAGGGCCTCCTCATAGTGGCGAGCACCTGTCGAGCACCTCCCAGCTGGACACGACTGTCAATAAGCAAGCCTGTGGTGCTTAACAAAGCAGAGGCCGCATCTGGACGTTGTATTTTCTGACTGAGTACCTGTTCCTCACACTCTTTTTTTTTTTGGTGTATGTGTGTGTGGGTCGCACTGCCTCTAATAATTTTTTATGTGTATTTTTCTGCTATGTGCTTTGTGTTTCCCACTTTCCTGTTCTGTGCCCGCCCCTATAAAAGGGGATGCCTTCACAATGTAAAATCACTCCTGAAGAAGGTCGGTCTTCCGATCGAAACGTCGAGTTGAATAAATATGTTTCCTTTAAGGAAGCGTATACTTCGCTATATATTCTTATAAGCAGTCTAGTACTTCACGCTTTCGCAACCTATTTTCTTCAATGGCTGCCTTTAACGCTTCAAGGAAAGTTTTCTGGAAATTCCCACTCCACGCACCAACATGGGCCTTAATTGGAGATTCGCAGACCAAGCATCTGTACAACCATTTCGACGTTTCAAGCTTGTGCGCCCCGGCCTTCATTTCGCTACCCGGAGCCGGCATCAACGATGTGAGAAACCTGCTGGCTTGGTGCCTCCGAGTGTCACCGGACTGATCCTTCATTTGGGTACGAACGACATCTACGGTTCAAGCACGGACACGGTCCTTCGCCACTATGAGGAGGCCCTAAAGTTTATCCGCAACGCACGGCCTAAAATCGAGGTGGTGTATGCCACATTAGTATTACCCCGGGCCCCTAACCGCCGACGAGGTTCCGGAAATAGGCGGACAGTGGAGAAATTCAATGAACGAGCCATTGAGTTCAACTGTAGACTGGTCCAACTGTGCGCCAAAACACAAGACGTGTTCTACATCCACCACTCCCTGGAGGCCTTCCCCGCGACCAGAGTCCTAGCCGCTGACGGGGTGCACCCAAGTTTTGGAGGCGTTTCGGTGCTCGCCTGGAATATTTACAACCTTATCCTCACTGCCAGACGACACTGCTTGGTCCCATGGCAGGATCACCTCACTTCCTCAGAGAAGATCCTCCCGTCCACCCGCATAGCTTCGAGTTATTTTGAGGTCTCAAGCAGAACAAATCATCATTCCAGTGGCCCTGCAGGGCGAGATTTCCCGACCATCGCTGAAGCAGATAGTCTCATCAAGCAAAGACAGACACCTGGTTTGCAAGGCTCCCGTCAGAAGATTCCTCCGAAAAATTCCTCACGGAATCCGCCGCGAAGAACTTCAGCTAACGCCAGGCCCCCGAGGGCAGCTTTGCTACCAACCCCAACACAGAGAGCCCCAGAGTGTACGGTGTCTTCATTCAAAGCCGCCAAACCAAGCAGAGTTGCGGCGCGAGACCCCACACCCGAGAACCAGAGCTCAACAGCAAATGCCCCGTCCCCACTACCGGCACCCATTGTACAGGCCGAGGCGTCACCGGATGCCACACCAACGAGCCCCGGATCACGGATGGACCCCACCTCAGCACCAACAACACCGGCTTCTGGATCCCGGCAAGCTTCCGTCATCATCCAGGACTTCGGGAATGACGCCACCACGCCGAAACAAAGGTATGACCTCAGACGACGCTGTGGCTCAGCCCAACGGCTAAAGTTTAAACAATACTGACGGGCCGACCAAGCTCACGCGCCCACCAGCTCTCCCTCTACTTGTGCCACACGCTCTCGGAATTTTTTAAAGCTAAGAAAAATTATTGAGAAACGAATGAAGCACCAGCTCCACGTAAAATCCCTTCAAATATACCTTAAATCAGAAACTGCGCCGAAAGGACTTTTTGTATCTTTAACCCCATCCATTAGCAACCTTTCGGAATCACATCGCGTAGCATGGAGCACAGAACTACTTAAAGCATCCATAAACCTTTTAAAAATAACAATTGAGCACTTCAAAAAGACGTTGGCATCACTAACACTAGAGGAGAGGCGGGCGCGTCAAAGCATGATACTCTCAACATCCGAGGTAAATGAGCTTGAGGTCTTCAAGTCTAACAAAACTCAGCAAATTTGGACGAAAAAACTTACTAAATTTTCCCGTTATGGCATCCTTGTCGAGGATTGTATAGAGCTCACAATGCCATTACAACTAGCAAGCCACATACCCACACCCGACAATTACAAGGAAACCGTAAACCAACATCCAACCACATTAGACCAAACACCCGAAGAGCCACACCTTCCGGAAAATATAATTAACCTGTCAAGCTCTCAGCTCACCCCCGAGGAAAAGTCACTGCTGTCGCGTGGCCTTAAATTCTGCCCAAGCCATAGCAAGTATAACGAGTACAAGTTACTCCAGGATCTAGATAACTTTTCGCGAACTCTCAGATTACGGGAATATTTCTTCGACAAACCGAACACAAATAATGTGCGGTACCCCCAATCTCAGGAACAGTGGACACCCAAAACTGGTAGGGACAGACATCTAGACCTATATATAAAAGCGGTACAAAAGGAGATTCTTCAAGCTTTTGGGACACGAAAATCTGGGCCACCTAACCTCACAAAAAAAGAGCGTAACGCCTTAGGCTCACTTAGCAAACGAACCGACATTGTCATCAAGCCCGCCGACAAAGGTGGAGGCATAGTTATTTTAGACACAGATAACTACATTCAGGAGGGCAACCGCCAGCTCAACAACACAAAATTCTATACTAAACTCCCATCAGACCCGACCGCTAAGCAAAAGAACATCGTAGAGCAAACTATAAAAAAACTAACAGATGAAGGTGAATTACCACCGCGAGTAGGTAAGGCGCTCACGCCAAGAAATTCCTCCGCGGGGCGCTTCTACATGCTTCCGAAAATACACAAACAGAATCATCCAGGGAGACCGATTGTTTCTGGTATTGGCACAATAACAGAACCGATCTCAGAGTATATCGATTCGCTCATCAAACATATACCTCCGAAACATCCATCTTACATACGCGACACTAATCACTTCCTGAAAGAATTATCGAATGTCACCTTCCCTCAAGGCGCTTTCCTAGTTACCCTGGATGTGGTATCACTTTACACTAACATCCCACATGACGACGGAATTTCAGGCAATGGTTGGATCATATAAAGAATACAAAATTCTAGACACTCCTAGTCCATGTGCCGTCGAGACACTTGCAAATTTGGTTCTTAAACTTAACACCTTTGAGTTCAACAACTCATATTATCTTCAAACTAGCGGTACAGCTATGGGCACAAAAATGGCTCCAAATTACGCCAACATATTTATGAACAAAATTGAATCTGACTTTCTGTCCTCATATCCAACAAAACCAGCTTTTTACAAACGCTTTCTGGATGACATATTCATAGTTTGGACAGAAACCGAGGACGAACTCATCCATTTTATCGCCTCATTCAACAAAATCCATCCCAATATCTCTTTCACACACACCTACTCAACCAATAAAATTAACTTCCTGGATGTTCTGGTTCGAGTAGAAGGAAGTACATTAATCACTAGTGTCTATAAAAAACCCACAGACAGACAACAGTATCTTCATTTCAACAGCTGCCACCCACGCCACTGCAAAACTTCAATCCCATACTCACAGGCCATCAGATTCAAACGAATTTGCTCACGATCGGAAGATTTTCACGAAAATGCTAATCGCATGCGGGACACTCGAAAAAAACAACATTACCCGTCTTCTATAATCAACGATGCCATTAAAAAGGCAGAAGCAACTAATATTAATCATGTCATTAAGGAATCTCAGCCATCAGCACAGCGCTGTAATCTTATACTAACCTTCACAAATGATCTCCCGAATATTAACAACATCCTAAAAAAACACTTTAATATCATAGAACAGAGTGACCGTCTTTCAAATATTTTCACAACGGTCCCCCAAGTAACATATAGGAGACCAAAAAATCTGCAAAACCATGTTGTCCATTCGACAGTCAATAAACCGAGAGCTGTAGGTTGCACACCATGCAAAAAAAGCCGATGTCAAGTGTGCAAACACATAGAAACCACGGCACTGGCTAAAAGCACCCATTCAAATTTCAAGCATTCTATCCGGGAAGACCTGAATTGCGATTCCAGCAACGTGGTTTACATGCTCGAGTGTGGCGACTGTCGAATGCAATACATAGGCCAAACAGACAATTCCTTCCGTTTCAGATTTAATAACCACCGCTCATATACCCAATCCCTCCCCAACCTCCCTCTTTCGAAACACCTCCGCGAGAAAGGTCACGAGTTTGACAAACTTAAAGTAACAATACTACAGAGTGGCTTCAAAAACACTTGTGAGCGCGAGCAACGAGAATCATATTTTATTTTTAAATTTAACACAGTGCAAAATGGCATTAATGAAACTTACGGCACCCTCACCTCTCTTCCGAGGTCAGGGGCCTACGAAATTAAACAAAGCAACACTGACTAAGTCGTCTGAGGTCATACCCCTTTCTGCATGCCATACCTGTGCCACACCTGTGCCGTTCCCCCCCCCCCCCCCCCCCGGTGTGGTCACCTTGTGGCCACGCGAATGCCGCACAATTTCTTTTTTTTTCTTTTTAATTTTACTATGTAAGCTCACATTTTTTAATATATTTTTTCTTATATTTTTTCTTTTTTTACATTCCTTCCAATACTTCCCCTCAACCAGGGGTGGGTGCACTATAGCTGGGTGCGAAGAAAAAGCACTACTTTAAAGATTTTGTTTTACCTATTTCACTTTTTTTTCGAGGTTTCTTCCTTGCTCTGTTCATTTTCCTTTTTTTCTTTTTTTTTCTGTTGTCGGCTCTCTCTGTTGGAGGGTCATATTTTATTTTTTTGCTCTCGCGGCCAGGAGAAGGAACAAGTTTTCGCATTTTTCTACGAATGTTGTTGCACGGCCACGCACCTGTCGAGCACCTCCCAGCTGGACACGACTGTCAATAAGCAAGCCTGTGGTGCTTAACAAAGCAGAGGCCGCATCTGGACGTTGTATTTTCTGACTGAGTACCTGTTCCTCGCACTCTTTTTTTTTTTTTTGGTGTATGTGTGTGTGGGTCGCACTGCCTCTAATAATTTTTTGTGTATTTTTCTGCTATGTGCTTTGTGTTTCCCACTTTCCTGTTCTGTGCCCGCCCCTATAAAAGGGGATGCCTTCACAATGTAAAATCACTCCTGAAGAAGGTCGGTCTTCCGATCGAAACGTCGAGTTGAATAAATGTTTCCTTTAACGAAGCGTATACTTCGCTATATATTCTTATAAGCAGTCTAGTACTTCACGCTTTCGCAACCTATATATATATATATATATATATATATATATATATATATATATATATATATATATATATACATACACACAGTGCTAATATAGTCGTGCTTATTGGTTATTTATATATTGTCTTAATTATTTATTCTTTAATGTGATTCACTCATCCCCATATATTCCTATTCATTCTGTCTGTAAGCAGTTCGAGCGTGTCCATTTGTTGTGTGTTGTGTATTAATTGCTTCTCGCAGCTTGCGTTGCGAAAACAAACAGCTCGCGACGTTGGCCGGTGCCTAAACCTCTTTTTTCATGTGCATGTTGTGTTTTGAAATCCTGAAATATCCTATAGAACTGAGTTGCCTTCCAGCCCCCGCGGCTCCGCCGCTGGCTGCAGCGCGCAGCGCATACAAGGTCGATCCAGTCCACGACCTACTGTATAATGGGCGACCTGCGCGTGCGCCGCCGCCCCAGCGCCGAAGTTTTGCTTTTGCTTGTGCTGTATTTTTTAGTTCTCTAAGCCGCCACCGCTGAGAGTGGCGCTGTAACTCACCCCCACGACGAAACTAACGAAACCGAAGAGACGGCGACCGGCTGCGGAGCACTGCGACCTACCACGCGTGGGCCCTCGATTTACGTGCTGAGCGGCCGCTAAGCTGGGTGCGGAAGAGTTCTTTTTAAGTAGGCAGGTTGTCACTTAACCGGAGGAAGCTTTGGCGTGCCGTGTGCCTGTGGGTGGCAGCGAATGCCTCCGCGTTTGCGGCATCTTCCCGCAGCATGGTCTACTGTTGCGTGCCGCTCTGCAAGTCGAGCGGGCGAACGTCAACAGGGATCTTTTTTCGTGAAAGGACTTCAGCCACTAAAACGGTCCGCAGCTGTGGTGCTACCGTCAGCTGCAAAAAATCCACTGTTTCAGTGCTCCATGGATGACAGTGTGGCCCATAGAATGAGGCTTGTGAAGCTCGTGTGTCACAAATTCATGAGGCCCTTTCTCACTAACTTCATTGGCCAGCTGACTGAGCGCAATGCAAAAAGAAAATTATTGATCAAGAAACCTTGCTCTCGAAAAGTACTGAAAGTATAGCACTTATTTCTGTGATGGCGCGATAACGCACCACTGGCACTTATTTCTGAGCACATGCTTTTGGAATCATTTGTTAAATCTGCATGAACAGAACACTCGCAGCTGAGCTCACCCTGAAAATTTCCACAAATATTGCATGCATTAAAGTTGACAATCTCGCCCTTTCAAAAGACTCATCACTAAAGTTTGTGTTCAAAAGCTTAAGCGCACGACAAAAAACAAGGGGGCAGAAACCGAGCTCGCGTATTGCACTGGACAGCCTGCCCGTCAAATACGTAACACCGAGGAATGAACGTGCGCGGGAGTCGAGAAGGGAGACTGCCAATCTACTCCAACTGTGCTGCTATCGCCCGCAAACTAAAAACAGTGAAAACGCGGTTAAAGAGCAGAAAAGGCGAGTGCCGTCGCCACTGGTCGTAGCAATCGCGTCCGTCGAAAGAACGACGGCGGCATGACCTCCCGCCGCCGCCGCCCCCCAGCCCCGGAGCTCTTTCCCGCAACATTGCCACTCTCATTTCACTGGCCCGCGGCTTTACCTTGCCGCAACCATCTCTCATGCCAAATAATGGCTTCGCAAACTATTCCGCGGAACTCCGCGCCGCCGTCGCCGGTCGCTTGCAGCCACAGCCGAAGCGCGTGAAACGCTGCTGAGGGGGTGAGTTTTAGCGGCACCTACCGGCTGGCTTGGTCCCTACTCAGAGGTCACGTGGTATTTCTTCGGCCGCGCGCTCCCGTAGAGGGTGGCGCGATGCGCAGGTCGCCCATTATACAGTAGGTCGTGATCCAGTCACTGCAGTGCCACGTGCACATGTTATTCCGCGAACTTTCTCCATGGGTTCGCTGTAGCGCCGCGCAGCCCGTTTCTTTCTTTTTTTCATGACGAATTCTCTGGCCTGCACTGCTACCTTTTTTCCACGTTTCCACCTACCCCTACCCCTTCACGCCGCGAAAAAACGTGCACGTCTTTTACTCTTGCACTTTTTTTTTGCTTTCTTCCGAGCACACGAGGGGCCCTCTATATAGGGTTCTCGCGCGGTCAGCACCCTGTATAGTTCAATTTTTCATCCCTACATGCCAGTAGACGATACTTTCACACCGGGATCGGTTCGCGCGCACTCTCAAACCCAGGCAACAAGCGCCATCTTCTGCCGGGCTGCCAAATCGCTGCGAAACGCCTTCGCGCCATGGATAAAAAGCGAGCTTTGTGACCGCTCCGATTCCTTGAATTTTAAATTTGCCCGTGTCATCTTCATGGAAGTACAACAGGTAATCTGGGCAGCACTGGTTTGCCTCCGCATGCATTAAGAGCCGGAGGAAGAGAAGCAGCTGGGATGTGGAGCGCTGTGTGCGTTGTGCGCCACGTGTGTCGAGTGAGTGTGTGTGTGTGTGTGTGTGTGTGTGTGTGTGTGTGTGTGTGTGTGTGTGTGTGTGTGTGTGTGTGTGTGTGTGCGTGCGTGCGTGCGTGTGTGTGTGCTCTGCCACTGTGCAATGTTAAGCCTGCATCGTTTCCTGTTGGGCGTTAAAAATGCCAACCTATATGAAATATGGATTGCTGCGGTGCATAGAAGGAAATAACAAGTAAGTGCGAAAGCACGAGTGCGTACTGTGTTTGAGACGGCCGACCTAAGTGCATGGCTATCGCAATACAATTAGCATTCAAAGACCGTGTTATGCGACCATGCTGGTACGCTCGGAGCATTCGGAACGGGCTGAATAAACGCCTCCTTTGTGGACATGGAAGCCTGTTTTCTTGGTGCTAGTCGCTCTGCCGCCCTCTTTCCTGCGATTGCTGCGTGCACTGCAGCGGTGCCCGTTCAGCCCGAATCTGCGGCTTGATTTTCTGTGTTTAGACGCTAGCAGCGTCAATTTATGTATGACTGCTGAAATAGTGCGCTGGCTTGCAGTATGACCGATATAATCTATGAATTTGGTCGAGTGGGGAGTACCTCCTTGAGCTCATTTTGGTCGTTCGACTCAGCTCGAATTTGTAGCTCGAGTGCTCATGTGCTATGCGGGTAACACTTCGTCAGGATTTCCCCAATTATTGTATACCCCGGATTTCGTAATATCGTGCCTAAGTGCGTTCGTACCTCGTAACTGGCAACAAGTGCCAGTCTCGGAGCAAGGGTTTGCGATAGTGTATTGACAAAACATACGAGACGTGTTCCCGCTTAATCGCGCACAGTGCAGGCATTTCGCTGAACAGTTCGTAGCAATGCTTACTGTGTTATTGAACCCTGCCTCATTGTTTGATTTTATGGGGATTAACTTTCCAAAACGACTCAGGCTATGAGAGACGACTCATCGTTTAGCGGACTTCCAACACATGATTTCAGAAATTCGCATGCGAAGTCCTTCCGCTCACCGGAGGCATTTGCCCGGGTGGTTGAGAAAGCTGTAAAACCCATTAGCGGTGGACACAACAGCCTCCCCTAAAGTCACAGGACAACAAACTCAATCACCGCGAATTTTGTATTCAATTACGGAGCCGTAAAACACTTAGGTAGTGCCATTTAGCCGCCCCTCCCGTGTGCGCCCTGTGTCGTATCGCCTCGTATGAGAACTCGGAAGTCCACTTTCAACAGATGGCTCCAGAGCGCTTTCGAAATGGCGGCGCTCAAATTTATATTGTGCTCTAGTCTATATTCCATCGCTGACTTTACACCTGATTTTGTTTAATGGCAGCAAATCGATGGGACATTGCGCACCGGTGGGCGTTACATATAATTCAAGGAATTATTCTCCTCGGGTGTAATATTGTCACGTTGGTAATCAGCGGCCGAGGGACAAAAGCGGCGTAGCCCAGGACGTGCGCTTCCAGATCACTTTCACACACACACTTCCACATCTTCTTGAAAGGCGCTTTCGTCTGCACGAGCGCTGACGTCATTAGCCCCCCTCCTCCGAAGGCATCGACCCGATGCCGCCACGAACGCAGGAGTGGTATCGAGAAGAGTTAGTGCGCCCTTTCGTAGTAATGCTTCAGGCAAGCGATGTGGACCACCTCGGGGCGGGGCTGGCAGCGAGATTGTTGAGTTTGATGAGGGACGACTTCATAATTCAGGGCTCCAAGGCGTCGCACAATTCGGTAAGGACCGAAATAGCGGCGCAAGAGCTTTTCACTTAGGCCTCGTCGCCAGATTGGGGATCAAACCCAGACAAGTTCACCCGGGAGGTATTCAACAAGCCGCCTCTATAGGTTGTAGCGTTGCGCGTCCTGGCCCTGTTGATCTTGAATGCGAAGCCGTGCGAATTGGCGGGCAGCTTCGGCACGTTGTATGAAGGACGCAACGTTGTCATTTGGGTGGTCGTCGTCATGGGGCAGCATGGCATCGAGTGTTGTCGTCACCTGACGGCCATAAGCAAGGCTAAACGGCGTCATATTGGTGGTTTCTTTTACGGCTATATTATATGCGAACGTTACATAGGGCAGGACGTCGTCCCAGGTCTTATGTCCCACGTCGATGTAGATAGAAAGCATGTCTGCAAGCATCTTGTTTAGACGTTCCGTCAGTCCGTTAGTCTGGGGGTGATAAGAAGTCATCCTACGGTGACTGGTGTGACTGAAAACTAGAATATGGTGAAAGAGATTAGAGGAGAAGGCGGCCCCTCTGTTCGTAATCAAAACTTGGGGAGCACCATGACGTAAGACGATTTGATGCACAAACAAGTGGGCTACTTCGAGGGCGTTGCTACTCGGAGGGGATGCTGCCTCTGCATAACGCGTGAGATAATCAGTGGCTACGATTATCCACCTTTTTCCGGAGCCTGATTAAGGGAAGGGCCCCAGCAAGTCCGTGCCGACTTGTTGAAACGCTCGTGAAGGCGGCTGAATGGGCTTCAGGAATCCGGCCGGCTTCACGGGTGGGACCTTACGGCGCTGGCAATCCCGGCAAGTGCGGACATAATGTGCCATGTCATGACCCGGGCGAGGCCAGTAGTACTTCTCTTGAATTCTGGCTTGTGTTCTAGTAACCACAAGGTGGCCGGCAGCGCTTTTGTCATGGCAGGCGTGAAGGAGTTCATTGCGTAGGGACACAGGTATGAGCGACAAGTATGGCCTAGTGTTGGCAGCGAAGTTCTTCTTAAAGATAACACCGTTACGTATGCAGAGAGACGACAAAGCACGCCTGAAGGCTTCGGGAACTCTGCTGCTGGCTCCTTCAAGATAACGAATGACGTCGCGAAGAGCGGTGTCGGCGCGTTGATGCTCGGCGAAATTGTTGGTATGTAAATGATGATGTCCTCAGGCTTAATGTATTGCACTCAGGAATACCTCATCGTCGTCAGCAGCGTCATCCGGAGCTGGTTGCGCAGGAGCACGGGATAAGCAGTCTGCGTCCGCGTGTGTGTGACCGGATTTGTAAATGACGGTGATATCGAACTCTTGAAGTCGCAGGCTCCATCTAGCTAGGCGGCCGGAAGGATCCTTGAGATTGGTCAGCCAGCATAGGGCGAGATGATTGGTCACTACTTTGAAGGAGCGGCCGTAAAGGAGCGACCGTCTGAACTTGGAAACAGCCCACACGATGGCGAGGAACTCTTCTTTAGAGGCAGAGTAGTTGGCTTCTGTCTCAGAGAGTGCGCGGCTGGCAAAGGCGATGACACGTTGCTGGTCCGACTGAACTTGAACAAGGACAGCGCCCAAATCAACGTTGCGCGCATCGGTGTGGACCCTTGTGTCAGCAAAATCATCAAAGTGCGCCAGCACAGGGGGCGACTGCAGGCGGCGTTGAAGCTCTTGAAACGCTTTCTGCTGCGGAGGTTCCCACTTGATCAGTACATGCGCTTTTGTCAGATCAGTAAGGGGTGAAGCAATTTTGGAGAAATTTTCCACCCAGCGGCGGTAATATGCGCATAGCCCGAGGAAGCGACGAACTTCTTTCTGGTCACGCGGTGGTGGAAAATGGGCAATGGCGGATGTTTTTGCCGGATCCAGAAGGGCACCTTCTTGGTTCACCACATGGCCTAAAAACTTTAACTCTTCATATGCAAAATGGCATTTCTCGGCTTTTAGAGTAAGGCCTGATCACGTTATGGCCTGCAAGACCTCCTCGAGGCGACGAAAGTGTTCCTCGAAATACGGGGCTAAAACACGTCGTCCAGGTCAACCACACAAATTTGCAACTTGAAATCCGCAAGAACGGTGTCCATGAACCTTTAGAAAGTCGCGGGTGCCGAACGAAGACCAAAAGGCATCACCTGAAACTCGTACAACCCGTCTGGAGTGATGAATGCCGTCTTTTCGCGGTCTATTTCGTCTATCTCAGTTTGGCAATATCCAGACTTCAAGTCTATGGAGGAAAAATATCTGGTGTTGCATAAGCGATCCAAGGCGTCGTCCATTCTAGGGAGCGGATACGCATCCTTTTTTAGTGATTTTGTTTAACCGACGGTAGTCAACGCAGAATCGTAAGAGGCCGTCCTTCTTCATAAGGACTACAGGTGCCACCCATGGGCTCCTAGAAGGGCGAAAAACGTCGTTTGCGAGCATTTCTTTCACCTGTTTGCTAATAGCCTCACTTTTTTGGTAGACACTCGATAAGGTGACTGTCGGAGGGGCGGAACATTTTCATCTGTAATAATGAAATGTTTCGCAAGATGCGTCCGCCCGACGCGTGGGGAGGACGCGAATGCACCACGGTAGCGATTGAGCAGTTCCCGCACTTTGCCTCGCTGCTCCAGCGGCAGGGTTGTGTTAATGTCGTAGTTGACACCAGCAAGTCCGTCGGGCCCAGTTATTGAAGCAGTTATTAAACTGTGCACACACCTATTTTCACTAAGAGCGTCAATATACGCCGCAGTCATCCCCTTGTTAAGGTGTTGGTGTTCGTTGCAGAAGTTGGTGAAAAGAACGTTGACCTTGCTATCTTCAAGCAAGACAACCACCCTGGCAACAGAAATTCCTCTGTCCAGTAGCAACAGCTGCTTGCTTTCCACGACACTCTCAATATGCCGTACGTTCTGTGAGCCGACGGCTACCATTACGCTGGAACGTGGAGGCACGGTTACGCGTTCTTCTAGAATATGCAGCGCCGATGGGAGAACACTATCCACGGGTATGGCCTTCTCGGTCGACAACTTGACGGACTGCGACTGCAGATCAATACCTGCACCGTTTTCGGTTAGAAAGTCCATACCGAGTATGACGTCCAAGGAGCACTCTGCTAACACTACAGACGTTGCCTAGAATGTTTGGCCTTGCACGGTTACCCTCGACGTGCACGTTCCCGTAGGTGTGATCAAATGTCCCCCTGCAGTACGCATCAGTGAGCCGTCCCAAGCGGTTGTGATCTTTTTTAGTGCCGCGGCGAATTGTCCACTAAGCACTGAATAATCGGCACCCGTATTCACCAGCGCGGTTACATCGGCGCCGTCAACCGAAATCTCGAAGTCGGCAGTTGGTGGTGTCATACTTTGGGGATGTCGAGGCATTCGGTCTCGGCTGCGGTGCGTCGAAGGAGTTCGGCATCGAGAAAAGGCGTCGCGGCCATGGAGGGGTGCGTCAGGACATCAGCTAGTTTTGAGGGACGTGGGCTCAAGAATAGTCGGTATGGCTACGGAATTCAGCGTTGGTGGTGATGGAGGATCTTGTATAATTCGTCGTTCAGCAGTCGCCCCTCCAGGGGCTGCTGCATCTAGTTTCCCCTACGGGGCCTCTGAGACTGGCCTCGTCCTTGAGAACTGTAGCGACGCGGTGATGGAGATCTAGAGAAACGGCGCTGTACGGAGTCCGCTTGCGAGATGTAGTCCGCGATCTCCTGCGGTCGTTCTCCATACATTGGATGAAGACAACCGACGGGGAATCCTCGAAGGCCCATCTCCTTGTATGGGCAGCGGAGCCAAACATGTCCAGGCCGGCGAACAGCTGCTCCTTGACACCTCTCACCAGCAAGCTCACCTTGCTCCCCTCCGACATGCTTGGATCCACACGTTGGAATAGTCTCTTCATATCCTCAACATACACCGTCACACTCTCGTCGGGGAGTTGATTTTGGGCCTTTAAAAGCAGGTTATCCTTCTCCTTTCGCAACAGGCTGTTCTTGAAGACTTGGAGGAACTCTGTTTTGAACGTATTCCACGTTGCAAGACAGATTCATTGTCTACAAACCAGGTCCTCGCGTAGTCTTCAAGGGCCAAATAAACATGCCGCATCTTAAAGTCAGCGCCCCCACCATTGAACATGGCCACCCTCTCATACTGGTCTAGCCAGTCTTCGGCGTCCTCGTGTGGTTGACCGTGGAAATGCGGTCGCTCTCGCTGGTGTTGGAGCAGGACTGGCGGGGATGTAGCTGGAGGATTCATTGTTGTAGCACTTGACCTCCGTGAACAATGGGAATCAGGCAGCAGCCCTAATTCGGGAGATAAGCCCTGCAAATGGCGACTGGCCTGGTGGATTGGCGTGTCTACCTTCGGTATTTTTCGGGGGCTTGAATTGCGGCTTCAAGGGGGTGTACGGTGCATTAAATACGTACCCAGCACCTGCACCAGATGTCACGTTGCTAATCAGCGGGAGAGGGTAAACAGCGGTGTAGCCCAGTACGTGCGCTTCCAGAACACTTCCACACACAAACTTCCTCCTCTTCTTGAAAGGCGCTTTAGTCTGCGCGAGCGCTGGCGTCATTAGCCCCCTCCTCCCAAGCCACCGACCCGTTTCCGCCACGAACGCACGAGTGGTCTCGTGAAGAGTTAGTGCGCCCTTTCGTAGTAGTGCTTCAGGCAAACGATGTGGACCACCTCGGGGTGGGGCTGACAGCGAGATTGTTGAGTTTCATGAGGGATGACTTCATAATTCATAGCTCCAAGGCGTCGCACAAGTTGGTAAGGACCGAAATAGCGGCGCAAGAGCTTTTCACTTAGGCTGCGTCGTTGACTTGGGGACCAAATCCAAACAAGATCAACCGGGAGGTATTCAACAAGCCGCATCCGTACGTTGTAGCTTTGCACGTCTTGGCCCTGTTGATCTTGAATGCGAAGCCGTGCGAGTTGGCGGGCAGCTTCGGCACGTTGTATGAAGGATGTAAGGATGTCATTTTGGTAGTCATCGTCGTGGGGCAGCATGGCATCGAGTGTTGCCGTCACCTGACAGCCATAAACAAAGCTAAACGGCGTCATGTTGGTGGTTTCTTTTACGGGTGTATTATATGCGAACGTTACATAGGGCAGGACGTCGTCCCAGATCTTATGTTCCACGTCCATGTACATAAAAAGCATGTCTGCAAGCGTCTTGTTTAGACGTTCCGTCAGTCCGTTAGTCTGGGGATGATAAGAAGTCGTCCTACATTGACTGGTGTGACTGAAAACTAGAATATGGTGCAAGAGATCAGGGGAGAAGGCAACAACTAGTGGATAAACTAGGCTGGGAAATGTAGAGTAGCCAGTGAGTGTGGCTGGATGTCTGTGATAAACAACCAGTATATAAGCATGAGTGGGAAATATTAGATAGCCGGCGAGTTGGGCCGGCTGCTTGTGATGGATGAGCCAATGTGGAACCTTATATGACTAATACTGAATAGCAAAGGGATGCTAATAAACCCAGTGAATAAGCTTGTAGGCGATAATTGGCTGATGATTGGAAAGCCAGTGTAGTGCTTTGGCTCACATATTGGATCCTGTAGCGCTCTAGTGAGACGTCACTAAAGGTATTTATGAGTCACTTTTCCCCGGTATTCGACCAGTGCTGGGCCATTGTGGCGTTCTGCTTGGGCTCAGTTCTATTAATTGCATTCAAAATTCCTGGCTGGGAAATATTGAGTAGCTACTGAGTGTGACTGGATATATGTGCTAAAAGCCAGCGGAAAAGCTTGGGTGGTGCATATTTGATAGCCGGTGATCTGGGCGCGCTGCCTGTGATAGATGAGCCAATGTGGAACTTAGATGGCTAATACTGAATAGCCAATTAATGTCAAAAACCCAGTCAGTGAGCTTGTATGCGATAAGTGGCTGCTGATTGGAAAGCCAGTGTAGTGCTTTGCTCAGACATTGGAACCTGTGGCGCCCCAGTGAGACGTTATTACAGGTGTTTATTATAGTCAGCTTCCCCCGGTATTCGACCAGTGCCGGGCCATTGTTGGCGTCCAGATTGGGTCCAGTTCTATTCATTGCATCAATATTCTTGCAACTTAGAGGATATTAGGTAATTCACTCGGCATGCCGCACCGCTCAATTCAAAATACGCGATCAGGGGAACTGAGGTGACGCTATTATTAGCCGTCCTACCAGCCTCATTTTGTTTTCAGCGGTTGCAGCGCGCACATAGCACATACGTATGCCTGAATTCACTTTAAGTCTCACACAGCTGCTGAGCAGTGCATGCGGAAGCTGATGTTATTAATAGTAGCAGGCAGCTGTCCACATCTAACAACACCCTGCAGTGCTTGGTGTACAAGGAAATTTACAGGAAAGTAAAACGCAGTTGCGCTTTGTGAATTTTTTTCTTTATTAATGGCTCCTAAGTATTGTGCAGCAGCCCATACACGTCAGCGGCCCTCGGTGGAGTGTAAACGGTATATACTTAAGAATGCATGCGCTTTTTGGGCGAAATAACACTGCTCGTGGTGAATCGTTAAACATAAGTTCAGTTTCTTTTGAGGAATTACTCTGGCTGAACTTGTGAGCGAATACTGACTTCAGAACTGTGGAAAAGGGTGCCAGTTTTTCTGGTTGATGCGAGTGGTCGAGAGATTGTGTACTGCAACACTACAGCAAGCACACAGGAAAGAGAGGAGGCAAATGAATGTTTTAATATCTCCTATTCCTAGTTTGTCATTGTCTTTCGTTGCACTGTGGAACTTCACGTTGAGTGCTACAGCTGGAAAGATGTAAAGGGTGCTTGTTAGCTGCATTAGAGCTCATATTACTACTTGGCGTGTGCATGTATTTCGAGCTTTGTAGGAGTTACAAATGTCACACAATCTGTCATTCACTAACTCAACTAGAGAAGCTATTGTATTTTGTATGCATATGCATGAATTTTCGAAAGCTGGCCTCTCTTTCTGTGATGTGCACACCACACAGGTGAGGGATTTTTGGAACGCGGCGTGTCGGCAGTGGTCCGTCGGACAGCGGAGCGCCGTACGTGCCAGCCCCGCGTTGCGCGTGGGCGCGTGCGAGTGGTGTGCGCGAGGCAGGCATGACGAGCGTAGAGCTACGTGTCAGCAAACCGAGGTGTTGAGGAAGACACCTAAGCACAAGTCTGGTCGTTCAAGCGTGGAAGTGGCAGCTGTCGGACGTTGGGTTCGAGCTGCCGGTGACTTCCCTTGAATCACCGAAGCAAGACCATTAAGCCTCATTCAAGCGTGGAGGTGGCAGCCGTCAGACTTCGGGTCTGTGCTGCCAAGGCGTCCTTGGATAGGCTGCACAAGCCTACGGTGTTTGCGGAACGCCGTCGACAGGACCCGGCTACAGTTCTCCTGCTGCAGCCGCCCAGTTCTTGGGGGCGACTGACAAGAGTTCGTCAGCGTCTCCCGTGTCATCTCCGTTCCTCATCTCGTGGCTCTCTACCACCGCCTCCCAGGACGCAACGCCGGCGACGCATCGCAACTCGCCATCCGGCGTCTGTGCTATCTGCAAGCAGGGTGTCGAACCGGAATTTTTTCGGGTTCGGTTCAGGTTCGGGTTCACGCCTTTCGGGTTCAGTTCCGGGTTCGGCTCCGGAGCGACATTCTGTTCCGGTTCGAACCGCTCCGGATAGCGTGGAACCGGTTCAAACGGGTTCAGACTATAAAAAAATTCTGAACGTAAGTTTTTATTCAACCTTGTTTTGCTGTTTACTTTTCTAAAACAGCCCTGCAAAATTTGCTCCATGCGAGATGTTTTACTGTCCGCGGCAAAAAGATTTAAATTTGCGCAAGAGCCGCGAAATCAAATGAACTCAGAATTAGTGCACACCGGCTGTGCATATATACTAGACTCTATCTGATGAGATACATAAAAAGAAAAGCTGATGGATTTTTCATCTACAAAACCTTTCAGCTTCAGATGTTTCGAAGTCCCCGTCAGGCGAATAATAGGTCTCTCTTGAAGCCTGTGTCAATAGGGAATTATTCCGGCGAAAAATGCTTAAGCGGGCGCCATCAGGACCGCTGCATGCGCCCACTATGAGCGGAAGTTGTCTTGTATTTGCAGGTATATACAGCCAAGACATCTTTCTGTCACCCCAAAAGCGGCTTGCCAGTCACTCCCCCCCCCCCCCCCCCTCAGGCTTGCATTGGTTGGGGGCTCTTCGTGTCTGTACCGACACAAACTCGCGACGTCTTCGATGCGACGTTGCGCTGTGAATATGTTGCAATTGGTGCATTGCAAGAGAACGATCGTAAATTCGTTAAATAGAATCTTTATTACTTTTCTGGGTCGCTTTCAAAGGGAGCCCATGCGTGGACAGAATTTAATGCTACCTTGATACAGTATGGTGAGTCTTTCGTGCAGTTTTTGTCCAGTAACCTGTTTCTCGATTTTTATTTTCCGAAACCGAAAACCACCGTTTCCTGGCAGCTGGGCTTATTAGGTGACTAAATGCTATCTGTCTTTTATGTACATAGTCGTGAGGGAATTTTGTGCTGATAGACTTGATTTCCTAAGTATTCGCTTTTCCTGAGAATACCTGTACGGCTTCTCCAAAAGGCAGCTGACAAAGGTTCTGACCGGTCATTACTTCCTCTACGTGCAGCCTTGCCTAGCCTTTCTTGACGGCCTTATATTAAGGCGAGTTCAGAGGATGTACATTCAATAGGCCCCAAAAACCTTTCTTAGACTTCAAAAGTCGACCTTACGTGTTAGGACATGCCATCGAGCCAAGCGGACGCATGTCCCATGATCAGTGAATTGCTACATCTGCAAGCAAGGGGGAACTATTGAACAACGAAATTATTTGTGACGCTATGTTCGCTTGAGACATAGCTCACTTCATCATTCTCTTAAAAAGTACATTGAGGTTATGGCTTACACTATAAGATTTGTGCCAGTAATGAAGGACACCGGAATTCCGTGTGAACTTTTCCTGTTAATAAGACTGCTTAGCGTGTGAAGAAGCTGTATGCTTGATAAACACGCACAATCGCCACTTTCGGCGATCACTGTTCAGAGAACAGTTCATTTTAGCTCAAAACGTATATGCTGCGAAAGTTCAACCTCCTGACTGATCGCCTTTCTTGACGTGTGCGCCTTCAGAAATTTTTATGTGCGGGTAGAGCAAGGGAGTGATAGTGGCATGAGGCCGTATGCGGAGGTCGCGGAATTCGACCCAGTCAAGTAAGGCAAGACGAGGTCAGGGAGGTTCCTGATATTCCATGCATGCGGCAACAATAAAAAGAATCTTCGAAGATGGCCGAGTAGCCTAAGGCAGCAGTAAACAGCAGCTTCTCTGTTGCGCCCGCCGCCACTGGCTCGATTCCCACTCAGGGTTAGAGTATTGTAGTAGGTTTCTTTACTGCGTTCCCAGGTGAAAATCTTTCCCAGCTCAACTGGTTTATGGAACAATTTCCAGTTGGTTCCAGTTGGAACCAAATGGAACCCAGATGGTTCCAACTGGAACCAGCTGAAAATTGTTCCATAAACCATTTGGGCTGGGAAAGATTTTCGCCAGGGTTAGCAGTTTAGTCCTCTTTCTCAAAAATTAAAAAAATTCCGTGGTGTGTGCATGTGCGCGCGCGCGTGCGTGTGTGTGTGTGGGGGGGGGGGGGTGCGTGCGTGCGTGGGTGCGTACGTGCGCTTAAGCATGTGTATGCACACGCGTGCATAATCTGATGGGCGCACATCCGGGCACTCACTGGCAAAAAAATTGACAGACGGTGGCAATTGTCGGTAATGCGAAGTTTAATTAAGCGCAACTCATCACACGCTACCTGGCATGTGGCGTATTACGCTGCTATAGCCACTCTTGGGGTCTTCCCGTGGCAGCCACCTTCCAGGTGGCGTTTAATTCGCTCTGCTACTTGGACAACCGGTTACGCCGACTACGACGCGGAACGCTGGAACGGGCGCATAATAGCTTCGGTCTAAAATGCCCCATCTACCTGCAGCCGATCTACCTGAGATGGAATGCTGTGAATGCTGCACGTGTGCCATTGTAAAGCGTTCCACAACAGAACGCGAAAACGCTAGCGAATCCTGACGCCGCTTTGGAATAACTTGTATTTGAGTCGCCGCGGTGGTGAACGGCGAGGTTCCAACAAGTTCGAAATTTTGGCTTGGACGCGCCGCTCAGTCGCCCATTAGCTTGCATGTGAACCAACCTTTAGCCTCTCGTCTCAGACACAAACAACCCGAAGCGAGGGTTCTCGCACAGCTTCTGCCCTCACCGTTCGACCACGTTTTTCATGTGGCAGTCTCTGTAAAAGAAGACGCATTACGTTCGCTGCTATTGACGAGGGTGGCGCTGGTGAACACTCTGATGGTTCGGTTACACTACACTCCGGTTGCACCGCCGAAAGCCAAAAAGATTAGACAGTCGTCACCGCAGCGCCGAAGTAGCGGACACCTTAAATTTTCTCTCTGTGCGCTTTTCTTTAGACTACCTGTATAGCCTCTCCAGAAGGCAGACAACTCACGTACTTACAGTGCATTTGTTTCCTGTACTGTTGTAACGGCAACCTTTTCTGGAGTTCCTTAACACCAGTGCTTTAAAACGTGTAAAGGAAATGTACATTTATTTCTTCTGCTGCAAAAGCGTTCTTCTCTAAAATTCACACACCGACGCTGCCTGTCAAGGCATTACTTCATGCTGAGAAGATGTTTGTGTCATGGACGGTAAATTGCCGCGTACGCAATGCGCCAAAGACCATAGACCATTGTTCTATTCTGTGCAATGATGCTACGTTCTTCTGGGACATAATTACGGCGAACGTGCACTTGAGAAGGACATTGAAATCACACGGATTAGTACCCGTTTTTTTCCAGTGGAGAAAAACTGTGTTGTGCCGTGTGATCTATTTATGTTGCTGTGACTCTTTAGTGTCAAGAGCCGTATGATGGACCACCGCCGAATCACCGGGGTCATCGAAATCTTTGTTCCGTGAGCAGTGCGCTTTGGTGAGGGGAGTATACTTGCCCTGGAAGGGCCGCCTTGCTGGCTCCCCTATATACATGCATGGGTGGGCCTCTCTGACTTCTGATGTTTAGGGAGGTGGGGATTTGCAGGAGTATGGTGGGCTCGTATTGCACAGCCTGGTGTTTTGTGGCATGGGCTTACTCCGATTTTCCTTTTCGGCACTATTTCCATGCAATAAACAAAAAAATCGTCGCCGTAGCTCAGTTGGTAGAGCACCGGACGCAAAATTCGAACAAGGGTTCGGATCCTATTTTCGGAATGTGTTTTTCTTTTTAGTTTAATCAATTATCGTTAAAAGTAATTACTCTTTAAGCTCCTATTTATGAACACCACAAATTACGTTTAAAAAAGTACATCTCCTATGCTCCTTGGTTTCGGTTATTGTTGGCTTCCCTCATGTGCGGCAGAGAGGCAGATATAAGCCGCCCGTCAGAGAATTCAAGATACAGCAATCTGAGAACAGCGTGACGAAGCTGCCCGCTAGCGATTGGCATTTTTTTATATAAGCAGAACAATTTCAATGCATCGACATTAACGAAAATCACTTCATCGCAGTTACATTTCATTTCAGTAGCACATTTCTAGGCGTTTTTCACATCTCAGCGAGCGCATGTATTTCCCCATTGCCTCTTTGTGTAATGACTATTTTTTTTTCTAAGTATCGCACCGCTGCTACATGCCCGCCTTTCATTGTTTATTTCCGTCGCGTGCAACAAATAATGTTCGGATTCTTTAAAAAGAAAACACATGTATATTTCTTTCTTTTGTAATAATAGTATTATGTGTGTTCTAACGCGTCAAAGCGGCGCGGAGTCTATCAGGAACGCTGTAGTGGAGGACTCCAGATTAGCGTATACCAGCTGGGGTTCTTCAGAATGCGCTCACATCGCACAGCACACACGCATTTTGCATTTCGTCGCTATCAAAATGCGACCTCGCCACCGGTATCAAACCCGCGACCTTGGCATTAGCAGCCGAGCACCACAGCCACTGAGCCATTGTGAGGGGTCTTATTCATTATCTGCTATCTGAGACAAGGAATACCTCAGAAAGTAAACGTTGCACAACGTGATTGGGTCATTGCGCCTATGATTCACATATTTATGGTACTCGACACAAAGAAAAGGAAACCATTTTCACTCTGTGCTTTACGAGTTAAAGCAGTGCTAACAATTCGAGTAAAGCTGTACGTAAGCACGTGAAAGGGGTATACTATAAAATCCAACATTTCACGTAAATCGGATTTAAATTCTTTACAATTACCAAAATCACATTGCAGAAACGCCAATTAGCTTTCTTCGTAGACACGAGACTTCTTTCAGTTTTGTTGTTGACCTGTGTGCCATTTCGACTGGATGCCAATTTCGCACTCTATAGCGCCGACAGCTTTCGCTGGGTAAATCTAAGCTCTGGCATATGTCATTTGTTCTGAAAAAAGAAAAAAAAAGTATGCCGTGTTGCACAAAATGGGCGGCTGAACCGAGTCCCGAACCGGTTCGGAACGGTTCCTTTGAATCGTTCCGGTTCGGGTTCAGTTCCAAGATGGCGAAAAAAATTTGGGTTCGGTTCGGTTCCAGTTCCGGGCAAATATTCGGGTTCGGTTCCGGTTTCGGGTTCAGGTTCGGTTCCGGTTCGACACCCTGTCTGCAAGGCATTCCCGCATCACCTGGAACGCTTTGTAGCCCGTGAACTCTCTCCTTTTTATCTGTTGTGTTTTACGCGTGCCTAGTGTGTGTTTTTCTTAGTGTTTTCGTTCCTTTCATTGGCTTCTTTCCTTTAAAATATAAACTCTGCTTCGTTTTGTTTTGTTTGATTTTTTTGTTCCTTTCCTCGAACCTGCACGCGAAAGCGTTCCCCTTCACCAGCCGGGGGCGCGTCCACCCGATTCGTGACGATTTGGCGTCCGCGACAGGACGAAGCCATGTTTTTTTTCTCTTTCCTTTCTTTAGTCTGTAAAAACAAACGATGGCAACACTAAAGGAGTTGGTTGAATTAGGCGAAAAGATGGGGTTGGGAGATTCCGAGCTGCGTTCGTGGGTTTCCGCTGAGCAGGAGAAGGAACGCGCTGCACGTGAAGCCGAACGCGCTGCACGTGCAGCAGAACGCGAGCACGAAAAGGCCCAAGCAGAAGCCCTACGCACTGCACGTGAAGTCGAACGCGAGCATGCAAATCGCTGGCACGGGCTGAAGAGCGGAGATTGCAGCTCCAATTAAGGCTTGCAGAAGATGGTGGGGGTAACCGAGAACCTGCACCGGGGCCCTCAGCAACGGTTAGCCCACACAATTTCATCCCGCCATTCGACGACCGCAGGGATGACTTAGACGCATACCTCAAATGTTTTGAGCGTATCGCAGAAGGGCACAGCTGGCCTAAGGAAAAATGGGCTACAGCACTCAGTATGTCTTTGACTGGGGAGGCTCTCCGTGTGTTCGGTCGATTGTCTCCAGCAGATTCAATGGACTACGAAAAGGCAAAGCTAGCCCTGCTCCAGCATTTTCGGTTCACAGCAGAGGGTTATCGCGAAAGGTTTCGTGAGAGTAAGCCGCTAGATAAAGAAACAGGGAAGCAATACGCAGCGCGCTTGCTCAGTCTTTTCGATCGATGGGTCGAGATGTCGGGAGCGGCCACGACGTACATTGATCTACGTGACTTGGTGGTGGCCGAACAGTTCATGAGGAACTGCCATACTCGTCTAGCGATTTTCCTGCGAGAAAGAGAATGCAAGACGCTGGACAAATAGGCTGAGGCAGCAGACAACTTTCTAGAGGCCCAGCGGCTAAGAAACTTGTCTTTGTTCAAAGATCAGTTCGAGATGGGCATTCCGAAAGAGCAGGATGCACCATCAAATAGACAGTCAGTAAGGTGCCTCCTTTGTAATCGTTTAGGACATAAGGCTACCGACTGTCGCTCAAAGCCAAAACAGCTTTATTGCGTTTATTTCCGGGAAACAGGGCATGAAGTGAGTCGTTGCTCAAGAAAGCAAGAAAATCAAAACCAGTCGTCATGTTGCATCCAGCCAGAGAGTGTTGCGCTCGAAGCGATGTCCACAACGGCAGGTATGCTTGAACCAGCTGTGGATAAGGTGGTGGTCGGGCTTGTCCGGGAAAATCTTTCAGACGCACACCACATGCCTCTCTTAGAGGGAGAGCTCCGTGGCCTACCCGTACTTGTTTTACGGGACACGGGGAGCAATACTGTGGTTGTGCGGAGGGCCCTAGTTCCTGACTCAGCTCTCACTGGCTCGAGATCTACGGTGTTCCTCATTGATGGTAGTAGTTTGGAAGTTCCCGAGGCAGAAGTCTATATCGCTTCCCCTTATTTCACTGGGACGGCTCTGGTGAAGTGCATGGAGACCCGATTATACGATGTCATAATTGGAAATATACCAGATGCCTGTGAGCCGTCAAATCTAGATATTAATTGGAAGAAATCAAGGCCCGTAGCTATATTACGTCCTGGCATGTTCAATGACGGAGGATGATGCCCAATGTGCATACAGTGCTACTATCCGGTGTTTGTAATCTGTGCAAATGCATTGTAGTAGAAGTTGTGCTTTGTTTTCTTCTTCTTTCGTTCTGAGGTTATGGATTGTTCAGTGTGTACATATTCACTTGTATGATATAGACGTGTTTAAAGTTTATCTCTTATGTTTTGTATAGTTTTCATTTTGCGTTTGCCAGATGTATAGTGTTTGACCCCATAGTGTATGGCCCCGGTGTGCGCGTTTCCATGTGCGTCCATGTATGACTGTGCACAGTGCTTTCGTGGACTTCGGCGAAATCTAACTTGTCTGTTTACTACATGAACAGAAGTGTTGTGTGCACCGACGGCAGTTTTTTTTTTGAAAGGGGACGCCGCTAGGGGGCCAGACGAAGAGAAACATCAACGCAGTAGAAAATGGAGTACTCCATCGCTTTCTACTGATCAAGCGAAATCCGTGGATACCCGCTTTACATCCGTGAGTCCCGATTTCGCCATTTTCTGCCCGTCGGAAAATCCAAGGCAGAGAACGGCGCGCTAAGCCTAGGCGGCGTCGGGCCGTCGGCCCGAAGGAACGCTGCTACATCTCACGCCGCACCTGTGAGGATGGCTGACGCTGACGCGGCGGCGTCGGCCGGAGCCAGGACACCGCACGAAGAGAATCTTCAAAGCGACGACAACGCTACCGACCACGCTAACGACAATGCTACGGACCTCTCGCAGAAGAGAACAATCGACAACGGGGGATGGTTCACTGCCAAATACCAAAACTCGAGACTGATTGCCGTTCCGGAGGCCGGGACAGACGCGGCGGACAATTCAGCGCTGAGCCAACCCAAACTCAAGTGGAATCCCGTTCGGGGAGAGAAGCTACCTCGTTTGGCAAAAAGCGACTTCAAAGTCATACTTAGACCGAAGAATGGACTCAACATCAGCGAACTGAGCACGCATCACATGGCCCGGGCTATAACTAAAAAATGCGGAAAACCAAACATCTGCAACGAAGGCAGCTTCCTTATACGGCTGCGCAACGGATCCAACATCGCTATACTCAGAACGCCAAGCATGGAGACTGCCAGTGCTGTGCAGTGTATTTATTTCGAGTCTGCGCTTTGATGCAAAGAAGTATGCAGTGACAGCTTACGTGGCCGCGCCGGACAATTCATGCAAAGGTGTCATTCATGGAGTGGACGCCGGGACCACGCCAACTGAACTACTATCACATCTTCGGGTACGTACCCAAAGAGTCAAAATACTTTATGCAAGAATGCTTGGCAAATCCCAAAGCGCGGTCATTACCTTCGAGGGAAAGATCGTTCCACGCTACGTCTATTATTACGGCGGCGAGATACGTTGCTACCTCTATCGATCATCGCGGCAAGTCTGTTATACATGCTTAAAGTCCGGACATAAGGCGGACGTATGCCCGACACTTGACGTCGTCGTCTGCTCTAAATGCACCGAGCAAGTGATCGAGGACGGACACTCCTGCGAGCCCATGTGTGTGCTATGCACGGAAGCGCATCCTACAGGGGCAAGGGAGTGCAAGTAACGCCTGAGAAAACCGAGACCACGGACGAGAAAAAAAAGAGGAACCAGGCGGCGGAGACAACGGCGGACGCGGCCGGGCCCGGAAACGCTGGTTCAGTGAGGACTCCAGTTCGAGATCCAAGTCCAGATCGGCATCGAGATCAGGATCAAAGTCGAGATCGGCGTCCAGGACCCGGGAGGATCCAGAAACCAAAAACAAGCAGCAGCAGAAGAAGACCACACCAAAAAAGGAGGAAGCAACCAGGGTGAGCTGGAAAGAGCATCTTTTCCCTACCTTTCCCACTGCTCCAAAAAACAGAAACACACAGAAAAAAGTGATAGGTAACAACGCTAATGGGGAAGCTAACTAGGAAGTTCAAGAGCTAAGACAAATAATTCAGACGCTCAGGGCAGAAAACGCCGAGCTGAGGCAGAAACTAAACGATCTGATAGACGAACTAAAGGCCCAAAGAACAGGGCAGAACAACACTAACCCACACACAGATGAAGATCACGCGACAACTATAGGGCGCTAGGAATTTACAACTGCCATGGTTGCGGTTAACAAAGCACTGGCAAATCTTTGCATCCTCATCTCCAACATCCAAGACGAGACGCGCAAGGATAGAGAGCGTCTAGTGCAATTCACAGCCATGAAATCCAGAGGAAAACCCTATAGCAGGCCATCTCAGTATGGCGAGCAACCGTAAACGCTCGGTCAAGTTGGAAACCCTCGAGATATGGCAGTGGAACTGACGTGGGATCCACCGAAAGCAGGGTCTTCTTAAACAACACATCACAAATTGCACCTCTCCGCCAGACATAATCACCCTACAGGAAACCGGCTGCTCACTCACTCTCGCAGGGTACTCCGTCTATGAGGGGCAGGGGCAAAGCAAGGTCGCCACGCTGGTTGCGAAAGCAGTCACCGCAATCAGACACGACATCGACGGAACGGACATTGACCACGTCCGTATAGAAATCATTACCCAAAAGACAAGCCAAGAAAGCACCTTCCTACTTAACGTGTACAGCCCGCCAAGCCAGAGGAAAGCCAATTTCAGCTACCTGCTAGGCAAAGCAGAAGCAGCAGGCAAGAACGGTATCGTTATTCTGGGGGACTTTAATGCCTGGCATAAAAGCTGGGGCTACGTTCGGGAAACCCAGAAAGGCAGGGATCTAGCCAGAGAGGCTGATCGTAGAAGGCTCACCCTCATCACTGACCACACCCAACCCACGCGAGTGGGGAACAGCATCAACCGAGATGCGTGCCCAGGCTTATCATTTGTCAGAGGGGTAGGGCACGCAAGATGGAAAAACGACGGCGAAACTCTAGGCAGTGACCACTGCATCCTGCGCATCCATATAGAAACCCTCCCGATCAGGAGACAACATGGCCAGGCTAGACTGACAAACTGGGAAGCCTATAGGAAATCCAGGGCACAGTCTGAAGACGCTGAGATCACCGACATAAAAGGCTGGGTCGCAAGAATCCAGACAGACTGGCAAAAACTAACCCGAAAGGTCGCCCTCACTACCAACACGCCCGAGGTGGACAAACATCTCTTACACCTTTGGGACGCCAGACGGGGCCTACTAAAAAGGTGGGAAAGGCATAAGCATAATAGGCGGCTCAAGCGTAAATCGCTGAGGTCACCAGACAAGCCGAAGAATACGCGACGGAGCTCTCGAGGCGCGACTGGAACCAAAAGTGCAACGAATTCAGGGGACTCTAGGTTGGGCCAAGACATGGGCCTTGCTAAGGGCTCTCATAGACTCAACCACGACGAAATCCGAAACTCGTAAGACGACCCAAAGGATCGCTCACCAGTTACAAGGCATTGACGAGGAACTGGTACAGAACATCAAGAAGCGTTATATCGGCAATGCAACACACGCCGACAGCAGCTGTGCATACACGGGCGAAGCGAATCCCGCTCTGGACGAACCCCTTACCATAGAAGAAGTCAGACACGTTGTGATGTCCGCCACAAAGAACACAACACCAGGGAGGGATGGCATCACCAATTCCATGATAAGGAATCTGGATGACAATTCAATCAAAAGATTCACGGAATTCGTCAATAAACACTGGGAACAGGGGACCCTCCCGGACGACTGGCGACATGCGGAAATAGTAATGATTCCGAAGTCCGGAAAGACTCCAAACCTGGAAAATCTTAGACCCATTTCCTTAACATCATGCTTGGGAAAAGTGTACGAGAGAGTTGTGCATCACAGGTTGCAGACCCACCTTGAGGACAACGAACTCGTGCCGCACACTATGTTTAGATTTCGAAAATACTATCGACACAAGACGTTCTCCTGCAGATCAAGGAGGAGGTGCTTACTACCGTTCCAAAATATGGAGAAAACATCTTGCTCGCTCTCGATCTTAAAGCGGCCTTCGACAACATCAGTCACAGGGCTGTGCTGGAGGGGCTCAGCAAACTGGGTTGTGGGCAGAGAATATTCAACTATGTGAAAGCCTTTCTGACTAACCGAACCGCTACCATTGGAATAGGAGGCATCAGGACTGACACCTTCCACACCCCCGAAAAAGGAACACCGCAAGGCTCTGTGCTATCACCTATGCTTTTTAATATTGCAATGATTGGTTTAGCAAGGGCGCTTGAAGAAATTGAAGGAATCAGGCATGCCATCTACGCAGATGATGTCACAATCTGGTTGACAAGGGTATCCTTGGGAGAAAAACAAGAGCTTCTTCAGCGAGCAGCAGACAGGGTCAACGCATACGCCCGACACTGTGGACTCGCATGCTCCCCTGAAAAATCCGAGGTGCTCAGAGTCTACAGACAAGGGTATGATCTGCAAAACTCCATAGATATCTACCTAGGGGAAACGAAGGTTCCGGAAGTATCGAAAGTTAAGATCCTCGGCAATGGATCCAACGCAACCGTCGTATTGATCACACGATCAGACAGCTAGCAAATACCACAGCACAGATCACCAGGATGATTGTAAGAATTTCCAACAGAAGAAGAGGTAGGAAGGAGGAAGACACATGTAGACTAGTACAGGCCCTCGTGGTCAGTAGGATCTTATACGGCGTCCCCTACCAAACACCGCTCGAGCAAGAAAAGGAGCAGTTAGAGGCAATTCTTAGAAAACCATACAAATGCGCTCTCGGACTGCCGGTCAACACTTCGACGAAGAAATTCCTTAAACTGGGCATAAACAACACAGTACAAGAACATATCGAGGCCCACCTTCTCGCGCAGAAAACAAGACTGATGCTGTCCGCAACAGGCCGAAACACGCTGTGGTTGCTCGGCATGAGGGACGCTTTGAAAGAAATCAATAGCACAGCGAGCGTTCCAAATGAAATCAGGAGGATCATTGAGATCAGTCCGATTGCAAAAAACATGCATCCCGATATACATCAGGCGAGAAGAAAGGCAGGATCTGAATTCCACGAAAGAAGCTTCGCCGGGGCAAAAGACGTATTATACGTTGACGCAACAACATACAGACATCGATACGGCTCGGTAGCCAGCGTGGTGGATCACCAGCTCAGGGAAATAAACTGCGCTTCGATAAAAACCAACAACATCCTCGAGGCTGAGGAAGCAGTAATTGCACTCGCCATCACCCAGCAGAGTGACGAGCCCCATGCACACATCATTACAGACTCGCAAGAGGCGTGCAGAAGATACAGCAGTGGACGCATATCCACTGCAGCCATTCACATACTCAAGGCGAGGACAATCACTTTTACGAGATGCTTCGTCACGTGGACACCAGGCCATGAGGCTGTCAAAGGGAACCAATGTGCGGACGCCAATGCCCGAGCATACGCCAACCGGGAGGCGCGCACCGAAGGGGAACTGGACGCAGTCACTAGACGGTATGGAGCCATCTTAGAACACCAACGAGCCCTCCGTAGGGTCTACCCTCCTCTCAACAAAGACCTTAGTAGAGAGCAGTCGGTTGCCTGGAGACAACTGCAGACTAATACATACCCCAATCTGAGTTTACTTAGCAAAATTTATCCTTCAACATATGCCACATGCCCGCTATGCGGTGAACACCCAACGCTTTACCACGTTACATGGGCCTGTCAGAAAATGCAGGCAGCGCCGATAAACAACACACTAACACCGGAGCAGTGGGAGGCTGCGCTGTCCAGCTCGAAGCCTGAAGAGCAGCTCAAGCTGATCGACAGGGCTTGCAAAACTGCAAAGGCCGCTGGGGCCCTGGACTGAGGGCTCCACCTACGCTTCGAGAAAAAACACTTGTAGTACAATAAAGTTTTTCATTCATTCATTCATTCATTCATTCATTCATTCATTCATTCATTCATTCATTCATTCATTCATTCATTCATTCATTCTGAGGAAAAAACTTTTCCGAAGGGGGGGCATATGCAAATATGCCCCCCCCCCTTCCGAAAAGCTCCCTTCGGAAATATGTCCCTTCGACATATGCAAATTGTCGCGAATCGGGTGGACGCGCCCCCGACTGGTGAAGGGGAACGCTTTCGCGTGGAGGTTCGAGGAAAGGAACAAAGAAATCAAACAAAACAAAACGAAGCCGTGTTTATATTTTAAAGGAAAGGAGCCAATGAAAGGAACGAAAACACTAAGGAAAACACACACTAGGCACGCGTAAAACACAACAGATAAAAAGGAGAGAGTTCACGGGCTACAAAGCGTTCCAGGTGATGCCGGAATACCTTGCAGATAGCACAGACGCGAGATGGCGAGTTGCGATGCGTCGCTGGCGTTGCGTCCTGGGAGGCGGTGGTAGAGAGCCACGAGATGAGGAACGGAGATGACACGGGAGACGCTGACGAACTCTTGTCAGTCGCCCCCAAGAACTGGGCAGCTACAGCAGGAGAACTGTAGCCGGGTCCTGTCGACGGCGTTCCGCAAACACCGTAGGCTTTTGCAGCCTATTGTTACGTTTTGAATTATTCCGAGCTTCGAGACAGTGGGTTTCAGATGGACATCCGCTTGTCTGCGCAAATTCCTTCCGGCTGATCCCACAGGCTCGCGGTGCTCTTACGTTTCAAATTCCTCTGTGCATCGCGACCTCGGTGTGGAGATGGCCGTCCGCTGCCTGGGAAGTTTCATCCCGGCCATCTACTTGGGCCACAGCAGCATGGTGTCGTGTGCGTCGGCGGCGACGGCGGTGGTCTGCGTGATTCACGGCGGATGCGGCAGAAGCTGTTTACAACGAGCAACGACGCCTGTGTACTCGCGCTTCTTAAGAGACTTCTCCTCTTGCCTTGTGCGGAACCCTGGGCGCGAGGGAAGCTTCGGCAGTCCATCACGGCGGAGGGGGCAGAGGTTGTTTACAGCGAGCAACGACGGTTGTATACTCGCGCTTCTGAAGAGACATCTCCTCTTGCCTTGTGCGGAACCCCAAGCGCGAGTGAGGCTTCGGCATTCCGTCCACACGGAGAGCTGTGCAGTTCAGGTGTCTGGCCTTGCCCCCACTTGGATCTCTTTCCGTGCTTGTCATCACTGCTGCATGAACGGCCGGGACAACATTTTGCCGGATGTGGCGAGAGTGTGTCCGGAACGTCCTGGTGGACGGTTCCCGAAGACTGTACCCGTGACTTAAACTACAATGATTGGACGCTTTTAATCGAGCTAAATTCCCCAACCAGGGACCTAGGGACAAGGGGCCCCTTTAAAAGGAGCCGCAGTGCTCATTTTGAGTACCGAAATCTCCTTATTCGCCATTTAAATGAATCTCTGCTAAGTTTCTCTCATCCTCGACCCGTCTCTGCATCGGCGTCAACCCCGATGCCCGAGTGCCTGCAACCCGACTACTCACTTGGTTTTCGTTACCCGTTGAGTACGCTACCGGAGCAGACACAACGCAACACTATCCAAGGAAGCCTTGGCAGCGCAGACCCGAAGTCTGACGGCTGCCACCTCCACGCTTGAATGAGGCTTAATGGTCTTGCGTCGGTGATTCAAGTGAAGTCACCGGCAGCTCGAACCCAACGTCCGACAGCTGCCACTTCCACGCTTGAACGACCAGACTTGTGCTGAGGTGTCTTCCTCAACACCTCGGTTTGCTGACACGTAGCTCTACGCTCCTCGTGCCTGCCTCGCGCACACCACTCGCACGCGCTCACGCGCAACTCGAGGCTGGCACGTACGGCGCTCCGATGTCCGATGCAGCACTGCCGACACGCCGCGTTCCAAAAATCCCTCACCAGTGTGGTGTGCACATCACACTTTCATTGCGTGTTCTCCCCGTGCTCTGCAGAATGTTTTTTACAGAGCATCTCCAGGGCCATTTTGCACTGTGGTCCCTTGTGTGTTCAACCTGCCTGACCTCGTTGCTTGGTGGGGGAGTCTAAGAATCTTGTACGCGTTGAAGTATCCATATGAAGCGTTATGTGGACATTTTTGTATTTAAAATTTGTGTGAAACCGTGATGCCTAAATAGGAGAAATTTCGTGTCAGTCCAAACACAGAGCTCGGGCTTAGACACTTTTAATCTACCATCCAGTGCCCTAACGACGGACGAAAGATACGTTCACTATCGAAGCATAACATTTTGCCCCCCGACAACTAAATACAATGAATTCTCTGTTTGGAAAGATTTGGACAATTGCGCGGGAATGTTCTAACTCAAAGAATACTTTGCTGATAGGCCCTAACTTACTGAGGATTGCAGAGAATTCGGCGTCACAAACCAACATTGGACACCTAGCATGGAAAGAGACACACTTGGGCATGTGTGTTAATGCGATCCAGAACGACATAATTTGCGCCTACCAAAGCCACACTCTAGGGAGATCGAACCTGTCCAAAAAAGAACGGGATGCATTAAAGGCTCTCAGCAGATGGAAAGATGTAATCATAAAGCCAGCGGAAAGGGAGGAGGTATGGCAGTCATGGGTACTGAAACATACATTGAGAATGGCATGGGACAACTCTCTTACACATGTTGCTATCAGCGTCTTGAAGGACACCCAACTCCACAATACTTATCAATATATAGCAGAGACTGAATCACCTTGCGAAAAATGCGGACATATCCTTACGGTTATCTAAACCCTCACCGCATCACACCCGTCACCAGGTTGATTTTACTTCCTACTGAATATCCACAAAGAGGATGATCGTGGCCGCCGTATATAATCTGGCATTGACACGATAACGCCATCAATTTCCAGTTACACTAAAACTATACTTAAATTGTATTCGAACAACACACCCATCCGACATACGCGACACAAACCATTTCTTCACAAAATAGCACAAGTTAAACTTGAGGAAGTTGCCTCCCTGGAAACGTTGGGTGTAGCCTCTCTCTACACTAACATTTGACATTCCGATGGCACCATATCTCTGATCGAAGTTTAAAAACAAGATAGAAATGACGAGTTCCCTGCGCACATGTTCTAGAAATGCTTGCAAAAATCGTACTCGAATACCAAAATTTTGAAATCAACAATCAACCTATTTTTAAATTAATGGCGCAGCCATGGGTACAAGGATGACCCCATCTATGCCAACATCTTAAGGTATAGTATTGAATCTAAATATATATAAGATTGCCTCATTAAGCCCATCGTATTTGGATGATGTCTTTTTAATTTTAACCGGCAGAGAGCATGAACTCCTACGTTTTATTGAACAATACTACCTTGTCCACCCCAACATATCTTTCACTCACACGTACTCCCACAGCACAATCAACTTCCTTGATGTTGGGACTGGTAAAGGAAGGCTCATTTATCAGCAGCGTGTATTGAAAACTGGCGGACCGTCAACAATAATTACAGTTTCAATGTTGTCATTGGCGTCACTCTAAAACACCAACGTTGGATGGCAGCTATGGGATCGACCGACATCAGCTACCTCGGCGCGGTGAGTGCCTGAAGTTTTCCTCAAACGCCAGACTTTCTCTAACACAGGTTATAGTAGCTTAGAGAAAGAATTGGTGTAGCATTGCGTTAACCTTGTGTGTTTCAAGCCTAGGAAGAGTGTTTTGAAAACCAAGGGATGCTGAAGGGGTAAACAAGGCAGTGTGTGAAATTCTTGCGCGTACCGAACTAGTAGCGATATAGTAGTGTACGGCAAGTAGTTTCTAAAAGGGCAAACAGCAAGAGGCAGTGTGAACGATGGAGAGTTACAAGGTTAAAGAACTTCTCCAAATTTGTGAAGAGTTGGGCATTGATTTGGGCTCAACAAAAAGAAAGAATGCGATCCTTGAGGTCATGAGGACTGCGGACGTGACGGCTGAGGAAGCCGAAGAGGCCTGGGCTGATATCAATGAAAGGCGTGAACAGGAGGAAAAGAGAGAAAAGGAACGTCAACGTCGCGAGGAGGAAAGGGAAGAGGAGGAGAGGCGGGAGCGCCAGGCGCTTAGAGAGCACGAGGTAAGAATGATGGAGCTGGAGCTCCTCGAAACCTTGCCAACGCCTATTCTTGCTTCTACGACAGTTCCCTCTAACGGGCCAAGAATAAGCGACCAACTGCCGCCCGTGGTCGTCGGCGAGGATATGGATAGATACCTCGAGAAATTTGAGCACGTGTGCGAGGGTAATCACATTGAGGCTCTAATCTGCGGCCCAGAGCGTGGCTGTGACTCACATGACGGTGACTTTGAAGCGCCAAGCCAGAGCGCAGCGTTAGCTGTAAAGTGCTATGCTACAGAGATTACCGCTGCGATCCTGAAAGATGAAGGCGTAGCGCCAAGATGTAGGCCACAGGAGAGCGAGCAGCTGTTCTCTGCGGAAATTGAGACAGGTCGCTCTGAGTTCGCTACGGGCAGTGGCGCACCGATAGCGCCAACTGAGAGTTCGATCGTAGGCGAGGAATGCCGCTCAGCGCTGCATCGAGACAAAGATCAGCTCAGTGAATGTCGAACTCCAGCGTCTTGTGATAGACTGCCGGAAAACGAGCTATTGTGCTCAAAGGAAATAGCACCGAACGGTTCGTCAGGTGAACCGTCGCCTGGCACTGCTAGAAAAGCGCAGGTTTTGTGGCTGCGCGAGCAAAGTCTTGCTCGGGACGAGTGCATGAATTCTTTAAGACCAGATTTTGCTGGTCAGACGAAGGCTGGTAGCTTGAAGGATGAGGGCACCGAAATAACCGTAGAATCGCACAACAGATCCGCTAGGGCAGTTCCCAAAAAGCGGCGGCGTAGAAGAAAAACCAATTTGAATGGTTGCGCTAAAAAGGGAAAAGTGCGGAAGAAGCTTGTACGATCGAGGGCCGGCAATGTGCGTAAGAGCCCGAAATTGTCACCTTGGAGCCCAAGAGTTCGTAGGCGTCGCGTAAAAGGAAAGCCGACTCACCAGGCGCAGCCTTGTCTAAAGCGTACTACGCCGCTGTGGAAGAACCGCAGAAGAATTCCTAGGATTCGGGACGGGCGTGATGGACTCCAGAGAAGGGTGCGCGGTCGTCACACAAAAGAGCGCCACAGTGCACGCGCTAGTCAGAAAGGGAAACGACATGACTGGGATCGAGAAATGAGGAAGCGCCCCTCTCGCTTTCGGCCTTCCAAGCGCTGCCTAGGCTTTGGATGCATGTCGCGGAGAGGCGTGACTAATCAATCCCACAGGTTCTGTGAAGGGCAGGCTGGTCGAGCGGCCGTCCGGCCGCGACCGCGCAGGGCGCGGCTGAAGTTTGTCGATTCCAAAGAATAATCTTTCTTGTATTTAGTGTTTGTTTTTTGGTCATTCACTCAGCTGTAAAAGGAAAGATGGAGGCAAACCAAAATTTGAGCTTCGGACTTAGAAACTGGCCCTATTGTTTCTCTAGCCTGATGGGCAGAGTGATTCATGGTTTCGGAGGGTTAGCATTGCAATCGGAGCCCGCTAAGGTGACGTGAGACTCGAAGAAAGAGAATGCGTTCCAAATGTTGAAACAAGCCTTGAGCCATAAGCCGGTTCTAACGGCACCAGACTTTCCGAAAGGTTTCATCTTTGAATGTTACGCGAGCGATCGCGGAATGGGAGCGGTGCTATGCCAAGAAGATGCTAGTGGTCATGAACGACCAATTTTGTATTTGAGTCGAAAACTAAGTTGTAGGGAAGAGGCATACAGCACCTCTGAAAAAAGTGCGCCTGCCTTGTGCGGGCAGTTCAGAAGCTGGCTTGTTATGTCTCCGGTTCAGAGTTTGTTGTGGAAACGGACCATTTCCCTCTAACCTGGTTAAGTAACATGTCGTCTAAAAGCGGCCGTTTGCTGAGGTGGAGCATGACCCTCCAGCAGCACAATCTGGTTGTCCGCTATAAGAAGGGAAGGTTGAACGCGAACGCCGATGCTCTAAGTCGTGCATTCTAGGCCTCGCTTCTTTCAGTGACCTCCTCGTTACTTACCTTCTCTCGCTTTGCAGCAAACTATCATGTTCGAAGGAAGAAAGGGGCAAAAATGAATGACCTCATTTGCTTCCTCAGTAGTGTGTTTTCGGTCCAAATGATTTCAAGTGGACCAATCTGATTTTCATTATTATTGTTGATTATTAAGTGCTCCTGCTATTTTGATGTGTTGATACTTTGCAAAATGGTTGTTTGAACCTTGTGTACCAGATCGTACGCATGCCTCTTGTTGCAGCGGGAATAAATGTGGACATCAATTTAGTTAGGTTAATTTGGATTATGGCTTCGTCTGGTGTTTGATGGGAGACAGAGGGCACTTGCTTGTGTTGGGTGTTGTCTTTTGCCGGTCGGTTTTGTAGTCTGCAGAACGACCAACCATGACCAGTGGCGAGAAGCAAAGGGAATCGGAACGACCTCAGCGAATCTGGTCGAGGTGCCTTGGAGACAACGAGGAGAACAGAGCTCCGGGCCTGCGAGTGGGACCTGGTGCTCGTGAAGTTACCTGGACGTGAACTTGGAAGAGCCTGACGAAGATGCGCGCCAGGCATCCGAGCCACGTGGAAGCAGCTCGTCTTCCCGGCGCTTTATCTGATGGCGGGGGTGCTGTTATGCCGGGAAACCCGCCCGGATTCCAATTCTGCAGGTCGCAAACTTTCTGCTGCGAACGTCCCTTTGACAAGCCCTGGTGCTGCGCCGCAAGGCAACGCGCCCTAACGCTCCCTTGACAAGCCACGATGCTGCGCCGTAAGTCAGCGGTGTCTAAGGAGAAGCATCGGCGAGCAACGTGCCTGGACCTGTCGCAAGAGGCCAGACAGCGAGGCGCCAGATTCCTTCTCTCCCGGACGCCACCGCGCGCGGCAAAATTTGAAGCGGTTGGCCCGCGCGATCGCTGATTGGTCCTTTCGGACTGCCGTCGAGTGCTGCCTTTGGATTGGCCAGTTCTGAGGGGCCACCGTTCCTGAGGCTATATAAGCGCCACCGCTGCCGCTTGGATAGCTAGCTACAACTGACGGAGTGACCGAGTGACAGACCCACCGTGAGTCGAGTGCTGCTCACGAGTGGAGTCGGATGGTGTGACGTGCTGGTGTCTCGCTGATCGTCGCTGTGCGAGAACAGTCGCGTTGTGTAGCTCTCGGCCCCCGTGCCGATGTTGAACTATATTATGCCCTGTACATAATGTATAAAGCGTTTTTCTTGATCTCACCGACGCCGGACTCGGAGTCTACGCTACCGCCAGGAGAGCTGGCAACGCTCAGTCACGAAACGGGTGGCGAGCGCAACGGGACCACCTCTATGGCACAATATTGGTGATAGCGGTGGGATGCCCAAAGTCACAACATTGGTGGCAGCGGTGGGATGCCCGAAGTCACAACAAGAATCCCATACTCTCAGGCACAGCGAATAAAAGAATCTGTTCCCAAGATCAAAACTTCGTAAGGAACTCTAATCGCATGCGAGAAGTTTTTACGAAGCAATGATATCCCCCCGCTATTGTCGACGGTGCAATTCAAATGGCATCTATACGTAACGGAGCCGGAACACTAGAGGGACATTGATGTAGTGAAGAAACATATCACCGGGCAATCTTGGTACTTACATTCATAAGTAACCCTCCAATGTAAACAAAATCCTTAAAGAAAACATTTCAGCATTCTCGAACAAAGCAAGCGTTCGCCAAAATTTTCACCCCTCCCCCTTATGTAGTCCACAGACGACCGAAAAACATTCGAAACATTCTAGTACACTTAAAAACATATAATCACCTGGAGTTTGGGTGCCTACCATGTAGAAAAATAGATGACAGGTTTGCAAACATATAAAAACAACACGCTGTGCAGTAAGCACAACCTGAGGTTTCAAATGGAAGATGAAAGGCAACTTTAGTTGTGATTCCTGCAATGTCGTCTACCTCTTAGAATTCTGTGTGGCAGTATGCAGTACATTGGGCAGACGGTTAACCGTCTACGAGTTCGCTTTAATAGCCACCAAGCTAATGCCCCATCTCTACAATACCTCCCCTTGTCAAAACACATTAATGAGAAAAAAACACCTATTTTACGCATTTAAATTAACAGTAGTCCTACAGGGTGGGTTCACCAACAGCTGGGAACGGGATCAACGTTACCAATAGTTTATTTATAAGTTTGGAACAATTGACCACGACATTAACGAAAGCCTGGTGTCACAATTTCAGCACATTTTTGAAAAAATAAATAAAAACAGCGCCGCACGGACGCCTCTTGCCGGCACAAGTCGTAAAACAGAGTTGAAAGAAACCCCAGAGGGCGACTGGCCTTGTAAGTGTGGCTGCCCCTCCAAAACCGCTCGCCGGCGCGACGCCAAAGGATTGCATGAGTCATGGTATCGAACGTTCTAGAATATCGGAGATGTTTCTACTCGAAGCCGACGGAGAGGGCGTAACGTTGTGTGTGCTAAGAGAGGCCCGCCCCCTCTTCACTTGCGCGTAGGCGGCGGCGCCAGTGCAGAAAGCCCCGGAAGCTACTCGAAGCCGATCACAGCATTTTGACCAATCAAGGACGCGCGCCCGGCGCGAAAAGAAGAAGGAGACAGCACAGCCGATAGTGTGTGTATGTGCGCGCCTGCCTTGGCGCGAAGAATAGACAGAAATGGAGCAAGCCTCTATAAGAAAGGCTTTGACCGCTGTCGACTAGCCGGAGCCGCCGTTTAAGCTTCATCGAAGCGCGCCCGCTCGACTCCCAAGCGCTCGTCCTGTCGTGTTTGTTCTCTCTTGTCCCCGTTCCATTCGTGCTGCGACAGATTTTTGTATTATGTCCCAAGACAACACCTCTCGCCCCAGCCACGGTCCAATGAGTCAGCGCGCACAAGTCTGCGGGACGGCAGCGTTGTGTACCTCTAGTTGTCGAAATGTCGCAGTGCCCGCTGAGCAAAGTGTGTTTTGTAATACGGGAGTAACTACTCATTGACATCCACCCGAGCGCAGCCATTCGGCTACAAAGGAAAGCTATACAGCTTTCTTAGAAACTTTGTAGTTAAAGAAAAATTTGTCCTGGTCTGTTGTTCGAACCCGGGACCACCGCTTCACCGGAGGAGTCGCTCTACTAATTGAGCTAACCAGGGCTGCAAGCTTATGGTAGGGCGAAAGCGAATTGATCAATAACTCGAAGTGGGAACTGTGTTGGTTAAATGTTTAGGGGAATCCCTCAAGGTGGAGTAGATTTTTAGAAGGGAGTAATTACTCACTGACATCCATTCGAGCGCAGCCATACGACTACAGTGGAACACTATACCGCTTTCACAGAAACATCGTTTCTCAGAAACTTTGTTCAGGGATTCCCCTAAATATTTTACCAACGCAGTTCCCACTACGAGTTATTGAACAATTCGCTCTCGCATTGCAATAAGCTTGCCGTCACGGTTAGCTCAATTGGTAGCGGGACTGCTCCGGTGAAGCGGTGGTCCCGGGTTCGAACGCCGGACCAGGATGAATTTTTCTTTAACTACGAAATATATATATATATATATATATATATATATAGAAGAAACAGACGTGTAGAAGAGGAATTACACTTCACGTTTCGGCCGGGGACCGGACTTTGTCTGAGGAAACTTATCATCAAGCAGTCCCTGAAATTTAAATTATTGCGTTATCATTATCTGCATAAGCAAAGAATAATATAAAAAATAAAACAAGCTAAAATGGAGTTCAAATCATGCAATCGCAAACGGGATAAAGATTTGTATCAGGGGTGACCAAAATTTAAAGAGAACATGGACATGTGGCGACCATACAGGGTGGAGAATAATGCGGAGCGCGCATGGGCAAAAAGGGTGCGGAGCAAAAAGAGGAAAAAAAGGAAACAAGGCGACGCCATAATCTGGATGATAATGGATACCTTCTATATGTGCATAGGCAATCAAATGAATAAACCGCGCGAAACAGCAGTGATTCACAATGTAATGCAATCCCTATGCAGAGATGTTGTCTAGTCACGTACGCCACATTTTATAAACAGAATAAAAATACCAGTCACATCCACCCTGTTATTTAAGGGTCTGGTCAGAAAAATGGGGCGATTAGCACAGGTAAGTTAGCTCACCTACAGTTCGGCTTATACTTGACGAGATGACTTTAAACTTTTGCAGTAATTTTAACTTCACCGGCGACAGTGCAAGCGCAATTTATCTACTAGAATGTTCTGTCTGTGAGCTGCATTACACAGGTCAAACTGCGATGTCTTTCAGACTGCTCTCTAAGAGTCATAAGGCTCACAATGCATATCTACCCAACGCCTTACACTCCTAATCTAGTTCCAGGTAAGCTATCCTGGTGCCACATGAGTTGCGGTTAAAGCCTCCGATCCATTTATTCTATCTGGAACGAGGCAGATTTCTGCTTTTTTTTAAGTGTGTCACATTTTTCTGCCCCTTTCGATCCTGTAAAGATCTCATAAAGTGTTGCGCCCTAGCACAGCAACACGCGGACTACCTTCAATATGATGTTCAAAGCTGCTCTGCGGATACATGCCCCAGCGGAATCGGCCGCAAGCCTCGGTTCGACATCGGCTTTCACCATGGCTACGCCGGCTTCCCCGCTTACTGGTGGCCATCTTGATATTAATTTTCGCTCCGCGTGTCCGCGGAGGTCCCACGGAGAACTTTTCGCCACCGCCCGCTTCTCCCATCGTGCTACGCATCATATACTACTTGGGCTAGACATCATGTGCCATTTGTCAACCTTCCAGTTAACTTGCGCGTGCGTAGACAGGCACTTGCCTTCGTCTAGCATATTAGCAGTGGCGAAGTGCTTTGGCGGCTCAAGGTGGGGACAGTTGTGTGCGTACATGCAGTCGCACAATTTCCTCTCCGCCGTTCAATAGATCTGCTGTTACCTGATCCTTACCAGCTGCTCTCCCACTTTTCATTGCCCCTCGCGCTTTCTTTACTTTCTCTCTTGCTACTAGCGGATGTCCCTGTGCTGAGCGCTACTGCCTCTCTCATCGAACTCCGGATTATATTGCCTACTGTGTAGATTTGTGTAGAACTCTTTGATTGCTTTAATTATGTTTTTCATACAGTATATGACATTGTCCTGTTTGTCGCTAAAAAAATAAGCCTTGCTTCAACTTCACTGGTTTTAAGCTACTGCCATTCGTTAGAAAATGATCAATTCTCTCTTTATTAAACTTCCTTATGTCGGCGGCCTTGCGCTTATTGATTAGCTGTGATAGGTCTTCCAGTTCTATTCTGTTGGTGTGGTTATACACCTTCATGCTTTGGCTATCTTATTTACATATTTTGTCTGCCAAGATAGCTTCCCAGCAACCTGTCGAAATAACCTGACGCTTACTTCTAGAGCGCGTGGCATAGTGATAGGTGTGAGATTATTGTTCATTACTTGAACATTAAGGTTGTCGCCCAAGTTAAAGTCACATATCTGTTCAGCAAAAGTAACCTGAATTCCACTACTCTCCTTCTAAACGATAACACGTTAATGGGCCCCACTTCACTGCTTTATTTCGTTCCTTCTTCAGGTCTAGGTTAATTTCATACCATAGCATCCTGAGATCTCTACAAAACATCTTTCCGAGGACCTCCACATGCAGCATGATGCCTCGGTGAGCGCATCGTATGTAGTCTATTCAATTTTTAATCTCATAACTGGGGCTCTTGCAAGTCCATTTCCTGTTTCGTCTTTTGGGGAAGAAGGAGCCTATATCATAGTTGCCTACTTCACAGTCTCCAGCGTGCTTCTTCCCTGCCTTTGCAATGAAGTCGCCGATCAGTACAGTGTGCTGTCTTTTTAATGTACTCCGTGCCAATTCAGCGTCCTCATTGAAGCTTTTACGAACACGTGATATTCTTGAGGTTAAAGGTTTGTGCTTGTAATCGCCCGTTTGAATCATAGCTAATCTTCGTTCCTTTGCATTCGTCAAGTCGATGTTGGACTTGGGTGAGAGGACAGCTATCTCGCTTTGAAGGGCAAAGTGTATCACAAGCAGTAGTGAAACTGGTCAGAGGAGACCCCGCACTGCAGACTGCAAACCCAGGGGATGCGTCTCTACCAGCTTTTCAGGCAACACAGTCTTTGTTTTTGGCCTATTTCGGCAACACTGAGATTGGATTGACGGTCCCATTGCGCAACATTGAGACAGTTGTGCAATGTAACTATTGTTCTACCCCATGATGCGCGGAGATTAGTCGGTATGCATTTGTGTGTGTCCTCATGGGTGTGTTTGTGCATGCGTGCGTCAGTGTGTGTGTGAGCTGGCGTCGGCAGTCGCATACGTCAATTAGACGAGCACTATGCCCAAAAAAACCGAAATGTCCCCAAACAGCACAAACAAATGGTCATTATCATATGATTACACACAAAGGTTGCAGTTCTGTCGCATGTCAAGCACCGTAACTAGCGCAACGAGAGGAGAAATGCAGAAGGAAGGCTAGACACACTCCACTCTTGTCCAGCGCCTGTCTTGTTTTTTTTCTGTTGTCCTCGTCATATTCCGTCAGTAAATACAATTTTAATTTAAATACCTTTACTGACGACAACCTTATGTCGAAACAATCAACGATAATCTCACAGCTATCATTATCGAACGCGCTCTAGAAGTAGGCGGTTAGTTAGTAACGACAGCATACCGGCAAGGTATCTCAGTAGACGAAAGTATCTTTACTCACGACAACCTTATGTTCAAGCAATTAATGATAATCTGACAGCCATCATTACGGAACGCTCTCTAGAAGTAGGTGGTTAGTTTGAAAGCACACCGGCAAGCTATCTCAGCAGATGAAACATCTGAATAAGAAATGCCAAAGCATGAAGGCGTCTAACCCCACAGACAGAACAGAACTGGCACAGCTGTCAAAGCTAATCAATAAGCGCAAGGTGGCCGACATAAGGTAGTTTAATATAGAGAGAATCCTGCATTCTCTAAAGGACTGAAGTAGCCAAAAAGCAGTGAAGTGGCATCAATGCATAGGCAAAAACCAGACATATTTGTTAGGCGAAAAAGAGGGCAATGATATTAGATGTATGGATAACATAATTAAAGTAACCAAAGAGTTCTACACCGATCTATACAGTAAGCAGTATAATCACTACCTCAATGAAATAGGCAGTAGCGCACAACACTGGGACATTCCGCCGAAGACGAAAGAGGAAGTACAGAAACTTTTATGAAATATGAAAAGGGAAAGAGCAGCTGTTGAGGATCTGGTCACAGCAGATCTCTTGAAGGACGGAGAGGAAATTGTGGGAATTAAAGTAACCACAATGATATGTAATGCCTTATCGTCTCTAGTGTACTACAAGCTTGGAATAAGGCTAACATCATCTTAACTCATAAGAATACAGACTACAAAGACTTGGAAAATTGCAGGCCATTTTGCTTACTTTCAGCTACCTACAAAATATTCACCAAGGTAATCGCTAATATAATATGATATCTCTAGACTTCTGTCAACCAAGTAATCAGGCAGGCTTTCGTACAGGATACCCGACAACAGAAAATATTCGCACTATCAACCCGGTGATAGAGAAATGCGCAGAATATAAACGACCCGCATATATAGCCACCATTAGTTATGAGAAAGCATTTGATTCAATGGAATCCTTAGCAGCCATGCAGACATAGCGAGTTAAAATACTGGAAGACATCGATAACGACTCCACAGCTAGCATAGTCCTGCATAGTCACCAAAAAAAAATTCAATAAGGAAGGGTGTCAGGCAGAAGCATGGTCTCGCCATTGCTATTCACCACCTGTTTACAAGAGGTGTTCCGTGGCCTGGATTGCTCGGCTAATCTGAGGGACTCACTATGACTTGACTACGCTTCTTTTAGCGGCCTACAAGGCCTCAAACGAGCAGGCCTTTCTGACTCGTAGTTCTACGTAACACCACTCAGCTCAAACAGCATGTCATGTACCCAAGAATACGCTGTACATAAAGGGATTTCACAGTTGAATTCGCGATCCTATAGGAAGCGCGGGCTCCTTCTTGTTGATGGCCTTTTAAGTGTTCCGTATGTGTCGACCACACGTAACTGTAAGTTCAATGGTTCGTATGGTGTCACTATTGGTAATGTGTATCTCACAGCAATCGCCTAAACAAATGGTCTTTTTTCTTTGATTAAAATGCTTCCCTACAGTGTCGTCATTGTGCCTTGAGGCGTAGCGACCATGAGTAACTTGTAGCGGAGATACAATATCTGTACCACCATGCAATCAATCAGGATCACGACATCATCTTCCAATGGGTCATCATCTTCCAATGCTATAGCGGCATTGTTGGTAACGCCTTAGCTGACGGTGCAGCTCGGTCGGCTCACGGTACAACGAACACTGTCGGATACCATTAACAAGAGCTGACGCAGCACGACAGCTTCAACTGCTCGCCTTGAAACGTGACTGTACAGTCGTGGTCTACCCCTGCAGGTTGGACACCCCGCTCGCACCACTTCGACCTGTTGCTTCAACTTCATATACCATTCGGCCTCCCCCGCGGTGATACTACGCTGTTGTGCCGCCTGTGGCTGGGAGTGGCGTTCACCAACGGCTATTCCAATCTCATCGCAATGGCAGACTCTCCAGCGTGTGAGCAGTGCGGTTGCGATGAAACGATCGGGCAATCTCCTCTATGACTGCCCTCGTTTTTAGCGAGGGCGTAGTTTTTCTGACTGCTACTCTCTACCACTTGGACTCGCGTCCCCTAATATAGTACAAGTTTGTGGGGCCTTGCACACAACCGTCCACACAAAGGAAAGTGGGGAAAGCACTCCTAAGATTCTTAAAGTACTCGGCGTTGTATTCCCGTCTATAATATAAGTTGTTAGTGCGCGCCCTCTGTCCCCTTGACGATGGTCGATGGACACTTAAAAACTCATTTCTTTGCCACTCTTTTTCCTTTTCTCCCCTTTGTTTCTCTCCCCAAGTGTAGGGTAGCCTACTGGGCATCGCCTGGTTAACCTTCCTGCCTTTCCGTTAATTTTTCTCTCCCTCTCTCCCTCGATTTTCGGTTCCGTGTCTCCGGGTGACCATGAACTAACATCTCCTGGCAGTCTCAAGGAAAAGGGAAAGGGGTCAGAAGTGGCGCGAGTGACAGCCAACCGGACACATAGGTGGCTGAAGTCGCGGAGGCAGCCTCGCCAGCGCCTGTAAAGCCTCCTCGCATTATGCGGGCAGTGACTCTCCCCGAACACCGCGCTTTGACAAGCCTCCGCAGGAAGGTGCAGTCTTTGTCAAAAGTAACCAGGCTACATGCTTAGCTTCTCATTCGTATAACAGAGCCCTCAAGGCTTCCCTAAAGATCAAAAAGTTCTTCGAAGGTGAGAACAGGAGTTGTTCTTACCATACAGTTATTTAGAGCTTGAGGGCTGGCATAATAAATTTAATATACGACTGAGAAGAAAAACGTGCAGCCTGGTTACTTTTGACAAAGGCTGTACACACATAGGTATACACATGGCAGTGAAACACGTCCGAGCAAGCCCGCCGCAACAAACGTCGGTCGTCGGATTTCACCGCGCTGAAGTGGCTTAAATGTCTACTGCTCTGAATGGTACCTGCCATCCGTTACAACCGCACCGTCTATCCCACATAGCGCTTGTGTGTGTGTTTCCTCTCTTTTGTCCGTGTCTTTGTTTGCGCTATTACATTTCTAATCCCACATGATGTCGTAGAAACATATCAAGGTGTTTATGATAATATCAATCGTTTGCAAGGATATATATCGGACCTACATGTCTGCACTTTCTCTAGAAGAATGGACGGAAAGAAAAAAGCTTCGTCTGACGCATGGAAGAACTAATCCTTACACTAACTTCGTCGCCGGACTGCCGGCCACCCAGTGGAACCTTCCCATAGATTTCTTGTCTGAACATGTCGTGACCGGGCAGCATTGTGTTAGTGAGATCTGTAGATCCCAAAACTGCCGTTAGAAGCGTCGAAAAGGTGTCAAAATAAAAAGGTAAACCTTTTAAAAGCCATGCGTAGAGCTTTAAATCGACATTTGGGTGTAACCTTTGCTAAACCCCCGCCAAAGTTTTCTCAACCCCCCATTTTTACCTCTTGTGTGAAATAAAAAATTGTTCTCTTTCTAACTCTGAAGGCCTCAATAACTAGAACTGATGTTCGGATTGATTGAAAATTTGCCACGCTCTCATTGTTCTAGCAAGCTTATGTGCTTCTGTCGCGTATAGCAGTGATAATTGGGCCCTTAAGAAAAAGCGTTACTTTAATTCCGTAAAACTTTACCCTCCGAAATACCGCATCTACATCCCAGCACTTTACCTGATTCATTTCAAATGCTGCTAGCTCCTGCAGTAGAATTCGTAGTAGAGCAGGTGTTTGCGCACTCATACACGACGACGGGAAAAAGCGGAGAGTGGAAACGGGCGGAAATCCGGAGCAGGAATTCGGGCACATATAAAAGACGCAGCGAATATATCACCTCAGTCTGCATATATCATGAAACATGCTGTAGAAGTTTGCACTGCGTACGAGAAATGGAAGAAAAACGTAAATATAGAACAGTTGTGCAAAAAATAAAGGAAAACAATGTTTTGTCACGGAAATAAAGAGCCCAGATTTAAAGCGATAAATACGCTAAGAGGTGCAGCTTATTACACAGAACAATTCTATTGCTAACAGTTCGCACTGCGAGCGAGAAAAGGAGGAAAAACGTTAAGGAAAAGTGGACCAAGAAAAGAGAAAAATGATTTTTATGACAGGCACACAAAGGCCTCAAAGACCACCAAAACACACAGTTTATCATAAAAAGAACGATTTATTCCATCGCCTGCGGCTCCCACTGCGCCCCTATGCAGCCGCAAACACATCCATCATGGCACACGCGCACGGCCCTTCGTGGTTTAAGGACATAATGTTAGCGGCTCCGTTGCGGCAAAAATCCTTGTTCCATCGGTGTGACGACAAGGCCAATTACTCGAGAGGTTCATGACGTCAGAACCACATTACATCTGAAAAACCAATTGGGGAGAAAATCAAAATTGTCCAGCCGGACCTCAAGCCGCTGACCCTTTGGCATTGAGCCGGGCGCGCTGCCCTTTCACCACGGAGAGCTTGTATTTACCGCGATGAAAGGAGGCCCTCTATGAACGCCTAGAAAAGCAAGGTCGACAAGGGAGCAGAAAACAACAGATTGTAAATTATGGTAGCCCGTTAGCGTCAAGAATAATATCGCTAGTAAACGTAGTGAATAGGTACGAGCAATGAGCAACCAAAGACTGCGTGACAAGTCGTAGCGGCGGAAGAATGCAGCGGCCGGGGGAACTAAGAGCGCGACGGAATATGTAGCACGCCAAGAGATGGCGTCCGAGATGCGGTGTGCGCGGCTCATGCTACTGCATAGTCATGAGGGAACTTCAGAGTGTTTTAAATTTTTCCTCACCATTGATGCGAGCGAAAGCATTGAAAATAAATGCTATGTGCATGTTCGGTAAATCCTGGCCAGGAGTGCGGTGACCATGCACATATCGTGGCGGAAGGCAAATAAGGGCTGAAAAAGTGGCTCTTCTAGAGAGGCCAGCCGATACACCTAGAGATCAAAACGTGAGTGTTTCCTGCTCTCCAGGAGACTGACGTCACTGATGTGTTCGATGTCTGCGATGGCGAGCACAGACGTTTCACACTACCGATCTTCGCTTTAAAACATAAGCGCTTCATGTGTGAATTTTCCATGTGCATACGCTGACAGTTATCTTAAAATCATGCACGTCTCGGGGCCACAGAGTACCCTTTTAATCAAGAATGGACTGCATCGACTCCGAAATATCGCCAACAGAGGGCGGAGCTCTTGAAGCGTAGCAGGAGTTCAAGCATCTCTCACCATATCCCCACTATTTTAACGCTCTGCGCGGTGAACGTATAGTCTCTGTCACCTCGCACTGGTTCACAGAATCAGTGTAATTTTCTCCCCTCAACGGGCTGAGAAAAGTTCAAAAATGCGCTTTCATAGGCAACCATTGGACGTAGATCTGCGAAATAACGAACGCAGAATCTTCGTGCCTCATAGGGCAAACAAACATGTCTCCCACTCTGTTTACCACGCTACATTGGGGAATTCAGAAAAAGCATAAAATTGTAGATGAATCCGAGGTATCTTGAAGAACTAGTGACCACTATCCCTGTCTTGATTTTCTGTAATGTTTAGAGTGCGCACAGAACTCCGCTCCATTTCTTCGCCATTGTTGTGCGTTTCTGCTTCAAGTGTCCATAAATGTCGGCTCTGCGATGACGCCTTCTTCAAATTAAACCGGTCTGTTAAGTGAAAGCAGGAATTTTTTTTACATTGAAAACCTGTTGTATAGAATTGCTCGCAAAAGCCGCAATGTCGCCCGTCGCAACATAGCTACCAACAACAGCAGTAGCGCACCTTGAAGGCTAGTAGCCGCTTTATATTCTTTGTGGCTCAGACCGGAGTTCGGGCGTGGCGTGCCGGTTACTGGCATCGGCACGACCGGCAGTAGCGGATCAGTTGCACTCCGCAGTCGAGACTTATGTGCTCGTGAGCACGAGAAGTGACGGTAGACTGTAAACAATAAAACACGTTTAAAATGTTTTCAGGTGTCTGTTACAGGCACCGACCACAGAACGGAGTCTTGCACTTTCAACTATCACTCAGGCTGGGTGTTTCGAGAAAGAACCAGCCCAAAAATAAAAACAAAGACGTGACCTAAAGGGTTGAGGTGAATCACACGCAGTTACCGCCGAGCCATTGGCATTTTAGCGCTTCTTACACCCCTACTCCCTTAAGGAAAAATGCATGCAATGGGTTCACAATTTTTTCCAAGTTCTATTACTTTTCTTAAGCGTACTTTAAATCATAATTATAATGCCAACGTAATGTAATATACCTGTTCTACTGGAGCTCTTGATGGGAGTAGACAGGGTGTGTGCATCTACGAAAAACATTTATTGACACGCAGATCAAAAAAATCTTTTGTTATGAAAAGCAAACATATCCATAAAGAAGGCACAAGAAGCTTGGCCAATGTGTTTCTTACTGCCATCGAAAGAGCACTAATACAACAATCTCAAAGAACAACTACAGTACATCTGCTTTTCTTGGTGTTATGGTGCTGCAAGAATAGGATTTCATTGCACTTACATCTACCTCCTATTTTTTTCTGAACGAACAGAATCAACAATTCATGCTTGTGCAGCATAATACGCCAGCTTGAGGGAGGCTTGGTCTGTAACAGTAAGTACCAGGAATAAGTGTTCAGGTGCATACTAAATTACAGGCGAAGTTAAGGTAGCTTATCTCTTGGTCTTGGTAGCTCTTGGTAGTTTGGTCTCTAACAGTAATGACCAGGAATAAGTGTTCAGATGCATAATAACCAGCACGCAAAGTTAAGGTAGCTTATGCTGAACGTCCATAATACTGACATTATGGCAGCTGTGGAGTGAACTGCATTGGTGAGCCAGCTGAGTAGTCATCCTTGCTCGACGAACAGGTTCTCAGCCAACTAAGGATTTTCTCGGAGAACAGAATGCAATCTTCGAGTCTCCACATTACAGTAAAACAGGAAAACATTTCTTATCAGTTTATATTGCCCAACGATCCTCATAAAATGCCAATATACTGCTCATTAATTATGTGTGATATGCCGAAAGAAGCTGCCCGCAAAGTTGGAAGGTACCTAAACCACTTTTTTCATGCGTATGTAGAGTTTATAAATCCAGAAATATCCTACAGAACTAAGTAACGTTCCAGCCCCCACGGCGGAGCCGCGCGCTGCGGCGCGCAGCACATACCGGGGATCCAGTCAATGGAGTGCCACGTGCACATGTTATTCCGCGAACTTTTTCACTGCGTTCGCCGTAGCGCCGTGCAGCCCGTTTCTTTTTTTTTCATGACGAATACCATGGTCTGTACTGCTACCTTCCTTCCACGTTTCTACCTACCCCTAGCACTTATCACCCTGCGATAAAACGTGCACGTCTTTAACTCTTGCACTTTTTTTTTCCTTTCTTCCGAGCACACGAGGGGCCCTCTATATAGGGTTCTCGTTCGTTCAGCACCCCGTATAGTTCAATTTTTCAACCCTATGAACTCAAGCGTTCTGCTTGGGTACAGTTATATTCACTGCATTCAAAACTCTTGCAACTTAGAGGATATTAGGTACCTCACTCGGCATACCGCACCGCTCAATTCAAAATACGCGAGCAGGGGAGCTGATGTGATGCTCTATTTAGCCGTCCTACCGGCCTCATTTTGTTTTCAGCGGTTGCAGCGCGCACATGGCAAATACGTATGCCTGAATTCTGCTTTAAGTCCCACACAGCTGCTGAGCAATGCAAGCTGAAGCAGATGTTATTAATAGCAGCAGGCAGCTGTCGTTATCTAGCCACTCCCTGCGTGCTTGCTGCACAAAGAAATTTATAAGCAAGTACAACGCAGTAGCGTTTGTGGGTTTTTTTTTTATTACTTGCTCACAAGTTGGGTGCAGCAGCAAAAACACAACAGCGGTCCTCGGTGGAGTGTCTACAATGTTTACCTGAGAATGCATGCGCTGTTTGTGTGAAATAGCATTTCTAGTGCTGCGTCGTTAAACATAATTTCCGTTTCTTTTGAGGAGTGACTCTTGCTAAACTTGTGAGCGATTCCTGACTTCAGTACTGTGAGAAAAGAAGGTGCCTGTTTGTCTGGTTGATGCGAGTCGTCGAGAGATTCTGTACTGCAACACAACAGCAAGGACACAGGAAAGAGAGGAGGCAAATGAATGCTTTAGTATCTCCTGTCCTCTGTTTGGCATTGTCTTTCGTTGCACTGTAGAACTTCACATTGATTTCTATAGCTCTACAGAAGTAAATGGTGCTTTATTATCTGCATTAGCGCCCATATTACTAGTTGGTTGATAGATTTATTTATCGCGGTTTAACGTCCCAAAGCGACTGAGGCTATTAGGGACGCCGTAGTGAAGGGCTCCGCAAACTTCTACCACCAGGGGTTCTCTAACGTGCACTGACATCGCACAGTACACGGGCCTCTAGAATTTCGCCTCCATCGAAATTCAGCCGCCGCGGCGGGGATCCAATCCGCGTCTTTCGGGCCAGCAGCGGAACGCCGTAACCACTGAGCCACCGCGGCGGGTATTAGTACTTGGCGCGTGCATGTATCTTGAGCTCTGTAAGAGTTACAAATATTGCACAATCTGTTATTCGTTTAATTAGTCAAGTACCGAAGGTATTGTATTTTGTACGAGTTTGCATAAATTTTCTAACGTTGGTCTTTCTTTCATTGCTGTCAATCTTTGGTTTTGCGTGTTCTCCCTGCACTTTCCAAAATGTTGCTTTACAGAGCATCTCCAGGACCAGTTTGCACTGTGGTGCCTTGTGTGTTTAACCCGCCTCACCTTGTTGCTTGGTGGGGGAGCTTAAGAATCCTGTGGCGCTGAAGTATCCACAAGAAGCGCTATGCGGATATTTTCGTGTTCAAAAATTGTTTAAAACAGTGGCGGCTAAATATAATACATTTCCTCTCAGCCGAGACACACAGCCTGGGTTTAGACGCTGAGCTCCCCTTTCTACCAACACTGAAATGTAGGCTGCATCTTTGGCAACATTCTGTTTCCACAGCCTGTACTCATTACTACTTGGAGCTCACGCCAAAAATTTGATAATATTACGAGTTCTGAGTAGCTAGCACTGTCCAATAAAATATCTTGTAACACTGCAACCAGCTGTGTGAAGAATAAGGCGGCGCAGAAGGGCAACATCGAGTAGGCGTCCAATAGTTCCTCGTCTCTCATGTTCTGACTTGTGTTGCGCTGAGAATTCGAGCACATTTGCAGATTAAAAATTGCTTACTGTCTCTGGTTGTTTTAATTTGTTCAAAGCCTACAATTCGCTATTTTACAAAAATCGAATTATACCTGCACGAAATGGGCCCAATGCTAAGTATTTGTAATGGGAGATATGCCGATTTCTCAAGTTCTAGCAGTGCAACAAATTTTTGTATTGGCTTCATGATCTTTGTACTTTAGGTACCGTGATGTGAAGGTAATTGCTGTCACTACTTAATAATTCTTCCATTAAAGGTTTATTATTTGGTTTATGGGATTAACGTCTTAAAGCGACTCACGCTATGAATGCCGCCGTAGTTGAGGGCTCCAGAAATTTCGACGACCTGGTTGTCATCAAAAGTGCACTGACATCGTATAATGCACGGGCCTCAAGCATTTTGCCTCCATCGAACAGGACCGTCGCGGGCGGGATCGAATATGCATCTTTTGGGTCAGCACCCGAGCAACGCAACCACAGAGCCACAGCGGCAGCATTCGGAATAAAAGGGCTAAGATGGTGCTGTGTGGGCCCATTGACGACAGAATAATTCAGCCTTTCATGTCAGGCTGTAGTATTTGAAAAACTGTCCGGGAGCGTTGGCTAGTGTATAATGCGGTTTTGTAAATAAAAGAGTGCAATCCCGAAAGACTACAGCATAATGCTCCACTGTTTCTGGCACTGCTCAGAAGCCATTAGCAGTGAGGAGAGTGGTGCCTACTCTTGAGAGATTCAGAGGAGGAGTGCTACAGAAGATTTCGCTATAAGGAATGTGAGTACTGTTGCAGTACGGGAAATGGGAGCCCGCTGACTTTTTATCGGGACACTGTAGCACATTAGTGCCCTGTTCTTTATTGCCCACAGCAAAGAGCCCAGTGGTTGGACGCCGACAGCAAGATGAACGCGACTGTGCTCTCCTCGGAGGACTACCTGTCGGTGTTCGACATGACTCGTGGACCGGACGTCAAGACTGTCATCCCGGCAGGCTTTGTGCTGCTGGACGTGGCGAGGTGGCTGGGCAGAGGTGAAATGTGGTCTTAGGATCAAGTGTAGCTCATGAGGTAGCATTAGTTGCTTGTAACACTGTCATTCTGGCTCGTTGGCTTAATCAAGTGTGTAGGTAACGGTGCAAGATAATGATGACTGAAAACAATAATATGCTGCCATCACCTCATATCCACAAGTACAGGGGCAGACTATTCCACAAACGACTCCTCTCCACGTGACCCCCCCCCCCCCTCCCTCCCCATTCATCCTATTCCAGCACCCACCCCAAGCATCCACAAACTCCTAGGCTTAAATATCCCCCGTTCCCTCAAATACCCGTTTCCTCGAACTTTGCCTATATATACCCTCATTGGGCACTCGTCGGCCCTAATATCCTCATATATGTAAAACAACATTGCACATATAACGTTTTGTTTCCGCAGCAGGTGAGCATGGGAGATTTCGGTTACAACCGGCTACGATCACAACACCGTAAAACTCGGAGCACCACCCTTTGTCACCCAATACTGTGAATTGTTGTTCAAAACACACTTTATAGCACTACAGTAAAGCAGCTTAAATGTACCATCTTTGTCAAAAGTAACCAGGCTGCATGGTTTGCTTCTAGCTTGTATAGTGGAGCCCTTGTGGCTTTCCTAAAGATAGAAAGGTGTTGGAAGGTAAGAAGACCCCCAGTCCTTACCTTTAAGGACCATTTCAGCTTCAGGGAAGCTGAAAGGGCTCCACAGTACGAGCTAGAAGCAAACCATGCAGCCTGGTTACTTTTCACAAAGGCTGTACGTTCGTGTGATTTTTTGTTCATATATATGTTCGTTTTTTGTGCTCCTGATTTCTTGGTTGTATTGTCGAGCGCTCCTACCGCAGAGCCTTAAAGGCAGCGACGGTCGAAGTTCAATCTTCGTTGCCGCAAATACTGAAAAAAAAAGCGCAAGAAAGCTGCGAACGAAAACAAACATACACATTGCCGTGTCCAAGGCTTTTCGTCCTCGTCACTGCGGCGCTGTCATTTTTTTCCGCGATAGAAGGCAGCGTGGGCTACATACTTTCCCTCCTGATGATTGCTGTGGTGGTTGGTTCAACAGAACCCTGACATGACGTGTATTTTTGAGCCACACCTTCGCCTCCGTGTTCTGTTTGCAGACAGCGGAGGTCGGTTTAATGCGAGGTATGTTGCGGTGCCATCTGTCAGGACGGGCATCCCTAAGGAGCGGTCAGCCGATATTTGTCGGGTCGAAAACTGCCGTTGAAGACGGCAGTTACCCGATTATGGTCTCGAAATGATCGCGCGCGATGCTTCTGCGCAGCCGGGCCGTTCTTGCTCCCTCACGAAGGAACCAGGGCTGCACCACCAGTCTATGGCGTCAGATTGCGGTTATCAAAATACTGCCGCTGATTAAAACTGGTTCTCGCGAAGAAAGTAACCGAATAACGGAAATCACTTACAGTCAAAAGTAGTTGAATTGCCCTGACCAGACTGCTTTAAAATCTAATGAAATAGTTATAAAAGTACGGAAGATGTAATTGATTACAAGTGATCAAGCACTTGGAACGGATTAAGGAACTGTGAATAGAAACTAGGATATTGAAAATGGGACGAGTGCATTCGGTTGTCACTTTCAGTTTATGAGTGGAAGTTTACAAGATCTCTCCAGAGGAAAGTATGCAGGGTGTTTTACGCAAGACTTTACACAATTTTTAAAAATATGCATTTTTTGTTATGAGAGTGCTTTTTCTGGAGTAGCATTCTCAGCGTTGTAGTTAATCAATTCATCTAAGACGTGATAACTAGTAGAATGGTTAACTAATATTGAATAGCTAACCTCTTAACTATTACTGTTTCTTCCTTAATTATAGAGAGACGTGTAGCGGATCGTAAGTAATATCCTTGTCTGTTTTTAGAATATCGAAAACGCGGTTACCCTCGGTGTTGTGGCTCAACAACTTTTGGTGACGAAAAGGTTTAAGTGCCACGCGCAAGCATATCTTCAGTGCTTACAGGGACCACCTAGGTACCGTTGTGCGATGTGGCCTGCCTCAGCCACATCACCATAGATGGCACATCAATCGCGAAGGCGCCGTGTCCATCCAGTCTAAGTAACACACTCACTACTTCTACAAAGTGAAGTTCTCGCAGAATAAATATACAGCCGACCTAGAACGCGATTCGACGCCGTTCACTGGGATAAAGTCTTTTGTGCAATTTACACAGTTACCGCTGTTAAACTGTGCACAGCGATAGCGAAATTGTAACACGATGAGTTAACGGCGTGCAGCTGACGTAAGCTGGCTGTTCTGACGCAGCAGACTTTATGCAAATTGCTGGAAGGGAATAAAAGAAAAAGAAATCAACATCGCAAGAATACTGCTACTGGGCCTTTAATAAAGCATGGTTCGCGGACACATGGCCCAAGCACGGGCTATATAGTGGCCACTGTTCATCGTCAAAAACGATTAACTGTTCCACTTCCATATGAAGTAGATTCCTGGCTACGCTATGGTGAGAGACCGTGAATATGTTTTTTACTCTCACTCTTGTTCTGAAGTTGTCTAAACCGTGTGGTCGATTCTCTGCAGCGATGGGAGGATCTGGGCCAGGTCGCGCCGTCGTATTTTTCCCGTCTCTGTGGTGGGGATGGCGTCCACGATGTACACTCCACCACGAAGATGCTTATACCAGGAATGCCGAGCTATAACAGCAAGGAGAAAAGGAGGGCAACAGATGAGAACTCCAAGTTTTACACGCGCAAGCATGCTAGAAGGACCAAAAAAGATATCCAAATCTACGGCTCCCTACTCAAGCTGCGTACTGGCGCACTAACATAATACTGGGCCTTTTCACCTCTGAGGTCAACTCAAAACATAAGTCCGCAGGACGTCTTAAAGGGCCTCTAATTGATCTAATTCGCAAGAGAACCTAATCGTAGTGTTAAGTATGCCTAAATAATTGTTTTGTTAAAGCGAGGCTCTGTGGGTAAGTCTTACAACATCGCATTTGAGTAACGTGAATTCTTATCTGTGATCGAGAACATGTGATCAGTCAGAGTTTTTTGAAGCTTGATTTCATCTCGAGAATGCGTATTCTTAGTAAACCATAGTGGCTGTTCTTATGCCTTACAAACCGAAGACAACGCGGTGCTGCTTTGTCTTGGAAGGTGCAGCCAAGCATTTATGTATGGAAGGTGTACTCATCCGTGATATACGGAATGGAGATGACGTCAAACGTGAAAATGAGACAAACGCTCTTGAAAACAATAGAAATTTTTACATCCCGTAGGAAGCGAGAGCCAGATGCCCATTTATCGCTTCACGAACGGAGATGTAGACGATTCTGGAGATGCGCTAACGAGCGCTGATTTCGTAAATCAAAGTTTGTATGGTAAAAGCTATTCTTCTCGTTGGAAAGCACTCCGGGGTTCGACGAATTCAGAATGGATTAGGTGCAAATGACTGTTGGTATAAACCATAATGCATTTCAAGAGAATTACTCACTTCCACGCGCCTTTTTTTGTCGTTAGCGAGTTTAATTACCTCAAATAAAGGAAGTGCGGGGACGGAAACCAATTATTAGCGCCTCTTTTGGGTCTTGTTCCAGTACATGATTAAGAGAGAGCGATTTTCCGGAAACTGTTAGAAACAAAAAACTTTCCTCTACTGGCCGATAGGATGCCTGCACCTTCTTTATAAATCTGTTAGCAATAAAATCCTTATAATCGAAATATTTACTAAGCTTAAGCTGCTAAGTAATGTGTCAGCTCTTGTCCAGGCAGTGGCCGAGTGCTGCTGGTGGTTGATAGCCACTGCCGCATCATCGATGCGGTCGCACGGTGGCCGGGCGGCACTCATGACGCGCGGATGCTGGCGAACAGCAGCGTGGCCCAACGCTTCGACGATAGTGTTTACAGCGGCGTGCCGCTCGGAGACAGCGGATATCCATGCAGGCCGTGATTGATGACGCCGTTCCGGACTGCGGACAATCCCGGAAAAAGGCGCTCAACGCTGGGGCGCTGCGTACGGCACAACGAGGGCGATTGTAGAGAGGTGAGCCTTCATGATCCGCTGGAAAGCAAACAGGTTGCGTGAAGTACGCATGAAGAGAACGCTCACAGCTCTATGTACGCTACTGCGCTCTGGTGGTAGTACGTGATTACTCGGTCATGCCACTGTAGAAAAGTATGGCAAAGTGTGCATTATTGGTCAGCATTTTTTACATTTTGATTGTGCTGATTAGACACTGGGGCGTTAAAACAAACTGGGTGAACCTCTCCTTTAGCTCATGGACTATGGTTGTCTGCACTGCCCTTATTTTGGGCATAGTATGGTATTTAAGTTATTTCAACCAGCAGTAATTTCCCTAGCGGGTGTGGTCATTAGTGCAGTTTTCGAATTTCATTCGAATATGAATTCTGCCCAGTGAAAATTTACATTATCCAGTATAAAGGTATTTAACTTTCAGAATTTTATTGTGCGGTATACCGTCTACAGATCGCAGCATGCAGGAAATAGCCTAAAGTGGACGCATGCATCAACGTTTGCGTGGTACTGCCATGTTGGAGGGCGATTGCGGGAATTACGGGTGACACTGCTTTTCCAGGACGATCGGGCAGCTGAAGCGGCGCTTCCATTACCTGCATGGCGAGCTCCGAATAGCTGCTCACCAGTGCTCAACAATCATCTTCACCTGCTATGTGCTGCACAGCATTGCCAAGCATCGCAGCGCATGCAGTAGCGATGAAGAATGAGTGCTACAACCAGAGGTGCCAGTTCCTCGCATTGCCAAGGCTGATGATGGCAGCACAGTGCGAAATGCACTTGTGCAACAACAATTCTCTTACAGTAAGTATCAAAGTTTTCGTGTGATTTCTGAAATGAATAAAGGGAAAATATATTATCCCCTCTGTTACTATTCTACCATATCTTGCCCTGGACTACACGAATACCCTTGCTGAATGTCCAGTGCTTTGCTCATAATTGTTGACACACCGACAGTGAATAGGAACATGTTTCATTTTGTTTGTGTACGCAACGAAAAAGAAACATTTCAACCGGTAAACATATGCAAAAAAAACATTTTTTATTAGCAAACAGCATATCGGCACATCTACTGCCACTTAGCGTTTATTGTATGTTAACCTTGGGTAGGAATGATGATTGCGCATTCGAACCTTGCTCTTTATGCCCCGAGTATTGCATGTCGCCAGAACGGCACAAGCTGAGATGAGATATCATGGCACATAAAAGTATATGTATTCGGGGAACCCCGAACACTTCGGTATTGCGTGCTACTTCAGGAAACGGTTGCAAGAAGATAACACATCACGTAGAAATATGCTATTGGGTTGATATGAAAACCATGCAACCATGTCGCAGATGAGATAACAATTTATGATGTTTTTAAAGTGCAGGGGACAGGTGGTACCACTGAGGTTAATGATCCGACACGCATGTATCTTGCCTTCAATTACGCTTATTTTCCTTTTGATTATGTAGTGTTCCTGTCAAGATTCGTGACAAACGCCCTAAAAGTGGATAGACACCTTTTTTATTATGCACACAGGAAAACATAACTTTAAAAATTAAAGCAAGGCAAATAAATAAAAAAATATATATACAAAATATGTACAAAATATATACAAAATGTATTTTGTATATACAAAATAAACAAAAATAAAATAAGTAAAATAAATACAATAATAAATCGGGGCATGACACCGACTCTTGCACGATGTTCATCCCGGTATTGGCCTTCCAGGTGCTGTCATACCGGCTCTCTGCTGGTACGCGCCGTGACCTGGACTCCTGCATATCTCCTACACTGCTCTTCCCGGATTCTTCAGCTTCGTGGATGCCTGAACAGTCATCTAGAGTATCAACCGGACCTGACCTCCCATATCTGGCGCTGCTCGACACCTTCGCCTGGAAACCACCTTCGACAACGTCATCAGTTACATGGCCAGAGGCAACAGTATTTAATCTGCGGCACAACGTCAGCTCGGCGGGGCACGACACCGACTCTTGCACGATGTTCACCTCGGTATTGGCCTTCCAGGTTAGTTACCTAGACTGCGCTAAGGAGACTCGCAGTAGTGATCGTTGTCTTTTCGCGGTGTCGTGCCCCTACGACTTGAAATGGCGCACTGCGCTCCGTGTGTTATGTGACATACTTGCCTTTGATTTGCTATCTGAGCTAATGCTGTTGCTTTCGCGAAAATTTGAACTTAATTCTGGCCCCGGACCAACCAACCTTTCCAATGTTTTAGATGCTCTCAAGCGGATAGAAGAACACCATGCATACAGCCATAAGTACCGACCTTAATCAATTAAAACCAACCCAAATCAGCCAAGAAACACAACTAACTGCACTTTCAAACCGAGTAGCAGTGCTCGAATTAGACAAGCATAAAACGATATCACCAGCAAGAAAGGTAGATACTAGCCAGATTAGGCAGGACATCGCTGAACTAAAGGCCGCCAACATAGACGCGAAGAATAGAATGCGCCGAAACAACCTGCTCTTTTTCGGCTTAGATAACAGCGACAAATAATCGTGGACTGAATCGGAGGAAAAAGTTATTGCGCTGTGCAAAGAAAAACTAGATTTAAATCTAGAACCAAACGCGATAGAACGTGCCCACCGCTGTCACAAAATTCGGCGCATTTTAGAAACAAACAAAGAAAAACCGCCGCGCGCACGGCGTCTCGCCGGCGCGAGCCGAACGGGAGAGAAGGAAAAGCCCCCCTAAGCTCGTGGCTAACCTCTCCCCTCCACTACCGCTCACCGACACGGCGTGCGCCAAGGGAATGAGTCATCCACGCCGATGATTTCTCTAGAACATCCGAGTTGCTTCTACTGCTGACGAGGGGAAAAGAGCGTAGCCTTGCGTGCACTAAGACACGTCCCCCTCGCTCGTCGGCGGCGGCGCCACGCCAGAACTAGCCAAAACCTTCGCGAAACGTCTTCTGACTTTAAACAATGAGGACGCGCGGCCGGCGAGAGAAAGTAAGGGAAACTACGCGGGAGATACTGCGTGTATGTGCGCGCCTACTTTGGCGCGTACAACAGACAGACGGGAGAGCGAGCCTATAAAAGAAGGACGTTGACCGCTGTCAAGTCAGTCCGGACCGCCGTTTAAGCTTCATCGAAGCGCGCCCGTTCGACTTCCGGGAAAACACCACACGGCCAGCATCGGACCAACGAGGCAACGTTCGCCAGTCTGCGGGACGGCATCGTCGTGGAACTCTGGTCGTCTGACTGCCGCAGTGCCCGGTGAACAAATTGTGTTTTGTTTGTTTACCTCTCTCTCTTGTGTTAGTGCACTTTAGGTGCAATATTTTCTTTGTACTGTAGTCTCTCTCTCGAGTTTAACTTTGCCCGAGTTGCATTGCTTGTTAATCACTTTGTATGTGATTGTACTAGTGATTGTGTAATCCTCTGTATCGTCTCTTTGCTGCATAAACTTTGTTTTGTTTGTGAACCTTTGGCTCCGACCCATTCTCTGGCTTGCGACCAGCGAAAGCTGGGCACCGAACGCCCAAAAACCTCTTGTCACTTGGTAGCTGGTCTCCGCTGAGCTTGCCACGCTGATTCGAGGGCATCTCCTTTGAGTCCGAGACCGCTATCCCCACACGCTCTAAGGGTGTCTGGGAGCTTCCCACGTAAAAGTGCGTGAAGTGTGAGTGACAATATATTCTGACGTCCGCGACAGGACGTTTGGTGTTTGTAAGCGCAGAGAACGGAGAAAGAGTCGGAAGGAGTTTACGAAGGGGTCGTAAACGAGCGTTAGCAGCAGAGCGATATTGTGAGGTGCCGCGCTGAAGCGGTTAGTGATGTTCACCGTGTCGAGGTATTCGTTGCCTTGAATGTAGAGTTCGCTCTCCAAATATGAGCTTTAAGGAGCTAAAGGAGCTAATAGAGGTCGGCCTCCAGGTGGGGGTGGCCGGAGCCAAACTGCGAGAATGGGTGGACCAGGAAAGAGAGAGAGCTCGAGAAGAGAAAGAGAGGAAAAGGCGAGAGGAAGAGGCCGAAAGGGCTTTTGAAAGAGAGATGGCAATCCTTCAGAAGAAGTTTGCTGAAATTCGGCGTTCGAGGAACGTCAGAGATCCAGTGTAGCTTAACCCCGGAGAGGCCGGGTGGAAGACTAACGAGTCTAATTTGTTGACAACCACGGAAGAGGTTGTAACTAGCTCCACTAGTGAGAGTGAGGTTGTGGAACAGCCTTTTCCTGCAACTAAAACCACAGAGAGTGAAGAACAGACCAGAGTGTCGCTTCCTCACTGAAGTAAAAGTGTAGCTAGTGCTGAGGTAGTAGGCACTGAAGTAAAGGCCAACCTGACGCTTCAGTCACAGGGAACCCTAGGGTAGCCGCCTGAGGGCGAAGAAGTACTTCGGATCTCTATGGAGGAGTCCGAGTGCAACACGTCTGAGTCTTGCAGTGCCGACCACGAGAAAGAAGGGTTAAGGGCAGGGTGTCGAACCGGAACTGAACCCGAAACCAGAACCGAACCCGAATTTTCGCCCGGAACCGGAACCGAACCGTACCCATATTTTTTTCGCCATCTTGGAACTGAACCCGAACCGGAACGATTCAAAGGAACCGTTCCGAACCGGTTCGGGGCCCGGTTCAGCCCCACTTTTTTTGCATCCCGGCATACGTCTTGTTTTCCGACAAAATGAGATGATCTATCGTATAGATTTACCCACCCGTAGCTGTAGGCTCTGGGAAGTGCGAAAATGGTACCCAGTATATGCGACAGCAAACTTACAGGAGGTCTGGTGCCCGGGAAGAAGCCTGATTGAGGCTTCTGTAATGTACTACCGCCAATTCTAAACACTTGCACGTCAGGTTTATGTGAAATCTTGAGTTATTACTCCTCCTTTTTACATATTTGCGTAAATCTTTAATCAGAATGTTAGGACTGCTCTAACTCAATAAAGTACTATAGCCACCAAACTTTTGATTGCGTGTCTTCTTCTTTCAAACGGTGCGATAGACGTTGGTGTACATGGAGCACTGCGTGGCATCCAACCTCACATAATAATTCATTTATATTTGAATTTCTTCTTAACCCTGTTTCGGTTTCACCAACATAACGACGGCTACGACGTGTAGTGGGAATTAGGTCGCGTGATGTGCTATAAAACGGCAGTATAACTGGTGATACGTCGTTCGTTGTATTTATAGGTCTTGAAGTCGGCTGATTTAAGTGCTACAGTGAGTCAAAACAACGTATCAGCGTTTGTACTAGTTTTCCCGTGCCTCACGTGACCTAATGTTGAACTCACGTCACAGCCATCATTCGGTTGATGAAACCGAAACAGCATGGGAGAAAAAATTATTTTCTAAATTATTTAGTGGCAGTAGGTGCATACCACACAGTTATCCATGTATTCTAATATCTATGGCGTCATTTGCATGGAGAAAACATGCAATAACACTGGGTGTCTATAGTCATTTTAGTACCGATTGAGAATGCCTTCCTTTTCTTTGCGTAATTTCCTACAAATAGACGAAATATTAGCGCGAGGACCCAACAATGTTGTGATGGTGGTTTTTGAGGAAAGGAAATGGCCCAGTCTGTCTCACTTCTTGACGGACACCTTAAACGCGCCGTAAGAGGGGGAGGAAGGTGGGAGGGAAAGAAAAGAGAGAAACGGGCGCAGTAGGGGTGGGCTCCGGAATAATTTATACTAGCTGGGGATCCTTAATGGGCAACTGCATAGGTTTTAGAAATCGATGAGCTTCAATGGGTTGAATGTGTGAAACTTCCAGGTAAAGTATGCGCAGACCTTTTGGCCTAGCATTTAAAACGGTGACGTAATCACCAATTAAAATTGCGACGGCCTTCAAGCTTCTCCGCAGCGCACAACGCTAAGTGGGGGACGCATGATGACGTCATCGAAAGTATCTGTACATTTTCAACGCATAAACGCCTGCTTTGAAGGAAAAAAACCAATGCCACCGAAGTCAAAGCCCGCCGAACGTTGTTTCACAGCGTTCAACGGGGTGGGGCAGGGCGTGGCTGACGGCAGCAGCAATTTGAAATCATACCTTCCGTGACGTCACGCTGAACTTCCCCGCACTCCTTTGTTGCTTTGACGAGAAGTGCAAAACTTAATCGTTGATTATGTCACTATTTTTAACGTGCCCTGACATCGCACAGTACACGGGCCTTTAGAATTTCGCCCCCATAGAAATTCAACCGCCGCGGCCGGGATCGAACACGCGTCTTCCGGGTCAGCAGTCGAGCACCATGACCACTGAGCCACCGCGGCGGCTAGGGTTGAGAGGCGCTATTTCATTTGCGTGGTTAGCCGAAGAACGACCTCTGCAACCACGGGCTAGTTCGCCAGCTCCTTCGCTATAACCGAGTGGTGTGGCCAGAGTTGTTCGCTATATCTGCGACAAATTTCCGTTGCGCTTATGCATATTTTCACGGTAGCACCACACCCGCTCGTAATAAGCGAGAGTTCGTTACATCTGCGGTCATTAAAGTGGGGTCCACTGTAGATCCGCTGACTTCACTTTAATACACTAGTATCAAGAAAGTCTAGGTAAGGCTGTAGATGTATGGATAGAGGAAGTAATGACCGATCGCATCATTTGTCATCTGCCTTATGGAGAGGCCACAGGTAAGAAAAAGCGAAGAGAGAGAAAACCGAATGAATCAGCACTCGCGACCATGTTCAGAAAAGACAGGCGAGCACTTAGTCACCTATTAAGCACAGCTGCCAGGAAGAGGTTGTTTGTAGTTTTGACGCTGGGTTCAGTGTCGACACTGAACCCAGCTATAAAAGAGCCTCCACAGCAGTTCTTCGGCAGTGGGCGCGGCGAAGCGATTGGCATCATGTCGCTTACCACGAAATTCTTTTTCACAACACAGGTTAGTTGTTCCTTTTCAAAAGTTCGTTCTGGCAACGAAATTTTTCTTGTTGTTGTGCCGTGCCCACGCACTTATATGAACTTGGTGTATGAATTTTACTTCATGTGCAAAATGCTACTCTGCGGCGATGTTGAGCAAAACCCTGGACCTTCAGTCGAAGATATGTTTCAGTGTATTTTGGAAGGTCAGACTCGAATCTTTAAAGAGCTTGAATCCATTAAAACCTGTGTGTCAGAAAACGAGCAACTGTTGCGTGATGTCGATTCTCGGTTGCGTTCTTTAGATGGACAGCTGAAACAAATGCATGTAAAGTCCCCTGCGATTGCTACTTTAGAAAATTCTACCGCTTCCCTTCAGAGCATTATTACTTGGCAAAAGGACAAATTAACGGATCTTGAGGACCGCAGTCGTCGTTCTAACGTTGTTGTGTATGGCATTGATGAATCCCCGGATGAAAGTGAAGAAACACTGAGAACTAAGGTGATTTCGGATGTATTTGGTGTAAAACTGGGCGTCCAGTGCACGTCCGTCGCTCGCATTCACCGTCTTGGGCTCAGCGGAACTCGCAGACCAGTCATTGCGTACTTCCAAGATTTTAATGAAAAACAAGCCGTCTGGCGGAACGTAAGCAAGCTCAAAGGTAGCAATATATACCTGCAAAACGATTACAGCCAGCACACGCTGCGCAAACGCAAACTGCTTTGGGAAAGCTCGAAGGCAGAAAGAGATAATAAACAAAAGGTGTATCTTGTTTATGATAAGTTGAAAATTGACGGTAACCTGTTCGTTTGGGACGAAGTTAATAACACACGCGTCGCGCTTCCTTCTCGGAACGCCGTAGAGACATGACGGAATGCATCCACTGCGCCCAAAGAGTTACGGGTAGTGAACTTGAATGCACAGAGTATTGCCAATAAAGTTGACCAGCTTGAGTTTCTCATTTTGGCCCATGATCCCCACATAATGATAATTACCGAAACTTGGTTGCATGACGGCATTACTGACAGTGTTATTGTCCCCGCGTCACATAAAATGTTCCGAAGAGACCGACCTACCCGTGGTGGGGGCGTAGCCGTCATAATAAAAAACTGTTTGAATGGCACTGTTCTTAACCAGATAGATGACCATGAGAGTTTATTTGTTAGGGTAAACTGCTGGGGTAGTTTGTTCACAGTCTGCGCAGTGTACAGACCACCATCTGCCTCCCCCGATTTCTTGGTTGAGCTGTATGATCATATGTCTTTGTTCAAAGATGACCGCCTTATTCTCGCTGGTGATTTCAACCTTCCTTTACTTGATTGGGCTAACCCTGATTGTGTTTTTAATGATTCAACCAACCATCTTTTGAATATTATGCTGATGTGTGATTTGGTGCAGACTGTCTCTGATTTCACTAGAGAAGTGGGTAACGCTCGTTCAATTCTTGATTTGGTATTTGTCAGCGCTAGTTTATCTGAATACAGTGTGCATGTTGACACGGCTATCTCTGATCACAAAAGCGTTCATTTGTCTTTGCTGCTTGATGCCCAGAAAAATCATAAGATAGCGAACAATAACACTGTAAAAAATTTTTCACGTGCCGATGATCTTGCGATCCTAGACAAACTCTGGGATTTATGTGATTACCTGCCTAGCGACGTCACAGCAATATGGACTACACTTAAGGACACTATTCACTTTTGCATTGAAAATTTTGTTCCCAACCAGCGTGTACGTACAAATAAGCCTAATCCGTGGATTACTAGAGAAATCATTCATTTGCATCGCAAAATTAAACGCGCTAAACGAAGCGTTCATAAAACTACCTGTTTTCGCACGCTGAAAACTCAGCTAGCTTCTAAGCTTTCCGAAGCAAAAAAAAAACTACTTTTCGCAGGCACTGCCCAACTTCTTAAGAGAGAGCCCTGAGAAGTTTTGGCGTTACCTACGTGATTCTAAAGATGAGGTAAATCAGCTATCTATTGACGGCATGGTCTCGGAGATTCCTGTGGATATTGCAAATCACTTCAATAGTTTCTTTCATTCTGTCTTTGCCTCTAGTGATCCAGATTTGGAACTTCAGGTATCTGGATCTGATATATCAGGTGACTTTATAAGCTATGAAGGCGTACTAAACATGCTGCTAAACTTAAAAACGAAATCGGCAGTGGGGCCTGATGATATCCCTAATGAGTTTCTGCGCCGTTATTCCGAACCATTAGCCCACATTTTAACTCGCCTCTTCGAACTTTCATTAAAAGATTCTGTTGTCCCTGATGACTGGCGCTTAGCTCGCGTTGTTCCAATTTTTAAGAAAGGTGATCGTTTGAACGTTAACAATTACCGTCGCATATCGCTAACTTCAGGTACCTGCAAGCTTATGGAGCATGTTATATCTAAATATCTTATGTCATTTCTGGAAAAAAATAACATCCTGTCTCCCTTTCAACATGGTTTTAGAAGAGGCTTATCTACGGTTACTCAGCTCGTCACTACAGTTCATGAATTCGCTTCATCGATTGACAATGCTGGACAGGTTGACGTCATTTTTTTAGATTTCAGCAAGGCGTTTGATCGCGTCATGCACAATAAGCTCATCTTTAAACTTCAGCATCTTGGTCTTCCAACAGCACTTTTCAAATGGATTAAAACCTATCTTTCCAACAGAAAACAGTTCGTCGATGTTAAAAAATCTCATTCAGGTATTTTACCCGTTACCTCTGGTGTGCCTCAAGGCAGCGTACTTGGGCCTCTTTTATTCCTTATTTATATCAATGATTTGGTTAACTCCGTAAATACGTCCGAAGTCAGTATTAGACTATTCGCAGATGACTGCATTCTGTTCAAGAAAATTAGCAGCACTACCGACCAAGAATGCTTGCAGTCAAATCTTAATAATGTCCTAGAGTGGTGCACCCTTTGGTCCATGAAAATAAATAGCGACAAATCAGTTCTTCTTCAGGTTACTAACAAGAAAGCGCCATACAGTTTTAATTACGCAATAAACAATCTTCCACTGCTACAGGTGAGCGAATACAAATATCTTGGAGTCACCATTACAAATCGCCTTTCATGGTCCAGCCACATTAATAGCATTTGCTCGTCTGCTTCAAGGAACCTCGGCCTTCTAAGACACAAATTAAAACACGCTCCCTCTGAACTTAAACAACTTGCCTTCAACACACTAATTCGTCCGAAACTTGAGTATGCTTCCGTCGTATGGGATCCGCACTTAAAAAAGGATATAAAGAAACTTGAAATGATCCAAAGAAAAGCCGTCCGTTTCATTTTTAACGCTTACCATAGCTCTATCTCGCCATCCGTTCTGATGTCTACGAAGAACATATCCACTCTAGAAAGAAGGAGAGCACTCGCAAGGCTTAAATTTCTGTACTCATTTTACTCTAGTCAATTTAATATTAATGCTGCTCCCTATATATCCCCCCGTTCTACACGACAGACACGCAATAGCCACAACCATAACCTTACCCCGTACTTTGCACGCACAAATACGTTCAAAAACTCATTTTTTCCCCGAACAATCACAACATGGAACTCACTGCCAGCAAATGTCTTTTCGGCTCAGGATGCCGCTGCTTTTGAAAAGAGTGTCTTATTGTATGTGTAAACTTAACAATATCATTGCCCTCTGTTTGGTTTTCTTCTTTTATTGTTGCCGGGACGCTGGATTTGAGTAGTGTTTGATAATATTTTTGCTTTTTGAATGTTGCCCCCCTGCTTGGTCTCTATGACTGCAGTATGTGTAAATAAATAAAAAAAAATAAGTGCTTGAAACAAGTTGGTGGACTAATGGTGCCCGCCAGATTAACCACTTTTTATCACTCTATCAAGGGCGCAAAAAATTCTGCTGACGCAAAGGTTGACTTTGATAGCACCCCACGAAAAGTCCCAAACATTCTATCACAAACAAATTTCTTACTTTACTATAGCGAGAAGCCACGATTAGCTGAGTTTTTGAAGATACCGAGCTATAGGGGCTCGGGATTTATAACGTGAGTCACAAAGGCGGTGTCGAATAGGTGATTTAAATAAAATATGTTTGGTAAGTTCTGGATGTTAGGGAAAGCCAGTGCTCTCAAGAGGCTCCCGTTGGGTGGAGGATGGGTGGTTGAAGGGTTCTCGGATATTCTCGTGCCATGTAGGAAAAGAGGGGGGGACTGGCAAGTCGGTTTCGAGGTGACGGAAAGGTATCTGTCTGTATGTATACGTGCCGATACATGACAGTTTCGTTTCTCAGTAGTGCGCGGGAACGTAGAGGGCGCGTGCGGCGGCAATTTTGGGGCCCATAAGTACACTGCGTACGAGGAAGTCCCAACTGACTAGAGCTTCAAGGGAGACCTATTACTCGCGCTACGGGGCCTCCCGAACTGCTGAAGCAGGAGGGTCTTGTAGATGCAAAATACATCTGCTTTTCGTCTTACACCTCATAACGTAGATTATAGCGTATATACATAGCCGATTTTCATTTCATTCTACGGGTCTTGCCGTAAATTCGTCTTTGTGCTGCGGACAACAAATAAAATGGGTAAAGTGAGAACATCGCGCATTAAACAATTTTTTCGTGCTCAAGTAACGCAGTAAACATGACAAAAGGAAGACAGGAGACGACACGAGCTCTCACTAACAACTGGTTATTTTATTCTGGGAAAAGTATATAAAGGCCCAGGACACAGGGAACAACCCCCCAAAACAGAACAAAGGTTAAAACTTAAAAACCATACTGCGCATGCACATCACAGTCGAGTCGTGACGTCTTTTTCAACGAAATTCGAAAAGTATCTTTCATAGTAGACGGCACTCCCCTATCTCCTGGACCTCACACAATGCCAAGAAAGCCTGACTCCTTATCTACCAAATTGATAGATGGTGAAGCAACACTCATCTGATTCTTTCCTGATCCCATTGACCTCGACCAACTCCCTGCAAATGCAAACAGGGTTATTAAACAGGACACTTGTCTTATCTACTGGGGGAAGTAATCGCTGCACTCGCTGCAATGCAAAGCCAAGTTGTGCGACGCGGCTACTTTTTTCACCCATCTGTGATGTTCGAACAAATCCTCATTGCGTCCCCACTTATAAAGAGAAGTCTCGTGTTTAATCACCCTGATCGAATTTGTAGGGATATGGTGGAGGCCTTTATGATCAGGAAGGAAGCAAATCAGCGTGTTGCTTCACCATCCATCGATTTTGTAGATAAGGAGTCAGGTTTTCTTGGCAACTGTGTGTGGTCCAGGAGATAGGGGAGGGCCGTCTACTATGGAATATATAGTCTTCGACTTTCGTTGAAAAAGATGTCATGACTCGACTATGATGTGCATGCGCAGTGTGTTTTTTTAGTTTTGATCTATCTTCTTTTTTTTATTGTTCACTGTGTCCTGCGACTTCATATACTTTTCAGAGAATGTAATAACCAGTTGTTAGTCAGCGGCTGTGTCGTCTCCTTTGGTCCCGTTTACTGCGCTGCTTAAGCAACTCTTACCAACTAGCCCAGTTTTATATTCCCGTAAACAAATCTTTGTATTTTTTTTATTTTGTATAGCGATGTGCAAGAAAAAAGAAAACGCATAGCGAGGTTGACTGAAACCCATCTGCGTTCTAATTTTTTTTTGTCCTGAACCCGTTTGAACCCGTTTGAACCGGTTCGAGACGGTCCGAACCGGTTCGAACCGGTTCGAACCGGAACGGAATGGCCCTCTGGAGCCGAACCCGGAACTCAACCCGAAAGGCGTGAACCCGAACCCGAACCCGAAAAAATGCCGGTTCGACACCCTGGTTAAGGGGCACAGAGTGCGAAAGCTCAGATGTAGTAATGGCTGAGGAGAGCGCACTCATTGAAAACACGGAAACTGTTCCGACTCAACCCTCGAGCAGCGAGGAGGGCCTTCCCGTTGAGGAAGGCGAGGGAATTTGTGCCTGCTAGGAAGGCGAGCAAATGTTTGCCTCTGAGGAAGGAGAATGTGCAGTAGAAGTAAAAGAACAGACTGGAGATAAGTCTGCTTACGACTGCACTGAAAGTAACCAACTGAAGCAAGGAATTGGCAAAGGAGAATTTATAAGTGAGGAGAATGATTCTCCAATGACTCCTGAGCCGAGCTCTGAGTATTGCGCTCGAAGAGTAGGCAAAAAGAAGAAAAGGAAGAAGGACTTGGAAGAAGAAAGCGCAGTCCTCGAAGAACAAAAGAAAGCTGTACCAGTAGCTCCATCGCGAGAGAACAACTCGGATGACGCAATTCAAAATGAACCGGGCTTGACCCGTAGGAGAATGCGGAAGGAAGTAAAAAGAAAAAGAACCGAATCGAGTACCACCGACACAGGTGGAATTGAACAGGACGGGCCTCGCAGAAAGCAGAGGAAGAGAATGGACAGAAAGAGAACCAAGCTGAAGACAGCTCAGTCGGATGCAAGTAAGGTGCACAAACATCGCAGCAAAGTGAGAAAGAAGCTGAGACGAACGAGCCCAGCGTTCAGCAAAGACTCAGTCTGGAGGCGCAAACGCAAACAGTAAAGCGCGCGCCGAGAAGGAGAACACAGGAAGTGGAGCCGTCATGAGCGAACTGGCGTTAAATTTGTTCGCAACGGCCGCGATAGCCACAGGAAAGGAGGAAGGGTTCGAAGCATGAACCGATGCACAGAGAGCAGTACGAACAGGAAGCTGGGCCAAAACAGCGTTCGAAATAGAAGCTTCAGAATGAGGCGGAAGAAGAGTCGAACCCGCGACAGGAAGAAAAGCCCCAGCCGCTTCCGAAAGGGAATTGAAAGCGCGACTGCAAGCTTGAAGCAAGCAGTAATTCTCCGAGCCCGCTGGGTAGGCCTAACTTGGAAGTATAGGCGAAAGTGTGCCTTGTATTTGCGTGCTCCATGTTTGTAGCCTTGTGTTAACGTATTGCTCAATCGTGGCAGGTTTCTGTGTATTGTGAACATTGCGTTGAGTTACGTATGTGGAAACATCATTGTATTGATGTATGTATTTTCACATGTAGTTTGTGAGCGCATGCATGTGCGCGCGAATTTTGTGATTTGTGAATATTGTTGCACAATATTCTTAAAGGAAGGGGCAGTGTCACAAAATTCGGCGCATTTTAGAAACAAAGAATAACCGCCGCGCGCACGGCGTCTCGCCGGCGTGAGCCGAACAGGAGAGAAGGAAAACCCCCGCTAAGCGCGTGGCTACCTCTCCCCTCCACCACCGCTCACCGACACGGCGTGCGCCAAGGGAATGAGTCATCCACGCCGACGATTTCTCTAGAACATCCGAGTTGCTTCTACTGCTGACGGGGGGAAAAGAGCGTAGCCTTGCGTGCACTAAGACACGTCCCCCTCGCCCGTCGGCGGCGGCGCCACGCCAGAACTAGCCAGAACCTTCGCGAAACGTCTTCTGACTTTAACCAATGAGGACACGCGGCCGGCGAGAGAAAGGAAGGGAAACTACGCGGGAGATACTGCGTGCATGTGCGCGCCTACTTTGGCGCGTACAACAAACAGACGGGAGAGCGAGCCTATAAAAGAAGGACGTTGACCGCTGTCAAGTCAGTCCGGACCGCCGTTTAAGCTTCATCGAAGCGCGCCCGTTCGACTCCTGGGAAAACACCACTCGGCCAGCATCGGACCAACGAGGCAACGTTCGCCAGTCTGCGGGACGGCATCGTCGTGGAACTCTGGTCGTCGGACTGCCGCAGTGCCCGGTGAACAAATTGTGTTTTGTTTGTTTACCTCTCTCTCTTGTGTTAGTGCACTTTAGGTGCAATATTTTCTTTGTACTGTAGTCTCTCTCTCGAGTTTAACTTTACCCGAGTTGCATTGTTGTTAATCACTTTGTATGTGCTTGTACTAGTGATTGTGTAATCCTCTGTATCGTCTCTTTGCTGTATAAACTTTGTTTTGTTTGTGAACCTTTGGCTCCGACCCATTCTCTGGCTTGCGACAAGCGAAAGCTGGGCACCGAACGCCCAAAAACCTCTTGTCACTTGGTAGCTGGTCTCCGCTGAGCTTGTCACGCTGAGTCGAGGGCATCTCCTTTGAGTCCGAGACCGCTACCCCCACACGCTCTAAGGGTGTCTGGGAGCTTCCCACGTAAAGTGCGCGAAGTCTGAGTGACAACCGCATTGGTCAATTCTCAACGGAAAAAAAGCGGCCAATAATAGTTAAAATGAATCACTTCAAGGCAAAAGAAAGCGTGCTTGCATGTGGTCGTAAATTGAAAGAAAGACCTTACGTTATCCGAGAAGACTTCGAATTCGCCACTAGACTCGCTCGTTCCAAATTATTTCAATTCATTAAGCCCCGAGGGTGTAGCTTTAAGCTTCGGTACGATAAACCTATCGTTGGCGAGAAGTGTTACACCTACGATCAGGCCTCTGATACCATCACAGAAACAGATACGAACACCAAGCCCGTGGCAAAGATAAATGGAGCACAGAACAATATGCAGCAGGCCTCAGAGCAAGCCAAGTGACACTCTACTGAACTGCATGAACCGATTCCTCCAAGCAATCGTCATTCACCAGCACTCATCAACATCGCTTTTACTAATATAGGGAGTGTTCTACCTATACACCATCAGGTTCACAGTTTGATTGAAGTCACAGACGCCGATATGGTCATACTCACAGAAACCTGGCTACACCCAGAGATGGAAGACCACGAAGTTTCCCCTCAGACTTCCACTTCACCACATACCGCAAAGATCACACTAACCGAAAAGGGGGAGGAGTTCTAATAGCCGTTCGTAACACTCTGCAGGCCTCGCTTATCCGGCCTGATAATAACCTAGAAAGCATCTGGGTACACCTTCACAACGCCTCTGAAAAGCTAGTGTTCGGTGTCTGCTATAGACCTCGATACAGTCACCTATCATTCGCTGATATCTCTACGCCATGAATTAATGATTATTAGGAATGAGTATCCTAAAGTATCCATATTTCTGTTTGGTGATTTCAATTACGCACAAATTAACTGGTTATTGCTCTCGACACTAAGTTCGGCACCTGCAAACGAACAGAAACTTTTTCTAGAACTAACCCTTGACTTTAACCTTCAGCAAGCGATGACAAGTCCAACGAGAGGAGACAACATCCTAGATCTTTTGCTCACAAGTCACCCGGACGACGTAAAATCTTTGTCATTTCTGGATTAAGCGACCGCAACCTTGTTCACATCTCCATAACGCTGCCTTTAAAAAAGAAATCGCCAACCAGCAAACTGATAAAAGACTACGAAAGGGCTGATTTTGACGCTATGAACAATGATCATGCAAAATTTTTCGACAACTTTCGTTGCACTTATCTAAATCGCACACCTAACTCAAACTGGAATTTGTACACCCTGCTACATTTGGAAAGTAAGCCCGTTCCAACACTACTTATAAAATCAGACACCAGGAATCAGTAGTTTAACAAACGCCTGAAGTCTCTCCTTGGCAAAAAGAAGCGCCTGTATCGAACAGCAAAACTTCAAAATAGTCACTTAGCATGGGAAAAATATCGCTTGTGCGCCCAACAGTATACCACAGAACTGACAAGTGCGAAAGATAAGTTTTACTCTCAAGATTTACTATCAATCCTTCAGTCTAACCCAAACAAATTTTGGCGCATGCTATCTAATAAAGCACAAGATCGCCATGTACAACTCCTAGATGCTGATGGAGAACCAATCAAAAACGATGACAGTGCGACGGCGCTCAACAATTACTTTACGTCTGTTTTTTTCGCTGCTAACGTTACTGCTAATGAACACATTCGGGAAATCTCACTCTCAGAAATGCCTAAAATTGAAATTAACCCTGCTGGTGTATCAAAGCTTATTGCCTCACTGAAAATATCTACATCTGCTGGCTGCGATCAAATTAACAGTAAGCTACTAAAAAATACCATTTCATTGTCTAGCCAGGTACTGCACCTAATTCTCACGCAATCGTTAGATACCGGGGTTGCCGCTGACGATTGGAAAAAAAGCTCAAATTACACCCATATTTAAAGCGGATGACCGCACGTGCCCTAACAACTATCGTCCCATTTCTCTCACTTGTATACCGTCTAAACTACTTGAGCACATTATTTTTTCCAATCTAATGACCCACCTAGAATCAATGAACTTTGTCTATCCGAATCAACACGGCTTCCGGAAGCAGCTGTCACGTGAGACCCAGCTCGCCGAATTCACCCACGACATTCTACAATACTTAGATAACCTTGTCCAGATCGACGCTATCTTTCTCGACTTTTCAAAAGCATTTGATCGTGTTTCCCATAATCACCTTCTTTTTAAGTTGTCATCGCTCGGCATTCCACAAACTTTGCTCGCCTGGCCAGAACACTTCCTTAAAAGCAGTTCACCTGTGTTGATAACTGTTGCTCAGCTTTTCCCGACGTAACATCCGGCGTACCTCAAGGTGCAGGCTTATCACCTCTTTTATTCCTCATCTACATCAATGACCTGCCGACCAACATAAAATCCACGCTACGTTTATTCGCAGATGACTGCGTTATTTACAGCCTCATCCACGGCGCTAGCGCCACTGCCGCTCTTCAACAGGATCTAACCACTATCTCAACGTGGTGTGACAAATGGCACATGCCTCTTAATCTAAATAAATGCCAATCCGTATCATTCTCTCGCAATAACACAGTTATTGATAGCCCTTAGAACATAAAATCGGTCGCCGTTACGAGAACATCATCTTATAAATATCTAGGAGTACAAATCACATCATCACTGTCATGGACAACACCCATTCAGACCATCTGTTCCAAAGCATCGCGCACACTTGGTTTTCTCCGGCGCAATCTAAAATCTGCATCACCTGAAGTAAAAAAGTTGGCATACATAACGTTCGTACGTCCTAAATTGGAGTACGCGTCATCTGTCTGGCATCCATCACAAACTTATCTCATCTCAGGCCTTGAAGCCATTAAAAATCGCGCCGCCCGTTTCATTATATCGCAGTACTCAAGAAATGCCAGCGGAACATTACTAAAACGATCCCTCGGCCTTCAAACGCTAGCAACTCGCCGCTTAATTTCCCATCTATGGCTCTTTCACACTTTGTTTTATCGCTCACCAAGACATTTGTTGCTGCAGCCACCCCCGCGTACGTCATCCCGCCTAAACCACAGTAGCCCAATCGCACGCATTAAAACCCGCACCTCCGCAATGAGCAGTTCATTTTTTCCCGACACCATAGTGCTCTGGAATGGCCTGCCCGACAGTGTTGGAATTTAAATATCTTGGTGTATATTTAACAAGTTCAATGTCTTGGCATCGTCACGTGCATTTCGTTACTGCCAAAGCCTGTCGTGTTTTAGGTTTCCTGCGACGTAACGCTAAACTTTTCCCTTTAAAGACTAAAGAACTGCTGTATAATTCAAACGTTAGAAGCATACTTGAGTATGCTTGCACAGTCTGGGATCCGAAAACCTTGCTTGACGTTCAAAAGCTAGAAAGAGTTCAGAATTTGGCCGTTCGTTTTGTTTTCAATAACTATGGGCGATATTTTAGTGTAACGAGCGCGAAAAAATCTTTGGGTTGGGACTCACTTCAAAAACGTAGGAAAGTACTGCGTTTAAAATTATTTCATAATATATTTCATTCTAGAACTGGAATAGACAGAACCAAATATATAGCCAACCCTGATTACGTGTCTTTACGTAGAGATCATTCACTTAAAGTTAAAGAATACAGGTGCCGCACTGACCTTTTTAAAATGTCTTTTTTCCCCAAAACGGTTTCGGAATGGAACAAGCTGCCTGAGGAAGTAGTGTCCATATTATCAAATGATTCATTTTCTTCCATGCTGTGACATTTTTTTGTGTATAATAATTCCGTGTTCTTTCTATCTCATTGTTATCTTTTTTTTTTTGTAACCACCTGCACGCGGTGGCATTTGTGTACTTTTTCTTCTACCCCCCCACTGTAATGCCAGCCAATGGCGCTGTGGGTATGATGATAAATAAATAATAACATGCTCCGATCGCCACCTTTTCCGTGAGAAACTGGCTAATCACTACTCATAAACATCATTCATACTGCGGCACTGAAGTGCCAACTGTTCCCTGTTTTCCTTTTCTTTGTTTATGTCTTGCTTTTATTTTGTATATTATTGTACTCTTTTTTCACTCCGTGTATTTTTCCCCCTCACGTTTTTGTTCTCTGCCACTACCCTCCAACCTATATGTACACCCCCCCTTATGTAATGCCTCCGGGCCTTTAAGGGACAAATAAATGAAATGAAATAAAAATGTAAAACTATTAAGGAAGCTTGCTACTTCTTAGCATGACATATAAATACTCTGAATTAGTGTACACATGATGGTTGTTCTTCAAACACTGCCTCTAAGACTTAGAATGCCGCATGTGGCCAGAAAAGTGCAAGTTAAAGTAAGGAATTCACCCACACCAATAATATCATGAACAAAGTGACAGCCCATTCACTTGAGCAGCACATACTGCTTCAAAAAATGGTTGCGCTCGACACGACACACATTACATACAGGTATGCTTTTCCAGCAGTGTGAAAACTATGTATTGAAATCACATGTACTGTGCGATGTCAGTACATGTTGAAGAACCATAGTTGGTCGAAATTATTGAGGCCTGCACTACAGAGTCTCTTATAGCCTGAGTTGCTTTGGGCCTTTAAACTCCATCAAAGCAAATCACAAAAGAAAAGGCATAAAATGTAATGGGGCTTCAGAAAAAAGAAATTTGCATCCACAATCTATGCGGATTCCTTTGACACATGTTAGGCTCATTCTTTGTCCCATTAAGAACATCATTGGGCTCCATTTGTTTTTATGGGGTGTAACGTTCCGAAGGAACTCAGGCTAGGAGGGAGGCCGTAGTGGAGGGCTCTGGATAATTTTGGCCACCTGGAGCTCTTTAACATGCACCGAGATCGCACAGTACATGAACCTCTAATAAGGAAAGATAGGATATCTGAAAATGAAATGACAGATAATCTTTGCTATAAAGCTAACTGAACATTAAAATAAATGTGGAGTCACTCAGCTTTTTTCTTCGTTTTCTGCTATTTCATTGTTGGATACTTTCAGTTCCAGCTGTAGCTTCTTTACCTAAGGCCTACGTCGCTCTTTTCACGAAGAAGTATTTCAATCTCTAAATCAGATTTGCGGGCCTCTGTCCTCATTTGTACTTGTGTTGCAGCTAAGAGCGCTGCAGCAACAACCCTACATTTGTTGATGACAGCAACAGCAGCATTGCTGACTGCCTTCCAGCCTTATGCCGCATCTGCCACTTTTGCTGCTGCTTCTGCTGTTGCTCCTGCTGCATTCAATTCAATACGAGCCGCTCTTTTTTTCGCTTCCAGGACATAATGTCCAGCTCAACATTTCTTTTTTTCAGCTGAATAAACTCTTGGAGGTTCTGGTTCTGCTGGGCTGGCCGTGAGAGGCGTGGAGTTGGAGGTCTCACTGCTGCTGCTGATGACTGCGCTGGGGTGGCAACTAGTGCTGCTTCCACTACCACCGGTTCTCCGAGAGTATCATCATGTAGACATATGTCACCTTGTCGTGCTGGGCTCTCTTGGTTGCCAGCTTCTGAGCCGACAATGTCCTCACCTGCTTCCACCGGATCAAATGTGTAGAACATTGCTTTTTCGACCGCAGCCACTGGTGCTTGGTAGTCAGCGTAGACTTCGGTCAGGCTGCTTTCATGTCACTAACGTTGCTGCCCTAGCTCCTCAGCAGTGCCTGGCAAAGGCTGGTCACCACCATCTTCAAGGAGCCTCTGTGAATTATTTGCACTTTTATTGATCCTGTACATCAAAAGGAGAATTTGCTGAATGCGTAACACACCGGCAGGTATACAATTAGGTTTGTAGCAATAAAGCTGCTGTGTACAGAGACTAGATTTGTCTCCTGATGTTAGACTTATGTGTACAAGTACAAGAAGTTCTGCAAGATGGGCTTACATTGTATCAATCATTTTGGCGGACTGCACATAATGTTGAATGTGTAAAAGTTTTAAAGAATTTCTCTTCAGCAAATAAGTGTCATTATGCAAGATAGCTGCTTAAAAGTGATGCTTACCAATGTACAGGCCGAAATCGAGATTTCCTACTTTCGTGTGTGTGTGCCTATGCCCGCATTCTCTCATTCGTGTAGCCCTATTTTAGCGATATTCACTCAGCTGCAACTAAGCATCATACATTGCTGAATTTTCCACCCTACAACACTTTTTCTAGTCGCTGGTAATACAAACTGAGTGATTGCGGTTCATTGCATCAGGTGTGCCCTCCAACATTGCGTTGTCCGCTCCGACGACGTCTCTGAGAGCCCCCACTAGAGCAGGCAGCTCATACTCATTATGACCAGCATCTGCACACATTAACAAATATTGGATTAGAAATATGCATAAACATTGTTTAGGAATACTTCACAATAAGCATCCATACCTAGCAGCAGCACAGTTTCTGTGCTATACACTGTATTTCTGTGCAGGACATGTCATTATGCTAATGCTTTATTTTTTTTAGCCACGAGCTTGTGGTAATGACTATTGTCTCTTAAAAACCCATCATGCCCAGCAAACACTGTTTGGCCAAGTGCTGCATGCTACTTTCTTATTTCACTTATTTCATTATATTTGTGTATAAACACTCACTACTTGTATTTCATGCATGCGTGTAAAATAAACTTCCTTGCATGTTGCGACCAGTGCCGCTGGCTCGTATCCTGGTACATGTGCTCTAGCAAATTATAGTGTGTGTCTGGACTGCAAGCTGCTGATTGTGATCTTGAACTGCTGCATGAATATGAAGTTCAACAAACGAGACATTATTCAACCGAAATGAGTGGATGTTGCGAGTGAAAGAGCAGCACAGAGTCAGTAACATTTTCCTTGATACACTGGAAAGATATACAGTCGGCTTTGCCCTTCTGAGATTTTGTAAAGACCAATTTAGTGTCCAATTTTCTTGCCCCAGTTCTAGCTTCACTTCTAGCCATTTATCAGAGTGACAGTCCTTGCAGTAACTCTAACTTGTAGTGAGGAGTAGTTAACGGCCTTTTTGTTGTTTTCTAATAGACTCGTTGGTCAGGAGAGATGGTTCTCTCGCTCGGAGCTAGTTACAATGAATAGTAATGATAGGTGCCTAATAAATTTTCGGATTGCAATGTTGGTCGCAGTGAAACTCTACTGAACAATTAAACAAGAAAATGTTTCACAGGACGCTGCATGCGGGAACATAATTAGACTTGCCGAAATCCATTACCTGAAATTAAACGGAAAGAACGTGGCTTTCTCGCCTTCGTCGAGCTGCTGTTCATAAACTGACTGGTTTGGTTTATGAGGGTTTAACGTCCCAAAGCGACTCAGGTGATGCGGGACGCCTTAGTGAAGGGCTCCGGAAATTTCGACCACCTGGGGTTCGCCTCCATCGAAATTCGACCACCACGGCCGGGATCGAAACCGGTGTTTTCGGGCCAGCAGCCGAGCGTCACAACCACTGAGCCACCGCCGCGGCCACTGTTATTCATAACTGTGATACGTGTATGAGGCTACTTTTCTCAGCTTTCTTAGGCAGAGTCGCTTTCTCGCGCTCCTCTGGAAGTCGGTGTCCGTAAGCATTGCCCTTGACTGCTTGGAGCGGACAATATTCTAGTCGGCTGCGGTCGCATGGAGTACGCCTGCACAAGTTCACTCCGCGACGCACAGGACGAACCAGCGTGTTCCAAGCTCCACGACAACTATAGCAGCGTGCGAAACCATTCTGCTCAACGGATCGTTTGAAAGCCGCGTACCCGCAAGCTAGCCTTGTCCTGTATGCAGGGTGCCACAAACTGCAGCCCTTTAGCGAAATTACAAACATCGACAGAGACTCGTAATGTGTTTCAGTTGTACAAAATGAACCGTAGCGATTAGTGCCACAGCGGAAGTTGTACTACAAAGAGAAGGGGTAATAGATCACTTACCGGTGTGTTTCTCGTGCTGGCGTATGAGCTGAATGGCCGCCTTCAGCTGCTGCTGTAAGTTTTGCCGCAGCTTTTTTATTTCTTCCACTTCTATCCTGGTGGTGTGGTGTGAATTCAGTTTCATGGCGACTTCTGCCCAAGCCTGATCCCGTTTTTTTCTCGTCATAGATGAATTGAACTTCCTGAACAACGCCGTAGATTTTTCGTTTACAATATGTATCAAGTCCATTTTCTCTTCTTCGCTCCAATCGCTTGAATCGCTTGGCGGTGGTTGCGAGGCCATGCTAGAAGGTCGCGCGTGCACTATCCCGACGTTTGATTCCAGCTCCGCTGCTTCTTCGGGACTGACAGAGGGCAGTTCAGTTCGCAGCCTAAGTTGAATCGCTCGGTGAGGAGAAAAGGAAGCTTGTGGATGGACATCCTACGGCTGTGAGTCATTGCGCCGGTTTCCGAGTACTATGCGGGGATGACTGCAGTATTCTGTTTCTCTTGATTCTGCGAAATGCAGTGCGAAGTCTTTGTGCACAGGTTGCCTTCTGAGCGCTTTGTGTTGTTCGCGGTGGTTTCAATACTTCCAGTAGCAGTCTCTTTCAGGAATGAACCCTTTGCAGAACCATATAAGTTATCTTGTTAGCTGCAGCACTGGAGACAGCTATTGTCAAAATAATGCTGTGCCCCTTGCCTCTCATATGCCCCTCAAATGACGTCCACCAGGCAATGGCGTCGACCGATTTGCATGACACAGCGGTTAACCTGTTTAAGCCATTGTTGACGACATTTCATCACCCCTCCTTGTAACGCCAATCCCTGCCACCACTTCGGATTAACCACGGAGTCTTGGAAATCTATGGGTGCTGTTGACTGCGGGGCCTCCTTTTTGGGGCATTCCCCCGCATTTTTGACTTGCACACGCAATACAATACCCCCCCCCCCCTCCCTCGTGTTGAAATTCGTAAGAGAGGGTGAAGCGCAGCTGTGTGCACGACAAACAGCTTGGATCGTCAGCGCTGCATCCAACTTCTGCACTTGGGACAGGCGCGTTCCCGTGGAAAGTGGTTACCACAATTTTCAGTTTTCAGTTGTTCAAAAAACGCGGGAGTGTGGCCGGTTCTTGACACCGAATAGCCGTCATCTATAGGAGAGCGCGACCGCATGTCGCAAAAGCAACCGACTTCCGGCCGATTCCCCATTTCATTCCTGGTCGGCGGCTAGCTTTCCCTCCTAGGTACTAAAAGTACCTACCGTCTGCAATAGGTCTGGTCTGTAGTTCGTTTTCGGTTCCAGGCAGCAACTCAGGTTCTGGTAACACCGTTTCGGTTCGTGCAAGCGCACTACGTCTGCAGGGATGTCCAGACTTATTTTAGGTTAAAATAAGACGAGACTCAGATATAAGACCGGACTTAGAGGCTCGCGTTTTTGCAAGCGGTCCCTGGCTTTATGTTTCAACGAGCGGCAGTTCCCTTGACAGATTTCTAAGTGTTCGTGTCGGTTGAGACAAGCTTCCAGACAAGCCCATATGGTTGAGAGAAGCTTCCAAGGGCAGGTTCAGAAGCTGCGGGACGCTGGTTATCCGGATGTAGCTCTGGCTAAAATATCCGTGAGGATACTGACTAGGGGCGATAGTCTCGCAGAAGAAAAAGACGGCACGCTTACAAGAACCGTGGGGATTCCGTACATACATGGAATGTCACACCGGTTGAAGAAGGTAGGTTCGAGATATGGAGTGAAAGTTGTTTTCACAGCTAAGAATAAGATGAGCAGAGTCTGCAGCGGGGTAACGAAGAAGATCGAGTGCCTGGACGACCAAGCGAGGAATGAATGCAGTTTGCCACAAAAAACCACTGGTCGTTTCAACACCGCAGTGGTTCATTCTATACCGCTTTCATGCGGCAAGACGTACATCGGCCAGACAGGCCGCTGTATAAACAAGCGGCTGTTTGAATACCGCAGGTCAGTGAAAGAGGCAGCGTCATTGAACCTTGCTGTGCACTGCCGGCAGTATAAAGATTGCTTCCCCCTTTTGGACAGGACGAATATCTTGTTTAGTCACCCAGATGAGACCTGCAGCGAGTTAGTAGAGGCGTTTCTGATAAGCCAGGAGTCTGAAACATGTGTCGCCTCGCCTTATATTAATCTCATTGAAAAAGATTGGCGCTTTCGGGGAATGTGTGGCGACAGGCTGATACAGGTGCTTGTTATGTGCTAAGATTGCTGAATGGCTTTGTTGAGATGAAGCATTTAGCGTTCCACTGCATGCGCGTACGGGTTTCTTAGGGGCCTTCGCGATGCATCTTTGTGTGTTATCGTTGTCTTCGGTGCTTATATATCTAACCCTTCTAGAAATAAAGTTCAGTTGTTAGATTGCGCTCGTGTCGTCTCTTTTGTCTTCCACTACATCCTGTGTTTCGCGCTGCTTTAAGATGAATTTTGTAGCCAGCCATAGTAGGAAGCCAAGTCCCTCTGGTTTTGTAGCCGGGTCCAAGAAAATAAATAACACCACTGGAAACTCCGTCCGGACCAGCCAGGTATCCGATTAGCTGGCACGTTGTACTAGATAATTGCAGCGTTTGGGGCGGTGACCCATATATTCGAAGTCTTGGTCTGGGATGCTTAAGAAAATGATGTTCAAACCTGGCCAGAGGCGGACGAGTAGTTGACATTGTTTTACGGTAAAGTTGCACACCATGTAGACTGCCAGGCAGATTTAGTGGCTGTTCAAATTCTTCGCCACTACTCCTTCCCTAGGGCTGCTACTAACTTTGATGGCTTGCGACTAGGAGAGTAGCCGACTACTTCTGTAGATCGGGCAGCTTACGTTGTTGGAGGCTGAAGTCTCCCCTCTCATTCCGTTTTCGTTCGGTACTACGGTTGACTGTAACGGTCGAGATTGAGAATCAGTTTGAAGCAGTGAAAAGGTGGAAGGCAGCAACTCAGGTTCTGGTAACAGCAGATCTATTGAAGGACATAGGGTTTATTGTGCTAGAAAAACAAACCACCCTGTATGCGTAATCCCGTATAACATCGAGCGGACCAAACGCCTAGAAGAACAATAAAATCATCTTAATCCAGAAGGAAGGAGACGTCAAGGACTTGAAAATTGCAGATCCATCAGCTTACTGTCCATTGCCTGTAATGTAATTACTACGGTAATTGCTAATAGAGTCTGAACAACCTTAAAATCCAATAAACCAATGATCAGGCAGGCTTTCAAAGGGCAATCCACAAGAAAACATTCACAATTATAGAGAATAGTGCAGGATATAACCAAGGCGTATATATAAAGCATGGCACGAAATAAATTTGGTCGTCATCATTTTGAAAACGCTGTGGTGCCACCTCTTGAACGCGGCCTTCCGGGCGGCCATGGGAGGCCACACGACACAGGGCGCCCACGGTAGCATCAGCCGAACGGTACTATGTACACGCTGAGCGACGCCGTAATTGAAGATATAATTTACAGTGATCGAATATAATACCCTGCGACTTTCGGGGATGCCGTTGTGTCCACTGGCGATGGGTTTTGCAGGCCCCTTAGCCAACCCCCGGGCAAATTCCCAGGCTGAGTACAAGAACTTCCTATTCAATTTTTCCTCATAGCCCGAGTCGTTTTGGGACATTAAACCCCATAAATCCATATGGAACGTCAAGCAGGGTTCAATAACGCCACGATCATCTGTTTCGGTTTATGGGGGTTTAATGTCCCAAAGTGACTCAGGCTATGAAGGATGCCGTAGTAAAGGGGTCCGGAAAATTCAACCACCTGTGGCTCTTTAACGTGCACTGACCTCACACAGTACACGGGCCTCTAACAGTACGCTTTCCTCGAAATGCAACAACCATGGCCGGGTCGCATTTCGATGAAGGCGTAATGCTAGAGGCCCGTGTACTGTGCTGTTGATCTGCATGCCTGTCCTTTGCGGGGTAATGTGGGAATACGTGGGCAGATAACAGGTTTGATGTGGATTTGTCAAGCCACCACCTCAAACCCTGTGAAGCTAGTACTTGTTGCGAGCTACAAATTACTAACGTGCGTAGCCGCGATATTCTGAACTCCGTGGTATACAATATTTCGTGGAACGCTGGCGAAATGTTACCCACTCATAGCACTTGAGCGGAAAATGCCAGCTGATTCCAACCACCAAAATGGGCTCATGGAGGATCATCAAATTCATTGCATGCTCTCGGTCATATTGGAAGCCACCGCGCTATTTCAGCGCGACCAGATAAATCGATATCGCTAACGAGTGAACAAAAAAATCTCCGCTCTAGCTCAGGGCTCCACGGGCACCTCTGCGGAGCACGCCACCTCCGCTTGGAGGAGAGCAGCAGAGGGACTTGCAGCAGCAAAATAGGCTTTCATCTCCGCAAAAGAGACGTTTATTCACCACGACCCAAGTGCTTCGAGCAGACAGCATGTTACCATAACACGGTCACTCAGTGCTAAAAGTATTGCGATGGCCACGCTCTTAAATCGACCGTTCAATACACAGTACTTACTTTTGATTTCGTATTTGCCTTCTATTTCGTTCAATGCACCGTATAAATCCATACTTGACACAGGTTAGCATTTTTAACTCCTCATGGAAATTGATGCAGGCGGAATACTAAGAAGCGGCAGAGCTCTCGACACACGTGCCGCACATCGCACACAGCGCACCACGACACAGCTGCTTCATTCCTCTGCCTGTTAATGCATCCGTAGACAATGCAGTGGTGCCCAGATGACGTCTTGTACTTCCACGAGGATGACTCAGATATGCTTAAGCCCTCTGAGAGGTTAAAAAGTTCGCTTGTTGTTCATGGCGCAAAGATACTTCGTAGCATTTTAGCAGCGCGGTGAAAGATGGCGCCTGTTGCCTCGGTTTGAGAATCCGCACGAACCGGCCCTGGTGCGAGAGTATCTTATTCTGATCTATAGCCCTCATAGATTACGAGAAAGTATTCGACTCAGTCGAAACCTCAGCAGTTATGCAGACGTTGCGTTATGAGTCTACAGAGGAGCATCATGCAAAAATACTAGAAGATATCTATAGCAGCTGCCATAGCTGCCATAGTCCTCAAAAATCTGATACCATATTCTGATCAGATTCACCGCGGTGGCTCAGTACTTATGATGCTCACCTACTGACCGAAAGACGAGGGTTTGATACCGTCCGGAGCGGTCAAATTTCGATGGAGGCAAAATTCTAGAGGCCCGTGTACTGTGCGATGTGAGTGCAAGTTAAAGAACCCTCAAGAGGCCGAAATTTCCGGAGCCCTTCACTACGGCGTCTTTCATAGCCTCAGCGGCTTTGGACCAAACCAAACCAAACCAAACCGAAAGGGTGCCAGGCAGACGAACACTATCTCACAAATGCTATTCACAGCCTGTTAACACGATGTATTCAAAACACAACTGGGGATAAGGGTAAATGGAAAAAACCTTATTAATCTCCAATTCGCTTGAAACAGTGCCATTCAAAGTAACTTATATAAAATGCAGCGCATGATCAATGAGTTAGACAGGGAGAACAGTACGGTGTGTCTAAAAAATAGTACTCACAAAACCAAAGTAATGTGCAACAGCAGTTCACGATTGGTGCCGATGTGCTTGACGTGCTAATGGAATACTTAGGGCAGGTAGAGACCGCAGATATGGATCGCGAGAGTGAAATAACTAGAAAATTAAGACTGGGGTGGCGCGCATTTGGCAAGTTCTCTCACGTCATGAATGGAAGTTTACCAATGTCCCTCAAAAGAAAAGTATACATCTGTATCTGATACTCGCCTATGAGGTTAAAAATGGACGTTAATAAAGAGAGGTGAACGTAAACTGAGGACAACGCAGCAAGCCATCTATAGGAACATTATAGGAACAACGTCAATGTACAGCAATAGTGCGTTGTGTGTCTCATCATCATCATCATTTATTATCCCTTAAGGGCCCTGGTTTGGGCATTACATAAAGGGGGGGGGGGACAAGAAAGTATGGCCATGGTCATATTTATACAGACAAAAAAAAACGCTGAAACGTGGGCTTATGACATCCCAGTGCAAATAAAGCGGAAGAAACAGGCTTGGGCACGCCATGTAACGCGAAGCAACATAGGCGATGGTCCTTAAGGGCAACAGATTTGTCTAGAAAAGAAGGCAAGCACCACAGGGGGTGCAGAATTATTGATGCGTGGATGTGGCTAGAAGGATAGAAGGAATGGTTAAATGAAGAGATGTAGTAGAGGCCTTTTTCGTCCAGTACGCGTAGTCAGGGTGATGATGATGATGATGATGATGATGATGATGATGGAGTACGGATTCTGTGCTGGCGTTCGCGCGCAGAAACTATACGACCGATGACGTTGCGGAATGGGTGTGAGAGCTAGAATTCCTGTTAGTTCATTCCGGAGGGGTCGAATGGTCAAGCGATACGCCATAGCCCTGCGATGGGAGGCGCTGCTATCGGTGGGGCTTGTGAGACCCTGGTTGCTCTTCCCCGAGAATTTCTGCCACCTGCTACGGTGGTCACTTCGCTCACAATTCTGAGTGCATGTTGTGACCGCCTCATAACGTCGTGCGACCAAGGTGGCCCACCTGCCAACTAAGAATACGTGGCCATCCTTCAGCGGCCCATTCTTTGCTCACAATGCCGATGACGGCAACATGGATGTCATGCAAGACGGGAGCCTTAACGGGAGGCTTCTGTTTTAAAAAAAAAACGGCACAAAAATGTCAGGTGAGCCAGGTACCCATGCATGCGCTTTCGAACCGATGGTGGTGTAGTGCGTTAATTTTGTACCCTGCGTGCCCCTTGCCATTACCATCTGGCATTTTTTTAGGCTGGACGTGTGCTGCCTAGTTAGAAGTATGGGCTTGGCACAGATCTGAATGCTAATGCTCTGTTTGGAGAACCACTGTAAACTGGGCAGGCCATCCTGGCAGACACATTGACTAACGCTCCTCTCTACTGTTGCTGCCTCTTTTTTATGCTGTGATGAGCGCCGCTGCCTTCATTCTGTATCCTCATATGGCTTTGCCGGTTCCACTTTCTGTTTTTCGCCGGAAGTCGGCGTTCATTTTGTATCTGCTCGCCTGGATGAAAAAAATGACGGCTTGTCGAGGAACTTCAATCGCCTAGTGAAGGAACCTCAAGCGTATTTCAATGCACGTATTTCAACCGAATACAAATCTGTGATGCAAGCACATAATTCTAGAGCGCCGGTGTTATCAACGTGGCACCATGGCATGAACGCATGGTATTAACGGCGCGCCAGAGCACGCGGGATCCTTGAGGTGACAATGCCTTCTTCAACTCAACGGCGCGGGGCCGACGCCTGCCAGTGGAGGCAGTAATGACGCCGTCTCCCCATTGTTGCGGGAAGGAATGGCTACATTCCCACTTTCAATGCAACTCATTTCATCTGCTTGCCCAAAACATCGCCGAGCAGTACTGGCTGCATGGCACCGGGTAAAACAAATGCTCCCTCTTCATTGATCTAAGAACTCGAGCGGCAAAGGGAGGAAACCGTCTCTTCGGAGGCCGTGACCTTAGAAATGGTGCTACAACTTGACCTAAGTGAGCGCCAAGTTCCAGCGGGCCCTTGTTGACCTTGTGGCACCGCCCATGCCTTCTGCTGTGGGCGGCTCCTCAAAACTTCACCATTGTCCAATTTATTGGAGGCTAGTGAAGTATTTGTTCATTCCTTAGCTAGTAAAAAGAAAACAGTGGACCGTATACATTAACAGGCCGAATCACCGGCGATCGTATACTTTGTGGAACAGCTGAAAATATGTAAAATAACTGTTCCCTCATCAGCACTGCCTGGCTCTCGCAAGTAAAATTCCGGCCGCCTCGTTCCAGACCCCAGCCTTTCATGTGATATGGGCGACTTTACCAGGTGAATTTTAAATGGCGGCCAGTCTCGAGACAGAGATTCTTTACACACTCCGTTGTGTCACAGGTCTTCCGCAGCAGCCACTCACAGGAGTGGTGATTGACGAGTGGAAGAACACAACAGAACGGTTTAGGTATTAACAACGGTTTTCTTTGATTTTTTTGACAATGAACATACAGAGACTTCAAAATTTCCTTTAGAGAGAAGATTTTTTGTGTTTACTGCAGAAAAACGCTCCAGAATCCAAAAAAGTACCACAGAAGAGTGCTTCCTTTAAACAAAAAGCCATTACGACAAAAGAACCAAACATTGCATTTTTTTCTACTTCTATTTCTAAGTAGTAGTCAATTCAAGGCGGCCAAATCTCACTACACTGAAAGTGTGCGTTTGTCGGCTTTAGTCAACAGGATCAGGCCGTACCGTAGGCCTTGTATTCAGTTCCATCGACACATTGGTTTTGTTTATTCGGTAATGAATTGTGCGGCACCGTATTCACTTAGCGGTACTGTTGCACGCGGGGCGCGTGCTCTTGCTCTACCGCTTTGCTGCATTTCTCCCAAGGTCGGCTAGCAACCTGAAGAACTCTCTGGTTAACCTCCCTGCTTTCATCTACCTATTTGTTTCTCCCTGTCTCCCCTGACTTCGGGAAATTTACTGGGATCCTGATGTCCATCGAGAGAACAGCTCACCAGCGACGAGCGCCTTGAGTTCCTCGGCCAAGTTCTCGCCACGATTCTCACAGTCTGGCCGGAGCACGACAATGGCGGCGGGCAGCTCACCCGCTTCTACGTCTGCCACGCCCAGCACAGCCGCCTCGGTCACGTCTGGGTGTTCCAGGAGGCAATCCTCAAGCTGGCAGGAGCTCACTTTCCTGCTGAAGCAAAGCAGAGTGGACGTGATCCGGTCGACCAGGTACAGCCTGCCGTCCTTGTCGTAATATCCAACGTCGCCTGCGCATCGCAGACATTTTCAGCATGAACAACTTCATCCAGACCGATCAGCTAGAAGCTCAGAAGGAGAAACAAGATTTATCAAACGAAAGGGTAGTTCCTTTCTAAACTCTTCCATGTCTCATGCCATTCATGCAAACCGAGAGACAGTGTGTACAGTCTGTGCACTATCCAGTTCCGGGGATTTGGACTGAATCGCATCTTGGCAGATTGTGCACTCAATATTTTATCAACAAGATGGTGGATTTGTATAAAAAGTGAATATTTATACTAAGAGGTGTCGGCACATACCACAAGTGGCTTCTAAATTTCTACTTTCATTTTTTGCTAATCTACGCCTCTGCACTGTTCTTGATCACTTTATTAACAGGGATAACGATTGACTGGCGCAGCACCGAAATGTCGACAATAGTTAGAATACACTACGGTAAGTAGGTTGAGTCGCGGAGACGGGACGCCAAAATTCTTTCTTTAGAATAGATTTACCTGTATGAAACCAGCCTTGAGCGTCCAAAGCCAAGTCAGTTTCGGCACGCATGTTGCAGTAGCCTTTCATGACTGCAGGCGAATGTACTAACACCTCACCCTCCTCCATGGGCCCCAAAACTGTGCCCGACTCCATGTCAATTACCTGCAAACGTTAGATACCAAGCAAATGAACGGTAATGCTTACTCTCCATGAATAAAAAACACGCCCACCATCCCCACCCGGGATTATCAACCAAGATTCGCGGCGCACAAGAAAGCAGTGAGCAGCACGCAATTTTGTCAATAAGAAATAAAAGATGTATGCAAAGAAAGAAGCGCGTTGCAGCGAATTTTGTTGGACCGATTAACCATAAAACGCACAGCTTTGTAAATTTTCAGCAAACCGATGATGCATCCTACATTAATTCGTGCACTTCAAATCATCTATCGTTATCTATCTCCAAAGCCTGCATGAGCCAGTGTCAATGATGTCCAAGACAACATTAATTGATTCATAAACAAAATCAGTTGTCGGTCGTCGGTAGCAGCAACAATTGTGAAAAAGCCAGACACAAAATCCAAGTGCACCAAGAGTTTGCGCTTAGTAATAGTGCAGAAGAACACTTGAAATGAATGAGAACCAATTCACGAAGAAATCATCTTGGTAAATAAAACGGAGAAAGTGACTCCACTACAATGATCGCCTACCTGATTCCCGTTTCTCTAAATGTCATACGCTCTTCTCTGTAAGCAAGAAAAGTGAGCAAAGTTGCATGAAGCTCCCTTTCTATTTTATGTAGTTTTGTTATCGCCACCTCAACACGCTGCATTTGCCTGCGCTGATTGTTGATCAGTGTACACAGGCGAACCGAGAGACTTCACAAGGCACCTGACAGAAGACCACAACGATGTGAAAACGAGAAAGCAAAAAGAAACGAAATCACCGAAAATGCAAATAAGAGATAGCCACGAGAATAATTTGGACTAAGCCAAGTTACTGACAACGAAAAACAATGTTTTAGCCTACGTAAACCTAAATTCACCAGCCAGAGGACCCGAGTCGCATGAAACAGGAACGATGACCCCTTGAACACATCTGCACCAAATTATTAAAAACGCTACTAAATGCTACAAAACCCGCATGTGTCCGACCTGTTGCCTCAGTGTGAGCAAGAACTCTTAGGGTTCCCGAAAAGTCATTTCTCTTTTTACTATAGCCACTAAGCAGAAAGCGTGTGTTTAGGCGTGTTTCATTAGTGGAGAGTACGCCGCAATATCATCGACTACGCTAAAATCATTTTCTTACGCGGGACGCGGCCAGAGTGCTTTGTAAATGTCGTGATTATTCGCGAGATTTCTATTATGCTCGATATTTTTGTCGGTGTTTTTAGGCACCTTAATTTTGAAAGATCATTGCCTGAATTTTAGTGCAAGAATGCGAATTAGAGCAATAGCCACGCTTTATTGTTTTCTGTTCGTGGGCAAAAGTTCGCGTATCGAGGAAAAGTATCTTCGGAAGTCTTCTGCCATTCTCCTGCCTTTCGGGTTGCCGCCAGAACGCATGATATCTGGTGGAGATGCTGTGCGTGCAATGAACACCTTTTCGGTGAAGAGATTCATGAAGTCCAGCAGGATTTCTCAGCTCCTCAACCTACAACCACATCACAGAAGCCCATGCCGTAACTTATGACGTAGCATCGCCCAACTCGTAGAAAATGTTTAGCCGTCGACGAGACCATTATGTAACACCCAAAATTCAACAACATCTAAGCGGCCCACCTATCAACGACCCAAAAGCCGCCATAATCGGACACCTGAAGTACCAAAAACCGTCACTGTTAAGACCAGTCACACGCTCGTATGCGGATACTCTTCGTGTTTTCTGTTCTGGACTGCCTCGACTAAGTCCCGGATAGCGACTCTAAGAGATCAACGGCTTGTTACGCTGAGAGGAGTAGATGCCAGATCGTACAACTCGCCAGCAATATCTAACTCACGCCTCGCGTGGACGGCCGCAGCTACGCAGCGGCTGCAAGATTGGGAGTTCCGGTCGCTCTCTGGAGAAACGACGAATGCACCCCAAGACTGACGGCACCATCACTCGGAAGAAGGCCATGACGATATACATGACCCAGCAAAGAAGCAACAACACTTCTCAGTACATCCAGAGTCCTTCAAGACTTTCTTGAAGCGCTTGTCCAAGTCTCCTCTGTGTGTTTTTTTATTTTTTCGCTTATTCCAGCCGTTGTTAATCTAAAGGCGAGAAAGATTACTTACAGTTCTCTCCTGTCACTATTCGATCCAAGAGAGGAACAGGACGTGAAGAAAAGGTGAGGAGGTTAACCAGAAGAATGCATTGGCTTGCGAGACTGATTTGGGAGAAGGAGACTGGAGCACAGAACGCGGAAAGGCAATGAAGGACTGAGTCCTGAAATAGACCCCTGAACCGTACTACTATGGAAGTGATGATGGAGTAGGCAAGAAATGCGCTCGTGATAAAGTGATAGCCTATCTCGTAGGGGCAATGCACTCAAGGGACGGAAAAGTGCTTCGCCTCTTTTGAGAGCCGCTAATCACTCTGGCTACATACAGAAATTCGTCTCCGACAATGCAGACAATGACCAGCCCCCGGCATGGCAACTGTATCGGTGCGAAATGCGCGATGAGCACAAAAAATCTCTTCTCACGTCTTCTCAAATTTGAAGACAGCGCTGGCAGGGCATTCTGACCAAATGAATGAAAATGAGATTTTTATTCATGGAGAACAAGTGCAGCGCGGAAGATTTTGAATCAGAAGGAAGCTTCGCTCTAGTGAACATCACCATGTCCAGCATTCTTGGGCAAACATTTCCAGTCATGCACTATTGTAAGGTAGTATTGTCGGAAGGTTGAGGTAATTGTCGATTCTTTCTACGGATAGCAATACCTTTCTTTTAAAGTTTTTGCATCGCTCACATAGAGCGGTTAAGACTGCGTTAAAAAACCAGCGAAAAACGTTTTGGCGATAGCAAATACGTCAATGCTAGCGTGCCAACGACAGCACTGCGGATGCATTGATTGTTATAGTAAAATCTTAAAACATTTTCAAGAGTTGCGTTCATAAACTTCTTCCAGCTGAAAAATGTTTTGTCCAGAATTGCTGGCCATGGTCGATAACAAGCCTCTCACGAGCACCGCTTTGAGAATGCTACTCACGGGGCTGAGGCGTCTCACTCAAGCTCCTGCCATTCTTCTCCTTTGTTGTTAGGAATACCTGAGAAATGATGCAATCAGTTCCTTGAATGCGCGCACGCACCTTGATCCGTGTACCGGGCACAGGAAACCCGACATTGTCGTAGGCGCACTCTCCTCGGGGCGGCACTGCCACGCAGCCGGTCTCGGTGATTCCGTAGATGTTCCGGAACACCAGTGGTCGCAGTGTGGCCCCGATCTCCCGGGCGGCGGCCGGGGTCACGGGAGCCCCGAGGAGCACCACGGTCCTTAGCGACGGGGGTGGGCCGCAGTTGCGCTTCTGGACATGCCGCGCGACGGCCAGCAGGCGAAGCGGCGGACTCGCGAACCATGTAACCTGCGGCGCCCCATTCGACGTCGGGTGCCTTCACGATAGACAAAACCGCGCACAAAAGGTACCACTTTTGCGCTAGCCACCATCGGCGCAACACCCGCTGCTATGACTGTACTGTCGCGTTTACCGCAACTATGTTTAGGGGATTTCTCAAGGAAGCAAAAATGACACGAAGGCGTGTTGTTTTCTCTTTTTTTGGCGTGCGCATCCTGGAGGCTAGGCTACACAGCTATTCACTTCAAAACAACAGTGCTGACGAGATACGTTTTGGTCTTGACATTGAGATGAAAAGCTTTATTCGATGGGTCAGACAATTACTCAAATCGAAATCTTTATATAATACATTTTTTTACGCTCAAGCATCTTCATTATCGCCACCGAGAGCCACACAACCCATTTTTATGCAGAATAAAAATTGTCCAGTGTGGTAATAATTGCCCTTTTCAGATGACCTGAATAAGAAAAGGGAATATAGAGGGGAGTGGGTGTTAGTAAACGTTGAAAAGCGAGAACACTGCTAGAATAAAACAATAAGCAAAAATTTATACATACTTCAACAGACGCAAAATGTTAGCACAAATATATCTTTGTACTTTTACAATGTTACCATTAGCGCTCTTTAAATCGCCCTGATCCCTGGCGGCGGCCGAGCAGTAAGCTGATTCCGCAGTTTTGAAGCTTTAGACAAGAAGGACTTAAAGAGCGATTAGTTTTATTCAAAGTAATGGCACTTGTTCGAGCCATGCCTATATGAAGGGTGGTGCTTTGACTAAAAAAAATGAGTTCACTACGCACGTGATGATGGTGGAATACAGGGAGATGCTGAGGCTTAGAACTTAACGGCCGGAGACAAGCCATGATGAATCCAGACTATCTGTAATGGTGGCCCTCCTAGCCATTTGGTTATATTTAGAGAATATTGCGTTCATAATCCCCGATGGTTTGTACGAGTTTAAGTTGCTCCCCTTTGGCCTGAGTACCGCTCCTGCCACCTTTCAAAGAATGACGGACACTGTTCTGGTTGGCCTCAAATGGCAATCGTGTCTCGTCTATCTTGATGATGTGGTTATTTTCGCTGCGACCTACGAAGAACATCTCAAAAGCTTGAGTGCAGTATTGACGGCAATCCGATCAGCCGGTCTGTCTCTAAAACCCGAAAAATGCCACGCGCACCAACGGCTGAAGTTTTTGTGCCATGTTGTGACACCTGAGGGCGTCAGCCCCGACCCTGACAAGACGGCCGCTGAAGCTGCGTTTTCGACTCCAACTGATAAGCGAGCTGTGCGCCGGTTTCTTGGCCTCTGCGCATATTACAGACGCTTCGTGCAAGGCTTCTCCAGGCTGGCTGAGCCTCTCACACGGCTGATAAAAGACGATCAACCTTTCGTCTGGGCACAGGAACAGCGGGACGCCTTCGAAAATCTCCTCAAACGCCTACAAACAACGCCCATTCTTGCCCATTTTGACGAGGAGGCGGACACAGAACTTCACACCGACGCCAGCAACATTGGCCTCGGTGCAGTCCTCCTCCAGTGGCAAGATGGTGTTGAGCGCGTGATTGCTTACGGCAGCCGCACGCTGTCTCGGTCCGAGGCGAATTACTCAACCACTGAAAAGAAGTGCCTAGCTGTTGTGTGGGCGATAACGAAGTTCCGGCCCTACTTGTATGGTCGCCCGTTTCGGGTCGTCAGTGACCACCACTCACTGTGTTGGCTCGCGAATCTTAAAGATCCCTCGGGCCGGCTAGCTCGTTGGAGCCTTCGCTTGCAAGAATTTGATGTAACAGTTGTCTACAAGTCGGGCAACAAACACAGCGATGCAGACTGCTTGCCCCGTGCTCCTATTCCGTCCAGCTCTGATGACCTCGAAGATGACCCTCTATTTATTGGTGCTCTGACCACGTCCGCCCTCGCTTAACAACAGAGGAACGACACGGAATTGCGGCCACTCATCGATTATTTTGAGGGTACCGCCTCGTCTATTCGCGCGTGGTTTGTCGTCGTTTTGCTTGCGAGATGGCGTCCTCTACAAACGAAATTACGGCCCGACGGACTCTGGTTACCTGCTCGTGGTTCCAACGGCGTTCCGCACTGACGTTTTGCAGGCATGCCACGACGAGCTTCCTTCCGTCCACCTCGGATTTTCTCGAACGATGGCACGAGTTCGTGACCGTTATTACTGGCGCAGGCTTTCTGCGTCTGTCAAGCGTTATGTACGCACTTGCCGCGAGTGTCAACGTCGGAAGAAACCATCTTTCAAGCCGGCTGGCTTGCTCCAACCCATTGCTCCGCCGAGAATTCCTTTCCACCAAGTCGGTATGGACTTACTGGGCCCATATCCCACGTCATCATTGGGTAACCGGTATATTGTGGTTGCCACCGACTACCTCACCCGGTATTGTGAGACGAAAGCCCTGCCCCGCGGCACTGCTGCTGAAATTGCTGACTTTTTCATCACCAGCATAGTCCTCCGCCATGGCGCCCCTTATGTTGTTTTAACTGACCGAGGCACAGCGTTCACGTCCACGCTTACTCAGGAAGTTATGCGGCTCAGTGGCACAAGTCATCGTAAGACCACAGCTTACCATCCTCAAACCAACGACCTAACCGAGCGCCTCAATAAGACTAGCGCTGATATGATTTCTATGTACGCCGACGATGACCATAAGAACTTGGACGAAATACTTCCCTACGTCACGTTTGCCTAAAATACTGCCCTTCAAGAGACGACGGGGTTCACGTCATTTCGTTTGGTACACGGTCGTGAAGTGGTGACTATGTTGGACACGATGTTGTTGCCCGATATTGCGCACCCATCCGCTGCCGACGCTGATGCATTCCTTCGCCATGCAGAGGCTGCCCGCCGATGCCCCCCGAGAAGTCGATGCTCACCACTATAACCTTCGTCATCGCGAAGCCATTTTCCAGCCTGGGGATCAAGTGTGGGTTTGGAGCCCCATCCGTATGCGCGGTTGCTCCGAGAAGCTTTTGCGCCCTTACTTCGGCCCCTACGAGGTACTCCGCAAACTCGGCGACTTTACGCATGAAGTGCGCCCGCAAGGAAGTGTTCGTTCTTCCAGACGCCCGTCGACATCCGAAATTGTGCACGTCGCAAGACTCAAGCCGTACCATGCCCGCTAGGACAACTCTCACCACGTTCAGTGCCTGGGACTCTGTTAACGCCCACACGTGGCTCCCCCTCACCTTCAGGCATCGAGTCGATGTCTTTCCAGAGGGGAGGGGCAATGCCGCACTTAGTTTAGATACCACTCTACCGGCGCCCCGTGCGGTCTGTCTTCGAGCTTTGTCGCGCGCCGGACTTCGTCCTCTTCTGCTCGGTGCTAGGGTCGGCCGGCTGCGCTTTGCCCAGTGTGCTCGCCAGGTAGTGTTCTGCCAGGGATAGAACGTTCTACTGGCGTCCGTGACAATATCAAGCAAATGGAGAAATTCTGAATCATTCTATTGAGGGTGTCAGGACAGCCAGGCTTGCATGCGGCTTTTGAAGGCATATTCCTCAAGCCTACTGGTGACTGCAGTTTTGAGCAATCGTTTGCTGTTCGCAAGTCTACAGACACACGCTCGTTTTTCACACTACTCATGCAGTTTTTATCAACCTGATAATGAAGGACTAAAAAATCCAATTTTTGCATTATGCGAATCCTTTTTGTTTTTATTCGAGCAGTTTGTCATGAAGCATAACTTTAGAAGCGGTAATAGAAGGCAGGAGATAGAGTGTTAAAAGAGGTAGTGACGAGCAATTTCGCGAATTACTGTAGCCGCATTTACAAACTGCCCACTATAACTGTAGGCAGCACAAAAAGTGTAAACGTGCGTCAGCATCCTCTATTAAGCTCCTTGGACCACCTAAATTTCAAGAGTTGCGAAACCGGTATTGTATCACTCCTTCTACTGGGACACGATTTTCAGGATATTTACCGTCGCCCTACTGGTGTGATGCACCAAACATACGGTCACCGAATGCCCACAACTGTGCCAAAATTCTTCCATTCATTTATAAAGAAAGCATCGAGATCTATGCGGTCGGCAAAAAGTGATGCATTTCAGTAAGTCCAATTCACCACAACCATGTACCTAGAAACAGACGCTTGAAAAGTAACTGCTAAGGTACGCGATAAGCTGTTAAGGCATTTATACTTTACGATATTTGTGTCAGATAATATGAGAGCGGCCTCACATCCGTACAGTTCGAAGGGGCTGTTTTTAGTTTCTCGTGCAAGTCGCTTTTTCTTTAGGTCTCCTCTACACTCCTCGCTCAAGAAACGTTGTGCTGCCATGTTCCTCGCCTCGGCCTGTGCGTTTCGCTGCAGCTGCCGCAGGTGGACCATGCTACTCTCCTCCGCTTTGGCCATACCCTTCCTCCTCCTTCCACAGTAATCACGTTCCGGATGGTTACCGTGGTACGCCTTCTTACAATCTCTCCATACGCTCCTTCCACGGCAGGTTTCCTCCTACTTCTAGAGTAACTTCTAGAGTATCGCAACCCCTACTGGTTGCGTTGCGCGCTCTCACGCTCTCGCCATGCCCTCTGTGCCACGGTAATCATCCACTGGTTGGAGATTTCTCCACTTCAGCCACACCCTCCTCCTTTCACAGTAACCACCTTCCAGGCGGCTGCCTTTGTCACCAACCTCTGGTTAAGCCTTCCTATGCTTTTGCCCTAAAGCCTCCCTACATGGTAACAATCTTAATCCAAACACGGTAACTAACCCCCGGGTGCTTTCAGTGGCAGCCGCCGACCGGTTGCACCTTTTCACGCTCTGGCCATACCCTCCTCTATGCACGGTAACCACCCACCGGATGATTCCGGCGGAACCATACATCCGTTATGCATTTCTCCGCTAACGTTACACCGACCTCCTTGCACGGTTTCCAGCCACCAGTTGGCTCACATAGCACCGCACCCACCCGTCACGGCGGTGACTACAACTGACAACTACATACTACTACGACGTTAAACCGAGGAACTGGCGCTGAACACCTGTCGCTGCAAAACTGCCTCATGCTACCAGTGGCATCCGAACTCAAGACCTTCGTGTATGTCATGCGGTGCTCTACCAATTCAGGTTATGGTGGCGGCTATCCAATGTTCTACAGGAGGCGCTGGTTAATAGCGTCAAGACTATTGCAGGAAACATAAATGCAAAGTGCCTGGCAGAACAGCGCTGCCAAAGGTCAGCAGATATAGCACCACATGCGGCATCCGGAGGTCGTGGCTTCAGCTCTCACTAGTGGATGTGTTGGTTTTTAAGCATGAAAGGATTTTAGCTTCCGTTGACAGCGCGCTGTTGGTGACCTTGGGTCTAGAATGAAGGAGGAGATGAAGCCGAAACTGCACGAACTTAGGTGAAGCTTTCAGTCCGCCTGGTGCTGCGGGCTGCGCTGATGCCGGAACAGCGCATGCGTCAAGAATAGTGTCCTCGTCGTCCCGTTGAGGACGGAGCTACCGCGAGACGCGCACGTGTCGCGCTGAAGTTCAATGCGTTAACGTACCAACAGGCCCAACTATTTGTAATTATGTCCGAGAGGGACTTTACTTAGTTATATTTATAGCTCCTCATACGAACTCCGTTCTGGAGAACCCCATCTTGCAAGCGATGGGTAGTGACAGAATTGTGCCGACTGACTTAAGCTCGCTTAAAGAGTGAAAACAGCGCACATTTTTTCGGCAGCCAATTCACGGTATACGCTGAAAACTATAATACGGACGACCTAATAGTGACACATTATGAGTTTGCTGGACTAACCCACCAGAAACGTTTACAGAGAAGGAGCTGCTTGCTTCGTGAGCATAATGGCACAAGAGTGCTGTAAACTGCGCTGCACGTAACCGGTGAAATTAGGGCCGCCACTTAGAACACGCGGAGGCCAGACGGTTTTGACGACTATAGGCCCTCAGTAGAAACGGCACACCATAGTACCAAAGCGACTGTAACATCCAACCATAGCAATGTGATTCAAGCAGAGCAGTTGACGCTCTACTACGGAGCACCAGTTCTTTTCCGGCTGAGGGCTCTCCATCTCGAACCATACCGTCTTTCTGAAGGCACCAGCGTCAAAACCGTACGAAAAGGAGCGTGGCTCGTATGGCAGTAAAGAATGGCGCACATGTAGCCGACGAGAAAGTAGCACGAGGACAAAAAAGTAACCAGGTGTATTAAATCAACCCTGATAAGAGGCGAGCAGCCGCCCGGAACGAAGGCTGGTCTGCAGTAGCCGGTAGCTGGAGCCAAGTAACCAGCAGAATAGAAAGAGTGCTGGCATAACAGCCGCTCGCCGCTCGCGTCAGGGACGCCACCATAAATATTCCTACGTGGCTGTAGGCGAGAACGGCCTAAAAACGACCCGGCACAGCTCGGAGGCCGAGATCACAGTGCCCGCACAGAGAGCGCATAGCGTAGGGCGCAGGGCACCCGAACCCAGAACACGCGCACCACCAATGCATTTTGTTCGTTTCGTCTTCATTCACAAAATCCGTTCCAATATTATTAGAGTGAGACCTGTACTCCTGGGAGTACAAATTTTGATTTCGATGTGAATGAGACAATGACCTTCAATGAATCCTAAGGTCAAACCGAACTTACCTGCTTGTAGGTATGGCCGAATTCCGCTAGGTGGCGCCGCCCTGGTTAGCTGGCTGACTATCGTGGTCCGTTTTTCACCGGCCCCTGGCCTGGTCCAGGGCCTTGCCCGCCCCTGGATTTACACTCCATCGCGTCAGGAAGACATCCGCACCACGTGGACACCATTGGCACCACGGCCCGCTGTCGAGCTGGCGCTCCAAGCGCCTCCAAAAATCTCCTGCAGCGCGGCGCCTCACTAACCCTAACGCGCCGCGCCTGCACCTCTGGCATGCAGCATCTCAACAAGCCCCTGAAGCCGAGACCCACCCATACCTCGCCGGTGTCAACTTCTTCCGACGCGGCCGCCGCGGGGTCTACTCCAACCACGCTTACAGCCATGTCTCAACCGGCTGCGTTCAACACCGGCCACACCACAGCGCCCATTCCCGTCGCGTTCACCGACGCTGGGAGCTCCGAATCGACAGCCGCGACGCAGCCGGCAGCGTTCGTCACCGCCGCGGCGTCCACTGCTGGCCAACTCCACGCATTAAGGGAAGCCAAGAGCTTCGGGCCCACAGACGCATCCCAGTCGACTGCGTTCGTCGCCGCCGCCAGTGCCGCCGTACGTACTCTGACCACACTTCCCGCTGACAGCAAGTCCAGCACCTTGGTACCTGCGTCGCAGATTGCGGCTCAGGCTGACGACACAGCAGACATGGACCTCACGGCGTCCCCGGTCGACGGCCATCTTATTCCGGCCCCTGAGCTCGGCTGGAGCACCATCGGTGCCAGCCTTAAGCCTGCCTCCGCCACACGGCCCCGCACCGAGCTCATCACAGTTGCCATCCAGGTTCCCCCTGGCACCCTCACCCCCAAGCTACCGCTCTACGACGTGCTCGCCGCAGTCGTCTCCGCTGCACAACTGTCCTCCGAGAGCAGTGCGGAGATTACCCTTCAGGCCAACCCAGCCCAAAGCCTTGTGTTTTTAAAGCACATTCCCCTCTCACCGCCCACCTCCTGCTTTCTATCACGCATCTTCAGCTTCACGGTAAGCCTATCACCATCAAAACGTATGCCCCTAATCCTCCCATCTCATGCCTCGGCGTCATCCATAACGTCGGTGGCCACTTCACCCCTGATGACCTCATGCATGATATCGAATCATTCAAAACCGATATTCTTGCTGCTCGCATGATGGGCACCACTCATTCGGTGCTCATAACTTTCGCTGGAACCGTAATCCCCCACTTTGTGTATTTCAAACGCGTTGCCTTCCGGTGCCGTCCCCATAAGCCTAAGCCTCCCACCTGCACCCGTTGTCTCGCTCTTGCACACCGCGCCCACCAGTGGCCACAGCACAGCGTTCCGGCAAAGTGCCGTCGCTGTGCTGCTCCTCTACCCGCCGACCCTTCCGCTCAAGTATGTGCCCAGCCCTGGTGCGTTCATTGCCACGTAAACACCCACCCCTCCCTCGACCCCACTTGCCCCTTCCTCCTTGCTAAACAACGCGAGTGTGCCAAAGCTGCGTACCTCCGACGCCTAGCTTTGCGCCAGGCCACGCAACCCACCCCCTCCTCCTCCTCTAATCATGAACCTCTGTCAGCTCCGGCCACGTCACCACCAGGCTCCTACGCCGCCAATGTTAAAGTATCCTCGGTTCCAGCGTCCCTTTAGGCCGATTCACACGACGGACCGTTCGCCCGCGGCCCGCGCACTACGTGTACATGCGTCAGCACTTTGAGAGGCGCGCTGGATGCATGGATGGATGGCGGCCGACAGCGCGCCCCTCAAAGTGCTGACGCATGTACACGTAGTGCGCGGGCCGCGGGCGAACGGTCCGTCGTGTGAATCGGCCTTTTCCGGCGTCTCTTCCACTGCACCACCATCTACATCCCTGACTGACGAGAGCCGCTCCTTCGACCACCGGCTCGCTATGCTGGAACGACAGCAGCGAGAGCAGCAGCGCATTTCCCACGACCTACAACAACAGATCCACGCCTTGACCCAAACCCTCCAGACAACCACCTCCTCTCTTACCTCCCAGCTTACCAAGCTACATGAGCACCTTGCCACACTCACCACTCCCTCCTCCACCGCCCAGGTCGCCCCTTTGCCTGATCTTCTCGAAACCACCACACAGGCACACCACACTCGCTTGGTTCAGCTAGAGACATCGGTTCTGCAGATTCTTACAACCCTCCAAGCACAATCCAAACAATTAGAATCCTTCACTTCTACGCTCCAATCCCTGCATGAGTCACTGCCCCCGGCCAAAAAGAAGGAACGCGTACCCTCACGAAGTTCTACCTCTACACTATCATAATGGCTTTTGGCGAGGACCTCGAGATTGTGCAGTGGAACTGCCAAAATCTGTGCCATAATAAGACCCCCCTCCACCAGTATCTACTCGCCCGCCCCTCCCTGCCCCATTTTCTCCTTCTCCAGGAGACCTGGACGGCCCGCACTGTGCCAGGCTACCGCGCCTACCATGCCACTACGGCCACACCACTTGCGTCTATTTATGTACGTAGCGACGTGCTCTTGGAGCCACTTGATATCCCCTCCGTCCTTCTTAAATATTTAGTTGGTGTGGTCTATTACCACCATTCTTCCCGCGTCTCACTCGCCCTTTTGTCTTTCTACAACCCCCCTGTCACCTCCTCTTTATTTTCCGCCCTGGGCAAGTTCCTTCACTCTCTTCTTTTTAACTCCCATCTCCTCTTTGGTGGTGACTTTAATGCCCCTCACACACTCTAGGGCTACCCTCAAACTCGGCCGCCTCCTCCACTGTCTGGCCCAGGAACGCCACCTCACCCTTCTCAATACTCCTGGCTCCCCTACTCGAGCGGGCACTGCCTCACAGCGTCCCATGACACCCGATCTCAATTTCTCTCGGGGTTCACTTTAATTTCACTGGCAAGTGACAGCCGAAACCCTTCTCAGTGACCACTATCTTGTCCACATTTCCACCTCTCTTTCCCACATCCCTCGATGCCATCTGGTCACTCATACTGACTGGCACGCCTTCCGCGCTAATTTAGCCTCTGACTCCTTTCAATCCTACGACGACTGGACGTCGCGCATCACTGCAGCGCTCACGTCCAGTAGCCGTCGTGTTCGCTTTTGTCACCCAGTCCCAGACTCAGATCCTCACCTACTCCGTTTATGGCGTCGCCGTAAACGTCTTCAACGCTCCTTCTGCTGCCAACCTCACAATGCCCAACTTTCCTCCCGGATCACTGCTCTGCGGGCCGAGATCTTCGCCCACTGCGCCTCACTCGAGCACTCTCGTTGGAGTGCTCTTTGTGACCGTCTTGACTCTGCATTGCACTCGCGATCCACGTGGTCTCTCTTCAAATCTCTCCTTGGCACTAAGACTGCCCTTGCTCCCACTCTAGCTAATGCCCTCACTCAAGGAACTCCCTCCGATGTTTTTGATCAGCTCGCCTCTCTCTATCTCCCGCCCCCTCTGGCACCCTCCTACCCGGTGTACTGCGGTGGACCTAACCCCGATCTGGACCAATCCTTCACTCTCCGGGAGCTCGAATCGGCTATGGCTGCTAATGCTACACGCTCGGCTCCCGGTGAGGATGCCATTACATACACCACACTTCGCAACCTTCCTGACTGCGCCAAAGAATTCCTCCTTAAAACCTACAATGATGCATGGGACAGCGGCTGCCTGCCCAGCTCCTGGACCTCCTCCCTCATTTCTATGATTCCAAAGTCGGGCAAGCCTCCCTCTCTCTCTAACCTCCGCCCAATCTCCCTGACATCATGTGTTGGTAAGACCTTTGAGCGAATGGCCCTTACTCGCCTCTCTAATTTTCTCGAGACGAGGGAGTTCTTCCCTCATTGTCTCATCGGCTTCCGACGCCACGTCTGTGCACAGGACATGTTTCTGGTTCTCCAGCACACGTTTCTGTCACCTACCCCCACTCAAATTCACGCACCTGTGACCGTCGATGTTCGCAAGGCCTTCGACGGTGTTTGCCACGACCACTACCTTTCCCAACTCGCCTCCCTAGACTGTGGCTCCCGCATGTACTGTTACATCCGCTCATTCCTCTCTAAACGTGTCGCTCGCTTTCGAGTCGACACCTATCTGTCCGACCCCCCCAACCTCACCCGAGGCACTCCTCAAGGTGCTGTTCTCTCTCCTACCCTTTTAAATCTTGCTATGGCGCCTCTCGCCTCCCAGCTAGCTGAAATTCCCGACCTGCATCATATATTTTACGCCGATGGCATCACTCTCTGGTGTTCGTCTGGCTCTCCCGTTCACGTACAGGACACCCTGCAACGTGGCCTAGATCTCATCGACTCCTTTCTCACCACCGCTGGCCTCTCTCCTGCTCCTGAAAAATCCGAGCTCCTTCTCCTCAACCATTCCTCATACCAGCGCTCACAAAACCACTTCGTCTCTCTCCACCTTTCTGGCTCTCCCATTCCTGTCGTCACGCAGTGCAAAGTTCTTGGCTTTCCTTTGCATGCAGCCAAGAATGTGCAAGCCCTCCACCACACTGTCACCACCTGCCACTCCGTGAGTCACCTCCTGCGGCGCGTGGTCACTCGGCGCTCAGGTCTCCACGAGGCTCATGCGTGCCGAGTTGCCCACGCGCTGGCCCTCAACAAGGTCTTGTACTTTGCACCCTACGTTTCCTTCGATCAGACTCAACGCTCTTGAGACTGCCCTTGTGGGCCTCTACAAGGCAGCTCTGAATCTCCCTATCACTATCTCTACTGCAAAGATCTTTGCAACGGGCCTCTTTCATCCTCTCCGTTCTCTGCTCTCTCTCCATCATGACTCGCAGCTTGCCCGGTTTTCTCTTACCCGTCAGGGTCAGTGGTTACTGACTCAAGCGGGTATCTCGCCCATTCCCAGCGCCCCGTTTACCTCTCCTATTCCCACCCCGGCTCCCAATCTTCGGATCCTCCCCCTTCCGTCCAACATGTCCCCCGTTCTGCACGCCGGCCGTCGTCATGCGGCCGCAAAGCACGATTCCCCTCTCTTTGATACCCAGGGTGTAGCTTACACGAATGCCTCCTTCGTGGCTCCTCGAGGTTCCTGCGGCTACGCCCTGTACCACCCCCACCTCCCCGCTCCTGAAACTCACACCAGCGGGCCGTTTCTACGCCCTCCGGATGCATTGTCCCTCGAAGTCCCCGCCATTGCGCATGCCCTCCAGTCATTTGCCCTCCTTCCCTCTCTTCAAGAGTACACAGTCTATTCAGAGTCACAAGCCGCTATACACCACATACAGAAACGCACGTCCTAACCCCTTCTCTTCAACAGGAGGTCGAACGAGCGGTCTCCGCATTGCAGTGTTCTATCGTTTTCCTCCGCTGGGTCCCTGGGCATTCAGGTATTGACGGCAATGAGCTAGCTCATCAGCTCGCCCGTGACACACTTTTCCGGGCACCGTTGATCCCCTGGCCCAAGCCCTTGGAGGACGGTGGGAGACTCACCCTTCGCCGCACCATAAAAGAGGTCTACCTCGAGCTCCACCTCGACAAACGCCTTTACCCTTCCCCTCATCCATCACTCACAGTGCCGGAGGCTCGCCTTCTTCGGCACGTTCAAATGAATGCAGTCATCACCCCGTCTCGCCTCTTTCTCTATCGCTATCGATCGGACCCTTCCTGTCCCAACTGCCCCTGTATCTATGCGGACCTTGCCCATTGCCTCTTCTATTGCCCGGCTGCTCAGCAGTCGGGTTCCTACCCCCACCATCACCACCTGTCTCGACTGGCTTGGCGCTGAAGGGGAGGAAGAACAGCGACTTCTGGTCGCCCAGGCGCTCGACATGCTCGGCCTGCAAATTTTGGCCGAATAACGTCTTCTACTACTGCTACTAGGTATGGCCCAAGCTATGGTAGTATGACCCCGAGATCATATGACTATGACCACTAGGTACCTGACCCTTTCGCATTTCACATTTATCTTGACCGTTGACCTTGACATCTGATTCGAGGCAGTGACCTCCACATCTACAATGAACTTCAATGGCTCACAAGGTCAAACCGAACTTGACGGGGGGGGGGGGGGGGGCGGGGCGGTATGGCCGAAGCTATGGTAATGGGACCACATGAATAAATGACTATGACCTTTGAGTGCTGTCGTATTGTATCGCGATGGGGGTTGTCGCCAGGTCTGCTCGTGGCTTGTCGCGTTCGCCGTGCCTTGCTGCGCATGCGCCGGCGGCTCACCAAATGTATTTAACATCTGTGCGACGCCGTGCAGGGTTGTTCTTGGTTCGAGGCTGCTAGGAGGACCTCGTAATAAAGCTTCCTGTTCCCTGGCCGGCAGCTGGTTACAACCAGCGGCGACGAGGATAGGATAGATGAGGACAGCCAAAAAACCAGAATGACCATAAGCGTCGGGTGGCTACCGGAGTTTTAGCTGGAAGGTGGCAACTTCGAAGTCTACCTGGAACGCTTCGAATAATTCGCTGCTGCCAACGACACGAGGGATGACAAGAAACTGCAAGTTTTCTTAACGTCTACTGGCGAAAAAGCCTATGTCACACTCTGGAGCTTGCTGTTGCCTGCGACGGGATTCGAGCTCCGTTTTCGTGACCTATGTAAACTGACCTTGACACAGGCACTAGCAGCTCTAATTTGTTGCCCTTATCCAAGCCAAGCTGAGCTTTTCGGCGTGGTTGTCGAAGTAGGCGGTAAAGATGGCGTCCAGACGCAGTGAACATTCCAGCGTTCTGCCTCACACTTGCTGGCATCATCCTCCCTTCTGCAAGTGGCGAGCGCTTCTCGCGCGGAAAATTGAAAATTTGTTTTTGAGGAAAGGAAATCGCCAGATGATGTCTCAAACCTGGGGGGACACCTAAACCACACATGTCGCCATGCATAAAAAGCGGCAAAATAAGCTGAGTGCTCTTTCGCTTGTATAAGAAAAGCTAAAGGAAGGAAAAGCGCCTTATGAGAGATGCTCCCTGTCTCGTGCGCTGCTATCAGTGTCTATGAGCAGTCCTAGATTTCGTGCGCGTTTCCTGAAATGCATCTCATGCTCAAGCCTACTCTCGACGACGAGATCGTCAGTGAATTTTATTTTGCTTGCGCAGGAATTAGTTTTCAATCATAAATTTAATAAATTGCAGTGGTAAGTTTGCACTGATCAAAACCAGAAATAAACAAAACATTCCCCTATTTTTGTTATTTTTTTCGGTGACTGTTTGCTTCCGTAATATGCTTTTCCACATCGGTTAGTTGGAAGCCATCTTTAGCAACATTTTATAAGAACTCCACAAAAGTCATATACAGCCCTAAAGCCATCTACTGACAGATACCCCGATGTTAGCTCTACTCCCTTACTCTTCACCGTCGACATGCAACACTTTCTACTAGTCATGTTTGGAATTCGTTACAGCACTGACAACACATTAGAGGTAAAGCTACTGTATTCCTAATACATCTGTGCATAGCAACCCGTCAGAAATATTACGCGTCTGTAGTTTTTTTTTGCTAGCTCTTCTGCTTTCCAGCTGATGCTCTCCTTCCCATCGGTACTGGGGGAAAGGAGCGGGTTTGTGTTTGCAATGACAAGTATTGCGACACACTGCATGCCGCGTGAATAAGTGGAACTCCCTGGTGTTATAGCTGCCCTGTAATTAATCGCTTCTTTACCTTCATACATTGTTCATACAAAAGGGAATTGAGATTAAGGCTCAGCACTCTTAATGTTGAAATGATTAAAAAGGCTACAGTGGACACAACATGAAGCCGAAGTTGAAAGTTTCCAAACACACTAGATGCCGTCGCGCCGCCGATGGAGAGAGGGAATAAACTTTGGGGATGTCCTTCAGTGTCCTAAATAAATGAAACGAAGTAGCCCTTGGCTGAGTCGGACATAAAGAAAGATGCGGTGCACCTTGTGTCTGAGGATGGCATCCAGAAGACTGCTTGCGGACAGTTCTTCCGTCATGACGAATGCGGCACCGCTGTAGAGCGCTTTCAGGTGGTACATGAATACAGCAAAGGTGATCCTTGGGCTAATGATGCAGATTTCTTCAGACGACAGCGGTTCACAAGCCCTTTAAAGACACAAATAAGTAAATCAGGTAAACGATAGAACAGGAAAACGGCTTCTATGCCTTGGGCTCGTTTTCCAACGTAGCCTAAACAAAGATTTAAATTGTATGATGCATTTTAGGCAGTACACAATAACTTCTGCTGGCGCTTCTCGACAGCAAAATTCTTCAGCCCAACACCGATCTGTTATGTGATTTCAAAGCTGATTTCTGATTTCATAAAGCAGTTCTTATGTTAACCCGTCCTGAAAAACAATCAAGTTCAACCTATATAGAACAGATTCTGAAAGTATGAAGCGTCATTTCGAAGTTGATGTATTTTTAAAACAGCGGGTTAAATGGGCGTGCAGGTATTTCACGGCTAGAGTATGAAACAGGCGCGCTACCAATTTAAACGTATTTAACCAAAACTTTCATAAATCTTGCTTCTTGGCTACCTTCGTGTTGAAGTTGCCCATTAGTACAGTGTTACTTTTCTCGTTTCTCAGAGCACCCAAGGAGGCTGCTGTTTGTTAACAGCTGGCGAGTACTTTAAAAAAGAGTGTGAGAAAGTATCCTCCGTTATCAGAGCTATCTTTTTTAATATCTAAGGTTAAACGCCTGATGCGATGCTGGGATTACCCCTAAAGATGCCCTATCCGCTTGGGGTTTCCTCGACTCGCACAAGTCTCTCGTGTAGTGCCACATGCTTCCACATGCGCTACATTTGCTCACTAATAAGCCATTCAAACCAGACAGCCTAGACATCAATACAAGGAAAATGGAGTTCTCGAACACCATGGCAAGCGTACGAAAAGTACCACTCACTGTATCAAACGGCGCCACAGACGATACCGCCTGCCGCCTGCCGCTCAGCCATTCCCCAGAGCCACCTGGGTGATAACTACGGTGTCTTGCTCCTTACAGTGCGCGAGTCGTTTATCGTGAATTTTGAAGACTGTCTCCAATGTAAACCTTGCCCCTGATTGAACGGCAGTATCTGCGAGGAAATGCAGTGTTTGCGGCAGTACTGTCACACTACACGAGAAGCATGCAAGATTTGGGGAAACCGCCAGTAGGTAGGGCGTCTTCTGGGGTGATGTCCGTCTTCAAAACGCACATTTATCACGGCGCTCAAAAAAGATGGCTTTAAAATCGTGAAGCCAACTGCGTCGCGCTCTTCTTCAAAGCACTCGATAACTGTTAACGAATGGCAGCCTCCTTGAATGCCCATTCAAAAGAGAAATATAATTTCGTAATTTTTCTGCACGTGTTTTTATGCTGGTCTCCCAACAGCTTCGTACCGCCAGCCGGGAAACATGACCATGCGAACTTAACGCCATGTTTTAAAAATACACCGATCTCGAAATGGCGGTTCATACATTCAGAATGGGTTCTAGGATGAACTTGGTTGTTCTTCACGAAGGGGCGAATCGATAGGTGCGCTGTAAAATCATATAATCCCTTGAAAAGATTATCTTCCCTTGTATTCCGATGGGACTAAGGGTACTTTTCACCCCTAGGCGATTCCGGCTGCTTCAAACTCCCCCTTTGTTTCTGAACACGGTGAAGTTCTATAGAGTGCATATATCGCATCAAGGCAGTTGTAAATGATGAGGAGTATAAATAATTTATTGAACAAACGCAACCATGTCTATGCTTCAAAATTTGTGGTTTTTAAATCTACCACACACGTGTACAATTGTGTGGTTGCTAGCAAAGCAAAAAAAGACGCAAAAAACTTTTAACTATCGTCTCGAGTCCAGAATGGCGTTCATCAAAGTACGCGCTTAAAAACCAGTTGAGGCGGTTAATACTGGCAGCAGCAATAGTTTTGAGGCTACTTTACGAAAAGAAAGCTCCTTTTACGGAGAGGAACATAGCCTGGATTTTTTAGACGGCGAGTAATATCACACAGAAAAATCCAGCCAAAAATTCTGTTTGGTGTTTTTTTGAGGGAAGGAAATGGCGCAGTAGCTGTCTCACTTCTCGGTGGACAGCCTCACCGCGCTTTGAGGGAAGAAAGGAATATGGGAGTGAAAGGAGAAATTGGTCCCATAGTAGAGGGTCTGAATAATTTCGACCACCTTGGGATCAATAACATACACTGACATCGCACAGCACACGGGCGCCTTTTGCGTTTCGCCATAATCGAACAGCGGCCGCCGCAGTCGGGTTCCAACACAGGTACTGCGGCTCAGTAGCCAAGCGCCCTAACTACTGAGCCACCACCCCAGGTAGACGAGCCTTCGCGTTATGCTGCCTAAGAGAACGCAAGGACATCTCATGCTCCACCCTCTTGAGTCGTGCCAGGGCTCCCCATCCTCTCCATAGGTGTTGTAGCTGCGAACCGCACACACCGGTGCTGCGCCGCATATGTCAGATTGCCAGATCCTTAGCCCTCCTCTTAACCTCTGAAATGCGGTGCCTCCCTCTCGATCTGGCTGCCCCAGGCTCGGGCGCTCAGCCTCTGTTGTGCTGCCCCCTTTTTCGTACTCTGCATTCATTCCGTATACCTCGTTGATGACATCCTTCACACTGATAAGGTATGGGAGAAGGCGGTGCACAGGCTCTTCCTGCTTCCAAAGTTTAAGTACTTGCTTTAGGTCATCGTCACGGCTACTTTCCTCGGCCAACCCTCTCCAGGTATTGTCGTTGACGAGTGAAGAGACAACACTTACTTTAACGCTAGTGGTACACGTCGGGCTGGTTGCACAGTTGGTGCGGCGTCGTCACGCAGAACTATTCTGTAGACCCTTTGAACGCAGCCAGTTCCTGGGAGCAGACGATGAAACTGGCAAATCCTTCAGAGCTGCTTCGAGATACCGTGTGTACGCGTGACGGAAGCCCAACGGTTTCGCTGGCTTTTAGGCCTAGGATTGCTTGATGGCCCTTGCGTTCTAGGAAAATAACAATGACCGCGTGATGGGGCCCACAGCTGCCTCTGCTCGAACGAGCTGCATCTGCTCAAACGACACCAGCATGCTTGATCACGCCCCCGCCATATGCACGCAGCACCGCACTGCTTGCGTCCAGGGGTGGCTTCGGGTCAGTTTTCGGATAGCATCCCAAGGGCAGCAGGTTTGCTTGAGCCCCCGTATCAACCTTGAATTCAAGGGCCGTGTTGGAGATTTCGGCTCGTACTGTCAAGTTGCGGTTGTTTTTTCCCACTTCCTGGCGACACGTCGAGAATGTCGAAGTTATTTTCAGTGCCCTGTAGCTCGGCTGCATCAGCAACACGTTTGCAGACGGAAGCAAAATGGATCAGCCTGTGACACTTCCTACGTGTTTTTTTCATATGCAGGAAAGCACCTTTGCGCGTGGTGTCATCCACACCGAAGACATTTGTAAAGCCTGAATGGGGATGGTGCCTCGCTTTGACGGCTTAAATTTTCTTTCCGCACAACATCTATCTGGCTTTCTTGGTGTACCCATACTTCCTGTTCTGTCTCGGCCACTTCCTGACTTGGTTCTTTGCTTTCATCCTCGCCGAACCTGAACGTGTTGAATATCTCGACGGCTTCAGCGCCCACCACACTTAGCAGAAGTGCCTTTACCGGTTCCGCGATCGGCTTGGCGGTAGTTGCTGATGCTCCGAAGAAAAATTCAGACCTTTGTTTTAATTCGTAGTGCTGTGGCCCCACAAGGGCAAAGACGAAACGGAGTGACGACAACACAAGTCCTCACTAACAACTCATAAATATTTTACCAGCACAGAACAAGGAAAATCAAACATTACATGCGCAGCCTAGAGCATGGTTTCAAAGGCGCCAGGCTACAAGTGCTACAGAACCACAAATCTACCTGTTATCATGAGTTTAATGCTCTTTCAAGATAATCAACCTCAGCTTCAAGTAGCAGCAATGCTGGCGAACTCACGCATTCATCAGCCAACTTACTTATACAGAAGGCCTCCATAAACTCTCGCGAAGTCTTATCTTTGTTTCCAGAGAACGCGCGTTTCTTTCAATAGTGGGACACACTTGTGGCTTTTGACATGCTTGGTCAAGTGCATCCCTGAACCTCCGTCATGTAACCTGACATCTTCCTGGAGCGTCCCGTCTGCTCTATGTGGTGCCGACCGCATGTCAGGAAAATGGTACAGACTACTCCGCAAGAACAGTCTACACACGGATTGGAGTGCTTCACACCACAGGCATTTCTTCTCTCCCGCGGTGCTTCAAATCTCTCAATGGCGGCACATATCCGCCCTATCTAATTCTTAGCCGAAAATACCATGTCCACCTCATAACGACGAGACACCTTCTTAAGGCTATTGAGACACTCCGTGGATGCAAGGGATGGAGGCGAGTTTTTTTCCTTACCTGTGTGCTCTCTTTCTGTGACCTAGTCCCCATTATAGTTTGCTTCTGTACCGTAAGTACCGTTGCAACACCGAAGCCAGAACAGAGGCTGGGAACCCAGCATTTTTTGTGTGGCCACCTCATGGCATTGTCGCGAACGCAATGTCCATCGCAAGGAAACAAGACTTTGTGCAAGCCGAATTCAAAGCATTGAACGCAATGCTATTCTTAATCAACTTCGAATGACCGGAAGAAAAATTCAACCAAAGTTTCTTTGACCTTGGTGAAAACAACCTGCACACATGGTAGCCCTCGAAAAACAAGAAAAGGTCCGAATGCTGAATGCGTCCATTTTCGGGAGCTCAACACGTAAAATTCAGGCCACGTCCTTTTTCTTTGAGCACCTTCAAAACATCGACCATTGTCCGGGTGGAGTCAGGACATTCCGCAAAAACTATAAAATCTTCAACAGAACGGAAAACTTCCGTCCATTTTGCTTCAAAATGACGCTGAATGCACCAATCAACCACGCACAGAAAAAATATCGCTCAGAAACGGAGCAACTCTTGACCCGTTACAGATACCAGATTTTTGAATGTAAACTTCATTATTCTAGCCACTAAAGGTGGAGGCTGTTTCGACCTTGTCCTTGTGGTGCCACAGCAGTATGAATTCGTACCAACTCGCCCAATTCTCAACCCTTTTGAAATTTGCTTGAATGCCTTCTAGTTCATGTAACTTTCCGCAGCAGTTGTCAGTGGATCTGCTGGCTCCAGGAAGTCCGTTGCAATAGAAATCTTCGGTTTACCAAGACAGGGGGTGTCGTTGGCAATCCCAATTCTGACACCATATATGGTTGTGGAACGCAGACAGAACAAGGCAGCCCTTGAGCAAGGGGAACAACAACGAGAAGGTTTATTTATTGGTCACTTATATACCTCAACTTGGAGAGGGTGTTCTTCCCTTGCGCTGAAAGCATCCTGTTGTGAGGCCTTTTATCAATGCGTGGCTTTAGCAGCACGCCCTATACGATACAGGAGGGAATGCTGTATGGGGGAGGGGGGGTTTGAGGTCTCTTCTGATATATGTTGAGAGCGGAGAGATTCGACCCGTAGAACTCTCATGAATTGCTCTATATCCGGGGAGGGTGCTTTTGCCTCCAGTTTCCTGGAGTGCGAGACCACAGGGGGGGGGGGGGGGGGGTATGGGAGGGTGAAGAGATACTGGGAAAGGGGCGTACGTGCCGAGTGGATGCATCGGCAGTTCCACTGGACAAAGCTATGGAATGGGAAGCATGTAATAGCCTGATGTGTCCTTGGGGTGGGAGCTATGAAGACAGCCACAGGGCTTTATGTTTTTTAAGGAGTGGGGAGTCAGATGGGGAGGAGAGGGCCATAAGTGTGTGTTAGATTTGTTCGATGAATTCCGCCTGCTTGTCGGCGGCGTTGGAGAGTGTAGCGACAAGGGGTATTAGTTGATTGATCTGTAGTGTTTGTGCCGGGATTTGTTGTTCCAGGGATTCTTGGCGTTGTGGAATGATGCCAAAGAAGGCTGCGAGGTGGTTCATGCATGTCTCAAAGATCTGCATGCCGTGTTAAAGCTGGGATAGGGTATCGGGTTGATCGGGTTGTGCGGGGAGGGGGTTGCGGGTTGTGGAGTTGAGGGAGTGGGAAGTGGCCTACCTGGTTGTGGTCGCGGGGCAGGTGCTTCTTGGCTCAGGGCTCTGGTGCTATCCGTACTGGAGATTAGGCTCTGGGGGAGATAGGTTCTGGCAGTAGGCTTCTCGTTGCAGTGATCGCTAGATTGGACATCAGGGCACATTACGCTGGTGGCAGTCAAGATCCTTGCTGGACATCTGAATAGGTCTTGGTGGTGCCAGTGTGGGGATGATGCTGGCGAGAGGAGGGGTTTGGAGATGTAGATAGGGTTTCATTGCAGTTGCTTGCGAGATTGCTTGGCTGTGGGTCACGAGGTTTTGCATTTGCAGACGGTTGCGCTCGGGCTTGGTCCCCCTGCTTGCGGACCGGGCAGGTGTCCCCGAAGGCAACATGATCTTTTTGACAGCGCAGGCAACAGGGGACACAGAGATGGGCAGCGTTCGAGTGAAGAAGGGTGGTGGTGCAGGTAGGGCAGTGGGCTCGGGTGGAAAAGCACTGAAGCTGTTTGTGCCCTTAATGAAGGCAGCGAAAGCAGCCCAATGCCCTGCGGCGGTGTTGGTAGCAGCGCTACGTTATTTGTTCGAAGTAAATAGTTCGCGGAACTGTGCGGCCCTCAAGCGCAACCAGAAAAGTGTTCGTGGATCCCATCATCCATACCCCGATGATGGTGTGGGTCCATGAAGAGATGCGGGCCAGGAGCTGTAAGTGAGCCCGGTGCGATTAATCTGGAATGTTCCTTGGGCTGAGTGTGCGGCGATGAGTTCGTACGGGGGTAGTTCGTGAGGAGTTGAGCTAGACAGCGATGAAACGCCAGTTCCGAAGAGGCGTCGGTTTCCAATGAGGCGCCGGGGCCCTATGAGCCGCCGAGACGCTGAGGCGCTGGAGAATGATGAAACGACGAGAATGCATTTCACAGTGTCAGTGATAGTCCAGAGAAGTAGAAGCCTTTGGTCCAAACGGGTGTGGACAAAAATTTCCGCGTGTGCCTGGTCAGTGAGGCGGGCGGCGAACGTGATAGGGGTAAAATATGACTCAGTGGTGCAGCTATTAGTAACGCAAAGGGGTGAAAGTAAATTTAGATGAGCGTGCGTCGATAACGGGGTGGCTCGGGAAGCTTGCGGGTTCTACGGCCGTACATAACCGCGGGGAATGGGTTGGGGTCTTCTTCTACGTCTTGAAGTGAGATGGGTGCAAAGCTTGTGGTGAGGACAGATCCGTGACTGGCGCAAAACCTTCATCGGCGTCTTCCGTCGCCTGCATGGGATATGGCGTCGCGGATGAAGTGTCCGCGGTAGGCTTACCGCACCGGCTGCCGCTTTGTACTTTCAAAAGATCGATGCGTGGTGAAAAAAGGTCTCATTTTCATATTATGGCTGCTGGGTAAAGCTGTGAACTTTTCGGCGACAGGTTGGAATTAGCTCGATGTAAGACAGTCTGCATCCGCTAGGCGCGTTAGGGAAAACCGCGCGCATATGAGCTAACGTCTTCAGACCGATCGACTGACTAATCAACCAGGCAACCAAGCGGTCACGCACTGAATAGAAAGAATATGTGATATACTCCCCATGATCACCCTGAGATGCTTAGAGTTTCATTTGAACTTGCTGCTTGTTACAGGTACAGACCGAGCATATTTGTCTGCGGTCGCCAGGATAAAACAGGAAATTATACTGGTTCGCATAGGCTAGCCGCAAATATCATAAAGTTTAGTTTGGCATTGCAAATCGCGCAAAGTAAAGTATGACTGCGGTGAAACCCTGCCATTACGAGGGTAGTGCAGTATGTGCCACAGCTCGGTAAAATATGAGCGATATGCGTTAAATGCAGTTTGTATTTAAGTTTTCGTCATGTCTATTAGTATTTACGCTGTATCCAGTGCATCCTACGCTCTCTCCAGTCCACTCTTCCGTGAAAACCAAGGGACCCTTCTTATCACCGAAGATGAGCTTGTAGCTTCTGTCGCCATAAGCTCATCTTCAGCGATAAGGGTCCGTTGCTTTTCTTTGAAGGGCGCACTGGTGAGAGCGTGAACAATAACCTTGTTGTCGCCGAAGATGACCTTTTAGCCTTCGTCCCGAAAAGGCGCCACTGTGTTCTGCATTTTTAGGATTGCGCAGCAACCACGGTCCACTATAACTTTCGTCGACGAGGTGCAGGTCACTGTGCCCTAATATCATTGGATGTGGAAGCTGCAATGGGTACTAGAATAATAAAAATGTTTAAATGCGATCTTACTGGCGATATTTATATTATTCTTTAGTACATCACTTCCACCAACGTGCAATAGCCACCGCTTTCGCTGATAATGGTTTGCAGCATCGGCCTATAAAAGAACGGGCACGCGCACTAATTGAATGTTTCTCTGCAGAGATCGTCTACAGCGTTTTTAAGACATCGGATGCGGGGGCAAGCACATTCGACAGCGAGTCTCTCCTTCTGGCGAAAAGAAAATGGGTGCTCAAATCGAGTGTTGTGTCCTATTAATAATGAAGATGCTGCCTCCTCCCCCTCCCGATCCCGCAAGGAGAACCAAAAAATTGCTGATGGTTTAGCATCGCTAAGCACGGAATACTGAGCGAAAGCTGGTTTTGAAGGAAATATTTCACTACGGGACCTCCGGCTTCAATCGCGGATCGTGCAAATTTGACCTTCAAATGAGCTTGAGCTTCGAAAGCAAAGGAAAGGCGCACAACTGGCCTCCTGGGGCAGTGGACAGCTTAGTGGCGCCTTAAGGTGAGAAACCAATGGAGCGGGAGCTAGGAAAGCAAAGGAAAGGCGCAAAACTGCCCTGTTAGAACAGTGGGAACCTCATTCGTGCTTCAAGCTACGTGGCGATAGTTTCAGATGTGCGCTGCATGCGGTGGCATTTACAACGTTATTGAAGAAAGGAGCACTGAAGCTATATGCCGTCTGCGTTAATTGTGTTCATCGGCGTTGCCATTTAAAACGTTTTCTGCTGCGATAATTTTCAGGGGAGGAAGTGCGCATAACCGGCTCCCTAGGTCAGTAGACACCTGAATCGCGCTAATATGTACGTGAGGTGAAGAGACAGATAGATTTGGGCTGCATGTGTTAACGCTGACAACGTTGTGGCAGACACGCGGCACTGCTCCAATAGGACGCAGCGTTCATAGGGTGAGCAAACTCTCGCGATCAAACATTAACTACCACTTGCCAGGGTGGGGGGGGGGGGATGCGCTGCACATATCTATTCAAGACATCGTCAGGTGCAAGGCGTGGACTGTCCCAAATTAAACGGGACATGGTCCTTAGCGAAAATCTTGCACCAGCACAACTTAAAAGTGACCCAGTCGATAGCAGACTTCTCCACTTATGTCAGGCGTATCAAAGTCTGGAAAAGCGCTGGCTCACGCAGAAGCAGAATAGTGCGCTCTAACGTAAATTTGCGCACATGCTACAACTCATAACCGAGCATGTTGCCCATCTGACCCCGCAGCAATGGAATCAGCTCTTTAACTGCCTTGACGGCAACCGCCACATGAAAAACACCTGGTCACTCCTACGCCATATGCTAGACCCCAGCTCCTCGCGCGCAGAGAGCAGCAAGAAAATTACTTAACTGTTACATATTTCCCAGCGGCAGGGCGTCGATATCGAATCGACCCTCACTGTTACCTACTTCTCAAATTTAACGCCGGAGTCCTTATCATCATATACCGCAACTCTAAATCCATCCTTGGGTGCCTGCATAACGGAAGCAGAGATATGGGCTGCACTACAGCAGCTACGCACCGCCTCTGCCCCGGGCTTGGACGGCATTACCAATAAGGTATTCCGCAATTCGAATGCATGGCCAATATCATCATTCGTCAAATTGTGAGCGATCACTGGGAGAGCAGCACCCTACCCCTAGAAAGGAAGTCGGCCAAGGTTACGTTCGTACCTAAGACAAAAAAACCTCTTGACCTGGAAAAAATTACGCCCATCTCCCTGGCACTGTGCGCGTTGAAGCCTATGGAGCATGTGGTTATGAATCGCCTCCACCGTTACATGGAAAAAGAATCCCTGTTCCCCCTCCCCCCCCCTCCCCACCATGTTCGGCTTTGGAGCAGGGCTGTCGAAACAGGACGTCCTGCTACAGCTAAAGGAGGAAGTACTGAACCCTGATTTCTCTCAACTTACCAGAGCGATCTTGGCCCCCAAGCCTTTGATAATGTCTAAGATACCTCCATCCTTCAGTCACTCAGCACACTAAATATGGCTCCCGTGCGCATCGGTACATAGCTGCTTTTTTGCGTTACAGGACCGCCTGCCTGCAACTAGGCACGGCCCAGACGCAAACCTTCACGCTGGAAGTAGAGGAACCCCCTGGATGCAGTCCTGTCCCCCTTACTGTTTAATATTACCCTGATTCCATTAGCACGCAAATTGCCAGCAATCCCTACGCTCAAACACTCCTTGTACGCCGACGACATACCAATCTGGTCTAACACAGGTAGTGACGGTGATATAGAATCTCATCTGCGGCAAGCTGCCGACGTTGTGTCCTCGCACGCCCAAAGTATAGGCCTCAGCTGCTCGGCATCAAAATCGGAGCTTTTAGAAACAAATCTTAAAGAGCATCACCCTCCTGCAATTCACATCACGCTGGATCGAGCACCTATCCAAACAGTCCAAAACATTAAGGTCCTAGGCCTCTACATTTCCAACAATGGCACTAACACCAATGCCAGAAAAGCTGTTCGCAAATCTGCGCAAAACATCGCCACACTAATCAAACGTATCTCCGACCGCCACAGGGGCTAAGAGAGGCGGATACGCGCCACCTCATTCAGGCCTATGCAGAATTACCCATTCCCTCCCCTACCTCTACTTCTCCCTCCCTGATCCCGAGCAGGTGAACACTCTTATCAGAATGGCTAACAAAACGGCTCTCCTCCTACCCGAAACCACAGCTACCGTAAACGTCTTCAGCTGAGGGTACATAACACCTTACAAAAGCTTGTCGAAGAACACTTAATGGGCCGATACCACCGAATCTCTAGGACGGTAACCGGGCAGCAACTCTTAAGTCCACCACAAATTCATTCCCCTCCTGAAGCCATCAGTGCAAATATTTACATCCCTCCACTCCCGAAAAACACTCACCCGGAGTACAATCACGAGCGACGCACTGCGAGCGCTAAGGCCCTTCGAAAGCGCTACCCCTGCCGTCTATGTGGACGCCGCTGAATATCCTCAGTAGTGCAAATTCGCTATTGCAGGGACAGACAATGATAATAAATTAGATACCTTTGCCACCATTTGGAACTCGACCCAGTCCATGAAAGCGGAAGAGGCGGCAATAGCCCTTGCGGTTACTCACTCCTCCTCAGAATATATTTTCTCTGAATATTGCAAACCGAAAAAGTCACGCCCCAGCCGCTAAGATCCTCCAATCTACTCCCCCACCCAACCGCCACAGTACCCACCTCTGGGTTCCAGCGCACTGCGGACAACCGGGCAACACGGCCGCCCACGAGCAAGCCCGAGCTCTCGTCAACCATACAGTGGACGGCCTGCCCTCGTTCTGAAGTGCGAAGGACCGCCTCCTCACCTATCACGACATGACTATGCCAAATTCCGCCAAATTTACCCACCTCCTCACCCTTCTCTGACCAAAAGCGGGCAGGCGGTATGGCGACGATTACAAACCGCCTCCATGCCATCGCCTTTCTTCCTCTTCCTCATACACTGGGGGGGTGAAATCTCCAACCTGTACCTTATGCCTAAGCACCAGAGCGGATTTCAAAACACCTAGCAGACATGTACTAAGTACATGGGTTATTTTGTACTGCTTACATGCGTTACCATGTTAGCCCTATTTTTCTGTGTATATGTATGTATGCACCTGTAAGGATTGCGCTGTGTAGGTACGATTAAGCTTTGTTAGTTCTTGTGAATTATGTTCTATTTTGGTACTGATATACCTAGTGTTTACCTCTTGTTACTGAAAACCTTTTTGATATCGTAACCCCCCTCACACAATGCCCGTTGTGGCCTATGAGGTTCAATAAATAAATAAATAAATAAACTTGCCCAAGAAAACCGAAACCTCCCTTCTAAGGGATGGAATCACAGAAGCGACGAGAGGCAGCTCTGCGCGGCTCACACGCGGAGCTACAGCTTCGCATCGTGGGCTGGGCCTTGAAGGCCGCCGCGGCCCAACAGTGCCTGGTCATCTAGAGCGGCCCGAGGGTCCGTATCCATCCTGTTCAGCACCCCTCGCAGTTATCCCACCTTCACCTAATAAAGTTATTACCACCACCACCAGCGTCCGGACTGCACTCAACGTTACAGACGCCAAGCCGCTTATAGTTGTCCGATACGCCCTAGCTTCCGCTCTGTAAAAAGGTTCGGCAATAGTTGAACCGTGCCATTCGCTATAGTGTTAACGGCCCCGTGCCCTGTCGCAGAAAAGCCGGTGTAGTCGTCGGCTTCGACAGCGTTGGCCGTGAGTAAAAATCCCAGAAGCATTAATAAGTAAAACCGAGTAAAAAATCGTTCGAGTTGCGAAATCAAACCAGGGCCTCCAGAGTGCGAGACGGGCACGCTAACCATTCCGCTACGCTAGCTCGATGGTTTGGAGTGAACAAAGGCGTGTCTAATGAATACGGTGTAGTCTTCGAATGGTATATAGAGACATGTACTGTGGAGTATATTAGTGATTATGGACGTGGAAATTGCAGAAGTCGCAGTTATCGAGTAGCAACGTATAATTCCGCTACCTTTCCTATTCGCTTGGAGCGCACGCAGCGCCATCTGGCGGCACCCAATAAAACTACTTACTACTCCTCCTCCTCCTCCTCGCAATGCACGCCACTGCCAGAACCGATAGCTCGCGATGGCAGCGCCTCCTGCTCGTCTCGTTCGGACGCAGTGGGGTCGTGCATAGAGTTTCTTACTATTACCTAGAGGGAACGCTGGTGACCCCTCTATGGGAGTTTTCATGGAGACCCCTCGAGGCCACTTCAGCCACCATGGGCGCTCAAAGCATCATGGGGCGGTGAGCTACCGACTGCAGAACTAAAACTTTTGGCCAAAAAATAATAGAAAAATAAAGCTGTTAGATAACTACGAATGTCCTACCAATCAATATCTTGTCTAATGATTGCAACAAACGAGCAGAAAAGCATTTAAGTGCAAAGTTTGGCCAAAATAAGAGAGGACTAGCTTTCCTATTGGCCAAGTGATGAACACTCAAAAAACTAATATTGCGTAATTAACAGGTGCACTTTTAAAAGTAAATATGTTTTCAAAAAAAAATGTTGTTGCTTAGATACTTTGAGAGGTTTTTTAATGGCATTTCGGAAGAGTAAAACCTTTTATTTGCGTCGTGTGTCGTCGCGTTTTCACTACTATGGCTTTTGCACACTGCGTTCGCGCGAAAGTCGTCTGCGCACACACGGACAGCGTTTTTGGAATGAAACATCTTAGTAATGACACTCCGTGTTCCTGAAAAAGTACGACTGTTCCGCAACAAGTAGCTCACCGCCCCTTGATGCTTTGAGCGTCCATGGTGGCTGAAGTGCAGCGCCGCCAGCTTTCCCTCTAGGTAATAGTAAGAAACTCTATGGGGTCGTGCGGGAACGCAGGAATGGCGGTGAGCAGCGAATAACGCAGTGGACATCCAATGCACGTTCACCACGAAACTTGTGGCTTGCTGCCCGTTGGTTCAGCGCGGAAGCTATGCTGGCGTTCGTGGCATCGGGTTTGTCCAGAACGATGTGGCGACGAACTACTACTGCAACTTGAGTTTAGGTGAGAAGTGGGAAAGAAGAGGAATGAGAAGAGGGAAAAGCAGAAGGCGCTATCGCGTCTGCTGTTAAGGCGAAGCTTAAGCGTCCTCCTCATTTTCTTGGAGGTGGACACCAACGCCATGTAAGTAAAGCGAAATTGAGGTGTCTACTAACCCAGGAAGCCCGTTGTGCGCCTTTCCTTCGTCAAAATCAATGCCCTCTGCAAAGTTGTCAACGCCAATAAACCGAATGAACGCCAGCGGACCATTTGATTGGTTTGGTTTGGTTTTCTCAGGTAAGGAAATGGCGGAGTGATTGCCACATCTTGATGGACATCCAAACCGCACTGTAAGGAAACTGATAAAAAAGGGAGTGAAAAAATAAAGCAAGAAAGAGGCAATTGAAATTTGTTTTTTGTGGAAAGGAAATGACCAGTATCTGTCTCACATCTCGGTGGACACTTTAACCGCCCTTTGAGGGAAGATTAAAGGAGGGAATGAGAGATGCTGTGTCACGTGGCTGCCACAACACCACCACTCCTGTGCTTGGTTAAATTGCGGCGTCGATCACCATGTCTTCTCTAGAGCAGTGGAGCTTTCGCCTGAAGTGGCTAGAAATTCTTTAGGTGCGAGCATGTGCGCAAGCATCCCACACAATGCACGCGGCCGGACAATAAGACGGAGATCTTTTCTCAGGCGTTCTCACTCGGTAGCAGCGAGGTAGTAGACGAAATATTTCCGCCGAAGCTCAATGTTTTTCGGCAAGCCCGACGTGCCGCTGCTGTAGGCGATCACGGTCACTTCGTCTTGGCTGCCGCGGTCGTCGTCGAACGTCGCCTCGTTCGCCTCCCACTGAAAGGGCGACACCCACGTGAAGCCGGGCATGTCGTCCACGGACAGCTTTCTCTGGAGCAAACGGGACGAGGGATGCGATGAACAGATAATTGAGTCATAAAAAAACCCATCAGCTATTCGAAAATGAAATTTCAAAGGGAAGCGCTGATTCGAGCTAAACCTATGGATTGACGCTGTCAGGTAACAAACGAAACCGTTTGAGTAAGCAATCTCAATAATGATGAAAGACTACCAGACACGATGTTGCCGGATTTCGGAATACGCGTATGCTGCTGTACATTCTTCAGTGGCTGCTGTTGTGAGCCGGTTTTTTAGCCTTGTGCTGTCAATTTCGCGTTCCTCGAGCTTTGAGTACGCTTCATAGTAAGAGGTGGAAATAGCAAAGCAGCAAACACTGATTCCATTTTCAATGTATGCAGAAAAGGCTTTCATAACTTACCGTATATTGCCGATTATACGTCGACTCTAATTATAGGCCGACCCCCCAACTCGCGAACCCTTTGGGATAAAAAATGTTATACTCCGAATTTAGGTCGACGCTGTCGCACCCTGCGGTGCTAGCTCGCCCAAAAAGTTTTTTGGATTGGATTTCTAGCTGTCCCATTTGTATCAAATATTGCCAGCCCGCCCAGCTTTGGCCGTTTTTCCGTCGAACGCCCATGGTTTGTCGATAACAAGTTGCTATCGTATTAAAACAAACCTTTGGTGCATATCTCGATTAAATTTTTTTTACACACATCCACTTTCGCTCCGTGTCTGACAACTATTAAGAAATCACGAGTGCACGAGGCAAGATATTATTCTTGACTCGGTCGAAATTACTTTTGACCCCGTAGATAGGCCGACTTTAAGACTCCTCATATACGTCGACTCCGATTATAAGCCGAGTCCCCAACTTTGGAAGGACATTTAAAAAAAACGTCGACTTATGCGCGGCAATATACGGTAGTGTGCTTTGCACAAATGTATGTGCAGTTATTTTCTAAGCAGAACGATCGACCGATCTTGCACAATGTAGCACTGGGCTTGTATTATCCTTAGTTTGGCGGGTAACTAGTACAAGACGTGAAAGAACCAGCCTTGAAATGCAATATGATGTGTTGAGTATATAACATAGAAAAAGTCAGTTACTTATCAATCGTGTTTCATCCGAAATAAAAAGTGCTGCTAAGAGGAGAATACTTTCACAAATGACTGCCAGTTCGCTGTCTGCATAGTGGCAAACATAATATTTAAAGTATTCACTATCATGTTAAATTTCAGAATCGCTTCACCATATTACCATTTTATTGCATACATCTGCTTTCTACAATGCCTAATTGATTGCTTGGAAAATTCACGAGTTTTCCCATTTAGTGACTCCTCAACAATCATACCTGTTATGCATCAAGACGTCAATTACTATCATGTCCTCGACCAAATTCTGCGCTTTTTTATTCTTGCACTTCCTCGTTGGGACTCGATACTTTCATCGCACGGTCCTTCGTACGGTCCTTAATTTCATGTTATATGTGCGAATGCTGGTCATGGACTGTTTATATTCGAGTGGGAGAAATGTCCAGTAGACAAACCGCTAATCACCTTGAGTTTAAACTCCGGAAGCAGCGAAACGAAGCAGTCTGCAGTGAGCGAGTCGGTAAGGAGGTGAGTGACATCCAAACTCCTGATGCTGGCCAGGTGTTCCACTGCAATCGGCGAGGACGGTAGAGGCGAGTGAAGAGTTGAACTAAAAGGTTTGGCTTATATAACTACACAAGCTTTACCACGCATATTTTGAGTGCTCGTAGAGTAGACCATGCCGTGCTTTCTTAACCAGCTATCACTAACGCGGTTAACTTGTGTTTCTTGACTCAGTGTAAGACAGACGCAGCCGAAAGCTCAAGACCGCATAGTGGAGATCTAGCGCTGATACACGAACCGTATAAACAGAGCGGGTTTCCTTTAACAGTTACCGCGATATCTCCACTATGAAGCCCCAGCTACCCCCGCTCTTGCCTTGTTTGCTGTCTCAAGAAAGCAGTTGCACTCGCAGTGATCCTCGCAAATGTTGGTTCATTCTAGGCTTCATCGACCTTGTATCACAAGTGGCAATGTGCTCGACTATAGTAGCATCAACTTTAAAAAACAGCAATCAATTACACTTGCCACAGTCCATGGCCTCCAGTATTACTTCACTAGACAATTACAACAGTTGACAAAATCATTTTAAAGATTGCCAGCACCAAACAAGCCAAACACCAAATTCTTTAGCTTACAGTTGCATATAGTGATTACGTTCTTCTTGAGGCAAAACGAAAAGCTTTTGCAATGGTCTACTTTTCGTCACGCAAGAATTGCGCTCGGCGGTCCTGAATATGGCCGGAGCTTCACAGCGGACATAAGCTGTATCCGTCTATAGGGGCCATGCAGAGGGTCCTTCGCCGCTATTTCCCGAATGTACAGTTGTTCGTGTCAGAGGGAACGCCGGAGCCCATCGCATATTTCCTCGAGCCTTACTTGTGACGATGTGCGGCAGCCGCTTTTCGCGAAATGGTGAAAAAAGGTTCTGCCATCTTCACTGCTGCCAGCACTTCCCCCAGTGTCCGCCACAGATAAGGAGAAACATTGGAATGCTCTATTTTGCGCTATCGTTAGCACTTTTCTGAACTACAAAGTTGGACGCAAAACATACATGAAGGAATTGAAAATATAAATGATGGCGCCATTACTACAAAGGCCAGGTGCATTGCCTGCCGTTGCGACGCCGACCGATTATCGATATCAGTACTTGCTGATTAAATTTTCTGCGCACTGTAGGGACACGGGCGCGGCGGCTCTGCCAGAAGCTGGCAGAGCGGCGGAACTCTGTTCGCTCAGCGATACAGTGCCTTTACTGCGGGCTTCGCCTCCCAGGTAGTCTCACAGGTTTTTAAACAGCGACTTTTTCACAGAAAACATCAGGTTCTAACCTAAAAGGCACCAGACAACCAGAAGCAATGGTAAAGTATGTGCACATTGTTAGCTCTTGGTACAGAAACCAAAAAAAAAAAACTTAAGGGGACACTTAAGCTTCCCCTTAAAGGTACGACGCAATATGCTTAATGGGTTAATGACAATAGACGAGGCTAATTAGCCGAGGCTAATTCTTGGCTAACATTCGCAGATCCCTGGAAGCCCTCAGAATACTCCTGGCGATGTGCAGAAGTTAAGTGGTGTGCCATTGCCCTGCTATGGCAAGTGCTGCCATTGGTGGGGCTTGTGTGATCCAGGTTGCTCTCCGCAAACAACCTGAGTGCTTTCCACCAGAAACCGCGAGTAATAATTAATTTAACTGCTACCTGTCACGCTGGTCAGTTTGCTCACTGTCTGGTGGGCAGGTTGTGATTATGCCGCAGGGTCATGAGATTTAGGTGTTCTACTAACGTTGTCGGAGCAGCCGATTGCTCCGACCTCTCTGAGGCTTTAAATGGTCGACTCCGCAGACGCCGACACCGGATAGGATAACTTCATTTAGCTCTAGCGCAAGTACTTTTATGCGGTCAGATGAGTTCATCTCCGCAATGGTCGGTTGCCCTTATTCCAGGACTCCGCTGGATGCTTCCGTCAGCTGAGCTCGCCGTATCAGACCGATCTGGTCTTCGCGGCAGTCTCTGGAGAGCAGACCTTCCCATTATTCTGCCTTGGGTTTGGTATAACTGGAACGACGTCTACTTTTTGACATGCCCATGTTATGTGATACAGGGTAGGATTTTCATGGCACCACGGAGAATTGTGCGCGTAATGTGCGGGGTGAATTTTACTTAGAGGTGTTTAGCTTTGGATATGACCCCGTTTGTAGTTGTCTCCATGTGACAGCGTCTTCTTTGTTTAAAGATTTGTGCAGTAGTGGGTACTGCATCTTGCTGCCTTTGTAGTTGTTGAGTATGGCCGAGTATTCCTGAGGTACTGGCAGGAATTCCTCAAGGTCGTTGACGTTGGATGCTCGGTAGTCAGTATCTCCGCGAGCTATCCTGTCCGCCTTTTGATTTCCACCCACCCTCGTGTGCCCCGGTATTCAGATGATCATATGTTTTATTGGCTTGTGTGGTTCTGCATCTGTTTGTTGCGTCTTGCAGTCTACAGAGCGGAGTATGCGGAGTGCTTTGTGACCGGCTCTGGAGCAAATATAGTTGCGGCAGGCAGCTTGTTAGTCGATAAGAATTGTCAGTGACCGCCCAGTCGAATAGCCCTCCGGCGCCGCTAGAGCAACGGCCGCTTCTTCAGCCTCGGCTATCGTGCAGTCAGGCGCTGGTCATCTCCTGTAATTCCGAGTTTACTACAGTTGCCACTGCTTTGTTGGTGTCTTGTCCACTTGTCATGACGTATGTGGCACCGTCCACGTACACTGGTATGCGTATGTTTTGTGTGAACGGTCGGCTCTTGCCTCTAAGTGGTCTTTGTGAAAGTTAGGGTCCATGTTTCTTGTTCTTGGTGCCACCTTGAGGGTACTGCAGTACTCATCGAGGATTGTTTCGGTTCTCAATATTTCCAGAATTTGCTCGGTGTAGCCCCGTTTTTTTTTAAGAGAACTCTGTCTGTAGGGGTCGGTCTAGTCTGCGCATTTGGGCAACATGCTGCGCTTACCGTAGGTCTTCGCACGTGTTGTTCAGTCCCAAGGGTAAGAGCTCTTCAGTTGAGGTGTTATGGGGTACAGGGAGCGCGGTTTTTTACGCTTTATGTAAACTCGTGTCCGCCTGTTGCAGTTAACTCTTTGATACGGTTGTAGTACGGGAGACTACGTGGCCCGGCTGAACACAAGGCTCCTGACCAGCTTGAGTGTGTCTTCTTCTAGCATGCCATGACGTCTATGCGAGATGCGCGTAATCATGAGGGCCACTTGGAGTGTAGATGCTATTAATGGCGCAAGGGAATGAGTACAGCGCTGATTTGACTGTATCCACATCTGTAGGGCTCGTATGACTCTCTTCTCTGGTATTGGTTCTCCTTCGAGGTAGACTTTTAGTCGCAGCTCTTTACTGGTAGGGACTGTCCGGTTCTGTTTCGCTGTCCACACCCGTATGAACTCAGATTTTTCGGTCGAGCATGCTAGCCCTCTTCCTTTGACGCAGTTTTCCACGCAGGTGGCCGCTTCTTGCAGCCTATCCGTTTTCTCGCCCAGTGAGCCACTATTGGTCCATATGGTGATGTCATCGACATAAATGGCATGGTGTATGTCGTCGATTTCTTTTAGTTGTTACGCCAGTCCGATCACGGCCACGTTGAATGGCGTGGGTGAGATGACCGACCCTTGAGGTATTCCCTTCTTTGGCTTTCGAAACTTCTATGACTGAAGTTCTCCCATACCGATGGTTGCAGTTCTGTTTCATAGGAAGGATTTGATATAGCTGTGAATCCTTCGCACGCAGTTCAGGTCGTCTAGGCACGTAAGGACTGCTTCCGGGCTCTCATTGTCAAAGGCCCATTTGATGTCTAGGGCCATTATTACGTTTTTTCCATCCCTAGGAACGTTCCGAAATACATCTTCATATAATTTAAGGAGTACGTCTTGAGTTGATAATTTTGCTCTAAAGCCTAACATGCTGCGAGGGATCAGTTCTTTGTCTTTCATGTAGTTTCGAATTCTCTGCGTTACCACTCGCTCGTGTGGTTTTCCTGGGCGTGACGTAACCGAGATCGGTCTGATGTTTTCTATCTGCAGTTTCTTGCCTAGCTTGCATATCATCACCACTTCGGCATGCTTCCACTCCTCAGGGACAGTTTCACCTTCCCAAGCTTTGTTGAGGAAGTGTGTCAGTTCAGCGATCAGCGCATCACCGAGGTTGCGAATGAGTGCGTTGTTTTTTTATACACCCGCGGCCGTATTTCTGGTGGCGTTTCGTATGGCCGCGTAGACCTCTTCTAAGTGATGGGTCTGTGATTAGCTTTATCCTCTCCCCGGTATGGGTCGGCGGGTTCGTGCTACCAAAGCATTTGTCACTCTGTCTAGGAGTTCCGAGTCAGTGCCCTCGAAATGGTGGATCAACCGGTATATGGCTTTACTGTTTTCTGCTTTTGTCTTAGTCGGATCAAGGAGCGCTCAAGGATATGCCATGTCCGTGTCGTGTTTAGCGTCCCACTGAGAGAATAGCTCAATTGTTGCCAATTTTGTTTTGCCAGCTGTGTGGCGTATTCCTCTGCTTTCGCTGTAATTTCCGCGATCTTAAGCTTGAGTTTCCCTTTACTAGAACAGAAAACTGGGCAAGTTGGAACGGATTCATCTTAATACAGCGCGATACACAGGACGAGAGAAAGAAACAAGAGACGACACGAGCGCAATGTTTTACGTTTTTGTTTTTCTGTCTCCTGGTGAGTCTACGCCTAGCATCCCAGAGTTTGAGCAGCCGACCGTCCACCTCGTGTGTTTCCGCTGTTCGTTTTATTCTTTTGGTATACTTGTCTTGCGTATCCCTTAGCATGGTTCCCCATTCCTGTATCTCATTCTCGGTAAAATGGCTGTGGCATACTTCGCTGAACGCATGAGTCCGTTATTTTCGCCGTACCGAACTGGCGTCTCAGCCTGTCTGAGTTTACTTGCGTCTTGAGTATGTAGTGGTCGCTGCTAAGTTTTCCAATAGTTTCTTCCATTGTGTTTGTCCGATTCCTCTCATGAATGTGAGGTCAGGGCAGGTGTATTTGCTTACGCTATTCTCAACCCTGGTAGGGGTTGCTGGGTCGGTGAGCACGTTGCAGTTCAAGTTATCTGCAACCTCGTCTAGTGTTTTACCTTTAATGTTGCCTTTTTGGTACCCTTAGCTCTTGTCCATGGCATTGAATTCCCCAAAGATGAACAGCGTATTTTTTTTCGCTAGTCTGTGGGCACCGTGAAAACGTTCAATTAATTTTGGTTTTCTTTGCTTCGGCAGGTTGTACACGTTCACGATGAATACACTTCCCCCTTCTGTTTTCTTTTTCAGTACGATCTCTACTATCACAAGCTCAAAGTCAGTGTTGGTTGTGCTGTTGTGATAGATGGCTATGGCTGCCTTGCTCACGAATATGGCTCTTTCCCGTCGTGTGGCTATCGTAGCTGGTGCATCCCATGAGAGTTGGTGTCGCGCTCGTTTCTTTAACTGCGATAACGTCAGGCGGTGTCAGCTGCGTGTGAATGAATTGTTGGATGAGGCCTTGTTTCTTGCGATGGTCCCTGCAGTTCCATTGCCATATATTAAGATATCTTGTTTGCGCTGGATCGTGTTAGCCATAATTTAGGTTCTTGAGCTTCTGTTATTGTTCGTTCCCTGGGACGTGGATTGATTGGCGAGAGCTGCTAACGCAGGGTGGTTGTAGGCCTTTTCATTGATGTTGTCTGTTTGTTTTTGTTTGCGGAAGGCACTTCTTAGCTCTGCTGTCTTTGTACGTGATGCATCATCCATTGCATCATTTGTTGCATAATTTGCTGCATCATCTGTTGTGTTTCCGCTTTGAAGTTTGAGCGTTCCTCCTCGCTCATCTGCAGCGAGGAGTGCGCTTGTGTAGCATTCGACTGCGGGGGGCCATTGGATTTTAGGTCGTGAACTATCTTTGTGACTTCCCCAATTTGGCGTCCCAACTCGTTCTGTTTAATGAGGGCAAGGTTTAGTTCGCGCTTAAGTGCTGCTTTCTTCGCGTCTCCATGCTCAATGTCACGGTTGCGTGCGTTGTTTGCATAGGTGTTGTTTTTGTTACCAGTCCCACCCTAGTCTGGAACAACCCCGATGGCATGGGCTCTCCAGCGCACCTTGTTGCTGCTTTTGTGGGCGGATCCGGTTTCTTCGTTCTTCCGGAGCTGGTTACTGGCATTCGTTCCCGCAAGGGGCGGCAGGGGGAAACGACTGGGACCGCGAGCGGGATCCCCAGCAGCTCTGTGATGTCTCTCCCTCCGAGGTGAACGGCGGCGGCCGTCTGCTGCGGTCACCGCGGCTGCGGCGTCTGCTGTCGCGTCTCGCGTTTCAATTTTTATTATTGCTGAGGGTGATCTTGGTTCGGTGACTTCTGACTTTCTTGAGTCATTCGCGGCATTCCTTCGACCCGGTAGGGTGGGCTTTACCACAGACAACGCTCTTGGGTGTGCCGGAATGTCCAGCCCGCGGGTTTTGCGTTCCGCACTGGCTACACACACGCACATTCGGTGTGGGGCACACGTCGAAGCTGTTGCCTAAGGTGGAAACACGTTTAACACACTTGTCTCGTGGGGCGGCACAGGTAGCATGCCGTATTGCCCCCTAACATATAAATACCAGCGCAAAACAGCAGGACACACGACGAAGAACGAGGACACATAAGCGCCTTACCCTACTGTCTCGCCCCCGTAGTAGATATATTTTGGGACAATGGGAGCGTCAAAGGTGATGACGGCTGTCTTGGTTTTTCCTAACATCAGGGTGCTGATTATGGTGACTCCTTGGGTGCACACTCGTAAATGGGCCTTGAATTCTTCCGCTGCCATCCCGGCATGAATTCCGTGTATCATGCAACGTTGGACATCTTCCGGCGCGGCTACGTAGGTGTTCAGGCTTGTAATGCTCCTGACGAGTTGGATAACACCATCTGTCGGGCTAGTTGGTTGCGATCCATATGTATCAGCAGCGCGAACACAAGACATTGAATAGGTTGGGGCAACCGAAAAGGAAATAAAAATAATAGGCCCCTGCCTGCACCGTTTACACACAACAGGCTTAACCCAATTGCAAAATAAAAGAGGAGGCCCGTAGGCAAGTTGTAATTTGACCACCCGTGGGTGGAAAAATAAAATATTAGGGAAAATGCTACATTAGCGACCCACAGCCGAGAGAGCGGACCCGGGGAGGCTCCCCTGACCTCCCCTGGGAAGTAGCGGAAAGGGAAATGGGACGTGGGAAGGGAATGGGGACAGCGAGTTTTTTGCTCTGATCCTTCAATTAAGACAGGAAGAACGAGAAGAAGGTAAAGAGCGCTGACGAGTTGGGCAGCTGGTTCATGTGGGGTGTTCACGATTATGACATTAGATACCGGCCGGAGCCTTATGATCAAATCTTCATTTTTGCATTGGTAGTTGCACGCTGCGACTACAGCGCGGGCTACCTGGTGGGTGTGAAGCAGTCTGACAGCCAGTCGCTTCTTCGGTCGTGGGATAATTTTTAAGTCATTTTTAGGGAGCCGAGGCAACCTGCGCCTAGGCTGGTTTCGCGTTCCTTGTCCGTTGGCGTTTCCGCCGGCGGCGGCTGGCCCTCCGTCGGTCGGGGTGACTTGTGTTGAGTTGTGTTCGCCGAGATTGTTTTGGGGGGTTGGGTTGTTTCCCGCAGCGATCCGTCTGCTATTCTTTTGGAGTTTCTTCTGGCATTTGGACAACGTCAATTCCCAGCTGGCGTCATTGTTGTACAGCAGCTGTACAGCCTGCTGTACAAAGGAAATTTAAGCAGCCATCTAGTAGCGGCGCTTATCCTAAGCTGTCAAATGACCCGACGTTTCCCCATGAACGTTACTATTTTTGAGGCGAACGAGGTATCGTTTCCAGTGGAACGATCCAGAAGCCATGCCACACATAGAAGGCCACCACCGTCCGCAAGATGTTGAAGTAACGAGCGTTAGCTGTATGGTTTACTAGAATTGATACGAATGAGGTTAATAGGAGGTGCTCTAGTAAAAATATGAATTTGTACGTTTATTTCACCATATGATAAACACACTCACAAAAATTTCACTTGTACATACTGCTACCAACTATCACGCAAAACACTACTTAATATCTTCATTGGCACCATCATCAAATTTTCACTTTATCGGTTAGACGAAATGTCGTCTTCCATAACACTTTCTTCGTCATCCTTGGTGGTTGTTTCTACAATGCAATTGTAGATAGCGCTACAAGTCTCAATGCGCGATGAGCTGTTTTCTAGTTGCCACAGATGGCGCTGTGATCTCAGGCGGATAGCAAACCCCACGAAATCTCGAGACATAACGAGTAGTTGCTGCCAGAGATGGCGCTGTGATGTTAGGGTCGTAGCAGACCCCACGAAATCTCGAAACGTGATGAGTAAAAGGTAACGCTTTTCAAATCAATCCTTGTAGCGAAATTCTTACTTCCGAAGGACGAGCGACGAGCTCTTGTTCTTGATGAGAAAAGCACGAACTTAAGGCGGCTGACCCCTTCCTATACTAGAAAGCACGAGCTGATGTGCGAGTTGGTTGTACATGATATGATTGAAACAGCGCAAGGCCGAAGGCCTAAAAAGAGAGCAGAGGAAAGGAGGAAAAGGACAACACAGCGCTGAACTAGCAACTGACATTTATTTGGCACGCTGCGCGTATAAATACATTCAGGCACCAAAATAGAAAACAACGCATAGAGAAATTCATGCACCAGGATCCCTGCAAGCAAACACAAACTAAGAAGTGCGATTCAGGAAGCGAAGTTCTTTTTGTGATAAAGACACTGATGCAGCACTTACACATGTATCACCATACTTCTTGATATTCGAAGCCTCGATAATTTCCCGACAAAGCTGGTCTTTGTTCCTAGCAACAACTCGGCAAACATTAAACTGTGGGGTGCAATCACATTCACGGCAATGCATGCTAAGGTTACGAGACTCTTTGTTATCTACATTGTTGCGGTGCTGCCTGAGCCTATCATTTAAGCACTGTCCAGTCTGGCCAATATAAAACCTATTACAAGTGAGAGGAATGGAATACACGACATTTTTTTGACACTTCACAAATTTGCATTCATGGTTTTGGGGCAATCGGGGGAAGTTTTCCCTGGGTTGTTGACACGCGTACACAAGCTAGATAACTTAACGGGGGCCGAAAAAACAACATCCACTCCGACTCTTTTACCAACACTTTTCAAATTATGTGAAATCTTGTGGATATAGGGAATGGCTGCTACTCGCTTACTTGTTTGACGTTCAGAACTGGCGGAGCATTTCAGTTTCTTCAACAAAACTTCGGCCACAGAACTTCGGTTTGTGGTGTATTTTCCGCTGTTCTTGCCCCTTTGGACGTAACTCATGAAGTTCCTGTAGAGGACACAATTAGATTTCTAGACTTGAGCCTGAAGTTTTCACCTTGCAGTGTGTGCTGGTCCTTCGAGCCTAGGGCCAATAAACCGTTGCTACCTTACAGTTCCGCGCACTCGAAGCTTGTTAAAAGAGGAATTGTCATGTCAAGCTTCAGGAGTGCACTTACAAAATCCTGTCTACATCTAACTGAACGCAGCTTTAGTAACCAGGTAGAGAGGCTTTCTGCTAGTGGCTATCCGCTTCACGTGCTTTCTTCTGTGGCCGAAGTTTTGTTGAAGAAACTGAAATGCTCCGCCAGTTCTGAACGTCAAACAAGTAAGCGAGTAGCAGCCATTCCCTATATCCACAAGATTTCACATAATTTGAAAAGTGTTGGTAAAAGAGTCGGAGTGGATGTTGTTTTTTCGGCCCCCGTTAAGTTATCTAGCTTGTGTACGCGTGTCAACAACCCAGGGAAAACTTCCCCCGATTGCCCCAAAAACCATGAATGCAAATTTGTGAAGTGTCAAAAAAATGTCGTGTATTCCATTCCTCTCACTTGTAATAGGTTTTATATTGGCCAGACTGGACAGTGCTTAAATGATAGGCTCAGGCAGCACCGCAACAATGTAGATAACAAAGAGTCTCGTAACCTTAGCATGCATTGCCGTGAATGTGATTGCACCCCACAGTTTAATGTTTGCCGAGTTGTTGCTAGGAACAAAGACCAGCTTTGTCGGGAAATTATCGAGGCTTCGAATATCACGAAGTATGGTGATACATGTGTAAGTGCTGCATCAGTGTCTTTATCACAAAAAGAACTTCGCTTCCTGAATCGCACTTCTTAGTTTGTGTTTGCTTGCAGGGATCCTGGTGCATGAATTGCTCTATGCGTGGTTTTCTATTTTGGTGCTTGAATGTATTTATACGCGCAGCGTGCCAAATAAATGTCAGTTGCTAGTTCAGCGCTGTGTTGTCCTTTTCCTCCTTTCCTCTGCTCTCTTTTATGGCTTTCGGCCTTGCGCTGTTTCAATCATATCATGTACAACCAACTCGCCCATCAGCTCGTGCTTTCAAGCTTCATTTCTAGTATAAGGGGCCCTGTTTTTTCGTCATGGTTTTCTCAACCACATCGCCTTGTGCAATTCATCGCTGTGGCTAACTGCAAGTCCAGAACGCTAGGATTCTGCATTCGCAAAAATTTCTTCCACCCGAAGTGCTGGCGTTTTTTGGGGGCTTCTTGCCCTCAGTCAGCCATGGCACAAGGATGTGCAAATTTTTGAGAGCGGAGTGGCTACGACAGGCCAGGTTGTGCCAGGATCACCTACGGATTCTTCTTCAACTCTCCAATCAGCCAGCTGGTTGGAAGAATCAGTGGCGCGAACTAACGCGCCTTATCCACAACACCACAGACGTCTGGTGGCAGCAGCAGCTTCCCGCGCTTCGTAACCTCGTCCCGAAGAAACATCGTGGGTTCGTAGGCCAGGTTCACAACTTGAGCGGCGCTCCGCTTCCGGCCCATGTGCGTCATGTGCTGGATCTTGGCCCAAAGTTCGCTGTTGAGCCCCGAAAAAGTACACCAGAACTTCTTGCCATGGTAAGGCACATTTCCGGATATGCTCCAGCTCCTGAGGCCAGCAGATGCATCTCAGAAGGTGTCGACGTTCTAACGCGCCCTAGGAATCCGGCTAAGATCCTACCCTTCAATAAGACTGTGGACTACCTACGTGACAATTCTTTGGTCCTGTTGACTGCAGATAAGGAAGGGGGTTTTGTCGTTCTCTCTAAGGATAGTTTCAACAAAAAAGCAATGGATGCCGTCCTGTCGGTGTGTAGGGAGGGTAGAAAAACAAGTCTTTCGAAGTCTAAATGCAAGGTCAAGAAGTTGTGTAAACAGAATAACTTAGACAAGCTGTTTACCTCGATAAATACCTGTAAAATAGCCAGCTTGAGTATGTTTTTTACTGTTAAGACACATAAAACTGACGTGCCGTTCCGGGTCATTGTTTCCGAGAAAGGCTCTTGGCAAAAATGTTTAGGACAGTTTCTGAAAGAAAAACTAACACTACTACCAGTTGACGATTCCTTCCAGGTTAAGAATTCCCTTGACGTGATTAGCACTCTAGACTACTACCATGACAAGCAACTGTGTGCTTTTTCTATTGACGTAAAGGACTTGTACTACTCCATTCCGCATGACAGTCTCCTTCTGTGCATTAGGGACGTAATTGAAAATTATGGTGCCATTCGCTTTCAAAACGCAGCCGGCATGTCCGTCGAGAGCTTTTTAGAAATGTTATTAGCCTACCTTGAATCCACGTATACAGAGTGGGATGGTCGAATTTTTATCCAGAAGAAGGGTATTTGCATAGGTTCCTGCATTGCTCCAATTTTGAGTGATTTCTTTTTAGCAATGCATGACAGAGAATTAAGTAACCGCTTAAATGGCACAGCGGTTGCGGCAGTTCGTCGCTTAGTGGATGACTATCTTGTTTTACTGACTTGTGAACGCGAAGCTTTTAGTAGGGAAGTGTCCAAAGTTTGTGGTGTATTTTCCGCTGTTCTTGCCCCTTTGGACGTAACTCATGAAGTTCCTGTAGAGGACACAATTAGATTTCTAGACTTGAGCCTGAAGTTTTCACCTTGCAGTGTGTGCTGGTCCTTCGAGCCTAGGGCCAATAAACCGTTGCTACCTTACAGTTCCGCGCACTCGAAGCTTGTTAAAAGAGGAATTGTCATGTCAAGCTTCAGGAGTGCACTTACAAAATCCTGTCTACATCTAACTGAACGCAGCTTTAGTAACCAGGTAGAGAGGCTTTCTGCTAGTGGCTATCCGCTTCACGTGCTTTCTTCTGTGGCCGAAGTTTTGTTGAAGAAACTGAAATGCTCCGCCAGTTCTGAACGTCAAACAAGTAAGCGAGTAGCAGCCATTCCCTATATCCACAAGATTTCACATAATTTGAAAAGTGTTGGTAAAAGAGTCGGAGTGGATGTTGTTTTTTCGGCCCCCGTTAAGTTATCTAGCTTGTGTACGCGTGTCAACAACCCAGGGAAAACTTCCCCCGATTGCCCCAAAAACCATGAATGCAAATTTGTGAAGTGTCAAAAAAATGTCGTGTATTCCATTCCTCTCACTTGTAATAGGTTTTATATTGGCCAGACTGGACAGTGCTTAAATGATAGGCTCAGGCAGCACCGCAACAATGTAGATAACAAAGAGTCTCGTAACCTTAGCATGCATTGCCGTGAATGTGATTGCACCCCACAGTTTAATGTTTGCCGAGTTGTTGCTAGGAACAAAGACCAGCTTTGTCGGGAAATTATCGAGGCTTCGAATATCAAGAAGTATGGTGATACATGTGTAAGCGCTGCATCAGTGTTTTTATCGCAAAAATAACTTCGCTTCCTGAATCGCACTTCTTAGTTTGTGTTTGCTTGCAGGGATCCTAGTGCATGAATTGCTCTATGCGTGGTTTTCTATTTTGGTGCTTGAATGTATTTATACGCGCAGCGTGCCAAATAAATGTCAGTTGCTAGTTCAGCGCTGTGTTGTCCTTTTCCTCCTTTCCTCTGCTCTCTTTTTTGGCCTTCGGCCTTGCGCTGTTTCAATCATTTCCTATACTAATGCGCCTTACTGACAAGTGCGTCGTGCGTGCCGTGTTTGCAGCTGACAAGAACAGGCCCGCCTAATCTTGCCTTAAGCGGAGAAGCTGTCTGTTCTAAGAAATAGAAAAAGAAAGAGCCGCCTCACCGGAGCTGATGGGTTTCACTGGCGCGGCTGGCGAGTGAGTGTATGCAGATAATCAAAAAGTCTGAGTGACACAGGCACCGCGCCTTGAATGCAGTCACTCCAGCCAGGTCTCTTGAAAAAGCGTTCCGCTGGCGTCGCCGTACTGCTCTCTGAGCGGTTGTTGCGGGCCATTATTAGCAGCTACAGCTGGCCCCAGGACTTGAGAAAAGGCATGTTCTGAGCAGCACCGGGTGGTCTTCCAAATCTTGTCCCGTTTAAGCTGGCGTGATGTCACCAGCCGAGGGAAGTTCAGGGGATACTTTTTAATGATCACTGGAGATATCAAGCCCTTATTTAGATATAGCCCGAGGTTGCCCTTATTCAAACCTCATAGGCAAATCCAGGGGAGAATTACGATAATGAAGCAAAACACATTCGCACACTGTGGCGCCTATACAAACACACACAAGATTTTCATGCGATTCGTATAGGACCCCGTGCCTAAGACAGTTTAAAGAGGCTTTCCCCGTACGCAAACCTTAAGTTACGATGTCAGAGTGTACGAGTGCATTTTCAAGGCTAAGGGCAGAGTCCGGACGTGTACCGAACTCAGTTTATTTATTTTATTTATTTTCTATACCCTCATGGCCCACAGGGCATTATTGAGGGGACTGGTATGTATATATATATATATATATATATATATATATATATATATATATATATATATATATATATATATATATATATATATATATATATATATATATATATAAAATGAAACTGTTACAAAAAGGGCGGTAACGCATAACGTTAGACCTGCCTACAAAAAATAGTACGCATCATTGCAAAAAGAAAACTACCTGCCAGAAAATACATAATTCGAAAAGCGGAACAACCCAATATTTAGTAATACCAACACCAAAACGAATAAATTCACAAAAACAGTCGCAAAAAGTTGCAAGTAAACAAAAAGATATGTACTAGAACGTCACTATTCGTAGGAACATTGAACGAGCAACTGGGTACAATGGCAGAAGGCTATAAATAATACAAAGTGCATACGAAAAAAGGAACAGAGCTAAATACACAATATTCAAAAGAAAATGAACCAATTGAGGCTATGGTAAACCACAATGTAATGACAACATTGTCCTAAACTCATCAACGTCATTTGCAGCTACAATATGTGGTGGTAGGTGGTTCCACTCCAACGGTGTTTTTGGAATAAAAGAATTTATGCAGGATGTCGTCCGGCAACGAGGAACGCCAACTTTCCGTGAGTGATCGATGCGGAATGAAACATATGTTGGTGTTCTGATCAATGCATCTTTAAGAGTGGATTTCATGTAAATTTTAAAAAAATAGATACAGTCGTGACCCTTTTCTTAGCAGACGAAGAGGGGTTAACGACCAACTATTTTTGATTTCTGTTCTCCGCAGTGATGTAAAACGACTACAGGTACAGGATAAATGTTGGATGTTTTGTTTTACACAACATACTTAGCAGAGTGGGCTGCAGGAGGGACCGATTTTGCATAGACAGTAGCTAGCGTATGCTTGGCCAAAATGAATTCGTTTTAGACACGTGTGGTCATGGATATCCAGATTACGCGCTATGTGGAAGAAGCAGATAGTGTTCACGCGTGAAAGGGGTGCGTACTGACGGTCCGAGTCCCAGTCCGAGTCACAGCACAGTACGCTCGGCGAGCACAATACTCCGCTACTCTTTCTGGCAGTGAGCGGAATCGACAGAGCCAAAACATGCCATCTCTTCCTTCATAGCGCAGTATTGTCGCTGCCTACAGTATTAGTCTTCTCTCCAAACAGAGCATCGTCAATATTTCTTACTTATGACATAATTCCAACACATCTGCAAACTATCAACGATAGAAGTCAAGAAAAAGACAGTTCTTTTTGTTACAACAAACTTGCTACAGGCATATCTAGTAGAAAGAAATTTCATAGATGGCGTTAACTACCCGAGCGATGCAGTACTGGTGGTGCGAACGCACCGCGGAGAGAGAAACGCGTCAGGGGGCCATGAGCACCGTCTTGCAGGAGAACAATTTCGCCGAACGACACAGTGACGCCATTGTCTCTTACAAAAATTAATTTCTTTAGGCTGCCTATAGACTCTCCACAGAATTCTGTCTATAAAGACAGAAGACGTTCTAGACAAATCCTATAGAGTGGTCTATAGACAGTACAGATACTTTAGACAGTCAATGAAAATCAATGAATATACGGCCATACACTTTTTGTAGACTATGTTCTTTAGACTGGGAATATACAAAATTAAAGGAAGGCAATAGAGCCTTTATGATGTCGATATGCAGTCTGTACCACATTTTCACAAGGTTAGCCTCCCCTTCGTTGCCAAAAAGACGGTTTAGCATGGATAAGCGCGGAATGTCGTACAGTAGCCCTAGTTACCGTGGGCACTTAAGGTACTTAAGTACTAAAGACATTTCACCTCAGCGCTGCAGGCCTAAAGACCTTTACTTAGAAGGCATTTACCACGAAGGCATTAAACCTAATGTCTTTTAGGTAAAGAATGAAAAAGACCGAAATAACTTTACTCAGGTGAAGGCCTTTCAGGCGTGCACACCATAAAGGTCTTGGGTAAAGACGTGGGGAAATATTTAAATGCTTTTGCCAAGGTATAGGTTTTGGTTTTGTGGGGTTTAACGTCCCAAAGCGACTAAGGCTATGAGAGACGCCGTAGTGAAGGGCTCCGGAAATTTCGACCACCTGGGGTTCTTTAACGTGCACTGACATCGCACAGTACACGGGCCTCTACAATTTCTCCCCCAAAGAAATTCTAGCCGCCGCGGCCGGGATCGAACCCGCGTCTTTTGGGACAGCAGCCGAGCACCATAGCCGCTGAGCCACCGCGGCGGCTCTTTTGCCAAGGTATAGGACTTGCGCATAGGTATAGACAGTGCAAGATTTGACATCTTTAAGGGGACCACTCCGCAAATTGTCTTTAACAGAACTGCTTATGAATTTTTTTGAAAATGTGTTGTGCGTTTACGCATATATTGCATCCGGGATTTTCTTCTCACGCCAACTAGCAAAGCTAACTGTTTTATCATCCACTCTAGCAGAATCGCATCCTTGATTCATCGAGGATGGGGCTAACGATCACACCGTTATCGCCATCTCCTGGGTTCAGATCTTCCGCACGTTTCTTGGGCAAGGGAGCAGCCATTGCCCCAGCATGGCTAACACGCATCTGTTCTTCACACACCAGGTGTTCCTGTCCCTGGGGACGTGTTGCCTGCTTGCTTCGGAGCCAGTCACTCTTCATGCAACTGGCTAGCTACCCGATGCCGGTGCGAGCAATCGCTGTTGCCACGCATTCGCCTACATCGTGGAACAATCTCCCATCGTCGTACCAGCTATCAGGCTCTTCGCTATCACAGCGACACCGCAGCAGCCTGAGCAAAAGCCCTGCAGTCAGTCACTATCTTCAGTGGACAAAGGAGCAGCCATTGCGCCAGCATGTTTAACACGCATCTGTTCTTCGCACCCCAGGTGTGTAACCGGCGCTCTCTTTCCGCTAAGAAAAACAACAGATTCCTTATTTCGCTCATTCGCCCAAGGGTGATTTGTGGTGTTTCCCGCGACTGCTTTGACTCTATATCTCTTGATATGCTGCGGCGACGTCGAGTCCAATCCCGGTCCCGGTCACAACACACGCGTTGCCTCTGCCTCTACTGAACCGGTCGCGATTCTCAGCAAATGGGCGAGATAACTAAATTACTTAGTCATTGACAAAGAAACGACGGAGCTCACGACTGGCCAAATTAAACTAAGTGCAGACGTTAACTCAATCAAATCAAGCCAGCAAGTCTTCGAAACTAAGTTGCTTGATGTATTCAGCCATTTGGAACTGATTGAAAGGAGATGCAAAGCCCTGGAGACCCTAGGACTCGACGTCGCCTCAACTCAAGATACTGTCGAGTAGCTTACTTTGCGACAATATGAATTACAGGCTCGTGTAGATGACCTTGAAGACCGCTGACGACTGAACAATTTAATCTTACGCGGTATACCCGATGAACGTGAAAGCTGGGAACAGACCGAACACAAAGTGATCACTGCATTTTCAACTGCCTTCGGCAATGAATTTGATGCGCGCCCACAGAATAGGTACATTTTGTCTTGAGAAATGTCGGCCTGTAGTTATCCGGTTCACCTCATTCAAGACCGTGGCAGGATACTAGTATCTCGAGCTAAGCTTAAAACTAATAACATTTCTGTATCGAAGGATTTTTCGCCCGTATCGCGCGCCAGCAACTTACTGATTTCCCTAAAAGCCTGCCTCAGTTACGAATGTTACAGCTTCGTCAAAACAAACTCTACGTTAACAATAAGTGCTACATGTACGATCACTTTACAAACAACGTTAAACTGACAAGGGAATTTGCCTATCAAAGTACTAGAAGAGCACCCACTGCTGTCGCCTAGATCAGATGCCCAAAACACCGTCAACGCCCTGTAGCCTCATGTCAGGGGACGTTGACAATCGTCGCATTCACCACGCACATCTGTTCTTTTCGCTAACACAAGATGTATTAGTGCACTGCACGGGCTCGGGCCGGCCCGAAAGCCCGGGCCGGGCCGTGGCATGGTTTGTTTTGCCGGGCTTGGGCCGGGCCCGGGCCTGAAGTTGCGGGCCCGGGCCGGGCTCGGGCTTAAAGCTGCGGACCCCAGTCGGGCTTGGATCCGTACAGAAACGGCTGGTGTCCCACTATTCTTTACTTTTGCAGAGTGAAGTACACAACTGCGGCATTGGAGCTGCGACACGGATGAGCTATGGGTTATAGTACGCGCTGAGAAAAAAAAACAGCTTTATTCATTGACTTATTTATTTCCTTATTTCCTCGCCGCAGTGGCTTAGTGATCAAGGCACTTGATTACTGAGCCGGGGAACCAGGGTTTGCTTCTAGCTCCGGCGTCCGCATTTCTATTTAGGCGGCAAGCATGACAGCTATGTACGTACTTTGCAGTATCATTGTTCGTTGAAGAAACCCAGGTGGTCGAAATGATCCGGAGCCCTCTGCTTCGGTGTCTCTCACAGCCTGACTCCCCTTGGGCCTTTAAGCCCCAAAAACATAGCTTTTATTTTATAGATATATTTTTCTCATTTGAGAAAATTCACAAACTAAAACGCGTTTGGTTTTCTATTTGATCAGCCGACCTGGAACGTCTCGTAAATGAAATAGCCACAAAAGCTCGCGAGAGTTTGTAAATCTCATCTATCCCTCCTCGCTTCTTCAGCCTAGTTGTCATGACAGGTGTTTTGCCCTGTAAGTTATCACGTGGTTCGCGCGTTATCTTCTGCTCCACCGGTAAGAGTAAAATTCAACCGCTCTTAATGGGCCATGGATCGTTCGTCATCCCAAAACATACCTATACACTATTAAAAATGCATTCGGGAAGAACATACGAGTTTAGGACGCTTATAGTCTTCAAAACACACACCGTGAAATTCTCAAGCCTTTTAGTTTTTCGTTTCTGCTGAAAGGCGACCAGTTCGGATATAAGTTCAACCTGTGAGATCGCGTTCACTAAAAAAATGTTATCCCACTGCTTGCTAGGAAGCTTTGATGTTTATACTTCCGGGCGGCAAAATATAACTGATTTTAATCATGAGGGAATGCAAAGTAGTCTATTACGCGTGTATGCAGCCCTTTTTATTTGGCGCTCGGAACTTCCGAATTATCTTTGCGCACCTACACGAGATCACTGTCCAAAAGGGGGCCTATCGAGCACTCCTCTTAATCACTTCTTTCTGGGTTAAAAAGAACCAACTTTCTGCAAGCCAAACTGTGGTTTCAGAACTTTTGTCGGCCAGTTTATTATCGGTCTAGTAGCAGTCTACTTGCTCAGAGTGAGCAGTATATCTCAAGAGTTACTATGAAACGGGCTGGGCCGGGCCCGGGCTGGGCTTCCCTCCGGGATTCACGGGCCGGGCCGGGCCCGCTAGAGCGATAATTTAGCGGGCCTAGGCCGGGCCCGGGCTTGAAGCCGCGGACCTGGGCCGGGCTCGGGCTTCAGGTCTCGGGCCCGGGCCGGGCTTGGGCCTCAGGTTGAGGCCCGTGCAGTGCTCTAAGATGTATTGTAAGGAAGCGTGATACGTTTGATCTCGTAGCCGACACGTGTAACACAGATATTATTGCACTTACTGAAACATGGCTTCATTCTAACATTCGTAACACTGAAATTTTCCACAACTCATCCCGATACACTTTCTATTGCTGAGACCGCACGTCACGTCAGGGTGGTGGCGTACTACATGCCATTAGTAAAACACTCCCGTCTTACGCTATTAACATCACAACAGATCTCGAGACTGTCTGGGCATGCGTGTAACTTGCACACTAAAAACATGTATTCGGGGTAGGCTACAGTCCTCCTGGTCACTCTGCTAACTTCGTCGATGATCTGCACGATGATATAAATGCTATTTGCACACTACACCCCCTGCCGCCAGTTTTCTTACTTGGCGACCTCAATCTTCATAATATATCTTGGTCTTTTCGTATCCCAGTTTAGAACCCTTTTTCTAACTTAAGCAGCGATTTCTTAAATCTGTGTTCCACTTTTTTCCTTTCCAATCTAGTCTCTCAACCGACAAGAATTAATACCACTCTAAACACCCTGGACTTAATATTGACTACCCATCCCGACATGTCCTCAGAAATCACTTACCTGGTCTCAGCCACCATCTATTGCTCTCATTTGACATTTTCGTCATTACACCACCAGCTGAGAGATTTTCTAAACCCATCCGCGGCTATAAAAAAGCTGATTTCCGGGCCATTAACAGGGAACTTGCCGACTTTCTTGATTATTATTGAAACGAGTTTGATGACCGCTCTCTCGATACCCACTGGAATCTATTCGTTACCAAGCTTAAAGAACTAACAAATACATACTGTTACGGACAATCTGTTCCCCCTAGAGAGCCCCGTGGCACAACTCCTATATTAAATGATTATCGAAAAAAAATGGATGAGGCTTAACTTGGTTAAGCCTGGAGAATGCGAAGCATCATCATGTCGCGTAATTTGGAGGCGCACAACCACAGCGACGGCGCAAGGTGGGCCCCCGTTTCTCCACTGTCGTGACGTCATCGTGTCACGTGGTGTGACGTCATGTATCACATGATTTGGAGGCGCACAACCACAGCGACGGCGCGAGGTGGGCCCCCGTTTCTCCACTGCCGTGACGTCATCGTGTCACGTGGTGTGGCATCATAGTGTCACGTGGTGTGACGTCATGTATCACGTGATTTGGAGGCGCACAACCACAGCGACGGCGCGAGGTGGGCCCCCGTTTCTCCAGTGTCGTGACGTCATCGTGTCACGTGGTGTGACGTCATGTATCACGTGATTTGGAGGCGCACAACCACAGCGACGGCGCGAGGTGGGCCCCGTTTCTCCACTGTCGTGACGTCATTGTGTCACGTGGTGTGACGTCATGTATCACGTGATTTGGAGGCGCATAACCACGGTGAAGGGCTGAAGTGGTAGCTAAAGTAGTATGCTTCGCATAAAAGCACTTTTACCGAGTTGCGAAAAGGTGTGATAGTGGAGTAAGATGGGAGGCGTACCGCAAAGCTAACGACACTTACGTAACTGCACTTAAAAGCACCACAAATAATTTTCTTCACAACACACTTCCTAGCATTCTTTCCATGGTCCTAAAAAGGTCTGGCACATTGTTAACCCCAACCACAGTGATACCATTAGCTTATTAAACAAGAATGGCCTTGCCATCTCAGATGCAGAATGCCCAGAGGTATTAAACTCCACATTCTGTAATAACTTTGGTCATTGTACAAACGCCATTTTTCCATAAGCGCAGAATTATAACTACATAACTATAGATCCCATTCGCATCGAAGCTTGTGGTACTGAGGAGATTATTGAGTCCCTTAAATCATGCTCCTGTCCAGGTATTGACTTAATCATGCGAAATTTCTTAAGGGTTCCCAAACATACTGTTCACCGCGGCAAAAACAGTCCCTGGACACCGGTGCTCTGCCTGCTGACTGGACGGTCGGGAAGGTGGTCTCGATTCATGAATCAGATAACAAGAATTCGTCCCTTAATTACCATCGCATATCTTTAACAAGCATTCCATGTAAATTATTGGAGCACGTATTATACACAGGCATTGCGAACTTCCTGAAATCAAGTTCACTCTTTACAGACATGCAGCACGGTTTCCCTAAGCGACTGTCTTGCGAAACTCAGTTAGCATCATTTAGGCATAAACTTAATCTCATACTTGTTCGCCAAACTAATAGCTGACTGCGTATTTCTCGATTACGCGAAAGCTTTCGAAAAGGCATGCCATAAATTGCCACTTTTTAAGGTAAGCGAACTAAACCTTGATCCGAGGCTTTTTTCCTGGCTGGAATACATGTATTTCCTTTGTAACCGCTCTCAATCCGTAATTGCTAACAATGCTACCTCCCCATCAACCCCGGTCCATTCTGGAGTGCCACAGGAATCTGTTCTAGGCCCTCTTTTATTTGTTATTTATAATAACGACCTACCTAGCTGCGTAGCCTCGAATATACGCTTATTCGCTGATGACTGGGTAATTTTTCGCGAAATTAACGATACTAACGGCGTGTGCGTTATACAAAATGATCTCTCTTCTATATCAGCACGGTGCAACTTATGGCTAGTGGAACTTAATTCTTATAAATGCAATATTTTACATGTCTCCCGCTCATCATCTACTACGCGCGCATATTGCCTAAATAATACCATAATCGAGGTCGTCACGTCATATCGCTACCTCTGTGTTCATATATCTTCCTCTCTAAATTGGTCGCTCCAGATTAACACCATAATTAACAATGCCAACAGTATGCTGGACTACCTACGCCGGAATTTCTCCAATTCCCCTACCTCCCTAAAACTCATGTTATATAGAACCCTTGTCCGTATTAAACAATAATACGCATCTGAAGTTTGGGACCCCAGCTACGCAAATTCAATTAATGCGCTCGAGCTTGTACAGAATAACGCCGCCTGTTTCATCCTACTTGTACTGCAAGTGTCACCTCCATGAAAAATGCGCTCAACTTTCCACCTTTAGCCTACCGCCTAAAATTTTCGCGGTTATGTTTATTTCATACAACTTTTTACAGGTATGCCAATCTACGCGATGAAATGATAACTCGTCCCTCTTTCATCTCTCCACGGCTAGATCACGTTTATTTAATTCTTCTGCTTTACCTAAAGCAGTTAAACTCTGGAATGATCTTCCAGACCACATAATCTCTTTCATTGATCGTGGAGAGTTTAAAAAACATCTATACATACATTTATTGCCCTAGTTATGTTCTAAGTGTACGACAGACTCATTTGCTGTCAGCGTTGTTTTTCCATTTACCACGGCTTCTGTTGCCGCTGGTCACCTTTTTTTTCACATGTTCATGTTTCGCTTTTTTTTTTTTTCGTGTTTGATATTATTTTAACTCTGTCTTGTATCATTTTTGTGTTCCGCTCGCGTATTTGCCTTTTACCGCTTTCGTTGTCCTGTTATTAGGGTTTTTTCCGTCTGCATGTTCCTTTTTTCGATATGCCCCCTTATCCAATGCTCTTCGGGGCCTCTGAACTACAAATAAATAAAATAAATGAATGAACAAATAGAGATTTTACATAGGATTTGCACGAAGGCTTTCTAGCTGTTACTGATGAAATTTTGTCCTCACGGCTTTTGTAAAAGTAGAATCAGTGGAAGGTAAGATCTACATTAAGGTAAAATTTGACTTCGCTCTGGTTTCTGGAGTCACTAATATCTAACCGCTTCAGAGAAACACGGGCATCTTGAATGATTGTCTTGGTTCTCACCATAAAGCTTACTATTTACATTTTTTACTGACGGCCTCCAGTACTAGGGATTATGCTTAAGAAATTTATTACTCACAATTTATCAAGTCTCCGAGTATAATGACCTCTTTCACTTCGATCGCATAACATAAGCGTACATGCCGAACATTTTTAAATTCAGTTCCCCACCATGTGCACAGCATGCAGTAGTTGACATTGACATCCCTTTTTTTCGATGGCACTGAAGTAAAGTTTAATAAGCCTATTCTTGGAAGATCAGCTAATCCACTTGCTCAAGTTTACGATAGCTTACTACACCGGCCAGTTTCCCGACGAAATCAAAACAGGTCGACTTAATCCTATTCCCGAAGGGGCGAAATTAAATGCATAAACTATTCCGCAAAGTTTTCGTAGTCACAGTTCTATCTATATGTAATTAAAAGTCGTTTCAGGTAACGCCTGGAAAAACTACAATCATCCTTCCACGCTGTTATGGTTTGCCGCAAATCGCACCACCCAATAGGCATTCAATATAAATAAAATTTTTGATAACATAGAGAGTTATTAACGGAAGGTAAATTTGCAGCATTGCATAACCATTTTGGCTCGGTTCGACACGATATATTATTCGGAAAACTGGATTGCTTTTCATAAGAGAAACAGCTTTGAAACTGTTCGAAAATAATCTCACACATCAGTCACCACTATCGATTATGGCTTGGACTTCGAAGTGGGATTTATAACTACAGCTGTGGAGCAAAGCTCCATTTCTGACCCACTCATTTTCGTGTCATACATAAATGTCATAGTAGTTAGTGGAATAGATATGTAGTGCCCGTAGTATAGTTAGTAGTATACGTACATAGTGTATATAGTTTCAGAAAACATTCCTTCGAGGGAGGTAACCTAATATGTAATGGATTTGGCAACCTCCGCTACCGGCCTTTGGAAGTTTGCGCATCTCTTATCAACTGCGGTTTTCAGAAAATGTCTTACGAAATTACGCGAACATTAGATACTTATCCGGACTTACAACCATGCTACAAGATCATTTCGAACGCCTTCCAACTGAATGCAATTCGACCCGACTGCCGAACATACGCTGCTACACAAAGTTTTTCAACGGCATACGGTTCAGATGACATTCGAGCCCACGGAGCGAAGATATTCCAGATTTTTGAATGTCTTCGAAACACAAACACAGCCCGAACCGATGAATAGCCGTCGCCGTCGCTTCGCCCCTCCCACAGCCAAGTGATGCAAAGCTATCGATAGTACTATCGATACTATCGATAGTTGAGTCGCTATCGAACTATCGATAGTAGAAAAGACTATCGATAGTACTATCGATAGTACTATCGATAGTAGTATCGATAGTAGTATCGATAGTACTATCGATGGTACTATCGATGGTACTATCGATAGTACTATCGATAGCCGGGTCGACACTACTTGTTATATAGTACAATCGATACTATAATATCAACCACGCATAGCCACTGCATCCTAACCTTGGTTTCCCGGGTGTGGTGTATGGAGGTGATGGTATGAGTAACTGACAGCATGCGCCCGTTTTTGCAGCCTACGCGTCACCGAGCTCTGCAGACGTTCCCTACGTAAAGTTGCTGGATAAAATGTTAGCGTGCAAATGACCTAGTTGCGAAGCATGTGTGCGCAAACCATTTCTGCAGCGGTTGCGTCACCAAACCAGCACAACTTGTGCTGTTTTTGTTTCATCGGCCGCAGTTCCACGTATTTTTCCGAACTGTCCCACTGTACGTTAAAGAACCTCAGCTGGTCGAAATTTACCCGAAGACCTCCAATCAGGTATCGTAAATGTTTTGGTTATATCGCTGGCCAACAAATGCATAATATCAATATTGGTGCTATCAATAGTCTTACCATCGACAGTTCCACTATTGATAGTCTTGCTATCGATAGCGGTACTATCGATAGTAGTACTAACGATAACAACACTATCGATAGTAGACTATCGATAATACTATCGATAGTCTATCGATACACTATATATAGATATCGATAGACTATCGATAATACTATCGATAGTTTAATAATAATAGAGTCTAATAATAATATCGATAACACTATTGATAGTCTATGGATAGTAGCACTATCGATAGTTTTTTTACACTATCGATAGTTAGAAAAAACTATCGATACTATCGATAGTCAATTTTCCGATAGTTTTGCATCCCTACGTGGCACAGCCGCTTGTCTGCTTTCGGCTCTACGGCTGTTCATTTCGATACCCGCTGCTCGCTTTTTCTGCTGCTGTTTGTTCAACAAATAGCTCGTGTTCTTTCTAAGTGTGTGCTTGAAGATAATAGTGCAGCAATGAACATTTACCGCGTGAGCATGAAATTTCCCCAGGAGTGCCCTGGCGAGGACGACTGCTCTCATACTGTTGTTCATATCGCTGTGTACGAACGAACAGGTAGTGCTCGTTTTCATGGCACAAATCGCAATTTGCGATTTAGTTCTATTACCAGTTGAACCCGCTTTAGTTTTTATTACCAGTTGAACCCGTGATTGTTTACGCAATGCGCAAATCTGTGGGAAGCGATTGCTCGGTCGCCTGAGAAACACTTCATAGCCGGGTTGCTGACATCGCGTAGCACCGGCACTTCTCGCTAATCGTCCCGGCTTCCTTTGATGTGAGCAGTGGTTAATTTTAAACTACTGTATCAAGGAATATGTTTGGTGACAGTTCGTGTTAACTGAAACGGCCTAATTTGTTATCCACAAGCTAGCGACGGCCGCCACTGCTGCTGGCCGTAAGCCACTGCTCAGCAGTCAGGTTCGAATCGGCGCTTCCCGTTCATTGTATGCGCGCCCTGCAATGTAAACAATCAATAGCGCAGCAAGAAGTTTTGGTCGCTCATGTTGCAGCACGGCCTCCTCAGAGAATTTGTGGAGGGATCAAACACAAGAATAATATCTGGATTGCCATATTGACAATATCATTGTGTATTAGCTGCGCACTGTCTACAAAAGTGAATTATGTACTTTCTGAAATAAAAGAATGCATTCGTATGTCTTAAAAATCATGGCAGACATAACTGATACCAATGCTTACATAATTTTGAGTATTTAACACGTAAAGAAAATATCACACGAAGTCTAAAACTATATTAGTCCGAAACCAGCAAGCAGTTCATGCCGGTGATATGAAAAACACGAAGGTCATGAAATTAGCAGGTATATAGGACAAATAATTTAATCAATCTTTGCCGTTCAAGAACCTTAACATGTTTGTACATATGCAACGGCCAGCGAAAAATCTCAACGACGCTGTCATTCGTTCCAGTGTACTGCGCAGCAGCCGCTGTCACCGGTCATCTATTGCGGGTAATTGCACTGAAATTTTAGTCGCAACAAATAACATATGTATAGACGAGCAGTTCTGCAAAGTATGCATTAGAAGTGCGAAGATAACATGGAGTATTAGAAATGTGAATATACTACTTGATAAAGCACAAAAAGTGTCAATGAAACAAAGTCACTATGTATACCAAAACCTCGAAACAAGATATTTAGATACGCGTATGACTCCTCCCTTGTTCATTTTTGTGATCGCAAAGGACCATCAACCACACCCTCTCTCTACCATGGACTCCTTTAAATCTAGGTATCTAAGCAAAAGTCACTCTATATAAGGCGTCAAATAAGGCAAATAAACATTTTGCGCAATCACACATAGTAAACTTAACACACGGAAAGACAGACGAGACAGGCAAGAACAAAAGTATGATTGCTCAAGACGCGATATGTACTTGGGCCATGCTGCGGTCGCAACAATGCGATATGGTTAGAATAATAGAGGAACAATGCAGAAATCAATACGAAAGTACGTATTTTTTAACTGTCTGCACGGCGACAATTATTCTGCACCCATAATTACAGAGGGCTATTGCTTTGGTACAAAAAAAAACAGTTAGCTAAAAAGGAAAGAGGACAAACGAAAGCCACGAATGATGCCTTAAGTTTAAATAACCAATATCCGAGTGTGTATGTTGGGAACAGCCGCGTGGGCAGGGTTTTGAATGAGCAAGGTCAATCAAGATCGGTTATTGATATGTCCTCAAAGGTTTCGTATTCGCATGGTAATTTTGATCATGATGGTAACTGACGCTTGCGTTACGTGACTCCAGGTGCATGGGCGTTGCCACGAAATGAACCCGAGTTAGCAATGTTCGCGCCAAAATGTCTTTTCTAGCCTGAAAAAGACATTGTAGGTGACAAAATGCAGAATGACTTCCCGCGCCGGTAGTTGTTTTGGTAAGCGATGCGTGACAGTTCGAAAAAATTTCGGGGTGGGGTGAGTTGCTCAAGCACCATAAGCCCTCCCCCCGCCCCCCCCCCCCCCCCCCCCCCCCCCCCCCCCCCCCGCCGGCTGCGCCCAAGTAAGCAATAGTTGATTTCAGGTCACTTTTGTCAAAGCTACACTCATTGACCATTTCCATTTGCTAAAAGTTGTGAATTCGCCCTTCACAACCGCCGCAATCACAGACCCAACCCTGCGGGCTAGCTAGCCCTAGTCGCCGCGGTTGAGAAGGGAGTCGTCGTCGACTGAAATTAATTTGGAAAGCGTCCATCACTGGCGAGTGTTCATGTGTGCACATGTAAAATGTAGCCGTTCGTTTCGCTTATTTCCAATACGGATAAGGTAGAAGCGCGAACATATTCACTCCGTCGGCTCATAAGCATCAGGTGTCGTTGGCCGAAAAAACTTGCCCCCCCCCCTACAATCATATTACAGTTAACTAGATAGTTCGCTATAATCACATGTAATCACATGCTGATGTTGACCGCGACCGTGTCGTTGTTGGACTGGTGTGAACGCAGTGACTGACCCCGTCATTGTCACTGCACACTGAAAACGAGCTGAGGCTTCCGAATGCGTTTGGAAAGTGTCGTGTAGCACCGCGGGAGTCCGTCGAGTCCGACTGCCATTCCAAATCTCCAATGCGATTCGACTCAGGTATTATGCTAAAACACACAAATAGCGAAAAATCATTTAAGTAGATGACTCGTGTTTCGCTGGTCAGACAGTGCTCATCTGCTGTTTGTGGTCTGTCATTTCTTGCAGGTATCATTTCTCCCTGTCTTTTGGATGCTATAACACACAGCAGTTCCCGTAGAGCACAATAGATAGTTAAATAGTTCAAATACTTCCCAAAAACAATGAGCACTTATTTTTTGCTCTCTTTTCGGTTATTTTGTCTTGTGATTCCTATGTCAGCTATCTGTTTATTTGAATACTTTTCAGATTTCTTTACATCTTGTTGGGTATATGTATACCTTGAGGTTTCCTTTTGTACAACATATAAGTAATAAGTATACGTAAGTAAGTTGTCTTCTGTGTATTCTTCGGGGAAGGCAGGCCTCAGGAAGTCAGGTGTTGGTAACAACTTGGTTTATTTAATTCCTTCTAAGGACACGAAAATAAACTTCAACTGATAATTAAAAATGCAAATTTGTGACGTCTTTGCCCTCTTTGTGTCTCAGGGCATACATCACAATGCCGACAGTGGATAATTTCTTAAACCATTTTAGGCTACCGTCCTCCTTTAGAAGCTACTCGATCTTCTCAATGTTTTACACTCGCTTGCATATTTTACCATGCGCTTCCTGGTTATCCTTGAGAGTTTTGGAATCTCTCCCATTTTTCCGCAGCTTTTTATTTGGATTCTCTATTCATGTTGTTGTCTAGAAATTAGGCTGCTCGCAACAAGATGGACAGGTTGGGTGACACCACCAGGTCAAGTAACCTGTCTTCAACAATCAGAGACTTTCGACACAGAAATCAGCAGGGCTCTGGCGTGACGAGAACTACAATGCTATCACATTAAAAGAGAAGATACTGAATTCTGCGGCACCTAAAGTCCCAGAAGCTGAGAGGGAAGTTCAGCGTGTTGTCCGCTTAAGAAAGCAATTGATGGCGGCGGCTTCTCAAGCCAAAATAGCCGCGAGGGCGATCATGTGCACTTTCCACCTCACAGAAGACAAGTGGACGAAAGCCGAGTCCTGCCAAGCGGTGGAGGATGCGACGAGTGCCCAACTCCGTCTACCGCCGTGCACTATATACAGCTTTCCTTCAATGGCTTTAGAGTGTCCACTACGAGGATACAGACTGCAATTTTTTTGTTATCAAGAGGTGATAGCGCCGACTCCTACTAACTCTATAGCGCTGGGGATGTTGTTGTTATTGCTTTAGTGACATGGCACACACCCACAAAGGCTGACTGGCAAGGGTTCAGTGAAGAGAGCCAAGAAAAGATGGTAAATGTGTTTCAAACAAATTGATGTGCTTATTGTGAGAAATCGAAAAACAATTAGAGAAGTAGAGAGAAGGAAACATCAACGATGTTCTTAAATTTTGAAAGTTTTAATCCCATTAGCACGGAAATATGCCGGTAGCTGTTACGTAATCTGAAGGCATTCACAAATTTGGTGCCACGCAAAAGCTATGACGCTCGCAACGAAGGAGAGAAGAAGCGGGACTGGCAAAGCAGGTCCCACCTTTGTAAAGGCGATTTCTAGATGCGCCCTTCTCTGAAGCGCAAAGCTCCGGAAAAAAAGTAAGAAATGTTCTATTGTTTTTATTTCTCCACAACCCTCACAAAAGTCTGTGGGACTTAGCACGCATCTACAAAACTAAAGGTTCAAGCGGATGATCCTGCACCAAACAACAGTCACAACTACCTCTCACTGCAGTGATTTACATGCACGAACCTTTCATAAGTGCATCAGGTCTTGTATATAGAAGGCGTGTCGCGTAACTTGAACAAAGGATTGACAAAAAGTGGCGAAGATGAGCAGGTTGAAACCAACGACATTTTTGTTTCCCATCTTATCGCTCTCACCAAAGTGTTTTTTAAACTCTAATTGTTAGTTAGGCACGATTAATTATGAAAACTTTGAAATATTTATGTGAGGGTCACGAACATTTCGTCAAGCTTTAGAGGGCTTTAAGGAAGAACCGAGCCGTTTTTTGTAGAAGCGTACCTCCCACATTGTGCAAAATATTGTCCCCGCTAGGTCTGCCCAAGCAGCTCAGGGCAGACCTAGCACGACAGAAACACCCATTGTCAGTTATCAACGATTCAATCAAAAAAGCTTCAAAGCATGGCCGGCACGAACTCATAAATGGCAAGAAGCAGCGACGCACGGCCTCTCAAGTCAATCTTGTCTTTACACATTCGGCATCTATCCCCAATGTTAGTACAATTCTTAAGAAACACCACAACATCCTTCTACAGAGCGATAAGATGAAAAAAGTCATTTCTCCTCGCCCCCACGTTGTGTATACGCGTGCAAGGAACATCCGTGACATGATAATGTCGTCTACGATCGGCAGCCGTAGCTTCAGAGGATCTGCGCCATGCAATAAACCTAGGTGTAAACTCTATCCGATAATGGCAACAACTAGTAGTGCCAAAAGCACAGCGTCATCCTTTTCATTCCAGATAAAAGTTAATTTCTCTTGCGACAGCGCTACTGTTGTCTGCTTCCTGGAATGTGGCACTTGTAAAGCACAGTACGTAGGACAAACAGTTAGACCGTTCAGAATCCGAATAAACGATCATGTGCGGACAAAGCCAAAGCCAAACAGCAGGCCGGCTATCATGCTTACACCCTTAACAGAGTAACAAAAATAATTATCCAAGACATACTGGGAGTAGAGACAAACAGAACGGGCGGCAGAAAGCATGACAAGCAATGCTTGCCCCGTCACTGCTTCTTTTTTCCGTGTCACTCATACTGTCATTCATTTATGTTAGTGCTTTTGTTCGCCCCCTTTTTTGTGTTCTTTGTATTGTTTTGTAATTTTGTATTCTATTGTCAAGAATTATATTGTATTGTCACGTATTTTTGCCTCCTTTTTGACCCTGTCTTTATTCTCATTTTTGCTGCTGTGTCTGCTGTTGTCTGTTGTCATGTTGCGGTTGATACATTGATAAACTGCCCCGCTGTTCTGCGCGCGCTCCCATGCAGTGGAAAATTACATTTGTTTAATTATGAATAGTCCTGAAATTTCATTTGTCTCACTGCAGTTCGTTTCTGGTGTTGGATTGGTTGTTAACCTTGCCTCTTTCTTTTCTCTTTTATTTCTTTTCTGTGAGTGCCTGTGTATGGATTGATTTGAAAGTTATGATTCTTGCGGATGTCCTATTTTTTATCCTGTTGTGCGGCCGCAACCCTACCCTGAGAGGGATTTTGCAAAGTCTTGCGCAATAGCGTTTTCCTTTTTTCCTTTCTTTTCTTCTTTCTTTTTCTTTTTTTTGGGGATTTCTGTGGAACCTATTCCTACTAATTTCTCTTTAAATGTTACCTGCTCGTTGCTTGTGCACGGGTTAAGCGCTTCACGCTTGTCACCGAAATGCGGCAATAGGCGACACCTGGAGCGTCACTCCCCTGTTTTTCTAAGAGAGCCATGAGGTGGTGCGGAAAGGAATTTTTCTTCCGGCCCTCACTTTTATTTTCCTGTCCTTCCCTCCTTCCAAACACCTGCATCCGCGTTAGGGGATCGCCCCCTTTTGATGTTGTCAGCTATTTCCTTCTATTTTTCTTATCCCGTATTTTTAAACTTACCTGCTCACCATTTTTTGCATTTGTGTTCCACGCTATTCCTGTGCCTCGCGCGTGCTTTAAAAGCTGCGTGTTTCGAATGCGGTAGTACACTCGAAAACGGCTGGCCCTCCAGCCGAAACGTCGTCAATTAAATCGTCTTAAGTTTTTTTTTAATTTCTGTTTACTACTTTATCTGATATAAATATATATAATTGTTACGGCACGACGGGCCCGCGCAGAGAAAGCCACACAGGAACGCAGGAGACCCAGGAAAACACCACCGGCCGCGGCGGTTCTCTTTCGTTCTCTACCTCTCGCGCTAGCGCCGCGCGCACTCCCCTCGCGCTCGCCCCGCGCCTCTGACCAAAGCGCAACGCGCTCGCGGTCAGCGTAGGCCGTATGCCGTAACATCTCTCCACCGGGGGGAGGGGGGGGGGAGATAGAACGCAGTTCCAACACCGCTGGTGTCCTCTGGCGCGTGCTTCGCTTTGCATCGTCTTGAAAGAATGTCGTACGCCAAAAAAGGACGAAACAGGAAGCAAAAACACAGAACAGGAGAGAGGCGCGTGTTTTTCCTTCCTGTTTCGTTATTTTTTGGCGTACGACATTCTTTCAACACGATGTACCAACTAACCCGTCAAAAAGTTCTACTTCGCTTTGCAGGCTGCCATCAGGCTGGCTAGGTGCTTCTTGAGCGGGGTCGTGTCCCCGGCGAAATTGATGGGTATCACATCGCTCGCGAGCCACGTATTGTCTATCACCTGCAGGTCCTGTGTCAGGGGTAAGCGAGGTTCCGCAATGTCAGAAAAGCTATCGCCGCTGGATAGGAACGAGGAATCCTGAGACGAAGCGTGTGGGCTAGTGACTCCGCGCTGGTGTCTCTTGCGACAGCATACGATGGGGAAGGAAACGGTGTCACTGTTACGAGGAACGCCCTGCATTTCTTGCACATTTTGTGGCGCTTCCTTGATGGGATTGCATTCCTTGAGAAAGGCATCGAACTCGTCCCGACGAGCCCCGGTTGAGGTTCATCTCACCGGCTCAGCTTGATTTGCAGTAGGCATCATCAAGTTGTGATGACATAGTGTCGTTTGACACCAAACTGTCCCGGTAGATCTCGGGGCTGCTTGTAGGCGGTTCCTCGACATACGACGGAAAGCGGTTCCAGTAAGCCGTTCATCTCAAGCTTAGCCCGACTTTCAGTTCCGGTGGCATAGTCGGGCGACGGCGTTTGTATTTGCGTTTGCGGATTCGTGTTAGCTTTTGGAAGCGCATCGCCGCGCTTGCCCTCGTCTAGTTTTCTTGTGGGTGACGAGGTTGCGTGGGAGCCAATAAGCGTGATGCGGGAGCCAAGTCGCGATCACTGCGGGTGCTGGAGACATATCGCATCATGTTCGAGCCATATTCCGGAAAAATGTGGTGCACACCGCGTGGTCGATGCTCGGGATGTCTTCTACGCGGTACGTCACGGGCCCGAGCCGTGCAACGACACGGTAAGGGCCGCAGTATCGGGCTAAGCGCTTCGCGGCACGGCCAGTCGCGCGGATGGTGCGGCGAACGAGGACCAAGTCACCGGACCGGAAGGAGGAAAGTGGTGGTGCTGCAGCATTGAGCACTTGCGCACGCGTATGCGCCGTGAGAAGGTTGCACTGAGCGTGGAGGCGGGCGTAACGAAGTCGTTGGGCGCAGGCAGTTGGGGACGCAGTAGGATGGGGAAAGCCCAACTGCGCGTCGAGAGGGATGGAAGGCGTTCTGCCATAGACGACTGAGAACGGCGTGACATGCGTTGTTTCTTGAGCCTCAGTGTTCAGTGCACAAGCTGCAGCAGAAACAAAACGATTCCAGTTTGTGTGAGACGGAGCGACGTAGGAGGCGAGTATATTCGTGGGGGTGCGGTTGACACGCTCCACGAGGCCATTGCACTGGGGATGATTGACGGATGCAGCGGAATGCGCAATGACGAAGAAGCGGAGGACGCGCTCAAATTCTTGGCACATAAAGCAGCTCCCACGGTCCGTGATGAGGCGTCGGGGCACTCCATGCCGAAAAACATGAGGTTTTTTCCACAAACAAGACGGCATGAGCGGACGACGTGTCGGGAACGGGCAGTGCTTCGACCCACTTGGAAAAGTAGTCGATCGCCAACCAGCAACCAGCAACCAGAATATACCGGTTGCCGGCGCGCGTCTTCGAGAACGGGACTAAATGGTCCAATACAACTAGTTCGAAAGGTGAACTCGGCGGCGAGAACGCCTGCGAGAGTGGCTTGGTTACTCGTGTGGACGACTTCCTGAATTGGCATCTCTGGAAGGACGCCACGTTGTTCCTGGACGTCTCTGGACATATTGGGCCCCCAAAAGCGTTCCGACACTCGTGCGTAGGTCTTGCCGCGACCAAGGTGACCAGCCGTGGGAACGTCGTGTAGGCCGCGTGTAGGCCGCGCACAAGAGGTTATCCTTCATTCGATAGACCCGCTGCAGTTTGCGGAGGCCTGCGCGGACGGCTGTGCCAATGGAGTGGATTAAGCCAGCAACGTCGGGATCTTGCGTTTGCGTAGTCCTGAGGTCCGTCAAAGCCGTCATGGAACAAGGGTGGCGAGAAAGGAAATCGGCATCTTATTGGGCAGAGCCGCGCCGATGCACTATGGTGAAATCATACTCTTTAATTTGCAGGGACCAGCGTGTAATCTTGGCATTTAAGTGTTTGGCAGACTGCAGCCAAGTGAGAGCGCTATTGTCCGTGACTATATGGTCAGGTGACGGCCGTACAAGTAGGGACGGAACTTCTTGACGGCCCAGACAACGGCGAGGCACTCGAGTTCTGAAGAGTGGCGGCGACGCTCAACGTCGGAAAGCTGGCGGCTGGCATAAGCGAGGACTTTGTTTTCACCAGACTCGTCCTCCTGCAGGAGGACCGCGCCGAGCCCATCTTGGCTGGCATCCGTTGTGGAGGACGATGGGGGCCGATTCGTTGTAATGGGCCAACGTAGGAGGCTCGGGAAGGGCGTGCTTGATGTCAACAGCTCGCGTTCCTTAAGGAACGCGAGCTGTTGGGCCGCTGTCCGACTCCACGCTGGATTCTTCTTCAGCAGGGTGGTCAACGGAGCGCTTCGCTTGGCAAAGTCGGGAATAAAACGCCAGAAATACGAAGCAAAGCCAAGGAAACTTTTGAGCTCCTTGGCGGTGGTGGGAAGCGCTTTTAGCTTCTCAGGGTCGGCTCGGATGCCATACCGGCTCAGAGCGTGACCCAAGTACGTGACCTTTGCGAAACCAAAGAAACATTTCTTTGGTTTCAAGCGAAGCCCAACAGAGGTAAGGGCTTCAAGGACGAGTTTGAGTCGCCTTTGGTGTTCTTCAAACGTGGCCGCATGCCAAACTTAGCGAAAAAGAGAATGTGTTTAAAATGCATTTCAAACATGTTGTATTAATTTCATATTTATTTCGCATTTTTGGTCCCTATGCTTAAAATGCAATACGAATTCTTTTTAAGTATACTAGGAATAATATTTTGAACGTCCTTTAAAATACGTGAAAAGTACATTTTCGCCCTCTTTGCATATTGTCACCGACAAACGGGTGAAGAAATAGCCCGAGTTCTAATCAGACAAGGTGGGCGTGCCAACCAGCAGGCAGCTCGAGCGAGGAAGAAGACGATCTTCGATCACCTCGAATGCCCAAGGCTTGGCAAGTCCCTGCTTAAACAGTTCGGCCGCGGTACGGCGCCACTGATTGGTCGGACGGTGGCATTGCTCCCGCTCTCTGAAGGGCACCGACTCGGTGCCGCAGCAATGGGCAGCACGAAGAGAAGGGACGCTGCATGTGTCCGGCGGCAGGTGTAGACATGCCTGAAGCGCTAGCGGGCGTGGTATGGCTTCATCCGTGCGACATGGACAACTTCGGAGGTCGGCCGTCTGGAGGAGCGAACTGTTCCTTGGAGAAGGACTTCATAGTTCACCTCACTTACTTGGCGGAGTACCTCGTAGGGGCCGAAATATCGGCGCAGAAGCTTTTCGGAGCGTCCACGCATGCGGATTGGGCTCCAAACCCAGACTTGTTCGCCGGGCTGGTAACTAACAGCTCTGTGGCGGAGGTTATAGCGGCGAGCGTCGTGGGTTTGCTGGTGCCGGATGCGCTGTCGAGCGAGTTGGCGGGCGGCCTCGGCGTAACGAACGAAGTGGTCAGCACCCACAACACTTGAGGTAGTACTAGTTGGAAGCAACATTGCGTCGAGCATGGTGGTGGCTTCGCGACCATGCACTAAACGAAATGGAGTGAAACGCGTCGTTTCTTGTAGTTCAGTGTTATAGGAGAAAGTGACGTAAGGGAGTATGGCATCCCAGTTCCGGTGGTCTGCGTCAACATACATGGAGATCATGTCGGCGATCGTCTTGTTGAGCCGTTCGGTGAGTCCGTTCGTTTGAGGGTGGTAAGCGGTTGTTTTTCGGTGACTCGTGCCGCTAAGGCGCATAACCTCCTGTGTGTGGGCCGAGGTGAACGCCGTTCCGCTGTCAGTTATAACGACGAGAGGGGCACCATGACGAAGCAGAATGTTTTGAACGAAAAAGTTCGCAATTTCGTCAGCCGTACCACGGGGAAGAGCTTTAGTTTCACAGTACCGGCTGAGGTAGTAGGTGGCCACCACAATGTAGCGGTTACCTAGCGAGGACTGCGGAAAGGGGCCGAGTAAGTCCATGCCAACTTGGTGGAAGGGGACTTGTGGCGGATCAATGGGCTGTAGTAGTCCGGCTGGCTCAGTCGGTGGCGTCTTGCGACGCTGGCACTCGCGGCAAGTTCGGACGTAACGCTGTACAACTGCCGCAACCCTGGGCCAGTAGTACTTTTGGCGTATCCGCGCCAAAGTGCGAGAAAAACCCAGGTGACCAGAAGATGGGTCATCATGGCACGCCTGCAGGACTTCTTCGCGCAAACCCGCAGGTACGACGATCAGATAGACAGCTTCCGTCGGGCGGTAGTTTTTCTTATACCGAACGCCATCGCGCAAACAGAATGACGACAGACCACGTGAGAAGAGTCGCGGGGGTGACTCTGCGCTTCCTTCAAGATACTCAATGAGAGGCCGGAGTTCACTGTCGTCTCTTTGGTGTTGAGTGAGGACGGACGTTGAGATGGCGCCGAGAAACAAAGAATCGTCGTCGGGATCAGCTCGGTTGTCCTCGACAGGGGCACGAGACAGACAGTCGGCATCACTGTGCTTCCTACCGGACTTATAAACGATTGTGACATCGAACTCTTGAAGACGAAGGCTCCAGAGTGCAAGCCGCCCCGAGGGATCTTTCAGGTTCGCTAGCCAACACAGCGAATGGTGATCACTGACAACTCGAAACGGGCGGTCGTATAAATATCGGCGAAATTTGGTCACTGCCCACACAATTGCCAGGCATTCTTTTTCGGTAGTGGAATAGTTCGCCTCCGAGCGTGACAAGGTGCGGCTTGCGTATGCGATTACGCGTTCGAGACTATCCTGCCACTGCACAAGGACCGCACCGAGTCCGATGTTGCTGGCGTCTGTGTGCAGTTCAGTGTCGGCTGACTCGTCGAAGTGGCCAAGGATGGGCGTACTTTGCAGACGACTGCGGAGGTCTTCGAAGGCCTGTTGTTGCTCCTGGACCCAGAAGAACGGTTCGGCATCTTTCGTGAGGCGGATGAGGGGCTCAGCAATCTGGGAGAAGTTCCGCACAAAACGCCGATAATAGGCACAGAGGCCCAGAAAGCGGCGCACACTTCGCTTATCGGTTGGCATGGGAAAAGCAGCGACGGCCGCTGCCTTATCGGGATCAGGGCTTACTCCCTTAGCGCTCACGATGTGGCCCAGAAACTTCAACTCCTGGAAAGCGAAGTGACACTTTTCGGGCTTGAGGGAAAGACCGGCTGAACGAATTGGGGCCAACACGGCGCGCAGGCGCCTCTGGTACTCTTCGAACGTAGCGGAGAAGATGACAACGTCATCCAGGTAGACGAGGCAGGACTGCCATTTTAGGTCGGCAAGCACGGTGTCCATCATCCTCTGGAAGGTGGCAGGAGCCGAGCACAGTCCGAAAGGGAGCACCCGGAATTCGTACAGACCATCCGGTGTAATAAAGGCGGTCTTTTCCCGGTCGCGCTCGTCCACCTCGATCTGCCAATAGCCACTACGTAAATCTAGTGACGAGAAATACGTGGCATGGCGTAGCCTGTCCAGGGAGTCATCAATCCGCGGCAGAGGATAAACGTCCTTTTTGGTGACTTTGTTTAGACGCCTGTAATCAACACAGAACCGTAGGGTGCCATCCTTCTTCGCCACAAGAACAACAGGCGATGCCCACGGGCTCGTCGACGGCTGTATCACGTCGTCCTGGAGCATTTCTTGAACTTGTTGGCGAATAGCGTCACGTTCCTTCGAAGAGACCCGATAAGGCTGCTGGTTTAACGGTCGCCGGTTTGCGTCAACAATAATGCGATGCTTTGTGAGCGGAGTCTGCCTAACTTTAGAGGTCGAGGCAAAACAGTCGCGGAAAGAGTCGATAATGCTCTCCAGGCAGCGTTTCTGATGAGACGGGAGGTTCGGGTTGACGTCGGTCTTTATGGGAGTGGTCGGTGCCTCCACTGATGCCGGGATTTCGGACAACGCGTGCTGTCCCGCTAATTCACAAAGTTCTTCAAAATACGCAATAGCTCTTTTGCCAGGCAAACACTGAGGTTCAGAACCAAAATTGGTCACCAGAAGTTCGGTTCGCCCACTGTTCAATTCAATAATTCCGCGAGCAACACAGACTTGCCGACCAAGGAGCAGCGAGATGTTGGTTTCAGCGATGCCACGAGTGCTAGGGCTGTTATCGCACTCTACGGTAACAAACATGCTGGCTCTTGACGGGATTACTACCTGGTCGGCACAGACGCATAGCTTAGCCCTGCGTGGCTCGGTATCGTCGTCGACAGGGCCTTGGATGGAAAACGACACGATGAGCTCCTGTAGATTGATAACGGCACCGTACTCTTGAAGAAAATCCAAAACGAGTATGAGGTCCTTGTAGCACTCGGGTAACACAGCAAATTAACCAGGGAAAGTAACTCCGCGGATCTGGATTCGCGAAGTGCAGACACCGATCGGAGTTACGACGTGGCCACTAGCTGTCCGGATATGCGGCCCAGACCAAGGGGTCAGTACCTTCCTCAGGGCCGTGGCTAACCGACAGCTAATTACAGAAAAATCGGCGCCGGTATCCACCAGTGTAGTAACGTCGTGGTTGTTAGCGGATACCGGAATTTCGGCAGAAACCAGTCGGTCGCAGCGCGTCGTTGAGGTCGTCGGGTCAGGTCGTCGTCGGTCGGAGCGTCGCGGCGAATCTTCGAACGGAGGCTCTTGACACGGTCCAGTAGCGGCGGCCCTACCCCCGGAGGACGCCGTCTTCAGTTTTCCCGGTGTGGGGACGCGCCTCTGAACTGGCTAGAGGACGACGGGCGGTTGGGCGAAGAGAACCGCCTTGGGGATGGCGATCGGGACTGGCGTCGCTGCGGGGTCGAGGACTGCACGTTATCAGCCAGGTACAGCTCGATATCCCGTGGTTTTTCACCGTAGCGCGGTCGAGGTGCGTCAGGTGAAAAAAATGGCTGAGGCTTAACTTGGTTAAGCCTGGAGAATCCGAAGCATCATCGTGTCGCGTAATTTGGAGACGCACAACCACAGCGACGACGCGAGGTGGGCCCCCGTTTCTCCACTGTCGTGACGTCATCGTGTCACGTGGTGTGACGTCATGTATCACGTGATTTGGAGGCGCACAACCACAGCGACGGCGCGAGGTGGGCCCCCGTTTCTCCACTGTCGTGACGTCATCGTGTCACGTGGTGTGACGTCATGTATCACGTGATTTGGAGGCGCACAACCACAACGACGGCGCGAGGTGGGCCCCCGTTACTCCACTGCCGTGACGTCATCGTGTCACGTGGTGTGACGTCATGTATCACGTGATTTGGAGGCGCACACCCATAGCGACGGCGCGAGGTGGGCCCCCGTTTCTCCACTATCGTGACGTCATCGTGTCACGTGGTGGGACGTCATGTATCACGTGATTTGGAGGCGCATAACCACGGTAAGGGCTGAAGTGGTAGCTAAACAGTATGCTTCGCATAAAACCTCTTAAACCCATTCTGCGGTAGGGGCAGTGACGGAGGATGTGGCCGGGCTCCCCGCAGTGGTAACAGAGCGGCCGATTGTTTGGCGTACGCCACACGTGCGCTTTGCTCATGCGGGGCCTGTACTCATGCGGCACAGATGGTACTGCTGCGCTCGGGTACTGCAGAGATGGCACTGGCATGGGAACGAAGGGGGAAAAGGCTTGCATCGCTGGCCCAGGACTTCGTAGTGCCTCGCTGTACGTCATAACAGAGGGCGCCGGGTGTGGAGCTGGGGGCGGCTGCACAGCTCGTCGGATTTCGTCACGGACTACGTCCGTTACGGCAGCGACACTGGCCTGTGGAGCTTCCAAGCGAAGTTTAGCCAATTCCTCGCGCACAACGCTTCTTACAAGCTCTCGAAGCTCCTCGGCGGGCAGCGACGTAGGCGTGTACTGGGAAGCGGCTGCTACAGTAGCCTCACGTCCGTAGTGCGCACCCCGTTCCTGTAGAGAGCGCTCGATACTCGTTGCCTCCCTTGTGCCACTTTTCTTGGCGGGTCACGGACAAGTCCGGCAAAAAGCTGTTCCTTCACGCCGCGCATTAAGTGGCGCACCTTCTTCGCCTCTGGCATAGCAGGGTCGACCCGATTTAACAGACGCGTCATGTCCTCGACGAACATCGCAACGCTCTCGTTGGACTGCTGGGACCTCTAGTGCAGAGCGATTTCAGCCTTTTCTTTTCTTTCGTCGGTGGTAAACGTCGCTAGGAGTTCTCGACGAAACACTTCCCAGGTGGTAAAGGAGGCTTCGTGATTTTCGAACCATGTTTTTGCTGAGTCCTGCAGCGCAAAGTAGACATTACGCAATTTGCGATCGCCGTCCCATTCGTTGAAGCCCGCCACTCGGTCAAACTGGCCAACCAGTCTTCTACGTCCTCGAACCTGTCCCCGTGGAACGGCGGCGGCGACCGAGGTGCGTGAAGGACGAATGGCGGGGCATTCCCGGAATGCGAACGGCAAATATACCTACACAGCAAAACCATGACCGAAGTGCCGCAGCAGATAAGAAGTGCTCTGACAAGCGCCATGCTTGGCTTGCCTTATATATACCCACTGAGAGCGACGCACTATATTGCCCTGTGAGGCGTTTTCTGTGCAAAGACTGTGGGCCCACAAATTATCGCAGAAGTGCCGTACTGGTCGTGTTAGAATGTAGGGATGATTTAGGCCCGAATTACTGGTCGAAATTTGCGTCAAAAATAGGTCAGCAGTCGAACTGTCAACCAACAGATACACGGGTGCCTAAGGGAGCCGGCCGGCCTTGCCGGTCGTGGTCCTTTTCGCTGGCATATTCGGGCCCGGAAGTACCCAAGGCACATTTGGCGGTATAATGCTACCACCTTCTCGGCACGAAGTGTAAATAAGTGGGGATTACCTTCCTGCTAGAAGTTACCATAAACGAAAGGATGGCAGGAAAAAGAGAGTTTTCACTGTTCCCCGCTATTTCGAGCTCTAGATTGTTCCACGGTAGCTTCAAATATGTTTACGCGGATTGCCCATTTGTTAGAATTAATTATACTTGGACGGATTAATTGCGTATTTACGAAAGTACTCTTTAAATACATTGCCAACACCAAAATGCGATTGCCCGAAACTCGATTTCGAGCATCAGGTTGTTCAACGGCAGCATGAAGTGTGCTGGAAATATGCGAAGGCGGGCTGCCAATTTGCTAGAATTTCAGTATTCTTTGGACGAATTAACTGCGTTTTTAGGGAAGTACACTTCAAATACGTTGACAACACGCAAGTGCCATTTCCCGAAACGCGAGTTCGAGCACTCTACTGTTCAACGGAAGCTAGAAATGTGCTGTAGATACGTTTAAAAGGACTGCCTGTTTGTGAGAATTGTAAGTATACTTCGGATGAATTATTTTCATATTTCCGAAAGTACACTTTTAATACATTGACAAGATGGTAAAACTGCATACTGATATGTTTTGCCGTACTAGTGGCGTGTCCCACCAGGCATCGAGTCCAGGAGCACCGCCGCAGTGCCGAAGGAGGAAGGGACGTGGGCCGGAGACGGGGAGTAGGGGAAATGAAGGAAAAACTGTATTTACATTTTTACATGATTATTTACAAAAATGACAAACAAGGTAAAAACTGAGAAGTCTCAGGGAAACGTTGAGCGTATCGCTCAGGGAGTCGCTCCGGGAATGGCTTTTCGATGAACGGCTCGAGCGCTTTAAATAGACCGTCCCGAGATCTTCCCGCCTTTTTCAACCAATCGTAGGGACTTCGTCCGGGTGCTCCAAGGTCGTTCACCGCTTCGTCGTCTTCCTCGGCTGAGGCCCCTGGATACTTGGAAATGTCCAGAAGGGCGTGTTGACGGGCTAGGCGTTTCCGGCCAGGTGGATTCCATATCTTTGTTCCAAGGAAACGTCAAGGGCGAACACCTACAGCGTCGTCAACTCGCTTCATCCGCTGAGGCCCTTGGATACTCGGAAATGTCCAGAAGAGCATGTTGACGGGCTAGTCGTTTCCGGCCAGGTGGATTTCATATCTTGTTCCAAGAAAGTGCCCCAAAGGCGACCACCTGCCGCGGCGTCACCCCGCGGTTGACAAAAGAGCTAGGACCGGTTGAATGGCAGGCGCTTGGCAGACGCTTGCCTCCGCAGGTGGCAGCTGGCATTGAGACATTGTTACCCTGACAGATGCACACACAAAGTCGCATGGTCAATACTTGGGTGCCTTGGGTGACGTTTAAGGGGAACTCCGGAAGACACGTCGTGGCAGTTAGGCAGAAGTGGTGGTACCAGGAATCCAGGAGTCGAATACGTCCCTCGTGACGGTTCTACCTGTCATGAGGTTGCATGGGAGCGCGTGCATGAAAGAAGACCCCTTTCGCAAAATCACGCACTGCATCTGGGCATGGCCTAAGTGGAGACAGGTGTGATGGGAACACACAAAGAGACTTAAGGGGGGGGGGGGGGGGGGGTAGAAACACAACAGCACGTCCGCCGCCCGAAGAGGTCTCGTAGTGGTTGCAGCCAACGCTGCTGCGCGCAGAGACCTGGAGTTGTGTCCATTCGGCTTTTGGTCACAGCTGGGCCCAAAGGTTCTTCTTGCTTTGTTGACAACTGTAACGGTCTCAACCAGCAAGGTACAAAGCCCAACAAGCAGAAAGCGCCAAACCGACGTCAAGAACTGCCAAGCTGTTTTCGGTCAAGAAAGACTCTTTCGAGTAAATGAGTTGTCGCGTGAAATTTACGTCCTCCTCCGAAAGTTGACAAGTTTGACCAAACCAGAATACAGAGAGCTTGTTTAGCCAAAAGGGAGGAAACATTTTCTAAAATTTTGGTGGGGTGCCGTAGCACGGTTTATGTCACAGAAAGCCACCTCCCGTGAGAGCACAAAGGGAAGGTGGAGCTGCTGAACACACATACAGACAGACAAAAAATGAATGCCGCTAAAGCAAAAAAAAGAAAATACAAATTTGCATAGCGGATTAACGTCTGGGGAGTCAGGAAAGGGCATTACACGGGAAAGCTTCGGATGAGGCCATCAGCGTTGCCATTACCTCGGAATTTTCTGCAACGCATGTAAACTGAGTCCAGCAATGCCAAGCTCCAAAATTTCGCTCTCATTTCACATAGGAGAGTGTAATGAACAAAAGACAAAAAACAAGCATTAAACTCAATATGAGATTATGCCTCGTATCCGCCCCTTGCGCGGCCGCGGTCCGACAGCTGCCTTAGCAGATGAGACATTACATAATGCTAGGAATTTCAGCTTGCATTTCTGTACAGGAGAGTTAAATGAACAAACAAAAACAAGCATTTAACTTAAGACGGGATTATTCCTCGAAAACTGTCCAGAAATAGCGTTACGATTAGAGGAATATACTGGTTCCTATTATTCCGCCGCCCCCTGCGCGGCCGCGGTCCGATAGCTGCTCTAGCAGGTGCAACAGGACACAAGGCTAGGAATTTCAGCTTGGGACCCTTAACTGTTCCTCGTCCAAGTCTCGCGGTTCTGAAGTTTGTCTGACGCTCAGAAAGCAGAACGCGAGAAGGGAACGAACGAGTGCGAATGCCGTGCCAGCGTATCCGTCTCTCTCGGATTGGGTTCGCGCGTTGCGTTCTCTTGGCTTGTGTTCCCACGGGGCGGGTGCGAACTCTTGAGCACCGAGGTGCCAAATTGGGGCGGCTACGCGGTTCGGATTTCAGTCGAGCAGTCAACAAGAGCCGCACTTTCCCCTTAATTAACTCTTCCCGTTTGGCCACCTCTATACGCTGCCGCTCCGTGGAAACCCTCGCTCTTGGTTTGCGGGGCGCGTCAAAGCCACACTCTTAATCTGGTTCCACTTATGTTCCACATAAACTGAGTTAGCTCACCAGTTTCACTGGAACAAGGGGTATTTTATCTGGATCACACTTAATTATGTGAAACCATCAGAATTTTTCATTTATATTTGTTTTTCTTTATGTGGAACAGGCCGTCCCGCAGCGAACCATGCAGGTTTAAGTGGAACTTCCTGGTTGTTGAACTTATTTTGATCCGCTTATTTCTCACGCGTTCCACATAAGATCTCAGACCGCACGCTTGAGAATTTTCCGCATTGCAACCTTTGTCTACACCCCGCAGTGTAATGCACCACGAGGATACTGTTATGGGTCAATGCGCTGCTATATTTGTATATAAGCCACCAGAATCGTTTTCACTTAGAGTTGTGGATCGATTCGGCCTCGCCCTACCATCAACAATAGCCACGGTTAGCTTCGTTGGAAGAGCGACTGTCCCGCAGATAATGGTGGTCCCGGGTTCGCTTCCTGTTCAGGACTGAATTTTTGAAGCGAAAGCTTTACTACGCCAGGTTTTCAAGAGAGCAGCGCCAGTGAGTTTATCCTTGAATTTCCCCTATTGGTTGGGAGAGGTCATGTGGCGAACTGACGTCATCACAATCTGCCCACCATGGCAGATGGCAACAGCACCATCGGACTGTGAGCAACCTCTTTACCGTGGTAGGTGGAGATTAAATTGATTATTGGTTTGGTTTGTTTTATGGGGTTAACGTCCCGAAGCGACTCAGGCTATGAGAGACGCCGTAGTAAAGGGCTCCGGAAATTTCGACCACCTGGGGTTCTTTAACTTGCACTGACAGTACACGAGCCTTTAGAATTTCTCCTCCAAAGAAATTGGACCGCCGCGGCCGGGATCGAACCCGCGTCTTTCGGGTCAGCAGCCGAGCACCATAACCACTAAGCCACCGCGGCGGGCTAAACTGATTATTGGCTGAGAGGCCACCTAACCTTTTAACAAACCAGCGACGCAGAGTCGGAGGCTTCTCCAACTTCGGCACTGGACGAGGAGATGGTTTCAACTGAGACGGAGCGCCGGAACACTTACTTTGTGACCAGACTCAGCGAGTGTGACGACTCGGCTACGCGTGCATTTCATCGACGCTTTACCGACAATTCGTTCGGCGGTGTGCGTGGCGTTTGTGAACGTAGCCATGCAAAGGAAGCTTTAGCTTCTCACCATGGTTAGCCAAAGTTTAAACCACAGCTAATTTTTCTTGAAGCATCGCATTTTTTTGCCTATTTTTTTATTATTGCTTTTGCCCCGTGCTTTCGCTGAGTGTTTTGCCTTTCCTCTTCTATATCCTCCTCCTTGAGGACGTCTGCCACGCGAAATCATTCAACAAAGAGCGGGATAGATGATGACCTTTTACCGTCTTTGAGAGTCACATTGTGCTCTAGCTTATAAACGCCTTTTACGCACCCACGGCCGCAGCACATAAAAGGCCCCCTATATGCAATAAGCAGGGCGTCTTGCAACTTCTCGTAACATTTTAGTATAGGATGTTAAAACATCCATTTCGTGTTTGGACTCTAAAGTGAAAGAGTTCCATATCATTGCAGCAGAAAGCTTGAATATTGTACAAATCCGTTGAAATCCGTAGTTTTCTTTTTATTTCAAACGTATACCACGATACCCACACCTAAAGCGCAGCAGGGACCAGAAGATTGCAATGCATGACCATTACGCTCGAAACGGCAGAAATATTAAAGAGCCACTGACGCTCTTTCCAAGATCGCGGCACTGAACCATGGTAGCGGCGTGCGCATTTAGGTGCCCGCAAAATGCTAAAACAGCCCTGTGCTACGCAGTGTTAGTGCATGTTACTGAGCCCAGACGGCAGAAATTACTTCCGTGCCATCACAAAGTCGTCAACACCGCCCGCATACACAGCCCGTACGGAGCTCGGCAGTATGACGCAACTAACGTTCATGTGCATGCAACGAAACCCGCCATGACCCGCGCCGACGGCCCCGGACATGCAGGAGCCCGAAAAACATAACACCATAGTAAAGAAAAGTTCCTCCCTTATGAGAGCACAGATTTTTTTCTCGCAGCCACTAACACGACCACAGCGCCACCGCTTCGTCAACTGAGGCGCCCGCAGCGCTGATACAATATCTCTCTCGCGCGCCACTGGCGGCGAGCTCCGTTAATTTTTGCGTTCATTTTGTATTCCGCACTACGCCGCGATATTTGAGTACCTTCCGCCAAGAGAGGACGCCGCGTCCTTTGGATCGCTGAAAATTGCTAAAGGTAGGTGGTTTTTTCTTATTTACTGTAAGGTTAATTAGTGGCGCATGTGTGTTTTGTGCTCCTGCTAGGTTAGTCATTATGCCGCGCCTGTGGGTTAGAGCAGGAACCAACGGTTGGAAGATTGAAACGTGCACATGTTCGCTACGCACGCGGGCAATGGCGTTGTCAGTTTTGCGGACAGCGCTCGCTGTTCTGCCAGGATCCTCTTCTCGGTTCCTAAAGATATTGCCAGAAATTCTTTGTCAGCTATGACCGCCGTACAATTAGGAATGCTGTTCAGTTGTACGGCGGTTATGTTTAAAGTAGCAGGAGCTGCTAATTCCACGGCCGGCGCCGTTCGCGGCCGTTGCGTTCCGGGCGCTTTTTTACGTGTGTGGTCAGGTTTACGCGCGCTCGTCATGGACCTTGCGAATTCGGGTTCCGCAACGAAATGGACCATACGCTATAGTTTTGGTTGTGGATTGCAAGTTGCCGGTGCGGGGCGGATTTCAGTTCCGGATTTCGAATTACGTTAAGCTCGATCTGTGCCTATATCAAGCGTAGAAGGTGCCGATCGACAAGCCCTGAGGCATCGTTCTTATTCTGAAGTATGTATACTAGCTAATAGCGCCCTCTATATTTCCCTCGTTAAAAAGTTAGCGGCTTCAAAAAGGTGAGCGAAATGATCCTGTGCCTTTACGTCCAGGTAATGTAAGCGTGCGCAAGTTTGGTTGTATGGTATCTGGTTTAGTGTTCATTCCTGTTGTAGCATATACGGTGCGAATCGTCGATCTGTTTTGTAGACGCCACGTAAATGTGATTTCTTTGCGTGCAATGAATGGCATATTGAACCAGTTGTCAGGGCGATGAGGAAAATGTGATAAAGTATATGCTTGTTATTTGATAAGCTTTTAATATTGCCAGGGTAACTGCATGCAATATCACTATATTATATTATATTATATTATATTATATTACTATATTTTTGAAAAAGAGTAAAATTTTGAAAGCTCCTGCAAATATAATGTAAGCTTATGTGAGGTCTATTTTGTGAAATAAAGATATCTTTTTAAATATGCTTTGTTCCTTTGCCGAACTTATGTTTAAAGGATTGTACGAAATGTAAGCACTAAATTGATGCACTCATCTTTTTCATATTATGGTTTTCCCACAGTGCAAATTCATTAGCTCTGTAAGCTTGGCAAAGAAAACAAGAGAACTGCATGCAAAGAAAGTAGCTGCTGCATCTATTGTTCACAATGCTGATGTTTCTCAGCCAGCTGTTTCTCTAAATGATGCCCTGCTTGAATTGAAGGTAAAAGTAGCCTTTCTTTGCTTATAATAAATGGTTTCTACCTCAGTAGTATACCTGATGATGCAAATGCACAGCTTCAAATGTTACGCTGGTATTACAAGACCTTGCAGTGACGTAAAAGGCATTGCAATGATATGCAATGTCCTTGAAACAATCATGGGATTTCAGTGCACACAGTTTTCGGCTGCCGTGTGATTTTGCTAACAATACTCATTGGAATGAATTTTGTAAAAGTTTTTGTTGACACTTAGGCACTACAAGATGCTGCGTTTGATGCTGGGCACTTGAACCTGACAAGAATGAAGGCCCTTCTGCATGTAACATTTGCGGCTCATAAGGCTGAGACTCCACAACAGCTGCCTGCCTACTTATTGAATGCAGACGTGGTAAGAGTATGCTAATTTGCTTTTGGTTCTTGTCAAGAATTTTGAACAAGCTTCATAGCACAATGCAACCTGCAAAGCACTTCAGCACATTCCCTATGAGTACAGATAAACTGTTCTGTTGCTGGTAGTGATCACTTTTCTCAGTGCATGTCACTAGTTGCATATTCCTTCATCTGTAAAGAGCTATTGCAAGTTGCATTGGAAAACAAGGATGTGGTTTCAATGTAACTTACCCTGGAGCACATAAATAAATCAGCATATATGCAGTGCATTACAGAAGTGTCATCTGTACAGGTAATGATCGGCAGTATCTGGATCATTTTAGTGGCCTTACCTTTACTTATGTAAAAATAGGAAAGGTAGAGCATAGATTCTGCATTTCGCAATTTGCCCTAGCATCTCTGCATTTGGTGTCTTTCTGTGTGAGGTCCCTATAGACTCATGAAATTGTCAATATTTTTGATATCTTTGCAAATTATGGGCAGTTTTCTTACGAAGGTCGAATAATAGTTTCTGTAAAATATGTGCTTAAGTTGGTGTGTTTTTTTGCAGCTTACACTTGAAGCAGAAATTCTTTTTAAAGCAACAATGCAAGATATGGAAAGATAAAAAGAGATGTCCAGCAGACACTTCAAAGGGGAGATTTTGTGGAGCTGGATGGGTATCTTCGACCAAAAAATTCTGAATTCTGTGTGATCACACAGGTAAGACAGCTTCCTTTTGTAATTACTGCTGACAGACTTAAGCAACAATGAAAATGCATGAAATATTTGGGGTCCCTGGGCAGCATAATAGGTATTTCTGTAATACTTGGCTGAAAATGTGCAGGAACCTGTGGTGCATGTTTATTTTATTGTTTAATATAAATGATGAATTTTTCTTGACAAAGAATGTATGGAGGGTAGCATTCAGTTCTTCCACTGCTATAAAAAATAGCCATTCAAATGAGTGTTCACTGGTATCCATTCAAAAGAATGCAGAATGGAAATCACGATAGGCAGTGATTAATGTTTTTCATGCTTAGTTAAAATTGAGCTTAAAAAAACTGTAGACACTTAACATTTTGATTCGTGTTTTCTTGCTTGTGGTGATGTGTGAGGCGTTATTATGCATGAATTACCACCCGGTGTTCTCCTACCACCAATAAATAATTTATAATCGCATTTCTTTCTCATGCTGTTTCGGTTTCAACAGCCGAATCAGGACTCTGACGTCAGTGTATGCTTGCAGGTCATGTGAGACGTGAAAAAACTGCAGTATGATCACTGCTTCCTCATTTGTTGTCATTGTGGTTCTTGAAGAAGGCTGACTTCAGCAGTGCAGTAAATCAAAACAAAGAAGCAGTGACTACATGGACGTTTTTCCATGCCTCACGTGACACAAAAGCACTTTTTGATGTTACAGATATCGTTCAGCTGTTGAAGCCGAATTAGCATGACAGAAAAAGTTCAATTATAAATTATTTAGGGGCCTAGGCTAATATTACATGGTGATTCATATGTTGTAGTGTCTTTCGCATCCTCGTTGAGTAATTTAAATGAGCATTTATTGTTTTACATTTGAAATAATGTATCATGCAAATCATCGTATCAAGGCAGTCAATGAATTGTTGCGTATAGCCTGGACTGTTTTTGCATTAAAGGGGAGATGCAACACTGACAGGCCCGTACCAGGCCCATGTATCATTACTGACGACGGACTGATAATGATCGTCACCAGGAAGAACACCATTGCCATGGCTCCCGGCTCATCTATGGAGAGTGCCCTTATTTTGTGCCTAGCTGTCTACTTCATTTTGGACCTTTCTTATCCGCATGCTTTTGGCTAAACCTTGGAACTAGTTCAGACATTGCTGCTGCAAAACGAAAAATTTGATAAAGGCTGATATCCTTCAAACTGAAGAGTCTGCTTAAAGGCCACCGACTTATTTAGACACAGCCATTTCTCTATAGTTCATGGTTTTGATAATAAAGGATTGAAGGTTTCGGATAAGCATTAAGGTAAAGCTTAACACATCAAATATAGCATCTTAAGAGACAACTGTCATATTTGAAAATAAAAGCCTCAATTTCCTCCGAGTAATTAAGTATTGTATTTTTTGTGGCAGTGAAATAAAGCTTTGATGTAATGGATGCTTGTGTTCATCAACCATGAACAACACTCCTCAAGTGCAAGCATAATATCTGTGTATTATTGCCCATTTGTCTGTGCAGGAGGCGATTTTAGGTTGCATGGTGATGAAAGAAGAGTTTTAATATCTCTCATCCCACAACCTCAAGCTTTAAACTTAGGGGTGCATCAGACTCTATTTGTATAGTTTGGCTGATGGACTAGGTGTCCAACCAACAGAAATCATGATTGTATACTGTGAATTTGATGCAAGAAGTGTGGTTTAAGGGTACAGGAATATGCATATAGTATATCTGTTAAGAATTACTACAGAGTGATTTCATTCATATCAGGTGTATTGTGGACTTTATATTTCACCCTATAGTCCCTTGTGTGCAGTGCACTGCATATACAATACTATTGTGAAATAATTTAGTTAATATATAGACAAAATTATTTTACTATGGTTTGTACAAACAGCGCACTGCGTGCAAGGAACTCTAGAGTGAAATATGTGGTTCACAAGATACCTGGAACGGGGTTCCAGCTATCTATATGATGCAGCGTTCCTGCTAAATTCCTGGAACGCTGTTTCAGATATATAGGCGCAGCACTGTTCCGGCTAAAACCTCGGAAATTTGTTCCACATATTTTGGAGTATCTGGAGCATAGTTCCAGCTATATAGGTGGAACATTTTTGCAAAAATGTTCCAGCTACTAAGTGGATCCTTAGGTGGAACCAGACTAAGAGTGTAGCCATCGCGGAACCGTCACAGGTTAAGTCGTCGGCGTTCGTCTCATTGTCAGTTTGGGATCCAGCCTGCTATGGCTCACTACCGTGAGAGTTTACAAGGGTTACAGGGCCACGTTTGCCCTCTTCACCCGCGTGCTCTGCTAGCGCTGCGAATTCTGGAGCCTTCGAACTGGTGAGGACCTGCGCAGCGTTATCTCCAAAACTAAGGCCGTTTTCTTTGGGCAGCATATTGAAGCGATTTGAGAAAATCGAGGGATACTGCATAGGCAGGTTTTGGAAGACGGCTGCCTCGGTCAGACGTAGCTCGAGCGGGCTCTCGATCGCGACGCGGGCAGTAAGTTGGTCGTGTTGGATACCTTTCCTATCCTTATACTGGCGGTACAGCAGGCCAGAACGGAGCTGGAAAGTATGTTCTTCCGTGACACACCTATGTCACTTTGGTGACTCAAGTTGCGTAGAGATTCGTCTTTGTCTTGCTCAGCGGTGAACGTTTCTCTGTCGACACGAAGGAGTTCGAGAAAGCCATCCGAGTGGGGTAACACAAGATTGGTATTCAATTCCGCACCTAGCCCCAGCTCATCACTTGCGCCTGATTCGGAAGACTCACTATAGCTTGCACTACTATCGGTGCTCTTTACCCCTGTGCTAGAAGTGAGTAAGTCCTGGGCTGGCTCGTCATTAGGTAGCGCGGAGCCGTCACGGTTTAAGTCGCCGGCGTTCGTCTCATCGTCAATTTGTAACAAAGCCTGCTCTAGCTCATCACCGTGAGAATTTATCAGGCTTAGAGGTTCAGGTTTGCCCTCTTCAACTACGTGATCTGCTGGCGCTGCGACCTCACGAGCCTTCGAAATGGTAAGGACCTGCGCAGCATTATCTCCAAAACAAAGGCCTTTTTCTTTGGGCAGCATATCCAAGCGATTTGAGAAAATCGAGAGATGCTGCTTAGGCAGCTTTTGGGAGACGGCTGCCTCGGTCAGACTCAGCTCGAGCGGGCTCTCGATCGCGACGCGGGCAGTAGGCAAAGACACGCAGTATTCATTCTCGATTTTAATTTCTTTTCGCTCCGAAACCTCCTTATTTAGTGTTGAATTCCTCTCCGCGCGCTTTGCCGCTAAAATTCGTTGCAACTCCAAACGCTTTAGAGCAATTTGTTTTTCTAACCTGTCGGCCTCCTTCTTAGCGGCTTCCTCGCGGTAAAGGCGTTCTTTTTCAACCCTGACGGCCTCCTCCTTGCGTTCTTTTTCAATCCTGTCAGCCTCCTTCTTAGAGGCTTCCTTGCGGTAAAGGCGTTCTTTTTCAACCCTCTCGACTTCCTCCTTAGCCTTCCTGATTCCCTCCTGAATGACTTCCCAGGTCTCCAAAATTTTGTCTTCCTCCTTAGCACCACATTCCTTAATAGCCTCAATCAGCTGCGGTTTTCTGCGACTTTTCCTGGCCTCAATACCCAGCTTTTCACACAGCAACATCAACTCTGGCTTCTCTAGCTTGCTCAAATCCATGGCAATTCCCGAACGAGGACTTTCAAAAATAAGCTGCTACGTGAAATGCTTAAGCGAGCACGTGCAGAAAAACAATCTACAGAAAGTGATAAATTTCCAGAGTTATGAAGCCTGGCAGCTTCTTAAAGAAAGTCAAGCGCTCACCACTGCTGAAGCCAGGACCAAGCGTGGACGATCCCGCCGCTGCCAACCAGTTGATATGTTTTGCCGAGCTAGTAGCGTGTCCCACCAGGCATCGGGTCCAGGAGCACCGCTGCAGTGCCGAAGGAGGAAGGAACGTAGGCCGGAGACGGGGAGTAGGGGAAGTGAAGGAAAAACTGTATTTACATTTTTACATGATTCTTTACAAAAATGACAAACAAGGTAAAAACTGAGAAGTCTCAGGGAAACGTTGAGCGTATCGCTCAGGGAGTCGCTCCGGGAATGGCTTCTCGATGAACGGCTCGAGCGCTTTAAATAGACCCTCCCGAGATCTTCCCGCCTTTTTCAACCAATCGTAGGGACTTCGTCCGGGTGCTCCAAGGTCGTTCACCGCTTCGTTGTCTTCCTCGGCTGAGGTCCCTGGATACTTGGAAATGTCCAGAAGGGCGTGTTGACGGGCTAGTCGTTTCCGGCCAGGTGGATTCCATATCTTTGTTCCAAGTAAACGTCAAGGGCGAACACCTACAGCGTCGTCAACTCGCTTCATCCGCTGAGGCCCTTGGATACTCGGAAATGTCCAGAAGAGCATGTTGACGGGCTAGTCGTTTCCGGCCAGGTGGATTGCATATCTTGTTCCAAGGAAGTGCCCCAAAGGCGACCACCTGCCGCGGCGTCACCCCACGGTTGACAAAAGAGCTAGGACCGGTTGAATGGCAGGCGCTTGGCAGACGCTCGCCTCCGAAGGTGGCAGCTGGCGTTGAGACATTGTTACCCTGACAGAGGCACACACAAAGTCGCATGGTCAATACTTGGGTGCCTTGGGTGACGTTTAAGGGGAACTCCGGAAGACACGTCGTGGCAGTTAGGCAGAAGTGGTGGTACCAGGAATCCAGGAGTCGAATACGTCCCTCGTGACGGTTCTACCTGTCATGAGGTTGCATGGGAGCGCGTGCATGAAAGAAGACCCCTTTCGCAGAATCACGCACTGCATCTGGGCATGGCCTAAGTGGAGACAGGTGTGATGGGAACACACAAAGAGACTAAAGGGGGGGGGGGGGGGGGGGGTAGACACACAACAATATATATATACTTTTAAAAGACTGCCCATTGGTTAGAATTGAAGTATACTTCGGATGAATTGATTTCATATTTACGAATGTACACTTTTAATACATTGACAAGGTGCAAAAACTTTCTACATATTTTTTCACGTATTTGAAAAGTGCTCGAAGTATGCTTCTAGTCAGGTATTTTCGGCATATTTTAAGAATATATTTCGAATACCAAGCAAGAAATTTCAGGAACGTATTTTCTAAATGTTTTAGTGCATTCATGAATACAAAATATGTTTTACCCGCCGCGGTGGCTCAGCGGTTATGGTGCTCGGCTGCTGACCCAAAAGACGCGGGTTCGATCCCGGCCGCGGCGGCTAGAATTTCTTTGGAGGAGAACTTCTTGAGGCCCGTGTACTGTGCGATGTCAGTGCACGTTAAAGAACCCCAGGTGGTCGAAATTTCCGGAGCCCTCCACTACGGCGTCTCTCATAGCCTTAGTCGCTTTGGGACGTTAAACCCCATAAAACAACCAAACCAACCAACAAAATATGTTTTAAATACAAGTTAAATAGCCCACCGTATATTTCAAACGTATTAGTTTTTGCTAAGGGCAATAGCGTCGTCCAGGTAGACCAGCGCCATAGTCCACTTCATATGGCCTAAGACGCGATCCATGACACGTTGAAAGGTAGCTGTAGCATTTGAGAGACCGAAGGGCATATGGTTGAACTGGTAGAGGCCGTCGGGAGTCACGAAAGCCGTCTTTTCCGCATAATCGGAGTGAACAGGCACCTGCCAGTAGACCGAGAGCAGATATAGGGTAGAAAAATAACATGCCCCCTTCAGGCGGTCAAGTGCATCGTCGAGGCGGGGCAACGGGCACACGTTGAGACGAGTAGTAGCATTTAACTTGCGATAATCACGCAGAAGCGGCGTGTTCAATCCTTCTTGCGCACAAAGACGACAGGGGAGGACCAAGGGTGACAAGGAGGGGCAATCATTCCCTGGTCAAGCATGTCACATACGTTCTGCTGGATGACTCTCCGTTCGGCTGGCGCTACACGGCTATGTTGGTGATGAATGGGACCCGGTTTGCGGTGTTGATCCGGTGTTGGGCCTAGGAAGTGCACCTAAGTTCACCGGCGCTTAGAGCAAGGCAACTGCGATGCTCGAGCAGCAAGCCCTTCAGAGAGGCGAGCTCCGCGCAGCTCAGGGTGGGCTCAAAGTTAAATGCTTTCCATGATAGGACCACCGGCGCAGGGGTGTGGCGAGATGGTTCTTCAGGTTGCAACGACGCAACCGGTGATCCGGAGTTCAAGAATGAGGCTGTACCAAATTGCGTGCCGGGAGTCAGCACTAGCTGTGCGCGGCTGATTTTGGGCATAAATACGTGGACCTCTCCTTTGAGAAAAGACAGAAGGCTTAGAGGGGAGGGCATCTCTCGGGCTGGAGCTGAACACCGGATGGGTTCGAAAAGTACGTCCTCTGTGATCGGACTGTCAAGCTTGGCATACACCCAAGTTGCCGCGCCCGGTGGCAGAGTCACGCCGGACGCCACAGTCACAGCAGTGACGTCGATTGGCTTGGCTCGACGTGGCCACTTCGTTGCGAGGTAACGCACAGATCCTGAAGCACGCTTGGTCGCCGACACCAGGGACTGCCGCAGGGCGACACCGAGACTGGAAATCCGGCTAAGCCAACCCGGCCCACATAAAGTTCGGCTCGCCCCAAGTAGCACAGGTAATCGGCCCAGTATTGGAAATGTATTCAAACCATCAAACCATCAATTGCCAATAATGGGCCGATTACCTGTGCTGCTTGGGCCCGTGGTTCTGTTGTGGTAAAATTAAGGATGACTCCGGCTTCCTGGCACCACCCGCACCCGAGGACCACTAGCCAAATAGGGCTGTCCGCGACAACAAACTCGGTGGAGATGGTCTTTCCGAGCGCTGACAGGTTGACGATGACATGTCCGACTTTCTCCACCGGGGCGCCGTTAAAAGCTAAGAGCCGGATTTTGGCGGCTGGAAGAAGCAGGTGGGGTGCGTTAACAATAAATGTTTTGTCCGGTACGTTGACAGCCGCTCCGGTGTCGACCAAGCCGGTCGAGCAGGGCGACGTCAACGAGCACGCAGGGAGCTTCAGTTGTCATCGAAGCCAATGAAAGAAGGGGACGCGGCGAACTGAGTGTGGGGACGGACTTTATCCGGGGGCACCGTTCCACCGAATCGTTTTCCGACGTCGGAGGACCAGCACAGTCCCTCGCGTAGTGTCTCCTCAGGCCGGAGCGGAAGCAGGTCGTGCGGGTGTCGTTACGCACACGTAGGGTGGAGGCCGCTGTAGGGACTGCGAATCGAGGAGCCTGCACCGGGAGCTTGCACCGGGTAACCATATCCAGGAGGCGCTCAATACCGGCGTCCAGCCGCTGCGGACGACCGACCCCCTCCGAGCGCCTAGGTCTAGCGGTGCCGGCCGCTGCGTCGTCGAAGCCATCGGCTGGTGGCGGAGTCGTCTGGAACGTCGTGTACTTGATTCTGGGAGCGGGTGAGCGGCATGATCCCACCGCTGCCACCAAATGTTACGGGACGGCGGGCCCGCGCAGAAAAAGCCACACAGGAACGCAGGAGACCCAGGAAAGGACCACCGGTCGCGGCGGTTCTCTTTGGTTCTCTACCTCTCGCCCTAGCGCCGCGCGCTCTTTGTGATCAGCGTAGGTCGTATACAGTAACAATATATATATATATATATATATATATATATATACATATATATATATATATATATATATATATATATATATATATATATATATATATATATATATATATATATATATATATATATATATATATATATATATAAGCCGAAATGGAGGCATTCCGAAAAGAATGAGATCAAGGGCGGCACAGAGGACCGGTGCACCACTGAGAACTAATTTTGTCAAGAAGCGGCCGTACCATTTGGAAAAATATCGCAGTGTTCCGGAACCCAAACTGAGCGAATGCCTTTCGCCCATTCAGAAAATCTACTCAAGTGAACGGCTCAAAACAGCATCCCGCGCGGACTCCAAAGCCACCAAAACAGAGAGGAAGAATGAAAGGAAGATGGCGTGGGACGCATTGTAGGGAATTTTTAAGGAAACAAACCCATCGGCGGAAAACCCGGGGTCGTCTTTGTCATCGTCGTTTTCGTGGTCGATGTGACTGAAAGAATAAACCTAGAGGAGCCACGTAGTTGGTAGATGAGCCACGTACATCACGTGGCCTTGTATCTTGTGACATTATCCCAACCTGCGCAACAGACAGTCAGCAAAATACCCACCGCAGACGATGGTAGTTAGTGACTGGTCGCTAGAAGTTGTTCACGAAGAGCAACCTCGGTCTCCGTTTCAAACAGCCGCCTGCCGGGGAAGTGGCGCATTGCTTAGCCACCGCACAACTGTTCCAGTAGTGGTATTAGTGCTTTTAGCGATAACTGAATATAGCAGTTCACGCAGGAGTACCTGAGGAAAGTATTTTGGGGCCTCTGCTCTTCTTTTTCTACATCAATGATCTGGTAAACATTGACAACACAGCAAAATTCATCATATACGCTGATGATACCAGCGTATACTTTGAATAGGGTCTGATGCCGATCTTCTTATTTCACGCGCAAAAGTACATTTAAATAAACTACAATCTTGGAGTATTGTTAATTCGGTTGCCATAAGCAACAGTAAAACAACAGCTGTTTTATTCAGGCCGAAAAACCGTAACATAGACAAACAGGCCATACTCCATCTCGGCACTGCAAATATTGAGATAGCGTCACAAGTTAAATGGCTTGGCGTTCTCTTCGAAAGAAATATGTCCTGGAATGCTCACATAGATGCAGTTGCAATTCAAATTTCTCGCATTACGGGGATTCTGTGCAAATTGCGATATTTTGCTCCTGTTTGCATTAAACGCCTTATTTTCAGTGCCCTGTTTACTTCAAATATTAACTACTGTCACCTAGTGTGGGGTACAACTACTTTGTCAAATATTACTAAACCTCACATCCTACAAAAAAGGCAATTCGTCTAGTTGCAAACGCTGCATACGATAGTCACACTGCACCTCTCTTTAAGGAACTAAACATTATCAGACTTCCTGTCATTTATAAAACAATGCTCCTTAAGCTTTATTCTAACGGAATTAAACAGAATAAAAACATTTTAGGCGGCATAACAAACCTCACACCTAAACGAAAGCACGGCATACCCACACTACTGAACCGTGGAAAATACCTCAAGCACGCACTAAATATTCTCAACAAAGGAGTTGTTTTATAGCCACAATACTGTTTTTTATGTAAATATATCATCACCGCATTAATTGCACTTTCTACCTTTTTCTGTATTGCACCGTACATTGTATACTTCTTTAAACACTCTCCTAATCTTGTAATTGCCTTTGCTTATGCATTGAGTTTGTACCACATCCTCCGATGTCTGATGCGTTGTGTTTGTATTGTAGTTTTGTTGCCAATGCCATGTTTTTAGGGGCTGTGAACCCCGTCAAGCCCAGTTAGAGGCTTTTTGTTTCGCAGCATCTGTAATGTTCATGTTGGAAAAAAAATGATGCTGATGATGATGCCTAGTTCCGCATTATGGGCTTTAACGCATTAACACTCTCGCGTCATAATCTTAAGGCGGAGCTTCAGTGTCCCCTCCAGTGTTTTGCAGCTACGGCGCGATGCATCCGGAAAGCATAGAGCGTCGCCGCTTATGCAGTAGCGGAAACCGTAGCAACGAGTGACCGGTGAGATGCCCAACTGAAAGGTACAGTACTCAGCACTAATTCAGAGGCAACATATCTCGTGCACTGTTGTTGACGCACAACGGCTAATGCGAATCAAACGCTCTGTACTCGCCCCTTTGCATACATCACAGGAAGCGGAGAGCGGCTGGCAGGTTGCTACACTGTCACCTTCGTTGAGCTCTCCGGCGAGGATCAGTGTGGCTCCCGAGAACATGACGCCGCACAGCGCGGCGAGGTGGTCTACGGAGGAGCTGCTGAAACGGGTGTAGACGCGGCATCCCCGGCCCACGCCCATGGTCTGCAGGCCGGCAGTGATGCCCCGGAAACGCCTCAGCAGATCGCCGTGAGACACCGCTTTCTCCTGGCAGAGCTGAAAGCAAATCAGGACGGGGTTCCGAAAGTACTTTAATCACTTATATGGTTGCGCTAGGTAGATCAGTGAGGTATCAGGAATTTGCCTGATTTGCGGACGCTAGGATCTAAGTGGCACTCCGGTGGAGCAATTGCTGGCAGAATCCACACGCCTAACACCCCACCAGTAGCTCGCTTCATCAACCTGACATGAACATGTTCCAGCTAGCCCCAATCAAGCGCACGTTTTAACTTTAGGTGCATTCAAGTTCAATTGCATATTTATATGGTTTGGTTTGGTTGGTTTATGGGGTTTAACGTCCCAAAGCGACTAAGGCCATGAGAGACGCCGTAGTGGAGGGCTCCGGAAATTTCGACCACCTGGGGTTCTTTAAAGGGAGACTGAAGCACTTTTTCTGAAAATCGGGCTGGCAGCGGCTTCCTATAGTTTTTCATACTGTATACTGGAATATCGCATCCAAATAAGGCAAAAACAAGCGCGAATTGCCTTTTTTAGCCGAAATATGCGGCCTGTGCGAAATATGCGGCCTGTGCCGCGGGGCACGCCGCGCGGCGCGCCGCCGCCCGTGATTGGTCAAGAGAGGTCGTGACGTCACTTTGAGGACTGGAGAAGCTGCCGATGCGGATCCGGCGCTGCGTTGAGGGCAGATCGCAGCTTTCCGTGTCGTTGTAAAAGCGAATACGGCGACTATTTTTTTTACTGACCACCGAAGAAAAGGATACTACAGTTTGCTCATTCCACGTATCACCTGAAACCAAAAAAGACACAAGCAAAAAATTCTATGCCTAGCACAAGCATACGCCAGCGTCAAAGACGCGATACAGACCATGCGTACAAGGTGCCAGCACAACATCGGCTCGTATTTTCGAAAAGGAAGGGGTGCGAACAATACTCAAGTCAATTACCACCACCGGACGCCTCCTGGCTCGCCCGGAAGAGCGTCATCCTAAAGAAAAGGCCCAAAGCACTGTGTAAATCCTGTTCTCAGTACCCGGCGTTGCAGGTTGGGGCAAGAAAGTATTTCAAGTGAACGATGAAGGAGCACAAAGTTGGTGTCAAAATTAGCGAAGCGCAGTGGCCAAGCACTGCGAGGCATGTGACCACAAGATAGTGACGCAATCATGGTGCGCTGGAAACCAAGCCAAATACGCGCACAAATACGCTTCACTCCTGGCGCGTTCAGCAGATGCCAGAAAATATAAATCGCTGCCTCGGAAACGTTCGCCCTTCCTAGATTTGCAGTTTAGGTTCAGTGATGTAGTTGCCAACTATATGTGTGTTTAAAAGCCAAGCTAGCTGCAACTCGCCCGCTGCCACAACTTTATGAAGAAACCGAGTAAGGTTGCGGTGTTTTTTTGCAAAAACTCGGTTGGCATTCATTTCTCTCATAAATTTGCATCCGAAATCAACGTCGAACGCTTTTATTTTAATTGCTTAGCTAGGATTAAACGAGATGCCGCATATGAAGAGCTTCGATGCTTGCTTGCTTTGCTTTATTGTCCTTTGCTCTGCTTGCTTGCTTGCTTGCTTGCTTGCTTGCTTGCTTGCTTGCTTGCTTGGACACGTCGAACCGAGTATAAAATCACTAACCGAGCCTTGCTGAGCACGTCTAAGGAGGTCTGGCTGCACCTAAGCTGAGGAGAGCGACACATGTTTAAGCCTCTATAAGGTTTCTTCAGGGGCTAAGTGAGCATGTTTCTACTTTTAAAAGAGGCGCTTCTTCGGAATGGTGACACGCCTCTTATGCGCGAGGAAATCGATGGAACTGTGTCATGGCTCAGCCGCGCCTTTTCGACAGAAATCTCCAGAGATCACACTAGGACATGCTCTGCCTGTAGCCGCTCTTACGAAAGTGTTTCGAGCAGAGTAAGCTTGCTTTAGTCGGCTTGAATTCTTCGTCACAGCAGCGAGCGGTAGCGCTGCGAGCTTGTGGTCTTGCGGAAAACAGTGGAAGACGACACAGTCGCGGCCGTAGTTGTTCGTGGACACGAACGCAGAGTAATACCTGTTGAATCTGATTCTCAAGGTCGGCTGACACGCTTTGTACGTCGCAACGCACGCAGTACGAGGAACAACGCATGCAGCACGAGAAACAACGCGCGCTGAAAGCGCGCTCGGGTGCGCCGAAGCATCCCCGGCTCCTCAACATGACGTCACGATGGCCGACATGGACGAGTTTCCCTCTCCGCTGTTCCCCTCTCCTGCGCTCGCGCGGGGCGCGGCAAATTTAAACATTGCGTTTTTAATGGGTGATTGCGCCACTGTTTTAGTCAAAATCGAAAAAATAATTTCACAGACGTGATCAGCAATGAAACTACTTCAAAACCCTAGAAGGTTAGCTGATTCGAAAACCGCTTCAGTATACCTTTAACGTGCACTGACATCGCACAGTACACGGGCCTCTACAATTTCTCCTCCAAAGAAATTCAACCGCCGCGCCCGGGATCGAACCCGCGTCTTTCGGGTCAGCAGCCGAGCACCATAACCACTGAGCCACCGCGTCGGCTGCATATTTATATATATACATGCATACACAAAGCAGGACATGCAGGATATATATATATATATCAAAAATTATTTCTTGCCAGCTGATTGATTAATATAAGATAAAGTCACCAGAACTTGAAAACATAACAAGATTTAATTCACGACGTTTCGGCTGGGGGACCAGCCTTTTTCGAAAAAGGCTGGTCCTTCAGCCGAAACGTCGTGAATTAAACCTTGTTATGTTTTTCAAGTCCTGGTGACTTTATCTTATATATATATATATATATATATATATATATATATATATATATATACATATATAATAACACATGCTATAAACACAAATAACATAGATGCTAACATGCTCTTCGATCCCTACACGTGGCGCGACTTCCCATCTTCTAGCAGCATACCGTGTCGAAGAACTGCTGTAAAAGTCTGACCTCCAACCAGACTCATTTCAACTCGTTTTCCAGTGACTACCACTGGTTTGCTTAGCCTACCACTAATTCCATTGTCATACCTGCCTGCTGAACATGTGCACCTGAAAACCCTTTTCAACTTTGAGCCTGTTTTGAGCCGCACATCAACTGTCGCCCACCACATTGACAGCGGTTCTCATGCTCCTCTGCGTCAGCGCCCCTATCGTGTCTCTACCACCGAGCGCCGAGTTATTGAAGTCCAAGTTGACACTATGCTTCAGAATGGCGTGATCGAACCTTCTAAGTGTCCGTGAGCCTCTCCTGTAGTCCTCGTGAGGAAGAAAGACGGTTCTATTCGCTTCTGCGTTGACTACCGTCGCCTAAATAAAATCACGCGGAAAGATGTGTACCCTCTACCGCGTATAGATGATGCATTGGACTGTTTACAAGGCGCTGAACTTTTTTCTTCGCTCGATTTACGCTCCGGTTACTGGCAGGTACCCATGGCTGCGGAAGATCGCCCTAAAACCGCATTCGTCACCCCCGATGGCCTCTTTGAGTTTACCGTCATGCCTTTCGGTCTGTGTAATGCTCCTGCTACATTCGAGCGTATGATGGACACTATTCTGCGTGGCCTGAAGTGGAAGACGTGCCTGTGTTACCTTGACGACATCGTGGTGGTCTCGCCGGACTTTGCGACCCACCTCTCTCGCCTGAAGCAGGTCTTGACATGTCTTGCGAATGCCGGTCTGCAGCTCAACTTGAAGAAGTGTGGTTTCGCTGCTCGTGAGCTGACTATTTTAGGCCACGTTGTGTCCAAGGAGGGTATCCGCCCTGATCCCGCCAAACTTCGAGCTGTGACTGCGTTCCCGAGACCTACTACCATTAAGCTACTCAGAAGATTCTTGGGCTTGTGCTCATACTTTCGGCGTTTTATACGGAACTTTGCATCCATTGTCGCCCCGCTGACTCAGCTCCTTGGCCATAACTCAGACTTTTCCCTGTGGTCACCAGCATGCGACGCCGCCTACAATACCTTGCGCCGCCTCCTCACAGCTCCGCCCATCCTGCGCCATTTTGACCCCCAGGCGCCCACCGAAGTGCACGCCGACGCCAGTGGTGTCGGCCTCGGCGCTGTGCTTGCACAGCGCCCCTCTGGATTCGGCGAATACGTGGTTGCTTATGCCAGCTATACTCTCACGAAAGCCGAAACTAACTACTCAGTAACGGAAAAGGAGTGCTTGACCGTTGTCTGGGCACTCACAAAGTTTCGACCTTACCTTTACGGCCGTCCTTTTGATGTGGTCACTGACCATCCTGCCCTCTGCTGGCTTTCATCGCTCAAAGATCCCTCCGGCCGGTTGGCACCATGGGCTCTTCGTCTCCAAGAATATAATATCCGTGTCGTTTACCGATCTGGTCGCAAGCATACAGACGCCGACGCTTTGTCTCGCTCGCCGCTTCCAGCCGACATTGCCAGCCTCTCTGCCTTGGACCCCGTGGCGTTTACGCTCGACGTCAGTGACATGCCCGCCGAACAACGAAAGGACCCATAGATCGCCTCTCTTACTGACTACCTCTCCAACCATTCGCAAGTTACCCCTTCACGCGCCGTTCGCCGCCAAGCTTCCCACTACGAAATTCGGGATCACCTCCTTTACCGGCGCAACTACAATTCAACTGGACGGAAATGGCTCCTCGTGATCCCGCGCCATCTACGGACCGAAGTATATAAAGCTTTCCACGCCGATCCGCAGTGCGGTCACGCCGGACTTTTCAAGACGTACACTCGAATCCGTCTTCGCTACTATTGGCGCGGTATGTACAACTCGGTTCTTCGGTACGTCCGATCATGCCTGGCTTGCCAACGCCGCAAACCTGCCTCTCACCGTTCGGCTGGTGAGTTACAGCCTCTCATATGTCTGCTTAGACCCTTCGACCGCATTGGCACTGACTTCTACGGCCCTCTTCCGAACACAGCTGCCGGCAATCGCTGGGTCATTGTCGCGGTTGACCATCTGACGAGATATGCCGAAACCGCCGCGCTCCCAGCTGCCACAGCCCGTGATGTGGCCGGATTCTTATTGACGCACTTCATTCTCCGTCACGGTGCTCCTCGCGAATTGCTCAGCGACAGAGGCTGTGCTTTCTTATCTGACGTCGTTCAAGCCCTGCTCGCTCAGTGCAAAGTCATTCACCGCACTTGCACCGCCTACCATCCGCAAACAAACGGTCTTACTGAACGATTTAATCGCACCAGCGGTGACATGTTCGCGAAGTACATTGGATCCGATCACACCGACTGGGACATTGTGCTGCCTTATATCACCTATGCATACAACACTGCTACGCAATCCAGCACGGGTTTCTCTCCGTTCTTTTTGCTTTACGGTCGGCATCCATCTGCTCTCCTTGATACAGTGCTCCCCTACAAACCTGATGCCTCTGAATGTACCACCGTTACCGAAGCTCCACGGCACGCCGAAGAATGCCGCCAGATTGCCCGATCTTTCACGACCGACTCTCAATGGCGCCAAAAACATCACCATGACACCACTCAGAAGAATGCACTACACTTCGAGCCCGGCTCGCTCGTGTGGCTATGGGTTCCATCCAGCAGTCCCGGCCTCTCAACAAAACTGCTCTCCAAGTACCATGGGCCCTACCGTGTCGTTGAGCGCACTTCGCCAGTCAATTCATTGTTGAGCCTCTTACACCACCTTCTGATCTTCGGCGCCGTGGCCGTGAAACTGTACATGTGCAGCGCCTTAAGCCGTTCTACGACACCATCGTATCTTCGTCCCCTTAAGTCGCTAGGATGGCTCCTTTTTCTCTGGGGGGCATTGTGAAGAAGAAGATGGACCCCTTCGTTGGACGCCGATAAAGAAGAAGCGGTTGTGGGATTGCCATCGCGCAGATCGTGTTGGTCTTGGTCGCCCCGCTCCATCGCCGACCTCGACGCAGTCCCCGAAGTCCTTCTTCTACACAATCATCTTATGCGAAGTTAAGCTGTGTGTCGCGCCCAAGTCTCGCCCCTTACCCAAAGTACACACACACTTTCTCCTCTTATTGATAGGCACTTTCGTTGCACAAGCGCTGGCGTCATTAGCCCCTCTCCTCCGAAGGCATCGACCCGATGCCGCCACGAATACAGGAGTGGTCTCGAGAAAAGTTAGTGCGCCCTTTCGTAGTAGGGCTTCAGGCGAACCACGGGGACCACCTCGGGGCGGGAGTGGCGTCGAGATTGTTGAGTCTCATGAGGGACGACTTAATAATTCAGGGCTCCAAAGCGTCGCACAATTCGGTAATGACCAAAATAGCGCCGCAAGAAGGCCGCGTCGTCGGATGGGGGGCCAACCCCAGACAAGAATACCCGGGAGGTATTGAACAAGCTGCCTCCGTAGGTTGTAGCGTTGCGCGTCCTGGCCCTGTTGGTCCTGAATGCGAAGCCGTGCCAGTTGGCGGGCAGCTTCGGCAGTTGTAAACAGGATGCAACGTCGTCATATGGGTGGTCGTCGTCATGAGGCAGCATGTCATCGAGTGTTGTAGTCACCTGACGGCCATAAACGAGGCTAAGCGGCGTCATGTTGGCGGTTTCTTGTACGGCTGTATTATACGCGAACGTTACATAGGGCACGACGTTATCCCAGGTCTTATGTTCTACGTCTATGTACATGGAAAGCACGTTTGCAAGCGTCTTCTTTAGACGTTCCGTCAGTCCGTTAGTTTAGGGATGATAAGAAGTCGTTCTACGGTGAGTGGTGTGACTGAAAACTGGATTAAGGTGCAGGAGCTCAGAGGAGAACGCAGCCCCTCTGTCCGCAATCAAAACTTGTAGAACACCGTGACGTAAGACGATTTGATGCGCAAAGAGCTGGGCTATTTGGAGAGCGGTGCTACTCGGAAGGGATGCTGTCTCTGCCTGACGCGTGAGATAATCAGTGGCTACGATTATCCATCTTTTTCGGAGCCTGATGTATGGAAGGGTTCAAGCAAGGCCATGCCGACTTGTTGACACGCTTGCGAAGGCGGCTCAATATGCTTGAGGAATCCGGCTGGCTTCACAGGCCGAACCTTCCGGCGCTGGCAATCCCGGCAAGTGCGGACATAATGTGAAACGTCAGGACACAGGCGAGGCCAGTAGTACTTCTCTTGAATTCCGGCTTGTGTTCTAGCAACACCGAGGTGGCCGGAAGCTGGTTCGTCATGGCAGGCGTGAAGAATTTCTTTGCGTAGGGTCACGGGGACGACCAGCAAATATGGCCTAGCGTTGACAGTGAAGTTATTCTTAAAGAGAACACTGTTACGTATGCAGAAAGACGACAAAGCGCGCCTGAAGGCTTTAGGAACTCTGCTGCTGGCACCTTCAAGATAACGAATGACATTGCGAAGATCGGGGTCGGCGCGTTGATGCTCGGCGAAATGGTTGGTATGCATTGCCCTCAGGAAGAATTCATTGTCATCAGCAGCGTCATCCGGAGCTGGTTGCACAGGAGCACGAGACAATCAGTCTACGTCTGCGTGTGTGCGACCCGATTTGTAAATGACGGTGATACCGAACTCTTGAAGTCGAAGGCTCCATCTAGCTAGGCGGCCGGAAAAATCCTTGAGATTGGTCAGCCAGCATAGTGCGTGATGATCGGTCATAACTTTCAAAGAGCGGCCATAAATGTATGGTCTGAACTTGGAAACTGCTCACAAGATGGCGAGGCATTCTTTTTCAGAGGCAGAGTAGTTGGATTCAGTCTTGGAGAGTGCGCGGCTGGCATAGGCGATCACACGGTGTTGGTCCCGCTGAACTTGAATGAGGACAGCGGCCAAACCAATGTTGCTCGCCTCGGTGTGGACCCTTGTGTCAGCAAGCTCATCAAAATGCGCCAGTACGGGGTTGACTGCAGGCGGCGTTGAAGCTCTTGAAACGCCTTCTGCTGTAGTGGTTCCCACCTGAACGGCACATGCGCTTTTGTGAGATCAGTAAGAGTGAAGAAATTTCGAGAAATTCTCCACGAAGCGGCGGTAATACGCGTATAGCCCGAGGAAGCGACGAACATCCTTTTGGTCATGCGGCGGTGGAAAATTGGCAATGGCGGATGTTTTTCAGGATCTGGAAGGACGCCTTCTTAGTTCACGACATGGCCTATAAACTTTAGCTCTTCATATGCAAAATGGCATTTTTCGGCTTTTAGAGTAAGGCCTGATGACGTTATGGCCTGCAAGACCTCCTCGAGGCGACGAGGGTGCTCCTGGAAAGACGGGGTAAGAACGATGACGTCGTCCAGGCAGACAAGAAAAGTTCGCCACTTCAAATTCGCAAGAACGGTGTCCATGAGTATTTAGAATGTCGCGGGTGCCGAACAAAGACCAAATGGCATCACTTGAAACCCGTACAACCCGTCTGGAGTCATGAATGCCATCTTTTCGCGGTCTCTTTCATCTACCTCAATTTGACAACATTCAGACTTGAAGTCTACGGAGGAGAAATATCTGGTGTTGCTTAAGCGATCCAAGGCGTCATCAATTCTGGGCAGTAGGTACACATCCTTTTTAGCGATGTTGTTAAACCGACGGTAGTCAACGGAGATTCGTAAGCTGCCGTACTTCTTCTTCACAAGCACTACAGGTGCCGCCCACGGGCTCCTAGAAGGGCGAATAACGTCGTTTGCGGGCATTTCTTTCACCTGTGTGCTAAAAGCCTCATGTTCTTTGGTCGACACTTGATAAGGGGACTGTTGGAGTGGCGGAACATTTTCATCTGTAATAATGCGATGTTTCGCAAGATGCGTCCTCCCGACGCGTGGCGACGATGCGAATGCACCACGGTAGCGATTGAGCAGTTCCCACACTTTGTCTCGCTGCTCGAGCGGAAGGGTTGAGTTAATGTCGTACTTAGCACCTGCAAGTCCGTCGGGCTCAGTTGTTGAAGCAGTTGTTAAATTGTGCACACACCTAGTTTCACTAAGAGCGTCAATATACACCACAGTCGTCCCCTTTAAGGTGTTCGTGTTCGTTGCTGAAGTTGGTGAGAAGGACGCTGACCTTGCTATGTTCAAGGAAAAAAAACGTCCTGGCGACAGAAATTTCTCTGTCCAGTAGCAACAGCGGCTTGCTTTCGACGACACCCTCAATTTGTCGTATGTGCTTTGAGCCAACGGTTACCATTACACTGGAATGTGGAGGCACGGTCACGCGTTCGTCCAGAATGTTCAGCGCCGCTGGGAGAACACTATCCACGGATATGGCCTTCTCGCTCGAGAACTTGACGGACGTCGATTGCAGATCAATAACAGCACCGTTTTCGGTCAGAAAGTCCATGACGAGTATGACGCCGCGGGAGCACTTAGCTAGCACTACGAACGTTGCCAAGAATGTTTGGCCTTGCACGGTTACCCTCGACGTGCACATCCCCATAGGTGCAATCAAACGTCCCCCTGCAGTACGCATCTGTGGGAAATTCCAAGCGGTTGTGGCCTTTTTAGTGCCGCGCCGAATTGTCCACTAAGTACAAAATAATCGGCACCAGTATCCACCAGCGCGGTTGCATCGCTGCCGTCAACCGAAATTTCTAAGTGGGCAGTTGGTGGTGTCTTACTTTGGGGAAGTGGAGGCATTCGGTCTGGGCTGCGGTGCGTCGAAGGAGTTCGGCATCGAGGAAAGGCCTCTTGGCCATGGAGGGGTGCATCAGGACATCGGCTAGTTTTGAGGTACGTGGGCTCTGGAATCGTCGAGACGGCTAGGGAATTCGGCGTTGGTTGATAACTGTCTTCTGGCGATGGAGGATCTTGTACACTTTCTCCTTGAGCAGCCGCACCTCCAGAGGCTGCTGCATCTAGTTTCCCCTACGCGGACTCTGAGACTGGCCTCGTCCTGGTGAACTGTAGCAACGCGGTGACGGATATCGAGAAAAACGGCGCTCTACGGAGTCCGCTTGCGAGATGTAATCCACGACTCCTGCGGTCGTTCTCCATGCATCGGACGAGTACAATCCTCGAAGGCCCATCTCCTTGTACGGGCAGCGGTGCCAAACATGTCCAGCCTCACCGCAATGGTAGCAAAGCGGTTGATTGTCTGGCGTTCTCCAGACGTCCGTTCTGCGGCGTCCTAGCCGCAGTGGAGAATTCGGCTGGGGAGGTGGAGTCCGTGCAATGGCGGAGGCAGGTGTGTCGTAAGGTGGGTTCGGCTGGGATGGAATAAAACGCCGTGTGACTGCGGTGTAGCTAAGATGGTGGGCTGAGGCTGCATACGGCCGGAAACAGGTAGTGGTGTACAAATACTTAGAGCTTGTTGCACCTCCTTGCGGACAACGTCACGAAGTTTGCTATCCTGAGGCTGTTCCTTGACCGGAAAGAGCTTCGCCAGGTGCACTCAAAGCGATCGATGCTGATGGAAAAGGAAGTATCTATGAGTGAAGATTTTTCTGCGGCGACACGTAAGGCGAGAAAGCGGCTAATTGACTATGCGAAAGAGTTTGGTTTAAAAGTCAATTTAAGGCACAACAAACTAATTGCCAATGGCAAATGCTATGGATATAATGCGGAAACTGACCTAGTGTTTGAAATTGGACCTGCTCTAAACAGTGAACGCATTCAGTCTCCGCGCTCCCTTCGCTCTGGTCGAACTCTAGCTGGTACTGGAACGTAGGGGCCCGCCAGGGGTGGTGGTACTGCCATTGAGAACATTGGTCTGAGTGTAGTTTTTACTAACATAAGAAGTCTTTTGCCCAAAAGAGATGACTTGAGTGCATTGATAAATGATTGTAGCGCTGATATTATTGCCTTAACAGAGGCATGGCTGTCTGATAACGTGTCCAACAGTGAACTATTTTTTTGTGAAAAAAATTACAACATATTTCGATGTGACAGATATGAAAGGCAAGGTGGTGGTGTTTTACTTGCTGTCAACGACCGAATTGAATGCTTTCGTGTTGCCGTAGTGACTAGTTTAGAAATTGTGTGGTGCTGTATAACTTTCCGTTTTAAGAAAATTGTTATTGGTGTCTGCTATCGACCACCGTCAAGCCCCATTAGTTTCTGTGAAGATTTACACGACTGCCTCAATACAATTTCTGTGCGCTTTCCGGATGTGAGCGTTTTTCTTTTAGGAGATTTCAACTTCCCAGACATTGAGTGGAATCATGGTAGTCCAGTCTTTCTTTCTTCGTGTTCCAATTCTAACCACTTCCTTCACATATGTTCCGATTTCGGATTATCGCAACTTATTGAGCTCCCCACACGTGTCACTCCCACTGCCTCATCCCTTCTTGATCTCATCCTCACATCATCTCCAGACATCGTGTCTTCTATCATTCATTTGCCTGGGTTAAGCGATCACATGATAATCAACTTCAACCTCTCTCTACCCCTATCACGCTCACGTAAGCAGTTCAAATATATCAGAGATTACAGCAAGGCTGACTTCCAGGCTATTAATAACAATATGTCTTTATTTTTAGATGAATTTTTGAGTGTTTATCTCGACCGTAGCGTACATCGTAACTGGGAGATCTTCAAATCTAAAGTTTCTGACCTCGTAAATAAATACATACCAATCAAAAAGGTATATAGCAACAGTGCTGCACCCTGGTACAACAGGTATCTTAATAGGCTTTCCAATAAGAAAAAAAGACTTTTCAGGACAGCTCGCTTCACACACTCTGCTGTCAGGTGGTCCGCGTATAAAGCCGCTGCAGTCGCTTATTCAAAGGCATTAAAATCAAGCAAATTTACCTTCTTAATCAGACTCTTCCAGCTATGCTAAGCAATGACCCGAAGCAGTTTTGGAACACAGTGAAAGGCAAAGAAAATACCACCATACAACTATTTACCCCGGATGGGGATCCAGTTCCTGACCACCTGTGCGCATCGCTTCTCAATAGCACTTTTATCAAAGCCTTCTCTAGCCCCACCGGCACTTCCGTCCTACCTTCGCTCATAGAATATCACTTTTTACCAATGGATCCCATCGTCATCTCCTCAGAAGGAATTCGTGGCATTATTAACCAACTTAAAACGTCATCCTCTTGTGGTATCGATGGCCTCAGTACTAAATTCTTGAAAAATACCGTAGAATATTCTTCCATTATTCTACATTGTATTTTTTCGCAGTCTTTAAACCATCACACCCTTCCAAATGACTGGCTCACCGGCAAAGTAATCCCAGTGCACAAATCAGGGGAAACGCAAGATCCACGTAATTATCGTCCCATCTCACTTACTTCCGTTCCATGTAAAGTTCTAGAGCACATCATATTTAGTCATCTTGTTAATTTCCTAGAATCAAACCAGTTCTTTACTCCGAAACAGCATGGTTTTCGCAAATTCTTCTCGTGTGAAACGCAGTTAATGATTTTCACTAACGACTTGCATGTTTCTTTAGACTCTGGACTCATTACTGATTGCTTATTCTTAGATTTTTCCAAAGCCTTCGATAAAGTCAGTCATTCTCTTTTACTTTTAAAACTGAGCCAACTTAACATTGACCCTAATGTACTCAATTGGATTCGTGCCTTTCTTAGTAACCGTACTCAGTTCGTCTTCGCAAATAACCACGACTCTTCACCAGTGCCAGTACATTCAGGTGTGCCCCAGGGGTCGGTTCTTGGCCCGTTATTATTTCTAATATACATCAATGACTTACCTTTAAAGATTTCATCTAACATGTGCTTGTTTGCTGACGACTGCGTAATTTACAGAGTAATTAATAACACTGATGATATTATTCAGCTACAGACAGACTTAAATAAAACTTATGACTGGTGTCAATTGTGGAAAATGGAATTAAACATATCTAAATGCAAATGCATGCGCGTAACCCGTAACCAGCAAACGAGCCCAGATTATTTTATTAACGACACTCAGCTGAATCCAGTCTCGTCTTACAAGTATCTTGGCGTTAATGTTTGTTCTAACCTTTCTTGGAAAGCTCACATCAGGTTCATTACTTCAAAGGCTAACCGCATGCTAGGGTACGTCCGCAGGAATTTTTCATCCTCTCCACCTTCATTGAAAATGCTACTGTATACTACACTCATTCGTCCGCAACTAGAGTACGCATGTTCAATTTGGGATCCTGACACCATCATATTAACAAATGAACTCGAGGCCGTGCAGAATCGAAGCGTCCGTTTCATCGTTGGAAACTACCATCGCACTGCCAGTGTAACAAAAATGAAATCTAATCTTAAACTCCCCTTACTCTCCACTCGCCGTAAGCTTTCACGCATTTGCCTCTTCCATAAAATTTACTATCACAATCCTTGCCTGAAAGCCATCTGTGTAAAGGCACCATCTTTCATCTCGCCTCGCATAGACCACAATCAAAAAGTAGCTGTTCCACACTGCCGCACAGTGACCTGCTCTAATTCCTTCCTCCCTAAAACATGTCGTGACTGGAATAATCTTTCACCCACAGCCACCTGTGTTAGCGACACTGCGCGTTTTAAAAGCAAATTACTCGCACTATTAGAATTAGACCAATTACGATATGTTGTTTACTCATATGTAGACTACATAAGCTTTCTTTTTTTTGTAATCTTTTTATTTATTTCTTTTTACTCCTGTACTTTTGTTCTCAATGTTTTCGTCATCTGTCTTTAGGATCTTTCAATATTGTTCGTATATATAGCCCTGTTTTTGATCTATGTATTGTTTTCTTCACTGTCCCACCCCGTCTGTAATGCGAAAGCCCTGAGGGTAAAATAAATGAAATGAAATGAAACAGCGGTCGTACAAAATTAATTTAAAAAACACTAAATAAAGTATTATAATTTCTGAACAATACACTCGATAGCTAAACAATCAAATAGCATTAAAATATTCAAGTAAGGAGGGACATAATATTTATTTTTTCTGGCATAGTGATACATAGAGATTACGCAAAACAGATTGCTGATATTAACGGTCATCGGAATAAAAACTGGGCATTTGATGAGATTATGCTAAAAAGTAACTATAATTCTGGAAGTTTCACTCAGTTGATGTCGCCTTTTTAACAATCTCCGGTATTGGTAACTGAATGAGAACTGGCATGCATTAATTACGCTGTAATTTGCTACTTCAAATCTTTATAATTCAACAATTCATTCTTGATCAAAAATTAGTAGTTACTAAAAGTTTTCAGGGATATTTTAAGATAATGAATGACGTTGTTTTTTTTAATTTCGTCAAAGTTGTCCTTTTTTCAAGCTTTTGGTCCATGATTTAAACCCCTAATTAAATATCATCTGACAGGTCAAGAAGTACAAATTTTGTCGGGCGATAGGAAAGAGAATACATTATTATTGAGAAAAACTTGCAGTCGCAAGTTTTTTCTCTTTGCTGTCACAATATTTCCTAAAAACTGCCTCTATTAGAATGTATTACTTTTTCAACATTGTGATTTTGGAGCCGCAAAATTATAAAAGCTAAGAAGTGTTTTTGCACTGCTTCCAACAAAAATGATTACGTACAGTTATTGAGCAAATAATCCGGTTCTCCAAAATTTTGTTTTACTTTCTGCGGGGATCCAATCTAGCGGTTTTGGCAAGTGGTGAAGTCGGCGGTTTACACCTCATGTGGTATAATATTTTGTCCCCAAAAAACTGAGGAGTTTCTTGGAAAACTAAGTACCATTCCTTTGTGCCGGCACGTTTTCCCATCTCGTCTGAAAATTTAATTCAAAACTAAATATGGCCGTGATGTACACTTCGATTGCCGTCCTTATCTGAACATATCTTTACAGACTACTGCGCAATCAAAACTCTCCTGTACACCGGACAGCTGTGCTTGAAACCTAATACTAAAGTAAAAGCTTGCTCAGTGGTGGTATCTATTGTAAAGGAATTGTATTATTTTATACGTATGGCAACTTTAAAAATGGCTAAAAAATCGACATTCGCGCTTTCTTGCGAAAACAGGATAGTTGTCTGAAAATAAGCAATCGTGAACGAACTGAATGATAGCCCGAGTTCATGGTGCAGTATGAGAGAAGAACTAGAACCAGGGCACGCTGCAGACTGGTTATCGACGCTAGGGTAATTAATGGTTGGGTACTAAAGAAAACGCATGTTCTTTCTGCCAATTCTGTGTTTATAGTTGCGGATCTTTTACTTCATTACTTTGCATACAGTGTCTTGCAAAAGATAGTCAGATATACTTGATGATTACTAAGTACTGTAGGCATCAAAACTGCGAAGCACGAAAGCGAGAATCGGAGCCACTTTTACTTAATAGCGATTTAAATGTGCTCAGTAGCGATAATATAGGGACGGACGCGAAAACTTAAAGGACGTCCGTTATGTCTCATTCTGTCTTCACTTTCGTTAAGCCTATTATGTGTCTACTCAGTGCATTCAAACTTTCATGCTTCGAAGAATGTCACCATCGTAGCATCCCACCCTGGAATAGTAGAAACAACACGGCAAAAGTGCATTATTTTTGTCCAAAGGCTTCAAAGAAACAGTCGGTTACAGCGGTGCAGGACCTGCAAGAGAGAGACCCCCGCCTAATAGCCTAATGTGCCTCATTGCAGGGATGGCTGAGAAGCACATGAGAATTTTTGGCCGAGCATTCCGAACACGCTATGTTTATTGAGAGCTTGGTTGGAAGTCCGCGTTGTGCCGCTTATCGGCTGCTGCTCGTTCCCTGAAGTGCGTTGTTGGACGAACTGCGCTGAGTGTTTCTGCGCAGGTATTCAACCCCTCGGAGGGCACTGGCGCTCGGGGATGCAGCCTCCGTTGGGCACGCGGATGAATCCCCTGCGGCAGAAACACCCGCTCACGCACTGAAACGTGCAGAATTGGGCCGGCGGTTGGCCGCAGACGGGTGGGCAGGCGCTGCCGCACATGTTGAACTCCTCGCCGGGACGACAACCCCGGTTTGGACGGCCACCTGGGCATGCGAGAAAACTTTGAGAAGACTGTGGGGCACGCCGCAGGAACGAATTACGCTTTCAGTTAGTTTCTTACCGAAGTGGCGCTCACTACATTACACTTTTTAAAAAATGCTACAGTCTTAACATGAATTAGCCTATATAGAAGTAAAAAAGAAGTAAGCTCTCCTCTATCACCCACTCTTTTAGCGGCACGGTAGACTGCCGAAACCCTAAGGTAGATTTCTATATCTAAACGTACGGATTACTTCAGGTTGGAAACGGAAAGAAATTCCGTCTTGAAAATGTTCGATGTTCTGGCAGTTCTGAAGGTTTTACCCGAGGCTTCGATCTCCGCTGCTTTTTAATCTCGAGCGCTCCTGCGTCGTGTTTAAAAACCTCCTCCCATTTCTAACTGCATCTAGTTACTATGGTTTGCAGAGTAGATATTCCTCCGTTGTCAAGAGCAAGCATTCTGCATATTTAGGGGCCGAAGTGTACTCGTGTACTTGGGCAGCATACCCTGCGCCTAAAAGAGGTTGCGCTATAAGGAAGCCTAGTCACATTTTACCCACCTACAGGATCTCCATGTTTACAATGCAGTCTCAAGGAAAACGTAGTTCGGATGCTTAAGAAGCTGCGTGCAAAAATTACAGTGCCAGCTGAATAGTGGGTGACTTGGATTTATGTACTGAAGAGACAGCACAATCGAAAAAACGATAGGCAAAAAGACCCGCATCTAAGCAACGAGTGAAACCTTTCAATCCGCAGTGGTATAGCAACTTCTCCCAAAATTTCATGCTTTTGCTATACGCAAAACTCGATGAAGAACCGGTGATTGCCGTGGTGTCCGTGTATCTCTACAAAAGGCACTTTTATTGCACTGACCTGCCCGCAATTTTCGTCACCTTTTACCTGTTACCTGATCTCCAACAGAAGCAATAGAAGCAAGGTTTTACAATGCCCAGACAGCTGCTTCGCCTCTTTCCTATTGCTGAAGTGGACGCCACAGAGTGATGTTCTCTAACTTCAATAGACCTAAAAACTGCTGAGAATATTGACCACGCAATATACTTCTGCACTAACTGAAAACAGAGTTTTCCTTGTGGTATGGACTATGTGTGGGCTCACGGCCTTGCACAAACAGAGTAGCTGTATATCGATAAAATGTTTTGCTTCTTTTTTTTACACAACATTGCGCACATAACTGTTCAAATTCCGTGCAAGAGTAGAATACGAGGCGTAAGAACACTGGGCTCAAGATCTGGAATAATTGTGTCACCAGATATTAAAAATGTGAGCCGTGACAATGCGTGCCTTTAGAACTCCTCGGAACTATGCGACACGAGAAAGTCAAGCATGGTTTCACTGCTAGAATGAGAAAAAGCGTTACTATTTACGTGACCAAAGTTAAACCCATTCTGAGTCAATACTGAGGACCCGAAGGAGAGACGGTTTACTTTGCTGCAAAAAATGTGAGCACTCTACGACCTCTCGCTCTGCGCTCGGCCGAAGTGCCGATTGCTTCTTTACCTCACACCTCACCGCCGGCCACGCATTGGTTTGCATCTATCGGTACCCAGGGATCAGGTGACCACACATGAGGCATCTTAGTAGAGTTCATTGCCGGCCCCAACGCTCTGTAATCCACCGGAAGCATTCTTTTAGCAGTGTCATAAGCCAGCTTATCAACAGCGATGGAACGCCACTCAAAATGTTTCGTTTCATCTCCAGGACGGCAAAATGTTTCCGGCTGAGTTTTACGGACAGGAGTTACGCATGATTAGAAGTGGGCGTAACTGTTACACCGGTCTCTGCGTCATAAAGCAGCACATTTCGAAGTTCAAGTGTACTGGAGTCTTCAAAACATTTGCACAAAAATAAAATCTGCTTGTGCGCCTTCGCATTCTGTTTCAATACTACGCCTAAAGTTTCTATTCGATTAGGACTGAACCTTCATTTTTTTTTACACAATTTTTATTTCCATTCGTTGGTCCACAGTCCTCAACACAGCATCTTTTGTCACCTTGTTTAAATTTATCTGGCATTAGTTAACGGCCTTAACGCATAAAATAGAGATTTTACATAATTGCGCTTTGCAGCAGCATTAGCACGTTCATGCAACTTTTATCAGAAACTAGAAACTCTAAACTTGAGTGGGGCTGTTTTGTCCTATTTACAAGAGCAACGTTACTTTACGAGGTCTGTTAGAAAAGTATCCGACCTTTGGCCGAAGAAAAAAAACTGGCATAACTGGAGCGTTGGAAGCCTAACCACCCTCAACGTAGCCTTTTGGGGCTCCACACACTTCTCCCAGCGTTGCTGCCGTTGTTGGAAGTATTCCAAAAAGGCCTCTTTGGGAATGGAATTTAGCTCAGGTGTCGTTGCAGCCATAATGTCCTCTCTTGTCTGGAATCGCGCTCCTTTCAATGCCCTCTTGATTTTTAGAAACAGCTAAAAGTCACAGGGGGCCATATCAGGAGTATAAGGATCGTGTTCAACTACAGGAGTCTGATGTTTCACCAAAAAAGTCTGAATAAAGTGCGAGGAATGTGCAGGAGCATTGTCGTGATGAATGCACCAATTTCCTGTTGACCTCAACTCCGGTGTCTTGCGCCGCACAGCATCACGTAGGCGACGGAGGACATCCCTGTAGTACTCTTGGGTCATTGTTTGACCCCGTGGTGCGTACTCGTGGTGTACCACACAGCGGGAGTCAAAGAAAGCAGTCAGCACCACTTTGACGTTGCTGCGTACTTGGCAGGCCTTGTTTGCTCTTGGTGACGTGAGATGCTTCCGCTGTGACGACTGGGATTTGGTTTCCGGGTCGTACCCGTACCGAGACTCGTCACCAGAGATTATGGTGTTCATGAAGTCGGGGTCACTGTTTGCGGAATAGAGCATGTCCTGTGAGACTTCAACAGGAAGCTGCTTTTGCTCCTCCGTGAGCAGCTTCCGCACAAATTTTGCCGCAACTCTCTTCATGGCCAAATCTTCGGTGATAATGAAAGGTGCAGAAACGGTGGTGATGTCCACCTCGTCCGCAATTTCTCGGATAGTCACACGACGGTCGCACATCACCACAGCGTTCACTTCGGCTACGACCTGGTTATTTTGGCATGTTGATGGCCGACCGGAGCGTGGCTCGCTCTCCACCGATGTGCGGCCGTCTTTAAACCAGTTGCACCACTGCTTAATCTGTGTGCTGCTCATAGCATCATCACCGAAAGCCGTCTGCGTATTCCGAATGGTTTCCACTTGGCTGTCGCCCAGTTTCTGGCAAAATTTGACGCATTAGCGCTGCTACACTCACTCCGCCATTTTCCTTGCAATAAAAAACCGACGCGAGCACTGCGCACCACCTCACTCAAACGCTGCCCCACAGCTATTGACGCTCTCGGCAGGCGTGAAAAAATTCGCTCATGAGCACGAAGGATCAAGGTCGGCTGATGCAAGCGCGCTAGTTTCATATCCATCAGGTGTTCGCAAAAAAAAATATGGTCGAATACTTTTCTAACAGCCCTCGTATTACATCAATCGTCACTCAGCAGTTCTGCCGACCGGTGCTTTTTGTTGCCGTTGAGGACTGTTTTGATTTACACTTAGGTGGAAAAATTTTGTTTGATATATCCGTAAAGCTTGTTTGGAGAATCTTGTAAATGTCATTGCGGTTCATGAAAGTCCTCTGAGCTCTCGCATGAATCAAATCGCAGTAGAATTCATGATTATTGAGAGGCAGTGCATCAAAAGTAGTACATAGGGACCAATCGCTGCTATTATTAGTGAGACGAAAATAACACACCTGATGTAGAGGCTTCTATTTTCTGTAATTTTGAGCTTGTAAGCAACCCTCCCCACTGCTGCTTTTGTAGGAGGCGGTACTGGCGCTTCGTGGTACGTGCCCCACTGTGGTTGAGATGGTCGTCAGGGGTTGGCAAGTTTTACTTATTTACTGCCATGCCTTGATAGCACGCGGCGTGCTCTTAGTAGTGTTAACAATGAAATAGCAAAACCAGCCCCTTGAACATATCAGCTTGCTGATAAGGAAAATGTCACCAGCAGAAACTGATAAAAAGCAAGGTAAATCTGAAGGTCACAGAATTAAAAGAACTGAGAATGCGAACACAGTAATGCCCAAAAACCTAGGGTATAAATATAAATTACGGAATTATGACTGTTTTGTATTCTGAAAACTGGCAGGCTTTGATTTTCTCATTGACGAATGAAATGCTAGGGGAAAGAAGAAAAGTGAACATGGCACGGTAGTTCCAGAAGTTCGGCATTGTTACCATCGGAGGTTCTGGTACTGTTGATTGCAAATTGTTTTCGCGAACTATGTTCATCTTGTTTGCAGCGAAAGGAAATGGACACTTAATAGCTGAGTGAAGAAGTGCTGCTGCGTTTATCAATTGAGTACCTTCTTCTAACATTAGTTCGTAATGGGGGCTCAGTTGCTTAACTCACACGTCTGCTGGAAGGCAGTTGACCTCCTTAGGTTTCAAATGCTTCTATAAGATGGCGTAGAGTAGAATATAATGACATATATTTATTAATTTCTCCTTGAATTATTCAGATTTAAAATTTTAGGTGTGCTTGCAAGTATTTCCTTCGGTGAGTGTTCTTTTTAGCTTCATTAGCTTTCTTGACACATGTTTTGGTGTAACTGGTAATGGGTAGTTCATTGCCCTTAGCACTCATGATTATTTTCGGCATTGAACGGACTTCGAGTTTATATTGCCTGATGCAAAACGAAGAGTAATTAAAGACGGTCGCCTGCCTGTCACTGTTTTGAAAAAGCCACCTGCGCAGGTACACAATATGACGTTTTTCTTTGACCGCACGAACTCAGTCGAGTATGCGTTGTTAACTTTTGCTGTGTTGGCGCGAGGCAAGAAAAGTGAGTAGCATACGAACTGTTGAACCCCGATTACCTGTAAAATATGTGTGACGACAAGATGATGTTTCGAGAAGAGAGGCTTGAAATTACGATAAGCCTTAGCGATTTAATTGTGCGGGCAGGTCGGTACTCACGTTGCGCTTGGGCGAAGCCGACGACGAGGACCGCCAGCAGCAGGGCACGAACTATGAAGGATGACTGCATTTCAAAACCCTGCATGCGCATGGCGGAGACGTGGACGGTTAGAAGAGTTTTCCTAAGCAGCAGTCTGCTGGTGTGCCTTTAACGAAACGGGTTTGCCAGTCTCTGTCTTGTGCAAGTAGAAAATTAGAAGTGCTGCAGAGAAATGCAGCTCCACTGCTTGTGATTTTTACTCGCATCAATGCCCTCAATTAAAACGTCGGACATTTCAGTGGCATAACGCACATGGTGTTTTTACGCGCCGTCAAAAAAATACACACATCATCATAAACATCAGTGGAATACTGCGTCAATTGCATAGAAAAGGGCTCTTGCATATCGCTTCAATTAACCTTGTCCCGTGCTAGTGTTTGTAAGGATCGGTCCCTTACGGGCTGATCCAAGCATACCTCCTGTCCTTTCTTAATAAATGTTTTCACCACCACCACCACCGTACTAGCTACGGCCACCCTATCTCGACATATTTCCCAGTCTCGTCCGCCCAGCTGACTTTCTGCCGGCCTCTGATACGAGTTTCTTCCCTAGGAGTTCAGTCCGCTGCCCTTAAGGCACCATCAATTATCTTTCCTCTTTATTACACACCCGGCCTGTGTCCACATGTTAATTCCGATTCCAGCTATAATATCCTATATCGCATTTGGAGACTAACAAAATCTGCTATTTTTTTCGCCCTCTAATGTTGCGCCCATCATTTACAGCTCTAAAGCTGGCTACGATCATGATCCTACCCATTAAGACTAGAGAAAACAATATCGACCCGAAAATCGGCGCAACAGAGAACAAGCTTGACGTGATGAGAAAGAAGAAAAATCTCTCTGACTAATCCTAACTATTCGCTTGTCAGTTCCATCATTGATTGCGCTGCAATAATTTTTTTCTATGGGATTCGAAACAAACCTTCTTTCCGGAAGGAATTGAAGAAAAGTGCAATTTTAGTTCTAGCCAACATACGCATCCCACCAGTTCGATTGTGCTCATCGCTTTGGTTAATTAACGCAGAATTAAAGCTCCTCATGAATAGTTACCTTTTTAAGTTTTAAAACTTTATAATTTGTAGCTATAGCCCGCTCGTAGACAAGATGAAAAGATGTTAGACATTAAATCTCCTCAGCAGCAACGCATACTGATGGGCTGTAACAAACATAGTTTGGTGCATTTGGTTGCGTTTGTCACACAGTAAAGTACTAAGGAAATTGAAAGCACTAAGATTGCGTTCGGTACCGGACCCGGGTTCAGTAATGAACCCGGACGAAAGAGTTGCTGTCAGGTTTCCAGCTGTCTGGCTGTCAGTTCCGAGCTATCAGCCCAATAAGCAGGGTTTGCGATGCAAGGTAGGAGAAAATCAGAAAACGTGAGGGGAAGTGGCCACATTTTATTTGTATCCGTAATCTGCACACATACCCGATACTACCTAAATTAATCATTAAAATTTGCAACGCCGACGCTTTAACTTTCGCTTAAAACTGGCCGCTCATACTTGTAAGCGGCTGTGAACATTTATTGTAATTCTTATTTTTGACAGAGGTTCCTTTCTGTCCCCTAGGAGTGACGAAGACCAGAGGCTCTCGAAGCGCTTTGAAATATTTCACCACTGTGTTCACATTAATTACGCACTAAAAGCAGCCCCGCTGTCCATCGCACGAGGTTAATTATAGTTACCGATGGAATATTTTATCGCCCCTTAGGCTATACTTATATATTTTTTGAGATATTAGAGATTTTGATAAATCTCACTTCATTACGCGGTTCAAACGTTGACGCAAATTTCATCGCGGACTTACCACGTCTAATTTTTCACGCATCGGCACTTCGCATTGCTTCCCTATTCCCTGCATCAGCCGAAGCCGCCTCATCGCAAGAATACGCTGATATGTACTATGCATTAAGGCGAAAGCCTTTATTGGCTCAAGCTCGCAGTGTCTGTCCGTGCGCCGGAATCGTGCCAACCAGGGTGTAAGAAATATTTCAGGTGCAGTAACAGCGCCTCCGCGGCCGCCGAAACCCCGTACCAACTTCGACGCTTCACCGTGAGATGGCGCTACGGTACAGGAGGCTTTCCAATGTGCGCCGTGACGCGTGCCACGGTGTAAGAAATATTGACACATGCTATCAGCAATTATAGCGTTGTCGGTGATGCGTCACCTGTGCGAAATTAACTTACTTGATTTTAATGGTACTTTTAAGCGAAACTGGACAGCTAGTCTTCAAGGTTATGACCTGATGTTACTTTAAAGATGCGATGGCATCTGAAACCGCGAAAATTTTTGTTGTGTGGTCTGCTTTTCCTCAGGCAACGAACGCCTAACATGGCCTGTTATTGTGTAGATAAAAAAGCACAATCGAGCTGCTACAATTATATCACAGCTAGCCATGTCTACCAACGTCCGCTATTTTGCATCGCCACTTTTGCTTTCTATGTGTCTGTAGAACAGCTAGACACTAATGTACATAGCTCGGTAACAGGTCATCATTCTTACGGAATTTAGAACCAGAGGTATTGGATGTAATACTGACGCCCACAAAAGTACTGACAAGGAGTATGCGTGTATAATTTTTTCTCGCGGTACACAAACTACTTTTCACTACAGGTAGGTGTTGGTTGAGCTCGGGTTAAAAAGAGGGAAGCAGCTGAGAGAATTTCAAAGGCATATAGAATGCACTTGAAATTATTCTGTGAAAACACTAGCAATGAAATGCACCGATTCATTACGCAGTTATGACAACAAACAGGCCCCGTGGGCGATACTTCACTCTGTGACAATGCAACGCAAAGAGAGTACTTGAAAATTTCAACGAGGATAAAACAGTTTTAAACTAGCTTCGATAGCTTGCGCAGCATTTGTGTTTTGTTTTCAGCATTCTTTTTCAGCTGCTTGCAATACTGACGCATGCGTAGTGCTACGTAATAATGCACGACTTGTGCCATTATGTCGACTTTATGCTCACTGCATGGAAACGACATCTTATGATTGTCTAGAATGTAGTCGACAGTTATGTCGCAGACATTCTTATCAGAAGCTTGCTTCTGAAACTGTTCTCTATTTCGTTTAAGAGAGAAAATATGGCAACATTTGCCCGCCTCGTGTTTTCTGCAAAACTATGGCTGCTTCAGGCCTGGTCACGTTTGCAGAAGCCGTTAGCCAAGTTTTGCACGCTGAGCAATCGGTGCATTTCAGCTGCTTCCTGCATAGAAACCAGGTCACATATTAAATTATACAATCGGTTACACTAGCTGAGTCGGGTTCGTTGTGGATAAAGTCCTCACAATCATTCTCACTCTAGAAGACCATCAAGTTTGGCCTTCAGCTCATTGATACGTGGCTCGTAAGGTTCTTTGAAGGCTAGAATCATGTCGGACAGGTTTATCAGAAGCGAGTCTTCATTTTCATGTACCTGGCAGTTACCATACCTTGGAGGTTTCAACAAGCTGTACACAGAAAGTATGCTGTACAGCTGCAAGAAAGTTGGTAGACACGGGTGCTCATTTTCTCACCTGCTTGGCGGATAATACCGAATAATTTTTCGAGCACATCTTGGTTAAACTTCACAGTTAAAACATACTTGAAATTGCATTTCTCCAACAGGTACTTGCAAAGTTGCATGCTTGAAAGAATAGTCACTCTTAAGCCCTCGGCAGTTGAATTTGACAGAAAATCTCTGTGGTCAATAAGTCTGTGCCTTCATGTTTTCTTCCCATTCATTCAGTTAATTCACAAAAGATTCCAGAACAACGAAATCTTGACTGGGCAGTTTTAACCCTTCCTTTGGATGTTTCCGATTCAATGCATCAAACAAATTGTTCATTTTCACAGTAAAATCAACAGTGCCCTTGACATTCTCTAGACCTGGCGTACCTCTTTTGGAATAGAACTCTAGCCCATTGCCAACGCTGAGGCAGAACAGCTGTGTTGCTAGTTTCACCCGCGTCTTTTCAGTATTTGTTGAGTTTAGGTGTGAGTATGAGAGTTTAGGACAAACCCTCAATTTGCCTTCATGATTAGTGCCTGCAATGTGTAGTTTGTCATAGTGTGACCAGAAAACGCGGGTACTGTTAACGCAAAGCACTTTTCCACATTTCTATTGCCTTCAAAGAGATGACTTGACCACACGCATGAAGAAGATAACCCTTGGCAACCAAAACACCACCACACAAGTGAAATTAGCACAAACAAAGCAAGACACAAACGTGAAAAGCAAACGCAAAAGCAGCCCGCTACGAACACACCGTAATGCCATCTGGTGGCAAGGGAGGGAAATGGGTACTCGCGCGCGCGTCGACGGCGGCTGCTGCATTGCCGCTCCTTCGCCAGACGTCTCATTGCGGTCGAGTGGGCGAGACGCATGGCTCCGAAGCGGCCCAGTGATTCCGCACCAAGCAGTTCGGGGAAGCGGCAGTGAGGTGACCATGAGGCTTTCGCCAAGCACACTTTAGAATTTCCAAACAGTTTTCTTTAATTTTTCCACTGAAGTCCGCCAATAATTTAAAAAAAAAGGCTTTGAGAAGAACGAAGACGGCTCACGCAGCACGTTAACACTAGGTTATTTAAACTATAACCGGGGTTTAGGTCAGCGCTTAGCTACAGTCTTTGTCAAAAGTTTAGAGCCCAGGGGGTTTGCTTCAAGCCTCGCAGTGGGACTCCTGTAACATTAGTGGTAGTCCTACCCATTGCAAGAGGGAGGACCAGAAATCTTCTTACCTTCAGAAAATTTGGAGCGCTGGAGATGCATTACGAGCCAGACAGTGTGCTTCAGGAGCAAACCCCCTGGGCTCCAAACTTTTGACAAAGGCTGTACATGGCAGCAGCGACGAAACGTAGTGCGTGGTCGGTCAAGCTTTGGCTCTAAGCGACGGCAGTGCGGCTAGGCAAAAGACCATCTTCTTCGGCACAATGAAGCATTGTCTTTGTGAACTTAAGTCTCTATATGGATCTATTGAGTAGCATGGTAAATAAATCATCATTAATCTTTACGCACAAACAACAAAAGTAAAAACGGAATTTATTTGAAATACGGTACAATATTAGAATGAAATATAGAACGTCAGCATAAAATACAAGACGATTTCGTTAACATGAAATAAATGAAAGCAATATACTGTGAACAGCAAAATGCAAAAAAATCGTTTTGCATAATTTCTATTACGAAAGCGTTTAATAGGAAAAGACTTATTTATTCCAGGAGGTATGTTCCATGATTTGGGCGCAACGAAAAAGACTACATTTGGAATTATCAGTGCGGTCGCAGTGTGGGCTAATGTTAAAGATATGGTAACATCTGCTTGATCCGGAAATATCCTGAAAAATATAGGAACTGTGTGAAACACGATAAGAATTGAAGAAGCAACGCAGGAAGTTCAGTGACTCGACGTCAAGGCGCACAGGTAGAGGGGTTAGGTTGAGGGTAGACAAGATAAAAGAGGGTTAGAAATGTTAACCGAAGCTATTATATATGAACGGGATTTTTTTTGTGATTGCTCCCAATGCGGTTAATGCGACAATATTTTTGAGGGTTCTAGAAAGCAGATGCATAATCTAGTATGGAACGAAACACTGATGTATACTTTAATAGATCAGGCTCTTTGAGCACATCGGTGAACTTGTGCCTCAAGTAAGAAAGATTTTAGTTGTCCTAGCGCTAATGAAATTATTGTTTCGACCAGGACGCGTTAGAGGCAAATTTGACGCCGTGATACTCATATGGTAAAACCCTGTAGAATGAAGGGTCATTGAAAGTGTAATTGAAAAGTAAGGAAAATGGGCTTTTCGTAAAAGACATAACCACAGTGATATTAAAATATATATTTCCAAATAAAAAACCAGCAGATGTCATGTTGATCAAATGTTTCGGGGAATCCCCCGATTTGGAGTACATTTGTATTAAGGAAGTAATCATACATTGGCATCTACTTAAGCGCAGCCATATGACTGCAAAGAAAAGCTGGACAGCTTTCTCAGAAACTTCGCACTTCCGGGACCCGGATCCGGGATGAGGAAGAATTTTTATTTAAATGCGAAGTTGAAGCCAATGAGCAATTACTTCTTTATTATAGAAAAAAATTGTATTTAGTCGCAGGTAATTTTCTGGCGTGCGAATGGTCTGATATAAGGCACCAGGTACAAAAACTAGCAAATGAGCTATTTAGTAGCAGTTTATATTGTGGCGTTAAATTAAATGACGTAACATGCACTCGTCCGAATAAAATCAACAGGTGTTGTGAAATATCCAACAAGTGCATATTAAGAATAATAAAGAACAAAGTACCGGTCCTTGAAGGACGCTGGATGACACGTCAACAGAATAATAGTAATTTGAATTATGACAAATGAACAGGGACCGCTCAGAACAAAAGCCAACAATCGAACGATTGAAGTGAAGATTTTTCATAATGACTCTAAGTTTGCATAAGAGATTAGATTTTAGGAGGATGTCGTAATCTTTACGGAGTATTGCCTGCCGGTTCAGCATTGCTAAGCATGAAATACTGTGGGAAAGCACAGTTTTTTCAGACGGGTACCCCCGCAACGTACCTGAAAGCGCGATTGAAGGCATCCACTGACCCAAGGAGCTAGTTATGTGCGTTTTGAAAGTTTTCACCGTCAATACCAAGTTATCCCATTTACGCCTGCGGTTTATGCTCTAGTCCCGCATTTCTCCAGCAGTGTTAGGAACGGCAACGCATATTGCTGAAAAATGAAAATTCTTCTATAGAGAAAGGAAATTCCGCAGCAATTGTATCACATGTCGATGGACACCCCAACGGGCCATAAGAGAAGGGAAGAAGGTGGAAGTGAAAGAACAAAGTGGTGCCGTAGTGGAAGTTTCCGGAATAATTTCGACCACCTGAGGATATTTAACGTGCACTGACATCGCAAAGCATTTGGGCGCCATTGCGTTTAGCCTCCATGATCTTCAGCTCAGTATCTTCCAGGATCTTCAGCTCAGTAGACAAGTGCCCTAACCACTGATCCGCCGCGGCGGGGCAGCGTACTGCTCTAGTGCAGTGTTTCTGCAACAACGTTTTCCACGCCAACGCATGCAGGGCACATCTGCCTGTCTTTACCGCCACATAGCTCATAGTGCGATTATTATTTTTATTATTAGTGCGATTATTGGTTCATGAAGAGCAAGATGTGCAGTGCACAGCGTGAGAGCGTGTTAGTTCAACACAAGGCGTGATCGGCTGCTGCGATAGCCTAGTGATCTCGAGCAGTAGACAGCGAAGCTGAGATGTTCGCGCACCAACGGGCTTGAATGCGAGTAGAAGCAGTATTTATTTTAGTTATTTATTTCTGTTTCGCTGAAGGTCACCCTTAAGGTCAAACTTCACAAAAAACGATGAGCAGGTTTAACCTCGTGAAGTAGTGCTTTCGCAATGAAATACATACGTAATTACGGCGCCCCGCCCGGCACAGGATGTCACGGGTGCAGGAAATGTCCCGTCTATATTTAACTCACTGTGTTACGGTGCTGAAACCTTTTCTAGAGCCGTGTATAAAATTACGAAGCATGTTACTACATTTAACTTGTAATAAAATATCTTTGTATGAATGTGTAGTCGGATATCAGAAAACAAGCGAATATTAAACAGTAGGCTGCCGAGCTAATTCCAGATTATTCAGTTTAACTATTTAAATTTGGGGCCTGGAAGTAGTTAGAGCTTGCAGCCGGTCGTTATAAATAGCCATATCAGGTTTTATCTCTCTTAAAGCGCGATTACCCTCGACGCGGTGGTTCAGCGTACTGTCCATATCGCGCCGAAAGTCTTGCACAAAGCAACCTCCTCTGGTTTACGTCAGTGCGTGACGCATTTTTCGCGTGCCCTTCTGTCTATCGTGTTGGATGAAGCAGTAAGCAGCGGCGAGTACCGCAGCGCGTGAAGGACTGAGAAGGGTCGCCTGGTACTTGCACCGAGGGAAGTAGTGCGCTTGATTTCGTTGATTTGTGTGCGGGCTTCTCGAAAGCGCGTGTCTTTTGGCGCGATATGGCCAAAATTTGTTGCGCCTCAGCGCCGACGGTAATTGGGTTTTCTGACTTTTAAAACTAATATGGCTATCACTACCATAAAGTTAAAATTCTCTAATTTTCACCGGGCGCCCACCATAATGCTCAAGAAGCTAGTTACAAAAATGTGAACCATCTTACTAGATAACAATAATCACCTGTTTTCTGACGTAAGCCAACACTGGAATGTTTGTGTCGTTTGAACCGTCTCTATACCCCATAAATCGTGCTTGTAAAATTAATGGCAATATGCCTTTAAAAACCTGCTATGTATGACAGACTAGATGTAAATTTTCTTAACAGTGTAAATAGATAAAACCACCAGTATATACATAAAACATTGAAATGGCTCATCTCATTGTGACCATATATAATGCAAGGTCGTTCACTCTTTGCAAATCACGCAAAATTTTAGAGCTTGCTTCGTCATTCCCGATTGTTGCGAACCCATTAATACATTCTTGATGAAGCTTAGCCCTGATCTGCCATATGTAGCCTCTCACTGTAAGCTCTTCCACTTCGAGTATTTTTATAATCGCATAATTCCTCAGCCGTTATTGCTGACTCATTTTATCGCTCCTTCGCACCAGGTATCTTGCTCGCATTGTTCATACCCCCTTATATTTATAAGGCGGGTAGGTATTCGATCCCGCAGTATTAGCGCTCTCCCAGTCATTTTTGCCGTAGGTGAGGGAAGGCAGGGAACTCTTCAGAACAACACACATAGTTACCTGGGGGGGGGGGGGGGGGGGGGGGGGGAGGAATTAGTCAACGTTTCGACAAGACCAAATTATGTTCGTCTAGACGTTCACTAAACGTTGGCTAGCAGTCTGACGATCCCCCTAAAAGTTCTTCGCCTTGTTCAGTGCTGTCATTTCAGTCATGTACAGCCTTTGTCAAAAGTTTGGAGCCCAGGGGGTTTGCTTCTGAAGCACACTGTCTCGTTCGTAATGCATCTCCACATTTGCTGAAGGTAAGATGATTTCTGGCCCTGCCTCCTCCAATGGGTAGGGCTGCCACGAATGTTACAGGAGTCCCACTGCGAGGCTTAGAAGCAAACCCCCTGGACTCTAAACTTTTGACAAAGACTGTACATCCACCGAGTGGAAAAGCTTTTCCGCATTGACCGCAATCATCCAAGATTATTGCATGCTGGGCAATCGTTATAATTATTCTGCTCTTTTACGTTCTTCAGCTTTCTTTGTGCATGTGACCGCTCCTGTCTTACAGAACCACTCCCTTATTAAAAATCTACTCCACATTGGGGGATTCCGCGAAAAATTTTGACTAACTACTCATGCCTGTAATCCCTACAATTTATATTTTAAATGTCATCTCCTGATCTTTCTTTCGTAAAGCTTTCACGCAGTAAACTTTCTTATAAATGTAAAGGTTATTCGGAAAAATAAGAGCAGGGAGAAACATTGTAAGCGGCAGTATGAAGTTAATCGTTTGGGGGGGGGGGGGGGGGGGGGGGGGGGGGGGGGGCGCATTTTCAACAAGCGTTAGTTGAATGCCGTGAACATAAACTTTACGACACTTCATGTTCTGCTGATAACGTATGCCTCATTCCGTGCTGTTAAGAGATGCTATGTACTGTCAGCTGTACTCACGGCAGACCACTGAGCGTTGAGGAACCCACACACTGCCAATAATAAGCGACCAGAGGGTCTACAGCGCGCGCTTTTATACTCCCCAGCCGGGGCTTCGCATGTAGGAAAAAAAAAAACGAAAACGCAATGGCCCACGACTGCGCACCCGTGTCGTGCCTCCTCGTTCTTTTCGCCGAATCGGGTTGGCAGCACTCTGTAATCCTGGCGGGGCACCACACCGGTTTTGCCGCCCTTCATATTTTCTCTTTGCCGCTTTAATCGAAGTCATCTGAAGCACGCCCTTGCTTAGGTCGTCCACGAGGCGAGGACCGTGCTTGAGGCTCCGGCACGTGAACGCCTGGCTGCCGAACGTGTCCGGGATAATCGGCACAGTGAGCGTGTGTATTTCAGAGCGCGAATTACGCGCCGCACGTGCGCTGGTTACGAGATAATGCTTTAATAGGAATTGTGAACACAGTAAAGTCATAGAAAGGAAAAGTGAGACACACGGCTGTAAATTTCCGACTCCTCATCACAAGATCAAGGCCTACAACATTCCGTTTGCCGGCATCTTGTTGCAGTTTTTTTGTCTTTGTAGCGACTCAGGGCGTCAGAAGCAAAACAAAGTAACGAGGAGGTGGGGGCTGGAGGGATTTCAGGAGTAGTTAGCTTTCAGTGCATGATAAAGTATGTTGCAATAACACAAAGACAGCCAACAATATTGGCACGTAGAAGGCCTCTTCCTTGGACGCGCCTGCAAGCAGCAGATATCCACGATCGTGGTAGAGGCATACCATGGTAGCGCACCGGCTTGCAGCGCGATAAAATAAGAGGGCACAAAGCGTGCTCACATTAGTTTTTTGACCGCTACATGTTGCCCATATATTAAACACATTGCAGTTGATTCTCGAACATCTCCAGGAAAGGAAGCATGATTTCTTTGTTTGTTTGTTTGTTTGTTTGTTTGTTTGTTTGTTTGTTTGTTTGTTTGTTTGTTTGTTTGTTTGTTTGTTTGTTTGTCTGTTACAACTGTTTGGTGAAAATTTCTTCATGTTCCTCTTAGCGTGTATTGCTTGATGTTACGGAAAGAGTTTACTAGAGACCATTATTGCTGTTTGGCGCAGATGAGGTGGGCTGGAAAGACTGCTTAGGCGGACTGAAGTTCGAGCTCAATCTCAATTGCTATTGGTTCGAAGTGAACAGCGACTATTGAATGTGTGTTTTGCTTCAATGAAACGTTCATATGCATTGAGCGATCTCACACAGTCCTAATGAAAGCAACCGGCTGAAATTCTTAACTTGATGAAGGGAAAGGCATTATTTGAAGGTGTTTCTTTAGTAAAAGAAATACAATCGAGCCGTGATGCTGTTAATCCTAGACAGCAAGAGTCCAGTCTCTTTACTGAAGATTTTGCCAACGTCTTACGTCCCTAAACTATTTCGCGAATTTCAAAATTATAGCCGTTTTTTCTGCCGCATATCTTGCTTCTCACGCCTTCCAGTTATTGTTAAAGATTTTTGCAAAAGAGGAAAAGTCGACACCTGGAAAGAAAAATGAATTGAGATAAAATAGCGCGGCCAACTGAAAGGGTCATTTGTAAATAAGCGTTCATCACAAATCCACAAAGGCCAAACAAATAACAAACGCTAGAAGTAACAAAAAAACACCGCAAAGGCCAGCATCGTTCCTTTATATCAGAAAACATTATCCAGCATGGACTTTAACCACACTACGTAGCCAAAAAACTAAAAACAAATGTGGTGATGAACGAGTGATAACAGCACAAGTCATAGGGAGGTCGCTATTACTAAAAGCAGGGTTGATAAACTTGCGAGTGTGAATGACAGCACAGGTTGAAAGATTATGAATAAGGATAAGAAACAATGCTAAGATATTAACAATCATAAAACCAATTGAAGGTAGCAAGCGGACTTTCCAAAGGGCATCTAAACGAAACCGTCCAAAAAAGCTAGTTCTTTTGTGGTGAGGAGAACAGAAGGCGTGCTAACGCAGTTGTCTTTTGTTTGATGAATATAAAAAGCCTCAATTACTTCTCTTTCTATTTTTTCTTTTGCCCTGGCTAGAAACCTGGTCTCGTGAAATTTCGGACAACAATCTTTACACCTGCTACAATGTATAGCTAGGTTGCTTCCCGTCTTGCTTTTTAGGGTCACATTGTGCTGTCGACCACGCTCATTGAAACACTGTCCCGTTTGCCCCCACATACACTCTTCCACACGTCAAAGGGATCTCGTATGCCTCATTAGTGGTTCATTTTGTGAACACTGTTTGATGTTTGACAGTACAGGCGTTTTTGACGCGCTTTCCTGATACCATCGGACATAAACTTTCCAGTTTGCAGGGGGCTGAAAAAATCAGCTGCACTCCGTGCCTAGAAGCCCCTTTTTTCAAATTGTGCAAAAACCCATGCAGGCAAGGTATGACCTGCACAGGTTTGTTTCCAATGTGACGCTTGTAGCCCGGTTTCTTCATTTTTTGAAGGAGGCTTTCAGACGGGCTGGTGAAGAGTTGCGATGGGTAACCTGCTGACATAACTCTTCCGATCCGATAATGCAAGCTTTCACTTATCTTGTGTGGACAAGATTTTTCTAGGGCCGACCAAATGCAAAGAGAAACTATTCCTCGTTTTACTAATTTGGAGTGGGCGCTATCGTAGGCTAACAGAGACTTCTCTGAGCGAGGCGTTCAACCTCTATGTTGAACGCCTGGCCGCCCCAAACATACATTCGTGTTCTGACTGCGGACGCCGTGTGGATGCAGCGGCTAGTCGGGGCCTCTGCACTGGTCGGAGCGCTATGCCACGTCAGGTTCTCAAGGTCAAGATAATATACACGGTGTGAGGATTCCGGGTCCAAGAAATCAAAGATGTACATCCGTTGACACAGCCCACAAGCAGAGAAGATGCTCAGTGTCGGCATTTGGCCGCACATTTCCGAGCGGCTCCATGCCATAGCGAGGGTATACAACCGGTATAAGCCGCCAATCCGTGACCTTATGTCCGAAGAGCTCCTTCACATGCAGACGCAGTGGCCGTAGGCGGCAATGCTGCTGTCGATGCAGCTAATGGGCCCGCCTTGGGAGTGCACCTCGGTCAGCAGCACACACCACATGCACGTTGCGGGGTGGAAGATGTATACGCCTTAGCGGATGCCTAAGATTTCATCGCTGTCATCGTGGTAGTTGTAGAACGGGTCGAACGAGTAGACCTTTCCTTTGGTGGCGACAGCATGTCGTTGACGAGCTCTGGAACGCCGTTCAGCAGCACGTTCCACATCGTGCAGTGGTAACCAATCTTCTCAGAAATGAAAGCGGGCGTTAGTTTTTCCTCCCTGCTGTCGGGCAAGCACTGGGTAAGAAGGGGTTTGGTAAACGTTTTTCTTTCTTTTTTCCGCAAGCCTGTGTTGATTTCAGTGAGAAAGCTTCTAACGCACCCTTTGCTGTTATGACGATATAGCATCTGTTCCTAGGTTTACGCGACGAAGAGAGAGGGTAAGCGAGTAAGAAGGGTTGCGGGGAAAGGGGGACACGAGGAGGGTAGGAAGGGAATCATGCACTGGGTGTCGCAGGCGGTTGGGACACCATGACACATTTTTCTTCGCTACAGACTAGTGCATCGTTCGATGTGATATCCTGAAGCGCTAGGAATATTTAGCCTCTTGACTGCAAACGCCTTGTGGAATTGCTTCATAGGCCACGGAACTGTAGGCACTGCGTACAAAGAAGATTTACGGTGTTCGTAAGATTGCGAAGGCAAGCACAAAGTCTGCGAAGACCTATATAGATGTGCAGCTGATATCACAAAGCAATGCGAACATCCCCATTAGACAGCCGTAGATGCAGCCAGGAGGCAGGTAAGGGCTTGGGACGCTTGACATCAGGAGGCCAAAGCCCGCGAACATGCGGCCGTTGGAAACGGAGATCAACGCGCTAGGAAAGGTGACATCAAACGCGCTACACGACAAGATCGCTCAAATTCCGAAGTACAAAAATGCTTGCGCCCCCAACATCTGTGCAGAATGAGGCAGACGCGAGTCCCCAGCTCTGCAGGCAAGCCAATCTGACGCTGCAATTTCCGTTACTGGTGGTATCTGTTTCGTTAGTTCTAATGCAGGATAGCGATTTAGACACGATTAAAGATTCTTACTTGACAAGAAAAAAGTGGGAAGCTTCAGTTCACTGTAAGAGTACGACGTGATAGCGTTAAAGGGTCCGTACGGTCGCTAGGGGATCCCCTGGCGCGCCGTTTCGCAGACATCGACACACTAGTTGAAATCAAAACTGTTTTATTGCACATCATCTTCCACATTATTTAGTGACGGTAATTAGTGACCCTCATTACCTGTGTGGTCCTCTAATGTAATTTGCCTGCTGGGGGGTTGGCGGTACTCGTACAAGGCCTGTGTATATCCCACTTAACGCACGTTCCTCAGTGGCGGTTTCGATTTCGACTAACCACAGTTTGTTTTTCATATCAGCAAAATTGCTTTCCTACTCCTCTACCTTCTCGACCAATCAGGATTTTCCAGTCTCACCGATGATGACGCTGGGTCTGGACGAACGGGACCTTTAATGCTGTCGCGTAAAAAAAAAAAAAAATTGGTGGGGGATACTTAAGCTTAGCCTTAAGCGTACGACGAGATAGCATTGGGTGAATTCCCATATATGCAGAAGGCCATTCACTATTTTACAATGACAGATCATTGGGAGTCCTCATGCCCCTCCTGTCGCACTAGTGCAGGGGTTAAGCGATGGGCCATGTGGGACCCAGGTTGCTCCTCCAGAGCTACCAATAATTTATTTACCTCCCACAGAATGCAGCTTGCTCACTATCCGGTGGGTAGGTTTTGATGACGCAACAAGGACACGTGACCTAGTTGGCCCATCCAGGTTGCCCTCTGGGAACCACCTGCCAGAGCCATGCCCGTGATTTGTCGCTCACAACGCCGACGAGGACACCGGGGCCTTTGACGCTGGCGCGTTAACAGAGCGACATGAAGTCGATAAAAGGCAGTCAGATGCATTGTTAACGTACTTCTTTCTGCTGCACGATAACTAAAGAAATTATGCCCGGTAGTTCTAAAAAGAGAGGCTAGCGGTGTTTGCAAATGAAGCGTCCATTCCACTGCCAATTCACACAGCACGGGAAGCGTAAAACAAACGCAATTTATCAGACACCGTTACTGCACATGAGTTCAGTAGATTAATATTGCCACGAGGGCGTTTCAAATCCACGGCGGAGCAAGCAGGTCAACTTCGCTGGCGACTGCACGAGGGTGCGATGCTATCACCGCAACCGATGACGTCTCGGGTTAAACTGCAACAAACATTCGCGCTGTGCGTTGCAAATCGCCTCTTCAACAACTTCCACCCGCGGCGCCCCGCTCGTAACACGTTTCCCACAACCGGTAGATACCCGCCGCGGTGGCTCAGAGGATAGCGTGCTCGGCTACTCATCAGGAGTAACCGGGTTCGAAAGCAGCCGCGGCAGCCTGCGCTTCGATAAAGGGAAAACACAAAAGGAGCCCGTGTACTGTGCGATATAAATGCACGTTAAGGATTCCCGGGTTGTCAAAATTAATCCGGAGCCCTCCACTACGGCCCCTCCTTCTCTCTTTCGCCTTTCACTCCCACCCTCCTTCCTTCCCTCACGGTGCGGTTGGGGCTTCCACCGAGATATGTGAGACAGATACGGCGCCACTTCCTTTCCTCAAAACCACGTATTTAGAAGTGTATATACAAGGCACAGTGTCCAAATCACAAGTTCCTATTTCACCAGAAACTGCTGCAGGTATTCAGGCCCCTTAGGCATTTCTTACCAGAATAGGAAATGAAAATGCGAAATGCCAACGACTTACAGCGCATTTCCACCATCGCGGCAAGGTTGAACAAAGTGGTTGTTGCTCGCGGTGTGAATAGACCAAGAGCTGCATGACACCTATAAGAAGCACCTGCTAGACGATAAGGCGGCAACAAAACATGCACGAAACGAAAGAAAAGAGAACCGCATGACTTAAGCAATATATATCTCACGTTTCTTTTTAAGGCCGCCAGATATTCAATCCCTATCAATGCGACTGGCATGGCCGATCAACTAAACAAAATTCTCGATTGGAAAGCGTTAACCACATATCTCGTGCCGTCAAGAAAGTAATTCGCTCTGAAACAAACCCGTAATGGCAGAAGAGCCATCCTGACCACTTATGCGCACTTTGTAACGGCTAAGTGCTTTTAATCTTTGTAACAGCAAGAGTACTTGTCCTTTTTCGAGCACTCATTCGTGTGAGTGTCATAAAATGACAAACATATTCCAAAATCTAACAGAAATAGTCCCCCTTCGACGCACTACATCCGCTCACGCCGCGAATACCGATCACCATATCGCTGTTTCAGAAAAAAGCCGCATGATGCCGCCACCATCGAAGGAATGACCGGCCCTTCTTGCTTATTGAAGCAGGTGGCTCTGCAGGATGTGGACGGTGCGGCTAAACGGCGTTCCAGAGCATGTCACCCGCAGGGCTGTACGCATCAACGACAGGGTCTACTGGTTCGACAGTTCGTAGATGGCATGGAACTTGGTCCACGTGTTCATCTTCGACCCCGCGTCGCACAAGTGGGATGTGGTGCAGACGCAAGTTCCCAACGCCGGGCCGATAACCATTTCCCTCCCCACAGTTGTAGCGTACAGCCACTGCGCGTATCTGTGGGGCGGCCCGAACAGCTGGCCATTTCGAAGTGTTCTTTATCGCTTCGACCCAAACACGATAACATGCAGCCGTCTGGCGGTGTCCGGTGAGGTGCCATCATCGATTCACGGCAGCACAGCTTGTGCTGTGGGTAACCGCAAGCATATCTTAAGTTACTGGGAACCTTCGCCATATATGCGGGTCCTTGACTTGGATACCCTAGAGTGGCATCGTGTCCCGACCAGCGGATAGGCTCCGGTTCTACATGCCGGCCATACTGCGTCTGCCATCGGGACCCGCATGTATGTGTTCGGCGGCAGCCCAAGAGACCGTTCCCTCATCGTATACTATTTTGAAACGACCACCTCTTCTTGGGTGCGCCCAAAGGTTCAGGGCGTTCCCCCTGTGAATCGGCGAGGGCATTCAGCCTTTGTGTTCAACGAACAGCTGTACATTATCGGAGGGTACAGTGATGTGCTGAAAACCTACTTAGCAGATGTGCACAAGTACGACCCCGTGAGGTCATGCTGGACCGAACTGAAGCCATGTGGCTCACCACCATCTCCCAGGTCCTGGAATGGCTGCTCAGTGATGGGTGAAAGTGTGTTTATCTTCGGTGGCTTTGGGCCGGCACCCAGCCAGGATGAGAGGCAGGTTCCTGAGGAGCGAAGGGCGCTGACGGATCTCCACGTGTTGCACTTGGCACCGACACTGCAGAACCTGTGCTTGCTTGCAGTAATTGATGCATGGCTGGATCTACGCCCCTTGGCACGCTTCATTAGAGAAGACGTGGAGGCTATCACTTCTCACCCATCGTAGTCGATGGTAGATGCTGCATCTCAAGCAAACTGAGTGCCTTCGGCGAAGCCAGCTTGGTGGTACGGTGATGATGCAACTTCAGCGCAGCTACTTGACACAGAAATAAACACTTGTTTTATACGCAAAGAACGCCTTCCTTCAGTGCTCTATTTTTGCGCAAGCAAGAAAGTCGCTAGTGTTTCGTTTATATTCATGTCGCTCGGGGCCGCTACGTTTTCATAATAATAAAGCGAAGAAATTTTCTGAACGAAGAGTTATTCACTGAAATCGATGCACCTCCAGCCCGGTGGTTTCTTCAAGCAAGTCGCATTAACACCACTTCGGTATGAAGCCCGTGCTAAATTCTAGTTAGCCGCGTAGCCACTGCTGGTCATCCGTTTCAAAGCAGATGGTGGATAGAGATATGTCTTGGTAGGCGTCGATTCCAGCTCTTGTCCGGAAACAACTTGCTTCTTTTGCGACGACTTTAGAAAGCGAAACACTTATCGCTTATTTCCGCATGTCTGCTTTCACTTTGACGCTGCTGTAAAGGTTCACTGATTTTATAGCCTGCTAGTTATGGTTCTCTTTTTCCTATATAGATTCTAATTTCAATCTGGAAGCATCCGATCGGTATCTATGTCTTCAACCTGAGCTGACAGAATGAGTCAAAGCTTGTGTAACTGATCGTATTTGTTGCTGATCATATTGAAGGCAGTCGACAGCATGCTGGACTGTATCTGAAGCTTCCTTACAGCTTATTTATACTGATGCGAGAGCGCTCCAGTGCACTGCGCACGCCAGATACATTCTCGAGAAGCCATCCCACGATGGCTGGTGCGAAATATTGGGAAGATGTGTCTGTGACACCAACTTGAATACAAAAAGCAACTTTTTGCCATGAGGCTATTTAACGCGATAAAAATTGATCACAATCAACAGTAACGGCGAACGTGCGAAATAAATCGTGATAGCCTACGTGGATGGCCGAATTAGAAACGACGATCAACCGGAGTAAAGGAGTCGATGCAGGACTAAAACACTATATGTCATGTGAAAATGGAAGCAAGCATGATGGGAATGTAACAAGGTAAAGCGGGTGTATGGTCGAAAAAGCAGAATAAAAAAAACATGGCCAGAAACGCCATGGAAAAATTCTTCTCATCATACAAAAGAAAACAGAATGCAATCAGCAACTGTAGCGTTTCCGTTCCGCTACCGAGCAGAAAGAGACCGTCAAGAAAGAAGCGGTGGAGCTTATGCGCTGCATTCATCGCGTTTCACGTAACATCAAAAAAGTGGCAAGCCTTCAAGCGGTCAAGATTATTTTCTCTCCGCTGTGTAAACTTCGTAGTATGTGCCCGTTTGTGATTAATGTAAAGAAGAATAGCCCGCAGTGTACCAAGAAGCACGATAAGAAGTTCGCAAGTGTGTTTCAAGAGCTGCGCAGAAAGTTCCCCTCACTTCCGACAGCTTCTAGATTGGACTGACTGGTACATGTTTTAATGAAGGGGCATGTGAACACAGACTGCAAATAGGAAATAATCCAAGAGGCTACATAGCACACCTTTGTAAGCGACTAAAATGTAAGGATCAGGGTAAGAAAAGGTTCCTTGTAAACATGCATTTTAAAACATGACCTTTTCTTCAGAACTAAACACAATACAAAAGCGCGTATCTGTGGGGCGGCCCGCCCAGCTGGCCATTTCCAAGTGTTCTTTATCGCTTCGACCCAAACACGATGACAAGCAGCCGTCTGGCGGTGTCCGGTGAGGTGCCCTCATCGATGTACAGCAGCACAGCTTTTGTTGTGGGTCACCGCAAGTATATCTTCAGTGACTGCGATCCTTCGCCATATATGCGGGTCCTTGACTTGGATACCCTAGAGTGGCATCGTGTCCCCACCAGCGGAGAGGTTCCGGCTCTACGTGCCTGCCACTTTGCGTCTGCCATCGGGACCCGCATGTATGTGTTCAGCGGCAGCCGTGAAGACCGTTCCCTCACCCCATACTATTTTGAAACCACCACCACTTCCTGGGTGCGGCCACAGGTACAAGGCGTTCCCTGTTGACTACTGCCTAATGTCGCAGGGCATCCATAGCAAGCTCGCAATAATGGAAATAGACGAAGAGGGGAAGTACAGCCTAGGAAGTGATCATAAACGTATTAGTCTACAGTTGGGAGCCCTAGTCAGAAGAGAAATGCAGCGAAGTCAAAAAGACAACGCAAAATTAAACGATGAACAAATAGCGCTAATATCAGCCGAAATAGAAGAAGTAATCGAGAAACGCCCCATGGAAAAGTGGGATTATAATCAGTTAGACATGCTCATCGCTACAAAAATGAAACAAGTGAAAGGAGTAAACCACTGGAGAGGAAAGAGGAAGCCACGAACCTGGTCGAATATGGAAATTAAGGAGGCCATCGAACAACGACCGGTGGCTTCAAGGAGAACACAGAGAAGCATAGAAGGCGCAGTTATCTGAAGAGGAAATAGTCGAAAAATGGGAATCTTATCGACAAAAGAAACAGCAAGTTCAGGTCCTAGTCCAGGCTAAAATGAAGCAGTCCTCTGATAAATGGCTGGCTGAAGTTCGCGAGGCAAATAAAGGGGGGCCAAGAAAATTCTGGAACCATATAAGCTGGTTGGGAAAACAAATAAAAAAACGCAGGAACAGATTATAGATGCTGAGGGAAAATGTTTAGAGGGAGACGATGCTGTGAACTACATTACGTCATTTATAGCTGCGTCTTTTAGCAACGACAATAGAGTAATCTCCCCAAGTAAGGCGGCAACACAGGACGGCACAATAGAGAACAGCTTAGAACTGAGTAGTCTTAACTGGGAAAAGGCGGAAGCGAATATTCCTAAAACCACATCCGCAGGGATAGACGAAATTCCAATTAAGCTGATTAATGAACTTGGCCCAAGAAGCAAGGTAGCGCTAATAAAAGCATTGGAGACAGTCATAACAAATCAGCTAATTCCACACAGCTGGAGGCAAAGTAAAATGAATTTGTTTTATAAAGGGAAAGGAGATAAGATGAACATCAAATCCTACCGTCCGATTACGATAACGTCTGTTAGGTACATGCTGGCAATGCAGGCGGTGAAATTAAAAATGCAGGCATGGGTAGAAGGTAATCGGATACTCGGAGAACTTCAGAATGGGTTCAGAAGGGGTAGGCTTTTAGATGATAGCCTGTTCGTGCTTACCCAATGCATAGAAATAGCTAAGGCGGAAAACTGACCTCTGTTTTTAGCCTTTCTGGACATAAGCGGTGCATACGATAACGTGAACAGGGAACCCCTGTGGAGCATATTGAAAGATTTAGGTATCGGTCATGAGGTAATTGATTTTCTACAGGAAATCTACCGAGATATTGAAGTTGAAATTACATGGGAAGGGAAAAAAAGTACCACAACTGTGGGGGTGCACAAAGGATTAAGGCAAGGTTCTCCTCTATCACCGCTGCTGTTCATGCTTTACGTGATCAATATGGAAAGAAGGCTAGAAGAAAGTAATCTAGGTTATAATCTGTCGTATTTATCAGGCGGAAATGTAGTTTAGCAGCGACTCCCGGGTTTAATGTATGCGGACGATATTGTACTGTTAGGAGATAGCCAGGAAGATTTACAAACTTTGGTTAATTGCTGTGGAGACGAAGGAGACGCTCTAGGGTTCAGTTTTAGCGCAACTAAGTCAGGTGTGACGATTTTTAACGATACAACTGACCAGGTGCTTACAATACAAGGCCACGAAATACCCAAAGTGGCCGAATACAAATACCTCGGGATCTGGCTAAACGAAGGGCAGATATACACGGAAAAGCACGAACAGGCTGTTAGGGCAAAATGACGAAGAGAGACCGGGATAATGAAACATAGGGCATTATGGGGGTACAACAAATATGAAGTACTAAGAGGTATTTGGAAAGGAATAATGGTGCCGGGACTTACTTTCGGCAATGCGGTTCTGTGCTTAAGAGCAGAAGTTCAGTTGGGATTAGACGTAAATCAGAGAGTTGTTGGAAGATTAGCACTAGGTACCCACGGCAAAACCACAAACGAGGCAGTACAAGGGGATATGGGCTGGGCATCGTTCGAAGCACGGGAAGCTAAGAGTAAAATACTATATGAAGAACGCCTGAGGAAATTGGACGATAACATTTGGGCAGCTAAGGTATTTAAATATTTATACAGAAAGAGCGTTGACTCACAGTGGCGGAAAAGAACTAGAAAACTAACCCGGCAAGTATGCAGGTTATGAGGACGGAGAAAGAAAGTGCATTAAACGACAGGTTAAAAACGCGGAAGTTAAAAATAGGATGAATTCAATGGAAAAGAAACATAGTGTAGAACTATATCGATACTAGAAAAAGGCAGATCAGGAAAGAATTTTTTTATGAGAACTCAAGAGGCAGTGCCCTACTTTTTCAAGCTAGGTCAGGGTGTCTTACAACGCGCAACTACAAAAAGAAATTTAACGAAGAAGATGACATATGTGCAGTGTGTGGTAGAACTGTGGAAACAATTGAACACCTCATAATCAAATGTGATGGTATCCATCCGGATGTCGATGCAGGCGCAGTCGCTCTTCCTTAGGCCCTAGGGTTTAAAGATAACAATTGTCATGTAAATAAATCTGTATTGGAAGTTAGCAAAAAGCGATCGGAGGATTGGTGGCTGAAAAGCAGAGATGTGGCATAAGGTTAAAATGGTAGGAAACTGTCGGTAAAGATGATGGCGATTCTTAATGAGAATTGGCAACACAGTAAACGAAAAAAAATAATAAAGAAAGAAAAGCTGAGCATGGTGGCAATGGCCACCACCCCGTTTCAAAGGGGGCGCTCATATCCATCCATCCATCCATCCGTTCCCCCTGTGTACCGGCGAGGACATTCAGCTTTCGTGTTCAACGAAGTCCTGTACATTTTCGGAGGGTACAGCGATGTGCTGGAGACCTACTTAGCAGATGTGCACAAGTACGACCCCGTGATGTCGTGCTGGACCGAAGTGAAGCCATGTGGCTAACCACCGTCTCCCAGGTCCTGGAATGGCTGCTCAGTGATGGGTGAAAGTGTGTTTATCATCGGTGGCTTCGGGCCCGCACCCAACCAGGATGAGGGGCAGATTGTTGAGGTGCGAAGATCGCTGACGGATCTCCACGTGTTGCACTTGGCACCGACACTGAAGAACCTGTGCTCACTTGCAGTAATTGATGAGCGGCTGGATCTAAGCCACTTACAACCCTTCATTAGAGAAATGGTGTACGCCATCACTTCTCACCCAACGTAGTCGATGGTAGATGCTGCGTGTCAACCAAATGGAGTTCCTTCGGCGCAGCAAGCTTGGGAGTGCGGCGATCATACAACTTCGGCGCCGCTAATTCACACAGCAATAAACTCTTCTTTTATACGCAATGAATGCCTTCCTTCAGTGCTTGATTTTCGCGCAAGCAAGAAATTCGCTAGTGTTTTGTTTATTTCATCCCACTCTCAGGCGGAAATTTTTTTCAAACATTACCAAGAACAAATTTTACGAAAGAACTATTCTCTGAAATTGATTCCATTCCAGCCTGGTGGTTTCTTCAAGGGAATCGCATCAAAGTTACTTCGGGCTGAAGCTCGCGATGAAGTCTAGGTTGCCGCGTAGGCCCTGGTGGTCATCCTTTTCAAAGCAGTACGCAGATTGAGATGCTGAATGTGGCTGTAGGCGTCGATTTTGAATCTTCTCCAGAAACAACTTGCGTCTTTTCTGATTACTTTAGAAAGCCGGACAGCTATCATTTATTTCTGCATGTCTGCCTTCAGTTTGACGCTGGTTTAATTTTTACTGATTTTTAAGCCTGCAAGTTATGGTTTCCTTTTCCCAATATACATTTGAATTTCAAACTGGAAGCACCCGACCGGTATCTATGTCTTGAACATGAGCCGATAAAATTCGTCAAAACTTGGGTAACTGATCGTATCAGGTGGAGATCGTATTGAAGGCAATCGACTACAACGCGGCCAGTATTTGAAGCTTTTCGACAGCTTATTTATACGGATGTGAGAGCGCTCCGGCGCCCCGCGCACGTCACATACACTCTCGACGAGCCATCCAACGACGGCTGGGGTGAAATGTTCGGGAAATGTGTCGGGACACCAACTTGAATAGACAAAGCAATTTTGTGCCATGGCGCTCTTCAGCCGCAGATAACCTTGCGCCGTAAAAATTCATCACAGTCAACAGTAAACGTGACGGTGAGATTATAAAATGTGATATTTGTGAATAATGTGTGAATTTTTTTAGACAAGCATTGATATTCGAGTTTTGCTACATTCATTTGACAGAAGTCATATTCTCTCAACACCGGACACTGACGAAAAGGAAGAACTGCAATAGGCAGATGGCTACGAAGCTCTCATGTTTTAAGGCGAAAGACTTTAATGAGTCATCGTTGGCAACAGAAAGTTGCCAGCAGAAGTGTCACGCTTTTCGGTTGGTCGAAATGGTTATGACGTCAGAGCGCGCGGATTCGAAGTGATGAGGCCAGCCACGGATACCTACGCCCCCTTTTGGAGCGCGCGACAACTAATAAAATAGTTGTCCTCCGCGCCGGCAGTGGGCGTAAGGCGTCCGTGGCTGACCACATAACATACTTCACTACTGCTAACAGAGCCATGGATACCACCGAACTCATCGAAGCAGAGAGAGAGTCGTGCTAGAGAAGCAGTCAAAGTGTGAAGTTGTTATGTGTTGTCAAAGTGTGTAGTCAAATAAAGCAATAGTACACCGCAAATAGTCTTGCAGTCAACGCCAAACAGTGCGCCAGGAAAGGCTTTCGCCTTGCAGCACTTTGGGGAGCCAAAGTGCTCTGAGGTTTCTTACCTTGTTTATAAGATTTTTGCTTGAGCTCTCTCAAATTGGTTACAGCTTTCAATGCCTACTTTGAATGAACCTCTCGAAACATGTGGCTTAATTTACATGCAGTGCGTACCGTGTTGAAGTATTGCAGTGGGGCTCACGAACAATTACACAGGCGCAAATCGACCTGGCAAAGGCATTTGATCGCGTGTGTTACCCGTTTCTTTATTCTTTTGTAAACCACGTCAATCTTGGTTAAAGTCTTCCGACTGGGATGCGCCTTTGCCACAAACACTGTTCCTCGTGTTTTAGTGAGAATCGCCCTCTCCCACAAACAGTCCGCATACGGTGCTCTCTGAAACAAGCTTGCGCGTTGTCCCTGCTCCTGTTTACAGAATAACTGAGGATTGGGCGAGTTGGTGGTGATCCATCGTAAAAAACCAGCGCTTAAGAACACGGACCGAGGACAAGGTGAAACAGACTGACGGCTCTGAACTTACAACTGAATTTTATTCACACGTAGGCAGCCAATTTATACATTTACATAAACATGCGCAAAGGCGTTTTGTCAAACCCAGATGCACTGTTGCCACTCACAAGCGTAAAACTAGAGAAAACAAAGAAACAGCAATCATGCATTCAAGGCACCTGTGCCATTACCTCACCCTCGCTACCCAGAATGAAATGAGCTTGCTTCATTATGGGTAGGGAGGGTGAGGTAATGGCACACGTGTCTTGCACACGTGCCGCAGTAATAAACACGTGCCGAAGTAATTACTGCTCTCGGGTCAGGCACGTTCTCCACTGAGCCGCCCCTGGCAACACCCGTAGGCAAAGGGCTGATGTCAGAAACCTAGAGAGCGTGTTATCCACCGCTGATACTAGGATGGCTGGATGGAAACAACTTTATTACACAAAAAAAGAAAAATCTTCCAGGGTGGTCCCCTACTGGTCCGGGAGTCCACGGGCTGATACTAGTCATGTGCGAAGTCCTGATAGCATTTTACACGTATGCTTCGCGGACGGGAGGCTTTATCTCATGGCACTAAATCAGAGGAAAAAGAGAAAACGCAGACGCAACTACAATGGTTTCAATCAAAAATAATACATATCGTGGAAATATTGCATATTCGTAACTGTATAACCATCTCTTAGAGCACTTGTAAACTAATTAATATATGCTATTGAAACTAGCGCGCCAAGATAGTGGTTCCAGTCCTGAATTGAACGAGGCAGGAATGAGCGATAAACAGCATTCGTGTATCATCAAAAAAGTGCAACTTTTTCACAGCGGTGCAAGTGGCACGATGTGTTAATGGACCGCTGAATCAAAATGTCGTAAAGTTTTTTCTGGCAGTATGTTTTATGGAGCAAACGTAGCCGTATAATTTGATTACGTTACTACAATAAAGGAAGGTTCAAATTAGTTTTCATATTAGGGGCGCTGGTGCTGCGATGACAGCAGCTGAGAATGTAACGAGCAGACCGATTCTTATCATGTTCGTAGCTTACTAGAAAATCAAGACCAGCGTGCCGTACTGAGGCCGCATTCTCAGGTTTAGAACGAACAAGTGATTTGTAACGTTGTAGGTAAAGGAATATAGAGACAAGAAATTTTGTTCCAAGTAACCTAGAGAACAGTTAGCATTACTGGTCATACAGTTAATGTGGCGATCCGAAGAAAGGTTAGAAAACACACAGAAGCCTAAGCAGTTATACGATGTTAATATAGTGGCCCGTTCACTGTGCGATGTCAGTGCACGTTAAAGAACCTCAGGTGGTCGAAATTTCCGGAACTCTTCTCTGCGGCGTCCCTCATAGCCCAAGCCGCTTTGGAGCGTTTAAACCCCACAATCCAAATCTTTCACTCCCACCTTCCACCCTTTCCTCACAGCGCAGTTGAGGTGCCCACGTGGAAAATTTCCTTTCCTCCAAAGCAACTTATTTAGAGGCATATATGGAAGGCACAGTGACTAAAATCACATGTTTCCAGTTCATCAGCAACAGCTGTAGGAATTGACCCACTTTAGGCAATTCTTGCTAGAAGATGAAATGCAAAGGTGAAATCCCCACCATCCACGCCACATTTTCATCATTGCGGCCAGGTTAGTGGTTTGTTGGTTTATCGGGGTTGAACGTCCCAAAGCAATGCAGACTATGAGGGACGACGTAGTGAAGGGCTCCAGAAATTTCGACCACCTGGGGTCTTTAAATTGCGCTGACACCGCACAGTACACGGGCCTCTAGAATTTTGCCTCCATCGAAATTCGGCCACCGCGGGCCGGGATCGAACCCGCGTCTTGCGGGTCAGCAGCCCGAAAGACGCGGGTTGGATCCCGGCCACGCCTTCCGGGCTGCTGACCCCAAAAGACGCGGGTTCAACAGAAGGGTTGTTGCTCACGATGTGAATGCATGACACCCATACTATACACCTGCTAGACGATAAGGCGGCAACCAAACACGTGCGAAACGAAAGAAAAAAGCTCCGCTGGATTTAAGCAATATATATTTCACGTTTCTTTTTAGGGCCGCCAGATATTCAGTCCCTATCAATGCGACTGGGATGACCGATCAACTAAACGAAATTCTCGATTGGAAAGCGTTAACCACGTATCTCGCAGCGTCAAGAAGGTAATTCCCTCTGAAACAAACCCGTAATGGCAGACCAGCCTCTTGGCCCCTTACGCGCACTTTATAACGGCTTTTTGCGCTTTTAATCTTGGTGACAGCCACAGTACATGTTTTTTTTCGAACATTCATTCATGTGAGTTTCATAAAGTGACAAAGGTATTCCAAAATCTAACGGAAAGAGTCACCCGTCGACGCTTCGCGCACTTTATAACGGCTTTTTGCGCTTTTAATCTTGGTGACAGCAACCGTACGTGTTTTTTTTTCGAACATTCATTCGTGTAAGTGTCATAAAATGACAAAAGTATTCCAAAATCTAACGGAAATAGTCACCCGTCGATGCGCTATGTTCGCTCACGCAGCGAGTAATAATCACCATATCGCTTGTTCAAAGAATAGCCGTATGACGCCGCCACCATCGCCGGAATAACCGGGCGTTGTTTCTTACAGAAGCAGGTGTTCCTGCAGGATGTGGACGGTGAGGCTAAACGGCGTTCCAGAGCATGTCACCCACAGGGCTGTACGCATCAACGCCAAGGTTTACTCGTTCGACTGTCGCCACACGCTATGGAACTTGGTCCACGTGTTCATCTTCAACCCCGCGTCGCACCGGTGGGATATAGTGCAGACGCAGCTTCCCGACGGCGGGCCGATTAACATTTCCTTTCAGACAGTTGTAGCGTACGGCCACTGCGCGTATCTGTGGGGCGGTCCGCCCAGCTGGCAATCTCCGAGTGCCCTTTACCGCTTCGACACAAGTACCATGGCATGGAGCCGCCCGGAGGTGGCCGGTGAGGTGCCGACATCAAGTTACGGCAGCACAGCTTGCGTTGTGGGCCACCGCAAGTATATCTTCGGTGTCTTGGATCATTCGCAATATATGTGGGTCCTTGACTTGGATACCCTGCAGTGGCATCCTGTCCCCACCAGCGGAGAAGCGCCCGTTTGGCGTGCCTTCCACACTGCGTCTGCCATCCGGACCCGCATGTATGTGTTCGGCGGCAGCCCAGCAGACCCTTCCCTCATCCTATACTATTTTGAAACGACCACCTCTTCATGGGTACGCCCACAGGTACAAGGAGTTCCTCCTGTGTGTCGGCGAGGTCATTCAGTCTTCGTGTTCAACGAAGAGCTGTACATTTTCGGAGGGTACAGCGATGCGCTGGAGACCTACTTGGCAGATATACACAAGTACGACCCTGTGACGTCGCGTTGGACCGAAGTGAAGCCCTGTGGCTCACCACCATCTCCCAGGTACTGGCATGGCTGCTCAATTATGGGTGAAAGAGTGTTTATCTTCGGCGGCTTTGGGCCGGCACCCAACCAGGATGAGGGGCAGGTTGCCGAGGGGCGAAGGGCGCTGACGGATCTCCACGTGTTGCACTTGGCACCGACACTGCAGAACCTGTGCTTACTTGCAGTGATTGATGCGGGGCTCAATGTACGCCTCTTGCCAAGCTTGATTAAAGAAATGATCTACGCAACTTCGATGCAACTATGATACAACTTCGGCGCAGCTACTTGAAGCAGTAATAAACTCTTCTTTTATACGCAAAGAACGCCTTCCTTCTGTGCTCGATTTTCGCGCAAGAAAGAAAGTCGCTAGTATTTTGTTTATATTCATGTGGCCCGGGGCCGCCACTTTTTCTTAAACAACAAAGGAAACAAATGTTCTGAACGAAGAATTATTCACTGAAATCAATTCAACTCCAGCCCCGTGCTTTCTTCAAGCGAGGCGCATTAACGTCAATTCGGCACGAAGCTCGTGATCAATTGTAGTTTGCCGCGCAGCCCCTGCTGGTCATACTTATAAAAGCAGATGGTAGATAGAGATATATGGTGGCAGGTGTCGATTTCAGCTCTTATCCCGAAACAACTTGCGTCTCTTGCGATGACTTCAGAAAGGCAAACAGTTATCACTCATTTCCACATGTCTGCTATCTAGTTGACGGCGCTTTAAATGCTCATTCATTGTATGGCCCGCCGAAGCCGCGTTCCGATGGAGGCGATACGCAAAGGCGGCCGTGTGCTGCGCTATGTGAGAGCATGATAAAGATGCCCAGGTGGTTGAAATAATTCCGGAGACCTCCACTATGGCTCCTTTCTTCCTCTCTAATTTCATTCCCTCCTTTATCCCTTCCCAAGCTTTCGGTTTCGGGTGTCCACCGAGATATGTGAGGCAATTACTTCGTCGTTTCCTGTGCTCAAAAACCAATTTTTAGTTTTTGTTTACTGTTCACTTTTCTTTATGCATTGTAGCTACAATCCCGCAGTACCCGACCGGTATTTATGTCTTGAACCTGAGCCGATAAAATTGGTCAGCACCAGTGTAACAGATCGTATCAGGTGCTGATTGTATTGAGCGCAATCGATATAGGCTGGCCAGTATTTTATGCTTCCCGACAGCTTATCTATAGTGATCTCAGAACGCTCAGGCGCACCCCTGACGTCAGATACTCTCGACGAGCCATCCCACGATGGCTGGGTTGAAATGTTCGCGAAATGTGCCGGTGAGACCGTCTTCAATAGACAAAAACACTGTGTCATGGCGCTCTTTAGCCACAGAGTACCTTGCGTAGTAAAAACTGATTACCATCATTAGTAAAGGCGAAGGTGAGAGAAGAAAATGTGATATGCCTACGGGGATGTCGCAATGGGAAGCAACAATCAACTGGTGTAAAAGCGATCATAAAGAAGTAGTATCGTCAGAAACCCGCATGGCCCTAACCCTGCACTTAAAGCAACGACGGGACATGTGGTCAAGCGGCCCAAACACTAACCTGTCTCCTGGCTGCATCAACGGCTGCCTAATGCTGATGTTCGCATTCTTTGTGACCTCTGTTGCCCGTCTATATATGTTTTCGCAGACTCTGCGCTTGTCTTCGCAATTTCGCGAGCACCGCAAATCTTGTGTGTGCGCAGGGCCTACCGTTCCGGGGCCTCTGAAGCAATCACACAAGGCGTCTGATGTCGAGGTTAAATATTTGTAGCGCTTCACGCCATCACATCGAACGATGCACTAGGCTGTAACGAATAAAAATGTGTCTCGGAGTCACACGTGCCTGCGCCACCCAGTGCGTAGCGCCCTCCCTGCTCTCCTCGTGTACCCCTTTCCCTGCGCAAACCTTCTACATGCTTTCCCTCTCTCTTCTTCGCGTAAGCCCCGGAACAGTTGCCATATCGTGATAACAGCAAAGGGTGCGCTTGAAGGTATCACACTAAAACCAACAGAAGCTCGAAAAAAAAAACAACTCCTACCATATCTCTTCTTTCCCAGTGCTTGCCCGATAGCAGTAAGGAAAAACTACCACCTGGCTTCATTTCCGAGAGGACTGATGACCACTACAGGATGAGGACTGTGCGGCTGAACCGGGTTCCAGAAGCCGTCACCGAAACGGCTGTCACAATCAAAGGGAAGGTCTACTCGTTCGACCTGCTCTACAGCTACCACGATGACAGCGATGAAATCTTAGGTAGCCGATTCGGCGTATACATCTTCCACTCCCCAACGTACAGGTGAGGTGTGCCGCTGACTGAGCTGCAACCCGAAGATGGGCCCATTAACTTTACCGACCACAGCGTTGTCGCCAAGGCGACTGCGTCACAATGTGGGGCAGCTCCTCGGAGATGAGGTCGCGTACTGGCAGCATATACCGGTTCGATACCCTCGCTATGACGTGGAGCCGCCCGGAGATGTGCGGCCAAGTTCTGACACTAAGCATCTTCTTATCTGCTTGCATGCTGGGTGAACGAATGTACATCTTTTATTTCCTGGACCCAGAATCCTCACATCGCGTATATTATATTGACTTCGAGCGCCTTACATGGCATCGCGTTCCGACCAGTTGAGGGGCCCCTGCTGGCGGCTGCTTCCCCACGGCGTCCGCCGCCGGAACCCAAATGTATGTTTGGGCTTTTCAGGCGTTCAACATAGAGGCCAACGACCGGTACGATAATTCCTTGTATTATCTGGAAACAACCACCTCGATGTGGGTGCGCCCAAGAGTGGAAGGTGTGTACCCCAAAGGTTGCAAACATCACTGTACCTTCGTGTATGACGAAGAGGTGTTGATCTTTGGTGGCTGCAACGGACAAGTGGGCGCCTACAATGCAGACTGCAGAAGCATGACATCCAGAAGTTGTATTGGTTCTAGGTGACGGCATGTGGGTTACGCCCGTCTGCTAGGCGCTCCGCCGGCTGCAGGGTGATGGGAGAAAGGCTATTTGTTTTTGGTGCCTTGGGATATGCACGAAACCATGAGAACGGAGAGCACATCGACGTTTCTGAAGAAGGAAAGCCGATAACTGACCTACACGTGTTGCGCTTAGCACCTACGTTGCAGATTGTGTCTTGTCATCGACGCAGGTCTCTACGTAGGCGGATTACCGGTAACTATTATAAACGAGATCAACGCTTTCTCTTCTGGCTCATCATAGACAGCGGACTCGTGCTGCCCTTCAAATGAATGGCGCGCCTTCAACGGAGCCACAGACGGTGGTGATGTGACCACAATAGTTATTTCAGTGGTATTACGTACAAAACTACGGAAGTAGGAACAGAGGCCCACGAAGCTGCGCAGCTCTTTGAGAGAGGCCGCTTTCGGGAAGTCAGCAACGGCGCGCAGCTTCTCAGGATCGGGGAGAACGCCATCTTTACACACGACGTCGCCGAGGATGGTGAGTTGGCGGGCGCCGAAGTGACATTTTTTAAGGTTCAGTTGAAGGTCGGCACGAGAAAGGCAGGTAAGCACCTGGCGGAGACGATGCAGATGGGTGGGAAAATCATGGGAGAAGACCACGATGTCGTCCAGATAACAAGGACAGATCTTCCATTTGAGGCCACGCAGCACGTTGTCCATGATTCGTTCTAATGTTGCTGGGGCGTTACAAAGGCTGAATGGCATAACGTTGAATTCGTAAAGCCCACCCGGAGTGATGGAAGCGGTCTTTGCGCGATCAGCTGGAGCCATGGGAACTTGTCAATATCCGGAGCGTAGGTCAAGCGAAGAAAAGAATTCTGCGCCTTGCAAGCAGTCCAATGCATCGTCAATGCGCGGGAGCGGATACACATCCCGACGGGTAATTTTGTTGAGACGTAGATAATCCACGCAGAATCGCATAGACCCATCCTTTTTCTTGACGAGGAAAACGGGAGACGACCAGGGACTACTTGATTCTTGAACAACACCGCGGTGGAGCATGTTGTCCACTTGTTCGGCTATGACACGACGCTCTGCAGGTGACACACGGTATGGGCGCTGGTGCAAATGCGGGTGAGTGCCTCTGTCGATGTGGTGGGAGACAGCCGTCGTCCGGCCCAAAGAGGCTTGTTGCGTGTTGAATGAAGACCGAAAATGGTGCAACAGCTCAAGAAGCTGCGCGCGGCGGCGTGGCTCGAGGGCAGGATCAACAGAACAGGCGAGAAGATCACGCTGATGCGGGTCGGAAGCAACATTAGTGGGGATCAACGCATCAACTTCGCAAGCAGATGAACGTTCGGTAGCGTCGAGGTCAAATAGTAAGTCCACAGGCTCAAAACGGCCAACGTGCTCTCCACGAAGCAATGTGACGGGGTAAGAAAGGGTATTGGCGACCAGAAGTGTGCTCGCACCATTGCGCAAGTCAATCACGGCGACGGGCAGTGAGATACGGTGGCGGCAAAAAGAAACGTCGGAAGGTAAGAAGAGAACGGTGGCGTCGGCGGTAGAAGCGGCAGACAGAGGAACGAGGACAGCGCTAACGGGTGGAATAGTAGTGCCCTGAGCGACATGGAGTTTCGGAACAGCACGAGGACCCACGTCATCAAACACAGCGGCGGATGGCAGAGCGCATGGCACGGAAAGTTCGACTGTGAGGGCGGGCGCCGTCAATCAAGGCATGATGATGGGACAGAAAATCCCAGCGGAGGATGACATCATGAGAACAAGTGGTGAGGACGATGAATTCAATAAAATACAGGGTGTTCGCAATTATTACTCGAGCGCTGCAGAGAGCGGTGGGCTGGAGGTGCTGTGCGGTGGCGGTACGTAGCGACAAACCGCAAAAAGGCGTCGCACCCTTGCGCAGAAAGCGGCAGAGTTTTCTGGCTGATAACAGATACGGCGGCACCAGTGTCTATAAGAGCAAGAGTCGAAATACCTTCCACAATAACGTCAATAACGTTCGCAGGGAAAAGAGGACTTTGACGGTCGGCGGAGTACGCAGTTCGTGCCTCAGGAACTGCGGCGGTTAGTTTCCCTGCTCGGCGGAGGGAAATCGGCGGCGCATGGGCGAAATGGAGCGGCGACGGGGCGAAGGTGGGCGACAAAACGAGGAAGCCTGGTGGTCAGAAGGTTCAGGAGGCGGCCCCGGCGGAACTCGGAAGTAGGGGGCCGAATAATACATTCCAGTATATTCTGACACCGGTAGTTACATGCGGCGTCGACAATGGCGGGCGACGTGTCCGGGAATGCCGCAAGCAAAGCATATCGGGCGGTTGTCCGATGTGCGCCATGGAGAGGTAGGCGGCGCAACTCTACCAATAGTGCGTGGCGAGCGCATCATGACCGAAGGGTACGCATACGCCGTGGCAGGTGCTGGGCGAGCCTCAACTTCGGCATAGGTGCGAGGCTCCGCCTCAACGGGGTGCGGCGCGAAGGTGTCACGATAAATCAGCGGCGCAGCACTGGGGGCAGGTGGAGTTAGGGCAGCCTCAGAAAGCGCCATCGGTAGAGCGACAGGAGCCGGAGGATGGCCGGAAGGAAGAGCTTCCGAGACCTGTCGCTGTATTTCATTTCTGAGCTGCGGCGCCAAACAATATGGTGGTTCGGGTAGAGAGGGTAGAAGAGACAGCTGGCGGGAAACCTCCTCGCGGTAAATTTCTTGATTTCGGCGTGGAGAAAGAAGGCGTCGGGTGCGCGGCCAGTCCAGCGAGCGACGCGTGAGAAGGGTGGCGAACCAGAACGCGTTGCTTCCGTAGCTCGTCGAAGCTTTGGCAAAGTTCGTATACCGTTGCGATGGTGGTTGGACTCTTAGCCACGAGCATGTTGAAGGCGCCATCATCGATGCCCTTCAGAACGTGGCGAATTTTATCTTCCTCCGTCATAGACGGGTTGACTCGTTTGCACAAATCGACGATGTCCTCGATGCAACTGGTGAAGCTTTCACCTGTGTTCTGCGCTCGCGAACGGAGACACTGTTCAGCGCAAAATTTGCGAACTGCAGGGCTGCCGAATACTTCGGCAAACGTCCAGGTGGTCCAGGCAGACCAGGTGGTGATGTCCGAATCGTGGTTCCGATACCAAAGGCTGGCGACGTCAGTAAGATAAAATACGACGTTGTTAAGTTTCAGAGCGTCGTCCCACTTGTTATGTCGGCTCACCCGTTCGTAGGCTGACAACCAATCCTCCACATCTCGGTCGCAGCTGCCACTAAAGATAGCCGGGTTGCGTTGACGTAAGGGGCCAGAACAGGTGAGAGGTGGAAGCAGGTCACACGAAGCAGGAAGCAGGGTCGGGGGCTGCCGACTTGGCTCCTCCATGGCAACGGACACCGTGCGACTGGGAAGTTCCAGGGCGACTTCGGTGGTTAGGATCGTTGCAACCTCCACCAAGTGAACAGTGGATTTATTGAGGGTTCACGGCGACCAACGCACGCAGCGGTCGGGTCGTAGCAGGACGGCAGAACCAGCCGAAGGAAGCAGCTCCGGCACGAGACTTGCGCCCGAACCACCCGCTGTTGTTGTTGTTGTTGTCCTCTAGAAAATGGCGCATACCCACTGCGGGGGATTGGCCAAGACACAGGCGGCAACTGATAGGTGTACAAAATGTTAAACAAGAAAATAATGGTGGGGAAAAATAAAATAATCATGATAATAATAGCAATTAGGAAATAAATGAAAGGATCTCAGATGTGTAATTGAAATAGGTTAAACAAATGCTGTGAGATCGGTGACTGAAATAGAGAACGGGGCTAAATATTCCACGTTTCAGAAAGCTTTCATTCTAGAGAAATATTGATCATGAGAAAGAGCAGAGCTTAAGACGGCAGTCGTTTAGTATCTGTAAGGAAGTTTTGCATGGCGGAGAGCACATTCCAGTTGCTGTGCCCAAGGGAGGAAGCCCCAAGAGACAGAACAACCCCAGCTGACAGACTTAGACCAAGCTGTCGTAACGGAAGCTCCAGCAGGCGGCCCCGTAAAGAGGAGAAACGGCGGCAGGTCAACAAGAAATGATCTATCGTTTCGGGTTCTCCGCAGAACGGGCACAATGGGGAGACCGCCAGACCAGATCTATAAAGGTAGAAGTTTAAAAGAGGAACGCGACAACGTAGACGCGTGAAGGAAACCTCAAGCTTGCGTGATCGCCATCCTTTACTGCACCACGGGTAAAGGAGATGCCGGAATTCGGGAGAGGAGGTCAGAGCTGATGCTGCGAATTCTTTCAAGAGCAGATACCTGCGAAACCTGGCCGCGGTAATATATGCGCTGGGTGGAAGCACAGATACGACTGGGCCTTTAAGAGATGCCTTCGCCAGGGTATCAGCAACCTCATTCAAATGGATTCCTCTGTGCCCAGGCACCCAGACCAACCGTAATGAACACACGTGGGGTGGAACCAAGCATTTGAGTAACCGAAGTGCCTGAGATGTTGTAGGCGCGGTGAGAGAGGAACACAACGATAATGAATCTGTCATAATTATGACAGAAGACAAGGAGCTGTTTAATTTGCGCAACGCTAAGACTACTGCTAGAAATTCGGCCAAATAAATAGGGGTGTAATCGGGAAGGCGGAGTGAGAATGACCAGTCAAGGGAGATGGAGAAAATGCCAACACCGGCCTTTTCTTCACACTGTGAGGCGTCTGTCGCTATGAGCACATGAGATTTAAAGCACAGCAGGTAATCCTGCAATAAACCGCTCAGCAAATGAGAAGGCATTAACTTTGCATGTTTTGGAAAGATGTCATCGAAGACAATCTCAATAGATGAGTTGGCGCATACCGGACGGATGTCCGAAATGCGGACGTTTAAGGGGTCCAGGAGGGATTGCACCAAACATATCTGAGGGGTACGGAAACGAGACCAGGTTTCGTTGAAAAATAGCCTAGGCTGACGAAGGAAGATCAAATTGGAGGCATGGAGCGAAGAATCGCACATCCTTACGAATGTTTTCACCGTTAAGAGCCGAAACCTAGAAGTCAATGATGGAGTACGCGCTTCCAGGTACAAAACGGAATTCGCCACAAATTTTGGAAGGCCCAAACAAAGGCGCAACGCCTCCCGCTCCAAGAGAATCAAGGGACGAAGTTTATACGCTGGTGCACCAGAGAATAAAACACAGCCGAACTCTAAGACTGGACGGACGTACATTCTATAAATCATAAGAAGTGAGTGCCTTCTCATGCCAGAACGAACACTGCTCAGCCTGCGCAGCATACCGACTGCTCGGACTCCTTTCACAGTGATCTGCTCGATATGGGCCGCCCAGGAAAGAGAAGGATCATAAATTACTCCGAGGTATTTGACACTTTGCACTTGAGGAATTACATGGCGATGGCGACGAAGTGCGCCACTGCGGAGACGTCCTCTTCTTCTTCTTACAAGAGGTATATATGGAAGGCACCGTTACTAAAATCACATGTTTCTAGTTCACCAGAAACAGCTGTGGGAATTGACCCACATTAGGCAATTCTTGCTAGAAGATGAAATGCAAACGTGAAATCCCGACCATCCACGCCACATTTTCACCATCACGGCCAGGTTGGTTGGTCCTTGGAATTGAACGTCCCAAAGCAACTCAGACTATTTTCTACCACCTTGGGTTCTTTCGACCACCTTGGTTTCTTTAACGCGCACTGACATCGCACAGTATACGGGCCTCTAGAATTTCGCCTCCATCGAAATTCGGCTGCCGCGGCCGGGATCGAACTCTCGTCTTTCGGGTCAGCAGCCCGAAAGACGCGGGTTTGATACCGGCCGCGTCTTTCGGGCGTCTTTCGGGTTCAACAAAAGGGTTGTTGCTCACGATGTGAATGCATGACACCGATACTATACATCTGCTAGACGATAAGGCGGCAACACAACACGTGCGAAACGGAAGAAAAAAGTTTAGCAGGATTTAAACAATATATATTCCACGTCCTTTTCCAAATCCGCCAAGTTTTCAGTCCCTATAAATGGGACTGGCATGACGGATGAACTAAACGAAATTCTCGATTGGAAAACATTAAATACGTGTCTCCCAGCCTCAAGAAAGTAATTCGCTCTGAAACACACGCGTAATAGCGCAAGAGCCCTCCTCACTGCCAATAGCCACCCTTCAACGCACTAAGTTCAGCACACGCCACGAATACCGATCACCATCTCGCTGCTTCAGAAAAGGCCGCATCGCTGGAATGACCGACCCTTATTTCTGACAGAACTGGGTGTCTCTGCAAGATGTGGACGGTACGGCTAAACGGCGTTCCAGAGCATGCCACCCACAGGGCTGCACGCATCAACGGCACGGTCTACTCATTCAACAGTTGCCTCATCGCCAGAAACGTCGTCGACGTGTTCATCTTCGACCCCGCATCGTACCGGGGGGATATGGTGCAGACGCATCTCCCCTATGGCGGCGAGTTTAACATTCTCCGGGACACAGTTGCAGTGTACGGCCAGTGCGCGTATCTTTGGAGCGGCCCGCACAGCTGGCCATGTCGAAGTGTTCTTTATCGCTTCGACACAAACACGATGACATGCAGCCGTCTGGAAGTGTCTGGTGAGGTGCCCTCACCGATGTACGGCAGCACAGCCTGTGTTGTGGGTCATCGCAAGTATATCTTCAGTGACTGGTATCCTTCGCCATATATGGGGGTCCTTGACTTGGATACCCTAGCGTGGCATCGTGTCACCACCAGCGGAGAGGCTCCGGTTCGATGTGCCTCCCAACCTGCGTGTGCCATCGGGACCCGCATGTATGTGTTCGGCGGCAGCCCAGCAGACCCTTCCCTCATCCTATACTATTTTGAAACGACCACCGCTTCATGGGTACGCCCACAAGTACAAGGCGTTCCCCCTGTGTATCGGCAAGGACATTCAGCCATCGTGTACAACGAAGAGCTGTACATTTTCGGAGGGTACAGCGATGTGCTGAAGACCTGCTTAGCAGATGTGCACAAGTACGACCCCGTGACGTCGTGTTGGACCGAAGTGAAGCCATGTGGCTCAGGACCGTCTCCCAGGTACTGGCATGACTGCTCAGTGATGGGTGAAAGAGTGTTTATCTTCGGTGGCTTTGGGTCGGCATCCGACCGGGATGAGGGGCATTTTGCTGACGAGCGAAGATCGCTGACGAATCTCCACGTGTTGCACTTGGCATCGACACTGAGAAACCTGTGCTTACTTGCAGTAATTGATGCACGGCTCAATCTACGCCCCTTGCCACGCACCATTAGAGAAAAGGTCAGCGCTATCACTTCGCACTCATCGTAGTCGGTGGTAGATGCTGCATTTCATGCAAATTGAGTGCCTTCGGCGAAGCCAGCTCAGAGGGCCGCCGATAATAACACTTTTGGCGCCGCTATCTGACATAGCAATAAACCTTTCATTTACTGAAAAACGAGGCCTTCCTTCGTGCTCGATTTTCGCGTAAGCAAAAAAAAAATGGCAGTGGGTTAGCTCTGCTATGCCAGGATATACGCAGCGTGAGGTAATGGCGAGGTGTCTACATCTCGGTGGACATATGATGTGCACCGGAGTGACAGGGACACTCACGGGGGCGGTGTTTTCGTATTTGCTAGGACATGCTTCCGTTCGAAGCCGATAGCACTGCCTCCAGCTTGCAGTGAATCAGAGCGGGGAAATATTTCGAAGCGCAGTGGTTATATCCTAAGAGTAGGGCCCTTTTATCGCTCACCTGGTGCAAATTGTGTCGAGTGCTACAACGACCTGTCGCGGTTCCTTTCCACACTGAATAATGATGGTATTTTCGGTGGTGATCTTAACATGCCCAACGTAGAATGGAAGGATAAAAAGTCCATAATCGCCGACAAGTCTGCACTGGCGTTAGCCTTTGCAGAGCTCATCGCAGTGAATGACCTAACTTAGCATGTAAATGAGCCTACTAGACAGGAACACTCGAGCTCTTCCATTTTTGATTTAGCATTTTCAAACACAACCTCGCCAGCAGATAAGATATTAATAATCCCTGGTGTAAGTGATAACTGTTTCGTTGCGCGTTTTACGGTGTCAGTTGCGCGTACTGTGCATAAACAATCGAGGAAAGTTTATTTTTACAACAAAGGTGACTATGCATCCTTATCACGAGATCTTGTTTCCTTCTTGCCGGATTTTTTAAACAGCAGCAATACATTAACCTATGAGAACACTTGGGAACTCTTTAAAAACAAGTTGAAAACTCTTGTTGACATACATGTACCGTGAAAAATGGTGTGTTGCAAACAGCGAAATGATAAGCCATGGTTCGATCGGGATATCCGTGCACTGGTCAAAAAACGGCACCGTCTTTTCACCTCGTACTCAAAAAGCCGTTGCTCACGTACGTTTCAAGCAATGAAGATCCTTTCGCACGGCATCAAAGCTAAACTAAATATTCAAAAAAATAAATTCTTCGCTTCTTTGGGCGAAAACATTCAGCGTAACCCTAAGGAGCTATGGAAGTTTTTAAAATATCATGGAAGGGAACAGGTTGGCGTTCCACACCTATCAGTTGACGGCGCGGACGTCACTGATGATTATGACAAAGCTTGTTTTAATCGCTATTTTCGGTCTGTGTTTAGTGCTCCCTTTTGCACAGAATTTCCTGAAACCATTCAAGTTATTTGTACACCTATGTCAATTATTACAGTTACGTATAATGGAATTTTGAAGCAACTGCAATCGCTTAATGTTCAAACAGCTATTGGTCCTGATCGAGTTTCATCTTATGCTCCGAAAGCATGCGCTGAAGTGGTAGCACATTATTTGGTTGCGCTGTGTAACAAGTCGTTAGACTCTGGTTGTCTTCCCACAGAATGGAAAGCAGCTAACATAGTTCCAATCCACAAAAGTGGCTCCAAAACTGACGTTTCAAATTACCGACCAATTTCCCTCACAAGCGTAAACTGCAAGATTCTAGAGCACATTATCCACAGTGCCGTTATAAAACGCTTGGAAAATAGCAAATTCTTTGCGAATGTACAGCATGGTTTCAGGTCTTTGCTTTCATGTTTTACACAGCTGTTGGAATTCAGTCATGATATTATTTCGTGTTATGACAGTGGAAATCAAGTTCACTGCATATTTTTAGATTTTAAGAAAGCGTTTGACTGCGTACCGCATGCCCTTCTATTGCATAAACTTGCGTCCGTCGAGATCCACCCCGCTGTAATTTCATGGATTAGCGACTACCTTTCCGATTGATCACAATATGTTGCAATTAATGGTGTTACATCCCACTCTGCAGATGTTACTTCCGGTGTACCTCAGGGGTCAGTTTTGGGGCCGTTGTTGTTTTTAATTTATATTAATGACATTGTCGTGAACATTTCCTGTCAAATCCGCTTGTACGCAGATGACTGCGTCGTGTACAGCCCAATAGTCGCCGAACATGATGTTCGCACCCTGCAGCAAAATCTAGACAGCATCCATCGATGGTGCATCAAGTGGAAAATGACGGTGAACTCAAACAAATGTAAATGTGTTGCTTTTACACGAAAACGTAACCTAATAAACTCTGTGTACTGTTTAAATTCTACGCCTTTGGAAAAAGTTTCTGATTTTAAGTACCTCGGTGTACATTTCAGAGAGGACCTTACATGGAGAACCCACACTGAATATGTGGTAGGCAAACAAAGCATTCAAAATGTTGAACTTCTTCCGGCGTAATTTCCATAAAGCCCGAACAAATATAAGAGAATTGTTGTACCTCACACACATCAGACCTATTCTTGAGTATGCTAGCGTGGTGTGGAATCCATGTATGATTACGTTATCGGATGGTATAGAACGCGTACAGAAACGTGCAGCTCGTTTTGTCGACAATAATTACGACTTTCGACACAGCGTTTCAGCAATAAAGGAATCTCTCGGTTGGGAACTTCTCAGTAATAGGCGCATCCGCAGTAAACTAGAAATGTGCTATCGCATGTATTTCAGCTAAACCGGGATTGACAAAACTCTGTATGTTCAGCAGCCACATTTTGTACCTGCACGTGTGATCATGATTTTAAGGTGCGTGAAATCAAATGTCGAACAAACGTTTATCAGAACTATTTATTTCCGCTTGTCATATCAGTTTGGAACAAACTCCCCAAAAACGTCGTTGACTGCACATCTGTTGAAGCATTTCGCACTTTTATTCCTGCTCTTATTCATTGATTCACTTAATCTTATCTCTGTATCATTAATATATGTGTGTGTGTGTGTGTGTGTGTGTGTCTGGTTTTGCTGTATTTTATGGCTGTTCCGTGTGTTTGAATGTCTCATCACCTGACTCATCACCTGATCTCGGTGGACACTTGAACCTCGCCGTAAGGGAACGGAGGAAGATGGGACTGAACGAAGAGACCGTATTCACTAGACGCGCCTTTGTTGATACCGAACCACCGAGCTGGCATGGCCGAGCGGTTAGCGTGCTCTTCTCGCACTCCGGAGAACCTGGTTCGACTCCCAAACTCGAGCAATTTCCTACTCGATATTATTTATTTGTCTGCTATGACTACAAAGGTTAATTAGCTTAATTGGTTAATTAACTACTTAACTAAACTCAGTCCCACTTACATGGAGCATCACTATACCATCCCTTTAATTGGTTGCACAGTAACTAGCCAAGGTACAACAGGCCCCGTTTGAAATTCGCACACTGTGGAGTCACGATCATTTCGACCAATTGAAAAGCGTGACATTTCTGTCGACAACTCCTGCTTACAACGACGAGGCATTAAAGGCCTCCGCCTTAATAAATGAATAAATAAACCAGAGGGGAGGCGCATAACTGCACTCTTGGAACAGTGGACACCTCAACCGTGCTTTAAGCTAAGTTTCGGTAGTGACAGGGGTGCGCTGCATGCGTTGGCATGGACAACGTGGTGCCAGAAACGCGGCGCTGAAGCCATAGGCCGTTGGCGTTCATTGTGTTATTGGCGTTGGCGTTGTCAAAGTTTGTCAAAGATGGTCGAAATTATTCCCGAGACCTCCACTGCGGCGTCTTTCTCCGTTTCTAATTTCATTCCCTCCTTTATTCCTTCCCTAACGGCGTGGTTCAAGTGTCCATCTAGATGTTTGAGGCAGTTACTGCGTCATTTCTTGTGCTCGAAAACCGATTTGCATTTTTTATTGTTCACTTTTCTTTATACATTGTAACTACAATCCCGAAGTACCCATCCGGTATTTATGTCTTGAACCTGAGCCGATAATGTTCGTCAGCACCAGTGTAACAGATCGTATCAGGTACAGATCTATTGAACGCAATCGATATCAGGCTTAGTACACTGCACGGGCTTGGGCCAGCCCGAAAGCCCAGACCTGGCCCGGCCCGCGTGCCGGGCCGTGCCGAGACATGAATTATTTTGCCGGGCCTGGGCCGGGCCCGGGCCGGGCTCGGGCTTAAAGCTGCGGGCCCGAGCCGGGCTTGTGTCTGTACAGGAACGGCTGGTGTCCGACTTTTCATTCACTATTGCAGAGTGAAGTGCGCAAATGCGGCATTGAAGCAGAGACACGGATGAGCTATGAGTTATAGTACGCGCCGAGAAAAAAAAACTAAGCTTTATTCATTGACTTATTTATTTCCTAATTTCCACGTCGCGGTGCAGTAAGAGTAAAATTCAACCGGCCTTAATTGGCCATTGATCGTTCGTCATCCCAAAACATACCTATACACTACTAGAAATGCATTCGGGAAGAACATATCAGTTTAGGACGCTTATAGTCTTCAAGCACACATTGTGAAATACTCAAGCCTTTTAGCTTTTTGTTTCTGCTGAAAGGCGACCAGTTCGGCTATGAGCTCAACCTGTGAGATTGCGTTCACTAAAAAGAAATGTCATCCCACTGCTTGCTAGGCAGCTTTAATATTTATACTTCGCGGGCGGAAGAATATAACTGATTAAAATCATGGGGGAACGCAATGTAGACTACTACGAGTGTATGCAGCCCTTTTTATTTACCTCGGTACTTCCGAGTTTATCTTTCCCACCTACACGAGATCACTGTCCAAAAGACGGGCCTGGCGAACACTACTCTTCATCACTACCTATTGGGTTAAAAAGAACCAACTTTCTGGAAGCCAAACTGCGGTTTCAGAATCTTTGTCGGCCAGTTTCTTATCGGTGTAGTAGCGGTCTACTTGCTCAGAGTGAGCAGTATACCTCAAGCGTTACTGTGAAACGGGCCGGGCCGGGCCCGGGCTGGGATTTACTCCGGGATTCACGGGCCGTGCCGGCCTCGCGGGAGCGGAAATTTAGCGGGCATGGGCCGGGCCCGGGCTTGAAGCCGTGGGCATGGGCCGGGCCCGGGCTTGAAGCCGCGAGCCTGGGCCGGGCTCGGGCTTCAGGTCTCGGGCCGGGCAGGGCTCCGGCCTCAGATTGAGGCCCGTGCAGTGTTCTAATCAGGCTGGCCAGTGTTTTAAGCTTCCCGACCGCTTATCTATAGTGATCTGAGAACGCTCAAGCGCACCCCTCACGTCAGGTACTCTCGACGAGCCATCCCAGGATGGCTTGGTTAAAATGTTCGCGAAATTTGCCGGTGACACCGTCTTCAATAGACAAAAACACTGTGTCATGGCGCTCTTTAGCCACAGATTACCTTGCGCCATAAGAACTGATCATCATCATTACTAAAGGCGAAGGTGAGAGAAGAAAATGTGATATGCCTACGGGGATGTCGGAATGGGAAACAACAATCAACTGGAGTGAAGGCGATCATAAAGAAGTAGTATCGTCAGAAACCCGCATCGCCCTAACCCTGCACTTAAAGCAACGACGGGACATATCCGACACAGTAAATGTATGGGGCAAACTTGGCGCCCTCTTTACATGATTAAGGGGAAGGTGGCCACTCCCCCCTCCCCCTTCCATTATACCCTCCCCCTGTTTGCAGGCTTATTCCTGTGCTTTCGCTACCGTCAGTACACAGTTGACAGTCTGCGCACATGGTGGTGCATTGGTTTCGTTGCCTCGCGTCCTCGTATACTACTCGCGCAGTCTTTACTTTGCTGGACATCAGACAACTAGCCTATATAATGGGGGCACAAGCATATGGACCTCAGGATGTGAGGTGTCTTGCCGCGTAGCCCGTTTGAGGTCGGCTTTCCTACCGCGTTGACCCCCTTTTCCAACGGCCGCACGTTAGCTGGCTTTGACCTCCCCCTGGCGTCAAGCGGCCCGAGGTGGTGGTGAAAAACATTTCATCATCATCATCATCATCAGCCTGACTACACCCACTGCAGGGCAAAGGCCTCTCCCATGTCTCTCCAATTAACCCTGTCCTTTGTCAGTTGCCGCCACTGTATCCCTGCAAACTTCTTAATCTCATCCGCCCACCTAACTTTCTGCCGTCCCCTGCTACGTTTGCTTTCTCTTGGAATCCACTCCGTTACCCTTAAGGACCAGCGGTTATCTTGCCTTCGCATTACATGCCCTGCCCAAGCCCATTTCTTCCTCTTGATTTCAACTTAAGTTAAGAACAACGCAGCGAGCTATGGAAAGGAAAATGATAGGTGTAACGTTAAGAGATCGGAAGAGGGCGGAGTGGGTGAGGGAACAAACGCGGGTTAATGACATCTTAGTTGAAATCAAGAGGAAAAACATTTATGGGCAATTAAATTTTTTACAGAAAGGTGATTGGGGTAGGACCCTCTTGGCGCTTTCCCCTCACAGTACTAGGTGGAGCCCCTATTCCGGGGCCCCATTGGCAAGCAACGCCGCCCGCGTCCTGTTTCGGTCTTGACAGCCGAGCAGGGCCGCCTCCCAGTCTTCTCTGGTGGGGTTGGGGTTGGGTGGGGATAGATGGGTTAGATTGACACGCCCAAACCATGTGGAAGGTGTCAGCCACCTCCCCACAGAACTGGCACGCGCCATGAAAGGATGTATTGAAATGTTTAAGCACCGCTGGGCACAGTACAGTGTTAGGGAGAATTTTGATGAGGAGGCGCTCGTCGGCGAGATCCAGACCCTTACAAGGGGCCGGGTAGCGCCGGTGCTCCTCCTTGTAGTAATCGGTGATTTGTTTGAATGTAATGGCCAGATTGTCTGATTGGGAGTACCCTTCCAAGGACAGGGAGAGAGCCCGGGAAGAGAGTGCACGGGCGGCCTGATCGGCCTGTTCGTTTCCCTGGAGTCCCTGGTGACCGGGGGCCCAAATGAGGTTGCGTGGAGTTGGATCTTCGCATCGACAGCTATATTCCAGTATGCGCCAGGCAAGCGGGGGGGCCCAGCCCAACTCGTACTTCCGACAGGCCCCTCGCGAGTCGGTGATGATGTGTTTTCACTTGGGATTCCTGAGAGCCAGAGCAATGGCAATCTCCTCCGCGTGTGTTGCGCTGTAGGCTTTGAAAGTGAGCCCGTTTACTGTGTTTGTGTTGTGTACGACTGCGGCCGTGTACCACCCCACGTGGTGTGAGCTGGCAACGTCCACGTAATACACATGTTCTTGGTTACCATAGTATCGCACCAACGCTTCCGCGCGAGCCTGGCGACGACCGCTATGGTCTTCTCTCGACATGTTGCGGGGAAGGGGTCGGACCCGGAGGGCGCGTCTCCAGGGTTCTGGCACTCTCTCCCTTTCCTCACTATGGTAGTCGTGTTTGATGTGTAGCCGGTCCAAGAGGCGTCGACCGGACGTGGTCTGTGCAAGACGCGTGTATTGGTTGACTAAGTGGGCTTCTCGAAGCTCCAGGAATGTGTTCACCACGCCCAAGGCCAGAAGTCTCTGGTTGGACGTGGCGACCGGGAGATCGAGAGCCCGCTTGATGACTTTCCGCAGAATGACCTCCAGTTGGTCATCATCGTGTTTGAGCAGGTGTAAGTAGGGAGTTGAGTAGAGGATTCTACTCGTTACGAAAGCGTGGGCAAGCCGCAGTGCATCCTTGATTCGTAATCCGCCCTGCTTGTTGGAGACCCGGTGGACCATTCGGCCCACCTGGTCTCCCACCGTGCAAAGTTTGGCTAGGGTGGTGTCGACTCTGCGTTGGTGGTGTATGAAGAGGCCAAGGACGCGGATCTCCTTGGCCTCCCGGATGGGTCCCGAGGGGAGACTGATGCGAAGCGGAGTTGTGTCCCGAGAGGATGTACGTAAGTGCACAAATTCTGATTTAGCTGGGGCGCACTGGAGTCCGCCGTAGGCCGCGTAGTCGTCGACTAGGATCGCCGCTGCTTGCAGGCAGGACTCCATGTGGACCAGGTTACCTTGCGTGGCCCAGATTGTAATGTAATCCGCATGAAGAGCGTGATGTATCCCGGGCAGAGAAGACAATTTGGAGGGAATACGAAGCATTGCCAAATTGAAGAGCAGGGGAGACAGGACCGCGCCTTGAGGTGTTCCCCTCGAGCCGATGGTGTATGGCCCATGTTCCGCATCTTGTATGCATATATAGGCTTGACGGTCTTTAAGAAATTGACTTACGTAATGGAATGTTTTGTGGCCACAGTTGGTGTTACTGAGGTGGTCCAGGATTACTTCATGTTTGACGTTGTCGAATGCGCCTTTAAGATCCAAGGCCAGGACCACCTTGTCGTTGTGGGGACATTCGACAGGATCTAAAATGTCGTGGTGGAGCTGCAGAAGTATATCCTGTGCTGACTTGTGAGGACGAAAACGGAACATGGTGTCCGCGAAAATGTGCTGTGTTTCGAGATAATCGGATAGTCTGTCGCGCACCATCGTCTCCATCAGCTTGCCGACACAAGAGGTGAGGGAGATGGGGCGAAGGCTCTCCACATCGATAGGTTTGCCGGCCTTCGGGATGAAGTTCACGAGAGCCGATTTCCAATCGAGAGGGAGAGGAGTCTCTCCGTCCCAAATGCTATTGATATATTTGAGGAGCGTGGCGTAGGCTGCATCGGGAAGGTTGGCCAAAAGCTTGACTGTAACCTTATCGCGCACAGGTGCAGTGCCCTGCTTCATCTTGCTTAAGGCCGCCCGGAGGTCGTGGAGCAGGAACGGCTTGTCCAGCTCCGTGTTCTCTTCGCCTGCATAGGAGTACGCCGCCTGCCGGGGGTTCTTAGTGGTGCAGAGGTATCGATCCCTGAGCGTGTGCGCTAGCTGTGTTGTCGTTCCTGTAAAGTTGTGCAATGCGCTATGTAAGTGGCGTTGGGTTTCCGTGCGCGTTTGTATTGGATCGATGAGAGCGCGGAATAGGCGCCACGTGTTGCAGCCAGACATCTGGCGCGCAGCCGCGCTGCACCGGTCCACCCAGTTAGTGTCGGCTAGCTGAGTAGCATATTCCGCTGCCTGCTGTGTGAGTTCGAGGATGCGTTTCTTCAGGCCTCTGTTATGTTTCTGTTTCTTCCATCGTTTGGTGAGGCTGCGGCGGGCCTCCCAAAGTTGGAGCAAGTGGTTGTCCACGTCAGTTTGTGTTTCTTTGAGCTGTAGCCTCTCTCTTGGCTGCATCAACGGCGGCGCAATGCTGAAGTTCGCATTATTTGTGACCTCAGCTGCCCGTCTACGCAGGTTTTCGCAGACTCTGCGCTTGCGTTCGCAATCTTGCGAGCACCGCAAATCTTGTGTGTAGAAAGAGAAGTGTATTTTGATCTTTGAATACAATGAAATACGAAACAAAACTTCTGAACTCAATGGTTTGAACATTCGAGCGCATGCGCAGTGCCGCAGCAGTGAGCACGTCAGTAGGGCAGTAATGAGGCCGACACTCGACCGCCTCGCAGGGCGATGAAGTACGTCGACCACTTGCGCAAAAACTCAGCCTCGCTCATTGACAGTGCGTCCATGCATGCTTGCTCAAAGAGGCGCGTGCGGAGGCGCTGCAACATCGGAAACATCGCTCTTTGGGGACGGCCATTTAATGAAGCCACTCCGCGCTGCCGCCACAAAACGAACATGCCGACACACAAGAGCATATTTGCAAACAGTTCGCGTGAACTAGTGCGCGCTTCCAGGCGGGTTACAAACATCCGTGACACTAGTATCCAAAAGGTGCGCGCCACTACAAGTCGAACATTGCGTGCCGCAATGTTTCTAAGAGACCGCATTGCGGCCATCGGACGAAGGGCGCCACGCCCCGCGCCGCAAGGCGGTCTCTTGTGGGCAGGAAACGCCAGCCTCGCAACCAGCCGAAGTCCCTGATATCTGCAGGAAGTGCAGGTGAGGTCAGTTGGCGCCAGCACGCCCCTCTCGTTTTCTGGAGTTGTTCGCGGTTGAGCTCTGCTACCGTTAGTGCCTCACACATCCTGGAGGGCGGTCTTCCATCTACATCCAGAACGGGCACGCTGGCAGACAACGACGCCAGTGTGCGACGCACGTTAACAAAAAATGCCGGTGGCTGCTCGGCTGTGTGCGCAGCTCCAGTTCCGTGGCATCTGAAGCAATCGCAGAAGGCATCTGACGTCGAGGTTAAATATTCGTAGCGCTTCACGCCATCACATCGAACGATGCACTAGGCTGTAACGAATAAAAATGTGTCTCGGAGTCAAACGTGCCTGCGCCACCCACTGCGTAGCGCCCTCCCTGCTCTCCTCGTGTACCCCTTTCCCTGCGCAACTTTTCTACACGCTTTCCCTCTCTATTCTGCGCGTAAGCCCAGGAACAGTTGCCATATCGGCATAACAGCAAAGGGTGCGTTAGAAGCTATCACACTAAAACCAAGAGAAGTTCGAAAAAAGAAAAAACAACGCCTACCAGATCTCTTCTTTCCCGGTGCTTGCCTGATAGCAGTAAGGAAAAAATAACGCCGGCGTCATTTCTGAGAGGACTGGTCACCACTGCATGATGTGGACTGTGCGGCTGAACCGGGTTCCAGAAGCTGTCACCGAATTGGCTGTCACCATCAAAGGGAAGGTCTACTCGTTCGACCTGCTCTCCAACGGCCATGAGTACAGGAATGAAATCCTACGCAGCCGATTCGGCGTATACATCTTCCACCCCGCAACGTACAGATGAGGTATGCCGCTGACTGAGTTGCACCTCGACGATGATCCCCTTTGTCGTTCACTGCGTTGTCGCCTACGACCACTGCGCCTACATGTGGGGAGCCTATCGGACATAAGGTCGCGGATTGGCGGCATATATACCGGTTCGATACCCTCGCTATGACATGGAGCCGCCCGGAGAATCTGCGGCCAAGTTCCGACACTGAGCATCTTCTCTGCTTGCGTTGTGGGTCAACGGATGTACAGTGTTTGATTTCTTGTACCCGGATTCCTCACACCGTGTATATTATCTTGACCTGGAGAGCCTGACGTGGCATCGCGTTCCGACCACTGCAGAGGCCTCGGCTAGCCGCTGCTTCCATACGGCGTCCGAGGTCGGAAACCGAATGTATGTTTGAGGTGGCCAGGCGTTCAACATAAAGGTCAACGACCGGTACGATAATTCCTGGCATTATCTGGAAACCCCCACCTGAATGTCGGTGCACCCAAGAGGGGAATGCGTGCGCCCCAAAGGTCGCAAACGTCACTGTGCCTTCGTGTATGAAGAGCTGTACATCTTTGGTGGTGCAACGGACAGCTGGGTGCCTATTTTGCAGACATGCATAAATATGATGTCGTAGAAGTCGTCTTGCATCGAAGTGACGCCACGTGCGTTAAGCCCGTCTGCTAGGCACTCGGCCGGCTGCAGCGTTATGGGAGAAAGGATGTTAGTTTTCAGTGGCAACCATCTGAGCAGAGAACAAATCGACGTTTCTGAAGAAGAAAAGCCGATAACTGACCTGCACGTGTTGCACTTAGCACCTACGCTGCAGAACTTGTGTCTCTTTGCTGTCATCGACGCAGGTCTTGACGTAGGCGGATTACCGGCAGCTATTAGTAACGAGATCAACGCTATCTCTTCTGGCTCATCATAGACAGCGGACTCGTGCTGCACTTCAAACGAATGGCGCGCCTTCAATGGAGCCACAGACGCTGGTGAGGTGACTACAATAGTGATATAAATGCTTCTAGTTGAGTAGGACCTTCTTTGTTTCTGAGAAATGGCCGAAAAACTGAGCCACCGCGGCGGGCAAGCAACGGCGTCTCACCGCCTAGGAGCGCCCTGCTCTGCGATCAGCGCTCCTTCCTCGGCAACAAAGAGAGCCGCAACCGTGGTCCGCAGCTTTTGCGTATTCAGCCAGACCATCTAACGCTTTGCAGAACACGGATGTGTCATTTGCGTGCAGTTGTTGGCGGGTGAATGCGGGGACGTGGGAATGCAACGGGCCGACGAACTCGCCACTGCGCAGACCAACTGTCTCCCAACGACACCTCCTTCGAGTTTGGGGACCAGCGTGCGGTGATTCGCGATCAACTCCAACTGCCAGAACTTCGCTTCGCCAATTGAGAGCGCGGTTTCATCGCCAGCGCACGCGTCTTTAGTGTGTGTCCCGTGGAAAGGCAGGTGCCGCACGTGCTTTCGAATAGCTACGCGGACCTCGATTGTGGTTTGATTGTGGGATTCAAGCCCTTGTTCCTTGACTGTGCCACTTCTGTGCAACCACGTCGCTAGATGGTGGAGCCCTGAAGAGCGCTGGAACTCATTGCGGTAAAACCTGACGAGGCTTCTGTGGCTTTGATGCCGCGCGCACGCCCGCGATGGAACAATGGTGAGCCTCTGTGCATACATCCCCCCCTATATCTATTGGTGGGGAGTGTGTCTCGCGTGCGACACCCCGTGAAAAGACACGGCGCACGCGCCTTCTATATACATTGTGAACACACAAGACTATAAAATGAAGGAAAAAAATGTGGTAGAGTTTTAACGTCCCTGAACCGAGTAGTCGTGCGAAAGCATTTGTTTAGTCAGGTTGACTAATAGTTTTGTTTTGCTCGGTCGTCGGCACGTCTGGCTACAATAAACTTAGGTTAAGTGCCTATCGAGGTTAAGCTGCTCGCGCCGCATGTGGAAGTTAAGACGACATTATCTAATGCACAGCACGAGATTGTGTTGCAGTTCACAAGGCGCGATCGCCTTTGGCGATAGCATTTAGTGCCCCCGTGCAGTGGCCAGAGAAGCTGATTTGTTCGCGCTACCGCGGGTTTGAAACCCAGTCGTGGCAGCATTTATTTTACTTCTGCAGCGGCTGAGCCATGCTAGCTTTGGCCAAGGTCACCTTCAAGGTCAAGCTTTACACAAACTCGGTGAGCTAGTTATACCTCGTGAAGTAATGCTTTCAAAATAAAACACTGGCGTGCCGAAGAGATGAGACAATGAGTTTTTGCGGTAATATTGTAGTCATGTCAAACCAGCTAGCCCATCATCATGCGCAAATGAAACGTATGTCCTCGGGTCACATTTTCTTGGGAGTGGTGACGATACAAGTTATAACCCATTTAATTTCTGCGGCCAAATCTTGCAGGTTTGATGTGAGTGCACAGTAATCTCTTTTTTTCTTGAATATTCTGTACTCGTCGCCACTGCTGTGCTTGCTACTGCTGAAACTTCCTTACTGCGATGCGCATCTGTGAGGCGCTACATCTGTGCTTTGCTTTCTTAAATGTCGGATTTCGATTTTTGTTTGCTTTGTAATGAGATATTTCGAGACAAAGGACCATTTTGCCATTGTCAATACGCCAATAAGTCAAAATTAAAATTTTGGTGAAGAGAACGGCAGGTTTCACAGGAGAAACATAATGAAGAACACCACTCACGTATCTAATGAATTTCTTGGTGTTATCAGAGGAGGAACGATAAGCTAACGCAATCAGTGTTCCGTCCCATGATGAGGAGTAAAATCCTTGCCAGTCACCAGTGGAATGTCTGTGCTTTACGTTGCAAAATACTTCTCCGACATCAAAGATCCTGTGAATATCCGAACTAAAGCTATAGGATGTCTATGAAGACTTTTAGTTTGAGGCACCTGGTTTTGGAGTCTTGTCTAGGCACGCTTGAGTTCGTGTTATACCACTTTCCTAACTGAAATACGCTTGCCAATGGTCACGGGAATATGATATATGGTTAGTAGAATTTTCTTGAGTATGACTTTCTTTTTCAGTTCATGATCGTGGATACCAAATTAGTTTAAGGTGACCTCGCGTTCAGAATCTCTTGTGACTGGGCCAGTTGGAATATATTATTCTTTTGTTGCGCCGCTCATAAGTACGAAACACGGGCAACGGCAAGGGAAACTGACAGGTAGATTAATGAGCACCTGATGATAGGTCTCCTGTAGGTAGCTAACAAATGTATTCTCACTCTCGCGAGCAAGCGATAAAAGCCTCAAAACGGTCGCTGAACTGGAAGACAAAAGGCGATTCATCGGCTTCGACTGCGATGGTACTGTAGACGTTGATTGCTACTCAATCTGAGTAAGTCGAAAGGTTGGAAGGACAACGATCACGCAGCTCTCGGAGTTGCAGTATCTGATGAATTCTCTGACGCAGCGGAGGTGACAACGAAGGTGAAGGTGAGTTCTCCTAAAATGTAGGATCGGCATGAGCCGGAGACAACCTTTGTGCATGGTCCGCTTTAGAAATGTTCAGCTTGATCTCAGAGGGGCGCTGAACAATATTTTTCGTACGCAGAGAGATTGTGAAGTGACCAGTGGCATCGAAAAGGCTTTTGATGGAGCCAGGTTATTCAAAACAACCATGAGATGGCGAAAAATTTTGTTTTGAAATGCAAGCATCCAAGCACACTGTACCTCGCCTTTCTGTCCGCGGAAGAGGTTTTGAGCACACATTTCTTTTACGGGAACAACTGACTTGGGCGCCTGAGGACCCCCACCCTCAGCGTACACTCTCGAGAAAGCGAGCTGTCTTATATCGGCAGCTACAGACAGACATTTTTCCGACGCCACAAAACCGAGGAGCCAGCCTCTCCGCCGACACAACTCCAACTTGTAGCGTATGCGCGGGCTCCCAGACTCCCTGCGACATGGTCTGGGAATGTGTTGTGAACATCCCCCAACCACCCATGCACTAAGCCTCGTGGGACCACTGGCTGCCCCTCCCCCTGCCCAGCCACCAACTTCTGGTGGCCCGCCGTGCGCGGGAGATTATAGTCAGCGCTGGACTTTCGAGATGAAAGTTTTATTATCGAAGGCAAAGTCTACTTTAATAAAATTTTCTCTCTCCCCGGTACAAGCAAAATTCTAATTCCGTCTAATAAAAGCCCACAGAGGCATTTTACGCTCATTTTTTTTTCTTCCGTCACTACTTTGATGTTTGTTTCTTTGTAGCCTCGACGCGCTGTGGTGTGTTCCTCCCTTCTAGCCTTCTTTCATTAGATTACTTTCTCGCTTCTACTACTTCCTCTTCTTCTCCACATGAAAATAGCACATACCCACGCGGGATCATTGGCCAAGGTACGGTGGTGAACGCCAAGGAAGTATTTGCGCGGGTAAAAAAAAAAACTAAGTAGAATAGTAGAATGACTGAAATGGGAAAATATATATGAATTGTTAAAATTGTTCAATCAATAAACAAATTAGGTATACCAGGAATAAAATAAAATACGCTTTTTGGACATGAGGTGGAATTTTATATGGAGTTAACAGGATAAGCGACCAGTTGCAATGATGTAATCATGAAGGTAGCCGCAAATAGTGCTTAACGAGAATCCCGTGGCGCTCGCACCAAACGAGAGCAGAACTGTTGGAGACAAAGGGAGTCCTAACCTCGAAAGAAGAACCTCCAAATACTAGCTGTACCCATCTCGTCTTCGTCGTCTTCTCCGACGCCGAAAATCAGGTCACTATACAACTATTGTGCGAAATGTGTTCTTTCTATTATAATTTGTGTTAGTACACTGGCTCAGTAAGAAATTGTGCAAAAAATGAATTCCCTCCAGAAAATCTGTTCTGGTAATGTCCATGCCTCGCCACAAAAAGAACGCAGCTTTTATATTAGACGGAGAAAGTGAATGATAATGAGGAAGGCGCAAGCTCATGCCGCGCAAGCAACGCGCTGTGCACCCTGGCCAATCCCCCGCCGTGGGTATGTGCCATTCAGCACGAGGACATCATCATCATCATCATCGTCAACGCGCAGAGAACAAGCCCGAAGCGGTCCTGGAAAGACGCACATGTCCCGTCTGCTATAATTGGGGACCCCGGTGGGAACGGCATCCCCTACGGCGAATGACCGGAGTCGTTCGGTTGAAGATGGGAACATTCCCGAGGCCGCGAACCACGGGGTGCCGGAGGAGTCCGCGGACGAAACGGAGCTGCGACGAGAGCCGCCGCGCAGTGGAGGTGAGCCCCGCCGTTCGCCGCGGCCTTCCACCCCTTTTACCCTTTTATTGGTCCTGTCAAAAAAGAGGTAAAAAAACATAAAAGAAAGAGAGAGGATGCCTGGACCAGCAATGCTTTGCCATGCTTAACGCCAATTCAAAATAAATGAAAAATAACTAAATGCTCCAAAGAAGAAAAAAAAATTAAACGAAAAACAGAGCATGCCGCGGGCGTGCCTCACCTTCGCCGTCCTGGCGGTGATCGCCGCCACGTGCTACATCGTCATGTCGCGGCTGATCTTCATCGCACAGTGGCTGTCCGTGAACGGTCTCCCCTCCTACAAGAATCACTGACGTCCGGCCGCCCCCGGAGCCAAGTGGAGAGCCCCGCAGATATAGATGCCGGGCTTTCGACACGGTACCACACCAGGTGCCTTGCAAGGCGCCACAGTTTGGAGCTGCAGGGCCGCGTCCGCCGTCGTCGCAATTTTACGCCTTGTTCCTACGACTGGGACCGCTACGCTGTTAAGCACAGAAGATGCGGTGAATAAATGTTACTATCGTATGCAACAAAGTTGGTACCGGCACGTGATTTACACATAGCTACGCACTTTTGATTTTGAAATGCTGAAATACGTTCTAAGGATTCCAAGTTAGCAAAGCTTTTTGCAGACCCAGTTTTGCGTCCGCACTGCAGCTCGCCTGGATGAGGCAGCGCACATTTCATATCTCGCACTACAAGAGTGCGAATTTCTAATATTAGATAGCCTTGTGTGAGATGAACCGTGTGAATAATGCGGCTGTGAATAATGTGTGCGAACATACGGCTGTTCGAAAAGGAGATCAACGCACTAGGAAAGCCGAATTCAAACGCGCTACACGACAAGATCGCTTGCATCCCGAGGTCCAAAATTCTTGCGCCCCCAAAATCTGGGCAGAATGACGTAGACGCGCGTCCTCAGCTCCGATCGGTATCTATGTCGTTGACGACATAGATACCGATCGGATGCTTCCAGATTGAAATTTGAATGCACATAGGAACCATAACTAGCCGGCTCTAAAATCAGTGAACCTTTAAAGCAGCGTCAAAGTGAAAGCACACATGCGGAAATAAGTGATAACTGTTTGGCTTTCTAAAGTCGTCGCAAAAGAAGCAAGTTGTTTCCGGAAAAGAGCTGCGTGGATGGCTGAATTAGAAACGACGATCAACTGGAGTAAAGGAGGCGATGCAGGACTAAAACACTATATGACATGTGAAAATTGAAGCAAGCATGATGGGAATGTAACAACATCAAGCGGGTGTATGGGCGAAAGGAAAAAACAATAAAAAAAACATGGCCAGAAACGCCTTGGAAAAATTCTCCTGATCATACAAAAGAAAAAAAAATACAATCGGCAACTGTACCCCTTCCGTTCCGCTACCGAGCAGAAAGAGACCGTCAAGAAAGAAGCGGTGGAGCTTATGCCCTACATTGGTCGCGTTTCACGTAACATCAAAAAAGCGGCAAGACTTCAAGCGGTGAAGATTGTTTTCTCTCCGCTGTGTAAACTTCGTAGTATGTGCCCGTTTGTGATCTATTTATTTATTTCAAAACCCTCAGGGCCAGAGGGCATTACAGAGAGGTGTGGGTTACACACGAAAGTGAAACAAAAAATTGATGCAATTAATTAATGTAAAGAAGAATAGCCCGCAGTGTCCCAAGAAGCACGATAAGAAGTTCGCAAGTGTGTTTCAAGAGTTGCGCAGAAAGTTCCCCTCACTTCCGACAGGTGCTACATTGGAGTGACTATTACGTGTTTTAATGAAGGGGCATGTGAACACAGGCTGCAAATAGAGAATAATCCCGGAGGTCACTCAACACACCTTTTTAAGCGATTAAAATGTAAGGGTCACGGTAAGAAAAGGTTCCTTGTAAACATACATTTGGAAACGTCGTTTTGTTCAGAACTGAACACAATACAAGAGGGTGGTCGCAGAAGCGTTTCACGATATTAATACCGGTGAGAAGTGTCTCAGTACGCCGTATATTTCACTTCTGCTCTATAAAATTGTTTTCCTGGCAAACCGATTGCAAACCTTTTCGCTACCTTTCACGGTTTTTTTTTTTCGCCGTGCCTATGTTTTACTTCTATGTTTTTACTCCGTCAACCTATTTCTTCTTTTCCGTCATCCGCGTGTTTTTGTTATTACCCACCCATCGTGCTCTTTTCCATTTTCATATCTCATATATCCTATTTTATTTCTGAATATGCTGGTGTGGCGTGTACACCTAGGCTACTCAAGCACCTTGGCGTCTCTTTGAGTGTCCGTAATAAGAGGGCACATTACTGGAAAATACCGCGTGCAAACTCTTCAGCACTGTTCTCAGACTTGTATCCCTTATGGTACCTTAATTTTTGGCATAGCGACCGCCTGAAATCTGTCTCGCGCACTAAACTTCCTTACTTCCTCGAAAATATTAATTGCACAGAACTTTATATTCAGGTTTAAAAAAATTTTCCCTCCTTTATGTGAGATTCATATTTTGAATCTGTCTGATCTGATTATCTGTGCTGGTCTGTAAACGCTGGTGGCCTTGGTTTATTTACCTGTATGTCGGATAAGTAGCTTCACGTTTCATGTTTTTACTCGACATTACACGTCCAATAGTGCGTGCATTCTTGCAAGTCAAGTTAGTTTATGTTTTACCGAACCTTACTGCGTCTTCAAATGTTTCTGATAGCCCCTTTTTGTCGGGCTTAATGCATGCGGTTGTACTTACCTGTTCGTTTCCTACTTATTTTTTTCTCCCATGATTTCCGGTTTTCAGTATCGATAAAAATGGTTGTAGAAGAATTTAGTTTGTATGCTCTTCTCTCCGCCCATGTGCCACGCTGCGTATTTTATTTAATGGCGCAAGGTGCATAGAAAAAAGAGTGCGTTTTTATCACACATTACTGACACATTGTCCGCTGAAACATGATTTGGTCAAAGGGAAATTTTCGTGTCAACGGCGAATTTCCACCTTTGTAACGCCCCCCCCCCCCCCCCCTCTCCCCCCCCTCCCCGACGCTCCAGAAACAATTGAGCATTGTTTCGTCAATCAAGACTCAATAGTCTTCTGTGATATCATACAACAGACATTGCAATAGAAGTTTAGACACCACATTCTGTACGATATCACACTGGACTTTCATTTGCTAATGACCCTTTGTTCTTTTTAATTGAGCTACACGACTTCTGGAAAGCGCTCATGATGTACTGATATTGCGAATCTTGTTTCTGCAAAAGGTCACTTCAGAATGATGATTGTTGGCTTAAAGGGAGTGTAACCCCACAATGTGTTCAAACCCGAGTGGCACTCACTCTTACTAATATGCTCGTCATTGTCTTTTTTCTAGATGACATTTGAGTCTTGTTTTCACCTGCTTTTCATAAGTTTTTCAGTTTTTTATCACTTTTCCTTCCATGGCTCCAGGTGTGACGTCAGCACCGTCTCGACCAGTCCGGTTTACCGCGCACACCGGTGACGGCGCCAACTACGCGGAGTTCTCCGCTAAACGGTACCCTTACCACTGTAGCGTTATAAGCAGTTCGCTGTTTTTCCAACCTGCCCAACCTGCACCCAGCTAAAGAACTGTTATTTCGCACAGAATAAAAGTATCGAACGCCTTAACTATACCGTTTACTCTACCGGCTAATATACAGGAAAGACAAGTACGAAAAATATTCAGTAACCTATCAGGCCTGGCAGAGCGAAATAATACGAGTCAAACGCAAGGTTATGCGAAGTTCGTAATGCAACGTGATCGCAGGATTGGTTTAGGCAGTCGCATGGAATGCAATGGAATATTATGTATTCATATAGAGTCGCTGTTATATTGTGTGCAGTACTTATTTAACATTAGTTTATTCACTTGAAATTCACTTGTTGTGCGCACCACTTGGCAATAGTGATCATAAGATAGGATTAATGCATTTATAAAAAGGTGCTGCTCTACCTTTCCTTTCAGATTACAATCTTCATGCTATTAATTAAGTTAATTTGTATGCTATTCAGCCTCATATGTGCACTCCTGCTCTGCCATTCGCTAGTGTCCTGGCCTTGTCAAGCTTTTCTTGTAGCCGTCTTGCCAAGGTATCCATCAGCATCGTGCAATTTGAAAAAAAAAACTCTCAATTAGCAAAAGCAATTGGTAAATGCATTCCTGCATTCAGACCTGTTGAACCGATAAAACAACAGCGTAAGGGCAAAGAGTTACTTACAGAAGCTACCCAGGAATAAAATATTTTTTTTTCATTGGAGAGTGTCAAGAAATAACTTTTCTAACGTGCCCAAAATTCCAGACGAAGCCCAAAATCCCCAACCATTGACCACCTTCACTTACAATTGTGGTTTTTGTTTTGACATGAAACTATCTACCTGCAATCTAAGTCACTATGTAATGATGTTGGAGTCAATCCTGTTAAATTTCTTATGTTCTGCATGAGTGAATTCGAAAGGCAGAAAAAATTTCCACACACGACGAAATCCAAATTGTAATCTTTATTCCCATAAAAACAAAAAAGGAAAGCGTTGTGCATGTTAAACTCTTTTGAATGTGCTCAGTCACTATTTTAGGCGTATGCGGGATGTTTAACCTAAGATGTTCCGCAATTTTTGAGACCGGCCTTTTTCAGTAGGAGTGGCTTTACGGCTGAGCATTGTCACCCCTGTAGCCCGTCCGAATACAGCTAAAATGCGCTAACCAGCTGAACTGAAATTGACTAGTTAATTTTTTAACTCTTAGTGCTAGTCTATAATAACTGAAAGGCAAGTAGTTCACTTTAAATAACGTCCATATCAGTTTTTAGAATTTCCAAAACGCAGTTACACACGGCCCAACAAATTTTGCTCACAGCGCGCCTATATACGAGCACATTCGAATAACCCGCATGCAAAGCAAAAGTTCCAGTACAAGTAACCCGTCGATATTGACAAAATTGGTTGGGCCGCTGCGCCGAGGGTAACTTTATATTCGAAGTTGTAAATTATCATAGGATATTGCTCACGTGTGGGCTACACACCTCTCAAAACAGAGCGAGGCTAACTTAATGGTTGAGAAGTTCAGTATTCACTATTAGTTCCCCAGCGAAGTAGTTTCCACGTCTTGGCGGTATTCTTATGCGTCATTTTGACAATAATTTGCCGAAAATGCGCTTTTCTGCCTTTGTTTAAAAATTGCGGAACATCCTAGGTGAAGCAACCTGTATACTGTAGTAAAACTGACATTCGAGCGAGTTGGTAGAGCATGTTGAAAAATTTCCCGCGCACACAGGACAGGGTCAAAGAAGAGAGCACCACAAGCGCTGACTCACAACTAAGTGTTTATTGGCAAACGCAGAAAATATATGCTCAAAGGAAAAACAAAAACATCGAAACTTATGCAATCACGCAGGCGCGTCCAGATATGAAAATTTTGCAAAAAAACAGCGCGAACAAACGGGGACTAGACGAAGAATACACAGGAACAAGCGCGTTTCAATCATGTTTTCCGTCCTTGCATTTTACTGACATTTTGTACAAACGCCCCGACCAGTTGACCAGGGAAATTATCGAGGCGTACAACATGGCAAAGAAAGCAAGATTGTGTGTCAGCAAATCATCCCTGCTCCTGCGTGACTGTGAGGTTGCTTATCTGGACATCACATAGTAACACATTCGTTCTGATTTTGGTGTTTTTTTTTCTGTTTCCTTTTATAAGCGTGTTTCCTGTGATTAAACTTTAGTTGAGAGTAAAATGTGTATTCTTCGTCTAGTCCCCGTTTGTTCGCGCTGTTTTTTTGCATTATGTATCACCAACTCGCCCGCTTATCTATCCTGATGAAAATTCTCCTTCATGCAGGACAACACATGGGTCACTAACACATGTAGGCTGGTTTTTGTAGATATGATAGGCTTCTGATACCTCTCTTGTCAAATGATTAGGATGCCTAAACAAAACAGTTGTATTATCAAGTAAAGGCTTACAGCCCTGCATTTCATACAGTGCTTGGCACGATTCAAAGAAGGCGTTTTTCCCAACGACAAGTTGTGCTCTTGTAAGCGAACATTAATGCAACGGCCAGTTTGACCGACATACATACGCCCACAAGACAGTGGAATCTGGTACACCATACCTTTTTCGCATTTGATGTACCGGTTTACATGGTTCACATTGCACACCTTCCGCTTATCACGAGCAGCACAACCAGAGCGCTTGTCAACCCTGGCACAAATACTCCCAACCTTTTCCGGGGCTGAAAAAATTACGTTCACATTATATCTCTTGCCCACATTTTTTAGTTGATGTGAAAAGCGGTTAACATATGAAAGAACCGCTACCTTCTTTTTCTCTCTTTATTCAGCACTCCTAGGTGAAGGCCTGTTGGCATCCTTAATTCTTTTTAACGCCTTACTCCAGGCGAGAGTCAAGACATTATATGAAAAACCGGCGAATCTTAACCAATTTACTTGCTCAGAAAAACTATCATTGAAAGAGTAAGTGCACGACTTGAGTAAAAAAGACCACAAACAGGCCACAGCAATACTACATTTAACAATTTTTGAATGACCCGATTGAAAATTTAAAAGGGGCTTAACCGACCTTGGGAAATGCATCCAGCATACATCATACAGCATACATCCTGTATACCGTGTACTAAGTCGTAATTACAACTGTTAGTCCTCCACACGCGCCCTCAGTGACCCCTGCGCTTCTGAACTTGCTCAGGCTTAGTCTGAACAAGTTATTCTGGCAACCACAGGATTCCTGTGCACTGAAAGTGAGCCCAGCGCTCCCCCTAACTGATGACATTCCATTCGACACCCTTATCCCGGGAATCCTTTAGAGACTGCTGCCAAAACAAAAGCAAAGTTCCACTTCGTCGCGTGGCTCATGTGTTGTCACAGCCACAGTGAAAGAAACATCCCTAGTGTGCCACACAGTGACCTCGGCCGGTAGGCGCCTTTCGTTTTCAGGAGGGCTGAGAATTTTGTCAAAATTGTACACCCTAAATAGATACGCAACGCTGCTGTCGGACCTGCCGTCGAAGAAGACCTTTTCCTCACCGTCCGCGCATTGCCTCGAAGTAGAGTAACGACGCCAAAAGCAAATGATGGGATATTTCACGAGTGGAACAGCTGCTTGGCTCGCATCATCGAGGTGAGTGAGTGATCCATCAACAAAAACTTCGAGCTTTCGGAGGATGTATTTCTTTTCCAAGCGCCATGGAATGGGTGTCTTGCGATCCCAGCTTTGTTCCTCAGCCGAGGTTGAGCGCAATTCATAGATGAGCTCTTCTATTTGGGACCGCAGTTCACTGAGTGATGAGTGTTGCCCTTGAGCTTTCCTGGACTCTTCCCCAATTTTTTGGAGAAGGATTCCTTGGCTCGCCACTTGCTCCGTGAGTTTGTTGAGCTGACTCTGCAATGCGGGAAACTTGTCTGCGCACGGCCCTATCAAGAGTGGTCTAAATTAATTCTGAGCAGCCGCGACTTCACGCGTCTGGAAGACGCCATCACCTTGAGGTGGCCTGCTGTGCAAGTCATAATGTCGGAGCATCCGGACATGTTGTGCTCCGAGAGGCTTGCGTGGAGGATGTTTCCACCGCACCGCGGACAGTCCACAGCGTGGAAACAGCATTCCTCTTCGTAGTGTCGAAGGACAGCGTCTAGTGTTCCCACGAACGAACAGCCTCGCCCTTTATTCCAGCAGTACGCCTAGGAAGGAGGATGGTAAGATTTGCGTATTACAGGCTTTTAGTCACCCTGACTATACAAAAAGGTTCAGTTGGAGCGAGCATGTGAGACGGAGGGTTAAACCGAAATGCAGAGATAGCTGTAAGGTAAACACGGTCGACGTCACCTACCACCTACTTGCTGTTTGAGAGAGGGATACCAAAGCTTCTGACGGTTTTTACGACCACGTGTTTTAATGACGACGGTGGCACGAAACTTGGGTTTTATGCAAAAATTAGTCACGTGATCGCCGATGGTGCAAAAAATTGAAGTTAGCGATAGGTGCATGTGCTTGGCCGCCTACCTCCATTGCTCGAAGCTTTTGGCTTTGTTCCCATTAACCCACTCCCATTAACCATTCACGATCTCATCACTCCTGCCGAATGCAATGCACTTCATTCTTATTCTCCTAGTTATTTCAATCCTGTGTGTCAGATCTACGATGAATACCTGCCGTAAGTAGGGGCATGCCCTTATTCCGTCCACCGCTCCCTTTCTATCGTAATCTCCTGTTCACTTTCGAGAATTTTCAGCGTTACTATAGTTTTGTGCATAATAAATTTGAGAGCCACAGCTCCGCATTGCCTCTCTGGGACTTCCACCATGCTTCGGAGATTCTCCGCTCAGCTACTGCTGCGGCAATTCCATCAGCGAATAGTATATTGCCGTGGTGCACTCTGTTAACCTTTATCATCAACTCTTCGAAATTGGTATCTCTGAATACCAACTGTACACTCGTGATGCAGAATGAGCAGCCGGGCCATCTGGTTATTCTTCACTGGGCAGGGGGCGCAGCCTTTCGGATCTGCTGCTCAGATACACTCACAGCCGACGTCAGTTTCTCAATCATTAAAAACATTTGAGGAATGTCCCGATGTCAGACTACTTCTCAAACCACGCAGCATCAATATACTGCTTTCGAGTGATGTTTGAACCTGAATAGGTCAGTGCTTAAAAAAAGGAACATTTTTTTAGTTCTGGCCGCTCAATATGGAAGTCTTTCTTATCGTGATTTCGCAAATATTCCCACCACCCATAGCCATGAATAAAGAGCGAAGTCCACTCACTTTCAAAATATCAATTTTCTTTACCGGCACCGGCAGCTTCGCACACTCTTCCTTGTCAAAACGCTCCCAGTCCAAGGGACAAACGCCACCGGCGCAATCTTGGAAACTACCGGTCTTGCAGGTTCCGCAGAGGGAGTGCATGCAGGGCAGCATAGTCCTGGTGCTGGAAATCACTCCGCACCGCGAACCGCATAGCGGCGCATATTTTCATCTGTGAACCACGTTGGTCGCCATTTCACGCCAGCGATGCTTCCACCGCTCAGCCGCAGTAATCGTCCTGCTCTCGGGTGTGGCATGTTCCGTCACAGAGCCGCTTCTGCCAACATCCAATTAAACGGCGGATGTCAGAAATCTAGAGAGCGTGTTATCCAGCGCCAATAATAGTCATGTGCGAAGTCCTGATAGCATTCTACACGTATGCTTCGCGGACGTGAGGCTTTATCTCATGGCAGTAAATGAACGGTAAAAGAGAAAAATCAGACGCAAATACAATGGTTTCAATCAAAAATAATTATATAGTGTGGAAATAAAGTTTATTCGTAACACTAGAATGAGCTGTTAGAGCATTGGTAAACGAATTATTATATGCTATTGAAACTAGCACGTCATGAATGTGGTTCCAGTCCTGAATTGAATGAGGCAGGAATGAGCGATAACAAGCATTCGTGTATCATGAAAAAACAAACTTTTTCACGGTGATGCAAGTGGCGCGTTGTGTATATTGGGCCGCTGAAGCAAACTATCGTAAAGTTTTTTCTGGCAGTATATTTATGGAGCAAACGAAGCCGCAGAGTTTGATTACGTAACTACAAAAGAGGAAGGAACAAATTAGTTTTCATATTAGGGGTGCTGGTGGTACGATGACAGCAGTTGAGAATGTAACGAGCAGACCGATTCTTATTATGTTCGTAGCTTACTAGAAAATCAAGACCAGGGTGCCGTACTAAGTCCGCATTCTCAGGTTTAGAACGAACAAGTGATTTGTAACGTTGTAGGCAAAGGAATATAGAGACAAGAAATTTTGTTCCAAGTAACCTAGAGAACAGTTAGCATTACTGGTCATACAGTTAATGTGGCGATCCGAAGAAAGGTTAGAAAACACACAGAAGCCTAAGCAGTTTTACGATGTTACTATAGTGGCCCGTGTACTGTGCGATCTCAGTGCACGTTAAAGAACCCCAGGTGGTCGAAATTTCTGGAGCCCCACTCCCTCATAGCCTGAGCCGCTTTGGAACGTTTAACCCCCACAATCAAAATCTTTCACTCCCACCTACCTCCATTCCCTCACGGCGCAGTTGGGGTGTCCAGCTAGAAGTGAGACAATAGTGCAAAATTTCCTTTCCTCCAGAGCAACTTATTTAGAGGTATATATGGAAGGCACAGTGACTAAAATCAATGTTTCCAGTTCATCGGCAACAGCTATATTTTTGGATTGGAAAACGTTTATTGTCAGCAGTGAGCCATAGTGGGCATTATACTAGGTGGCTTCGAGCCCATGGCTCTTGGCGACCTCGTGAGCCCACTCAGTGGCCCGGACTTGCGTCAACGGGTCTGAGCTGGCCAGTATAGCCTCCCACCGCTCTAGAGAAGGGACTGGTAGTAGGTCCGCCGGGGGCGGCGCCTTTTTGCAGCTCCATAAAATGTGGTCATATCCGGCTATCTCGCCGCATTGTTTGCAAGTAGCGTTGTATTGTGTTGGATACATGTGTGCTAGTCTCGACGGGCTAAAGAAGGCTCGCGTCTGGAGCCGACGCCACGTTACCTCCTGGCTTTTGTCGAGCTTTTTGTCTGGAGGCGGATAGATCCTCCTTTCCAGTTTAAACTGATTGGTGTATTCGTGAAATGATATGAATGCATCTCTCGTGAAATTTGGGGACTCAACCCGGCTCACTGCTCGGCTGACATAACCTCGAGCTATACTGTGAGCCAACTCGTTTCCCCTGTTCCCCGAGTGTGCCGGCACCCATATTAGTTCCACCTCTCTTTGGTCCCAGTCTTTATGCCTTAATATTCGTTCTGCCTCCTGGGAGATCATACCCCGCGCAAAATTGTTGATAGCTACCTTGGAGTCGCTAATTATGGTGACTGCTTTGGTGCTGGCCATTGCCATGGCGATAGCTGCCTCCTCCGCTGTCCCTGAGTTTTTTTGTTTTGACCGAACCGGCCGTTAATGTTTCACCCGAGTCGTTCACGGCCACGACCACAAAGGAGTCGCCTCATTCGTATTCCGCCGTGTCTACATAGGTTGTGTATTCCGAGCCTTCGAGCTTGGCTTCAAGGGCCTTTGCTCTGGCTCTCCTCCTGCCTTCGTGAAAAGCAGGGTGCATGTTTTTTGGAAGTGGTTTAATAGTGAGTGATTTTCTAACTTTGGTCTGTAATTTTGCCTGCGCATTTCTTTCCGGAATTCTATCATGTAATCCTAGGTTGCTCAGGATCTTTCTCCCCGGGGGTGAGGTTGCAAGCCTCCTTAATTGCGCAAATATATGTGCCTCGCATAGTTCCGTGGTGGTGTTGTAGATCCCCAGTTTAAGAAGTCTTTCCGTAGGAGTGCAGTGGGGCAGCCCCAATGCTGCTTTATATGCCTGCCTTATGATCCCATCTATTTTGTTCTGTTCCGCCAGCCCTAGCTTGAGGTAGGGTACGGCGTAAACTATTCTGCTTATCACGAAAGCCTGAACCATTTGGCAGAGATCTTTCTCTTTGACTCCCCGTCTTTTGTTAGCTATTCGCCTTATGAGCCTGGTTGTCATGTTAATTGTGGACTTAAGCCTGTTTATTGTCTCTGTGTTCTTTCTATTGTCCTGTATTATAAGTCCTAGGACCCTGATTTTGTCAACTCTGGCTACCGGAGTCTCATTTATCAGTACGTGAATGTCTCCTGCGTTGGTATCGCGTTTGCTAGCCCCCCGGATCACCAGAAGTTCGGATTTGCTTGGCGAGCATTTTAGTCCTGCCCATTCCGCGTAATCCTGGACAATATCGATCGCGTGTTGGAGATTTCGTTCTATTTCCCCATCGTTTCCTGTATGCGTCCATATTGTTATGTCATCCGCATATAGCGTATGATTTATACCCTCGACAGTCTTCAATAGCGGCGGTAGGTTCTTCAACGCCAGGTTGAATAAGAAAGGAGAGAGCACTGAGCCCTGCGGAGTTCCCTTCTCTCCCAGCTTATTAGTTTCTGACTGGATGTCTCCTAGATTTATTTCTGCGGTTCTGCCGGTTAGAAAGTCTCTTACGTAATCGTAGGTCCGCTTTCCAGGGGCAATCTCCGCCAGATTAGTTAGTATGACCTCGTGTTTGACGTTATCAAAGGCTTTATGTAGGTCTAGGCCCAGTATAGTTTTGGCGCCCCCTTTGTTGGGCGGGTCTATGATGTCTGCTTTGAGCTGGAGCATGACGGCCTGCGTGGACAACTTGCTCCTGAAGCCTAGCATCGTTTCAGGAAATACCTCCCTTTCCTCTGCGTTTTCCTGGAGTCTGTTTAATATGACATGTTCCATCAGCTTCCTTCCCCAGGCAGGACGTTAGCGATATCGGCCTGAGGTTGCCCACTTCAAGTTTCATCCCGGGTTTTGGAATAAAGATTACTTTGGCATGTTTCCATTGTGAAGGTAGACTACCTCGTTTCCATATCTCATTTAGGTAATCTGTGACTGCCGTGACCAAGACTAGATCTAGGTTCCTTAGCATTTTGTTGGTTACCCCATCTGCCCCCGCTGCCGACGTGGTTCTTAGTTGACTCATTGCTCTCCATACCTCCTGTAAGATCGCGCCTCGTACACGACCTCGCTGGCTCTCCCCTTTGTACTTCCCGCGTGGCTCGCGCAGTGCAGCAACAAATGCGGAAGCAATTACCGGCATGGGGAGGACGCCACTTTGGAACGCAGCCGTGACGCCTCGGGCAGAGGGCGCGCATGCGGCGTGGCGTTGCCGTCCCGAAAGGGGTGGTCTCCCTCCGACCGCGACTGATCAAAGGACTGATCCGCTGACTGATAGCGTTGTAGCCATGCGGGGAGGTAAACAAAGGTCTTCCGGTTGGACACAGCACGAGAGGGTGGCCGCCTTGAGGCAGTTACGCACGTGCATGCACTTAAGATGAAAAGTGCGTTCTTGGGGGAAGGCGAGGGTGTTGCGTGGAGAGCGTTTTACGAATGTTTTCTTGATTTGTTTATTTATTTATTCGAGCCCTGGTTTCGAGGCTATGCCCAACCCACAGGGCCGTGGCTACTGCGAAATTAAGTAGCGATTGGTTGATCAAAGACTGGGGCGGGTCAAGAGAAATGACCGCCCCAGCGCCTTTGTTTATGTACGTAATAAAAACGGAAGGAAAAGCCAGGTATGGCAGTCCTAAACAGGCTCCGTGCTTCGCACGTACGGAAAACTTTTAGGCTCTAACCGAGACCGCCGGTCGATGAGTAAGATTTTCCGAAGTCGTATCTCTGTGTGAGATAGTATCTCTGTGTGAGATAAGTGCCTTCTAAGTTACAGTACTTGAACGTCTGTGTGACTTCACGCTTCTGCAACTGAGTTTGCCTTGTATATACTCTGTAAATATAATTTCCCTTTCGTACCTTCTGCTTCTGGACTCCTGTGCTTCAAAACACCACCGAACAACTCAAGTTTGGAGGAGGCTGAACTCCCCTCAAGAAAAGCAAACGAACCTGAAGCGACGCACACGTTACAACTGGCCCTACTACAGCATCTTTCACCGTTGTCAGGGAGACTTTAGAGCCGGTCTCAACGACAGGCGCGGCCCACGCGAACGATTCGCAGGCAGGCGAACCGGAGAACAAAGAGTTGGCCGTCACATCAGGCGAGCAACATGAAGAAGGTAGTGACGGGTGCCCCGCCGAAGTCCGGCGCTCAACGCGCGACGATGAAGACGAGGCCCCAGAGCAGCGCGAGAGCTTCCGTTCGGCACAGCTGTCAGATGAAAGCCTTAAGAAAGCTTGGGCTGATGCAAAAATAGGAAAAGGGGGCATGTTCATCGCGGATGGTCTGCTATATCACTGGGATTCTGTCGCAGGAACCAAAGTCAAGCAGCTTGCGCTACCCGTGACGAGACGGGAAGAGGTTCTCTCTCTAGCCCATGAATCTCTTTGGGGAGGGCATTTGGGACCAAAAAAGACGAGGGCAAGAATCAAGTACAGTTTTTTTTGGCCCGGTTTAGAGGCAGATGTGGCGCAACTCTGCAAGACGTGTCACGCTTGTCAGGTACGGTCAGATAGGCGGCTCAGAGACAGAGTGCCTATCACGCCCCTCACTAGGCCCGACCATCCATTTCAGGTAGTAAACGTCGACATCATCGGGCCAATCGATACGCCCTCAGGTCGGGGTCATAGGCACGCTCTTTGTCTGGTTGATTTGTGCACGCGGTGGCCCGAAGTGGTCTGTCTGCGTTCACTCACCGCAAGAGCAACATGCGACGCCCTGCTGGCAATTTTTAGCCGCACCGGTATCCCGGAAGTGGTATGCTCAGACCAGGGAACTAACTTCACGGCGCAGCTAACTCGGGAGATGTTGGCAAAGTTAGGATGCGCGCCGCGCTTTTCAACTCCAGAACACCCGGAGAGCAACGGGACTGTAGAGAGATGGAATCGTGTCTTGAAAAACATGCTATTCCATGTAATACAGAAAGACCCTAAAAACTGGGATAGACTCGTGCCGTTCGTCCTCTGGGCGTACAGGGAAGTGCCCCATGACACTACAGGCGTTGCCCCATTCCGACGCCTTTACGGCAGGAACCCTACGGGGCCATTGGCCATTTTGCAGCGCACTTGGACGGGCGAGCAACCGCTCCCAGACACGCTAAGGGAGGAACCCGCGAAATACCTCAGACAGCTACGGGAGCAGCTGGAGATTGCCGCGGAGGTAGCGGGGCTGACGGCAAGCGCACGCCAAGGAAGCTACGCGCAGGCATACAATAGGCAGGCACGAAACAAGGTCTTTAATGTCGGAGATCAAGTCCTCCTTTTCGACACCGACCGCGAGAGCAAACTGGCTCCGAAATGGCTGGGACCCTACGTCATAACCGCGCGTGAAAGGCAGAATTCCTACCGACTCGAAACCGGAGCGCGAACCTCGCCACTGGTGCATGCTAATAGGCTTCGGCCTTACTACGCGCGGGTTAGCCACGTTGGCGTCGTTTTCGACGAGGACACAGATCTTGGAGAAATTGAATGCACACCACGCCCTGCGTCCGCGCGGTCAGGTGCATTCTCGATCGAGTGGGAGAAACTGGCACATTTGGACTCTCAGCAGCGCGCCGACATCGCGAAACTGTTCGGCGGTCACTCGGACCTATTCAACGAGACACCGGGAGCCGCAGAAGTGGGATTGCACAGAATCGAGCTGCACGATGGGTATCAGCCAAAACGCGCCTTCCCATATCGCGTACCCGCGCTCCTTAGGGACGAGGTCGGCCGCCAGGTAAACGAGTTGTTAGACTTGGGTCTAATATATCCAGTAGAAAGTGAGCATGCTCATCCGGTGGTGTGCGTTGGCAAAAAGGACGGCTCAGTGCGTATGTGTATCGACTACCGTGCGCTGAACGCGGCTACACGTACTGACGCCTTCCCGATGACACCCCCGCAGGAGTTAATTATGAGGGTCGGCAGCGCAAAGTTCATTACTCTCGTAGATTTGAGACGCGGTTATTGGCAGGTACCAGTGGCCCTCGAGAGTCAGCATTTGACTGCCTTCGTAACCCACGAAGGGCAGTACGCTTGGCGCGTCATGCCATTTGGGTTAAAAAATGCCGCTGCAACATTCCAGCGAATGATGAATACGCTGCTGTCGAGACCCCAGAGCTACGCGGCGGCATATCTCGATGATATCGCCATTTTCTCCGCTTCGTGGCAGCAGCACCTGAAGCATTTAAGCATCGTGCTCGGCTTACTACGCGAAGCTAAACTGAAGGTAAGCCCCGAGAAGTGCCAGATCGCACAAGCTCAGATCAAGTACTTGGGTCACGTCGTGGGTGGCGGTACACACGGACCGGACCCCGATAAGCTAGCCGCTGTTCGCGACCTTGCGCCGCCTACTACGAAAAAGCAGCTGCGAAGCCTGCTTGGGCTATGCGGGTACTACCGCGAATACGTAGAGAACTACGCTGAGGTCGCTGCACCGCTCACATCCTTGACGAAGCGAGGCGTGCCAAACGCGATTCCTTGGACTCGGGAAGCGCAGGAAGCTTTTACTCAGCTTAAAACGTCGCTTTGCGAAGCTGCAGCGCTAAATACCCCCAATATGCTCAAATCATACTGGCTGTTCACGGATGCGTCCGCGATCGCGGCCGGAGCTTGCCTGGCCCAGATGGGAGACTCGGGGAGAGAGGAGCCGGTCGCCTTCGCCGGCCACCGGTTCACTACAACCCAAACCCGCTGGTCAACAATCGAGCGCGAGGCATTTGCCATCATTTGGGCGCTCAAGAAATTCGACCATTGGTTGTTCGAAGCACAGGTTAACGTGGTCTCCGACCACAATCCCTTATCCTATCTAACGACGAGCACGCCTCATGGGGCAAAACTGGCAAGGTGGGCGCTGGCCTTGCAGCGCTACAATGTCGTTGTGACACACAGGAAAGGCACCTGTAACGGCAACGCCGACGCGTTGTCTCGCGTCCCTAGCACGAGCTGGGGTAAAGAGCAATGAGCCATGGCCCCTCGGGCTACGTGAATGTTCCCGTTCACCCGCTGCAGTTTGTGATGTGATCGGTGATCTGTGGCCAGAACTCTGTGCAAGGATGCTTGCATGCCCCTGACTCTCGTACTGTGACGGATATCGTGTATGCTCTGTGTATAGTCCATGAGTGTTTTTGTGCGGTATCGGCGAGTTGTATCTTTGTGACCCGAGAGCCGTTTTTCAGCATGTCAATTTCTTTCTATGCATATTGTGTTTGTAGACAGCCGCGATCTTTTGTTGATCTTGTCTAAACGAGCGGACTCCCAAGCTCGTTTATCCTCTCAGGGGGGACGTGTAAGATCCCGCCTCGTACACGACCTCGCTGGCTCTCCCCTTTGTACTTCCCGCGTGGCTCGCGCAGTGCAGGAACAAATGCGGAAGCAATTACCGGCATGGGGAGGACGCCACTTTGGAACGCAGCCGTGACGCCTCGCGCAGAGGGCGCGCATGCGGCGTGGCGTTGCCGTCCCGAAAGGGGTGGTCTCCCTCCCACCGCGACTGATCAAAGGACTGATCCGCTGACTGATAGCGTTGTAGCCATGCGGGGAGGTAAACAAAGGTCTTCCGGTTGGACGCAGCACGAGAGGGTGGCCGCCTTGAGGCAGTTACGCACGTGCATGCACTTAAGATGAAAAGTGCGTTCTTGGGGGAAGGCGAGGGTGTTGCGTGGAGAGCGTTTTACGAATGTTTTCTTGATTTGTTTATTTATTTATTCGAGCCCTGGTTTCGAGGCTATGCCCAACCCACAGGGCCGTGGCTACTGCGAAATTAAGTAGCGATTGGTTGATCAAAGACTGGGGCGGGTCAAGAGAAATGACCGCCCCAGCGCCTTTGTTTATGTACGTAATAAAAACGGAAGGAAAAGCCAGGTATGGCAGTCCTAAACAGGCTCCGTGCTTCGCACGTACGGAAAACTTCTAGGCTCTAACCGAGACCGCCGGTCGATGAGTAAGATTTTCCGAAGTCGTATCTCTGTGTGAGATAAGTCCCAACCAGGCTCCGTGCTTAGCAAGCAAGGAAAACTTCTAGGCTCTAACCGAGACCGCCGGTCGATGAGTAAGATTTTCCCGAAGTTGTATCTCTGTGTGAGATAGTATCTCTGTGTGAGATAAGTGCCTTCTAAGTTACAGTACTTGAACGTCTGTGTGACTTCACGCTTCTGCAACTGAGTTTGCCTTGTATATACTCTGTAAATATAATTTCCCTTTCGTACCTTCTGCTTCTGGACTCCTGTGCTTCAAAACACCACCGAACAACTCACGTTTGGAGGAGGCTGAACTCCCCTCAAGAAAAGCAAACGAACCTGAAGAAAGAAAGAGAATTTACTCCTCCGCTATCGAGATGTCCTCATCTAGCTGTGTGTTCTCTGCTCCTTGGTAAGCTGGAGATGAACCCCCTTTGTCTGTGTTAAGGTACCTGCTCTTCAGTTCCTCTATTAGGTCCGCGGCTGTTCCCTGGTATTTGTGAATCAATCGTTTAAGCTGCCCTTGTGCCGCCGACTTTGTTTGCCCTGGGTCTAGTAAGTGGCGAAGAAGATGCCACGTGTTCTTGCACCCTAGCTTTCCATTCATTTCATCGCAAATTTGTCCCCAGTGTTGACGCTGAAGCTCGTTTGTGTAGTCTTCTATCTGTTTTTCGAGTGTCGATATTCTCTTCTTTAGCCTTCTATTGTGTTTCTGTTTTTTCCACCTCTTCAAGAGGCTCTTGTGGGCTTCCCACATGTGGGCCAGCCTCGAGTCTGTGATGTCATGTTCGGTGGTTGGGGTCTGTCTAGTGTGACTGTTTACGTCTCTTTTGAGTGTCTCAACCCATTGATTTAGATCCGATATCTCCCTCGGAGCGGTTCTGTCCCGAACTTTTCGGAGGGTGTCCCAGTCTGTCAGCTTCGTTTCGCGCAGCTTCCCCTTCATCGGCCTGGTTTGTGTTTCAATCTCTATGATGTAGTGATCGCTACCCAAGGTGTGTCCTGTGTTTGACCATCTTTCACCCTCGAGGTCTTTGCCTAGCGTCAAGTATGGGGACGTGTCTACGCTGACGCTATTGCCTATCCTCGTGGGGTCTTGCGGGTTGTTTAGTAGCGTGAGCCTTAAGTTTTGGATTTCTGTCCATAGCTTGTTTCCCTTAGGGGAGGCCGTCCGATATCCCCATGCCGGATGTGGGGCGTTGAAGTCCCCCGTGATTACTAATCCTTTCTTATAAGATAGTCTAATGGCTTTACGTAATAGGTCCGCCAGCCCTGTGCCCCGGTTTTTCGGTGAGTTGTGTATATTCTGAATAAAGAGACTGTTGTCCCCTTTTCTGTTTGGGATTATTTCTAACATCACGTAGTCCTCGCTTGTGTTTTCGAGTGCGTGTTGTGTTGCCGTTAAATTTCTTTGCACTAGCGTGGCCGTGAACGACTTGGGTTTGTGCTCTTTTTGCACTTCTAGCGGGGTGTACGCGGTGTAGCCATTTAATTTGACCATGCCGCTTGCCTCCTGCAGCGTGATTACGTCCGGTGGGGTTATGTTTTTTTGAATGTATGCCTGCCGGTTCCATCTTTCGGACTGGAAGCCTCAACAGCTATAGGAATTGACCCATATTAGGCAATTCCTGCTAGAAGATGAAATGCAAAGGTGAAATCCCGACCATCCACGCCACATTTTCATCATATCGGCCACGTTGGTGGTTTGTTGGTTTATTGGGGTTTAACGTCCCAAAACAACTCAGACTATAAGGGACGCCGTAGTGAAGGGCGCCAGAAATTTTGACCACCTAGGGTCTTTAACGTGCGCTGACATCGCACAGTACACGGGCCTCTAGAATTTCGCCTCCATCGAAATTCGGCCGACACGGGCCAGGATCGAACCCGCGTCTTTCATTTCAGCAGCCCGAAAGACGCGGGTTCGATCCCGGCCGCGCCTTCCGGGCTGCTGACCCGAAAGAAGCGGATTCAACAGAAGGGTTGTTGCTTACGATGTGAATGCATGACACCGATACTATACACCTGCTAGACGATAAGGCGGCAATCAAACACGTGCGAAACGAAAGAAAAAAGTTCCGCAGGATTTAAACAATCTATATTTCACGTTTCTTTTTAGGACCGCCAGATATTCAGTCCCTATCAATGCGACTGGCATGACCAATCAACTAAAAGAAATTCTTATTGAAAAGCGTTAATCACGTATCTCGCGGCGTCAAAAAGGTAATTCGCTCTGAAACAAACCCGTAATGGCAGAACAGCCTCTTGACCACTTGCGCGCACTTTATAACGGCTTTTTGAGCTTTCAATCTTGGTGACAGAAACAGTACTGTTTTTTTTTCGAACATTCATTCGTGTGAGTGTCATAAAATGACAAAAGTATTCCAAAATTTGATGGAAATAGTCACCCGTCGTTGCACTATGTCCGCTCACGCCGCGATTACAGATCACCATATCGCTGTTTCAAAAAAATTCAGGGGGCACTTTGACTGTCTAAAGTGGGTAGAGGCGGAAGCGTTTTCCGCACCACCTTCGCTGTTTCTGTGGCACTGGTGGCGTCACATATATTTGAGTACTAATTACTAAGTGATGGCAAATCACTAATTAATTGTTAATTACTGATTAATGCATGAATGCTAATTAACTGCTAATTAATGACGCTTAAGTTTCGCCTTTAGGAGTGGAATGCGACAGCGCGTTGTAGAGCTGCCAGGGAGCCCACGGAACGCCACCACCCGTTCGGCGCGATGCCTTGCCCTTTGAACGCAACGCTTTTTGAGGAAAGGAAATGGCGCAGTAATTCTCTGTCATCTCGGTGGACACCTGAACCGCACCGTAGAGGAAGGGAGGTGGGAGTGAAAGAAGATAGATAAAGAGGAGCCGTAATGAAGAAAATGAAAATTGTATTTGAGGAAAGGAAATTACGCAGTAACTGTCTCACATATCTCGGTGGACACCCGTCAAAATTCAGGGGGGCACTTTTTTGACCTAAAGTGTGGTCACTGATGTGTGGTTAAGATGTTAAGCTTCGCCCCTAAGAGTGGAACGCGACAGCGTCTTGCAACGCTGCCAAGGAGTCCATAGAACGCCATCGCCCATTCGGTTCTACGCCCGCATGATTACGCGCATCTCACACAGACGTCATGGCATGCGAGAAGAAGACACACTCAAGCTGGTCAGGAGCCTAGTGGTCAGCCGGGCGACATACAGTCTCCCGTACTACAATCATATCAAAAGTGAAATACAACAGGCGGACGCGATTTTACGCAAAGCGTATAAAACCGCGCTTCGACTACCCCATAACACCTCAACTGAAAAGCTTTTAGCCTTGGGACTGCACAACACGTTCGAGGAATTACGGGAAGCGCAGCATGTTGCCCAAATGCGCAGACTACAGCAGACCCCCACAGGCAGAGTTCTTTTAAAGAAACTGGGCTACACCGAACAAATTCGAGAAATATTGAGAACTAAAACGATCCCCGATGAGTACCGCAGCATGCTCAGGGTGGCACCAATACCAAGAAACATGGACCCGAACCTCCACAAAGACCGAAGAGAGGCAAGGGCCGACCGCTTACAGAAAACACACGCATCCCAGGATACAACAGTGTATGTCGACGCTGCCACATATGCCATGACTAGGGGACAAGGCACCAACAACGCAGTGGCAACTGTAGTCAACTCGGAATTACACGAGATTACCAGCGCCTCCCTGCAAGACTGCACGATAGCTGAGGCTGAAGAAGCGGCCGTCGCTCTAGCGGCAGCGGAGGGCTATCGGAGTGGGCGGTCACTGACAATTCTTACTGATTCACAAGCAGCCTGCCGCAACTATCTTTGCGGCAGAGTCGGTCACAGAGCGCTCCGCATACTCCGCTCTGTAGACTGCAAGACGCAACAAACACATGCAAAACCACACAAGCCGATGAAACATAAGATCATCTGGGTACCGGGGCACACGGGGGTGGCAGGAAACCAAGAGGCAGACAGGATAGCTCGAGGATATACTAACTACCGAGCATCGAACGTCAACGACCTCGAGGAATCCCTGCCAGTACCTCAGGAATACTCGGCCATACTCAACAACTACAAAGGCAGCAGGATGCGGTACCCACCACCGCACAAATCTTTAAACAAAGAAGAGGCTGTCACATGGAGACAACTTCAAACGGGGTCATATCCAAATCTAAACACACTAAGTAAAATTCACCCCACACTTTACACACACAATTGTCCGTGGTGCCATGAAAAACCTACACTGTATCACATCACATGGGCATGTCAAAAAGTCGACATCGTCCCAGTTATACAAAACCCAAGTGTGGAGCAATGGGAGGGTCTGCTCTCCAGCGACTGCCGCGATGACCAGATCGGTTTGATACGGCGAGCTCAGCTGACGGCAGCATCCAGCGGAGCCCTGGAATAGGGGCAACCGACCGTTGCGGATGGACTCATCTGACCACATAAAAAAACCTTGTGCTAGAGCCGAATAAAGTTATCCTATCCTATCCTACGCCTCGCTCGTCGGTAAATTGGTTTTTGAGGAAAGGAAATGTATCTGTCTCTCATTTGTCGGTGGACACCTAAACCTCGCCGGAAGGGAATGGAGGAGGATGAGAGTGAGTGAAGACACCGTATTCACTAGACGCGCTTTTGTTCATTCCAAACCATCGAGCTGGCATAGCGGAGTGGATAGCGTGCTCGTCTCTCACGCCGAAGACCGGGGTTCGATTCCTGAGCTCGACCTATTTCTTAATCGCTTTTATTTATTTATATGGCATGACTAGTAAAGCTAATTAGGTTAATTGGATAATTAGGCAATTAACTAAGCTCAGTCCCACTTACATAGAGCATCACTATACGATCCCTTCAATTGGTTGTATGGTTACTAGCCAAAGTGCAATTGGCCCCGTTTGAAATTCGCGCACTGTGACGTCACAACCGTTTCCACCAATTTAAAAGCGTGACATTTTCTGTCGGCAACTGCTGCTTACAACGATGAGAGATTAAAGGCTTCCGCCTTAAAATAGCTGTACGACGCCGCCACCATCGCTGGAATAACCGGGCCTTGTTTCTTACAGAAGCAGGTGTCTCTGCAGGATGTGGACGGGGCGGCTGAACGGCGTCCCAGAGCATGTCACCCGCAGGGCTGTACGCATCAACGGCAACGTCTACTCGTTCGACAGTTACCACGCGGCATGGAACTTGCTCCACGTCTTCATCTTCGACCCCGCGTCGCGCAGGTGGGATATGGTGCAGACGCAACTTCCCGACGGCGGGCCGATTAACATTTGCCGCCACACAGTTGTAGCGTACGGCCGCTGCGCGTATCTGTGGGGAGGCCCGCCCAGCTGGCCATCCCCGAGTGTCCTTTACCGCTTCGACACAAGCACCATGACATGCAGCCGCCCGGAGGTGGCCGGTGAGGTGCCGTCATCGAATTACGCCAACACAGCTTGTGTTGTGGGTCACCGCAAGTATATCTTAAGTGAATGGGATCCTTCGCCATATATTCGGGTCCTTGACTTGGATACCCTACGGTGGCATCGTGTCCCCACCAGCGGACAAGCGCCCGTTCGGCGTGCCTTCCACACTGCGTCTGCCATCGGGACCCGCATGAATGTGTTTGGCGGCAGCAGACCCTTTCCACCCAAATCGCGTAGGCAACTCGTTATACTACCTAGAGACGACCATCTCTTCATGGGTACGCCCACAGGTACAAGGAGTTCCCCCTGTGTGTCGGCGAGGTCATTCAGCCTTCGTGTACGACGAAGAACAGTACATTTTAAGAGGGTACAGCGATTTGCTGCAGACCTATTTGGCAGATATACACAAGTACGACCCTGTGACGTCGCGTTGGACCGAAGTGAAGCCATGTGGCTCACCACCATCTCTCAGGTACTGGCATGGCTGCTCAGTGATGGGTGAACGAGTGTTTATCTTCGGCGGCGTTGGGCTGGCACCCAACCAAGATGAGGCGCAGGTTGCTGGGGAGCGAAGGGCGCTGACCGATCTCCACGTGTTGCACTTGGCACCGACACTGAAGAACCTGTGCTTACTTGCAGTGATTGATGCGCGGCTCAATCCACGCCCCTTGCCAAGCTTCATTAAAGAAATGGTCTACGCTATCAGTTCTCACCCATCGTAGTCGATAGTAGATGCTGCATCTCAAGGAAACTCAGTGCGTTCGGCGAAGCCAGCCATGTGGTACGGTGATGTTGCAACGTCGGCGCCACTACAAAGTCGCTAGTATTTTGTTTATATGCATGTCGCCCGGGGCCGCCACTTTTTCTTAAATAACAAAGGGAACAAATTTTCTGAACGAAGAATTATTCACTCCTACCCGGTGGTTTCTTCAAGCGAGTCGCATTACCGTCACTTCGGCATGAAGCTGGTGTTCACTTCTAGTTTTACCGCGCAGCACCTGCTGGTCATGCTTTTAAAAGCAGATGGTGGATAGAGATATGTGGCGATAGGCGTCGATTTCAGCTCTTATCCGGAAACAACTTCCGTGTTTCGCAATGACTTCAGAAAGCCAAATAGTTGTCACTTATTTCCGCTTGTCTGCCCTCACTTTGACGCTGCTTTAAAGGTTCACTGATTTTATAGCCTGATAATTATGGTCCTATTTTCCCTATGAACATTCTAATTTCGATCTGGTAGCATCCGATCGGTATATATGTCGTGAACCTGAGCCGATAGAATTCGTCAAAGATTGTGTAACTGATCGTATCAGGTTAGGATCGTTTTGAAGGCAAACGACAGCATGCTGCACTGTATTTGAAGCTTCCCGACAGCTTATTTACACTGATGCGAGAGCGCTCCAGTGCACTGCGCACGCCAGATACATTCTCGACAAGCCATCCCACGATGGCTGCTGTGAAATGTTCGGAAAATGTGTCTGTGACACCAACTTGAATAGACAAGGCAGGTTTGTGCCATGACGCGCTTCAGCCACAGATGACCTAGCGCCATAAATATTCATCAGAATCGACAGTAAAGGCGAAGATAAAAGAATAAAATGTTAGAGCCAACGTGGATGTCCGAATTAGAAACGACGATCAACCGGAGTAAAGGAGACGATGGGGGACTGAAACACTATATGACATGTGAAAATGGAAGCAAGCATGATGGGAAGGTAAAAACATAAACCTGCTTCCTGGCTGCCTAATGGTGATGTTCGCATTTCTTTGTGACCTCAGCAGCCCGTCTATGCAGGTTTTCGCAGACTCTGAGCTTGTGTTCGCATTCTTACGAGCACCGCAAATCTTGTGTGTGCGCTGGGCCTACAGTTCCGTGGTTTCTGAAGCACTCACAGAAGGCGTTTGCTGTCAAGGGATTAAATATTCCTAGCGCTTCGCGCCACCACATCGCTGTATGAACTAGGCTGTAGGGAAGAAAATTGTGTCTCGGTGACACACACACCTGCGCCACACAGTGCACAGCGCCCACCTTTTCGCTCCGCAAGCCTATTTACAGCCTTTCTCTCTCTTCTTCGTGTAACCCAAGAAACAGTTGCTACATCGCCTTACCATCGAACTGTGTCATAGAATCTATCACACTAAAGCCAAGACAGGCTTGAAAAAAAATAAAAACAACGCTTACGAGATCTGTTCTTTCCTAGTGCTTGCCGTTAGCAGTAAGGAAAAACTAACACCCGGCTTCATTTCTGAGAGGAGTGATCACCACTGCACGATGTGAACTGTGCGGCTGAACCGGGTTCCAGAAGCCGCCACCGGAATGGCTGTCACCATCAAAGGGAAGGTTTGCTCGTTCGGCCTGCTCTCCAACGGTCATGAATACAGGAATGAAATCCTACGCAGCCGATTCGGCGTATATATCTTCCACCCCGCAACGTACAGATGGGGTATGCCGCTGACTAAGTTGCACCTCCACGACGATCCCCTTAACTTTGTCGTTCACTGCGTTGTCGCGTACGACCACTGCGCCTACATGTGGGGGATCCTATCGGACATAAGGTCGCGGATTGGCGGCATATATACCGGTTCGATACCCTCGCTATGACATGGAGCCGCCCGGAGAATCTGCGGCCAAGTTCCGACCCTGAGCATCGTCTCTACTTGCGTTGTGGGTGAACGGATGTACAGTGTTTGATTTCTTGGACCCGGAATTCTCACATCGTGTATATTATCTTGACCTGCAAAGCCTGACGTGGCATCGCGTTACGACCAGTGCAGAGGCCCCGGCTAGCCGCTGCTTCCACACGGCGTCCGAGGTCGGAAACCGAATGTATGTTTCAGATGGCCAGGCGTTCAGCATAAAGATCAACGACCGGTACGATAATTCCTTGCATTATCTGGAAACCACCACCTCGATGTGGGTGCACCAAAGAGGGGAATGCGTGCGCCCCAAAGGTCGCAAACGTCACTCTGCCTTCGTGTATGAAGAGCTGTTCATCTTTGGTGGGGCAACGGACAGCTGGGTGCCTACTGTGCAGACATGCATAAGTATGACATCCAGAAGTCCTGTTGGATCGAAGTGACGCCATGTGTTTTGAGCCCGTCTGCTAGGCACTCGGCCGGCTGCAGCGTGATGGGAGCAAGGATGTTAGTTTTCCGTGGCAACCATCTGAACAGAGAAGAAATCGACGTTTCTGAAGATAAAAAGCCGATAACTGACCTGCACGTGTTGCACTAAGCACCTACGCTGTAGAACTTGTGTCTCTCTGCTGTCATCGACGCAGGTCTGGACGTAGGCGGATTACCGGCAGCTATTAGTAACGAGATCAACGCTATCTCTTCTGGCTCATCATAGACAGCGGACTCGTGCGGCACTTCTAACGAATGGAGCGCCTTCAATGGAGCCACAGACACTGGTGCGGTGACCACAATAGTGATATAAATGCTTCTAGTTGAGTACGACATTCTTTGTTTCTGAGAAATGGCCTAAAAACTGAGCCACCGCGGCGCGCCAGCAACGGCGTCTTACCGCCTAGGAGCGCCCTGCTCTGCGATCAGCGCTCCGTCCTCGGCAGCCAGTAGAACCGTGACTGTGGTCCGCAGCTCTTGTGCGTATTCAGCGAGACCATCGAACGCTTTGCAGAACGCGGATGTGTCAATAGCGTGCAGTGGTTGGCGGGTCGCTGCGGCGTCGTGGGAAGCCAACGGGATCACGAACTCGCCACCCCGCAGACCAGCTGCCTCCCAACGACACCTCGTTCGAGTTTGGGGACCAGCGTGCTGTGATTCGCGGTCAACAAACACTGGCAGAACTGCGCTTCGCACATTGAGAGCGCGGTTTCATCGCCAGCGCACGCGTTTAGAGTTGGAGCGCGCGTCTTTCTTGCGTGCCCCGTGGAAAGGCAGGTGCCCCACGGACATTCTACGAGCTACGCAGGCCTCGATTGTGGTACCGCGTAGCTCGCCGTAGCTCGTAAAATGTGGCAGAGTTTTAACGTGCCTCAACCGAGTAGTCGTGCGAAATCATTTGCTTAGCCTGGTTGAGTCATGGTTTTCTTTTGCTCGGTCGTTTGCACCTCTGGCTACAATAAACTTAGGTTAAGTGCCTATGAGCTTAAGCTGGTCTATGTGCTCGCGCCGCAGGAGAAAGTCGAAGACGACATTGCGCAATGCGCAGCGCAAGGTTTTGTAGCAGTTAAACACGAGGAGTGATCGCCTACGGTGATAGCATATAGTGCCCTCGTGCAGTGACCAGAGAAGCTCATTTGTTCTCGCCACCAAAGGTTCGAAACCCAGTCACAGCAATTTTTATTTTCTTTCTGCAGGGGCTGAGCTATGCTCGGCTTTGCCAAGGTCACCTTCAAGGTCAAATTTAACGCAAACTCGGTGAGCTAGTTATACATACTGAAAAATTTGCGCAGAAAAAACGAGGACAAAGCAAGAACGAGACAAGAACGAGTGCTAACTCACAACTGAAGTTTTATTCCGAAACACAAGCACATATAAATAGGAAAAACAAAACGAATCATACCAATCTGACATCAAGAACATCACATGTCACCCCCTGTGTGCCCCAGTGATTTTACCAAAAAGCGGAACTCCCTATCAGAGAAGCGGACGGAAGTCTGGCTGATGCATTTATCTCCGCTGATACGCATATGAAACGCCTCCATGAGTTCCCGCACAAGTTGGTCCCTATGCCTGAACAGAATTGTTGCTTGGTCAAAGAGCGGCTTACACTGCAGCTTCTTATCACCGGCATTACAAGTGCGGCAATGTTTTGGGCGGTTGTCAAGGGAATCTCCCCTGAGTAATCTTCGGTGTTCACCTGATGGTTCGTTGACGCATCGCCCTGTTGGCAGATGTACATCGAACCACAGGATACCGGCAGCTTAAACACAACTCCCCTGACACAGGGAACGAACGGGGCTGTGTGCTTGATACTGCAATCATTATTTCTTCCTTTCCTTCTGCCACCTCCTTCCTTCCGGCTGCTCACCTGGGAACAGATTGAAGCCAACTTTCTAGGGGCGGAAAACACATCAGGAACGTTGTAACGTCCGGCTAGGTTCTTCAGCCCATGCGCCAACCTGTGCACGTACGGTATAACGGCGACCCTTCGCCGGTCTGTTTCCCGGAGTTTGGGCCTTGAACCTGCGTTGATCCACCTTGACAACCTCCCGCAGGCTTCCACGACTGTTTGCGGAGGTTTCCCACTCTGTCTCAGCCTTTCCAACTGAAATGCAACACTTTCGTTCATGACATGTGGGCACGACTTGAAGACGGCTGCCTTAAGACAGGAAGTGACTATCCCATTTTTTACGACTATGGAGTGGCCGGATGAGTAATCAAGCAAAGATTTCTTGGCCCTGGGATGGTATGCCCAACATACGTGTTTGGGGCGAAAATGCAATGACAGGTTTAGGAAGCTAGTTATACTCCGTGAAGTAATGCTTTCAGAATAAAACTTTGACGCACAGAAAAGATGAGACGAAAACGCATTTTCGCGGTAATATTGTAGCCATGTCAGATCTGCCAGCGCAACTTCATGCGCTGATGAAACGTATGTCCTCAGGTCACATTTCCTCAAAAGTGGTGGCGATACAAGTTGTAACCCGTTTAATGTGTCCAGCCGGCCGCCGCGGTGGCTCAGCGGTTATGGTGCTCGGCTGCTGACCCGAAAGACGCGGGTTCGATCCCAGCCGCGGCGGCCGAACTTTTTTGGAGGCGAAATTCTAGAGGCCCGTGTGCTGTGTGATGTCAGAGCACGTTAAAGAACCCCAGGTGGTCGAAATTTCCGGAGCCCTCTACTACGGCGTCTCTCATAGCCTTAGTTGCTTTGGGACGTTAAACACCATAAACCAAACCAAACCTAATTTGTGCAGCCATATCTTGAAAGCAAAGCAGATGCACAATTCACTGATGCGGTTCCGTATTCACGATCATTCTATTGACTTTGTCTCACCAGATATCGGGACTATGCGGCACATTGTATCATGGCACTGAATCTTTCAATTGTTTTATGCACCGCCCTGTTTTTAAGGCGAGAGAAAAGGTGTCAGTATTTTGTGTAAACATGAGAAAACTAAGAAAAGTTTTCTTAATCGAGATGATACTATATTCTTTTGATTACAGACTTCACTTCTTGGCTTTCATGGACAAATGTTTGCAGGCCGAAAGTAAGTTAGTATCGTGGGATCTAAAAAGTTCAAGGGTTTGACAGAAAGCTTCGAATGTGAGGTGAGAGTTTATGCTAAAGTTGATCTCTTGTACGCAGTTTTTCCTGTGTTTTCGAATGTTTGCTACCACTATCGATCGACTGCCCGATGCGATGGGACACTGATTGCGTTAGGTTATCCTTCCTCCTCTGATAGCACCAAGAAATTAATTAAATATGTGAGTGGTGTTTTTCAATATGTTTCTGTTTTGAAACCTGCCGTTGTCAGTAGGTCAATATTAAAATCTTGGTCAAGAGAACGGCAGGTTTCAAACGTGAAAATAACTGAAGAACACCACTCACGTATTTAATGAATTTCTTGTTATCAGAGGGGGAACGATAAGCTAAATTCAATGTCCCGTCGCATTTCACTGTTGTTTCATAATTCTAACAAACACGATGATGAGTAAAATCCTTGCTAGCCACCAGGGGTATGCCTGTGCTCTTAGTTACGAAATACTTCTCCGACATCAAAGATCCTCTGAAAATTCCAAATAAAGCAAAGGGGTGTGAATGAAGACTTTCGGTTTGAGGGACCTCGTTTTGGAGTCCTGTCTAACAACCCAAGTACGCTTGTGTTGGTGTTATATACCACTTTCCTAACTGAAATATGCTTGCCAATGGTCAGGGGCTATAATTGTCGTAGAATTATCTCGAGTGTGACTTTTCTTTTTCAGTTCATGATCATGGATACCGAATTAGTTTAAGGTGATCTCGTATTCAGAATCTCTTGCGATTGGGCGATTTGGAATTAATTATTCATCCGCTACCCCGCTCAGAAGTAGGAAAGTCGGACGAGTGTACGGGGAAACTAAGAGGTAGATAAACGATCACCTGATGATAGGTCTCCTGTAGGTAGCTAACAACTGCCTTCTCACTCTCGGGAGCAAACGATAAAAGACTCAAAATGGTCGCTGGACTGGAATACAAAGGGCAATTCATCGATAGACTTCGTCTACGATAGCCCTGCAGACGTTGATCGCTACTCAATCTGAGTAGGTCGAAAGGCTGGGAGGACAACGATCACGAAGCTCTCGGAGTTGAAGTATCTGATGAGTGATGACTTCTTTGACGCAGCGGAGGTGACAACGAAGGTGGAGGTAAGTTCTCCTAAAATGTAGGATCGGCATGAGCCGGAGACAACCTTTGTGCATGGTCCGCTTTAGAAATTTTCAGCTTGATCTGAGGGGGGCGCTGAACAATTGTTTTCGTGCGCAGAAAGATTGTCAAGTGACCAGTGGCATCGAAAAGGCTTTTGGTTTAGTCAGGTTATTGAAAACAACCATGACATGGCGAAAATATTTGCTTTGAAATACAAGCGTTCGACCACACTGTACCTCGCCTTTCCATCCGTCGAGCGGGACAGGTCTTGCAATTTTTTTTCTCTGGTCTCTGGTGCATCTCGAACCCCTCCTACCGACTGTCCTATGCCTCTCAGTGTGATGGAATCTGCTTTCCTTCCTGATATTACTGAAAGTGATTTAAGGTGTATACTTTTCAGTCTTAAACGTAGCAAATCTCCTGGTCATGACGGCCTCACGATTTCTGAACTGTGCAGAAATTTTGAAGTAATTAAAGGTGTTCTACTAGTTATCCTTAACACTATCATTTCTACTGGTATAATACCTGCTTCAATGAAAACTGCTAAAGTTATACCTTTGTACAAGGGTGGCTCCAGAAACATTATGAGTAATTACCGACCTATCTCTATTCTACCATGCATTGGCCAAATTTTTGAGAAGCATCTATTACTCACCATGACGAATTTTTTGAATACGCACAGTGTTCTATCACCTTGTCAGTACGGCTTTATAGCAGGAAAAGGAACAACGGTTCTTCTTGAAGAATTCTCTGACGTGCTAAATTCAGCTTTTGATAAGAATCAAGTCGCATGTTCTCTTTTTCTGGACGTTAGCAAGGCTTTTGATAGCATCTGCCACGTTCTTTTGCTTGATAAACTTTCTGCGCTGGGATTTCGAGGTTCGTTTTTGGAACTGCTTACTAACTTTTTACAAGATAGGCGCCAATATGTGTCGATTTCAAGATTCCATAGCGATTTCACGGCAATTGCCTCTGGAGTCCCGCAAGGTTCTATATTAAGTCCTTTATTATTCAATCTATACGTTAACGACCTTGCTAACAGTGTGCCATCTTTGCTGTTTCAGTATGCTGATGACACTGTTATTGTTGCATGTGCAAAGAAATACACTGATGCTGTTACAGCATTACAGATAGCTGCTATTAAAGCCATGGACTGGTTTAAGTTTAATCTTATTAATGTTAATACTTCTAAAACAAAACTGATCTGTTTTCATAACCCATTAAAACAAGTTGAATTAACTGACCTTGTTTATTTGCATACTTCCTCTTGTCTTAATTGCAACTGTGTACCAGTTGAATATGCGCATTCGGTCAAATATCTTGGCCTGACCTTCGACAGTGATCTCTCTTGGAAATCGCACCTTTCTTTTGTTTGCCAAAGGCTTCGTGCTGTATCGTGTGTCCTGTATAACATTAGATATTTTATGCCTTTTTCTGTCCGTAAATGTGTTGTACATGCTCTAGCCTATAGTGTACTTAGGTACGGAATTACTGTTTATGGTCACTGCACGGTTCGCTGGCAACATAGGGTGAATTCGCTTTTGCGTTTGCTTCTAAAGAATATTGCTTACGACCTGTCCATTGGTAATGACATTGATATTTTTAGAAGACTAAAGCTTCCAAGTTTTAACTCTTTATTAACAGAAACTATTGTGCTAAAACACTTCTGGTACAGTCAGTTCACCGTTCCATATGTCCCTGCTCGGGATTTAAGACCAAAATACCGCTACTGCATTCCTCGCTCCTCAACCCGGTACGGTAAGCGCACACGTCATTACTATGTACCTGCCTGTTTCAATAGCTTGCCTCCTACTGTACTCCGCATGAAAACTAAATACACCCTGAAAAAAACTTTGCGGTATGTCTCCGTGTTGCTTCCTGCCCCGTAGTTATTTCAGCTATTTACTGTATTAATTTCAAATCACTGTAATCTTTCTTGATGTTGTAATAGTTATATATTTGTTTCATTCTGTTTGGTGACCATTTTCTTTTTTTGCAAAGTTCATTGCAACGTCTCTATTTTCCTTTGTTTTGCCAATGTTAGCTGTCTGCCAGGCGCTGCCACTCAAGCCCTTTGAGGCTTTGGTAGGCCTGATTTATGTTGTCTGGCAATTGACGTGAATAAAAGTTCTATCTATCTATCTATCTATCTATAAACATTTTTTTTTTTACAGGAACAGCTGACCTGAGGACAAAGCAGCCCTTGCGCAAGGAAAAACTTCCTGAGCGTCTGACACTCGCACTGATCCACTGGCTCACAGCAGGAGAATCAGCAGCAGTAAAAACTCGAGGTGCTTTTTTTTATGCGGATGATCCTGCTGTGTGCCAGTGGATCAGTGCGCGAGTTTTGCGCTCTGTGGACAGAACTGCAGGCGTCAGTGTGTTGGCGCTAAGGGAGTTTTTCCCTCCGTAAGGGCTGCTTTGTCCTCAGGTATGAGGAAAGGCCGTTGCGCTTGTCTACTGGCATTCGAACTGCGTTTGGCCGAAGGGCACCGCCTTTAGCAGGCTGCGAGTGCGTTCGAAACAGGGTTCGGCCTGGGAGGGCCGCAGCGGGGTTTACGGAGCTTCTCCCAAACGTACACCCCTGAAGAAAGCCGAGCGCCATGCCGGGGGACGCTTGTACCCATTTTTACCGGTGGGTGTCCGGTGGTGGGTTTCGAACCAACCACCTCCCGCAACCGAGACGGGCGCTCAAACCACTGGGCCACCTAGACACCTGAGAACACCCCCCTCCCCTCAGTGTACACTCTCGGGAAAGCAAGCTGTCCTATATCGGCAGCTGCAGACAGACATTTCCTCGACGCCACATAACCGACGAGCCCGCCCCTCCGTCGACACAACTCCAACTTGTAGCTTATGCGCGGGCTCCCAGACTCCCTGCGACATGGTCTGGGAATGTGTTGTGAGCATCCCCCAACCACCCATGCACTAAGCCTCGTGGGACCACTGGCTGCCCCTCCCCCTGCCCAGCCACGAACTTCTGGTGGCCCGCCGTGCGCGGGAGATTATAGTCAGCGCTGGATTTTCGAGATGAAAGTTTTATTATCGAAGGCAAAGTCTACTTTAATAAAATTTTCTCTCTCCCCGGTACAAGTAAGACTCTAATTCCGTCTAATAAAAGCCCACAGAGGCATCTTCGGCTCATTTGTTTTTTCCTGTCGTCACTACTTTGATGTTTGTTTGTTTCTTTGTACCCTAGACGTGCTGAGATGTGGTTCTTGGTTGGTTGATTGGCCTCAAGTAGAATGGCACATACCCACTACGGGGGAGTGGCCAAGACACAGGCGGTGAACTGTTAGAATGATTAGCAGTTTCCTTCTACTCTTCTTTCATTAAATTACTTTTTCTTTCTCGCTACTACTTTTCTCCTTCTCCAGAGTAATCATGGCACATACCCACGCGGAGGGATTGGCCAAGGTCTACTCGCTGTGCCCATCTCGTCTTCGTCGTCTTCTCTGACACCGAATATCAGGTCACTATACAACTATTGTGCGAAATACGTTCTTCCTTTATACTTTGCATTGTAGTACACTGCCTTAGTAAGAAATAGTAAGAACAACGAAGAATGTCCATGTCTCGCGACAGAAAGAACGCAGCTTTTAATTCAGGCGGAGAAAGTGAATAATAATTAGGACGGCGCCAGCTCATGCCACGCGTAAGCTGCGCGATCCACGCCCAGAGAACAAGCCCGCAGTGGTACTGGAAAGACGCACATGCCCCGTCTGCTATCAATGGGGACTCCGGTGAGAATGGCATCACCGACGGCGAATAACAGGAGTCGTTCGGCCGAAGATGGGAACATCCCCGAGGCCGCGAACTACAGGATGCCTGAGGAGTCCTGTAGTTCGCGGCCTCGGGGGTCCGCCGCCGCGGTGGCTCAGTGGCTATGGTGCTCGGCTGCTGGCCCCAAAGACGCGGGTTCGATCCCGGCCGCGGCGGCTGAATTTCTTTGGAGGAGAAATTCGAGGCCCGTGTACTGTGCGATGTCAGTGCACGTTAAAGAACCCCAGGTGGTCGAAATTTCCGGAGCCCTCCACTACGGCGTCTCTCGTAGCCTTAGTCGCTTTGGGACGTTAAACCCCATTAACCAAACCAAACCAGCCTGAGGAGTCCGTGGACTAAACGGAGCTGCGACGAGAGCCGCCGCGCAGTGGAGATGAGCCGCGCCGTTCGCCGCAGCCTTCCACCCCGGACGGCGTATTCCCTTCTGTACGGCGGGACGCGGTGAGCATGCCGCGGGCGTGCCTCATCTTCGCCATCCTGGCGGTGACCGCCGCCACGAGCTACATCGTCGTGTCGCGGCTGATCTTCATCGCACAGTGGCTGTCCGCGAACGGCCTCCCCTCCTACAAGAATCACCGCAGTCCGGCCGCCCCCGGAGCTAAGTGGGGAGAACCGCGGATATAGATGCCGGGCTTTCGGCACGGTACCGCACCAGGTGCCTTGCAAGGCGCCACCGTGTGGAGCCGCAGGTTCGCGGCCGCCGCCATCGCAATTTTACGCCTCGTTCCTACGACTGGGACTGCTACGCTGATAAGCACAGAAGATGCGGTCAATAAATGTTACTACTGCACGCAACAGAGTTGGTACCGGCACGTTATTTACTCATAGCTGCGCACTTTTGATTTTGAAATGCTGAAATTTGTTCTAAGGATTCTAAGTTAGCAAAGCTTTTTTCAGAATCAGTTTTGCGTCCGCACTGTAGCTCGCCTGGATGATGCAGCGCACATTTCATATCATATTGCACTACTAGAGAGCGAATTTCCAATATTATATAGTCTTGTGTGAGATGAGCCCTGTGAATAATGCGGCTGTGAATAATGTGTGCGAACATGCGGCTGTTGGAAAAGGAGATCAACGCGCTAGGAAAGCCGAACTCAAACGCGCTACACGACAAGATCGCTTGCATCCCGAGGTCCAAAATTCTTGCGCCCCCAAAATCTGGGCAGAATGTCGTAGACGCGAGTCCTCAGCTCTGCGGGCAAGCCATTCTGTCGCTGCAATTCCCGTTACTAGTGGTAACTGTTCCGCCAGTTTTAGTGCAGGAGTGCAATTTCGGCGTGATTAAGGATTCTTACTTGACAGGAAAAAACTTCGAGAAACTTATCTTCACCTTATGAGTATGTAACGATATAGTTAAACGGTCCCTACGGTAGCTAGGGTGTCTCCTGGCGCACCGCTTTGCAGACATCGACACACTTGGTGAAATCATAAAGTGTTTTATTGCACATCATCGTCCTTATTATTCAGGTACGATAATTAGTAACTCTAATTAGCTATGTGGTTCTTTCATGTAATTTGCCTGCTGTGCGATGGGAGGTACTCGTACGAGACCTCTATCTATCCCACTTAACGCACGTACCTCAGTGCCGGTTTTGATTCCGACTAACCACCTTTCCTTTTTAATATCAGCAAAATAGCTTTCCTACTCCACTACTCTCTCGACCAATCAGGATTCTGCAGTGTCAGCGATTCTGACGCTGGGTTGCTGGACGAACGGGACCTTTCATGCTGTTGCGTAAAAAAAAAAAAAAAAAATTGGAGGGGACACTTAGGACTACGACGCGATAGCATGATGGGTTAATTCCCATATATGCAGAAGGCCAATCACTGTTTTACACTCACAGATCCTTGGGAGTCCTCATACCCCTCCAGTAGCACTGGTGCAGGGGTTAAGCGATGGGCCATGTGGGACCCAGGTTGATCCTCCAGAGCTTCCAATAATTTATTTACCTCCCACAGTATGCAGCTTGATCACTACCCGGTGGGTAGGTTTTGATGACGCAACAAGGACACGTGACCTAGGTGGCCCATCCAGGTTGCCCTCTGGGAACCACCTGCCAGAGCCATGCCCGTGATTTGTCGCTCACAACGCCGACGAGGACACCGGGGCCTTTGACGCTGGCGCGTTAACAGAGCGACATGAAGTCGAGAAAAGGCAGTCAGATGCAGTGTTAACGTACTTCTTTCTGCTGCTCGATAACTAAAGAAATTATGCCCGGTAGTTCTAAAAAGAGAGGCGAGCGGTGTTTGCAAATTAAGCGTCCATTCCACTGCCAATTCACACTGTACGGGAAGCCCAAAACCAACGCAATTTATCAGACACCGTTACTGCACATGAGTTCAGTAGATTAATATTGCCACGAGGGCGTTTCAAACCCACGGCGGAGCAAGCAGGTCAGCTTTGCTGGCAACAGCACTAGGGCGCGTTGGTATCGCCGCAAACGATCACGTCTCCTGTTAAACTGCGCACACACTTTCGCGCTGTCCGTTGCAAATCACCTCTTAAACAAATTCGCTTCAACAACACGTTTCCCACAACAGGTAGACACCCGCCGTGATGGCTTAGAGGTTAGCGTGCTCGGCTACTCAGCAGGAGTAACCGGGTTCGAACCTAGCCGCGGCGCCCTGCGCTTCGATGAAGGGAAAACACAAATGGAGCCCGTGTGCTGTGCGATTTAAATGCATGTTAAAGATCCTCTGGTGGTCGAAATTAATCCGGAGCCCTCCAACAAGCTTGATATTGGTATATGGGGTTTAACGTCCCAAAGCGACTAAGGCTATGAGAGAGGCCGTGGAGGGCTCCGGAAATTTCGACCACCTGGGGTTCTTTAACGTGCACTGACATCGCACAGTAGACGAGCCTCTAGAATTTCTCCTCCAAAGAAATTCAACCGCCGCGGCCGGGGTCGAACCCGCGTCATTCGGGTCAGCAGCCGAGCACCATAACCACTGAGCCACCGCGGCGACTGATGGAAATATGAGTCTGCCTCAGACCTGCACCTCTTTAGGCACTTAATAGACTCCACTCACTCTAAGACCGCCCAGAGACACGCCCTCACCAAACTCTTACATACTTCCGATATACCTCCACCAGAACTCCTCCAAGAACTTCGAAATGAATACTTCCCCACATACCCTCCTGCACACCACCTTGATTATGCGGCCCCGCTAACGACCAGCTTGACCGACCCATTACAGAAGCAGAGGTCCAGGCTGAACTCCAGACACTGAACACGTCCTCAGCCCCCGGCCCAGACGGGGTACATAACAAGGCTCTCAGGAATCTCGACGCACAATCCATTGCTGCACTTACAGAATACTTTAATGAGTGCTACCCATTGATGATACTTTAATGAGTGCTACCCTTTCTGCTACCCTCCACTCTAACCTCAACGTAACCGCCATCCCCAAGAACATGCACCCTGATTGAGACAGGGAACGCAGAGTAGCAAGGGCTCGGGTCCTCTACAAGCAGTACAGCGAGGATCATGAGGTGGTCTACGTGGACGCAGCGGAATATACAACAAGCTCCCGTATGGCCCTGGCGGTAGCCGACAATAATGCAAAGCTTCTAACCTCCAGCTCAATCATTACCAATTCGACCACAGAGGCAGAAGAGGCAGCCATCGCGCTTGCTCTCATTTCTATATAAATGGCAGATGTATACATCTGCCACAAAAATTATCTCCGATTCAAAATCCGCAATTTTAAATTATGCCAAAGGCTACATATCCAGCACCGCTGCTCGTTTACTACGTTTCTGGCAGCCCCGGCGCCTCATCACCCTCATCTGGACGCCAGCACATGATGGCCTCCCGGGCAACGAGGAGGCTCATTCCCTAGCCCGACGTATCACATTCCGGGAAGGAGTCGAGCCCCCTCTACGAGCCTCGGAGCGCCTGCTCTCGTTCAGTGATATTCGCTCGTACTACCGGACAAACGAAGGGAATAGGCACCCCCAGCTCCATCCCTCACCATAGCGCAGGCTGCACATTGGCGACAACTACAAACCCGAACTGCTCCATACCCAGTACTGCTGCATGCCCGATACGCAGGCCAATTCCCGTCATCATGCACACTTTGCGGTAAACCAGGAGACTTCTTACACACCCTCGTCACATGCCCCACCTTCCCTCATCCCCCATCACCAACCGCGGCGGAGTCTTACTAGGAGTCTCTTCTGGTCAGCTCGTCCGCTCAAGACCAGCGCCGGATCATCTCCAGCGCTCACAGAAGGATTTCACTCCAGGGGCTATTCTTCGCGTTGTAAGGGTGCCTCCCCCTCAAATTGAGGAGGAATCCAAGTGCCATGTAGGGGGCTTCGCCCTCACGATTTACATCATTGGGAATAAAAGTTTCCACCACCACCACCCTCTACTACGGCCCCTCGTTCTCTCTTTCTTCTTTCACTCAGCTTTTAATCTCGGTAACAGCAACAGTAGATGTTTTTTTTTCGAACATTCATTCGTGTGAGTGTCATAAAATGACAAAATTATTCCAAAATCTAACAGAAATAGTCAATTTTCAACGCACTAAGTCCGCTCACGCCGCGGAGACCGATCACTATATCGCTGCCTCAGAAAAAAGCCGCATGATGTCGCCACCATCGCTGGAATGACCGGCCCTTGTTTCTTACAGAAGCAGGTGTCTCTGCAGGATGTGGACGGTGCGGCTAAACGGTGTTCCAGAGCATGTCACCTGCAGGACTGTACGCACCAGCGGCAAGGTCTACTGGTTCGACAGTAGCCACACGGCATGGAACTTGGTCCAAGTTTTCATCTTCGACCTCGCATCGCACCGGTGGGGTATGGTGCAGGCGCAACTTCCCGACGTCGGGCCGATTAACATTTCCCGCCACACAGTTGTAGCGTACGGCCACTGCGCGTATCTGTTTTGCGGCCCGCACAGCTGGCCAAGTGTTCATTATCGCTTCGATTCAAACACGATGACATGGAGCCGTCCAGAGGTGTTCGGTGAGGTGCCCTCATCGATTTACGGCAGCGGAGCTTGTGTTGTGGGTCACCGCGAGTATATCCTAAGTGACTGGCATCCATCGCCGTATACGCTGGTCCTTGACTTGGATACCCTAGGGTGGCATCGTGATACCACCAGCGGAGAGGCTCCGGTTCTACGTGCCTGCCACACTGCGTCTACCATCGGAACCCGCATGTATGTGTTCGGCGGCAGCCCAACGGACCGTTCCCTCATCCTGTACTATTTTGAAGCGACCAACTCTTCTTAGATGCGCCCAGAGGTTCGCTTGGGTGCGCTCTGGTGCACTGCGCACGCCAGATACATTCTCGACAAGCCATCCCGCGATTGCGGGTAGGAAATGTCCAGAAGATGTGTCTGTGACACCAACTTGAATGGATAAAGACACTTTGTGCCATGGCGCTCTTTAGCCACAGACGACCTAGCGCCCATATATCCCATATATCATGTTTTATTGCTGAATATGCTGGTGTGGACTGCAAACCTATGCTACTCAAGCACCTTGGCGTCTCTTTGAGTGTCCGTAATAAGAGGGCGCAGTACTTGTAAAGCCCGCGTGCAAACTTTTCAGCACTGTTCTAACTTCTCAGACATGTGTCTCTTACGGCACCTCGATTTTGGCACGGTGACCACCTGAAATCTTTCTCTCGCCCTAAAATTAATTATGTACTCGAAAATATTATTTGCACAGTCCTATATATCCAGGTTTTCAAAAAGTTTCGCTACTTTTATGTTAGACTCAAATTTTTGAGCGCAGCTCTTTGGCGTCCGTTCCTGGGTTTCGCGTCGTCGTCGGCGTCGGCCTCGTAACCAGCTCCGCCCCCAATGTCACGCTTTTCAATTGGTCGAAATGCTCGTGACGTCACAGCGCGCGAATTTCAAATGGGGCCAATTGTACTTTGGCTAGTAACCATGCAACCAATCAAAGGGATCGTATAGTGGTGCTGCAACTAGGTTGGACTGAGTTTAGTTAATTGCTTAATTAATCAATTAGCCTAAATAATATAGAGAAGAATGAAAAGGTCAGAAGAAAAGAAAAGAAAGACGCGCGCCGCAGCGACAACAGCGTCCGCGGAAGGAGACGCTGCTGAAAAAAACATAAGTACGAAGCCGCGTTCCCTCCACCACCACGCACTTCCCCACTCAGTTGTTGTTGTTGTTGTGACTGAGAGAAGGATGAAGAGGAAATTGCACGGGCCTGCTACTGGCTCGAGCCAAGCCACCACCGCTGCCACGTGCAGATAGAGTAGAGTTAAAAGATCAGAGGAAAGAGAAAAAGTAAAGAAAAGACGCGCGTCGCAGCAACAACTGCGTCCGCCGGAGCGGACGCTGCTCAAAAAGAAGCGGCCGAAGCCGCGCTCGCCGAAGCGAGAACGGATACTCTTCACACTCAGTAAGACGTTTCTCGTTTCATATACGTTGTGTCGAACATCCTAGACAGTTCCAACAATTGACAGGTTAATGACAGAATACGATGGATAGAAATACAATAATATAAATATGAAATAGCCTAATTAACCTTTCTAGTTAGACCGCATAAATCAATAAAACCGAGAACGAAATTGGTCGAGTTGGGGAATCGAACCAGGGTCTCCGGAGTGCGATACGAGCACGCTAGCCACTCCGTAATGCCAGCTGAATGGTTTGGAATGAACAAAGGCGCGTCTAGCTAATACGGCGTCTTCGTTCACTCCCATCTTCCCCCTTTCCCTTACGGCGAGGTGCAGGTGTCCACCCAGATATGCGAGAGAGATACATTTCCTTCCCTCAAAAAATAAATTTACCGTCCAGCAAGGCGTACAGCCGAATTGGCGATGGCGTTCTGTGGACTCCCTGGCAGCGTTGCAAGACGCTGTCGCGTTCCACTCTTACAGGCGAAGCTTAACATGTTAACCACACATCAGTAACACACGCAGACAGCCAATGGACGCGTCATTCGCTGGCAGCACTTGATTCATCATTCACAACCACATTCTTAACGTACGCTCCCTTGCCGCACATGCCAAGGACGTACACCACGATCACATTCTGCGCCATTCCTCTGTACTTTGCTTTGCTGAAACCTGGATGGATCCCGAAGAGCCTCTCGAAATCATAGATTTCCTATACTGCTGTGGTGCTCGCAGAGACCACAACAGAGCGTCGGGAGTCGCTATCTACTTGCGCACACGTCTCTCTGCAATACCAGTCGAAATGTTTGGCACGTCACATGAAGTTGGCGAACTGTGTGCCGCAAAGTTGCCCAACGGCTTGCTGGTAGTAGCTGCCTACTTCGCCCCTACCGCACTCACGAAAGACGTCGTGCACTTCCTGCAACTCGCATTAACCGTCCATCGATCCACACCGATGTTAGTAGTGGGGGACTTTAATGTTTACATAAAGACAAACAGCAATTTCCTAACACTTATGCGGGAGAACATCCCGTTCCTCTCGCTCGTAACGCGTCCCACGGCTGTGACAACCTCGCGAGGCACTTGTATAGATCTCGTCTTTGAGAATCAAGCATTGGTGTACCAATTCGAACATATATCACTCTATTTCTCCGACCACAAAGCTTCCTTCATGACTGTCAAGAACTGTTAGTGGAGTCTTTGTTAAAGGAATACGTGTGAAAAATAAAAAAAAATTCTGTGATAGCGCATACATGTGTTGCTCGATTTCTTTACCTCAATCTATCGAAAAGGTGAAACAGCTTATTTGCTGCGCTCAAATTTCGCATTAGGAAGTAACGTAATCGTCGGTAATTTTTTTTTTATTCTTTCTCTCCTGATTACTTGTTCTGGTCCGTAAGCGCTGGCGGCCTGTTTATTTTCCTGTATGTCGGATAGGTAGTTTCACATTTCATGTATTTTCGCGACATTACAAGTTCAATAGTGCATGCATTTTTGCAAGTCAAGTTAGTTTGTTTTACCGAACCCTACGCCGTCTTCAAATATTTCTGGTAGCCCCTTTTTGTCGGGCCTAATGCATGCGGTTGTACTTGGCTCTTCGTTTCCTACTTCTTCTTTTTACTAATCATTTCCGGTTTTCAGTATCGGGAAAGTGGTTGTACAACGATTTAGTTTGTATGCTCTTCTCTCCGCCCATGCATCGCGCTACGTATTTTATTTAATTGAGTAAGGTGTACAGAAAAAAGGATGCGTTTTTTTTCACACGTTTTAACACTGACACATTGCCCGCTAGAACGTGATTAGATCAAAGGGAAATTTTTGTGTCAACATCGAATTTCTACCTTTGTAATGCCCCCCCCCCCCCCTCCCCCTCCGTTTGTAACGCTCCAGAAACAATTGAGCATTGTTTCATCAATCGAAAAGACTCGGTATTCTTTTGGGGTATCATACAACGGACATTGCAATAGAGGTTTAGACACTGCATTCTCTACGATATCACACTCCACTTTCTTTTGCTAATGACCATTTGTGGTTTTTAATTGGGCTACACGGCTTCTGGAAAGCGCTCATAATATACTGACATTGTGAATCTTGTTTCTGCAAAAGGTCACTTCAGAATGATGATTGTTCACTTAAAGGGAGTGTAAACCCGCAATGTGTTCAGACCGGAGTGGCACTCACTTTTATTAATGTGCTCTTCATTGTCTTTTTTCCATTGCTTGTTGCTTAGGTTTATCGTATTACGTAGCGTTAGTCATGTGCTCTCTCCATCGTCTCTTTTCCTGTCTTTGTTGACTTGAGTGTGTCGTGTTTGTCTGACTTTTTTTTTTTTTTTTCAAAACGCTAGCGCACAGTTCATATACGTAGGACATTGCTTGAATGTAATAAATACCATGCTGAAAAAGAAAACAACCTGTCTGGGCTATGTTTTTCATCAAAGCATAAAGGCTGCCTGGCCCTTTTAGTTGTGTTGCCTTCTGTCATCGTAGTGCAGTGAAGCCACTAGCTGAGTTCTTTGTAAATAATCTGTATCTAGATTATTTATTTCCACAATGGATGCTTAGTATCATGTTAGAAAAAAAAAGCCTGTCTGGCCTAGGGACACCGTGCCTTACCCGAGACCGACAGGTCAAGCGTTCGATTCACGACTAATTGCCCCAAAATTTGCTTTCAGCGCAACTGAATTGCTTTATATACTTAAACGTCCAATGACATTCGAGTCTTGTTTCCACCTTCTATTCATTAGTTTTGCAGTATTTTTTCACTTCTCATTCCACGGCTCCACGTGTGACATCAGCAACCTCTCGACCAATCCGGTTTTCCGCGCACACCGGTGACGACGCCAACTACGCGGAGTACCCAGCTGAACGGCACCCTTACCGCTGTAGCGTTAAAACAGTTCGCTGTTATTCCAACCTGCCAAACCTGCACCTAGCTAAAGAACTGTTATTCCGCACAGAATAAAATTATCGAACGCCTTGACAAATGCCGTTTCCTCTCCCGACTAATATACAGGAAAGGCAAGCACGAAAAATTTTCAGTAACCTATCAGGCCTGGCAGAGCGAAATACTACGCGTCAAACGCAAGGTTATGCGAAGTTGGTAATGCATAACGCACCAAATATATTAAATAAATCAAATAGTTACCGCCTGTACTGCGGTACGTAATCTCCACCAGTGCTACATGACATGTTTAACTATAACATCACTAAAGGTTAACTAATGGATCATACTGCCTGCAGAACGTCAAGTTGTTCGATTTGGCACAACGGCACAGATGCTGCCTCATTGCTTCGTTTCTTTTCCCTCCAAGACATTGTTTTGACCTACCTTATGCCGACATGCTCATTTCAGGGACGTTGGATGCACTGTTTTTAACGAATGCAGACTATGGAATATTATGTATTCATATAGCGTCGTGATCTATTTTGTGCAGTATTTATTTCACATTAGTTTATGTATTTTACATTCACTTCTTTAGCGCACCTCTCTGAAAAAGTGATTATAAGACAGGTTTAATGCATTTATACATAGGTTCTGCTTTACCTTTTCTATTGGGTACCATTCTTCGTGATATTTATTATGTTAATTTGTATGCTATTCAGCCTCATCTATGCACTCTTGTTCTGCCATTCGCTAGTGTCCTGGCCTTGTCAAGGTTTTCTTACAGCCGTTTTACCACGGCATCCATCAGCACTGTGGAAGTTTAAAAAGGAAACTTTCAATTGGCAAAAGCAGTCGTGAAATGCATTCCTGGATTCAAACCGATAAAATAATAACGGAGGGGGCAAAGAGTTACTTCCAGAAGATACGCAGGGATAAATTTTTTTTTTCATTGTAGATTGCCAAGAAATAACCATTCTGCCATACCCAAAATTCCAGGCGAAGCCAAAAATCCCCAACTATTAATCACCTTCACTTAAAATTGTAGTTTTGGTTTTGACCTGAAACATCTACCTGCAATCAAACCTTCTTGTGGTGGGTGATTTTAATGCACGTCACACGCACTGGGGATACAACTCGGATACCCCCAAAGGTAACCTGATTTCTACCGCAATGGCTGATTACAACCTTAGCCTGATCACAAACCCCACCGTACCCACTCGCATTGGCACAAGCGTCACCCGCGACACCACACCCGATCTCACATGGGCCACACCGAACATATCGTTAAATCTCACACGGTGCTCCAGGATAGCCTTGGAAGTGACCATTTTCCAGTCTCCACTATTATATCTTATGAATCCAAGATTTTCAACCCTCGTTCGCAGCTTCTCACTGACTGGGATAAATTGCGCTCATATTTGGCAACTGATTCGACAGAACCCCGTACTGTCACTGACTGGACAGACCGTCTGGTGAAGGCCATCCAGGCGAACAGCAAAAGCATTAAAAATACCCCTAAGGCACCGCAGGTTGATCCGCATCTGGCTCATCTATGGGAGGCCCGACAGGGACTTCTCAAGCGCTGGCGTCACCAGCGACACAATCGTAAATTGAGACTCCGCATAGCCGCTCTCACTCGCGATGCAGAAGAATACGCGAACACGCTAGCCCGCGCAAACTGGGCAACCTTTTGTAACGACCTGAAGGGTACATTAAGCACTAAACGCACGTGGTCCCTCCTACGCGCTCTCTTGGATCCAACAACCACTAAATCTCAGACACAAGTAAACACACAACGTCTAATACAACTAGAGCTCCAAAAGGGCACCGACGTAATTGCCCAACTACGGGACACTTAAATACCCACATCTCTTCAGTCGGCAGATCCACCCAATCTACCTCCACCTAACCCAGAACTTGAAGCCGACATCACCTTAAACGAAGTCCGCCGAGCACTCTTTAGTATTCGCCGCTCTACGGCGCCGGGGCCGGATGGCATAACGTACAAGGCACTACTCAATCTGGACGATGTCTCCCTCCAGGAACTCACGGAGCTCTTTAATAACCACTGGCAAGCTGGGACGCTCCCATCAGCCTGGACCCATGCCAGCATGCGATTTATACCCAAACCGGGCAAAGCCCTCACTCTTCAAAATTTGCGCCCCATCTCCTTAACGAGCTGTGTCGGCAAGCTCTTCGAGCATGCCATTCTCAATCGGCTGCAACCATTCCTAGAAACAACAGGCTTTCTCTCAAACGTTCAATTCGGCTTCCGCCCAAACATCTCGGCGCAAGACGTACTTCTCGCGCTTAAAGAGTCCCTCTTTTGCACTAAGCGTCGTACAGCCTCTACGCGAGCCATACTGGCCCTGGATATCCATAAGGCTTTCGACACAATAAGCCATGACCATATCCTCACGACATTAGCCACCACGGGGTGTGGCACCCGCATATGGCAATATATTCGGGCCTTCCTTCAGGGGCGCACGGCAGACCTCCACCTTGGGGATATTGCCTCCCAGCCTTTCCCCCTGCCTAACCGGGGAACCCCACAAGGGGCGGTTCTATCACCTTTACTCTTCAACATTGCCCTAGCGCCACTGGCAAAGGCCCTTGCTGCTGTCCCAGGGCTCCACACAGCCATATACGCAGATGATATAACCCTCTGGACAACGGGAGGATCCCTTGGAACAGCCCAGGATATCCTGCAATCTGCCATAGACATCACCACCACTCATTTAGCAAACACAGGCCTCCGTTGCTCTCCCAATAAATCGGAACTCCTGCAGCTGAAACCCCTCCCCAGTGACCCCCCGATTGAACTGCACATGTACGGGAATCCAGTGCCCATTGTGCCTCAGGTGAAGATTCTCGGCCTTGTAATTAACAACACACTCGATGCAACCGCCACCCTTCAGCTCTTGCAGAGACAGACCAAACAGGTCGCTGCACTTATCAGGCGGGTGGCAGCACGCAATCATGGGCTGTCTGAACGCGAGACCTTCAATATGACAAATGCACTAATCATTAGCCGCATTACATACCACCTTCCATACCACATACTCACTCAGCGGCAAACAGAACAGGCAGACATCCTAATACGCACGGCTGTCACCTCTGCCTTACGTCTTCCACGGACGGTTAGCACGAAACGTCTCCTGGCCACTGGTACCCACAATACAGTGATCGAATTAATAGAGGCTCAACGCACCAACCAATTAGTCCGCCTGAGTCGCACGGAAACAGGACAATGCCTACTGCGACAGCTACGTCTCAATCCACCAATTCCCACCCCAACAAGTCCTACACCTTACATGATTTCTCTGCCCACGCAGGATCGCATATATCAGAAGCCCCTACCGCGCAATATGAGTGCTAGTCTCCATCACGGTAGGCGGCAGGCACGAGCGAGCTATTACACGAAAACATACAGCAACCGCTCCGATATCCTTTATGTCGACGCGGCACAAAATTCTAAACCAGGATATTTCACGGCAGTCGCAGCCTATGAAGACGGCACAGTGGGGGCCGCCGCCACTATTCGAACTAATTCGCCTGCAGAGGCGGAAGGAGCCGCCATCGCACTTGCTCTGGCCCACTCCATCACTGACAAAAACATAACAGACATTTGCACAGATTCACAGGCCGCGTACCGCCACTACCTAAAGGGTGTGGCGACTCCGGCAACACACCGTATTCTTACCACGGCCACCTCTCTCGACCGAACGGTTACTCTGTCGTGGGTCCCTGGGCATGCCTCGATCCCCGGTAATGAGCGCGTTCATGCGCTGGCCCGAGAACTCTCCTCCCGGACCCCGGAGGATCAGGCACCCAACCCTGCGCAAGAAGCCCCTTCGGTCCTCTCTACATATCACCAAATTACCACATTTTACAAATTCAGCCGCATGACACTGCCACCACCCCACAGTACCTTGTCGCCCTTATCCAGCGCCACATGGCGGCAATTACAGACAGGCTGCTTTATTTCACCCCACCGCCTCTCATGCTTTCATCCCACCTTTCCTCCTGATTGTAACACCTGTGGCGTGCCCAAATCCACACTTTTCCATTACCTTTGGGAATGTCCTTCCCCAAAGGCAGTATCCCCCATCCCCAATCCCACTCATTCTTCCTGGGAGGCTGCTTTACGGACCGCTCAGCCCGCCGGCCAGAAATGGCTAGTGGATCGGGCTTTACGCGAAGCACTAGCCCGTGGACTCCTGGACCAGTAGGGGACCACCCTGGAAGATTTTTTTTTTTTTGTGTAATAAAGTTGTTTCCACCCATCCATCTACCTGCAATCGAAATCACTATGCAATGATGTTGGAGTCAAGCCTTTTGACTTTCTTCTGTTCTGTATGAGTGACTTCGAAAGGCAGAAAAATTTCCATACACGACGAAATCCAAATTGTAAACTTTATTCCCATAAAAACAAAAAAGGAAAGCGTTGCGCATGTTAAACACTTTTGAATGTGTTCAATCATCATTTTAAGCGTATGCCGGATGTTCAACCTAAGATGTTCCGCAATTTTTAAAGCCGGCCTTTTTCAGTAGGAGTGGTCTTTACGGCTTAGCATTTTCACCGCTGTAGCTTGTCCGCATACAGCTAAAATGTGCTAACCAGCTTAACTGAACTTGACTAGTTAATTTGTTTAACTCTTAGTGCTAGTCTGTAATAACTGAAAGACACGTAGTTCCCTTTAAATATTGTCCATATCAGTTTTTAGAATTTCCAAAACGTAGTTACACACGGCCCAACAAATTTTGCTCACACCGCGCCAAAATACGTGCACTTTTGAATAGCCCGCAGGCAAAGCAACACTGCAGTTCAAGTAACCCGCCGAAATAGCCAAAATTGGTTGGGACACTGCGCCAAAGATAACTTTGTATTCGAAGTTCTAGATATTGATGGGATATTATTCACGGTGAGCTGCACACCTCTCAACACAGGAGGAGGCTAACAGTAATAATACTCACTATTAGTTCCCCAGCGCAGTAGTTTCTATGTCTTGGGGGCATTTTGATGCGTTAATTTGGAAATGCCTTGCCGAAAATGCGCTCTTCTAACTCTAAAATCCTATGTTAAAAAATTGCGGAACACCGTTGGTGAAGAAAGCTGTATACCGTGTGCGAAGTCGTGATCACAACTGTTTGTCCTCCACACGCGCCCTCAGTGACCCCGGCGCTCTTGAACTTGCTCAGGCTTAGTCTGAACAAGTTATTTTGGCAACCACAAGATTTCTGTGCACTGAAAGTGAGCCCAGCGCTCCCATTAACTGATGACATCCCATTTGACACTCTTATCCCGGGAACCCTTCCCAGACAGCTGCCAAAACGAAAGCGAAGTTCCACATCTTCGCGTGGCTCCTCTGTTGTCACAGCAACAGTGAAATACACATCCCTAGTGTTCCACACAGTGACCTTGGCTCGGAGGCGCCTCTCGTTGTAAGGAGGGCTCAGAATTTTTTCAAAATTGTACACCTTAAATACATACGCAACGCTGCTGTCGGACCTGCGGTCGAAAAAGGCCTTTTCCGCAACGTCCGCACATTGCCTGGAAGTAGAGTAACGACTCCAAAAGCAAATGACGGGGTATTTCACGAGTGGAACAGCTGCTTGGCTCGCATCATCGAGGTGAGTGAGTGATCCATCAACAAAAACTTCGAGCTTTCGTAGCATATATTTCTTTTCCAAGCGCCATGGAATGGGTGTCTTGCGATCCCAGCTTTGTTCGTCAGCCGAGGTTGAGCGCAACTCAGAGATGAGTTCTTCTATTTGGGACCGCAGTTCACAGAGTGATGAGTATTGCCCTTGAGCTTTCCTGGACTCTTCCCCAATTTTTCGGAGCAGGATTCCTTGGCTCACCACTTGCTCCGTGAGTGTGTTAAGCTGACTCTGCAATGCGGGAGGCCGGTCTTCGCGCGCCCCCATCAAGGGTGGCCGGAATTCATTCTGAGCTGCCCCGACTTCAAGCGTCTAGAAGACGCCATCACCTTGAGGTGGCTGGTTAACGCCTGCCATGCAGGTCGTAATGTCGGAGCATCCGGACATGTAGAGGCTTGCGTGGAGGATGTTTCCACCTTCTATCGGACAAAATTCGCACTCCAAACAAGGGAACACCCCAAGGGTCAGTTATATCCCCCCTACTCTTCAACATAGCTATGATAGGCCTAGCTCGAAAACTAGAGAACATCGAAGGCATCAGGCATGCAATGTATGCTGACGATATAACAGTCTGGACAAACACGGGCTGTCTCGGAGAGAAGGAAGAAAGGCTACAACAAGCGGCCTCTTGTGTAGAGCAATACCTCGCAGAAAGATGACTCGCATGCTCGACCGAGAAATCGGAACTGCTGAGAGTCTGGAGAGGCAAGCAAAACCGGACCGTCCCAACTGACGAGGGCCTAAAACTCAACGTCTACCTAGACGGGACACCCATACCCGAAAAGACAATAAACATTTTAGGCATGTGGGTTCAATCCAACCAGCGCAGTACTCACACTTTTACCCTGCTCAAAGCAACAACGCTACAAGTCGCACGCATGATCAACCGCATCACCAACAGGCGACATGGCATACGTGAAGCGGACACACTCAAACTAGTCAGAAGCCTTGTAGTTAGTCGAATCACGTACAGCCTACCCTAACAGTGCCTCAACAAAAACAAAATACAACAAGCGGATGCCCTGCTACGCAAAGCGTATAAGACAGCGCTCCGACTTCCGCGCAACACGTCAACAGAAAAACTCATGGCCCTGGGATTACATAACACCTTTGAGGAGCTACGAGAGGCGCAGCTTGAGTCGCAAAAACTCAGGCTGTTGCAGACAACGACTGGAAGAGCGCTCCTGCAGAGGCTCGGATACCGCGAGCAGATGCGAGAAATGACGAGGACGGCAACGATCCCCGACGAGCTTCGCAAGACCCTCCAGGTAGCGCCAATACCAAAAAACATGGATCCCAACCGCCATTGAGGCAGAAGAGAAGCGAGGGCCGAATTCATCGAAAAAACATACGCCCCTCAAGCCACGACCGTGTATGCAGACGTGTCTTGGAGAGGAGGAGACACCAAAATCGCTGTGGCGGCGGTGGTCGATTCGTCTTTACGCGAAATGACCAGCGCGTCTCTCCGAGGCTGCACAGCTGCAGAGTCCGAGGAAGTAGCCGTTGCTCTAGCGGTGGCGAAGGGCTATAGAACCGGGCGGTCGCTAACAATACTCACGGACTCTCAAACAGCCTGCCGAAATTACATGAATGGCAGGATAGGTCGTCACGCGCTCCGTATACTCCTCGCAGCGAGCGACAGAATTAAAAACCAGGAAGAACAAAGCGACAAGATCCCACGCAAAATTGTGTGGGTACCGGGGCACACGGGGGTGGCAGGGAACCAAGAGGCCGACAGGATAGCTCGAAGATACATTACTTTCCGAGCATCCGACGAGCCCGCGGAACTCGCGCCAGCACCCAGGGATTACTCGGTCATACTACAAAACTACAGAGGCAGAAGAATGCGATATCCCCCACAGCACAAATCTCTCAGCAGAGAGGAAGCTGTCACTTGGAGACAATTACAAACAGGCTCTTTCCCAAACCTACATATACTAAACAAATGCACCCTACCATATACGCGGACAAATGTCCCTGGTGCGACGAAAAACCTGCGCTCTATCACATCACATGGGCCTGCCAAAACATAGACGTGGTCCCCAAAATACAAAACCCGAGTGCGGAGCATAGGAAGACTCTGCTGTCCAGCGACCGCTGTGAAGACCAAGAAGGTCTGGTACAGCGAGCTCAACCGGCGGCAGCGGCCAGAGGAGCCCTGGACTGAGGGCAACCGACCACTGATTGGAGGCGGACGACTTCGACAGAGAAGACTCCTGGGGATAGAATCAAGGAGAAAACATCTCTGAAGATGCCCCCAAACCGCAGGAAAAACGACTAGAGTAAAATAAAGTTTTTCCTTCCTTCCTTCCACCGCACCGGGGACACTCCACAGCGTGGAAACAGCCTTCCTCTTCGTAGTGTCGAAGGACAGCGTCTAGTGCTCCCAGGAACAAATAGCCTCGCACTTTATTCCAGCAGTACGCCTAGGAAGGAGGATGGTAAGATTTGCGCATTACAGGCTTTTAGTCACCCTGACTATACAAAAAGGTTCAGTTGGATCGAGCATGTGAGATGGAGGGTTAAACTGAAATGCAGAGATAGCTGTAAGGTAAACGCTGTCAACGTCACTTACCACCTACTTGCTGTTTGAGAGAGGCATACCAAAGGTTCTGACGGTTTTTACGACCACGAGCCGTAATGACGACGGTGGCACGAAACTTGGGTTTTATGCAAATATTAGTCACGTGATCGCCGATGGTGCAAAAAATTGAAGTTAGCGATAGGTGCATGTGCTTGGCTGCCTACCTCCGTTACTCACAGCTTTTGGCTGTGCTCCCATTAACCCATTCCCATTAACCATTCACGATCTCATCACTCCTGCCGAATGCAATGCACTGCATTCTTATTCTCTTAGTTATTTCAATCCTGTGTGTCAGACCTACGATTAATACCTGCCGTAAGTAGGGGCATGTCCTTATCCCGTCCACCGCTCCCTTCCTATCGTAATCTCCTGTTCACTTTCGAGAATTTTCAACATTACTATAGTTTTGTGCGTAATAAATTTGAGAGCCACTGCACCGCATTGCCTCTCTGGGACTTTCACCATGCTTCGGAGATTCTCCGCTCAGTTACTGCCGTGGCAATTCCATCAGCGAATAGTAGATTGGCGTGGTGCGCTCTGCTAACTTTTATCCTCAACTCTTCGAAATCGGTATCTCTGAATACCAACTGTACACTCGCGATGAAGATTGAAAAGCTGAGCCGTCTGTTTATTTTTCATTCGGCAGGTGGCGCAGCTTTATGCATCTGCTGTTTCGTTACCCTGAAACACTCGCAGCCGACTTCAGTTTATCAATCATTACAAACCTTCGAGGGATGTACAGATGTCAGATTACTTCTCAAAGAACGCAGGATCAATATACTGCTTTTATAGTGTTGTTTGCACCTGAATAGTTCAGTGTGCAAACAATGAATGTTTTTTTAGTTCTGGCCGCTGAGTATGGAAGTCTTTACATATCCTGATTTCGCAACAATTCCCACCACCCATAGCCATGAAAAAATAAAGCAAAGTGCACTCACTTTGAGAGTATGAATTTTCATTGCCTGCAACGGCAGCTGCGCACACTCTTCCTCGTCGAAACGCTCCTGGTCCAAGGGACAGACGCCACCGGCGCCATCTTGGAAACTGCCAGTCTTGCAGCTTTCGCATAGGGAGTGCGTGCAAGGCAGCATAGTCCTGGTGCTGGCAATCGCCCCCCACAGTGAACACGCGTAGCGGCGCATAGTGTCATCTGTGAACTGCGTTGGTAGCCATTTCACGTGGACGATGCTTCCACCGCTAAGCCGCAGTAATCGTCCTGCTCTCGTGTCCGGCATGTTCGCCACTGAGCCGTTTCTGCCAATATCCAATGAAAGGGCGGATGTCAGAAATGTAGAGAGCGTGTTATCCAGCGCCGATACTAGTCATGTGCGAAGTCCTGATAGCATTGTACATGTATGCTTTGCGGACGTGAGGCTTTATCTCATGGCAATAAATCAGAGGAAAAAGAGAAAACGCAGACGCAAATACAATGGTTTCAATCAAAAATAATTATATCTAGCGGAAATATTGTTTATTCGTAGCACTACAGTGAGCTGTTAGAGCACTTTTAAATGAATTCATTTATGCTATTGAAAATAGCTTGTCATGATAGTGGTTCCAGTCCTGAATTGAGCGAGGCAGGAATAAGCGATAAAAAGTATTTGTTATCATGAAAAAAGTGTAACTTATTCACGGTGGTGCAAGCGCCGCGATGTGTAATATGGGCTGCTGAAGCAAAATATCGTAAAGTTTATTTTGGCAGTATATTTTATGGAGAAAACATAGCCGCAGAATTTGGTTACGTAACTACAAAATAGGAAGGTACAAATTAGTTTTCATATTAGGGGTGCTGGTGGTACGATGACAGCAGTTGAGAATGTAACGAGCAGACCGATTCTTATTATGTTCGTAGCTTACTAGAAAATCAACACCAGGGTGACGTACTGAGGCCGCATTCTCAGGTTTAGGACGAACAAGTGATTTGTAACGTTGTAGGTAAAGGAATATAGTGACAAGAAATTTTGTTCTAAGTAACCTAGAGAACAGTTAGCATTACTGGTGTATGCAGTTAATGTGGCGATCTGAAGAAAGGTTAGAAAACACACAGTAGCCTAAGCTGTTATACGATGTTAGTATAGTGACCCGTGTACTATGCGATGTTAGTGCACGTTAAAGAACCTCAGGTGATCGAAATTTCCGGATCCCTCCTCTACGGCGTCCCTCATAGCCTGAGCTGGTTTGGAGCGTTTAACCCCGCACAATCCAAATCTTTCGCTCCCACCTCCCTCCCTTCCCTCACGGAGCGGAGCGGTTGGGGTGTCCACCTAAAAGTGAGACATAAGTGCAAAATTTCCTTTCCTCCAAAGCCACTTATTTAGAGGCATATATGGAAGGCACAGTGACTAAAATCAATGTTTCCAGTTCATCCGCAACAGCTATAGGAATTGACCCACATTAGGCAACTCCTGCGAGAAGATGAAATGCAAAGGTGAAATCCTGACCATCCCAGCCACATTTTCAGCATCTCGGCCAGGTTGGTGGTTTGTTGGTTTATTGGGGTTTAACGTCCCAAAACTACTCAAACTATAAGGGACGCCGTAGTGAAGGACTCCGGAAATTTCGACCACCTGGGGTTCTTTAACGTGCACTCACATCGCACACTACACGGGCCCCCAGAATTTCGCCTCCATCGAAATTCGGCTGCCGCGGCCGAGATCGAACTCGCGTGTTTCGGGTCAGCAGCCCAAAAGACGCGGGTTTGATCCCTGCCGCGTTTTTCGGGCCGCTGACACGAAAGATTCGGCTTTAACAGAAGGGTTGTTGCTGACGATGTGAATGCATGACACCGATACTACACACCTGCTATACGGTAAGGTGGCTACCGAACACGCGCAAAACGAAAGAAAAGAACTCAGCAGGATTTAAGCAATATATATTCCACGTCCTTTTCTAAATCCGCCAAGTTTTCAGTCCCTATCAATGCGACTGGCATGACCGATCAACAAAACGAAATTCTCGTTTGGAAAACATTAACCACGTGTCTCCCGGCCTCAAGAAAGTAATTCGCTCTGAAACACACACGCAATAGCGGAAGAGCCCTCCCCACTGCATATAGCCACCCTTCAACGCACTAAGTCCGCACACGCCACGAATACCGATCAACATCTCGCTGCTTCAGAAAAAGGCCGCATCGCTGGAATGACCGACCCTTCTTTCTGACAGAACTAGGTGTCTCTGCAAGATGTGGACGGTACGGCTAAACGGCCTTCCAGAATATGCCACCCACAGGGCTGTACGCATCAACGGCAAGATCTACTCATTCAACAGTTGCCTCACCGCCAGAAACGTCGTCGACGTGTTCATCTTCGACCCCGCGTCATACCGGTGGGATATGGTGCAGGCACATCTCCCCTATGCCGGCGAGTTTAACATTCTCAAAGACACAGTTGTAGCGTACGGCCACTGCGCGTATCTGTGGGGCGGCCCGCACAGCTGGCCATCTCCGAGTGTCCTTTACCGCTTCGACACAAGCACCATGACATGCAGCCGCCCGGAGGTGGCCGGTGAGGTGCCGACATCGATTTACGGCAACACAGCTTGCGTTGTGGGTCACCGCAGGTATATCTTCGGCGTCTTGGATCATTCGCAGTATATGCGGGTCCTTGACTTGGATGCCCTGCAGTGGCATCGTGTCCCCACCAGCGGACAAGCGCCCGTTCGGCGTGCCTTCCACACTGCGTCTGCCATCGGGACCCGCATGTATGTGTTTGGAGGCAGCCTAGCAGACCCTTTCCACGCCACTCGCGTAGACAACTCCTTGTACTACCTAGAGACGACCACCTCTTCCTGGATGCGCCCACAGGTTCAAGGCGTTCCCCCTGTGCATCGGCGAGGTCATTCAGCCTTCGTGTATAACGAAGAGCTGTACATTTTCGGGGGGTACAGCGACGTGATGAACACCTACTTGGCAGATATCCACAAGTACGACCCCGTGACATCGCGTTGGACCGTAGTGAAGCCCTATGGCTCACCACCATCTCCCAGGTACTGGCATGGCTGCTCAGTGATGGGTGAAAGAGTGTTTATCTTCGGTGGCTTTGGGCCGGCACCCAATCAGGATGAGGGGCAGTTTGCTGAGCGCTGACGGATCTCCAAGTGTTGCACTTGGCACCGACACTGCAGAACCTGTGCTTACTTGCAGTAATTGATGCGCGGCTCAATCTACGCCCCTTGCCAAGTTTCATTAAAGCAATGGTCTACGCTATCACTTCGCACCCATCGTAGTCGATGGTTGATGTTGCATGTCAACCAAATGGAGTGCCTTCGGCGGAGCCATCTTGCTGGTACGGTGATTATGCAACTTCGGCGCCGCTACTTGAAGCAGTAATAAACTCTTCTTTTATAAGCAAATAACGGCTTCCTTCTGTGCTCGATGTTCGCGCAAGCAAGAAAGTCGCTATTATTTCGTTTATATTCATGTCGCCCGGGGCCGCCACGTTTTTGTAAATAATAAAGCGAACAAATTTTCTCAACGAAGAGTTATTCACTGAAATCGATTCACCTCAAGCCCGGTGGTTTCTTCAAGCAAGTCGCATTAAAGCCACTTCGGCTTGAAGCTCGTGATAAATTCTAGGTTATCGCGTAGCCAATGCTGGTCATCCTTTTTCAAAGCAGATGGTAGATAGAGATATGTGGCGGTAGGCGTCGATTCCAGCTCTTTTCCGGAAACAACTTGCTTCTTTTGCGACGACTTTAGAAAGCCAAACAGTTATCACTTATTTCCGCATGTCTGCTTTCACTTTTACGCTGTTTTAAAGGTTCACTGAGTTTATAGCCTGCTAGTCGTGGTCCTTTTTTCCCGACATACATTCTAAATACAGCCTGCAAGCACCCGATCGGTATCTGTCTTGAATCTGATCCGATAGAATTCATCAAAGCTTGTGTAAGTGATCGTATCAGGTGCAGATCATATGAAAGGCAATCGACAGCATGCTGGACTGTATTTGAAGCTTTCCGACCGGTTATTTACACTGATGCGAGAGCGCTCTTTTGCACTGCGCACGCCAGATACATTCTGGATAAGCAATCCCACGATGGCTGGTGTGAAATGTTCGGAAAATGTGTCTGTGACACCAACTTGAATAGACAAAGCAACTTTGTGCCATGGCGCTCTTTAGTCACGGATGATCTAGCGCCACAAAAATTCATCAGAATCGACAGGGGGTGTGCCACTGACTGAGTTGCACCTCGACGACGATCCCCTTAACTTTGTCGTCCACTACGTTGTCGCCTACGGCAACTGCGTCTACATGTGAAATAGCTTCTCGGATATAAGGTCGTGGATTGGCGGCTTATACCGGTTCGATACCCGCGCTATGACATGGAGCCGACTGGAGATGCGCGGCCATGTTCCGACACAGAGCATCTTGTCTGCTTGCGTGTTAGGTCAACGAATGTACAGCTGGCCAAATATTTAGCTGGCGTGTGCGAAGGCCGCGTTTTCCGCGCTCCTGCAGCTTATGACGGCGCAAACTTGCTAAGATATCAAATTTAAGCAGAAACTCACTAAATCCCTGCTTAATATTGAGCTTTCCCCAAGTTTGCTTTGTCACAAAGCGCACGAGCGCAGGAAAAGCGCATGTCGCGCCCGCCAGCTAAAGATTTCGCATGCTGTACATCTTTGGTTTTTTGGACCCGGAGTCCACACACCGTATATATTATCTTGACCATGAGAGTGGAGAGGAACCGTCTAGCCGCTGTTTCCACAAGGCGTCCGCAGTCGGAACCCGCCTGTATGCTTTTTCTAAAGTTTTTTATTTATTCTAATAAACAGTACACAAACAGTAGGTTGGACCCATAGCCTTTACGGCTAGTGAGGGGTCCAAATACAAAACAAGCACAATATTACTGCAGACCATGTAAATAAAAAAACTTCAAGATTAACACACACATTTCAATTCATTCCTATATTTCCATGGAGATTAAATAGTGTTTTAAAGATACCGAAAAGTTATTTTTTTCTTTAAGTTCATTTGGGATTTCATTCCACACATGGGCTCCGCTGCATTCTAGGAGGCTGCGGCCGTGCATTTGTAACAAGGTGGTAAATTAAATAGATTGTAAGTTGCAGCTCTTGCTTGTTTCTTTGGTAATCTAAATAAACTAAGGGGCAGGGGGTTGTTTGAATTTATTACATTGTTTAATATTTCAGCTATCTTCAGTTTATATGCCATTGACAGGGGTAAAATACGAAGTGAACCTGAGATCCTGTAAATATCCCAACTAAATTAGCTACAGGGTGCGAATGAAGGCTTTTAGTTTGAGGGACCTGGTTTTGGAGTCTTGTCTTAAAACCCAAGTACTCTTGCGTTCGTGTTATACCACTTTCCTAACTTAAATATGCGTGCCAATGGTCAGAGGACTATGATAGTTTGTAGGATTTTCTCGAGTATGACTTTTTTTTTAGTTCATGATCGTGGATGCCGAGTTCGTGTTCTGAATCCCTTGCGATTGGGCCCGTCGGAATGTATTCTTCATCTGTAGCGGTGCTCAGAAGTACAAAACTCAGGCAAGGGTGAGGGGAAACTGACAGGTAGAATAGCGAGCACCTGATTATGGGTCTCCTGTAGGTAGCTAACAAATGCATTCGCGAGCAAACGATAAAAGCCTCAAAACGGTCGCCGGACTGGAAGACAAAAGGCGATTCATCGGCTTCGACTACGATGGTACTGTAGACGTTGATCGCTACTCAATCTGAGTAAGTCGAAAGGTTGGGAGGAGGACGATCACGCAGCTCTCAGAGTTGTAGTAGCTGATGACTTCTCCGACGTAGCTGTCCAAGGACAGCTTTTTTTCTACAATCCCCCCCATCTGTATTTGATGGCAAATAAAGATTATCATTTCATTTCATTTAGCTGAGGTGAGAACGAAGGTGAAGGTGAGTTCCACCTAAAATGGGGGATCGACATGAGTAGAAGACAACCTTTGTGCATGGTCCGCTGTAGAAATTTTCAGCTCGATCAGAGAGGGGCACTGAACAATTGTTTTCGTGCGCAGACAGATTGTGAAGTGACACGGGACACCGAATAGGCTTTTGGTAGAGTCAGGCTATTGAATACAACCCTGAGATGGCGAAAAAATTTGTTTTGAAATGCAAGCGTTCGACCAGACTGTATGTCGCCTTTCCGTCCGTGGCGCGGGACAGGTTTTGAGCACACATTTCTTTTACGAGGACAACTCACCTGCACGCCTGAGGACCCTCCTTCCCTCAGCGTACACTCTCGAGAAAGGAAGCTGTCCTATATCGGCAGCTACAGACAGACATTTTCCCGACGCCACAGAACCGACGATCCAGCCCCTCCGCCGACACAACTCGAATTGGTAGCTTATGCGCGTGCTCCCAGACTCCTTGCAACATGGTCTGGGAATGTGTGGGCACCCATCCACCGAGCCTCGTGGAACCACAGGCTGCCCCTCCCCCTGCCCAGCCACCAACTTCTGCTGGCCCGCCGCGTGCGGGAGGTTATAGCCAGCGCTGGTCCTTCGAAATAAAAGCCCTAACTTCGAAGGCCATAGACCACTGCAATAATTTTTTTCTCTATCCGGTAGAAGTAAAATTCTAATTCCGTCTAATAAAAGCCCACAATGCATCTTCCGCTCATTTGTTTTTGTTTCCGTCACTACTTTAATGTTTGTTTGTTTCTTTGTGCCCGCGCTGTGATGTGTCCCTTCCTTCTACTATAAATCTTGGTTGGTTGGTTGGCCTCAAGTAGAATGGCACATACCCACTACGGGGGAGCGGCCAAGACACAGGCGGTGAACTGTTGGAATGATTAGGAGTTTTAGAGGAAAAGGAGTATTAATAGGGTATAGGCTGACAGATTGGACGACGCAACGACAGGGGTCCTGTTAGCTGGGAGATCGAAGATGGGGCGAAGGCTATATGTGCAAATTTGAATGCAACATATGGAATGGTTCAATTTTGTATTGACTGAAAGAGAGACAGAAAAAAAATAAATCATAAATGAACTGTTTGATAATCAGAAAAATGAAAAGAAATAGAAAAATAAATAAATTAAATTAATATTACCATGCGAGTCGCTGTGTTTCTAGAAGAAATTTTTGAACTGCACAGCGCGCATTCCTGTTGCTACGTCCAAGCGAAGTAGCGCCAAAGGAAAGAACAACCTCAGTGGACACAGGCAGTCCCAGCTGATGAAACGGAATTTCTAATAGGCGCTTCCTCAAAGAAGAGAATCGGCGGCAGAACAGCAGGTAGTGATCCACTGACTGAGGCTCGGCACAAAATGGGCACAGTGGAGAAACCGCCAGGCAGATCTTTCAAGGTAGAAATTTAGCAGAGGAACTCGGCATCGCAAACGCGTGAAAGAGACCTCCAGTCTGCGCGAGCTCCTCCAGTCTTTGCTACTCCAAGCGTGCAGAAGGTGCTGATATTCGGGAGATGAAGTAAGCGCCGAGGCTGAAAATTCTGAAATATTGTGTAACTGCGAAACATCACCGCAGCTGTATATACGCAGGTTGGCAGGACAGAAATTATTGGGCCACAAAGCGAGGCCCTTGCTAATGAATCAGCAACCTCATTTAACTAAATCCATACGTGATCTGGTACCCAAAGCAACCTCACCGAATTTAGATGGAGCGGGATTTAAAGAGGCGTAATACCCGAGACTCAGAGGGTGATGATAATGAAGAGCAAATAGATAGAGAGTGCGTCATAACCATGACTTGGGAAACGGCAGGATCTAATTCTTTCATTAAATTATTTTCTTTTTCTCGCTTCTACTCGCTGTGCCCATCTCGTCTTCGTCGTCTTCTCCGGCGCCGAATATCAGGTCACTATACAACAATTGTGCGAAATGTGCTCTTCCTATTATAATTTGGGTTAGAGTACACTGGCGTAGTAAGAAATAGTGCGAACAACGAAGAATTCCCACCAGAACAATCTGTTCTGGTAATGTCCATGTCAAGCGACAGAAAGAACGCGGATATTATATTAGGCGGAGAAAGTGAATGATAATTAGGACGGCGCCAGCTCATGCCGCGCGCAAGCCGCGCGATCCACGCCCAGAGAACAAGCTCGCAGCGGTCCTGGAAAGACGCACATGTCCCGTCTGCTATCAGTGGGGACCCCGGTGCGAACGGCATCGCTTACGGCGAATGACAGGAGTCGTTCGGCCGAAGATGGGGACATCGCCGAGGCCGCGAACCACGGGTTGCCGTAGGAGTCCGCGGACGAAACGGAGCTGCAACGAGAGCCGCCGCGCAGTGGAGACGAGCCATGCCGTTCACCGCAGCCTTGCACCCCGGACGGCGTATTCCCTTCTGTCGAGCGGGACGCAGAGAGCAAGCCTCGGGCGTTCCTCATCTTCGCCATCTTGGCGGTGATCGCCGCCACGTGCTACAGCGTCGTGTCGCGGCTGATCTTCATCGCACAGCGGCTGTCCGCGAACGGCCTCCCCTCCTACAAGAATCACTGAAGTCCGACCGGCCCCGGAGACAAGTGGGGAGCCCCGCGGATATAGATGCCGGGCTTTCGGCGCGGTACCGCACCAAGTGCCTTGCGTCGCGGCCGCCGTCATCGGAATTTTACGCCTCGTTCCTGCTACTGGGACCGCTACGCTGATAAGCACAGAAGATGCGGTCAATAAATGTTACTATCGTGAGCAACAAAGTTGCTACGGCACGTGATTTACACATAGCTACGCACTTTTGATTTTGAAATGCTGAAATACGTTCTAAGGATTCCAAGTTAGCGAAGCTTTTTGCATACCCAGTTTTGCGTCCGCACTGCAGCTCGCCTGGATGAGGCAGCGCACATTTCATATCATCTCGCACTACAAGAGAGCGAATTTCTAATATTAGATAGCCTTGTGTGAGATGAACCGTGTGAATAATGCGGCTGTGAATAATGTGTGCGAACATGCGGCTGTTGGAAAAGGAGATCAACGCGCTAGGAAAGCCGAACTTAAACGCGCTACACGACAAGATCGCTTGCATCCCGAGGTCCAAAATGCTTGCGCCCCCAAAATCTGGGCAGAATGACGTAGACGCGAGTCCTCAGCTCTGCGGGCAAGCCATTCTGTCTCTGCAATTCCCGTTACTAGTGGTAAATGTTCCGCCAGTTTTACTCCAGGAGTGCAATTTCGACGTGATTAAGGATTCTTACTTGACAGGAAAAAAATTTGAGAAACTTATCTTCACCTTAAGGGTATATAACGATATAGTTAAACGCTCCCTACGGTCGCTAGGGTGCCTCCTGGCGCACCGCTTTACAGACATCGACACACTTGGTGAAATCATAAACGGTTTTATTGCACATCATCGTCCATATTGTTCAGGTACGATAATTAGTAACTCTAATTAGCAATGTGGTTCTTTCATGTAATTTGCCTGCTGTGCAATGGGAGGTACTCGTACGAGGCCTCTATCTATCCCAGTTAACGTACGTTCCTCAGTGCCGGTTTCGATTCCGACTGACCACATTTTCTTTTTAATATAAGCAAAATTGAGTTCCTACTCCACTACCTTCTCGACCAATCAGGATTCTGCAGTGTCAACGATGCTGACGCTGGGTTGCTGGACGAATGGGACCTTTAATGCTGTCGCGTAAAAAAAATAGAGGGGATACTTAAGCTGCGCCTTAAGAGTACGACGCGATAGCATGATGGGTTAATTCCCATGTATGCAGAAGGCCATCCACTGTTTTACACTCACAGATCCTTGGGAGTCCTCATACCCCTCCAGTAGCACTGGTGCAGTGGTTAAGCGATGTGCCTTGTGGGGTCGAGGTAGCTCTTCCCGAGCTACCAATAATTTATTTACCTGCCACAGTATGCAGTTTGCTCACTATCTGGTGGGTAGGTTTTGATGACGCAAAAAGGACACGTGACCTAGGTGGCCCATCCAGGTTGCCCTCTGGGAACCACCTGCCAGAGCCATGCCCGTGATTTCTCGCTCACAACGCCGACGAGGACACCGGGGCCTTTGACGCTGTCGCGTTAAAAGAGCGACATCAAGTCGATAAAAGGCAGTCAGATGCAGTGCTAACGTTCTTCTTTCTGCTGCTTAGTAACTAAAGAAATTATGCCCGGTAGTTTCTAAAAAGAGATTGTTGTAACAAAGTGATTGTTGCTCGCGATGTGAATAGTGTCACGTTGTAGTGACGGCAGTCCAGCGGTCAGAAAGACACCAGAAATACTTGCAAACGAAGCTCTTTATTTGGGCTGACTTGCGCCCTCAAAAGAACTGAATCACTCGGCGGCGGCGTAAGCAACAAACGTGCTCGTCGGTCGTCGAACTACGAATGTCCGCTGCTCGCGGCATCGTTCAATTTAAAGCCGGCAAGGAAACTTCGAGATAATAGGTCGAGATCATCTAGAGTAATCTAGAAACACATAGATGCAGCTGTTCATGGCTGCGAACAATCGAGATAAGTCCGGTCGCTTCTCGCGTCACGAACAAAAATGATAACACCCCTTTTCTGCGGCCTTGCGCGAACGAACGGACGCTACAATGATACTTGGCATTACCCCCCTCTCAAAGAAGCATCGTCTCGATGCTTTAAAATGAAAATAAACACGGAGAATGAAAACTTCGAGTCCTTTAGCGTTCATAATAAGGTGTAAGGGCAGCGGTAAAAGCTTCAAGTCTGGCCGTGTCGTCGTCGTCGTCGTAGTTTTTGGCGTCGTATTTGTCGTCGTAGTAGTCGTCGTCGTCGTAGGGGTCGTCGTAGGGTTCGTCGTCGTCGTCATAGGGGTCGTCGTAGGGGTCGTCGTCGTCGTCATAGGGGTCGTCGTCTTCGTAGGGGTCGTCGTCTTCGTAGGGGTCGTCGCCTTCGTAGGGGTCGTCGCCTTCGTAGGGGTCGTCGCCTTCGTAGGGGTCGTCGTCTTCGTAGGGGTCGTCGTCTTCGTAGGGGTCGTCGTCTTCGTAGGGGTCGTCGTTGTCGTAGGGGTCGCCGTCGTCGTAGGGTTCGCCGTCGTCGTAGGGGGCATGGACTTCTGTTTTCGTCGATGGAGGATCTTAGTTCTTGCGCTCAGAAGCAACCTCACCTCCAGAGGCTGCTTTATTCAGTTTAACCTTCGGGGGCTGGGGAAGCGTCCACGCACTGCGTAGCCTCGGCTAGGAGATACTTAGCGCAGTGGCGATGGCGACGGAGAACGCGATAGGCGGCTCGGCGATGAGTATCCTTCCCGACGCAAAAAAAAAATCCTTGATTTCGGCTGGTCGCTGGCGGGTCGGGGTCGTGGGGCATCGTAAGGGAACCCTGGGATGCCCATTCTCCTGTATGGGCAGTACCGGAGAATGTGACCGGCTTCTCCGCAGTGGAAGCATTGTGGACGGCGCTGGTCGGGTGTTCTCCACTCGACGCATTTCCTCGGCCGTGTACGACGCTCGTAGGACGGGCCAGTTGGGGCGAGAGGGCGGCGCTCTAGCGCAGCTGGCTAAGGGCGATAGGGGCTTGGGTCCCGTCGTCGAGGTACAGGACGGCGCACTGCTGCGGCGTAAGTCATGGCTGGAGACTCCAGAGGCTGCGTGGTAGACTGGAATCAGGTCTTCCGGCGAATAACTCAGATGGCTGGCGTCACGACTTGTAGGGGGTGTCCAGAACATGGAAGGCTACCCCGCACCTCCACCAGATGTCACGTTGTAGTGACGGCAGTCCAGCGGTCAGAAAGACACCAGAAATACTTGCAAACGAAGCTCTTTATTTGGGCTGACTTGCGCCCTCAAAAGAACTGAATCACTCGGCGGCGGCGTAAGCAACAAACGTGCTCGTCGGTCGTCGAACTACGAATGTCCGCTGCTCGCGGCATCGTTCAATTTAAAGCCGGCAAGGAAACTTCGAGATAATAGGTCGAGATCATCTAGAGTAATCTAGAAACACATAGATGCAGCTGTTCATGGCTGCGAACAATCGAGATAAGTCCGGTCGCTTCTCGCGTCACGAACAAAAATGATAACACCCCTTTTCTGCGGCCTTGCGCGAACGAACGGACGCTACAATGATACGTGGCAATAGACAAGAGCTGCATGACACCTATACCAAGCACCTATAGCCAATAAGGTGGCAACAAAACATGCACCTAACGAAAGGAAAAAAGTACCGCAGGATTTAAGCGATATATATTTCATGTTTCTTTTTAAGGCCACCAGATATTCAATCCCTATCAATGCGACTGGCATGACCGATCAACTAAAAAAAATTCTCGATTGGAAAGCGTTAACCACATATCTCGTGGCGTCAAGAAAGTAATTCGCTCTGAAACAAACTCGTAATGGCAGAAGAGCCATCCTGTCCACTTATGCGCACTTTGTAACGGCTAAGCGCTTTTAATCTTTGTAAAAGCAAGTGTACAGCCTCCCTGATTCTTAACAATATAGCGCGAGCGTCGACCGAACTGCTGGTCAGCGCCTTATAACGGCGATAAGCGTGCAACAAGGCGAGAGTTCGCGCACGCGCACGAAGGCAGAGCGTCGTCTGCTACGCTGTTCCGAGCACGAGGACACACGCCCTGCCGCAATATCAGTTCACAAGATCCCGCCAAGTCGTAGAGCGCATGCGCATGATTAATATGTGATACTTCCTTTCCTTTTATTTTTTCTTATCGTAACTTTGCATCGCCAGGCTGGCCTCCCGTAGTAGGCAAAAAAAAAAAGAGGGAAAGAAGTCATGTCTCATGCAGTCTAACATATTAATCATGCGCATGCGCTCTACGGCTTGGCGGGATCTAGCGAACTGATATTGTGGCAGGGCGTGTGTCCTCGTGCTCGGAACAGCGTAGCAGACGACACTCTGCCTTCGTGCGCGTGCGCGAACTCTCGCCTTGTTGCACGCTTATCGCCGTTATAAGGCGCTGACCAGCAGTTCGGTCGACGCTCGCGCTATATTATTAAAAATCAGGGAGGCTGTACTTGTCCTTTTTCGAGCACTCATTCGTGTGAGTCTCATAAAATGACAAACATGTTCCAAAATCTAACGGAAATAGTCCCCCTTCGACGCACTACCTCCGCTCACGCCGCGAATACCGATCACCATATCGCTGTTTCAGAAAAAAGCCGCATGATGCCGCCACCATCGCAGGAATGACCGGCCCTTGTTTCTTATTGAAGGAGGTGGCTCTGCAGGATGTGGACGGTGCGGCTAAACGGCGTTCCAGAGCATGTTACCCGCAGGGCTGTACGTATCAAAGGCAAGGTTTACTCGTTCGACATTTGCCACATGGCATGAAACTTGGTCCACGTGTTCATCTTCGACCCCGCGTCGCACCGGTGGGATGTGGTGCAGACGCGATTTCCCTACGGCGGGCTGATTACCATTTCCTTCCAGACAGTTGTAGCCTACGGCCACTGCGCGTATCTGTGGGGCGGCCCGCACAGCTGGCCATTTCCAGGTGTTGTTTATCGCTTCGACCCAAACACAATGACATGCAGCCGTCTGGCGGTGTCCGGTGATGTGCCGTCATCGATTCACGGCAGCACAGCTTGTGTTATGGGTAACCGCAATTATATCTTAAGTGACTGGGATCCTTCGCCATATGTGCCGGTCCTTGACTTGGATACCCTACGGTGGCATCGTGTCCCCACCAGCGGAGAGGCTCCGGTTCTACATGCCTGCCACACTGCGTCTGCCATCGGGACCCGCATGTATGTTTTCGGCGGCAGCCCAACAGACCGTTCCCTCATCCTATACTATTTTGAAACGACTAACTCTTCTTGGGTGCGCCCAGAGGTTCAAGGCGTTCCCCCTGTGTATCGGCGAGGACATTCAGCCTTCGTGTTCAACGAAGAGCTATACATTTTCGGAGGGTACATCGATGTGATGAAGACCTACTTAGCAGATATGCACAAGTACGACCCCGTGACGTCGTGCTGGACGGAAGTGAAGCCATGTGGCTCACCACCATCTCCCAGGGCCTGGCATGGCTGCTCAGTGATGGGTGAAAGAGTGTTTATCTTCGGTGGCTTTAGGCCGGCACCCGACCAGGATGAGGGGCAGGTTGCTGAGGAGCGAGGTGCGCTGACGGATCTCCACGTGTTGCACTTGGCACCGACACTGCAGAACCTGTGCTTACTTGCAGGAATTGATGCACGGCTGGATCTACGCCCCTTACCACCTTTCATTAGAGAAATGGTCTACGCTATCACTTCTCACAAATCGCAGTCGATGTCAGGTGCCTCATCTGAAGCAAATTAAGTGCCTTCGGCGAAGGCAGCTTGGTGGTACGGAGATGATGCAACTCCGGCGCAGGTACTTGACGCAGATGTAAGCACTTTTTTTTGCACGCAAAAAACGCCTTCCTTCAGTGCTCTATTTTCGCGCAAGCAAGAAAGTCGCTAGTGTTTTGTTTATATTCATGTCGCTCGGGGCCGCCACGTTTTCGTAAATAATAAAGGGAACAAATTTTCTGAACGAAGAGTTATTCACTGAAATCGATTCACCTGCAGCCCGGTGGTTTCTTCAAGCAAGTCGCATTAACGCCACTTCGGCTTGAAGCTCGTGATAAATTCTAGGTTATCGCGTAGCCACTGCTGGTGATCCTTTTCAAAGCAGATCGTAGACAGAGATATGTGGCGGTAGGCGTCGATTCGCAGCTCTTTTCCGGAAACAACTTGCTTCTTTTGCGATTACTTTGGAAAGCCAAACAGTTATCACTTATTTCCGCATGTTTGCTTTCACTTTGACGCTGCTTTAAAGGTTCACTGATTTTAGAGCCGGCTAGTTATGGTTCTCTTTTTCCTATATGCATTCTAATTTCAATCTGGAAGCATCCGATCGGTATCTATGTCGTGAACCTGAGCCGATAGAATTCCTCAAACTTGTGTAAGTGATCGTATCAGGGGCAGATCGTATCAAAGGCATTCGACAGCATGCTGTACTGTATCTGAAGCTTCCCGACAGCTTATTTACAGTGATGCGAGAGCGCTCCGTTTGTAACGCTCCACAAACGATTGAGCATTGTTTCATCAATCAAGACTCAATAGTCTTCTGTGATATACAACAGACATTGCAATAGAAGTTTAGCCACCACATTCTGTGCGATATCACACTGGACTTTCATTTGCTAATGACCCTTTGTTCTTTTTAATTGAGCTACACGACTTCTGGAAGCGCTCATGATGTACTGATATTGCGAATCTTGTTTCTGCAAAAGGTCACTTCAGAATGATGATTGTAGACTTAAAGGGAGTGTAACTCCACAATGTGTTCAAACCCGAGTGGCACTGACTCTTACTAATATGCTCTTCATTGTCTTTTTTCTAGATGACATTTGAGTCTTGTTTTCACCTCCTTTTCGTAAGTTTTTCAGTTTTTTATCACTTTTCCTTCCATGGCTCCAGGTGTGACGTCAGCACCGTCTCGACCAATCCGGTTTTCCGCGCACACCGGTGACGGCGCCAACTACGCGGAGTTCTCCGCTAAACGGTACCCTTACCACTGTAGCGTTATAAGCAGTTCGCTGTTTTTCCAACCTGCCCAATCTGCACCCAGCTAAAGAACTGTTATTTCGCACAGAATAAAAGTATCGAACGCCTTAACTATACCGTTTACTCTACCGGCTAATATACAGGAAAGACAAGTACGAAAAATATTCAGTAACCTACCAGGCCTGGGAGAGCGAAATAATACGCCTCAAACGCAAGGTTATGCGAAGTTCGTAATGCAACGTGATCGCACGACTTGGTTTAGGCAGTCGCATGGAATGCAATGGAATATTATGTATTCATATAGAGTCGCTGTTATATTGTGTGCAGTACTTATTTAACATTAGTTTATTCACTTCAAATTCACTTGTTGTGCGCACCACTTGGCAATAGTGATCATAAGATAGGATTAATGCATTTATAAACAGGTGCTGCTCTACCTTTCCTTTCAGATTACAATCTTCATGCCATTAATTATGTTAATTTGTATGCTATTCAGCCTCATATGTGCACTCCTGCTCTGCCATTCGCTAGTGTCCTGGCCTTGTCAAGCTTTTCTTGCAGCCGTTTTGCCAGGGTATCCATCAGCATCGTGCAATTTGAAAAAAAAACTCTCAATTAGCAAAAGCAATTGGTAAATGCATTCCTGGATTCATACCTGTTGAACCGATAAAACAACAGCGTAAGGGCAAAGAGTTACTTCCAGAAGCTACCCAGGAATAAAATATATTTTTTTCATTGGAGAGTGTCAAGAAATAACTTTTCTAACGTGCTCAAAATTCCAGACGAAGCCCAAAATCCCCAACCATTAACCACCTTCCCTTAAAATTGTGGTTTTTGTTTTGACATGAAACTATCTACCTGCAATCGAAGTCACTATGTAATGATGTTGGAGTCAATCCTGTTAACTTTCTTATGTTCTGCATGAGTGAATTCGAAAGGCAGAAAAAATTTCCACACACGACGGAGTCCAAATTGTATTCTTTATTCCCATAAAAAGAAAAAAGGAAAGCGTTGTACATGTTAAACTCTTTTGAATGTGCTCAGTCACTATTTTAGGCGTATGCGGGATGTTTAACCTAAGATGTTCCGCATATTTTGAGACCGGCCTTTTTCAGTAGGAGTGGCTTTACGGCTGAGCATTGTCACACCTGTAGCCCGTCCGAATACAGCTAAAATGTGCTAACCAGCTGAACTGAAATTGACTAGTTAATTTTTTTAACTCTTATTGCTAGTCTGTAATAACTGAAAGGCAAGTAGTTCACTTTAAATAACGTCCATATCAGTTTTTAGAATTTGCAAAACGCAGTTACACACGACCCAACAAATTTTGCTCACAGCGCGCCTATATACGAGCACATTCGAATAACCCGCATGCAAAGCAAAAGTTCCAGTACAAGTAACCCGTCGATATTGACAAAATTGGTTGGGCCGCTGCGCCGAGGGTAACTTTATATTCGAAGTTGTAAATTATCATAGGATATTGCTCACGTGTGGGCTACACACCTCTCGAAACAGAAGGAGGCTAACGTAATGGTTGAGAAGTTCAGTATTCACCATTAGTTCCCCAGCGAAGTAGTTTCCACGTCTTGGCGGTATTCTTATGCGTCATTTTGACAATAATTTGCCGAAAATGCGCTTTTCTGCCTTTGTTTAAAAATTGCGGAACATCCTAGGTGCAGCAACCTGTATACTGTAGTAAAACTGACATTCGAGCGAGTTGGTAAAGCATGTTGAAAAATTTCCAGCGCACACAGGACAGGGTCAAAGAAAAGAGCACCACAAGCGCTGACTCACAACTAAGTGTTTATTGGCAAACGCAGAAAATATATGCTCAAAGGAAAAACAAAAACATCAAAACTTATGCAATCACGCAGGCGCGTCCAGATATGAAAATTCTCCTTCATGCAGGACAACAGATGGGTCACTAACACATGTAGGCTGGTTTTTGTAGATATGATAGGCTTCTGATACCTCTCTTGTCAAAAGATTAAGATGCCTAAACAAAACAGTTGTATTATCAAGTAAAGGCTTACAGCCCCTGCATTTCATACAGTGCTTGGCACGATTCAAAGAAGGCGTTTTTCCCAACGACAAGTTGTGCTCTTGTAAGCGAACATTAGTGCAACGGCCAGTTTGACCGACATACATACGCCCACAAGACAGTGGAATCTGGTACACCACTACTTTTTCGCATTTGATGTACCGGTTTACATGGTTCACATTGCACACCTTCCGCTTATCACGAGCAGCACAACCAGAGCGCTTGTCAACCCTGGCACAAATACTCCCAACCTTTTTCGGGGCTGAAAAAATTACGTCCACATTATATCTCTTGCCCACATTTTTTAGTTGATGTGAAAAGCGGTTAACATATGAAAGAACCGCTACCTTCTTTTTCTCTCTTTCTTCAGCACTCCTAGGTGAAGGCCTGTTGGCATCCTTAATTCTTTTTAACGCCTTACTCCAGGCAAGAGTCAAGACTTTATCTGAAAAACCAGCGAATCTTAATCAATTTACTTGCTCAGAAAAACTATCATTGAAAGAGTAAGTGCACGACTTGGGTAAAAAAGACCACAAACAGGCCACAGCAATACTACATTTAACAATTTTTGAATGACCCGATTAAAAATTTAAAAGGGGCTTAACCGACCTTGGGAAATGCATCCAGCATACATCATACAGCATATATCCTGTATACCGTGTGCTAGGTCGTAATTACAAATGTTAGTCCTCCACACGCGCCCTCAGTGACCCCTGCGCTTCTGAACTTGCTCAGGCTTAGTCTGAACAAGTTATTCTGGCAACCACAGGGTTCCTGTGCACTGAAAGTGAGTCCAGCGCTCCCCCTAACTGATGACATTCCATTCGACACCCTTATCCCGGGAATCCTTTAGAGACTGCTGCCAAAACAAAAGCGAAGTTCCACTTCGTCGCGTGGCTCATGTGTTGTCACAGCCACAGTGAAATAAACATCCCTAGTGTGCCACACAGTGACCTCGGCCGGTAGGCGCCTTTCGTTTTCAGGAGGGCTGAGAATTTTGTCAAAATTGTACACCCTAAATAGATACGCAACGCTGCTGTCGGACCTGCCGTCGAAGAAGACCTTTTCCTCACCGTCCGCGCATTGCCTCGAAGTAGAGTAACGACGCCAAAAGCAAATGATGGGATATTTCACGAGTGGAACAGCTGCTTGGCTCGCATCATCGAGGTGAGTGAGTGATCCATCAACAAAAACTTCGAGCTTTCGGAGGATGTATTTCTTTTCCAAGCGCCATGGAATGGGTGTCTTGCGATCCCAGCTTTGTTCCTCAGCCGAGGTGTAGCGCAATTCAGAGATGAGCTCTTCTATTTGGGACCGCAGTTCACTGAGTGATGAGTGTTGCCCTTGAGCTTTCCTGGACTCTTCCCCAATTTTTTGGAGAAGGATTCCTTAGCTCGCCACTTGCTCCGTGCGTTTGTTGAGCTGACTCTGCAATGCGGGAAACTTGTCTTCGCACGGCCCTATCAAGAGTGGTCTAAATTAATTCTGAGCAGCCGCGACTTCACGCGTCTGGAAGACGCCATCACCTTGAGGTGGCCTGCTGTGCAAGTCGTAATGTCGGAGCATCCGGACATGTTGTGCTCCGAGAGGCTTGCGTGGAGGATGTTTCCACCGCACCGCGGACAGTCCACAGCGTGGAAACAGCATTCCTCTTCGTAGTGTCGAAGGACAGCGTCTAGTGTTCCCACGAACGAACAGCCTCGCCCTTTATTCCAGCAGTACGCCTAGGAAGGAGGATGGTAAGATTTGCGTATTACAGGCTTTTAGTCACCCTGACTATACAAAAAAGTTCAGTTGGAGCGAGCATGTGAGACGGAGGGTTAAACCGAAATGCAGAGATAGCTGTAAGGTAAACACTGTCGACGTCACCTACCACCTACTTGCTGTTTGAGAGAGGCATACCAAAGCTTCTGACGGTTTTTACGAGCACGAGTTTTAATAACGACGGTGGCACGAAACTTGGGTTTTATGCAAAAATTAGTCACGTGATCGCCGATGGTGCAAAAAATTGAAGTTAGCGATAGGTGCATGTGCTTGGCCGCCTACCTCCATTGCTCGAAGCTTTTGGCTTTGTTCCCATTAACCCACTCCCATTAACCATTCACGATCTCATCACTCCTGCCGAATATGCAATGCACTTCATTCTTATTCTCCTAGTTATTTCAATCCTTTGTGTCAGATCTACGATGAATACCTGCCGTAAGTAGGGGCATGCCCTTATTCCGTCCACCGCTCCCTTTCTATCGTAATCTCCTGTTCACTTTCGAGAATTTTCAGCATTACTATAGTTTTGTGCATAATAAATTTGAGAGCCACAGCTCCGCATTGCCTCTCTGGGACTTCCACCATGCTTCGGAGATTCTCCGCTCAGCTACTGCTGCGGCAATTCCATCAGCGAATAGTAGATTGCCGTGGTGCACTCTGTTAACCTTTATCCTCAACTCTTCGAAATTGGTATCTCTGAATACCAACTGTACACTCGTGATGCAGAATGAGCAGCCGGGCCATCTGGTTATTCTTCACTGGTCAGGGGGCGCAGCCTTTCGGATCTGCTGCTCAGATACACTCACAGCCGACGTCAGTTTCTCAATCATTAAAAACATTTGAGGAATGTCCCGATGTCAGACTACTTCTCAAACAACGCAGCATCAATATACTGCTTTCGAGTGATGTTTGAACCTGAATAGGTCAGTGCTTAAAAAAAGGAACATTTTTTTAGTTCTGGCCGCTCAATATGGAAGTCTTTCTTATCATGATTTCGCAAATATTCCCACCACCCATAGCCATGAATAAAGAGCGAAGTCCACTCACTTTCAAAATATCAATTTTCTTTACCGGCACCGGCAGCTTCGCACACTCTTCCTTGTCAAAACGCTCCCAGTCCAAGGGACAAACGCCACCGGCGCAATCTTGGAAACTACCGGTCTTGCAGGTTCCGCAGAGGGAGTGCATGCAGGGCAGTATAGTCCTGGTGCTGGAAATCACTCCGCACCGCGAACCGCATAGCGGCGCATATTTTCATCTGTGAACCACGTTGTTCGCCATTTCACGCCAGCGATGCTTCCACCGCTCAGCCGCAGTAATCGTCCTGCTCTCGGGTGTGGCATGTTCCGTCACAGAGCCGCTTCTGCCAACATCCAATTAAACGGCGGATGTCAGAAATCTAGAGAGCGTGTTATCCAGCGCCAATAATAGTCATGTGCGAAGTCCTGATAGCATTCTACACGTATGCTTCGCGGACGTGAGGCTTTATCTCATGGCAGTAAATGAACGGTAAAAGAGAAAAATCAGACGCAAATACAATGGTTTTAATCAAAAATAATTATATAGTGTGGAAATAAAGTTTATTCGTAACACTAGAATGAGCTGTTAGAGCATTGGTAAACGAATTATTATATGCTATTGAAACTAGCACGTCATGAATGTGGTTCCAGTCCTGAATTGAATGAGGCAGGAATGAGCGATAAAAAGCATTCGTGTATCATGAAAAAACAAACTTTTTCACGGTGATGCAAGTGGCGCGTTGTGTATATGGGCCGCTGAAGCAAACTATCCTAAAGTTTTTTCTGGCAGTATATTTATGGAGCAAACGCAGCCGCAGAATTTGGTTACGTAACTACAAAAGAGGAAGGAACAAATTAGTTTTCATATTAGGGGTGCTGGTGGTACGATGACAGCAGTTGAGAATGTAACGAGCAGACCGATTCTTATTATGTTCGTAGCTTACTAGAAAATCAAGACCAGGGTGCCGTACTGAGGCCGCATTCTCAGGTTTAGAACGAACAAGTGATTTGTAACGTTGTAGGCAAAGGAATATACAGACAAGAAATTTTGTTCCAAGTAACCTAGAGAACAGTTAGCATTACTGGTCATGCAGTTAATGTGGCGATCCGAAGAAAGGTTAGAAAACACACAGAAGCCTAAGCAGTTTTACGATGTTACTATAGTGGCCCGTGTACTGTGCGATCTCAGTGCACGTTAAAGAACCCCAGGTGGTCGAAATTTCCGGAGCCCCACTCTACGGCGTCCCTCATAGCCTGAGCCGCTTTGGAACGTTTAACGCCCACAATCCAAATCTTTCACTCCCACCTACCTCCATTCCCTCACGGCGCAGTTGGGGTGTCCAGCTAGAAGTGAGACAATAGTGCAAAATTTCCTTTCCTCCAGAGCAACTTATTTAGAGGTATATATGGAAGGCACAGTGACTAAAATCAATGTTTCCAGTTCATCGGCAACAGCTATAGGAATTGACCCACATTAGGCAATTCCTGCTAGAAGATGAAATGCAAAGGTGAAATCCCGACCATCCACGCCACATTTTCATCATCTCGGCCACGTTGGTGGTTTGTTGGTTTATTGGGGTTTAACGTCCCAAAACAACTGAGACTATAAGGGACGCCGTAGTGAAGGGCGCCAGAAATTTCGACCACCTAGGGTCTTTAACGTGCGCTGACATCGCACAGTACACGGACCTCTAGAATTTCGCCTCCATCGAAATTCGGCCGCCACGGGCCAGGGTCCGACCCGCGTCTTTCGTTTCAGCAGCCCGAAAGACGCGGGTTCGATCCCGGCCGCGCCTTCCGGGCTGCTGACCCGAAAGAAGCGGGTTCAACAGAAGGGTTGTTGCTCACGATGTGAATGCATGACACCGATACTATACACCTGCTAGACGATAAGGCGGCAATCAAACACGTGCGAAACGAAAGAAAAAAGTTCCGCAGGATTTAAGCAATATATATTTCACGTTTCTTTTTAGGACCGCCAGATATTCAGTCCCTATCAATGCGACTGGCATGACCAATCAACTAAACGAAATTTTTATTGGAAAGCGTTAATCACGTATCTCGCGGCGTCAAGAAGGTAATTCGCTCTGAAACAAACCCGTAATGGCAGAACAGCCTCTTGACCACTTACGCGCACTTTATAACGGCTTTTTGAGCTTTCAATCTTGGTGACAGAAACAGTACGTTTTTTTTCGAGCATTCATTCGTGTGAGTGTCATAAAATGACAAAAGTATTCCAAAATTTGATGGAAATAGTCACCCGTCGACGCACTATGTCCGCTCACGCCGCGATTACAGATCACCATATCGCTGTTTCAAAAAATAGCTGTACGACGCCGCCACCATCGCTGGAATAACCGGGCCTTGTTTCTTACAGAAGCAGGTGTCTCTCCATGATGTGGACGGGGCGGCTGAACGGCGTTCCAGAGCATGTCACCCGCAGGGCTGTACGCATCAACGGCAACGTCTACTCGTTCGACAGTTACCACGCGGCATGGAACTTGCTCCACGTCTTCATCTTCGACCCCGCGTCGCGCAGGTGGGATATGGTGCAGACGCAACTTCCCGACGGCGGGCCGATTAATATTTCCCGCCACACAGTTGTAGCGTACGGCCGCTGCGCGTATCTGTGGGGAGGCCCGCCCAGCTGGCAATCTCCGAGTGTCCTTTACCGCTTCGACACAAGCACCATGACATGCAGCCGCCCGGAGGTGGCCGGTGAGGTGCCGTCATCGAATTACGCCAACACAGCTTGTGTTGTGGGTCACCGCAAGTATATCTTAAGTGACTGGGATCCTTCGCCATATATTCGGGTCCTTGACTTGGATACCCTACGGTGGCATCGTGTCCCCACCAGCTGAGAAGCGTCCGTTCGGCGTGCCTTCCACACTGCGTCTGCCATCGGGACCCGCATGAATGTGTTTGGCGGCAGCAGACCCTTTCCACCCAAATCGCGTAGGCAACTCGTTATACTACCTAGAGACGACCACCTCTTCATGGGTACGCCCACAGGTACAAGGAGTTCCCCCTGTGTGTCGGCGAGGTCATTCAGCCTTCGTGTACGACGAAGAACAGTACATTTTCGGAGGGTACAGCGATTTGCTGCAGACCTATTTGGCAGATATACACAAGTACGACCCCGTGACGTCGCGTTGGACCGAAGTGAAGCCATGTGGCTCACCACCATCTCTCTGGTACTGGCATGGCTGCTCAGTGATGGGTGAACGAGTGTTTATCTTCGGCGGTGTTGGGCTGGCACCCAACCAGGATGATGCGCAGGTTGCTGGGGAGCGAAGGGCGCTGACCGATCTCCACGTGTTGCACTTGGCACCGACAATGAAGAACCTGTGCTTACTTGCAGTGATTGATGCGCGGCTCAATCCACGCCCCTTGCCAAGCTTCATTAAAGAAATGGTCTACGCTATCAGTTCTCACCCATCGTAGTCGATAGTAGATGCTGCATCTCAAGGAAACTGAGTGCGTTCGGCGAAGCCAGCCATGTGGTACGGTGATGGTGCAACGTCGGCGCCACTACAAAGTCGCTAGTATTTTGTTTATATGCATGTCGCCCGGGGCCGCCACTTTTTCTTAAATAACAAAGGGAACAAATTTTCTGAACGAAGAATTATTCACTCCAGCCCGGTGGTTTCTTCAAGCGAGTTGCATTACCGTCACTTCGGCATGAAGCTGGTGTTCAATTCTAGTTTTACCCCGCAGCACCTGCTGGTCATGCTTTTAAAAGCAGATGGCGGATAGAGATATGTGGCGGTAGGCGTCGATTTCAGCTCTTATCCGGAAACAACTTGCGTGTTTCGCGATGACTTCAGAAAGCCAAATAGTTGTCACTTATTTCCGCTTGTCTGCCCTCACTTTGACGCTGCTTTAAAGGTTCACTGATTTTATAGCCTGATAATTATGGTCCTAATTTCCCTATGTACATTCTAATTTCGATCTGGTAGCATCCGATCGGTATATATGTCGTGAACCTGAGCCGATAGAATTCGTCAAAGATTGTGTAACTGATCGTATCAGGTTAGGATCGTTTTGAAGGCAAACGACAGCATGCTGCACTGTATTTGAAGCTTCCCGACAGCTTATTTACACTGATGCGAGAGCGCTCCAGTGCACTGCGCACGCCAGATACATTCTCGACAAGCCATCCCACGATGACTGCTGTGAAATGTTCGGAAAATGTGTCTGTGACACCAGCTTGAATAGACAAGGCAGGTTTGTGCCATGGCGCGCTTCAGCCACAGATGACCTAGCGCCATAAATATTCATCAGAATCGACAGTAAAGGCGAAGATGAGAGAATAAAATGTTAGAGCCAACGTGGATGGCCGAATTAGAAACGACGATCAACCGGAGTAAAGGAGACGATGGGGGATTGAAACACTATATGACATGTGAAAATGGAAGCAAGCATGATGGGAAGGTGAAAACATAAACCTGCTTCCTGGCTGCCTAATGGTGTTGTTCGCATTTCTTTGTGACCTCAGCAGCCCGTCTATGCAGGTTTTCGCAGACTCTGCGCTTGTGTTCGCATTCTTACGAGCACCGCAAATCTTGTGTGTGCGCTGGGCCTACAGTTCCGTGGTTTCTGAAGCAATCACAGAAGGCGTTTGCTGTCAAGGGATTAAATATTCCTAGCGCTTCGCGCCACCGCATCGCTGTATGAACTAGGCTGTAGCGAAGAAAATTGTGTCTCGGTGACACACACACCTGCGCCACACAGTGCACAGCGCCCACCTTTTCGCTCCGCAAGCCTATTTACAGCCTTTCTCTCTCTCTCTTCTTCGTGTAACCCAAGAAACAGTTGCTACATCGTCTTACCATCGAACTGTGTCATAGAAACTATCACACTAAAGCCAAGACAGGCTTGAAAAAAAATAAAAACAACGCTTACGAGATCTGTTCTTTCCTAGTGCTTGCCGTTAGCAGTAAGAAAAAACTAACACCCGGCTTCATTTCTGAGAGTAGTGATCACCACTGCACGATGTGAACTGTGCGGCTGAACCGGGCTCCAGAAGCCGCCACCGGAATGGCTGTCACCATCAAAGGGAAGGTTTGCTCGTTCGGCCTGCTCTCCAACGGTCATGAATACAGGAATGAAATCCTAAGCAGCCGATTCGGCGTATATATCTTCCACCCCGCAACGTACAGATGGGGTATGCCGCTGACTAAGTTGCACCTCCACGACGATCCCCTTAACTTTGTCGTTCACTGCGTTGTCGCCTACGACCACTGCGCCTACATGTGGGGGATCCTATCGGACATAAGGTCGCGGATTGGCGGCATATATACCGGTTCGATACCCTCGCTATGACATGGAGCCGCCCGGAGAATCTGCGGCTAAGTTCCGACACTGAGCATCTTCTCTGCTTGCGTTGTGGGTGAACGGATGTACAGTGTTTGATTTCTTGGACCCGGAATTCTCACATCGTGTATATTATCTTGACCTGCAGAGCCTGACGTGGCATCGCGTTACGACCAGTGCAGAGGCCCCGGCTAGCCGCTGCTTCCACACGGCGCCCGAGGTCGGAAACCGAATGTATGTTTCAGATGGCCAGGCGTTCAGCATAAAGATCAACGACCGGTACGATAATTCCTTGCATTATCTGGAAACCACCACCTCGATGTGGGTGCACCAAAGAGGGGAATGCGTGCGCCCCAAAGGTCGCAAACGTCACTCTGCCTTCGTGTATGAAGAGCTGTTCATCTTTGGTGGGGCAACGGACAGCTGGGTGCCTACTGTGCAGACATGCATAAGTATGACATCCAGAAGTCCTGTTGGATCGAAGTGACGCCATTTGTTTTGAGCCCGTCTGCTAGGCACTCGGCCGGCTGCAGCGTGATGGGAGAAAGGATGTTAGTTTTCCGTGGCAACCATCTGAACAGAGAACAAATCGACGTTTCTGAAGATAAAAAGCCGATAACTGACCTGCACGTGTTGCACTAAGCACCTACGCTGCAGAACTTGTGTCTCTCTGCTGTAATCGACGCAGGCCTGGACGTAGGCGGATTACCGGCAGCTATTAGTAACGAGATCAACGCTATCTCTTCTGGCTCATCATAGACAGCGGACTCGTGCGGCACTTCTAACGAATGGCGCGCCTTCAATGGAGCCACAGACACTGGTGCGGTGACCACAATAGTGATATAAATGCTTCTAGCTGAGTACGACATTATTTGTTTCTGAGAAATGGCCTAAAAACTGAGCCACCGCGGCGCGCCATAAACGGCGTCTTACCGCCTAGGAGCGCCCTGCTCTGCGATCAGCGCTCCGTCCTCGGCAGCCAGTAGAACCGTGACTGTGGTCCGCAGCTCTTGTGCGTATTCAGCGAGACCATCGAACGCTTTGCAGAACGCGGATGTGTCAATAGCGTGCAGTGGTTGGCGGGTCGCTGCGGCGTCGTGGGAAGCCAACGGGACCACCAACTCGCCACCCCGCAGACCAGCTGCCTCCCAACGACACCTCGTTCGAGTTTGGGGACCAGCGTGCTGTGATTCGCGGTCAACTAACACTGGCAGAACTGCGCTTCGCACATTCAGAGCGCGGTTTCATCGCCAGCGCACGCGTTTAGAGTTGGAGCGTGCGTCTTTCTTGCGTGCCCCGTGGAAAGGCAGGTGCTCCACGGACATTCTACGAGCTACGCAGGCCTCGATTGTGGTACCGCGTAGCTCGCCAAATGTGGCAGAGTTTTAACGTGCCTCAACCAAGTAGTCGTGCGAAATCATTTGCTTAGCCTGGTTGACTCATGGTTTTATTTTGCTCGGTCGTTGGCACCTCTGGCTACAATAAACATAGACCAGCTTAAGCTCATAGGCACTTAACCTATGTGCTCGCGCCGCAGGTGAAAGTCGAAGACGACATTATGCAATGCGCAGCGCAAGGTGTTGTAGCAGTTAAACACGAGGAGTGATCGCCTACGGTGATAGGATATAGTGCCCTCGTGCAGTGACCAGAGAAGCTCATTTGTTCTCGCCACCAAGGGTTCGAAACCCAGTCACAGCAATTTTTATTTTCTTTCTGCAGGGGCTGAGCTATGCTCGGCTTTGCAAAAGGTCACCTTCAAGGTCGAATATAACGCAAACTCGGTGAGCTAGTTATACATACTGAAAAATTTGCGCAGAAAAAACGAGGAGAAAGCAAGAACGAGACAAGAACGAGTGCTAACTCACAACTGAAGTTTTATTCCGAAACACAAGCACATATAAATAGGAAAAACAAAACGAATCATACCAATCTGACATCAAGAACATGACATGTCACCCCCTGTGTGCCGCAGTGATTTTGCCAAAAAGCGGAACTCCCTATCAGAGAAGCGGACGGAAGTCTGGCTGATGCATTTATCTCCGCTGATACGCATATGAAACGCCTCCATGAGTTCCCGCACAAGTTGGTCCCTATGCCTGAACAGAATTGTTGCTTGGTCAAAGAGCGGTTTACACTGCAGCTTCTTATCACCGGCATTACAAGTGCGGCAATGTTTTGGGAGGTTGTCAAGGGAATCTCCCCTGAGTAATCTTCGGTGTTCACCTGATCGTTCGTTGACGCATCGCCCTGTTGGCAGATGTACATCGAACCACAGGATAGCGGCTGCTTATACACAACTCCCCTGGCACAGGGAACGAACGGGGCTGTGTGCTTGATACTGCAATCATTATTTCTTCCTTTCCTTCTGCCACCTCCTTCCTTCCGGCTGCTCACCTGGGAACAGATTGAAGCCAACTTTCTAGGGCCGGAAAACACATCAGGAACGTTGTAACGTCCGGCTAGGTTCTTCAGCCCATGCGCCAACCTGTGCACGTACGGTATAACGGCGACCCTTCGCCGGTCTGTTTCCCAGAGTTTGGGCCTCTAACCTGCGTTGATCCACCTTACAACCTCCCGCAGGCTTCCACGACTGTTTGCGGAGGTTTCCCACTCTGTCTCAGCCTTTCCAACTGAAATGCAACCCTTTCGTTCATGACATGTGGGCACGACTTGAAGACGGCTGCCTTAAGACAGGAAGTGACTATCCCATTTTTTACGACTATGGAGTGGCCGGATGAGTAATCAAGCAAATATTTCTTGGCCCTGGGATGGTATGCCCAACATACGTGTTTGGGGCGAAAATGCAATGACAGGTCTAGGAAGCTAGTTATACTTCGTGAAGTAATGCTTTCACAATAAAACTTTGACGCACAGAAAAGATGAGACGAAAACGCATTTTTGCGGTAATATTGTAGTCATGTCAGATCTGCTAGCGCAACTTCATGCGCTGATGAAACGTATGTCCTCAGGTCACATTTCCTCAGGAGTGGTGGCGATACAAGTTGTAACCCGTTTAATGTGTGCAGCCGGCAGCCGCGGTGGCTCAGCGGTTATGGTGCTCGGCTGCTGACCCGAAAGACGCGGGTTCGATCCCAGCCGCGGCGGCCGAATTTTTTTGGAGGCGAAATTCTAGAGGCCCGTGTGCTGTGTGATGTCAGAGCACGTTAAAGAACCCCAGGTGGTCGAAATTTCCGGTACGGCGTCTCTCATAGCCTTAGTTGCTTTGGGACGTTAAACACCATAAACCAAACCAAACCTAATTTGTGCAGCCATATCTTGAAAGCAAAGCAGATGCACAATTCACTGATGCGGTTCCGTATGCACGATGATTCTATTGACTTTGTCTATCCGGATATCGGGACTATGCGGCACATTGTACCATGGCACTGAATCTTTCAATTGTTTTATGCACCGCCCTGTTTTTAAGGCGAGAGAAAAGGTGTCAGTATTTTGTGTAAACATGAGAAAACTAAGAAAAGTTTTCTTAATCGAGATGATACTATATTCTTTTGATTACAGACTTCACTTCTTGGCTTTCATGGACAAATGTGTGCAGGCCGAAAGTAAATTAGTATCGTGGGGTCTAAAACGTTCAAGGGTTTGACAGAAAGTGTCGATTGTGAGGTGAGAGTTTATGCTAAAGTTGAGCTCTTGTACGCAGTTTTTCCTGTGTTTTCGAATGTTTTCTACCACTATCGATCGACTACCCGATGCGATGGGACACTGATTGCGTTAGCTTATCCTTCATCCTCTGATAGCACCAAGAAATTAATTAAATATGTGAGTGGTGTTTTTCAATATGTTTCTGTTTTGAAACCTGCCGTTGTCAGTAGGTCAATATTAAAATCTTGGTCAAGAGAACGGCAGGTTCCAAACGTGAAAATAACTGAAGAACACCACTCACGTATTTAATGAATTTCTTATTATCAGAGGGGGAACGATAAGCTAAAATCAATTTCCCGTCGCATTTCACTGTTGTTTCATAATTCTAACAAACACGATGATGAGTAAAATCCTTGCTAGCCACCAGGGGTATGCCTGTGCTCTTAGTTACGAAATACTTCTCCGACATCAAAGATCCTCTGAAAATTCCAAATAAAGCAAAGGGGTGTGAATGAAGACTTTCGGTTTGAGAGACCTCGTTTTGGAGTCCTGTCTAACAACCCAAGTACGCTTGTGTTGGTGTTATATACCACTTTCCTAACTGAAATATGCTTGCATATGGTCAGGGGCTATAATTGTCGTAGAATTATCTCGAGTGTGACTTTTCTTTTTCAGTTCATGATCATGGATACCGAATTAGTTTAAGGTGATCTCGTATTCAGAATCTCTTGCGATTGGGCCATTTGGAATTAATTATTCATCCGCTGCCCCGCTCAGAAGTAGGAAACTCGGGCGTGTGTACGGGGAAACTAAGAGGTAGTGAAACGATCACCAGATGATAGGTCTCCTGTAGGTAGCTAACAACTGCCTTCTCACTCTCGGGAGCAAACGATAAAAGACTCAAAACGGTCGCTGGACTGGAATACAAAGGACAATTCATCGATCGGCTTCGTCTACGATGGCCCTGCAGACGTTGATCGCTACTCAATCTGAGTAGGTCGAAAGGCTGGGAGGACAACGATCACGCAGCTCTCGGAGTTGTAGTAGCTGTAGGAGCTGTAGGAGCTGTAGCTGTAGGAGTTGTAGGAGCTGATGACTTCGCCGAACTAGCTGAGGTGAGAACGAAGGTGAAGGTAAGTTCACCTAAAATGGAGCATCGACATGAGCAGGAGACAACCTTTGTGCATGGTACGCTTTAGAAATTTTCAGCTTGATCTCAGGGGGGCGCTGAACAATTGTTTTCGTGCGCAGAAAAATTGTCAAGTGACCAGTGGCATCGAAAAGGCTTTTGGTAGAGTCAGGTTATTGAAAACAACCATGACATGGCGAAAATATTTGCTTTGAAATACAAGCGTTCGACCACACTGTACCTCGCCTTTCCGTCCGTCGAGCGGGACAGGTCTTGCATAAACATTTTTTTTTTACGGGAACAGCTGACCTGAGGACAAAGCAGCCCTTGCGCAAGGAAAAACTTCCTGAGCGTCTGACACTCGCACTGATCCACTGGCTCACAGCAGGAGAATCAGCAGCAGTAAAAACTCGAGGTGCTTTTTTTTATGCGGATGATCCTGCTGTGTGCCAGTGGATCAGTGCGCGAGTTTTGCGCTCTGTGGACAGAACTGCAGGCGTGTGTTGGCGCTAAGGAAGTTTTTCCCCCCCGTAAGGGCTGCTTTGTCCTCAGGTATGAGGAAAGGCCGTTGCGCTTGTCTACTGGCATTCGAACTGCGTTTGGCCGAAGGGCACCACCTTTAGCAGGCTGCGAGTGCGTTCGAAACAGGGTTCGGCCTGGGAGGGCCGCAGCGGGGTTTACGGAGCTTCTCCCAAACGTACACCCCTGAAGAAAGCCGAGCGCCATGCCGGGGGACGCTTGTACCCATTTTTACCGGTGGGTGTCCGGTGGTGGGTTTCGAACCAACCACCTCCCGCAACCGAGACGGGCGCTCAAACCACTGGGCCACCTAGACACCTGAGAACACCCCCTCCCCTCAGTGTACACTCTCGGGAAAGCAAGCTGTCCTATATCGGCAGCTGCAGACAGACATTTCCTCGACGCCACATAACCGACGAGCCCGCCCCTCCGTCGACACAACTCCAACTTGTAGCTTATGCGCGGGCTCCCAGACTCCCTGCGACATGGTCTGGGAATGTGTTGTGAGCATCCCCCAACCACCCATGCACTAAGCCTCGTGGGACCACTGGCTGCCCCTCCCCCTGCCCAGCCACGAACTTCTGGTGGCCCGCCGTGCGCGGGAGATTATAGTCAGCGCTGGATTTTCGAGATGAAAGTTTTATTGTCGAAGGCAAAGTCTACTTTAATAAAATTTTCTCTCTCCCCGGTACAAGTAAGACTCTAATTCCGTCTAATAAAAGCCCACAGAGGCATCTTCGGCTCATTTGTTTTTTCCTGTCGTCACTACTTTGATGTTTGTTTGTTTCTTTGTACCCTAGACGTGCTGAGATGTGGTTCTTGGTTGGTTGATTGGCCTCAAGTAGAATGGCACATACCCACTACGGGGGAGTGGCCAAGACACAGGCGGTGAACTGTTAGAATGATTAGCAGTTTCCTTCTACTCTTCTTTCATTAAATTACTTTTTCTTTCTCGCTACTACTTTTCTCCTTCTCCAGAGTAATCATGGCACATACCCACGCGGAGGGATTGGCCAAGGTCTACTCGCTGTGCCCATCTCGTCTTCGTCGTCTTCTCTGACACCGAATATCAGGTCACTATACAACTATTGTGCGAAATACGTTCTTCCTTTATACTTTGCATTATAGTACACTGCCTTAGTAAGAAATAGTAAGAACAACGAAGAATGTCCATGTCTCGCGACAGAAAGAACGCAGCTTTTAATTCAGGCGGAGAAAGTGAATAATAATTAGGACGGCGCCAGCTCATGCCACGCGTAAGCTGCGCGATCCACGCCCAGAGAACAAGCCCGCAGTGGTACTGGAAAGACGCACATGCCCCGTCTGCTATCAATGGGGACTCCGGTGAGAATGGCATCACCGACGGCGAATAACAGGAGTCGTTCGGCCGAAGATGGGAACATCCCCGAGGCCGCGAACTACAGGATGCCTGAGGAGTCCTGTAGTTCGCGGCCTCGGGGGTCCGCCGCCGCGGTGGCTCAGTGGCTATGGTGCTCGGCTGCTGGCCCCAAAGACGCGGGTTCGATCCCGGCCGCGGCGGCTGAATTTCTTTGGAGGAGAAATTCGAGGCCCGTGTACTGTGCGATGTCAGTGCACGTTAAAGAACCCCAGGTGGTCGAAATTTCCGGAGCCCTCCACTACGGCGTCTCTCATAGCCTTAGTCGCTTTGGGACGTTAAACCCCATTAACCAAACCAAACCAGCCTGAGGAGTCCGTGGACTAAACGGAGCTGCGACGAGAGCCGCCGCGCAGTGGAGATGAGCCGCGCCGTTCGCCGCAGCCTTCCACCCCGGACGGCGTATTCCCTTCTGTACGGCGGGACGCGGTGAGCATGCCGCGGGCGTGCCTCATCTTCGCCATCCTGGCGGTGACCGCCGCCACGAGCTACATCGTCGTGTCGCGGCTGATCTTCATCGCACAGTGGCTGTCCGCGAACGGCCTCCCCTCCTACAAGAATCACCGCAGTCCGGCCGCCCCCGGAGCTAAGTGGGGAGAACCGCGGATATAGATGCCGGGCTTTCGGCACGGTACCGCACCAGGTGCCTTGCAAGGCGCCACCGTGTGGAGCCGCAGGTTCGCGGCCGCCGTCATCGCAATTTTACGCCTCGTTCCTACGACTGGGACTGCTACGCTGATAAGCACAGAAGATGCGGTCAATAAATGTTACTACTGCACGCAACAGAGTTGGTACCGGCACGTTATTTACTCATAGCTGCGCACTTTTGATTTTGAAATGCTGAAATTTGTTCTAAGGATTCTAAGTTAGCAAAGCTTTTTTCAGAATCAGTTTTGCGTCCGCACTGTAGCTCGCCTGGATGATGCAGCGCACATTTCATATCATATTGCACTACTAGAGAGCGAATTTCCAATATTATATAGTCTTGTGTGAGATGAGCCCTGTGAATAATGCGGCTGTGAATAATGTGTGCGAACATGCGGCTGTTGGAAAAGGAGATCAACGCGCTAGGAAAGCCGAACTCAAACGCGCTACACGACAAGATCGCTTGCATCCCGAGGTCCAAAATTCTTGCGCCCCCAAAATCTGGGCAGAATGTCGTAGACGCGAGTCCTCAGCTCTGCGGGCAAGCCATTCTGTCGCTGCAATTCCCGTTACTAGTGGTAACTGTTCCGCCAGTTTTAGTGCAGGAGTGCAATTTCGGCGTGATTAAGGATTCTTACTTGACAGGAAAAACTTCGAGAAACTTATCTTCACCTTATGAGTATGTAACGATATAGTTAAACGGTCCCTACGGTAGCTAGGGTGTCTCCTGGCGCACCGCTTTGCAGACATCGACACACTTGGTGAAATCATAGTGTTTTATTGCACATCATCGTCCTTATTATTCAGGTACGATAATTAGTAACTCTAATTAGCTATGTGGTTCTTTCATGTAATTTGCCTGCTGTGCGATGGGAGGTACTCGTACGAGACCTCTATCTATCCCACTTAACGCACGTACCTCAGTGCCGGTTTTGATTCCGACTAACCACCTTTCCTTTTTAATATCAGCAAAATAGCTTTCCTACTCCACTACTCTCTCGACCAATCAGGATTCTGCAGTGTCAGCGATTCTGACGCTGGGTTGCTGGACGAACGGGACCTTTCATGCTGTTGCGTAAAAAAAAAAAAAAAAATTGGAGGGGACACTTAGGACTACGACGCGATAGCATGATGGGTTAATTCCCATATATGCAGAAGGCCAATCACTGTTTTACACTCACAGATCCTTGGGAGTCCTCATACCCCTCCAGTAGCACTGGTGCAGGGGTTAAGCGATGGGCCATGTGGGACCCAGGTTGATCCTCCAGAGCTACCAATAATTTATTTACCTCCCACAGTATGCAGCTTGATCACTACCCGGTGGGTAGGTTTTGATGACGCAACAAGGACATGTGACCTAGGTGGCCCATCCAGGTTGCCCTCTGGGAACCACCTGCCAGAGCCATGCCCGTGATTTGTCGCTCACAACGCCGACGAGGACACCGGGGCCTTTGACGCTGGCGCGTTAACAGAGCGACATGAAGTCGAGAAAAGGCAGTCAGATGCAGTGTTAACGTACTTCTTTCTGCTGCTCGATAACTAAAGAAATTATGCCCGGTAGTTCTAAAAAGAGAGGCGAGCGGTGTTTGCAAATTAAGCGTCCATTCCACTGCCAATTCACACTGTACGGGAAGCCCAAAACCAACGCAATTTATCAGACACCGTTACTGCACATGAGTTCAGTAGATTAATATTGCCACGAGGGCGTTTCAAACCCACGGCGGAGCAAGCAGGTCAGCTTTGCTGGCAACAGCACTAGGGCGCGTTGGTATCGCCGCAAACGATCACGTCTCCTGTTAAACTGCGCACACACTTTCGCGCTGTCCGTTGCAAATCACCTCTTAAACAAATTCGCTTCAACAACACGTTTCCCACAACAGGTAGACACCCGCCGTGATGGCTTAGAGGTTAGCGTGCTCGGCTACTCAGCAGGAGTAACCGGGTTCGAACCTAGCCGCGGCGCCCTGCGCTTCGATGAAGGGAAAACACAAATGGAGCCCGTGTGCTGTGCGATTTAAATGCATGTTAAAGATCCTCTGGTGGTCGAAATTAATCCGGAGCCCTCCAACAAGCTTGATATTGGTATATGGGGTTTAACGTCCCAAAGCGACTAAGGCTATGAGAGAGGCCGTGGAGGGCTCCGGAAATTTCGACCACCTGGGGTTCTTTAACGTGCACTGACATCGCACAGTAGACGAGCCTCTAGAATTTCTCCTCCAAAGAAATTCAACCGCCGCGGCCGGGGTCGAACCCGCGTCATTCGGGTCAGCAGCCGAGCACCATAACCACTGAGCCACCGCGGCGACTGATGGAAATATGAGTCTGCCTCAGACCTGCACCTCTTTAGGCACTTAATAGACTCCACTCACTCTAAGACCGCCCAGAGACACGCCCTCACCAAACTCTTACATACTTCCGATATACCTCCACCAGAACTCCTCCAAGAACTTCGAAATGAATACTTCCCCACATACCCTCCTGCACACCACCTTGATTATGCGGCCCCGCTAACGACCAGCTTGACCGACCCATTACAGAAGCAGAGGTCCAGGCTGAACTCCAGACACTGAACACGTCCTCAGCCCCCGGCCCAGACGGGGTACATAACAAGGCTCTCAGGAATCTCGACGCACAATCCATTGCTGCACTTACAGAATACTTTAATGAGTGCTACCCATTGATGATACTTTAATGAGTGCTACCCTTTCTGCTACCCTCCACTCTAACCTCAACGTAACCGCCATCCCCAAGAACATGCACCCTGATTGAGACAGGGAACGCAGAGTAGCAAGGGCTCGGGTCCTCTACAAGCAGTACAGCGAGGATCATGAGGTGGTCTACGTGGACGCAGCGGAATATACAACAAGCTCCCGTATGGCCCTGGCGGTAGCCGACAATAATGCAAAGCTTCTAACCTCCAGCTCAATCATTACCAATTCGACCACAGAGGCAGAAGAGGCAGCCATCGCGCTTGCTCTCATTTCTATATAAATGGCAGATGTATACATCTGCCACAAAAATTATCTCCGATTCAAAATCCGCAATTTTAAATTATGCCAAAGGCTACATATCCAGCACCGCTGCTCGTTTACTACGTTTCTGGCAGCCCCGGCGCCTCATCACCCTCATCTGGACGCCAGCACATGATGGCCTCCCGGGCAACGAGGAGGCTCATTCCCTAGCCCGACGTATCACATTCCGGGAAGGAGTCGAGCCCCCTCTACGAGCCTCGGAGCGCCTGCTCTCGTTCAGTGATATTCGCTCGTACTACCGGACAAACGAAGGGAATAGGCACCCCCAGCTCCATCCCTCACCATAGCGCAGGCTGCACATTGGCGACAACTACAAACCCGAACTGCTCCATACCCAGTACTGCTGCATGCCCGATACGCAGGCCAATTCCCGTCATCATGCACACTTTGCGGTAAACCAGGAGACTTCTTACACACCCTCGTCACATGCCCCACCTTCCCTCATCCCCCATCACCAACCGCGGCGGAGTCTTACTAGGAGTCTCTTCTGGTCAGCTCGTCCGCTCAAGACCAGCGCCGGATCATCTCCAGCGCTCACAGAAGGATTTCACTCCAGGGGCTATTCTTCGCGTTGTAAGGGTGCCTCCCCCTCAAATTGAGGAGGAATCCAAGTGCCATGTAGGGGGCTTCGCCCTCACGATTTACATCATTGGGAATAAAAGTTTCCACCACCACCACCCTCTACTACGGCCCCTCGTTCTCTCTTTCTTCTTTCACTCAGCTTTTAATCTCGGTAACAGCAACAGTAGATGTTTTTTTTTCGAACATTCATTCGTGTGAGTGTCATAAAATGACAAAATTATTCCAAAATCTAACAGAAATAGTCAATTTTCAACGCACTAAGTCCGCTCACGCCGCGGAGACCGATCACTATATCGCTGCCTCAGAAAAAAGCCGCATGATGTCGCCACCATCGCTGGAATGACCGGCCCTTGTTTCTTACAGAAGCAGGTGTCTCTGCAGGATGTGGACGGTGCGGCTAAACGGTGTTCCAGAGCATGTCACCTGCAGGACTGTACGCACCAGCGGCAAGGTCTACTGGTTCGACAGTAGCCACACGGCATGGAACTTGGTCCAAGTTTTCATCTTCGACCTCGCATCGCACCGGTGGGGTATGGTGCAGGCGCAACTTCCCGACGTCGGGCCGATTAACATTTCCCGCCACACAGTTGTAGCGTACGGCCACTGCGCGTATCTGTTTTGCGGCCCGCACAGCTGGCCAAGTGTTCATTATCGCTTCGATTCAAACACGATGACATGGAGCCGTCCAGAGGTGTTCGGTGAGGTGCCCTCATCGATTTACGGCAGCGGAGCTTGTGTTGTGGGTCACCGCGAGTATATCCTAAGTGACTGGCATCCATCGCCGTATACGCTGGTCCTTGACTTGGATACCCTAGGGTGGCATCGTGATACCACCAGCGGAGAGGCTCCGGTTCTACGTGCCTGCCACACTGCGTCTACCATCGGAACCCGCATGTATGTGTTCGGCGGCAGCCCAACGGACCGTTCCCTCATCCTGTACTATTTTGAAGCGACCAACTCTTCTTAGATGCGCCCAGAGGTTCGCTTGGGTGCGCTCTGGTGCACTGCGCACGCCAGATACATTCTCGACAAGCCATCCCGCGATTGCGGGTAGGAAATGTCCAGAAGATGTGTCTGTGACACCAACTTGAATGGATAAAGACACTTTGTGCCATGGCGCTCTTTAGCCACAGACGACCTAGCGCCCATATATCCCATATATCATGTTTTATTGCTGAATATGCTGGTGTGGACTGGACGTCTAGGCTACTCAAGCACCTTGGCGTCTCTTTGAGTGTCCGTAATAAGAGGGCACAGTACTGGTAAAGCCCGCGTGCAAACTTTTCAGCACTGTTCTAACTTCTCAGACATCTGTCTCTTACGGTACCTCGATTTTGGCACTGCGACCGCCTGAAATCTGTCTCTCGCCCTAAAATTCCTTATTTACTCGAAAATATTATTTGCACAGTACTTTATATCCAGGTTTTCAAAAAGTTTCGCTACTTTTATGTTAGACTCATATTTTTTTTAATCTTGCTCTTCTGATTACTTGTTCTGGTCTGTAAACGCTGGCGGCCTTGGTTCATTTACCTGTATGTCGGATAGGTAGTTTCACGTTTCATGTTTTTGCGCGACACGTTCACTAGTGCATGCATTTTTGCAAGTCAAGTTAGTTTATGTTTTACCAAACCCTACTCCGTCTTCAAATGTTTCTGGTAGCCCCTTTTTGTCGGATTTAATGCATGCGGTTGTACTTAGCTCTTCGGTTCCTGCTTGTTCTTTTTACCAATGATTTCCGGTTTTCAGTATCGGGAAAGTGGTTGTACAACGATTTAGTTTGTATGCTCTTCTCTCCGCCCATGTATCGCGCTGCGTATTTTATTTAATGGAGCAAGGTGTACAGAAAAAAGGATGCGTTCTTTTTCACACATTTTTACACTGACACATTGTCCGCTAAAACCGCAACGCTCCAGAAACAATTGAGCATTGTTTCATCAATCGAAAAGACTCGGTAGTCTTTTGAGGTATCATACAACGGACATTGCAAAAAAAAAGTTTAGACACCGCATTCTCTACGATATCACACTGAACTTTTATTTGCTAATGACCCTTTCTTGTTTTTAATTGGACTACACGGCTTCTGGAAAGCGCTCATGATATACTGACATTGTAAATCTTGTTTCTGCAAAAGGTCACTTCAGAATGATGACTGTTGACTTAAAGGGAGTGTAAACCCGTAATGTGTTCAGACCCGAGTGGCACTCACTCTTATTAATGTGATCTTCATTGTCTTTTTTCTATTGCTTTGCTTAGGTTTACCGTATTATGATGCGTTAGTCATGTGCTCTCTCCATCGTCTTTTCCTGTCTTTGTTGACTTGAGTGTGTCGTGTTTATCTGACTTTTTTTTTTTTCAAAACGTTAGCGCACAGTTCATATACGTAGGACATTGCTTGAATGTAATAAATACCATGCTGAAAAAAAACAACCTGTCTGGGCTATGCTTTTCATCAAAAGCATAAAGGCTGCCTGGCCCTTTTAGTTGTGTTGCCTTCTGTCATGGTAGTGCAGTGAAGCCACTAGCTGAGTTCTTTGTAAATAATCTGTATCTAGATTATTTATTTCCACAATGGATGCTTAGTATCATGTTAGAAAAAAAAAGCCTGTCTGGCCTAGGGACACCGTGCCTTACCCGCAACCGACAGGTCAAGCGTTCGATTCACGACTAATTGCCCCAAAATTTGCTTTCAGCGCAACTGAATTGCTTTATATACTTAAACGTCCAATGACATTCGAGTCTTATTTCCACCTTCTATTCATTAGTTTTGCAGTATTTTATCACTTCTCATTCCACGGCTCCACGTGTGACATCAGCAACCTCTCGACCAATCCGGTTTTCCGCGCACACCGGTGACGACGCCAACTACGCGGAGTTCCCAGCTGAACGGCACCCTTACCGCTGTAGCGTTAAAAGCAGTTCGCTGTTCTTCCAACATGTCAAACCTGCACCCAGCTAAAGAACTGTTATTTCGCACAGAATAAAAGTATCGGACGTCTTGACAAATGCCGTTTACTCTCCCGGCTAATATACAGGAAAGGCAAGCACGAAAAAGTTTCAGTAACCTATCAGGCCTGGCAGAGCGAAATACTACGCGTCAAACGCAAGGTTATGCGACGTTGGTAATGCATAACGCACCAAATATATTAAATAAATCAAATAGTTACCGCCTGTACTGCGGTACGTAATCTCCACCAGTGCTACATGACAGGTTTAACTATAACATCACTAAAGGTTAACTAATGGATCATATTGCCTGCAGAACGTCAAGCTGTTCGATTTGGCACAACGGCACAGATGCAGCCTCATTTCTTTGTTTCTTTTCCCTCCAAGACATTGTTTTGACCTACCTTATGCCGAAATGCTCATTTCAGGGACGTTGGATGCACTGTTTTTAACGAATGCAGACTATGGAATATTATGTATTCGTATAAAGTCGTGTACGAGGGGGTACCCAAAAGAAACCGGAATAATTTTTTGAATCGGCACAGCTTCTGTTTTACCGCGTTTTGCCGCTAGGAGTGTATAGAACGAACATTTCAGAGTCAGTAAGCCTAGTGCCGTCGCTGAAGGAGGTCAGGCTAGTTTAGGCTGAGTTTTAGAGTGACGACTGTTTTGTGTGAGCGTCGTTTTTGTAATGGCTGATTTTCATGAACAGCGTGCGCCGGTGAAATTCTGATTTTTTCTCGACAAAAGTGGAACGGAAACTCTTGAAATATTCAGAAAGACGTTCAAGGACGATGCTATCGGGACAACTCAAGTGTTCCTGAATTAAATCCTGAATCAAAGCAACAATCATGCCAATGGAAAACTTCAAATTCACCTCGCCTCAAGAAAGCTCGCCAGGTGAAATCAAACCTCAAAACAATGCTGATTTGTTTTTTCGACGTGAGAAGAGTCGTCCATTCAGAATTTTTTCCGCAGGGTCAGAGAGTTAACCAGGCTTTCTGCTTGTATGTTTTGAAAAGATTGGGCAACAGTGTTCGGTGGAAGCGGCCTGATTTGTGGCAGACGGGTGACTGGTTTTTCCACCACGGCAATGCCCCTGCTCACACAGCCCTGTCTGTACGACAAATTCGGACCAAAATGGCATGACCTCTGTTCCTCAACCCTCATACTCACCCGACCTTGCCACGTGCTACTTTCTTTGTTTCGTAGAATGAAAAGACAGGTGAATGGAAAGCGTTTCGCTGATGTTGCTGAGGTGAAGAAAAAAACGACGGAAGGACTGTCAAGCACCACAAAAGATGAATTTAAACAATGTTTTGAGAAATGGAATGAAAGATTCGACAAACGTATCATTGTAAGTGGAGAGTACTTTGAAGGATATTGAAGGTCTATGCTGAAAATGTGAAAAAATAAGTTCTAACAAAAATAAGTCCGGTTTCTTTTGGGTACCCCCTCGTAATATTTTGTGCAGTATTTATTTCACATTAGTTTATGTATTTGACATTCACTTCTTTTGCGCAACTCTTTGAAAAAGTGATTATAAGACAGGTTTAATGCATTTATAAGCAGGCTCTGCTTTACCTTTTCTACTGGGTGCCATTCTTTGTGATATTTATTATGTTAATTTGTATGCTATTCAGCCTCATCTATGGACTCTTGTTCTGCCATTCGCTAGTGTCCTGGCCTTGTCAAGCTTTTCTTACAGCCGTTTTGGCACGGCATCCATCAGCATTGTGGAAGTTGAAAAAAGAAACTTTCAATTAGCAAAAGCAGTCTATAAATGCATTCCTGGATTCAAACCGATTACATAATAACGTAGGGGCAAAGAGTTACTTCCAGAAGATACGCAGGGATAAAATATTTTTTTTTCTTCACTGGAGAGTGCCAAAAAATAACTATTCTGCCATGCCCGAAATCCCAGGCGAAGCCCAAAATCCCCAACTATTAACCACCTTCACTTACAACTGTAGTTTTCGTCTTGACTTGAAACATCTATCTGCAACCGAAATCACTATGCAATGATGTTGGCGTCAAGCCTGTTGACTTTCTTCTGTTCTGTATGAGTGACTTCGAAAGGCAGAAAAATTTCCATACACGACGAAATCCAAATTGTAATCTTTATTCCCATAAAAACAAAAAAGGAAAGCGTTGCGCATGTTAAACACTTTTGAATGTGTTCAATCACCATTTTAAGCGTATGCTGGATGTTCAACCTAAGATGTTCCGCAATTTATAAAGCCGGCCTTTTTCAGTAGGAGTGGTCTTTACGGCTAAGCATTGTCACTGCTCTAGCCCGTCCGTATACAGCTAAAATGTGCTAACCAGCTTAACTGAACTTGACTAGTTAACTTTTTAACTCTCTGTACTAGTCTCTATTAATTGAAAGGCACGTAGTTCCCTTTAAATATTGTCCATATCAGTTTTTAGAATTCGCAAAACGCAGTTACACACGGCCCAACAAATTTTGCTCCCACCGCGCCAAAATACGTGCACTTTTGAATAGCCCGCTGGCAAAGAAACACTGCAGTTCAAGTAACCCGCCGAAATAGCGAAAATTGGTTGGGACAGTGCGCCAAAGGTAACTTTGTATTCGAAGTTCTTGATATTGATAGGGTATTACTCACGGTGAGCTGCACACCTCTCAGCACAGATGGAGGCTAACAGTAATAGTTGAAAAGTTCAATACTCACTATTAGTTTCCCAGCGCAGTAGTTCCCCATCGCAGAAAATGCGCTCTTCTAACTCCAAATGCCTATGTCAAAAAATTGCGGAACACCGTAGGTGAAGAAAGCTGTATACCGTGTGCGAAGTCGTGATCACAACTGTTAGTCCTCCACACGCGCCCTCAGTGACCCCGGCGCTCTTGAACTTGCTCAGGCTTAGTCTGAACAAGTTATTTTGGCAACCACAAGATTGCTGTGCACTGAAAGTAAGCCCAGCGCTCCGCTTAACTGATGGCATTCCATTTGACACCCTTATCCCGGGAACCCTTGCCAGACAGCTGCCAAAACGAAAGCGAAGTTCCACTTCTTTCCGTGGCCCCTCTGTTGTCACAGCCACAGTGAAATACACATCCCTAGTGTTCCACACAGTGACCTCGGCTCGGAGGCGCCTCTCGTTTTAAGGAGGGCTCAGAATTTTGTCAAAATTGTACACCCTAAATAGATACGCAACGCTGCTGTCGGACCTGCGGTAGAAGACGACCTTTTCCGCACCGTCCGCGCATTGCCTCGAAGTAGAGTAACGACTCCAAGAGCAAATGACGGGGTATTTGACGAGTGGAACAGCTGTTTGGCTTGCGTCATCGAGGTGAGTGAGGGATCCATCAACAAAAAGTTCGAGTTTTCGAAGGATGTATTTCTTTTCCAAGCGCGATGGAACGGGTGTCTTGCGATCCCATCTTTCTTCCTCAGCCGAGGTTGAGCGCAACTCAGAGATGAGTTCTTCTGTTTGGGACCGCAGTGAACCGAGTGATGAGTGTTACCCTTGAGCTTTCCTGGACTCTTCCTCAATTTTTCGGAGTAGGAATTCTTGGCTCACCACTTGCTCCGTGAGTTTGTTAAGCTGACTCTGCAATGCGGGAGGCTGGTCTTCGCACGGCCCCATCAAGGGTGGTCTGAATTCATTCTGAGCTGCCCCGACTTCACGCGTCTGGACGACGCCATCACCTTGCGGTGGCTGGTTAACGCCTGCGCGTGCAAGTCGTAATGTCGGACCATCCGGACATGTAGAGGCTTGCGTGGAGGATGTTTCCACCTCACCGGGGACAGTCCACAGCGTGGAAACAGCATTCCTCTTCGTGGTGTCGAAGGACAGCGTCTAGTGTTCCCACGAACGAACAACCTCGCTCTTTATTCCAGCAGTATTCCTAGGAAGGAGAATGATAAGATTTGGGTATTACAGGCTTTCAGTCACCCTGACTGTACAAAAAGGTTTAGTTGGAGCGAGCATGTGAGATGGAGGATTAAACAGAAATGCAGAGATAGCTGTACGGTAAACACCGTCGACGTCACCTACTACCCGTGACCTAATGACCAGGAAAAACTTAACAATGCTCTAGGAAAAATTGCAGAGTGGTGTAATAAATGGCAGATGGTAATTAATTTCGAAAAAACGGTCTCTATGTCTATTACAAAGAAAAAGTGTAAATTAGATTATGTATATCCTTGTAATAACATGAAAATCAGTAGTGTGACCGAATATCGATACTTAGGTGTAGTCATCACTTCTGACTGATTACCAGATACTGATTACTGATTACTTCTGATTACCTGCTCTGGTCTGTAAACACCGACGGCCTTGGTTTAACTGCCTGTATGTCAAATAGGTAGTTATTTGTTTTATGTTTTTCCGCGACATTATACGTCCAATAAGGCATGCATTCTTGCAAGTGAAGTTAATGTTTTACCGAAATTTACTGCGCCTTCAAATATTTCTGGTAGCCCCTTTTTGTCGGGCTTAATGCATGCGGTGGTACTTAGCTGTTCGTTTCCTACTTGTTCTTTTATCCCATGATTTCCGGTTTTCAGTATCGAGAAAATGGTTGTACCCAGACTTAGCTCGTACGCTCTTCTCTCCGCCCATGTACCGCTCTGGATATTTTATTTAATAGAGCAAGGTGTACAGAAAAATGAGTCAGTTTTTTTCACACAGTTTTATAAAACATTAAGATCATGTTAGCGTTTTTCCAAGGACTAGGTACGCTCGAGGTCACAAGGCATTGCGTATAGAGGGTGGCTAGTTTTTCGAGCGCAATCTCTCCTTCATCCTTCAATAAATTTGCTGTTATCTGATCCTCACCAGCTGCTTTCCCCTTCTGCATTGCTCCTGAGGCGATTTTATTGCGAAAGCAATACTGCTTGCACTTTTCTGCCGTCGTTGGAGGTCATTCCTTCGCTCACGTGACAGCGTGACGTCACGACCAGACGAGAGCAGGGGCCCCAACTCGTCTGTTCGGCCGTAGTCGTTCCTTCGCTTGGCGCGGCGGCTACCAAGTGACGGCCTCCTCGGCCCGCCGCGTGAGGGCGCTCGCTAGGGGAGGATAAACGGGGCGCCGCAGGCGCGCTCCGCTTAGTCATGTCTGAGGAGTTGTACATGGCGTCGCTGGAGCGACGTACTGCGCGCAAACGCCGGCGCCGTGCCGAGGAGACAGATGAAGAAAGGCAAGAGCGGTTGGCTAATCAACGCGCCTATGCCGCAGAACGGCGAGCCCGGCGGCATTCTACAAGTTCTCTTTCTTTCAGTCCCAACAACAAGGCATCGCGCCGAACGGGTTGTGGCGTTCCTCCCTTCCTTTACGGTGCGGTTAGGGTGTCCACCGAGATGACAGAGAATTACTGCGCCATTTCTTTTCATCAAAAAGCCGGTAGCCACGCGTGACCTGTAGACGCGGCGCAATGCGATCGAAGACGCTTTCAGTCGTCGCGCAGCGCCGGCCGGTAGCCACGCGTGACCTGTAGACGGGGCGCACTGCGTTCCTTCAGTTGGAGGCGCTGCGCACTTTCGCAACCTACCAGGCTTAACCAAAGCTAAGCCCCCGCCAATTTTTATGCGAAGCATACTAGCCGCACAACCGAGCTCTTCCTTGCTGCGCCGCGCGCGGCCGCGTAGCTACTACTTGACCTACATCGGCGCACCACGTGATATGACGTCACAACAGCAGTGAAAGCTGGGGCTGAACTCGTGCGCTCGCTTGTGGACGCGCAGCCTCCACCGGCGGCCTAACTCCCGCTCCTTCCGCTAGGGGCGCTGACGTCACAACAGCTGTGAAAGCTGGGGCTCAACTCGTGCGCTCGCTTGCGGACGAGCAGCCTCCGCCGGCGGTATGCTTCGCATCCTAGGCTTAACCATAAGCTAAACCAGGCCATTTTTTACTTCCTCCTTCGTTATTGGCGAGATGTCCCATTGCTGTGCTCTACTGCCTATCTCAGTAACATTCTGGTTTCAATCGTGACTGTATACTTCTGTGCAAAACTCTTCGGCTACTTTAACTATCTTATTCATATTGCTTATGAAATTGCCCTCTTTGTGTCTTAGAGCATACGTCTGGTTTTTACCTATGCCTAGTTTTCTCTTCACTGCTTTTAGGCTACCTCCACACTTTAGAGCATGCTCGATTTTCTCCATGTTAAACTTCCTGATGTCGGCTACCTTCACTTATTTATTAACTTCGACAGCTCTACTAGTTCTATTCTGTCTATGGAGTTAGACATCCTGATTCTTTGCCTTTTCTTAATCAGATCTTTAGACTCCTGAGATAGCTTTCCGGTATTCTCTCAAACAATCCTACCGCCTACTTCTACGGCGCTCTCTACAGGGTAGGTGTCGATAAGTGAATAAAACGTGCGCACTGCCTTTCACAGCGGACCTGTTCGCCATTATTCCACCGGTATAACGTGGGTTCAAGCCACCTATATGCGACCACAGCGCTATTTACCGAAGCTCGAACCTCGACCAGCGCCTAATTAACCGACGTGAAAGCCAAAAAATTAAGAAAAGGCTTCAGAGTTATTCTACGTTACGGCTGCAGGCATCGCGCACAATAGGGTAAAAAAATTTATGCGCGCGCACAAACACAACTTCACACTCATGCACGTATGAATACATGCTTCGTAAATGAAACGTTTAATCATAAGGAAAGAAATAATTAGGTGCAGCACACTCATCTTTAGCTTCTCGTCTTCATTCGGCGGCAAAGGAATGTTCGGGGGCACGTTTTCGTCGAAGCGTTCCTGCTCCAGAGGAGAGACACCGCCGACGCCATCTTGGACACTTCCCTTCTTGCAGGTTTCGCAAAGGGCGTGGCCGCAGGGCAGTAGCACGGTGATTTAGGGAATCAGACAACACAAGGGGCACGCGTAAAGATGCAATGTTTGCTTGGCTGATCGGGTTGGTCTCCATGTGGCACCGATGAGGTCTCCGGCGTTCAGCCGCAGCAGCGTTCCTGTTTTGGGGTCCGACAAGGCAGAGTGCATGGCAGAGCGAACGGTTAGGTATCGGTAGCTGCCTACACGTGGTTTCTGTCACTATTGCAAGGTCCGACTGTGCAAAGCGTTGACAGCCGAAAAGGAGGAAAAAAAGACACCGAGTTCACCAGGCAATCAGACAGCGAAATCTTGATGCGAAAGCAGAGACTCGCGTGTCCTCCGTGTTATCTGTGACGTTTATTTCGTTCAGCTAATCCAGCCAAGTGCACTTGTATATTTATGGCAACAGTCTTTTGACTTGGCAGAACATTCTTGCTGGCTATTTGATTCATTTTGGAGATAAAAAGAGAGAATGCTGCGCCCTTGGTGTCGCATTCATTTCACAACCTCCTCTCCTCTTCCTTTTGAGCAGTTCCTAGCCTTCCTCTCTACAACATGATCTCACTGCAGCAAGAAAAAAAATAAGAGAGAGAAACAAAAAGACGGAAAGGCAGGAAGGTTAACCAGGCGATGCCCAGTTGGCTACCCAACAGTTGGGGAGGAGAACAAAGGGGGAAAAAATTAAAAAGAGCAGCAATGCAATGAGTTTTCTAAGTGTCCAGCGACCACTATGTCACGGGGACAGAGCGCGCGCACTGAAAACTTTAAGATTATAGACGGGAATAGAACACCGAGTCTCTTAAAAATCTCAGGAGCGCTTTCACTCCTTTCCTTTGTGAGGAAGGTTATGTCCAAGGCCCCAGAACGTTGGAATCTGTTAAAGGACACGAGTCCAAGCGGTACAGAGCAGCAATTAGGAAACCGCGCTCTCGCTCAAAACGAGGGCAGTCACAGAGGAGGTGTCCGATCGTTTCATCACAACCGCACTGGTCACACGCTGGAGAGTCTGCCATTGCTATGAGATGGGAATAGGCGTTTGTGAACGCCACTCCCAGCCACATGCGGCACAACAGCGTAGTATGGTATATGAATGGTATATGATGTTGAAGCAAGAGGTTGACGTGGAGCGAGCGGGGTGTCCAAACTCCAGGGGCAGACCAGGACGTTGCAGTCAGGTTTCGGGCGAGCAGTTGAAGGTGTCTTGCTGCGTCAGCTCTTGTCAATGGGTACCAGGCCATAGCGGCATTGTTGGTAACGCCTTAGCTGACGATGCTGCTCGATCGGCTCACAATACAACCAACACTGTCCGCGTACCACTTCCACTGGCAACAAAAATCTGGATAAAGTAAGGTGAGTTCCCCTGCAATCCTGGCTGCACAACCATACCATTACCAAAAGACAGCGCCCCTCCAGGTTGCCGCGCCACTTTCATTTAAATTCATAAAAAGCTCAGTGATTCCGCACCAAAGTTCTGAAAGCACAGAAGCCGTTTTTATTCAACTTAAGACAGAACTCATAGTAGGCGTGGTAATCGCCTGCCAAACTCGTGTACGAGCCAATTCATGTCCCATATGAAAATTATTTCCGTGCCTGTTATGTGTTGAAGGACCTACTAGTAATAGGCGGGCACTTCATTAATGATCTCAAAGGCAAGACAGTCACGGTTGCATAATTTTGTTTGAATCCTTCCTTATCAAAAACATCATTATCAATGCACCTGGTGGATTAGCTTATCAGTCAGGAACAATGATGTTTTGTCCAGCCTTGATATGAACACCTGCGCCCATGCTGGTAAGATGAACACTACTGACCATTGTTGAACTTTTCTGTTCTTATCACGATCAAGACGGCTCATAACTAGATGGGTAGATTCTCACAACTTTTCCAGTATTAAAGGGACACTGAGGAGAAACTGAAGTTGGCTCGTATCGACAGAATACCAGCTCCTGATTACAAAAACGCCACTCATACTGACAACAAAGCTCTTGTAACGTAGAAAAGAGCAAGAACCAAAATACAGGTATCGCCGCCACAGGCCAAACTCGCAAGTACAAGCGTGATGAGATCATAGAACAAAACAGTGTTGCTAGAACTAATGGTTCTAGCAACACCAGGAACCGAGAAACCATGCATCACTGAGGCGCAGCCAATGCATGCGCAAATCTCCTTGACGTCGCCAGATGGCGCCACGTGCCCGGCTGCTAGCGCGCTCCTGAAGCATCGGGACAAATCAACGCCTGTTTTCCGGCGGTAGGCGGGCTCCCGGTATTCCGCTAGCGGTAACAAGGTACACGGTATGCTAAAGGTGTCTATTTGCGAGAACTTCGTTGACGACTTCGAGAACGAGATCCATCGTAACGCTGGCGAAACGCCAGTGCAAACGTAATCGAAGCGACTGTAGCGACGGCCGCAATAGCCGATAGATGCCTTCAACGTGCGGCCGGCGGTAGCTTTCTTTTCGGCTGCTGCTAGGCCGCACTGCTGGCAGCCAGAAATCACGGAGTCTGCGTTACGTCATGTGCACGTCATGTTTTACGTCTCTTAGTCCTCTGTCGTCATAGACGAATCCCAAGTTTGAATCAGAGCGGCGGGAAAAACTTTTTCAACTTCGAATCCAAATTTCTTAGAAATAAATGCATCTTTCGCTGCCGGCCAAGTGGCAACAAAGCCATGACATGCCGAACTATCTGATTTTACTATAAAAAAAATATTAATAGTGCTCTCCTCAGTGTCCCTTTAAATATCGGACATACTAAGCAAATGCTGGATATTTACTTGAAAATATGGAGTGTGAAAGTTTTATGATGACGTCTTTGATGCAGAATTTTCAGTTTCGTCCGCACTATTGCGCAAGTAATTAGGAGGTGAAAGCTAGGGTATTCATGGCACGATAATCAGCGTGTCATTTATTCACCGGCTGCCCGTGCAGCCGTTGAACCAGCGTAACGAATCGTTCTGGTACCACGTGAGCTTGAGTCACGGTTTCTTTTTGCCGTCTGCAGGCGCGGCTGCGGCGTAGGCCGAAGCAGCGGGGGTAATCAGTTTGTCGTCTGCTTGAGCTTTGAAAGCTATTATAGTAGATGAAGTGATCTAACCTTGCAGCCCCGATCAAAAGCTGGCAGCTGAGACCTGCTTTCATGGCAGTTTTCATGGTCAGGCACCACTATATGGTAGGTGACTAAAAAACAGTAAAGTAAGTTGAAAACGAGGGCAGCACAGGAGGCAATTTGGCATGGCATTATTTGCGTTCAAATACGTGCTTTAAAGAGTTTTATTTTTGGATGATTGTAAGTAGTGGCGTTTATCGTCCCGGAGAGACTCCCTGGCTTTGAGAGATGCCGTAGCATTGGCTCCGGATGCATTTAGACCCGCCTGGGATTAATTACGTGCGCAGACATCGCTCAGAAAACAGGCGCTTTTTTACTTCACCTCCATCGATGTACGGTCAATGCGTCCTCGATGGAACCCGTGACCAGTCAGCAGCAGAACGCCAAACCCACTCGGCCACAACGGAGCGCCACTTCTCAGGCGTTCTGTGAGTGTCTTTACCTGATCCTTTCCAATAAGGCTCCTCACCGCAGCCACCATTAGCGTGAAAGAACGATTGTATTATCTCAAGATGTATTAATATCTTCTTGTGGGCTAGTTGGTAATTCGTCCAGAAAAATAAGCAGCCCTAAAAAAGAGCGACGAAGAAACAGAAGATAGGAGCAGTGCTGACAATGATGTCTGGTTTATTGCAGCAAACGGACCGGAATCTGTACAAGGTAAGAACATCACTTGACAAAACGCGGGAACGCAAAATCCGACCGCGCATCCACTAACAGTATGAAAAATGACGTGGTCAAAGGAAACCACGTGATACGTACGCGCACATTCCAGAATATCACACACAAGAAGCCGAGGCCGAACCGCCACAGTCGCGATGCATTTGCTCAAGAAAGATCATATCAAAAGCAGAGTCAAACGCTCGTAGAAAAATCAGTGTCAGGACTAAAACGTAACCTTAAGCGCACACTAAAACACAAGAGCAAAGACCATCATCAAGAGGAAAAAAGATGCAGTCACATTGGTTAGAATGATAAAATAAACGGGCACAATTTATAAAAGCGTACACAAAAGGCTATTTCCTTCTATAATAGCGTAATTCAAGGCGAGCTGATGCACCGGTAACCGGCCTTGGAAGCGAGAACGCCTTCAATGCCTCGAAATACTCGAAATGCAAAAGAGAAATATCATAAAGGCGGAGAGAACAACTCTAGAAAGCCACTGGGCGCACCAACACACTCATCAAGAGACAGAACAGAAGCGATATTTTACAGCGAAATGAAAACTCGTGAAGAAGTCCTCAAGCTGTAATGATAGACCATAATTACGATTTATTTGTACATAAAACAGAATGAAAAGACACTAGGCGGTGAAACGACTCGCGCGCTCTCTGTCTCGAGTAGTTCTTGCAGAATACTTTGCCTTTATTTGCTTCTCTTCCAGCATGTAGCGATGGCTGAAGATATTTAGGGGCAGGACCCTTGATACATTCGTCATCAACTGACCCTCGCACGTGACAAATTCGTAAGTTACGGAAGCATGCACAAGCACGCGTAAATAACACTATAGTCCCGACGTAACACAAATATTTGTAAACATATACGGTTCCACGTTGTTCAAGGCATCGATTGTGGATACATTGCTAACGAGGTCATAGGTGTTAAGTGTCCACCACGAAGACATCGAAGCTGATCTCGCTCTCACTGGTAAAGCCATTTGATTCGAGGTGTGACCAACTCCGGAAGAATTCTTGCTGCCATCCCGCAGGAAGCAGCTCTCGAACGTCTACCTCTTCCAAGAAACATACACTCTTATTTCTTTCTTTATTCCAGATTTTCACGCCCTCGACATGTGAAGCCAAACGAGACGTATCGAAGGTACCTTCAGAGCTAAAACGGAGGACTAAGAATTTATCACACGCCCCCACAGCGACTCTGAGGTAAACGTCTTTCCAGTGCCACTTGTTCACTGTCAGGACCGTTTTAAAGTCTGGAGTCTGGGTGTAAAGGCCGCGAGCATTTTCAACTTTCAAGGAGTAAAGGACGCACCTATTCTCTTCACGACTTCTCTCAAAAGAGTAGACATGTAAGACTTCGTCGATATCGCTACTGCAAGAATCAGGAACGTCTTCCCACCAAGCAACAGGCCGCTTCACATGCTGGACGGCTGTCGGGTATCCGTCTTCGAGGTAAGCGAGTGATTGGCTGACCAACACTTCCAGTCTTCCCAGGATGTGCCTCTTCTCCAAGCTCCACTCCAAAGGTGCTTCGCCCTCTGCGCGCTCTTCTTCGTTAGATCCGACACTCAGGTGAGGGGTGAAGTCTTCGGGCTGCGACTGTACCTGTTCCCTCACTGCCACTGAAGGTCCTTCGGAAGGTTGTGTGCGCCCGTAGTTCAAATTACCATTCGTACTTCTGAGTGTTTCCACGATTTCCCGCATGAGGACAGCGTGGTTTTGCCATCTCCTCCGAGAGTCGGTTAACCTGGCTCTCCATTGCAGGCAGCTGGTTCTGGAACGGTTCCATAAGGAGCGCCTTGAATTCCTCCAGGGTGGCGATGACATCATTTGTTCGACAGACGCGGTCGCCTCTTGAGTGCGGATTGTCGGCTGTGGAAACAGCGCGGGCGGCGCCACTGCATCCATTCACGTAGTGCGTCGCTAAGGCCCCGTGCGGAACACTGTTGCCACAGCGCGGGCACTCGACTGCATGGAAGGTGCATTCGTCTTCGTAGTGTCGGAGAACACTTGGCAGGGAACCCACGTACTGGCAGCCATGGACGTCGTTCTAGCAATAAACCTGGAGGTAAACGAAGGCAGGGTGAAACAAAAGCACGCCTCAAAACTACTACTACTACAAAAAAAAATGCGGTTACTAGACGAGACCACCAAAAGCGTAAGAAAAACTTGGGTAGTGGTTTGACGTAGTTAAACCGAGTTGGCGTGCGAAAACACAAGTTCAATCTTAAATTGGACGTATAATTGTGTTATATGCTAGTAAACGGACATTGATTCTAGACAGTTTTAAAGCTCTTCTGAGAAAAAAACAATTTACGACAAGCATTAGCGGTTACTTTATCGATGTGCAGATTCCATTTGAGGTTGTTAGTTATCCAGAGACCAAGGTATTGTATTCTGATACTTCAGAAAGAAAGATATTGTTAGCTGGGTAATTGAAATTGAGCTTATTCTTTTTGTGAGTAATACACATATAGACAGTTTTCTCAAAATTTACCGACATCTGCCACTCGTCACACCAAGCAACAACTTTCTGAAGAGCATTATTTAACAACACTTGATCCGAGGGACTTTCTATTGCCGAGTAAAGTACACAATCGTCTACATATAATCTTATTTTTACAGGGACATCTTTTACTACATCATTGATATAAAGGAGAAAAAGAAGAGGGCCAAGTACAGAGCCCTGGGGAACGCCAGATTCAACGGAAAGCTTTTCTGAGTCTTGATTCTTGAAATTAACGAATTGATTAAGTGCAGGGAAGAAGCGTTCTGCGATTTTTATTTAACCTTGTCACTTGCAGATTACTTGTTACTGGCTGTGCTGAGACAGCGTTGTGACACGGTGAGTGAGGGTTATAAATATGTCCCTTTTCTTCGAGTAAACAGCTGGTAGTGTACACTTTAGTTGCCTTTTTCTTTCTTGTGTTGTCGTCGCGTTGCGCCGCAGTATTTTCAGACAAACAGTACTCTCCGTTTCCATGGCATAAAAAGCAAGATGGGCTCTCCTTATCTTAAATATCTACTCTTGTTTGTAGTTTCACTCCTCTGCACGCTACGATAACACTGCAATAAGCGCCAATGATGCCATCATTCATAGGAAACACTTCGCATTACACCGTGCCGCTTCCCCCTAATTGCATCTGCTTCCTCCGATGTCACCAATTCTTGATTTTCAATCACTTTATTTAGAAAAGCTTTCGGCGACCATTTGCACTAATGAAAACAGCTAAGTTTTTTTTTTCGCCACAGCGCACGGCGACGACAGCTGCCGGCTGCCAAGCTTTAGCATAAGCTCTGAACACAGGGCTACATCGGCACTTCTCCAGTAATGTACGCGCATCCTGCGATGTACGCAATCGTCGGTTCGAGGTTACTGTATCCAGAACAACGCTCGACGGCCATTTGCATGCGCTAAGGCTTGTGAATTCGTTCTTCGCAATCGCCGAAATCGCACGCACATATTCTATGGACTCGACTCGCTATTGGCCCCTTCACTAAAGGGGCCGACAGTCCGCCGCCGACCGATATTTATGAATCTGGCAAAAGTTCATCGCTGATTACTGTTAAAGTGTCAAGATATGAAACGCAGCGGCTCGTTTCGCTTTTTGTAGCCTAAGCTACACTACGCGGGATGGAAGGAGCTTCGCGTGCCCTCAGCGCCGACCATACTGCGCAGACGCGGCAGCCGCGTGACGTCACGAGAGGCGCAACGTCCCCCTCGCTGCCGCCGCCGGTCGACGCTTTCCAGAAGCGTGACGTCACCGTATCGGCAGACGCGCTGGAGCCGCGTGCGCCCGCCGCTGTGTTTACGACTGTCGCTCTGAGCGCTACTGCGCATGCGCGGTAAGGACGCACATTGCGTTTATAACGCGCGGGGCATGCGCTTGACGCAATGAGCTCTTCATGGAAGTTGAGTGTTGAGCCGCTGCCAGTCGGCGGAGAAGACTGAAAAACCTCAGTTGCTCAGACCCCGAGGTTGTCGTTTGGCAGTTAGCCGCTTACGCTATGTATATCCTGGCATAGCAGAGCTAAGCCGCTGCCATTTTTTTCTCTACACGGATAAGGTAGGCAAGCGCTGTTTTTTGGGCCGTCGCCTCACCGGGAGTGATGCCTTCGCTCGGCCGCGGGCCTAGCGACGGCGGCAAGCGACGAGCGGCACCTTCGCGCTGTGTTTTGCCCTTGTCGCTTGCCTCGCCGCTTGGTTCTGCGCCGGCACCCGATGAAATACATCTTCGCTGGTGCTCGTACATCTCGTACGTAACCATGGCTACCATATGGTCGAGGTTTCCGATTAAGTTTTCAAATATTTAACTTTACAGGATGTCATGCCAACTAGTCCCTCATCGCAAGCTCTTGGTTCCCATTACTCACACTCTTTACAACGATCCGGGGTCGTTGGTCGTGCTGACATCGTCGTCGATCTAGTCTGACAGACAGGTGCGTCAGCGACAGCATCTGCATACCGGCCTGCCCACCAACGGTGGATCGACGTCGCATCTGCCTGGTGTGACCCGACCCCAAATATGCAGACGGAAATCTACGTTACTCTTGTCGATTTTGCGGCACCAGTCACTCATATGAGGGACGACTGCTATTTCGATCGCACACGAAAGAAAAACCTCGTTGCATACATTGCAGCAACGAAAGCAGACGACACTGCTCTGTGTACGCCCTTGGGACGTCACGCGAGCATTCAATATGGCGGTCACTGCTGGTGGGAGGAGATTCCCGGTATCAATTTCGATCGTTTTTTTTTTTGTTCATAACGTGCGTCCACGCCACTCAAATTTTGAAAATTGAAAACTTTCCAGCTTGCACGTAGATCTTAGTGTTGCGCACTAATCAGCAGCGCCACATGGGGCTAGAAGTAGATTGCAGTCAATTGAATCACGCGCTCTTTTATTATTTCCTGATGTACAAAACTTAATTCGGAAGAATAACCACGTCATGGCCCCTTGTGGGTTCACTAAGCGACCATGATGAACTTAAGTTTACGGTAGTTATGAAACATGATACAACCTTCCAATTTGAACGTAGAGCTTACCATTACGCACAGTCAGTAGTGCCGCATGTGGTTAGAAACAAATTACAGTCGAGTTCGGTACACAGCCCGTTGGCTGTACATCTATCAATGCATATTTGCGTTTTTTGAGCGCGACAGAACGTGCGCATTATGCAGCATTATCTCTTTGCGATATTTCTCGCGATAGCACAGAAAGCCCAACTGTTTTCTCTACCGATTGCAGGTAATCATGTAAACTTTTTTTTTCAGCCAGAATTGATGCCTACGGCCTATACACAGGGTGCGGACTGTAGACAGATAATTACTGTAAATTAATGAACCGATACGCGGATGGACTGGACTAGATGTCACGGGTGAAACGATGCTGAAGCACGCTGAGCTGCAGAAATGAACATTGAAGCCTGCGGTGATAAGCGAACCAGGTAAGCGCGCTGCCTTTCACGGTGGTCCTATTCGCTTAGATGCCGGCGTCAACGTCGGTGCAAAAGCCATCCACTTGTATGAATACTGCTGGAACCCAAAGCTAGCGCCTTTATATGCATTTAACCGACTTGCTATAAAAAGAAAGTGAGCCGACGCTGAGGCAGCAGCCGAATATCGAGCGCTAACACACGTGACGGCCGTAGCCGGATCGAATCCCTAGTAAGGTTATGCTGCATGAAACGTGAAATCGTATGCCACCCCCCTGAACACTCTGCGGCAAACGGTTGAGCCGCAATGTTCATGTGAAGATTCGTAAAGACGTGGAATTGGGGGGTACGTAGGTTGCCGATTCGAATCCCTGCCGTGAGCTAGGCTCTGACTTCAATAGTAACACTATGCTGCACAAAACGCCCAATCGTATGACGGCATCCGGAACATTCTGCGGCAAACAGTTGGGCCACAAATTTTGCTCAAATATCAGGACTTAGTGGCCCGACTCTGACGCCTGCCAGAGAGATATATATGTACTGGATCGACATTAACTTTCCAGTTGGGGTGCTCGGGCATTAACCTGCCGCCTGTTTTGTAGAGGGACGGCTGTCCCTTGTATGCTCCAGGGTCCAAATAAACTTCTCTTCGATCTGTTACTATTTTATTCCATGACGTAACCACCTGGGTGACCATAGCAACCACTGGGTTATGATTTCCGTTTTAACGCGTAACGCTGAGACCCGAAACGAGAGAAGTAGAGCTTAACGCTCTAATACAATGTCGTTGTTATAGAGGTCGCCATCGAGGCCACCATCTTGGACTCCATTCGTGGAATCAGCAAAACTTGGAGGCTCGAAACGGGATCAATAGAGCTAACGCTCCAAAATTAATAAGATAATGCTCCTTAGGTATATTGTGTTATGGCTTCAAGCTCCGTGCATAAAATGGTAGAATAGCAATAGGCGTGCGGGCGCCAACATTTTTCCGCTTCAAGACAGCTTTGGAAAATGGATAGTTAAATCATAAGTAAACTGCTAATCCGGCACTGCACACTTACTTGAAGACTGCCGATTTTCTTCTCGGGGAAAGGAATCTTCGTGCACTCTTCATAGTCGAAGGCTTCCCGGTCCAGAGGACAAAGGCCTCCGGCGACACCTCGGCAGATTCCGGTCTTGCAGGGCATGCACAGCGCATGCGTGCAAGGCAGCCGCAGTGTCCTCCTGGGAACCACCCCGCAGAGGGAACAAGCGTAGCGGTGAATGGTGTCCTCTACAAACCGGGTTTCCCGCCATTTGACGCCTGCAACGCCTCCAGCGCTCAGCCGCAGCAGCCTTCCGTTTGCTGGATCGGGCATAGTACACATCCAGAAGACCCGATGGCGGCGCCGGTAGTGAAGGCCGCTACAGGCAAACGCGGTCGCTATCGCCGCAAAGAGAAGGCAGTCCGTTGGCAGACGCGGTGTGCTCCCTGCTAGGTGCTGGCGAAGAATAAATGCTCCCACAGCCCTGCGATTATTTCTTTCCCTTCTGTATCCTGCATAGATGGATAAGGCTGAACCGTTTAAATGGGACGGCGACTAACTCCACCTAGCCATGACTCGCGAAATTTCGCTCTTGTCTTGGTTTTAGCCACCAGTCATATAACTTTCTCTTTTTTATTTCTACTCGCTTAAAATCCATTTTTCCTTCCCTGTCCTTAAATCCAAATGCTTCGAATAAATCAGGTGCCCCGCTGCTTTCAACTGCAGGGTGAAGCCCTTTACAGAGAAGCCTCTGGAGCCTCAGGAAGATTTCAAGAGCCCTTTACTACGACGTCCCTGATAGCTCGAGTCGCTTTGGGACGTTAAACCCCCATAAACCCAGAGACCATTTTTTAATGCTTGTTTGGGATAAAAATGAGCATTAACATTAAATCGGCCCTTCTTGTTCCAATATCTTGTTTGTGCTCCGTTTAGTCTAGTATAAATGTTTACAATCTGCATCCAAACGGACAGCACGGTTACCACCTGTAACGGGAACTGCAGCGACAAAGTTCGCGGCGCGTTTAGCTCAAGGCTCGTGTTTTTTCTAAGATAGCGGTGATACGTGCCCACGAGTCACGTGATATGAGCGATCTTGGAGCGCTCTTCGTTTGCAGCCAGATTTTCGAATGCATTTACACGCTGCTTCACGGTTGCACCTATGGAAGCCTAGCTCTGATGTTCGATATTTCTCCCGGCCTAAGTTGCACGTCGAGCTGTCGGTCGTCGCGGACTCTGCTCTCTTCCGTTCGAAATATCCTGCCCGCCTGAAGTAGTGCACGTGCACAGGGCCCGAATAGCGGTTACATCCAAATAAATCAGACAAGTTGTTCATTAGTCAAGTGGCTAAATATTTCTCACGCGTCACGTCATCATACCGAACGATGCGCTCAATAGAGGTGAAGAGGAATACGATAAGCGTCGCCTTCGCACGCGCATGCGCATGCACCGCCCGCAGTGCAGAGCGTTTTTCCTCGCCTAGCACTCTCCCGAAGACAGCCTTCTATTACGTCTTCCTCCTCTCTTTTTCCCGTGCAGATATGAACACAGCCGACCACACCTTGATTCCGGCAGACGGCGCCCAAGCAGCTCACTCTGTGAAACTAAGACCTGAAGAAAAACAAACAACGCCTACCAGGTTTGATTTCAGCGTGCGCCCGATAGCTGTAAAGAAAGGAGGCCTGGTTCATCTTCCGTAAGAACTGGTTGCCATCGAACGATGTGTACGGCGAGGCTCAAAGGTATTCCAGGACACCTCAACGAAACCTCGGTCACCATCGAAGGGAGGGTTTACTCGTTCGAATGTTTCGACATCTGCTACCCGGACAGTGATGAAATCTCGGGCTACCTCATCGACGTGTACACCTTCGACCCCGTCTCGTACCGGTGGGATAGGATACAGACTCGGTCACTTCCCGAAGATGCGCCGATTACCATCATGGGCCGCAGCTTTGTAGCCTACGGCCACTGCGCCCTTCTGTGGGGCGGATGGCACATCAGCCCAGTAATTAATGGTCTATGGCGCTTCGATACCCAAGCCATGACATGGAGCCGTTCGGACGTCAGCGGCGAAATCCCAGATTCGGACACCAACCACTCGGCGTGTGTGCTGGGCCACCGGATGTACATATTTGGTGGCATGGACAGGGATTCATCGAACTTTGTACATTTTCTGGACCTCGAGACCCAAGAGTGGCATTGTGTCCCGACCAGCGGACCCCCCTCGGGCGCTACTGCCACACGGCCACCGCCATAGGAACAAGCATGTACGTTTGGGGTGGCTACCTAGTAGGCTCGCGACCCGACGACCCTTATGACAATTGCTTATACTATCTGGAAACGACCACTGCGACGTGGGTGCGCCCACAAGTGCAAGGTGTGGCCCCGGAGGGACGCGAGTGTCACTCTGCGTTCGTGTACGAGAGAGAGCTGTATATCTTCGGTGGCTACAACGGAATGCCGAACACCTGCTTTGCAGATATGCACAAGTATGACGTTGAACAGTCGTGCTGGAATAAAGTGACGCCAGTTGGATCAGGCCCGTCTGCGAGGCACTCGCCCGGCTGCTGTGTGCTTGGAGAGAGGGTGTTGGTCTTCGGTGGCTTCGGGCCTCCACCGAGGCTTGAGGACGAAGAGCATCTCGAGGACATTTCTGAGGAAGATGAAGAGCTGACGGACCTGCACGTGTTGCACTTAGCACCAACGCTGCAGAACTTGTGTATGCTGGCTGTCATCGATGCAGGCCTGGATATGGTCGAATTACCAGAACTGATTATAAAAGAGATCAACACCATCAAATCAGGACAATCTTAACCGCTGGGTTGGTGTTGCACGCCGACCTAACTGAGCACCTCGGACGGAGCCTCGATTGGCGGTGCGGTGGCTAATATGAAGACTGTAATGTCTGTGTGTTAGGCCGGCAGTATGTACTTTTTTTCCCCCGGGGGAACAAGGCGCACGTTGCAACCGCCAGGATTTGAACCTCCATTGCGCCGCTCGGGACAACCTGAGCAGCCTAGAGAGCAGTGAACGTGGTTTCCAGGTTTTGTGCGCGATCTGCGAGCGCATCGACCGCCTCGCTCAACGCTGATGTTTTGTTCGCTGGAAATGGGAGCCCGGTCATTGCGGTGTCGCGGACAACGAACGGGCCTGCGAATTCACCTCTGCTACACATCACCTGCCTCCAAGGGATCTCCACTTGCACTGCAGGACGGGCACGTACTAATCCCTCTAGATTCTAGTTCGCCACCTTATCACATTGCACAAAAAATTGGAGGCTTATCAAGGTTAAGCCCAGTGCATGCGAAGCATGTTAAGCAGCTGCCTCAGTGTGGATGGGGCTAAGTAACGGAGACGTGTTTTTAGGTTATTAACGTCCTTAGCGTTTGGAGGCATCTTGACCGCATACACGCCCGGCGCAAAGACGCTGGCGCGGTTGCGGGCACAGAGACTGACGCGACGGTGGGCGCGCGCCGCTTCATCCCTGGCGTGACGTCACATATCACGCGATGCAGCGATGGTGGCGCCGCCGCCGCGCAGCGCGCGACGGCGCGAACCGAAGCATGGAGGCCTCCGCCGGGCGACGTCCGACGGCGCGATATGAGGCCCCATTATAGTGTACTAGAATAAGGGGTAGTGTGTTCAGGGAGGACTCGCGGCTGTCGCTGTTGATGTCGAAAGCCACGAAATTTTGCACAGGTCTCTTCTCACCACGGGAACATCCTGTTTTTGCTGTGATTTCGGACAATCAGTCATGAAATGCACAAATTTCATGCAGTCAAAACATTGAACTGTCGCAAATTGGATCTCGCGATTAGCTTTGGCTCTCTGGTTTAATTTCGACTGCATATGTGCAAGCTTTGTCTTTTCCAGCTCAATTAACATTTTCAAGTTCTCAATTTCAAGCAGCTTTTCTCCCTCCTCAATCTCCAAACGTCGCATAATTCCCTCCCGATCATACCGTAAGGCAGCCATCTCCGTTTTCCGTGCTTTCGTTTCCAGTACGTAAACACTACACCGACATGGTGAATTCGGAGTAAGGAGAAAGGTGTCCTACCTCTCTCGATGCTCCGTCGACCGCACTGCTGTCGCACTCGGCGTGATGACAACGGGCTCCCGGGAAGGTAGACGCACACGGGTGCGTCCCACAGCATTGGAGCTCGCTTCGCTTGGTCGCCAGGTTCTTGCTCTGAGCCTTTCGATATGGACGCCTGGTTCCTTTCAACAGCTTGCTGTATCGAACCCTCGACGGCTTGTCTTCGCCCGGCTCCTTGAGCTCCTCGCTGACTTGAGCTTCCGGCGTCCTCTCGAACTCGACCTGCGTTCTTGAAGCGTCTCGACGTCTGTTTCTCGACGCAGCTTTGCGTTTCCTCCTTTAGGACGAGCTACTCTGTAGCTTGTCCACCGACTTTTTCGTCTCACCTTCCGTACAATGCCTCGAGTAGAAAGGCGTTGCGATCCTGACACGACTGCGCCAGCTGAGTTTCCCTTTCACGTGGCGAAGTGAGGAAACATTTGATGATGATGAAATCGGATTTCTTGATTGATGGTTCGGACTCGCCAACAATCACATTACTCGACGGCGGGACAAGAAGGTTAACTATTTATTAATACAGGAATAAAAAAGAAGAAACAATCAAGGAGAAACGTAATTGCAACATGACTGAACCGTTGATTACACGAAATCAGCCCCCCCTAACCGAGAGCGTTCCGTTTTTAAGCCTTCTGTCTCCGCCCTTGGCGGGGACAGCAACCAATAATAAAACAGGCGACACTTCTCCCCAATCGGTGCTTAGGGAAAGGACAATAAAGTTTCCGTCAGCCAATCAAAGACTGGAAAAAGGATGTTAGCTAATAAAATACTTGGGAAAGGAAAGGTTTCCGAGCACGCATACAAACAGCACTGAACTCGCTGCATTCCGAACCTCTGCCTTCCTCTTCGTTTCCCTCCCCGCGCACGTGCATACGGAACACACGTATGCCACGGTAACAGTCACTGAAGGTTCCTTATAAAAAAAAAAAAGGAAAGCTATCGCGGAGGGGTCCAGTGGCAACTACAGCTTAACTATGGGCCTCTTCTGAGTATCGGACGCTCATAGACCCATCGGCGCCGCATCGCGTACCGATCGTCCACCGTCCACCTGCGTCCTCACAGTAATCAGAAGGGACGCGAGAAGGTTAAAAAAAAATGGCTGAGGCTTAGCTAAGGTTAAGCCTAGTCAGATGCGAAGCATATTGATGGCTAGGCTTGGTAATACATGGCTTTCCTTGGTTGACGTTCATCCCGCTCTTAATCGGTCTCTGTGGCACGCTGAAGCTTTCGCTTCTCGTTCAAATCAGCCCTGCTTCTAGGCGGCATCCCAACACCTGGCCGCCTCGTAAGTGCCCGGAGAGCGAGGCAAGCTCAGCTTTATACCGCTGCTGTAGCGTCACGTGGTCAGCTGCAACGCCTCTGATGCGGAGCCTCCACCGCCGCGGCCGACCGCGCGAGCCGGCAGCCCATCTCTCCTCTGCTGTGACGTCATGTTGTCACGTGGTCAGCCGCCGCGCCTCTGATGTGGAGCCTCCACCGCCGCGGCCGACCGCGCGAGCCGGCAGCCCATCTCTCCTCTGCTGTGACGTCATGTTGTCACGTGGTGTCACGTGGTCACGCTAAAGGTAAATGGTAGCTCCACCGCCGCGCTCGACGGGCTGTAGTGTAGCTCTAGTAATATGCTTCGCATAAAAAACATCCACTGGCCACAGACACGACTGCAGGCATTCAAACAATGCACGGTAGAAAGCTGCGCGCTAGAAAATATATGTGGTGGGGAGGCAAGACGGAGACAGAACGACCGTTCTGGCGACGATGCCGCCAGCAACAATGGAGCAGCCACCGCGTTTCCGTCGTGCGTCTCTGGTTCCATGAATTCGGTAACCCTTCGACCGGGATCAGGTGCACATGTCAAAGTCTCGCTCCGTGCACTCTGTTGGAGGCTGGATTGCGCATCAGAAAGTTCACCGAACTTCACAATGTTCATCTCGACATTGTGGGCCATCTACCTGTGTGCCAAAGTTACCGCTACATACTCACCATGGTCGACCGTTTCACACGCTTGCCAGAGGCTGTTCCCATTTGGGACATCACCGCTGAGACTGTTTCCCGATCCTTCATTTCTTCGTGGGTCTCTTGTTTTATTTATTTATTTATTTAATACTACTGCAGGCCACTACTTGCTCCAAGCAGGAGTGAATTTAAATTCTTACATAACCAAAAGAATAAAATTATACAATATCAGCAGCACACGGATAAAAACATACATATAAACAATATTATCAGGTAAGTAGACGGTTTAACGCATCAGATAAGTTTTGCGAGGAAAAAACAGATGCCGTCAACGAATTCCAATCTTGTACTGTTCTAAGGAAAAAGATGCCCAGGCCTAGCTTGGTTAAGCCAATAATGCGTTACATATTGCACGGTCTTTTTGCGCGAGGTATTGCTTGGCGGCACTCGATTTTCTCAGCAGCTTTTCCTCTGTGGCGTATGGATGGATGGATGGATGGATGGATAGGAGCGCCCCCTTTGAAATGGGGCGGTGGCAACCGCCACCATGCTTAGCCGGTTTTCTTGTTTTTTTTTTCTTTTTCCCTTTCTTTTTTCCCACGTGGTTTGGTGACGTGACGTGACGTCACGTCACGTGGTTTGGTGGCTGCCCGGCCGCGCCCAAGGGCTGAACTGAGTTATTTCAATATGCTACGCATAAAACTGTATTCAAAACTGTTAGTTTTGGCGAAAAAGGGGAGTGAGTGAATGGTCATGAACGCTCAGAGTCGTCCTGACTATATTGGTTGTTCTTTGGTTGTCCTGACACCGTGACAACAAACCGTGGGCGCCAATTCGAGAGCACAGTGTTTGCTTCCATTAACCGCATTCTGGGCGCCCAGCATTGCCACACCACTGCGTCCCACCCATGCGGCAACGGCATGGTAGAACGCCTTCACCACCAACTGAAGGGCGCCCTCGCTACCCGTCACAACTGCGCCCACTGAGTTGATGCCTTGCCCCTTGTGCTCCTGGGCTTACGGACCGTTCTTCGAGCAGACCTGCAGTGCTCTGCAGCGGAGCTGGGTACGGTAGCTCCCAGCATCTACCCGGAGACACATCACAGCAGCTACCTGCCCAGCCGCAAAAGTTTCTGCCACGTCTGGTTGATTCTGTTAAAGACCTCCGCCCTATTCCGACTCACCCTCATCGCCGCCTACCATTTTTGTTCACCCGGACCTCGCCACTTCCACCCATATTTACGTTCACCGCGACGCTAACCGAGCACCGCTCACCCCGGCTTACACGGACCATTCCGCGTCCATCACCGCACCCTCAAAACTGCCACCCTCCTCCAAAATGCCCGCGAAGAGAGTCAGTATGGACCGCCTCAAACCGGCCTACATGGAGACCTCGCTTGAGTGCCTCGCAGTGCCGCCTTCCATTAGCGGCCCCCGTCCGCGGTCTCCAGCTCCTCTCTTCTCTGTCTGCGCCACCGGCCCTCGGTGCGGTGTCGACTTGACCTCTAAAGGGGGGGGGGGGGGGGGGGGGGGGGTGGCCTGTAGCACTCTCCTTTGGCTGCGCCTAGGGCACAGAAGTGTGCCCGCGCGAGAAAGAAAAAAAATGGCTGAGGCTTAACTTGGTTAAGCCTGGATAATGCGAAGCATCATCGTGTCGCGTAATTTGGAGGCGCACAACCACAGCGACGGCGCGAGGTGGGCCCCCGTTTCTCCACTGTCGTGACGTCATTAGGTCACGTGGTGTGACGTCATGTATCACGTGATTTGTAGGCGCACAACCACAGCGACGGCGCGAGGTGGGCCCCCGTTTCTCCACTGTTGTGACGTCATCGTGTCACGTGGTGTGACGTCATGTATCACGTGATTTGGAGGCGCACAACCACAGCGACGGCGCGAGGTGGGCCCCCGTTTCTCCACTGTCGTGACGTCATCGTGTCACGCGGTGTGACGTCATGTATCACGTGATTTGGAGGCGCATAACCACGGTGAAGGGCTGAAGTGGTAGCTAAAGTAGTATGCTTCGCATAAAAAGACGCCGCTGGCACGTGATGCCACAGCAAGCAGTTCTATTCTTGCCGAGATCCCAGTCAGCTGCTCGTTCCTTTGCTCCTTAGGCATAAGCCTACACATGCATGCATGTGTCCGTCCGTCCGTCCAACAAAGGAGTGCAGTCGAGGGGGAGGAGCGCTTAGCACAAGCTGAAGTGGGAGGGATTTTGACTTCGACGGCAGACAAGCTCTTCCAGCGGCGTTGTTCACGCTGAGTACTGCTACCCATGAATACTTACGTCGATTAAAGCTGCCTTAAAAAGCCCCCTCAAAACCTAGTGCAACTTGTTATTGTCATAGATTGCTTATTGAACTATATAGAGATGAATTTATAAAGAAGGGATGGCTCGAGGCCAGGGTGAAAAGAAGGTGGGGAGGCCTAGGTGTGGTACACTATGGAGGCCTCACACGCAAAGCTTCTAGGCAGAATGCACACTTTCTTCGAATAAATATCGCCAACGGTTTGCATTCAGCATTGGAAATGATTTTGAACGGCTCAGGTTCTCTGCAATCATGTTTTCGAACGATGTAGTTTGAGCGCATTAAACTTCACTTTGCGGAATAATAACAGAGACGAATGTATTTTGATGTCAAGTTTATAGGGAATAGGTAAAAACACGAGACACACTGCTGCACATATAGCGTGCCGAATGACCATGCTGGCTATCACTGAAGCGCGAGCTGGAGCCAGTTATGTCTGGCCGGCATAGACCTGTGTGCGACTTTCATTGCTACAGGAAGATTTAATACACTAAGGAAACCGTACAGCAAACTCATCTGTACAAGCATAGTTGCACTCTGTTCAGCTTTAGTTACACATACGAACGCATACAGCATAAAGGAGAGAGCAGGGTGAGGCCAACATCAAATCGGTGTGAGGCATGATATCTAACACCACTACTGCCATTTTATAGGTTGGTCAATGCAGTCGATATTGCACTTAACTCAAAAGTCAGCGTTCTGCTGCACACTCAACACAAGGAAACTCTGGTGTAAAAAGTTCACAACTTTTTCCCGGAAACGGAGTGCATCTGCTGAGAGGGGTCTCCATTGATTAGCTTCATTCAAGGTTCACAGAGCCGTCAAAGTTTCAAAATATCCGCCAATGAGGTGCCCACTCATACAAGAACGAAATCAACAAAGGAACCACGTCTGCGCCACCCTGATGATCTCAGGGGCAATACGCACTTCTGTCCGAAAAAAAGTGAACATAAAAGCATTGCGTCCTACGCACAGCGGAATAAAGAAAAAAAACATTTCCTATTCGAACTACAAAATTCACAACCACACTTATAGCACCGTACAGCTTGCAAACTAGGACAAGCTCAGTAATTGTCCTTTCCTCCGACTCATCTATAACTAGCGGCTTTGTCTGCCCATAGGTTCTATAGTGAAATAAACTCAAATTTTCAACTCCAAAATAAATATCCCATTTGATGAAAAGGAGAAGTCACGAAAGCAATGCAGTAAGATACATACTTAATCAAACATTACCAAGCAAATCTACGAATTGGTTCCTTTGTTCAAAAACTACCAGTGAAAAGTGCTTCGCACCCGGAAACAAAATACGAGAACAGCCTAGTAGTAGCAAAAAAAACTCGCATACATCAAACAGCGCCGGGATCAGAGCTCGGAAGCTACCACAAGGATGGGGTATGCGACCTTTGGATCGAGTACGTGGAGTACTGTTCCGGTGGCAGCGAGACTCTGTCGGACGTTTTTGTGTCTCGGCGCTCGACGGGTTCCTTCGTCAGAGGCACAAGAGTGTCTTGCATGGCACGCATGATGTCCACATCGCACGGAGCGTTGCACTTCGGTCCACACGTGGAGCTTCCTTGCAGTACCCAGTCGTGCTCGTACGGCAAAACATGTGCGCCGATGACAAACAGAGCCAAGAGGGCGGCCGCAACGGCCAGCTGCAGGTCGGTATGTCGACCCTCGAGCAGCGCCGTACTGGTCTGGCCTAGGGTGTCACCGATGCGGCTGAATGCGAGGTTCCAAGCGGCGCCGCGGCTGTGTGCCATGGTGGGATATGCGCCGGCCGCCTGAGTTATGAAGGAGGTGAAGCAGATGCTTCCAGCCATGCGCATAAAGATGACGAGGCAGCTCTGCATCAGGGTCTCCTCTTGGCTGTAGCTGATGGCGAGAATGGCAGACGAGGTACCGAAGGCGAGTCCTGATGTGATCACGATGTTCCTGAAGCCGTGCCGAACCAGGCATGGCACAACTAGTATGCACGCCAAAGCGGACAATATGTAGCCGATGGCGGTCACAGCACCGCTGACGCGCACTCCATCGTTGACAACAAACGTGTCGTAGGCATAGCTAACCGCCGTCCACATATAAGCCAGAAGAACAATGCGTGGTCTCAAACGTGAGCCGCACAGACCGCTGTTCTCCGATGCACCTTTGCTGTCGGCCAGGGCCTCCAACCGCTGCTGCCCGAGCATCTCGCGGCAGAGCTGCAGCGACGCTTTGTTCAGATTTGCTGCGCGCAGAGCTGCCCGTTCGGCTTCTTTCACGTTCCCTGTTGCCAAAAGCCATTCGGGAGACTCGTCGATGCAGTAGTACAGGAGGACAATGAGACAGGTGGGAACCATTAGCATGAGCTGTAGCGTCGCCCAGCCGACTGCGAAAGGTTGTGCAAAAAATAGCGTTGGAAGGGTCATAAATATCGAGAACAGCGATGCCGTTGTGATATACGAGGGAATACTTGGACCTGGTGTGACCTCGTAGAAGAGAGCTAACATTGGTGGCACCAGGGCGCTCGTTGAGGCCGCTACGATGGCACGTACAGCAACGAAGAACTGGAAGTCGTTGGGCACGCTGCTTCCGACGCCTGATATGAGAACCACAGGTATCGTGATGAAGACGACAGTTTTGCGACCAACCTGGTCTGCTAGAGCTCCAAATATTAGCAGGGACACTATGCAGGTGGAGAAGTAGACAAGCCTTGCGAGTTCGATGAGCCACCGCCTTTCGCACACCAGGTTCCATTCGCTCACGATATTGTTACCGTACTGTTCCAGGTTAAACTCCCACGAAGTGCACGGAACCACGCTGGTCGCGTTCCCAGCATCGTCGGGTGGCTCGCGTACCGTACATCGGCTGAACTCGCCTCGCTCGTCGAGTGGGATGGCCAGCTGCTTCCAGTCGGGGACGCTGAGGTTCGCGAAGGAATCGGGCCGCCTGCACCAGTGGTCCATGACGCCGGCCGTTAGCCTGAAGCTCTCGTAGTGCAGTGCGTAGGTGCCCAATGCGATAGTTAGGCTGACCAGAACGCGGAGCTGGAAGGCGCCGTTTCCGTAAGGCACCTCTGGAGCCTTCGCCGTGGCAGGAACACCGGCTGGGCAAAGCATATCGGGGAATGGTTGATTGATACCGCCCATCATCCTTCACTGGCCGCTTTCTTCTTCATTCCGAAAGCCGCGCGCAAGCTAAGAGCGCGTGGAAGACTGGCAACGCGGCATCGCTAATGAAACTGGGTGGACAAGTCACAGCTGGTTGAAAGCTGTCAGCTACCAAGGCATTGCGTACGTGAGCACAAGAATATTGTCGGGCAGACGGATTCGTGTTTGCGGAGAATGCGTTCTTTTTTGGCAGCACTAAACATTGACGTGGTCTTCGTGCGGCTTGGGGCTTCACTGCTACTTTAATGCGGGCTGAAGACAACTCTTTCAATTTTTTTGCCAGAAAAAACCGATAGTTGGCCAGTACGTGGCGGTGTTGTCGCTTGTCCGGAAGCGAAATATGTGGTTATTGCTAGATTTGGACTCGAAACTGAAAGTTTTTTTCCGCTGCTCTAATTCAAACTCGAGACTCTGTGATGACGTAGTACCGGAAAACTGACGTAAGGTGATGTAAATATGGGGTCCGTGATTTATGGCACCGGTGCATCTACCAGGTATCAATCAGACATCGACCCGCGATTGCTACCTTTGTTTTGTGTAGCTGCAGCGTTACGCTGTGTCCCGTTACCGATCGCGACAACAAAGCTCTAGCAAAGAACTCCAGCCAGCAAAACAGCGACCTCTAACCAACAGACTGTGTGATGCGTATGATGGCTGAGGCGGTGGCTCGAGCAGGGTAGCCTGAGGGCCGAGGTGTCGGCACCATCGGCAGGAAGTCGTGCTACCTGTGGGGCAGCTGTAACCGCTAATCCACCGACACGATTGATGAGTGGAGATTGATACGTACAGACATGATTAAATTGTGTAATAATTGTCCTCGTAGCACTGGTTCTACAGATCAGCGTCATGGTAGGCAGGTGAAGTGAACATGCCGAGCGGTCTGTTTGCTAACGTGGAGACACTCCCAAAGTTAACTAATCAAAGCTGTTTTCCTGGTCGAAGCTATATATACGCACCTTGGGATGAACTTTGTCCGAGAACTTCTTAGGGCCGCTTGGAGCCCCCTGGTGCTCCGCATTTTTCAGATAGAGGCATGTCAAAAACGAAACCACAGTGGCACGTAAAGCGGATATCCGCGAAGCACCAAAACATACCGAAATTCAGCTGCCCGCCTGTTGCGTCGCAATGTGTAGGTTTTCTTCGGCTTGTAACATTCGGGTTGTTTTTTTCCAGCTACGTTGTGTGATGAAAGTAGACTAGTGGTTTCAAAACAAAACTTGCCTCAATATTTATACGCTGCAGGAATGTCAGCTTCAGAGAACTGTGACTTCATTCGGGTATTTTTTCGTCGCGCTGGAACCTACGAGATTGCCCTGTGGCGGCCATACCTTTATTTTAGTTCCGACTCTTTTCTACTGTACAAGAGCGTTTGTTTTCACTATGTGTGGTGTGTTTCTTGTTAGGTGCTGGTACGTATATATGGAATAAAACTTCATTTTTTCGTTCAAGCTTAGGCATTTTGGAGCTCAGTTGCTGTCAGAAAGGGCCGAGAAACCCGTAGACTTTCAGCATATCACATTATATTATATCACATATTATATCGTATATCATATCACATATAATATGCGCAGACGAGAACGACGAAGAATATGCCCATTTGTGTAATTCCTGGCCTATTCCCCAGTTTGGCTATGTACCATCTTTTTTAAGGCTAACAACAGCACTGTTCACGTGTTGGCTGCATCGCTCGCCAGTGCCGCTACCGCTGGATCTGTCCTTACACGTCCAATTACAGATTCAGGTTTCGCCGCGCCGATGAACGATCCAATCATTTCTGGCCCAGCACGAGCCCGCCAAGCATTGGCGCCGCCGTCCAGACTCCCCGCTTGAGCCGTTCACCGTCCCCTCTGCGCCGCCAGTCCCGTTTGCGCCAGCGCCGTCGCTTCACCTCTTCTTGCTGCAGCGGCGGCTCTAAGACTAAAAAAAAGGCACTGCAGCGCCTGGAACAGACGATGCGTCTCGAAAATCTTCACTTAGGTGTTCGTGCATGACGTAGCTTCATCGGCATTCGCGTTCATGGAGTCACTGTCATAGCCTTCAAGGTTAGGAGTGCGCAAGTATCGATCGTTAGTTCACACCTGCGGCGGTCTCAGAAAACACTGACTCCAGCCCCAACCTCCGTTGTTCGTGTAGCCGACAAAGGGACGCCCCCAGTGGTTGGGCTATGCACAGCCCATGTGTCAATCTCTGGCCTCCATGCACCCGTTCAGTTCACCGTTCTGGACCAGTCCCCTCACGAAGTCTTTCTCGGCATTCACTTCTGCTGTATGAAGGTTTCGGTTTCAAGACGGCAGATTACTCACCTCGGGGGGCGCTGTATTAGCGGCGCTTAGTCTACTTAAGGCCCACGCTCTGAATAAACGCGGAAGGTTATCTGTTGTCTCAGCAGGCTGCTTTACGGACCGCTCAGCCCGCCGGCCAGAAATGGCTGGTGGATCGGGCTTTACGTGAAGCACAAGCCCGTGGACTCCAAGACCAGTAGGGGACCACCCTGGAAGATTTTTCTTTTTTGTGTAATAAAGTTGTTTCCATCCATGCATCCTGTTGTCTCAGCCAGCGTCTTCGCTTCGGCAGTCGCGGTTGTTGCGACGTGCGTCCCTTCTTTTATTGTTTCCTCTCGTCTTTTAACCATCCTCTATCTGCAAGTGGCAGCGGTGGTTGCTCAGCGAGGCAGTCGGCAGTCCCGTACACTTTCCTTTTAAGGCGAAAGCCTTTAATGCCTCATATTGGCGTGACCTAGACGTGTTAGCAAATATCTCCGCATTTCAGATTGGTCGAAATGGTCGTGACGTCACTGCGCGCGAATTTCATTCGCGGCCAATTGTACTTTGGCTAGTAACCATGCGACCAATTAAATGGATGTTATAGTGATGCTCCAAGTAAGCGCGACTGAGTTTAGCTAATTAGTTAATTAACCAGTTAGCCTAATTAACCTTTCTTGTGGGACCAGATAAATAAATAAAACTGAATAGGAAATTGGACGAGTTGGGGAATCTAACCAGGGTCTCCGGAGTGCGAGACCATCACGCTAATCCCTCTGCCATGCCAGCTCGATGGTTTGGAATGAACAAAGGCGCGTCTAGTGAAATCGGTGTCTTCGTTCATCCCCATCTTCCTCAGCAATTCACATCTCTCTGTCAGGAGGTCCTATTAGAGAGGTGGAGGAGCTCCGTATTCTGGGCCTTTTCATTCACCACAGACTCAGACTGGACTCCACCATTGTGAAACTCAAGAGGGTAGGCGAACTGGTAGGGGCGCATGATCCGCCGCGTTTCCAACAAGCGGGGCCGTCTGCGGGGCAGGGACGCGCTTCGGCTCGTCTATGCCTTCGTGACTAGCCGGATCCTCTACGCCGTGTCATATCTCCGCACTACTAAGCAAGAAGAGGCGCGAATAGACACCATCATCCGCAAGGCAACTAAGCGAGCCCTGGATCTCACGGTGGCTACCTCTAATGCCAAACTCAAGGCAGTGGGGGTTCTAAACTCCTACCAGGAGCTGCGGGAGGCCCACGTCGTGAACCAATACACGCGGCTCATGCAGACGGCCACTGGGCGCCGCCTGCTAAACCGCTTACACATCCAACACGACTGCACTCCAAAGGAGGCGGAGCGCATCCCAGTACTGTGGCGCCATGTGCTCTGGGTCTCCCCGCTCCCCCGTAACATGGACACCGACATGCACGAAAGCAGACGAAAAGCGCGGGCTCGGGCTCTTGAGAGACAGCACGGCTCCCGACCCGGTGTATATTATGTAGACGTAGCAGGGCCATCGCCCACGGGATTTTACCCGGCCGCTGTCGTTCTCCAGGAAATGCACGTTGATGGACTCCCCTTTCGAGCCCCGAATTCAGTGCGAGCCGAGGAAGTAGCGACAGCGCTTGCAGCCGCCCACGCCAATTCGAGAATCATTTTCATGGACTCCCGAAAAGCATGTCATCATTACTTGGCAGGGGAGGTCTCCCCATTAGCTGCTTGCATTCCAAGACGGACTGCCACTGATCCAACGTCGAAAAGAATCATTCGGGCTCCTGGCCACCAGGACTTACGAGGTAATGAGGCCGCTGACGCGGCAGCCCGTGCGCTTATTCCCCGGGCTCCTCATCCCTGCTCTTCTGGCTCGGAGACTGACCCGCCGCTGCTGCGATTCAAGGAAATAATAGCGCATTATAGCGACAACCACCGCCTTTTCCCGGCCCCTGCAAAGGGGCTGAGTAAGACGGAGGAGCGAACTTTAAGGCGCCTGCAGACAGGTACTCTGCTCTGTCCTGCAATCATAAAACATTACGATCCTAATACGGATGGGCGATGCCTTTAGCGTTTTTCATGTCCCTTTTCTTACATCGCTTGTCTTCGTTTGTGTACTTCATGTTTTGCTTTCATTTTCCGGGACCCATCCCACGCACGCGCAGCCCCCTTGAGGCGTGCCCGCACTTCCTATTTTTGCGCAAAGTTTCCTTCGTCATGTCTGTACTGTCGGGAGACCTGTGATATCTTCCACATGGTGTGGGCATGTACGCAAAATCCCCACCTCCCCCCTTCCCCTACCCCTTCCAGAGAGGCATGGGAGACTGCCCTCCTCAACTGCTCCTCGCTTGAGTCCCAAAGGGCTCTGGTGAAACGGGCGAGAGACGGGGCATTGTCATGCGGTGTCCGGGACTAGGGACGCCGACCATGCAGCAGGGCCCCTCTGTGGCTCCCAAACTCTATTTCATGAAATAAAAGTTTTCACCAACACCACTTTTCTCTTACGGCGATGTTCGGGCGCCCACCGAGATATGCGAAAAAGATTCATTTCTTTTCCTCAAAAACCAATTTGCTGCCGAGCAAGGGGTAGAGCCGAACGGGCGATGGCGTTCTGTGGACTGCCTGGCAGCGTTGCAAGACGCTGTCCCGTTCCACTCCTAAAGGCGAAGCAAATACATTATAGGCAACGGACAGAAAGCTGATCGGTCTGTAATTGTTCAAGTCCTTGACGTCTCCTTTCTTATAAATTAAGATAACGTTAGCGTTCTTCCAAGCATTTGGTATGCTAGAGGCCGCAAGGCATTGCGTATACAGGGTGGCTAGTTTTTCTAGCACAATCTCTCCTCCGTCCTTTTCAACAAATCTGCTGTTACCTGATGCTCACCAACTGCTTTCCCCCTTTGCATTGCCTCTAAGGCTTTCTTTATTTGCTCCTTCGTTACTTGCGGAATGTCCCATTGCTATGTTCTACTGCCTCTGTCAGTAACGTTCTGATTTTTTTATTTCAAAGGTACTGCCAGCCATCGCAGAAGGCCTTTGGCAGGAGTGAGTATACATTGTGAAGAATGTACAAAGAAGCGCGACAAGACGTGATAATGACAACAGTGGTGTCATCCGCCTGCTTGAGCAGATTAATAGCAGTACTATACAGTACTGCATTCAGTACTTATATCAGCACCGGTACCTATACAGTACTGCATTCGGTACTGTATAGATTCGTGTAGAACTCTTCGGCTACTTTAACTATCTTATCCATATTGCTAATGACATTGCCCTCTTTGTCGCTTAGCGCATACATCTGGTTTTTACTTATGCCTAGTTTTCTCTTCACTGCTTTTGGGCTACCTCCACTCTTTAGATCCTGATCGATTTTCACTATGTTAAACTGCCTTACCTCGGCTACCTGGCGCTTATTTTTATGCGAAGCATACTACTTTAGCTACCACTTCAGCCCTTCACCGTGGTTATGCGCCTCCAAATCACGTGATACATGACGTCACACCACGTGACACGATGACGTCACGGCAGTGGAGAAACGGGGGCCCACCTCGCGAAGTCGCTGTGGTTGTGCGCCTCCAAATCACGTGATACATGACGTCACACCACGTGACACGATGACGTCATGACAGTGGAGAAACGGGGGCCCACCTCGCGCCGTCGCTGTGGTTGTGCGCCTTCAAATCACGTGATACATGACGTCACACCACGTGACACGATAACGTCACGAAAGTGGAGAAACGGGGGACCACCTCGCGCCGTTGCTGTGGTTGTGCGCCTACAAATCACGTGATACATGACGTCACACCACGTGACACGATGACGTCACGACAGTGGAGAAACGGGGGCCCACCTCGCGCCGTCGCTGTGGTTGTGCGCCTCCAAATTACGCGACACGATGATGCTTCGCATTCTCCAGGCTTAACCAAGTTAAGCCTCAGCCATTTTTTAACTTCGATAGCTCTGCTAGTTCTATTCTGTCTGTGGAATTAGAAGTCCTCACGCTTTGGCGTTTCTTAATCAGATCTTTAGTCCTGAGACAGCTTGCCGGTATCCTGTCGAACCATGATACCACCTACTTCTACAGCGCACTCCTTAACGATAACTGTCAGATTAACAAAGCTTCCGGTTAAGGCAACAATATTAAATGCCGCCACAAAATTTGCGCAGCTGGCAAAGGACAGGGTTAATATGAGATACCTGGGACAGACTTTTACCCTGCAGTAGGCGTAGTCAGGCTGATGATGACGCAAAGTTTCCACGAGCCCGCAGTAATCAAACCCGTGCATACATACCTCTGTCTTTGAACTAACCGTAGTCAGACCGCCCGCCGTTCATGCTGCTGCGGAGACCGTTCTGGTGTCAACCCGAAGAAATTAATTGGCTTAGAAGCCTGTGACGATTTTGCGTTGAGAAGCGTCCAACAACACAACGCATCTGCCTAGTCTTCGCTTCACCGGATTTACTCACGACACCACCTAAACATTTCGAGCTCCGAAGCAAACTCCACAAAAACCAACGACAGACTGTGCTCTTGAATGCACCGGCCCATTCCGGTAATGAGGAAAGCGACGAGAGGCGGCGCCACCCGTCCAGCCCCTACAGTCGGATACAACTTAACGCAGCGTCTTTTCCCCGTGAGAGGACAGCCTTCCAGACAATGACTTCGGCCCATTCTCGTAGCTCTAGTGCTACAAAGCAGGGGGTGGTAGATGAAAGGGGATAATTCCTTTCCTCTATAGCCCTGTTTGCATGAACCCGATAGCGTCGTGTGGAGTGGAAGGTGGGATAGAGCAAAGTCGCCCCGATTCGGCGAATGCTTGTTTAGAGGAACTCAAGTTTAAGGAGTCGAGATCAGTTCAACTGCAGCGACACCAAGCGTCAAGCAGCGCAACGGGAGAGGGCAGTCGTAGCCTTCAAGATCGTGGCACGCCACCGCTATATTGCATCACCTCTGTCTCGGAGGCATGACAGCGCAAGCGAAAAACAGGTTCACATTTATCATCTCCCGCTAAACCAACTTTTCGGCTCAACAGCGTTTAAATGCTTCCGGTGGGTAAGGCCGAGTGAGTCAACCCACTCCTTGCAGCGGAGTTGACTGGACCCGACTCTCGACTCCCTACCCGACTCGGCGTGCATTTACATGAACGCAACAATCGGTTATGGACCCGATAACGACTCAACTTGGCCCTATCGGCTTCATGCAAACGCCGCATATGACCAGGGATGCACCACTCTCTGCATATTGACACCGGTTCCTGCATTGGCACGCTAGCAGGATCATGAGAACCGGTAGATGCCTTTGGCTTGACGGGGTCCGTTCCATTCTCTGAAGCTGAGCCGCGGCTGCGGAGGAACTGGTGTGGTGTAGCTGGTAGCGGCTGGCGCGAAAGATACGGTTACGTTTAGCACCGGGCGCCGTCGAAGCGCGCCTGAAGCCGCTGAACGCGCTGGCAATCGAGCGCTGTTGGAGTTAACGGGACTATTAATGCTTTCGCATTAATAACAGAGAAACGGAATTCGATGTCAAGTTTACAGGCAATCGGTAAAAAAACGAGCCAGACAGCTGCACATGTAGCATGCCAAATGATCGCATCGATTGTATTTTAAACGCGAGTGGGTACCGCTAACGTCTGACCGGCATACACGTGTGCGGATATCTTTGCAAGATAAATATTTAACCCACTAACCAAACCGTACAGAAAACACATCAATACACGAAAAGTTGCATGAAGCGTAGTTTTAGTTACACACGCAAAAGCACGTACAAAGGAGAGAGAAAAGCAGGTCCGTACAAAATCGATGCGAAGCATGGACTCTAACACCACCGTCATTTCAAAACTTGGTCAATGCAGTGCATGTTAGTGCAAATGTCAGGGTTCTGTTGCACACGCAACAGAAGGAAACTGTTGGGTTACAAGTTGCTTCCGAACTATTTCCTGGAAAAGAGGTGTGACTGCTGAGCATAGTCCATTTTGATTAGTCCAATAAGCCTCACACACCCGTCAGCGGCTCCAGCATCCGCCGCTTAGCAGCCCTCTCTTACAAGAACAAAACCGACAAATGCACCTAGTCGGCGTCACCGTGATTATCTCAGATGCAATGCGCGTTTCCGTGCGAAAAAAAAAAGCGAGCATAAGAACACTGCAGGATGTGCACAGCAGGTAAAGAACAAAAAATGCAGTTCTCATTCAGAATCCAAAATCGCTCCTCATGGCCACATTTATGAGCAACATTCAGCTTACAAACCGGGACAAGCTCAGTAATTGCCCCTTCCGCCTTCTCATCTATAATGATAGGTTGTGGCTGGTCTAGTTGGTATATCAACTCCAAGTATCAAATGCTGAATAAACTTCCCACTTAAAGAAGATGGGAAGTTGCGAAGTTGCGAAACAATACAGTAAAATCCTAACAGCATGAAACTTTACCAAAAAAGTCTATGAATTTGTTATTGAGTTAAAATATTAGCAGCGAAAAATACATCGGTATCCGGAAAGAAAATAGAATAGGCCGGTTGTGAAAAAAAACTTGCTTACATTAAAAAGCGACCGGGCAGGAGCTCGTTTACTAGCGCAAGGAAGGTGTTTGTGACCTTTGGATCGAGTACGTGGAGTACTGCTCCGGTGGCAGGGAGACTCTGTCGGATGTCTTTGTGTTTCGGCGCTGCACGGGCTCCTTCGGCAGCCGCACAAGAGTTTCCTGCATGGCACGCTTTACTTCCACATCGTACGGAGCGGTGCTCTTGGGGCCGCAAGTGGAGCTTCCTTGCAGCACCCAGTAGTGTTCGTACGACAAAACCTGTGCGCCGATGACAAACAGTGCCAAGAGGGCAGCTGCAACGGCCAGACGCAGGTCAGTATGTCGGCCCTCGAGCAGCATCGTACTGGTCTGGCCTAGGGTGTCACCGATGCGCATGAATGCAAGGTTCCAAGCGTTGCCGCTGCTATGTGCCACGGTGGGATATGCGCCGGATGCCTGAGATATGAAGGACGTGAAGCAGATGCTTCCAGCCATGCGCATAAAGATGACGAGGCAGTTCTGCATCAGGGTCTCACCTTGGCTGTAGCTGATGGCGAGAATGGCAGATGAGGTACCGAAGGCGAGTCCCGAGGTGATCACGATGTTCCTGAAGCCGTGCCGAACCAGGCATGGCACGACCAGTAAGCACGCCACAGCGGATATTATGTAGCTAATGGCGGTCACAGCACTGGTGATGTACACTCCATCGTTGACAACGAACGTGTCGTAGGCATAGCTGACCGCCGTCCACATATATGCCAGAAGAACAGTGCGTGCCCTAAGGTGCGAGCCGCAGAGACGGGTACTCTCTGATGCATCCTTGCCGTCAGCCTGGGCCTCGAATTGGTGCTGTCCGAGCATCTCCCGGCAAAGCTGCTGCGACGCTCGGTTCAGACTTGCTGCGCGCAGAGCGACGCGCTCGGCTTCTTTCACCTTGCCCTTTGCCAAAAGCCAGGCGGGCGACTCGTCGATTCCATAGTATAGTAGGACAAGTAGGAAGGTGGGAAGCATCAGCGTGATTTGCTGTATTACCCAGCCAGCCCGGAAGGGTTGTGCGAAGAACAATAATGGAATTGGCACTGCGGACAGCGACGCCACTGTGATGTATGCAGGTATTTTTGCAGCCGGTGTGACCTCGTAGAAGAGAGCTATCATTGGCGGCACCAGGGCGCTCGTTGAGGCCGCTACGATGGCACGTACGGCAACGAAGAACTGGAAGTCATTGGGCACGCTGCTTCCGACGCCTGCTATGAGAACCACCGGTATCGTGATGAAGATGATAATCTTGCGGCCAACGTGGTCTGCGAGAGCTCCGAATAGTGGCAGGGACACTATGCAAATGGCGAAGTAGACAAGTCTTGCGACTTCGACGAGCCAACGCCTTTCGCACACCAAGTTCCATTCGCTCACAATGTTGTTACCAAATTGGTCGAGGTCATATTCCCATGAAGCGCACGGAACCACGCTGGTCGCGTTCCCAGCGTCGTTGGGTGGCTCGCGTACCGTACATCGGCTGAACTCGCCTCGCTCGTCTGCTGGGATGGCCAGCTGCTTCCAGTCGGGGACGCTGAGGTTCACGAAGGAATCGGGCCGCTTGCACCAGTGGTCCATGACGCCGGCCGTTACCCTGAAGCTCTCGTAGTGCAGTGCGTAGATGCCCAAGGTGATAGTCAGGCTGACGAGAACGCGGAGCTGGAAGGCGCCATTTCCGTAAGGCAGCTGGCTCTGTGCGTGTGTGGGAACTTCTGGAGCCTTTGCCGTGGCCGAGATGCCGGCTTGGCAAAGCGGATCGAAGACTGCTCGATGCATGCAGCCCGCCGCCTTCGCTTGCTGCTCTCTTCTTCTTTCGTTAAGCGGCGCGCACGCTAAGATCGCGTTGAAGGGCAGGCAAACTGGCGCTGCCCTTTGCACGCTAGAAAATTCGCAGCTGGTGGAAGGTTGCCAGCACTCAAGGCACTGCGTACGCGTACACAAGGGCATTTTCGAGCGGACAGAATCTTAATGACGAAGAATGAAATTTCTTTTTGCTGCACTAAACTTAGACGAGCTCATCGATCGGTTTAGGCGTCATTACAACTCAGGCCGAGCTAGAGGGGAGCTAAACTGCTGTAACAAAACGACCGATAAAGCCGCAAATCTTGTCGATCGTATATCCTATCCTATCACAGACGAGCTACCAAAATTATATACAGAGACTATGTCGAGTGTGAGTTTCCGACTAAAAATTGCTTCACTCCGCATTTTTCTTTCATTTTAAAAAAAGTTGAGGCAATCCTAGCAACACCACATCAACTTCAAGTCGCACTTTGATGAGAAAGGCACTGTTGTATATTTGGTTTTTCTTTCAGCTCAGTGGATTGTCTTGTGACTTGTCTTTGTAGATGTATACTTTGAAGTTGGCTTGTAGACCAGAGCACGAAACAAATTTGAGCGCCAACATTTTGAAAGGCCCTAAAACCAAACAGACCGATGAGGCTCCAAACACAACAATGGAACCAAATATGTGAAAGCGTCAATGGACAGCTCGGAAATAAGAAGACATGGCATCTTCTAAGACACCTGCTCGACCCAGAACAAACACGTCCCGTGCAACAAAGTCAACTGTACAGACTCATACATAAATATGAGGGTACAACTGAAGACCTAATCAAAGAGCTAGCAGAACGTTATCTAAACACGGATGATGGTATCACACAACCAGACTACCGGGGTACTCCTAATCCAGATTTAGACGCAGACATCACAGACGCAGAGGTCTGGTACGCAATTGGAAAACTGCGGACAACATCTGCGGCAGGACCAGACAAAGTAACAAATAAGACTCTCAGGAACTTAGACGCAACGTCGATCGCGGCGGTTACAGACCTTATGAACAAATACTGGCATGCAGGCAACATACCACCAGAGTGGAAACACGCGAAAATCACTTTTATTCCTAAAGCGGGTAAGAAACTCAGCACTGAGAATCTACGCCCAATTTCATTAACATCTTGCCTAGGCAAACTCATGGAGCATGTCATCCTCAATAGGCTCCAAAACTATGCGGAGGACATGAACCTTCTACCTGAAACAATGTTAGGATTCAGGGCCCAACTATCTACCCGGGACATACTCTTGCAGCTTAACAAGGACATAATTGAAGCTGACGAGGGAACAGGAACGAAAGCAATATTGGGTTTAGACCTTGTTAAAGCTTTCGACAACGTCACCCACAAAGCCATTTTGACAAACTTGTCAGAAATCAACCCCGGAGAAAGGACGTACAACTACATCCGATCCTTCCTCACTAACAGAACAGCAGTGATAACGGTCGGAACAATAGTGTCTGCCCCAATCACACTAGGAAGTAAAGGAACGCCACAGGGCTCCGTCCTGTCCCCTTTCCTTTTTAACCTCTCCCTCATCAAAATTCCCCCCAAACTGGCACAAATACCAGACCTACATCACACGTTCTATGCAGATGACATCACACTTTGGGTAACCAAAGGATGCGAAGGCTACATAAAAGACACACTCCAAGCAGCAGTGGACATCATTGAGGCATGCGCATGGGAATCCGGCCTCACTTGTTCTGAGCAAAAATCTGAACTCTTCGTGATCCGTCGTAAACAAAGAGGTAGGCGTACCACGACATCCCCCCCGCAAATAAACGTCTATGTTAATGGACGATCTGTCAAAGAGGTACAGACCATGAGAATACTGGGGTTGTATTTACAAACAAATGGAAAGAATACTGACACACTCACTAAGCTAAAACGCACGGTAGAAGCGACGGCGCGATTAATCCGCCGCATAGCTAACCGCAGACAAGGGGTGAGGGAAAGAGATTTATGCCGCCTAGTGCAGGCCTTTGCGCTAAGCAGGATACTCTATGCCACCCCTTATCTCAAATTTTCGAAAGCAGAAAAGGACAAATTGGATAGCATGATACTGCAGGCCTATAAGTCTGCGTTAGGACTCCCGCTAAATGCCTCAACCGAAAGGCTTATGAGGTTAGGAATACATAACACCTACAATGAACTGACAGAAGCCCAGTTAATGGCTCAAACAGCGCGATTAGCCAATTCCAGAACTGGCAGGAGTATTCTTACCAGGCTCGGAATTAACTTTCAACCTACGAATAACGATGCTAAAGTAGACTTACCCCGCGACTATAGGACGGCCCTACTAATCAAACCACTCCCCAAAAACATGCACCCCTTACACCATGAGGGCAGAAGACAAGCACGAGCCAAAGCCTTACATAAGAAATACAGACAGTGCGCTGCAACACTTTATGTAGATGCGGCAGAATACAAAAATACCAATGCCTTTCCAATTGTGGTTGTGAACGAGAATGGTGACCACATCGACTCGGCGACAATCAAAACGAAATCCTCTGAAACGGCAGAAGAGGCGGCTATAGCCCTCGCTCTAGCACATACCCAAGGGAGCATCATCCTCAGCGATTCCAAAATGGGTATCAATAATTTCGCTAAAGGGCGAATTACAAACACCTCCCTTAGAATCCTTAACGCAACCAAATTCTCACCAAATCATTCCGAATTGATATGGGTCCCAGCCCATTCGGGGAATCCGGGGAACGAGGCAGCCCACAATAAAGCCCGAGGTTTCGTCGACCGGGCAGTGGGTGAGTCTGGCTCCCTGAATTTCACGAAGGACTCAATGATCACATTTCATGATCTCACCAATCATTTTAAATTAGAGAGGAGAATTTTCCCCCCTCCAGACAAAAGACTTACTAAAGAACAAGAGGTTACGTGGCGTCGTCTACAGACGAGATCGATACGCACCCCATCACTCCTCGCGCACATTTATCCAGATCTTTACAACCCAAACTGCAAACACTGTGGCCAACGTGCTACCTACGATCACATCCTGTGGGACTGCAAAATAGAGCCACCTCCGGGTGATCTAGTTACAGCTCCTTCTCTCGAGCGGTGGGAGACCGTGCTGGCTAGCCTGACCCCAGAACGCAAGTTTTGGCGGTGGAGTGGGCTGACAAAGTCGTCGAGGGCTATGTACTCTCGACCACTTAACGCGACCTCTTGCCAAGCTCTTCCCGGCGAATAAAATGTTTTACAATCAACCGATGAGGCAGGGTTCAATAACGGAGCAAGCATTGCTACGAACTGTTCATTTGCATGCTTGCCATTTGCGCGGTGATGCGGCAATGCGTGTACTGATAGCGGGGTTGATGTGGTTTTTCCAAGCCACTGTCTCAAATCCTCCGAGGCCGGCAGCTGTTGCGAGCTACGATTTCAGAACGTGTGTAACCACGATGTTCCAAAATCCAAGGTGTAATTCGGGGATCGCAGCTGACGAAGCGTTGCCCGCCTAATGTAGCACTTGAGCATTCAAGCTACAAATCCGATCTAATTACAACGACGAAAATCGTCTCACGCTCTACCAAATTCATTGGATTCTACTGGTCATACTGCAATCTAGCTGGCTATTTCAGCGCGACCGCATAAATCTATGTCTGTAACGAATAAACACAGAAAGCTTCGGGTTGCGCCGGGCACCGCTGCGGCGCACGCAACCTCCTCAGAGAGGAGAGCGGCAGGGCCACCAGCAGAAAGGAAACAGGCTTTCAACTCCACAAAGAGACGTTTAACACCCTGTCCGAAATGCTCCGAGCATACCAGAATGTTCCCATAACACGGTCACTGATTGGTAAACGTAGTGCGATGGTCACGCATTTAGGCCGACCCTTTCAAACACAGTATTAACTCGTGCTTTCGCACTTGCCTATTATTTCGTTCTATGCACCGCAGCAATCCATATTTGATGAAGGTCGGCATTTTTAACGCCCGATGGGAAACGATACACGCTGAACACTCCGCAGCGGCAGAGCTCTCGGCACACGTTGCGGACATCGCACACAGCGCTGCACAACCCAGTTGCTTATTTCCTCCGGCTGTTAATGTATGCGTAAGCAACGCAGCGGTGCCGAGATGACTTGTACTTCCAGGCGAATGAAACGGAGATGTTCCAGCACTCAAAGGTTACAAAGCTCGCTTGTTGTGCATGGCGCAAAGGCACTTCATTGCGTTTTGGCAGCCTGGCGGCAGATGGCGCCTGCTACCTGGGTTTGAGAGTGCGCGCGAACCGGTCCCGATGCGAGAGAATCGGATTCTGGACTATAAGTGTCATGTTACAGTGGCGACGATGGGTCAATAGGCTTGCATTCACGGCTGCATCGATATGTCACCAGTATCATAATTAAGCAGCATGACAAAAGTCGCTGCCAAATATGCTAAAATAATGTCCCTTAAGTCTATACAACGCTGACATCACTTCAAGCCTCATCGGCACAACTTCTGCTGAAAATGCGATTTCTTGTCTTCTTTTGAATTGGTCGTCGGAAACGAGCGTAGGTCGCAAGCACGTAGCAATACGATTTCGTTTCAGGTAGCTCCCTCGGCTACAATCTTCATTCCAATTTGGCTGCACAGAAGTTCTTTGAAATCTTCGATGTTCCCTTGGCAGGCATTGTTCACATTCGGTGGGAGCCGGGGGCGTGGAAGCACCATTTGCAAAATCCATGAACATCGTCAAATAGAGCCAGCTAGCAGCATAAATTTTTTAAAGGAATAAGAGGATATGAGAAGCCCGTCGTCCAGCCGCAAATGTTCCAGAGGGGATCCCTGAAAGTAAAGTCAAATGGCTCACTTCAAAATTCTGCACAAGCAGCCACGTTTTATGTCAAGGCGCACTAAGTGTTATTACATCTGGCACTAGCTTCCCCGTTAAGGAAGGAGCAGATAGTTGCATTTGCCTGCAACGGTCACACAAGACGCCTCACCGAACCAAGAATGTCGAACAGGGCTGAGTACTCTTGGAAATTCGTGACAAAAGAAAACGACGTTTCCGATTTTCCTGGCAAGAAATAGCCTCCAAATAATCCTGAAAATGTCCAACACGACAAAGAGCGTGTTCAAATCCACTCAGAAATTTCAGAAATAGTTGACACTACAAGGAAAGTCACGGTTGTCAGCAGATGATAAAAAAAAAATTGCCGACGATTACATTTGTTCCTAATGCGAAATTTGAGCGCAGCTGATCAGTTGTTTCACCTTTTCTATGTATTGAGGCAAATAATTCGAACAAGGCATGCATGCACAATTTCAGACAGCTTGTTATTTTTCGCACATTTACTTTCTTCAAGAAATACTCCACTAACATTCCTTGATAGCCATGAAGGAAGCGTTGTGGGCAGGGAAATAGACGGATATATGCTCGACTTGCTGCACCAATGCCGGGCTCTCAAAGACGAGGTCTATGCAAGTATTTCGCGAGGTTGCCACAGCCGTGGGAGGCGTTACGAGCGAGAGGAACGGGATGATCTCCCGAATGAGTGCTAGGAAATTGCTGTTTGTCTTTATATTCACCACATGAAAGTCGCCACCCACACTAACAACCTGGCAGGTGGCCGTTAATGGTTGATAGCCATAAAGCCCGTTACGAGCGACTTCTGAATATGAATCCGAATTCTGAAATCTGAACTGTGGAGACAAGTTCGATTGTTTTATGACTGGTTGCGCGTTTTGTGCTTCAACATTAACTCTGACTGGCTCGCTGAAAAGGAACTGGCTGCTCTAAGGCTTCTCGCAGCGCAATCCACAGAGTTTTTGTGGCAACGTTACCTTACTGTTCTCCCGCGGAAACCTGAAAAGAAGACGGTGAAGCATAGGAGCCTGGTCGTCCTTTTGAATGCCTCCGCACCAGAAGAAGTGGCCGTTATCCTAACGAAAGGGTCGAAGTACAGTTGTCCTCCAAGAATCCCAGCCTTCGAGCTACTGTCACCTGAACAGGAAGTTGGCAGATAAAGCCAGTGAGGACCGGGAAAGGTGCCTTTTGGATGGTGTTGACGGAATACTGAGGACAGTCCGGAAAAAGGACCTTTACCCAAAGAAGCACACGCAACACGTCGTGTCGTTCTTCAGCGATAACGACCTAAGACTTCTTCAAGCAGACAAAGAAGGCCGTTTTGCGGTGGTTCCGGCGGGCGTATTCAAAGAAAAGGCGACGCAGGCCATTTTGAAGAACTTTGTTCAGGGGAAGAAGAGTGCCTGTAGAGTGAAAACGTTGTGCAACCAGTTGCAGCTCTCCGGGCTGGTCAAGGGAATCAGCGACTGCAAGAAAGGATCTCTTGATGTGTTTTTTACGATGAAAACTCATAAGCCAGACATGCCTTTCAGATCGATTTTTAGTGAGCGGGATTCTTGGCAGCAAAAGGTGAGCAAATTTCTCCTGAAGCATTTGAAAGGACTGGAAGTAGACAATCCCTTTGCTATCAAGAATTCTCCAGAGGTGACAGCTTTTTTAAAAGACCAGTCTCCTATTAGATACTTGTTTTCTGTTGATGTGGAAGATTTATTCTATTCAGTTCCTCATAGCGACCTTTTCAAATCCCTACGGGAGAGCATTGAATCTAATGGGGCCATCGCATTTCAGAACTCAGCTGGACAAAGTGGTGACAATTTTTTATTGCTACTTGAATTTTACCTAAGGTCTACGTTTGTTTCCTTTGAAACAGAATGTACTTGCAGAGAAGAGGCATCTGGATCGATTCCTGTGTCGCCCCTGTATTGTGTAATATATTTGTATCAACTATTTACCATGCTTTAGCTTCTTCCCTTGACAGTGGCCCAGTGTTGCGAATTTTTAGATACGTGGATGACTTCTTGGTGACACTAAAAAGTACTAACTCTGCATTGACGCTCCCCAGCACAATGGAAAGAATCTTATCCGTTTTCAGACAACAGGGAAAAGGGCTGGCTTGTACTCATGAACTTCCAGACAACAACAGCTTGCAGTTTTTAGAAGGACGAGTGTGTTGGATGTATTCCCCAGGAGCAAAAAAAGGAACTACTTCCGTACGGATCGGCCCACTCTAAGACAGTCAAAAGGGCGATCGCTTCATTTTGCCTCGAGTCCGCATTGCTTAAGTCCTGTGCTCACATGGCTGAGGCTAGCTTCAACAATCAGATCGAAAGGCTTCAAATGGCTGGCTTCCCGTGTTCTGTTGTTTGCAGCGTAGACTCTCCTTCAAAAAATGAAAGGCAAGAAGAAAAAATCGCATGCTAAGCAGGGATCAAGGCGACCACAAGTGGTCCCTTATATACACCGTGTGGCGCACAGCTTGAAGAAGGTTGCTGGCCGGTACGACGTTCCAGTCGTTTTCTCTGCGCCAAAAAAGCTGAGCGGGTTATGCTCGCGTAACAGCGAAAAGAAGAAAGCCATGTGCGAAAAGAGGCACGGCAAGCATTTCGTTTCCTGTGCCGTCGGAGTGGTGTACGAAATCCCACTGACGTGCGGGGGGGGGGGGGGGGGGGGCGGGGCTCTATATAGGCCAGGCGGGTCGCTGCATTAACGACAGGACACGGGAACATGAAAAATCACTGGAATACGGAGGCGGGTCGAATTTGCCCCTACATTGTAAAGATTGCAAGCGTGAGCAATGGAATAAGAATTCTGGGCAGGAGTCGCGATCAGGTGGAACGGAAATTCTTGAGGCTTTTATAATCAATAAGAAGGGATGCACTTGTGTTAGCGACTCTTCAGTATCCCTCCGTAGAAATGAAGTGTCCTTTCTTGACAGTTTTTTGTGACGTCATGTACTGTGCATCTTTTCAGCCCTGCATTTCTAGCGGCTGTGTGTTGTTTGCTTAGGCGGGTGTGTTAATCTGTTACTGTTTTTTTGTCTTTTCCGTTTTGTTGTTTGTTCGGGTTCTGACTACTTTTGCTTAATGCGTTTGACTCTGCCTTTGCTACGATTGTAATTTTTTTGACTGCTTTTGCTGCGATTTTTTTACTCTGCTTTTGCTACGATTGTTTGACACTGCTTTGGTACGGGATGACCTGTTCTAAGTTATGTTATCAGAATCTTTTAGTTTTTTTCTGCAGAGATTAACGGTTTCTTGTCTGTTATCCTGATGTTGCTGCTTTTTTCCACGTGTTGGGCTCGGAGCGATAATGCGATGAGTGTCATGCCTGAGCTGTATGTTTAAATATGTCACCTTTTCATGCAATAAACAGTTGGTAGTGTGCGCATGTGCTGTCCCCTCTCTTGTTAGGGTCCTTGTTGCGCCGCCGTTCATTTTATCGTCAATTTTATCGCACTGAAAATTTTCACTGGCCATGAAAAGTACTCCTCCACCGTTACTGACTGAGCGATTTAAGTAGTGTCTTGTGTAACCAGGAATCTGCATCCCTTCGTGTTCGTGTCGGTACCATGTTTCAAAAGCATAATAACACCAAATGGAAAGCCAAAATATGAAAACAAGGCACACAGCTCACCAGACTTATTGAGCGCTGACTGAGTGTTTAGCAGGAAGAAAGATGTGCACGGCTTTTTGAAATAAAATTGTTGTGTCCCCTTATTGCTTTTGTGTGTGTGCGCCCCCGCGTCCTCCTCCTAACGACAGTTCGCATCCTCCTCCTAACGACCACTCAATCCTCCTCCTAACGACCGCTTGCCCCTCGTCGCACGCTGTCGCCGGATGCCCCCCCCACGGTGCGCCCCCGCACCCTCCTCCTGTTCTGGGAAGCCACTCCCTCCCGTGGACGATTCTCCGCTCCCCCCTTTCTTCGGGCGGCCAGTTCGGCTGCTGCCTCGGTCGACGCTGGTCGCACCCTCATCAGCTTTAAATAAACGAAGTCTAAAAGTACCGTGTGCGTCTTTCGCTGCATTCAACACAGCGACCGGACACGACAGTGGCGACGAGAAAGTGGATTCGACCCGCGCTACGCAACGCTATTGACAAGCCATGGCTACGCGAGGGTTTCCCAATCAGATACCAGAATTCAACGGCTCATCGTGGTCATCGTGGGTTGGACGCCTTCAGTTCTACTTTGAAGCTAACAACATCACAGACCCAGCCTTGAAGAGGGCCAACCTGCTGACGCTGTGCGGGGAGCAGATCTACGATACTGTCTGCGCCCTTATTCAGCCAAGCACACCAGCGGCAGTGTCTTACGACGACATCGTAAAAGCGCTGCAAAAGCACTACGACCCAAGGCCATCCGAGGTCTACAGCCGGGCTCGCTTCCAACGACGAGATCAACTGGGAGGAGAAACTGTGAGCGCCTACGTAGCCGCGCTCAAGAAGCTCGCTGCCGACTGCAATTTTGGAACGCTGTCGACAACAGCTACCGGGCAGGAGGGAGACGCAGCTTCTTCTGCTAACACCACCATGCTTCCCTTGGACGTGATGTTACGCGACAGATTTGTGTGCGGACTGAGTGACGAGTCACTGCAGCAGCGCCTGTTCGCTGAGAAGGACCTCACATTCAGCAAAGCTTACGACATCGCCGTTCGAGCGGAGAGCGCCGGTCACCAGCAGAGAGGGATTCGCCGGAACACCGAGCCGGTACACCAGACAAGCAACCAGGTGCGCAAGCCTTCTGTTGTTGTAAAATCGGTCAAAAAGGCACAACGCTGCTGGCGGTGTGACGACCAACACAACCCCCAGGGATGTTGATTCCAGTCAGCCACGTGTAATTTTTGCCACAAGCGAGGGCATATCGAAAGAGCATGCATTACGAAACGGAAACTTGCCAAGATAAAGTCACCTTCCCAGCCTAATCACAGCGTCAACGCCTCAGAGAATACGCCGCTATCTGATCTCCATGGAACAACATCAGCAACACCATCTGTGTTGTACGACCTGAACACCATGAATCTCGGCACGCGACCGAAGATTTTTACAGAAGTAAGCGTACATCACCAGCTGATTAAGTTCGAGGTGGACTCCGGCGCAGCCTGTACTCTGATCAGTGAGGACACGTTCCGAACTTCATGGCCATCTGACGCACCCGCCCTGCAACAAGACGACACGCACCTGCGAACGTGGTCAGGACAGAATCTGCCACTATTGGGCTCTGCCAACGTGCAGGTTAACTACAACGGCCAGACCCATACGCTACCTCTGCTTGTTGTGAAGGGCACAGGATCAAGCCTTCTAGGGAGAAACTGGTTTTCTCCACTAGGCGTGATGATATGCGGCATACACCAGACGCCGAGCCAGAACATGGTTGGTAAACATCAAAACGCCGATGCGCTAAGCCGTCTGCCACTAGACGCAACTGTTGACGAACCATTTCCACCAGGAGACGTTCTGATGTTCGAAGCACTGCCAGAACCTCCGCTTACAGCAGGCACAGTTGCAGCATCTACGCAGAAGTGCGCAGCTCTCCGGCTAGTTTACACAGCTGTTCAACAAGGCAACGTGCATAAACTCAAAGGGGACAACTTCGACGCTTACCGCAGGCGAGCTACAGAGTTGAGCACCCATCGCGGCTGCATCATATTTGGGTCCCGAGTTGTGATGCCGAGAGAACTACGCGCACAAGCTATGTCTCTCATCCACGCCGGACATCGGGGCATCGTTGCAATGAAAAAGTGTGCCAGAAGCTACATGTGGTGGCCTGGCATTGACAACGACATCGAAACAGTGGTGCGAGAATGCAAGCCTTGCCAGAGCAGCCGGAGCGCCCCGCCGAAAGCTCCTGTCCCAGAATGGGAAAAGCCAGACACACCATGGCACACACTGCACATTGATTTTGCAGGACCAATTGAGGGCTGCACTTTCCTTGTGGTCGTAGATGCCTACACAAAGTGGCTTGAGATAAGGCAAATGGGACAGACGACTTCGGCAGCAGTCATTGACAACCTCCGATCACTATTTGCAACGTTCGGCCTGCCGCGCAAGGTAGTGTCGGACAACGGAACACCGTTTGTGTCTGCGGAGATCCTCAAGTTTTATCGCGACAACGGGATCTCATCAGTTACATCGGCCCCCTACCACCCAGCGACAAACGGACAAGCCGAGCGCTACGTAGCCGAGCTAAAACGCGCCCTTGAAAGAGATCAGACAGGCTCGCTGCAGCGCCGCCTTGCGCGCTTTCTCTTCAAGCAGCACACGACGGTTCAGAGCACAACAGGCGAGACCCCCTCGAAAATGATGTTCGAGCGTGAAATGCGAACCCAGCTCACAGCCATCCTCCCCGAGCCAAAGGCAGAGACGTTCCGGGAAGAAAAAGCAATTCCGCGCTGCGGCACGCTTAATGAGGGGCAGCGCGTCCTCGCCCGACAGTTTCTGAAAAAGCCACGCTGGGAGGAAGCTACAATTGTCAGACGCATAGGCCTGCGCTCTTGGCTCGTCAACATACATGGCACAGTAGCACGCCGACATCTCAACCAGCTGCGTAGATTTACGACGCCGTCTGAGAGCTGTCCGCCAGCGGAGAGAACACGTGCACTATCTTCCCACATAGCCTGGCACCTCTTCCCGGAAGAAGAGACTTCGCCCAGGACAGACCTAGGAGACACAGCGAACAACAGCCAGCCTACAAGTGTTTCTCCCCCGAGCGCACAAAGCCAGCGCGCCTCCACGCGTGAGCGCCGACCCCCTGCACGATACCAGGCAACTTTCTAAGGGGGAAGGAAATGTTGTGTCCCCTTATTGCTTTTGTGTGTGTGCGCCCCCGCGTCCTCCTCCTAACGACAGTTCGCATCCTCCTCCTAACGACCACTCAATCCTCCTCCTAACGACCGCTTGCCCCTCGTCGCACGCTGTCGCCGGATGCCCCCCCACGGTGCGCCCCCGCACCCTCCTCCTGTTCTGGGAAGCCACTCCCTCCCGTGGACGATTCTCCGCTCCCCCCTTTCTTCGGGCGGCCAGTTCGGCTGCTGCCTCGGTCGACGCTGGTCGCACCCTCATCAGCTTTAAATAAACGAAGTCTAAAAGTACCGTGTGCGTCTTTCGCTGCATTCAACACAGCGACCGGACACGACAAAAATTTACTCACATCCGCAGGCTTCAGCGATTTAGCACACCATTGATGCGAATGGCTGTTGGCAAAATGCTCGGATTCCTAGTTCCTCATTTCATCGTATCGATGCCCGCAGCGTAAGATATGTGCAGTACATTCGACGTGTCTGTCTTGCGCGCTAAAAATTTTGCCGCCCTTTGTCCCCGCGTACTTCCATTCTTTTCCCTTTTTTCGCTCAACAACTTGTCCAAGAAGTTTCTTCAAGGCGGGGAAAAGGTTCTCGTTAATAAATAACGGGGGAGAACTGGCACCATCAGCACTCTGGTAACCAAAATCAGAGGTTGAAATTCGATTTTTCCTGGCCTTTTCAGCCACCGCTACCCGTTCCTCACGAGAGCAGAAATGCACGACAATGTTAAGGCGTCCTTTGTCTTACCTTGGCACACGATGGGAAATTTCTACATCGGAATCAGAAATGGGTTCCCTTATGACGTCTCCTAGTTTGTTCAAGATTGAAGGAAGGTCCTCGTCGTCACTGACCGGAACGCCTTTAATCTCAATTTTCCGGTTCCTTGAGTACAGTTCAAATTTACAAATTTTAGAGGGCCGTGTACTGTGCTATGTCAGTGCACGTTAAAGAACCCCAGGTGGTCGAAAGTTGCGGAGCCCTTCACTACGGTGTCTCTCATAGCTTGAGTCGCTTTGGGACGTTAAACCCCATAAACGAACCAACCAACCTTTCAATAGCTCGCCTCCTTTTTCTTGTTACACCTCCCACAATACTCTTTTGGTGCAGGCGGAGACCTCTTCTTCTGATTAAATTCTGAAGTTTAACGTCCGGAAGCGACATAACTTCTTGAAGTCGCTATCTACCTTCTGTCCCGTTAGACGTATAGAACAAAGGAATCTCACCAGTTATCCCCGCACCGCCGGAACAAGGCTTTCTTTGTTGATCAACGCCAGTGATTGCGCGAAAGGTGACGCCTGAAAAACCACGACTGAAAAAGTGGCGCCATTTTCACCGTTCAAGTATGCCTGACCGTTAAATGTTTTTTTAGTCTTAATTTTCTTATTCACGCAGCAAGAATTTGCCGAAGCAAGAAACATAACAAAATCATTTCAATTCCATTCCGTGTTCTTTCTTTTCCTTTTCCTGCAATTGGCACAATAAACGGCACACCCAGCTTTCTCCCTGTCTGCCTGGTTGAAGCCCAACGATGATGGAGGTGTAACGCCACGTGAGATAATCGTATGGGCAAAAAAAAGACGAACAAAAGGAAGGAATGAATTCGAAAAGAAACAATTGCATTATGCCGACCTCTCAGTCGGATAATATCAGTGCTTAAGGCGATGATAATGACGGATACTTCAGAAATTTGAGAATTGTGAAAGAGTAAGTCCACCATGTTTTCCCAAATATTTGCTTCCCGTGTTCATATTCCGATTTTTGTTGTAATTCCTTGGTCCTCGAAAAGCTGTCTGGATTTCTAGTCGACAAGATTAACAAATACAGGAAAGAAAATTTCAACATGAGCTGACCTACTGATGAACATGAGCAATTCAGCGAAAAGCTGTACCGATAGCATCGCTCGCGTCATTACGAACACGCTGACCATCGGCGAAAAGCCGTGCAGCCTGCGGTTCTCGTGGTGAAAACATTATTCGGAAGGGACAGGAGGTATTCTTGGATGAGCCCGTAAGGGACCAGTCCTTACAAGCACCAGGTGGAGGTCTCTAGTTTGGGACACCAGTGGCGGGGGCCGCAGGCTTGTTGGGCCTGTAAGTCGTGGTAGCCGACCAGGATCGCCACCCAAATACATAAATGGCACAGGAATGGGGGAGAGTAAATGTCGCCGCCCGCCACCTAGGTCTGCGATTGCGGGGAGAAAAGAAAGACGAAGGAAAGGAGAGAAAAAAATAGGCGGGAGGGAAGATTGGACGGCGCCTTGAGTCATAACGTATCGCCAGCAAGTAAAGTGTATGGAAACAGACAGTGGCCGAACCACAGAATAGATATGAGATACACTCACGTGTTGTCGACTTAAACGAGTAAACAAAATACAACGGAACAAATGCGGAAAGGATGGCGGACTTCAGCCATGTGGAACTGTTTTCGCACGATGAGTCAAGGCGGGCAGAGTGGAATTTAACTAGATACACATGGGTTATACTAGATGCGCTCACATGCACACACCCACAAAAAAAAAAGAGAGAACAAAAAAAAGCCGGAAACGTAGGGGACTTTGGGGAATGGCGGGAGTGCTTAAGCGAGGGTTCTTTTATTGCGCCACGCTCGTCAACATAAGCCTCGTATACATGGAGCCCGACGTTGCGGGCCGGGTCGGGGTGCGCCAGATCTCGGGCTGACAAGCCCGGCACTACCGCGTTTACATGAACCGGTCTTCTGTCGGGCATGGATTGGGGCTACCCCTAGCGTCGAGCAAGCAAACCACACGCATGCTAGATGTCACCCACACTTCGCGCACTTTTACGTGGGAAGTACCCAGACACCCTTAGAGCGTGGGGGGGTAGCGGTCTCGGACTCGAAGGAGATGCCCTCGACTAAGCGTGGCAAGCTCAGCGGAGACCAACCACCAAGTGACAAGAGGTTTTTGGGCGTTCGGTGCCCAGCTTTCGCTGGTCGCAAGCCAGAGAATGGGTCGGAGCCAAAGGTTCACAAACAAAACAAAGTTTATACAGCCATTGAGACGATACGGAGGATTTCACAATCGCTAGTACAGACACATACAAAGTGATTAATTGAACAATGCAACACGTGCAAAGTTAAACTCGAGAGGGAATGCAATACAAAGGCAATATTGCACCTGAAGTGCACTAACACAAGAGAGAAAGGTAAACAAACAAAACACAATTTGTTCACCGGGCACTGCGGCAGTCCGACGACCAGAGTTCCACGACGATGCCGTCCAGCAGACTGGCGAACGTTGCCTCGTTGGTCCGATGCTGGCCGAGTGGTGTTTTCCCGGGAGTCGAACGAGCGCGCTTCGATGAAGCTTAAACGGCGGTCCGGACTGACTTGACAGCGGTCAACGTCCTTCTTTTATAGGCTCGCTCTCCCGTCTGTTTCTTGTACGCGCCAAAGTAGGCGCGCACATACACGCAGTATCTCCCGTATAGTTTCCCTTCCTTTCTCTCGCCGGCCGCGCGTCCTCATTGGTTAAAGGCAGGAGACGTTTCGCGAAGGTTCTGGTAGAGTGTACTAGAATTTTTGAGTGGCGCGACCGGCTGCCGGGGAGTGGGCCTTTTCGTGCAGAAAAGTAGCGGCGGCGCTGTAGTCGCGCCTACACTTGAAAGCGTCGCCCGGTCACTCCGGCCTCGCAGGCGGCTGCTCGCCGGTGCGTTTGCAGAAACAGCGGGTTTTCACAAAAGGAACGTAAAAAAATGGATGTTTCATCGCAACTGAACTACATTACCGTCCCGGCTACAACTAACCTGCGCTGGGCGAGCACCTGGTAGGCTCGGAGAGATTTTGTTATGATGCGCAAAATGGTTGTAACGTGACTGGCTGTGGTGAAGAAAAAGTTATTCTAGAAAACCATATTATTAACCTGCTGCTTGTAAGCAGGATCAAACGTCACTATTTGAGCGACCAGTGCCCTTCATTCATTTTATTGCCTGTTTATGATCAAGTTTTCTGTACAAAACGCATTCTAATGAGCTTAGTGGAGCGTGTGAGCAGTATGGCGGTGACTGCATAATAATTTTTGCAGTTGCAATTCTGCCGAGGGCAATTGGTGGATATTGTCAGTTGCTGCATTTATATGGATCCTACAGGGGCGCATAGAATTTCTAGCGCATCGCATTCATGTAAACAGCGTTAATGCGCTAGGAAGGCGCATCGCATTAATGCGCCAGATCAGGGTTGAGTTACGGGAGCGAGTCGACTCACGCATGTGGCGCTGCGTTCTCGCGATAGTTAATGCGCTACATGTAAATATGGTATTTTATCACAATCTTTATTCGAACTCTAAGATGCAGACCTAAATACAGGCGAAAAGAACGACCAATTTGCTCAGCATCCAGTGCACCGTTCTTGATGGGGTATGTCGCATTTTGGAAGAAAACTTTCAAATTATCAAACTGTAGGAAGCAGAGTTTATATTAACGTCATCAGTCTTCTTCGTACAAATATAGAGAAACCAAAAAAAAGGCAAGAATCAAATTTAACTCAGTACTATAGACAAAAATGTCACAAATTCTTATACTGCAATAATCGACTGGGACATCCACAGTGCACAAAATTGATGTATTATACACTACTCTCAAATATATCCTTAATTTCAGAGTGAGAATTTTGCAAAATCTTCGTAAACATCGTAAATATTTCTTCCAAGCTGTACACTTATATCGCTCATTTGTCCACTTGAGAGGCTCCAGTAGACACAGTTTACAAGCAGATTTACAGGTTTATAAGCTTTGTTCCATTTTTTCTTTAACGGGCTTCAATTTCATGGGTTTCTGTAGAGAGTACAGGGCCTGAAATTGAAATTCTGCAGCACACATTTGCTTTAATTTAACATACTCTATTTAATGAAACAAATTTCATTCTAATTAGCCCAGCAGTTGCCTCAATAGAGCACTTATATGCTTCATGTCGATTTGAATAAGAAATCAGTGTTTGCCCTAAGTAATGCTGCCTCTTAAGAGCATGATATGCGTTAAATATTTCCCACCTCTGCGAGACTCCATTTGCAGTTGTTTCCATGGAATAATCGCACTACCGCATTGGGTAAGTAAACCCGGTGAGTTACACTTATAACCTTGCCCTAAACGTAAATTGGTAAGACTTCTACTAAATAATCTATAAATTGTGGCCAGCTTCCCAAATATATTTTAATATGCACGCCTTTTGTATGGTCTAAATTTGAAACAAGACAAACAAAAGGCTTAAATGTGTAAACGAAAACACACACTTTATTTACAGAGAGCTGGAACAAGTTCACACAGACAAAAAATGTACATGGTATTCACTAAACAAAGACAGTGTTTCCGGGGGCACAGAGCATCAGAGGCTGACAGTGCAACTGGATCACTAGTCGCTGATCCGTAGATGCAATCTAGCGAGTATTCATAAACGGCTCAGCTTTAAGTGCTGCTGTGCCCTCCTCCGTGCAATGTCACGCGACTTGTTAAGCCCCTTGACATAAAAGTGGAGCCTTGTTACAATATAAAAACCTGTCAAGTTTGCCGTCAACAGCTTTCTGTGCTCATCACAGCCAACACTGCCCATGCCTTTCTCGTCTATGATGGCAAGCACGTCCATTATGCTGTCATGATGGAGCTCAATGTTACTGAAACAGCCCGTAAAGCTGTCCTCGAGAGCACTGATGAATCTGAATAGCTTTACTGATGGATATAGCAGACCCCCTTGTTACACGAATTGGTGAAGCCAGAAACACCCAAGCGCTCCCCTTCAGAAGCAGCCAACAAGAGTTGTTCCTTGCACTCATCACATTTCGTCTTTAGTACAAACTTCCTGGCAGCATACCCGGCCACATAATACGTCAGTCTCGAGTCGCTCCTCTGAGCATTGTAAGGATGGCCTGGAGTGCCTATGCAGCTGTTACCAAGTGCAGCCTCTGCTCCTTCAAAATCCCCCTTGTTAATGAGCAAGTCGATGAGTTCCTGCTGCTTGTAGGAACCTGCCACTTGGTCCTTAGCACTCAAAAGTGAGCTCAATACATCCTTCTCAACATTCGAACCCATAACACTTCTTGCTAGGTTGGAGTAACTGAGGCAGTTAATGGTCGTCAAGAACTGTTGTGGTGTAGGGTTGGCGTTACATCCAGACGACAATCTCACAATACCAAAAAGGTTTTCTATCTTGTCCTGACTCAGGCGAGAAGTCATCAAGTAAGCATAGCCCAGCTCTGCGTGAAGATATTTGAGCAGCTCCAAGGTACTTGTGATTGTGACGCGCAGCCCTTCTGCCGTTGAATCACTCAGGAAATGCTTCTTTTCAGTGCCTTCTTTCCCAATCTGAAAGGTATTGCAAGAACTCTCCAAGCTCTTGCTCTTGAGTTGAGTTTGGTTTTAGGGCTTCAGCTGGAAAGCGCGATGTCATAATGGAGATGAGGGACTCCATTTTCCTGTAGAACAACAACAGTTGCTGTAAGTGCAACCCAAAGGAGCAGCAGTTATTATGGCAGACAGTTTACACAAATAGTTAAGGAATGGAAACTGCGTGCAGTGAAACCCGCATTGTCAAATTAAAATTTCTTGCAGAAGTGCCCTTAAAAACAAGAACGTAATAATGATGTAATGTAATCAGCCTGATTATACAGAGAACTCTTACCTGAAGAACTTTTGGGTTGGTTCAACGTTTCCACATCGTGCTTCAATCTGCCCTTTGTACAGCTGAATGCCCCTTAATGATTGAGAGCTGAATATCTGGAATGCATTGGAGCATCGCATTTTTTCAAAGTTGTTTGGTTCCAAATGCACTTTAGTAAGCCGGGGCATAGCCTTCATTGTTAAGTTGTTTGAGTCGATTGTGAAAGCCTCTCGAAGTGGTTGCAGAGAGACCTGAAATTAAGTAAAACGCGGCAATCAGTGTATTAGTTTTTTCATAATAATACAGATTACAAATAACTGAAATTTTAAGCGCAATTATTTTCCACAGCCATTTTGATCAAAGTGACGCAGGGAGCTTGAAGGCAAGAAAATATCATACTAAAAGATTAAGATAATGTTTCACTCTAATTTCCAACGAGGATGTGCTCATAAATCATATTAAAGATAAGAGTATTGGGCATTTCTGCGCAACATATTTATGAGTCAGATGTTAGCAGCAATGCTGTGTTACTAAACTTTTCTTGGACAAGATATAAGGGCATAGTTGTTCTTTTTATAAAAATTTTTATACAGGGTGTTCATGTTATGGTTGCATTTGGGTAAATTTATTGTTAGAACAACGAGCTTAATGTTTAACATTAGGACAGTGCTTAACTGGTATCTATACAAATCTTGTGCACATAGTTGCCTTACATTCCTTACCAATTGATAACTTTCAGTGACATATACTTTAAAAGACACTATAGATCATTTGCAATGTGTTTATCAAAAATCTGAGTTACCATCCCATCTGGTGTGTGGAAGCTTGTAGTAAGAAGTCTGTTGCGAACATTCTTGACCAGGTGGGGAAAGTCAGACAGAAAATGTAGGTGCCTATTGGCATCCGATGGGTGTTTCCTCTTTGCAAGTATGTCTGTTGAGTTTGCTCGCACACCCATTATTCTCCACATCTTCCGGTTAAACGTTGCGGCATCACACGTTATATAGTCGACAAAAAGTCCTGCATTCTCAGCCAAGATTGTTGCCTCAAGAATGATCTTTGCCAGCAGCTCTCCTTTGATATTACTATTGGTAGCAAATGCTCCAAGAATCTGGCTCCAGCTTCCTACTAGGGGTACAAACATGACAACCAGGCCGTGGTTGCATGGCAAGTGTTTCTGTTCTGGTGGTGTATAAGGGCCCAAGTCAACAAAGCCATTCACTTTGCCAGCTGTGTTAACAGAAAGATGTTCCGACAGCTTTAATTCATCCAATACTAAACCTCCATGGCACTTAAATGGATCCATCACAGAAGTCTTCTTCTTTAGGGTTTCAAGTATTTTTTCATTAAAACCAAATGCAGCCATGTAGTTCGATATGTACTTTCTTATGGTGCTTCTTCCCGGAAGCACCAATATCTCTTGTCTGCGGATATAGTCATAGAGCTTAGGGCTCCGCATCTTCAGTAGGATGCACTCTAGCATCCACTCTTTGTCATAAGACATTCCTCGCGTGCTTTTTCTTTTAGCCGCTTCAAAGCAATGCTTTACAGCAAGCTGATGTTTTCTAGACAGGTTTTGTAGTTTCTGCTCCAAGATGTCCTCACTTCTCGTTGCTGTGGCTGCCTTCATTCTAGCAATGCTGTTACTAAGAGTGTCAACAGCTGACTGTAGCCTCTTAGCTTTCTTCTTAATGGCTCGCAGCTTGCGGGATGTATTGCAGGGTTTTGTCGTTTTCCTTCGAAGGCGACACTTTCTGGTTTGCAGAGCCTTCCGCAGGTACTTGCACGACATACAGGGTTGCCCTGCAATTTTTTTAAATGTTTATTGAAATAACATTGAGATGCTTCCATATCTAACAGACGCAATCCAAAGTGGCTGCCTACAAATGCATATAACTTATACTACATGTGCAACCAAAAGATTATGCACCGGGACTTAGTGACTGTAACACATACTGTAATTATATTTGCTTGATACAATAATTCATAAAAATAACAGGAAATGACTTGGGTTCTTAGGAGGTAGTGATGAACTAGCTGATAGCTCATTATTTAATTATTAATAAGCAGAGCGCTTGCAAGACACGGTGACAGGGAAAAAAGGCATACAAGAAGCACTCATTTTCGTGTCCGTGTTCTTCAAGTGCATTGCTAATAACTCAAAACAAGAAATTAAAAAGCGCCACTCAAAAGTGGCAGTGATCATTCTGCAGAGAAACACTAAATGAAGCAGAACATGCACACGCTGATCAAGCTATGCTTCATAATAATTTTACTCTTGTCGGGTCTCACCTTCTTTTGCTGATTTGCCCATGCACTTCACACTGAAGAAGACTCCTGCCCTGTTCTCAATCCGTGCCTGGAGACCTGTCGTCAGCTCAGACAGAGACGAAGCTTCCACAGCCCCGCAACAAAGTGGAATGCTTGCAGCTCTTTGAAGAGCGTCTGTGGTTTCCGTCACGGTTACTAAGCGGCACTTCTCGATTATTTTGTTCCGCACGAACACTTCACAATCCACGCTGCCTTCCCCTGTGTATTTGAAAAACACTAATCTCTCGATGGCGAGTACGCCTGTGCGAAAGTTCAACTTGCACTCAACGCATGACACACCATTGAAGTCGGGGAATTCATGTAGTGCCCACGATCTCGATGGCACGGCGAGCTTGCGAAGGTCGTCAAGGGAGGCGACTGGCTCAGAAGCAAAGTCGACGACTGCGTGATCCGCTTCTTCGGCTTCGTTATTCTCAGTAGCGGCTGTTGCACGTTCGTCTGATGACGCCACTTTACCTCGGTCAATGCGACTTCGTTTTCTTTCGCCGTCGTTATCAGACGCGAACTGACGCCGTTTTGTCAGTGGCCGCGGTGCCGGTGTTTTCTTCGTTAGGTATGAAGGCACATTCGGCAAAATCGTCGGCACAGCGTCAGGCCGAAGAGTTGGTTTGTCTCTTGGCACTCGAACTTCTGTTCCGTTAATAATGTGCACATAATCTCTCACGATTAAATGAGGCTCAAAGTGAAGCTCGCACACAGCGCAATCGGCGTCGAGGGGCTTATCAAGCCTACACAGATTTCTCTCCCAGACAAGTCGTCGCTCTTCATCTCTTGGGGCTTTAAAAAGCGATACCTTGCGGCCTTGGACCGTGCGAGCGTACCCAGTCTTGCACCCGGGAGCATAACAGTGATTTAACCGCTGTTTTCTTTCCATTTGAGCCACAAACCTGCGATAGAGCTCGCAAGCGCGCACGCACACACGCATACAGGTCGGAACACGCCAACTTGCTTCAAGTGTTTACGACGCCAGCGCCAACGCTACTTTCTTCAAGAAAGGGGACACTGGTATGCAAGGCGAGCCGGCTTGGGTCGCGCCACTCAAACATTCTAGTACACTCTAGTTCTGGCTAGTTCTGTCGTGGCGCCGCCGCCGACGGGCGAGGGGGACGTGTCATAGTGCACGCAAGGCTACGCCCTTTTCCCCCCGTCAGCAGTAGAAGCAACTCGGATGTTCTAGACTCTAGAGAAATCTCCGGCATGGATGACTCATTCCCTCGGCGCACGCCGCGTCGGTTGAGCGGTGGTGGAGGGGAGAGGGAGCACACGCACACACGCTAGGCGCTCCGCGGGGGTTTCCTCCTCCCCCGTTTGGCTCGCGCCGGCGAGACGCGTCCGCGCGGCGCTGTTTTTGCTTCTTTGTTTCCAAAATTGCGCCGAATTTTGTGACACTAGAGGAGGAGGAACGCCAAGACGAAAAGTTCCCTTTCCCGACTGCTGCTCTTTCCGGTCGGTTGGTTGTTGTTGTTGTTGTGACTGAGAGAAGGATGAAGAGGAAATTGCACGGGCCTGCTACTGGCTCGAGCCAAGCCACCGCCGCTGCCACGTGCAGATAGAGGAGAGTTAAAAGATCAGAGGAAGGAGAATGTCATCTATGCGCCTGTCTCATGTTCGCGCGCCTTGCTTGCGTGCTTGTGAAGACGAACAACTCTAGCAGCCCTCTGTACAAACTTCTGCGTACTCAAGAGAATGGTGAACACCGCTATCCAAAGCCGGGGTTTCTAGTAATTTCGGCGTTTTTTTTTTTTTTGAAAAGGCGGTCAAGTATCTCCCACGACCGAGAATTCTCGAAGCCTTGTAATTAATCGTTGAACCACAACTAGAAGATTCACCATTCCAATGCTGCCCGGAAGGGGTTGACAGAAACCACACCAAATGCTTAACGCACCTCATTTCTGAGAAGTTTCTCCGAATTCTTCTAGTCAACTACACAAAGAAATTGACAAACCAAAATGACAAACCGTCTGGTTTCATTCACAAGCCAACGGGAAAGCATTTAAGGCTGTAACTGACATCCCTTAAACTGTGAGCCTCACGACAATGTTGTATAGGTCATTACAAGCAGCGCCTGCTATTGTTTTCAGTCCTTCTAAGTATGTGAAACGATATCGGAGTTCCAAAGAGCAAATGATCTTTCTGATCTGGTGTGTTTCGCGCAGTGAGAACAGATGGCACAGATACTTCGAATGTTTTCAAACTGCAAGTGCTATTATTTTATTCATACATTTCCAAGTATCGACAGAGACTGTGCCAGCCCTGAAGATGAAAATAAATGTTTTCCTAACCGTGGCTTCGCCCTGTAATATCTTGCTTCACTTTTATTCCTGTTAGTCGCAAATGATACGGCCCTATCCGCTAATACTATGCGCCACATTGCATGCCGACTTCAATGTGTTGAGATCCATCTACTAGTTCCCTGCTGTGCCTGCCGATAGCAGTGGCTGCATAATATATGGTTGTCAAGTTCTTGTTCAGTACTCGGAGCAGCCGTTCAGCAATATGTGCAAAGTAACCGAACCAGCCCCCGGAGAGTTGCGGCGATAGGTAGCAACTGCCCCTCATGCACAGGCCGTAAGAAAGAGCGCGCGCGTCGAGTGCTCCGAGTTCCTGCACAGCGCCAGCCAGACCGGAGAGGAGGCAGGAGAGGAGGCGCTAAGCCGATGCGGCAGCGTATACATGCTCCTCCCAGCCGGGTCGGGCATAGCCAACCCACCCCCTGCAGTCGGGCTGGCCCAGCTCGACTCGACGGTCCCTTAGCTCGACCTCCTAGCGTATACATGAGCCCGACAACCGGTTCTCGGCCCGACAGCCTACTTAACCCGACTTTTGTCGGGCTCATGTAAACGCCCAGGTAGTCTAACGGGGAAAGGTAAGTGTGCGGTGTGGGATGAAGACATCTATGTAAGCGTATGGGCGGAAAGATGGGAAGGATTCGGAACGGCCGAGGAACTGCCGAGGGTTGTCAAGCCAGGACTCAAAGGTCAGCACTGCCCTGCAAGGGGCGGATTGGAGACAAAACGCCCAAGCTGTCATCATTGCCTTGGACAGTTGTTCCAAACTTATAAATAAAGTACAACTCGCGTTGCTCCCGTTCCCGGGTGTTGTTGAACCAACCTTGTAAGACTGTTAATTTAAGTGCGTAAGATGGGCGTTTTTTCTCATTAATGTGTTTTGACAAAGGGAGGTTGGGTAGAGATAGGGCATGAGCGTGGTGGTTATTAAAGCGAATTCATAGAGGGTTAACCGTCTGTGCAATGTACTGCTTATTGCACAGACTGCATTATAAGAGGTAGATAACGTTCCAGAAGTCACAATTAAAGTTGCCATTGATTTCTCATTTAAAGCCTGAGGCTGTGATTATTGCACAGCTTGTTGTTTGCATATGTTTGCAGACCTGGCATTTACTTTTTGCGCAGGATCGGCACCCCAACCCCCGGTGCTTATATATTTTGAGGGTACTAGAATGTTTTGAATGTTTTTAGGTCGTCTGTAGACTACTTCAAGGGGAGTAGTGAAAATTTTGGCGAGGCGCTCGCTTTGAACGAAAATGTTGAAATGTTTTTTATGGATTTTGTTTACGTTGGGGGGATTACTTGTGAAGGTGAGTACAAAGTTTGCCCGGCGATCTGCTTCTTAATTGCGTCGACGTCCCTCTAATATTTCCTCCCGGTTGAGTTTAGATGCCCCTTTAATTGCATCGTCGACAACAGCGGGGGGATATCTTTGCTTGGCGAGGACTTCTCGCATGCGGTTGGAGTGCCTAATGAACTCTTGATCTTGGGAACATATTCTTTTAAATCTATGTGCCTGAGAGTATGAAATACTTGTTTTAGAGTGACGAGGATGACAACTTTGAAAGTGGAAGTATTGTTGGCGATCCGTCAGTTTTCTATATACGCTGGTGGCAAGCGAGCCTTCCTTTACCGAAATCTCGAGATCTAGGAAGTTAATTGGGCTGTGGGAGTACGCGTGAGTGAACGATATGTTGGGGTGGATAAGGTTGAATTGTTCAATAAAATGTAGGAGATCTTGCTCTGTGTCAGTCCAAATTTAAAAAAAATGTCATCTAAATAACGTTTGTATCAGATGGGCTTGATTAGACAATCTAGCAAAAATTTAGATTCAATACTATGCATGAAGATGTTGGCATAGGTTGGGGCCATTCTCGTACCCACGGCAGTGCCATTAATTTGTAAATAGTGTTGATTGTTGAATTCAATGTTTTTGTATTCGAGCACAATTTTCGCAAGTATTCCTAGAACATGTGGGACATGGGACTCCTCTTTTCTATCTTGCTTGTATGCTTCGGTCAGAGATTTGATGCCATCAAAATGAGGAATGTTAGTGCAGAGCCAGACTGCATCTAATGTTACCAGAAAGGCTCCTTCAGGAAGTTTAAGGCCTGCTATTTCGCGAAGGAAATGGTTTGTGTATCGTAAGTAGGATGGGTGTGTTGTTGGAATATGCCTGATTAATGTGTCCACGTGACTGGAAATTGGTTCCGTTATCGTGCCAATACCAGATACTATAGGGCGGCCAGGATTACCTTTTTTTGTGGATTTTTTTTGGATTTCAGAGACTTATTCCGGTAGTCTAAGGTGACGTCATCAATGAGGGGTCGTAAGGAACTATGAACACCGTGTGTTACATATTTTCTATTTTTCTGAGCATGACTGCCAAAGTTTCCATCGTTCCATGACACTGCTACAGACTAAAGCTGCTCCTTCTTTAACTCGAATTTCCGAACCCTGGCTGTCTAATCAATGTCTGCTGCTCCCTTGTAAACGGCTCCAGGGCCCAGTGATGTTCTAGGCTGCAACTTTTAGCCCTGGAGACCGTCGAGCAATTCTTATAAATAGAGAAATAAACTGAATTGAATCTTGGCATTGTTCGTCGGTGATACTGAGGACATCAGAGATAGCAGAAAGATAGCAAGGCAGCTCCACAGAGAATCGAGATAGCCAGCGTCTTGGTGCAGGCGCCCAAACGTTTATATGATGGAGTGCGAATATTCTTCGGGGCGCAGCGCCCAGCGACCAAAACGGCAGGGGGCGAGGCACTCGCACTTAGTAATTTAGTAATTTCTCTCGGCATCGGAAATACGAGTATGGTGCTAGCATAAGCAGCGATGCGGTCGTGACCGTGGTCCCGTTGGGCAAGCACAGCGCCGATCCAGTATCTGGAGGCGCCGGTGGGAACTTCAGTGGGGTCCGACGGATCGCAGTGAGCTAAATGGGTGGCTGGTGAGCAGGTGGATGAGTGACGAAAATAAGTTCTCCTTCGGAGGGCCCCAGGCATAGGGGCTGTCCGTTTTAAGGGCGAGAAGCAGTTGTCCACAGCCAATATCACGCATTCGGCGGCAGGCCAGAGGGTGGGGGGCGTCATGCCCTGCGGGGGCGGCTGGGCACACGAGCCAGATTTGTGGACTGGAAGGTACACTCGGTTTGCCAATATTGTGGCGACGGTATGGGCAAGCGCAACGCAGCGGGTCAGGCCACATCCAGGACTGGAGGAACGAAGTAGTCGCCATCAGGGACAGGTAGGATACAGGAAAAATACATGCAGGGGGCGGCGTCAGGGGGCAACAAACAAACTCGATTGAAGAAAGACGAGGTACAACCGGAGTTGACGACTCCGAAGAAAAGGGACAGTCCAGCTCAACGACAATTGTGGCACTGTCGATGAGGCTGGAATGATCAGAAACGAAGTTGTATAGTTGCGGCCGCCACGAACGCTACGCCGGAGCACGTTAGGGCACGCTGGGTCGGCGGCCTGATGAAAGACACACGGAACGCAGACGCTGCCACGCCGGAGCACGTTAAGGCCCATCTCCATGGACACATCGGAGGCGCACCAGCGCAGCGCTTACGCGCCCAGCGCCGCACCGCGACAAGCGTCGAAAAACACATGCAACTCGATGGCCTGTCGCGGCTACCGCGTTCAGCTGGGCTTGGCGAAGCAAACGGCGCGAAGGGCCGTACCGGATGCCGAGAAAACTATGTTCTCTGATTGGTTACACCGACCGCAAACCAGCGAGTCACTTCCGGCGCCGACGCGAGCGAGGCGCGAATATCTGACATGGACAGATATTTGCCAAGCGCCAGCGCCGGCTCGCGTCGGCGCGTCGCGCATGCGCAGTCCGGCTCCGGCGTACGCTGGTACGCGTAGGCGCTGCGCTGGTGCGCCTCAGATGTGTCCATGGAGATGGGCCTTTAGGTCACGCCGGGACTGCGGCCTGAAGAAAGACAGACACGGACGCAGACGCTGGCTGAGGTTGAGAGAGCCCCGTTTATTTAGAGCGCGGACCAAGTAGACTGAGCGCCGCTAATACAGCGCCCCCTGAGGTGAGTAATCGGTGGTCTTGAAACTGAAACAATGTTACAACATCATCCCCCCCTCTTTTTAAGTACTTCAGGATGGAGCGACCTACTTTATATATTTGTAAAGGTATAAATAATACAATAGTTTTTTTTAACAGAAGGTCGGGGAGGTAGCATCATTCTACATCTAACCTTAATACACATTTCTTTGTGATTTTAATTGACAACTCTCTCACCCCTTGTAGAACAAAATGTCCAAAATAGAGCGCTCGGTAAAACAAAAAAAATGAACATGTGCCAACACAGTGGACTGCCAGCCCACAAACATATCTGAACACCTGTTTAGGTGTGGCACATGGAAATGCAAGTAATATGAACACATGAAAAATATGAACACGACACATAACAATGCAACATATCCGTTAGATGACGCGGTTTCGGGCGCCGCCATTTTGACCGCCGAGGCAACTGCAGTGCATGAAGGTGCGTACCCTCTGTTGGAGGCGGCAATTTAGTGGGGCGCCCCTAAAGCACAGCAGGGAGCGAGGACTTATGAAGAACTGCATGTGAGCACGAAGGCCCTAAATCAAATAAGCCAATTAATGCCCAAAATCTCCGTCCCATTTCCCTGACTTCGTGCCTGGGCAAACTCTTTGAGCATGTCATCCTCACCCGTCTCACGCAACACATGGAATCCCATAGACTGTATCCCCATACTATGGTAGGATTTCGGGTCCATCTCTCGGCACAGGACGCCCTGCTACAGCTTTCACACGCTATCCTCAATGACAAGTTACATCACACCAGAGCGATCCTGGCAGTCGACCTCACCAAAGCATTCCACAAAGTTACGCACAGCGCCATCCTGCAGGGCATCCAAGAGCTGCAGTTGGGGCCTAAGACCTACAACTATATCCGGGCCTTCTTTAACGGTCGCACCGCCTCCCTGCATATAGATGATATACAGAACCCTTCCTTCACGCTTGGTAACATTGGTACCCCACAAGGGGCGGTGTTATCTCCCTTCCTCTTCAACTTCACCCTCATCCCCCTGGCCAAGGCTCTCAGCCGCATCCCGGACTTAGGACACACACTTTACGCGGATGTTATAACGGTTTGGACCACATACGGCTCGGATGCAGACATAGAATCGACCCTTCAGGAAGCCGCCACAACTATAGCTACTCACGCGGCAAACATTGGGCTTGAATCCTCCCCCACAAAGTGAGCACTTCTCATAATACGGATGCGGCGCGTCCCTACCTCCCCCATCACGATTTACCTGCATGACACTCCTATACCGCAAATACCTACCCTCCGCATTCTTGGCCTACATTCCTTCCGCACCTACCCTCCGCATTCTTGGCCGCATTCTTGGCCTACAAGCACTAAAACAGTCCACTTACTCCGTCATTCATCTTCTTAGAAGGGTTTCACATTCGCGAGCCGGTCTAGACGAAGCAGACAATCTCAAGGTGCTGCATGCCTTTGTGCTTAGTCGTATTCTTTACGCCACTCCTTACCTTTACCTCTCCTGTGCGGATAAAGATAAGATCAGTGCTCTAATCCGCATGGCTACCAAAGCAGCGCTAAACTTACCAAACAGCACTAGCACGGACAGGCTCTTAAAATTAGGAATGCACAACACAATACAAGAACTTATATATGCACATCGCTACACACAGTACCTTCGTCTGGCTGGCACGCAAACCGGACGATATATACTGGATGCTCTGGGAATTCGCATGCCCGCACACACTACAGGCTTCACCTCTCTCCCTCGCGCCGTACACACAGCGCTTATTCTCAAACCCCTTCTTAAGAATGTCCACCCTGAATACCATAAATCCCGCCGAGTCGCGCAAGCCAAAGCTCTCCATAAAGAATATGGAACTTCAGAGGACGTGCCCTGGGTGGACGCCGCGTGTGGTCCAGACCGTTCAGTAGCTGTGGCTTACCATCCAGCAGCCCCCACACTTACTCATTTGATAGACCCCCCTTGTACCCCGGAAGAAGCAGAGGAAGCAGCTACAGCAATAGCCATTGCCGAAACCAATGCGGCTTATATAGTTAGCGATTCAAAAACAGCCATTCTTAACTTCGCCCGCGGACGCGTCCATCCCCCGCGTGGTAGATATTGAGAATCTGCACCCTAAATTCCGATAGGCGTATTGAGCTCGTGTGGGTACCGGCTCACTCTGGCAATCCTGGAAATGAGGCCGCCGATAACATAGCCCTAGGACTTATTTGCCGGGCAAATGGCGACCCCAGCCGGGATTTCTCGAGGGAGAGGGCGCACACTTTCTCAGAACTGACTCAGCAAGCACGCCTTCCCATCGACTCTATCCCCCTCCTCACCCCCGCCTATCACACTCCCAACAAATCCTCTGGAGGCGACTGCAGACCCGAACTCGTCCTACCCCTAAGCGTCTACCCTACTTCCGCCATGTTTGCCCAGAGTGCACTCTCTGCAGAGAATCTCACGCCACCCTGGACCACATCCTCTTCGGCTGCCCTGCCGATCCTCCCCCGCAGGGACAGCCAGCCATCAGTACATGGGAGGAATGGGAGGCCCTCCTTGCGTCGCAGGACCCGGACATGCAACTTCGCTGTGTGAACCGGGGTACCAGTGCCATGGCCCTACGTGGCCTGGACACATGCGCGTAATGTGAAGGCTGTGCGGTGGCCCTGAGACCTTGCACGGTCCAAACTTGCAGGCATAATAAAGTTTTCCATCCATCCACGAAGGCTCACAGGTGTTTCAGAGAAAGCATGGGGACTGGACACATCAGCCATTCGTTGCGAAGGTGCCTGTATTCAACCATTAGGTTTAGTTACACGCCTATCAGGCGAAAGAACTTCATGTTGGCTGGGCGCCCAGCCGGATGTAGAACTGGTGCTTGAATAGAATCCTCAGATCCTATGAACCGCTCAGAAGTCGGTCCTCTAAGCATAGCATTCTGACAGGGCACGTCAGACGGAATTTGTATGCGTACCTGATCATCTCGCCTTCCGGCCGAAGATGATTGCACTGCGGGAACAGGGATAGCTACCAAGGTAAAATTGGTTTTTGGTACATTGGTTTTTGAGGAAAGGAAATGGCGCAGTATCTGTCTCACACATCTCGGCCGACACCAGAACCGCGCCGTAAGGGAAGGGGTGAAAGTGGGAGTGAAAGAAGAGAGAGAGAAAGAGGTGTCGTAGTGGAGGTCTCCGGAATAATTTCGACTACCTGGGGATCTTTAACGTGCACTGACATCGCACAGCAGACGGGTGCCTCTTGCGTTTCGCCTCCATCGAAACGCGGCTGCCGCGGTCGGGTTTGAACCCGGGTACTCCGGCTCAATAGACGAGCACCTTACCACTGAGCCAGCGCGGCGGGTCTGCCAAGGTACCCTTAGCAAAATAGAGGATGTGCTAAAAGTGCATTTCAAACATATTGTATTAATTTCATATTTATTTCGCATTTTTTTGTCCCCATGCTTAAACTGCAATACGAAAGCTTTCTAAGTGTGCTATGAATAATATGTTGAACGTTCTTAAAAATACCTGAAAAGTAGATTTTTGCCCGCTTAGCATAGTTATAATTCATTGAAAAAAATTTACTTAAAATATACATTAAATACATCAGATTACATTAGAAATAGACTAAAACATACATTTAATACATTCAAAATATATTCACTTCGGCTTAAAAAAATTGCTGAGGCTTAGCTAAGGTTAAGCCTAGTCAGATGCGAAGCATATTGATGGCTAGGCTTGGTAATGTTCCTCGCTTTGTTCTTCAGTTGTTGTAGAACGTTGTCGCCGAGCCGCATATTGAGCACGCCGCTTAGCCAGACGTTCATGCCGCTCTTCATCGGTCCCTGTGGCACGCTGAAGCTTCCGCTTCTCGTTCAAATCAGCCCTGCTTCTAGGCGGCATCCCAACACCTGGTCGCCTCGTAAGTGCCCGGAGAGCGAGGCAAGCTCAGCTTTATACCGCTGCTGTAGCGTCACGTGGTAAGCTGCAGCGCCTCTGATGTGGAGCCTCCACCGCCGCGGCCGACAGCGCGAGCCGGCAGCCCATCTCCCCTCTGCTATGACGTCATGTTGTCACGTGGTCAGCCGCCGCGCCTCTCATGTGGAGCCTCCACCACCGCGGCCGACCGCGCGAGCCGGCAGCCCATCTCTCCTCTGCTGTGACGTCATGTTGTCACGTGATGTCACGTGGTCACGCTAAAGGTCAATGGTAGCTCCACCGCCGCGCTCGACGGGCTGTAGTGTAGCTCTAGTAATATGCTTCGCATAAAAGGTCTACTACTCGGCTTCACAGAATAAGACTGGTTAATGCTTCAACTGCAGAATAAACTGCACATTCGTAGTTATCATCAATCAAGAGGTGTATTAGATGATAGGGTCCCGTGACGGAATGAGAACGGCAAAGATACCTACACACAGCAAACCATGACGAAAGTGCCGCAGCAAACAAGAAGTGTTCTGACAAGCGCCATTCCTGGCTTGCCTTCTATAAACCCAGCGAGAGCGACGCACTATCTTGCTCAGTGAGGCGTTTTTGCGCAAAAACTGTGGGCCCCAAATTATCGCAGAAGTGCCCTACTGGTGGCGTTCGAATCTGGGGCGATCTAGAACTGAATTACTGGTCGAAACTTGCTGGTCGAACAGGAATAAGTCAGGAGTCGACCTGTCAACCAACAGATATACAAGGGCGTCTAAGGGAGCCGGTCGGCCTTGTCGGTCGGGGTCCTTTTCGCTGGCATATTCGGGCCCGGAATTACCTGCCGTGTCCGGTCGCTGTGTTCAATGCAGCGAAAGACGCACACGGTACTTTATGACTTTGTTTATTTAAAGCTGATGAGGGTGCGACCAGCGTCGACCGAGGCAGGAGCCGAACTGGCCGCCCGAAGAAAGGAGAGAGCGAAGAAGCGTCCATGGGAGGGAGTGGCTTCCCAAAACAGGAGGAGGGTGCGGGGGCGCACCGTGGGGGGGGGGGGGGGGGCATCTGGCGACAGCGCCCGAAGAGGGGGCAAGTGGCCGTTAGGACGGAACACTGGACTGGTAACACACACACACAAAAGCAATAAGGGGACACAACATTACCCAAGGCGCTTTTGCCGGTATAATGCTATCACATTCTCCGCACGTGGTGTAAATAAGCAAGGAAGTAATGGGTGAAAGGACATTTTGCCTGGTATGTCATCATGCTCATTTAGCAAACACAAGCCTCCGTTACTCTCAAAATGAATCGGAACTCCTGCAGCTGAAGCCCCTCCCCACTGAGCCCCAGATTGAACTGCACATTTACGGTTGGTGGTGGTGAAAATATTTTAATGAAATAGTTTAGGAGGTTGTAGCGGCGATTGGAGCTCTCAGTCCAGAACCCCATTGGCGTAGGCTGCTGTCCGGGCTCTTTCGATGAGTTGCTTTTGACTCTTTTCGTCCGAGCTGGTCAGAGCTGCCTCCCACCCCTCCTGCGTTGGCTGCTTATTAACAGTGATCGCCTGATTTCGTTGGCAGGCCCATACCATATGCTATAGGTCCACCTTCTCCCCGCAGAAATTGCATTGTGAGTCAAATGACTCCGGGTCTATGGCATGTAGTCTTCGTGGGTTGTTGTAAGTGTTGGTCTGTAGCTTTCGGAGGTGTTGTTCCTCCCCTTTATCTAGTGTCTTAGCCGGCAGAGGGTAGACCCGACGGGATAATCTTAAGTGCTGAAGTATGTCAATGGAAGTTAGTAGTGGGGTAGGAAGTTCCACGGCATCCGCACTGGGTGCCCGGGGGAGAAATGCTCGGGCTGAGGCATGTGCGCTCTCGTTCCCTGGGATGCCCTGGTGATCTGGTACCCATATTAAGTGTTTGTGTGTGGGTTGGTAGCCACGGGTGTAGCAGGATTTTAGCTGCTAGCGTTGCGACCCTGCCCCTGAGGTAATTGCGATATGCTGTCTGTGAATCTGTGAGAATGTCTTCTGAGTTATTGTGTGTTGCAGCTAGAGCAATCGCCACTTCCTCCGCAACCAGTATGTCCTGGCTAGCCAGAATCCAGTGCCCATTGTGTCTCAGGTGAAGATTGTCGGCCTTCCCATTAACAACACACTCGATGCAACCTTCCGCTCTTGCAAAGACAGACCAAACAGGTCGCTGCACTTATCAGGCGGGTGGCAGCACGCAATCATGGGCTGTCTGAACGCGAAACCCTCAATATGACAAATGCACTAATCATTAGCCGCATTACATACCACCTCCCATACCACATACTCACTCAGCGGCAAACACAACAGGCAGACATCCTAATAAGCACGGCTGTCACCTCCGCCCTACGTCTTTCACGGACGGTTACCACGAAACGTCTCCTGGCCACTGGTACCCACAATACACTGATCGAATTAATAGAGGCTCAACGCACCAACTATTTAGTCCACCTGAGTCGCACAGAAACAGGACAACGCCTACTGCGACAGCTACGTCTCAATCCGCCCATTCCCACCACAACAAATCCTACACCCTACATGATTTCTCTGCGCACTCAGGATCACATATCTCAGAAGCCCCTACCGCGCAATATGAGCGCTAGTGTCCATCAGGGTAGGCGGCAGGCACAGCGAGCTATTACACGAAAACATACAGCGACCGCTCCGATATCCTTTATGTCGACGCGGCAGAAAATTCGAAACCAGGATATTTAACGGCAGTCGCTGCCTATGAAGACGGCACAGTGGGGGCCGCCGCCACTATCCGGACTAATTCGCTTGCAGAAGCGGAAGGAGCCGCCATCGCACTTGCTCTGGCCCACTCCACCATTGACAGAAACGTAACCGAAATTTGCACCGATTCCCAGGCCGCGTACCGCCACTACCTAAAGGGCGTGGCGACGCCCTGGTAATGAGCGCGTTCATGCGCTGGCCCGAGAACTCTCCTCCCAGACCCCGGATGATCAGGCACCCAACCCTGCGCAAGAGGCCCCATCAGTCCTCTCTACATATCATCAAATCACAACATTCTACAAACTCAGCCGCATGGCACTGCCACCACCCCACAATACCTTGTCGCCCTCATCCAGCGCCACATGGCGACAATTGCAGACAGGCTGCTTTATTTCCTCCCACCGCCTCTCATGCTATCACCCCACCTTTCCTCCTGATTGTAGCACCTGTGGCGTGCCCAGATGCACACTTTTCCACTACCTTTGGGAATGTCCTTCTCCAAGGCAGTAGTACCCCCCATCCCCAATCCCACTCATTCTTCGTGGGAGGCTGCTTTACGGACGCTCAGCCCGCCAGCCAGAAATGGCTGGTGGATCGGGCTTTACGTGAAGCACAAGCCCGTTGACTCCTAGACCAGTAGGGGACCACCCTGGAAGATTGTTTTTTGTGTAATAAAGTTGTTTACATCCATCCATCATGCTATGACGTCACTAGGCATGACATGACGTCAGAGGTCATTATAAAGGTCAAACGTGGCTACCGGCCGCCGCAACGCGAAAGGCCGTTCATGAATGTAGTATTCCTTTCGAAATAAACAAAAATAGCGAGGACACTTTGGAAATTCTAAAGTGTGCTGGGCGAAAGCCTTGTGGTCAACCCACAGCCGCTTCCCCGAACCGCTTGACGCGTGGCGGGCTTCCCGCACAAGACCTACTGAACTACAGGCCTGCACATTTGGCGGGGTCCTATGGAGCAGCGTGCGCCAACTTTCGTTAGCTTATTGGCCGTTGAGGGCGCTCGGTTGATCTGTTCGTCTGCTGTCATCATCATCATCGTTTGCCAATTTGAACAAGATATTTAATACATTTGTTTCGTCTTCTTCTGCTATCTTACCATCAACGATAAAAATTTCCACAATAACGACTTTTTTCGCTCTGAATGAGTATAAAAAACGTCTTTCTTTTTATCCGCTTTCTTTTCGTCAGCACCAACGTGCCTAGCATAGATAAATGGATGTAATGATTACGTGGACAAACGACGAAACTGCCTTGTTTGAAATAAAATGATGGAGGAGGCCATCTTGTTCAACAGGTATAATGTAGCGCCACGCTTCCCGTAGGTGCCTTTTCCTAGCGGCAAAAGGCATGAACTAGAACATGCGCGCTGGAGCAGTGCCAACTGTGCAGGTTGTTCCCGCATGTGCGATTTTTATTGTGTGTGGTGACTGCAGTCTCTATTTTGATCATTGTGTTTTGGAGCGCGGCTGTTTGGCGCCCGTTTCGCGGCGTCGCCATCGCCGTTGTCCGTTCGGCGTTCATTGTGCTTATTGGCGTTGGCGTTCACATTTTACACTCCGATCATTTTAAGGTATGGAAGCGCGCATAACTGGCTCCCTGGGTCAGTGGGTGCCTGAATCGCGCTTTTGTGTTGTTGTTGCGGCTGCAAGAGCCGTTGCCTAGCAACTATCGCGGTGGGCACCCGAACCGCACCGTACAGGAAGGGTGGCAGTGGGAGTGAAAGAAGACAAAGAGGTGCCGTAGTGAAGAAAATGAAAATTCTATTGTAGGAAAGGGCATTACGTAGTAACTGTTTCGCATCTCTCGGTGGACACCCGTCATCCGTTTGCAGAGGAAGGCAGGAAGTGGGAGTGAAAGAAGGAACAGAAAGAGGGCCCTTAGTGAAGAAAATGAATTTGAGGGAAGGAAATTACGGAGGAGGTTGCGCCGCTGCGCGGAGGAGAGGCCACAGTTGGCACTATTCCTGCGCAAGGACGGACACCGCGAGCATAAGCCATTAAAGGCTTTCGCTTTAAAATTCAGGGGGCACTTTGGCTGTCTAAAGTGCGTAGAGGCGACGTGACGTGACGTCACCACTGCATGACGTCACAACTTATTTAATGACAAATTACTAATTAATTGATAATTACTTGTTAATCACGAATTACTTATTAGCTGCTAATTAATGACGCTTAAGCTTCGCAATAGTCCTTCAATGTTTTTTTCTGATCACGAAACTCCGGCCAAAGTTTCATATAGGGACAGCGCCCGCCGCTAGTGGCGCGGCGGTCGGCGAGGGGGCGCGAGTCGCGGCGCGGGCCCTGCTCGCAGCGGCTGTTTTCTGGCATATTCGCTTGGTAGTTGTGCTTTTTTGGGGTCGGTACTTGGGCTTAAGATGGACGCTACTTTACTGGTTATCACCTGAAAGCTCGGCTGCAACTTCGAAACACTAAAAAATCTGTGCGATCGACGACGGCCGCTAGTAAACCTTGTTAGGAGCTGTTTTCTGGCAAACAATTAACGCGCTTACTTTCTGTCGTTGCTTTTTACAAAAAAGCAATTTTCGTACATGGGTTCAGCCTTCGCATTCATGTTTACCGGAACTTGCCTACAACGTCATTTTGGAAGATCTAGCGTAGCGATCAGTAATATATCTGTATGTGTCTGGGTTGCGCCTGTCTCGGCCGAGTCCTCGCATTCATCTAAGTGCACAAGGCTGCTTAAGGCTGTCGCTTACCTTGTGAAAAATACTGCAGTCTCAATAATGCTGAAAACAAGACGTTGTGGTGGCGTTTTAAGAACTGTAGTGCGCGCTACAAAAGCGATCACATGACGAATGCACTGGTAGTTTTGCTGATACTTTCGGAGGCGGCAAAGGTAGGTGCTGAAGACTCTTGCTACATAAGCCATTTATTTACACTTTGTCACACTGTGACTACGGAGGCGCTGACGAGTGCAAGGAAATTCTGAATTTTTGTTGCTCATTGCTCATGGGCTGGCTTCGCGCTACCAAATAAGAGACAAGCTGTGAGCGGCCACGCAATAAACTACAAATGAGCAATGATATAAATCACGGAGCCACATGTACAAAAAACAAAAAGCGCTAGGGGTTCAACGTGGTCAAACCGAGCAGACGTGCGATCGCATGTGTCTAGCCTGTTTGACTCGTTGTATTGCTTTGCTGGGTCGTTTGCACGTCTGGCGACGATATTAGAGTGAAGTTAAGCTCTGATCGAGGTCAAGCTGGTCTGATGTGTTCGTTCCGAAGGTGGACGTTGCTGAAGATGACAGTGTACAATGCGCGCAGCGCGAGCGTGTGTTGCATTTAGTTTTTTCCTATTTCGGTCTGCACCTAACCCTGGCCAATCTCCTACCGTGGGTTATGTGCCATCGTTTTTGAGGCAACAGCAACAACAACGACACGAGGCGTGATCGGCTGCTGCGATAGCACAGTGCTCTCGTGCAGTGGCCAGCGAAGCTGATCCGTTCGCGCCTCCGGGGGTTCGAAATTTCCAGGGGCGGCAATATTTATTTTATATCTGCTCCCTTAAATTCAGGTACGCCACAAGATTCTTGGTTGGTTTGGTTTATTGGGGTTCAATGTCCCAAAGCGATTCGGGCTATGAGGGACGCCGTAGTGAAGGTCTCCCGAAATTTCGACCACCTGGGGTTCTTTAACGTGCACTGACATCGCACAGTACACGGGCCTCTATAGAGTTTCGCCTCCATCGAAATTCAGCCGCCGTGGCCGGGACCGAACCCGCGTCCTTGGTTGGGTTTGCTCCATGAAGTAGTGTTTTCGCACCAAGAGCCATCAGCACATTGAAGAGTACAGCTGTCTGAAATGCAACATCGTCACAGATTCGTGCCCAAATACGCTGGTAGGCCTTCGAACATCCGTGGGACGACGCCGGGCCTGAGTTTTGTTTTTTCGCATTGCAGCGACACTGCTTCTCTGTTGATCACAAACTCGTGAGACCGAATCAGTGGGGCAAAATGCCTCTCGCAGACACGGACATGCTTGGAGTCGAATCTAAATCAGCCGCTTTCTAGTCGGGGTATCTTGCGCTTCCATATTTTACGCTGCTCGGCGGCGCTCGGCACACAGAACAGCAAGGCCTTTTCCTGCGTACCTACGTAGCCAGAGCGGCAACCCGCCACGCAGCAAGTATTCGACATCGCAGGCTTGCACGTCACGTGCACTGTAGTTATTTTGCAAACGAAGGCAAAGTGAAAAGAGAAAATAGTTGCTGCCGCACTGCCGGCATCCCATTCCGCCCGTAGACTCGCGGTCGTACAGACGCTCGCTTCCTCGCGTCGTTGCCCCCACACGACTCTTAGCGCCACCTCGTGGAAGGCGCGGTCAGCATATGAAGTTCTCCCATAGTGTTACGGAGAAGTTTCATGACCATAAAAGCATTGAAGGACTATGGTAGTATGCTTCGCATAAAAATAAGCGCCAGGTAGCCGAGGTAAGGCAGTTTAACATAGTGAAAATCGATCAGGATCTAAAGAGTGGAGGTAGCCCAAAAGCAGTGAAGAGAAAACTAGGCATAAGTAAAAACCAGATGTATGCGCTAAGCGACAAAGAGGGCAATGTCATTAGCAATATGGATAAGATAGTTAAAGTAGCCGAAGAGTTCTACACGAATCTATACAGTACCGAATGCAGTACTGTATAGGTACCGGTGCTGATATAAGTACTGAATGCAGTACTGTATAGTACTGCTATTAATCTGCTCAAGCAGGCGGATGACACCACTGTTGTCATTATCACGTCTTGTCGCGCTTCTTAGTACATTCTTCACAATGTATACTCACTCCTGCCAAAGGCCTTCTGCGATGGCTGGCAGTACCTTTGAAATAAAAAAATCAGAACGTTACTGACAGAGGCAGTAGAACATAGCAATGGGACATTCCGCAAGTAACGAAGGAGCAAATAAAGAAAGCTTTAGAGGCAATGCAAAGGGGGAAAGCAGTTGGTGAGCATCAGGTAACAGCAGATTTGTTGAAAAGGACGGAGGAGAGATTGTGCTAGAAAAACTAGCCACCCTGTATACGCAATGCCTTGCGGCCTCTAGCATACCAAATGCTTGGAAGAACGCTAACGTTATCTTAATTTATAAGAAAGGAGACGTCAAGGACTTGAACAATTACAGACCGATCAGCTTTCTGTCCGTTGCCTATAAGGTATTTACTAAGGTAATCGCTAATGGGGTAGAACAGCCTTATGCTTCAATCAACCAAATGATCAGGCAGGCTTTTGTAAAGGATACTCGGCAATAGGCCACATTCACGCTATCATTCAGGTGATAGAGAAATGCACAGAATATAACCAACACCTATATATAGCTTTCATTGATTACGAGAAGCCATTTGACTCAGTGGAAACCTCAGCTGCCATGCACGCGTTGCGGTATCAGGCTGTAGGAGTGTTATGTGAAAATATTGGAAGATATCTATAGCGATTGCACAGCCACCGTAGCCCTAGATAAAGTCAGCAATAAAATTCCAATAATTAAAGCTGTCAGGCACGGAGACACGATTTCGCCAATGCTATTCACCGCCTGTTTACAGCAGGTATTCCAGGGCCTGAAATGGGAACAGTCGGGGATACGAGTTAATGGAGAATACCCATGTAAACTGCGATTCGCCAATGACACTGCCTTGCTTTGTCACTCAGGACATGGACTGCAAAGCTTGATCAATGAGTTCGACAGGCGGAGCAGAACGGTGGGGCTAAAAATTAGCATGCTGAAAACCAAAGTAATGTTCAACAGCTTAGCAAGGAAACCGCAGTTCGCAATTGGTAGCCAGGTGCTGGAAGTAGTAAGAGAATATGTCTCTTTGGGGCAGGTAGTGACAGCTGATCCGGATCATGAAAGGGAAATAACTAGAAAAATAAGAATGGGGTGGAGCGCATATGGCAGGTTCTCTGAGATCATGAATGGCAGTTTACCAATATTCCTCAAGAGAAAAATGCACAACTACTGTATCTTACCGGTACTTACTTGTGGGGAAAGAACGTGGAGGCTAACAAAGAGGGTTCAGCTTAAGTTAAGGACAACGCAGTGAGCTATGGAAAGAAAAATGATAGGTGTAACGTTAAGAGATCGGACGCGGACGGAGTGGGTGAGAGTACAAACGCTGGTTAATGACATTCTAGTTGAAATCAGGAGGAAGAAATGGGCTTGGCCAAGGCATGTAATGCGAAGGCAAGATAACCGCTGGTCCTTAAGGATAAGAGAGTGGATTCCAGAAGAAGGCAAGTGTAGCCGGGGGCGGCAGAAAGTTAGATGGTCGGATGAGAATAGTGAGTGAGTGAGTGAAAACTTTATTAGCTCTAGATTCGGATTGTGTTCGGCGGTTTTGAGATGGCTTCGTCCATCTTGCTCAAAGGTCGGTTGCCCTTAGTCCAGGGCTCCGCTGGATGCTGCTGCCAGTCTTGCTCGCCGAATCAGACCTTCTTGGTCGACCCGGCGATCGCTGGAGAGCACTCCCTCCCATTGCTCCGCACTCGGGTTTGTTATCACTGGTACCACGCTTATCCTCTGGCATGCCCACGTTATGTGGTACAGCGTGGGGGGTTCTTGGCACCAAGGGCATTTGTCATTGTATTGTGTTGGATATATTTTGTTGAGTACGTGTAGGTTCGGGTAGGAGCCCGTCTGTAGCTGCCTCCACGCGACAGAGTCCTCTCTGCTAAGGGAGTTGTCCGGTGGTGGATACCGCTTTCTGCAGCCCTTGTAATAATTTAGTATCGCCGAATAATCTTGGGGTACAGGTTCGTTCCCCTCGAGGTCGCCTACGTTGGATGCTCGGTAATAAGTGTACCCTCGAGCTATCCTGTCCGCCTCTTGGTTCCCTGTTACTCCCGTATGTCCCGGCGTCCATACTATTGTATGCCTGATTGGTTCTTCGTTTGTTTGTCATTGTGTTATGTGGCCCCCAGAGCGGAGTATGCGGAGCGCTCTGTGCCCTATTCTGCCGCGTAGGTAGTTGCGGCATGCTGCTTGTGAGTCTGTAAGGATTTTTAGAGACCGTTTAGACCGATAGCCCTCCGCTGCCGCTAGAGCGACGGCCGCTTCCTCAGCCTCGACTATCGTACAGTCTTGTAGTGATGCGCTGGTGATCTCGCGTAGGGTTGAGTCAATCACCGTTGTTACCGCATTGCTGTTGTGCTGCCCCGCTGTTCTGGTGTATGTGGCTGCGTCCACGTATACCGTCGTTTCTTGGGGTGCTAATGTCTTTTGTAGGTATTCAGCCCTTGCCTCTCTGCGTGCTTTGTGTAGGTTGGGATCCATGTTCCGGGGTATTGGCGTTACTTTTAGTGTGTTGCGATATTCGTCCGGAATTGTTTCTGTCCTCTGTATTTCTTGAATTTGATCGGCGCGGCCCAGTTTCTTTAGGAGCTCCCTGCCAGATAGGGTCTGTTGTAGTCTGCGCAGTTGGGAGACTAGTTGTGCCTCTCTCAATTCATCGAAAGTGTTGTGTAGTCCTAGGGCTAGGAGCTTTTCGGTTGAAGTGCTGTGAGGAAGGTGGAGTGCGGTTTTGTAGGCTTTGCGTAGAATCACGTCCGCCTGTTGTACCTCACTCTTGATGGGATTGTAGTAGGGGAGGCTGTATGTCACTCGGCTGACTACCAGGCTTCTGACCAACTTGAGTGTGTCCTCCTCTCGCATGCCATGACGTCTGTGTGAGATGCGCGTGATCATGCGGGCCACTTGTAGAGTGGATGCTTTGAGTAGGGCGAGAGTGTGAGTGCAGCGTTGGTTTGACTGTATCCACATCCCCAAGATTCTGATGAGTGTTTTTTCCGGTATCAACTTCCCCTCGAGGTAGACGTTCAACTTTAAGTCGTCGCTAGTGGGGACTGTGCGATTTTGTTTTCCTCTCCAAACTCTTAGGAGCTCTGATTTCTCGGTGGAGCATGCTAGCCCCCTTGCTCTGACGTAGTTCTCTACGCAGGTGGCTGCCTTTTGTAATTTCTCTTCTTTCTCTCCGAGCGAGCCTGTGTTGACCCAGATGGTGATGTCGTCGGCATACATGGCATGGTGTATGCCGTCGATTGCTTTTAACTGTTTTGCCAAGCCAATCATGGCTATGTTGAAGAGCGTAGGGGAGATGACCGATCCTTGAGGTGTTCCTTTATTTGGAGTAAGAAATTTGTCTGATCTGAGCTCCCCCAGGCCAATCGTTGCCGTTCTGTTTGAGAGGAAGGCTTTGACGTAGCCGTAGATTCTCCTTCCGCAGTTCAGGTCGTTCATGCCCGTAAGGATAGCCTCGTGACTGACATTGTCAAAAGCCCCCTTGATGTCCAATGCCAGTATTATGTTTTCTCCGCTCTTGGGGACGTCCCCAAGTACTTCTTCTTTGATTTGAAGTAGTACATCTTGGGTCGAGAGTTTTGCTCTGAAACCGAACATGCTGTGGGGATACAGTTCGTTGTCCTCCATGTACTGTTGTAATCTCAGCGTCACCACTCGTTCGTACAGTTTTCCTAGACACGATGTGAGCGAGATCGGTCTGAGGTTCTCAATTTGTAGTTTCTTGCCTGGTTTAGGAATCATGACAACCTCCGCATGCTTCCACTCCTCGGAGACGGTCTCCGCTTCCCAGTGTTTGTTGAGAAAGTCCGTTAATTCTGCGACTAGCTCATCACTGAGGTTGCGGATGAGTGCGTTATTGATCTTATCTGCACCCGCGGCCGTGTTTCTGGCTGTGTTTCGAATCGCTGCGTAGACCTCTTCTCGCGTGATGGGTCTGTCCAAGGTGTCGTTTTCACTTCCTCGATAGCGCTCTGCGTAAGCTGCTGGGTGTGTGTCCCCGAAGCACTTAACGCGTACTTTATCCAGGAGTGCTGAATCTGGTCCCTTGAACTGGTGGATTAACCGGTAGATGGCTTTGTTGTTTTCTGCCTTGGTTTTAGTTGGATCTATGAGAGAGTTGAGTATATGCCACGTCCTCGATGTGCTCAAAGTTCCGTTTAGGGAGTCACTGAATTGTTGCCAGTTTTGCCTTGCCAATTGCGCCGCGTACTCTTCTGCTTTCGCTGTGACTTCTGCGATCTTAAGTTTTAGTTTTCTGTTGTACTTTTGTTTCTTCCACCTCTTGGAGAGCCCGCGCCTAGCTTCCCACAGCTTGAGCAGCCTGGCGTCCACCTCGGGTGTCTGCGTCGTTCGCGCGATTTCTTTAGTGTACTTGCGCTGTTTTTCTTTCAGCATGTTTCCCCACTCTTCTATCGATTGGATCCCTTTCCCGGCGAGATTCCCGTCGCATGCCTCTCGAAAAGCGCTCCAATCCGTAATTTTTGCCGATCCTAGCTGGCGCTTTAGCCTGTCTGAGGTTACTTGTGTTTTAAGTATATAGTGGTCACTGCCCAGATTTTCTAACAGGTTCTCCCACACTGCCTGTTCCGCTCCCCGTATGAATGTGAGGTCGGGGCAGGTGTCGGTACTGACGCTGTTTCCGATTCTGGTTGGAGTGTCTGAGTCTGTGAGGAGGGTGCAGTCAGTGTTTTCTGCTGCCGCTGCTAGTGCTTAACCTTTTGGGTTAGCTGTTTGGTATCCCCAGCTTTTGTCCATGGCATTGAAGTCTCCTAGTATGATTAGCGTGTTGTTTTTTGCTAGTTTGCGTGCGCCATGGAAAAGTTCATAAAATTTTGCTTTCCTCTGTTTTGGAGGACTGTATGCGTTCACAAGGAAGATGCTGCCCCTCTTTCTTTTCTTCTTTGGTATAATTTCTACAATCACGTGTTCTACGTCGGTGTCGGCAATCTTGTCATGGTTTATGGCGATGAGCGCCTTACTGACTAGGGTTGCCGTTCTTCCTTTCTCTTGAGTCTCGTAGCACGTATATCCTGCGAGTGTTGGCGTAGTGCCCGTCTCTTGAAGCGCTATGATGTCGGGCGGTGCTTGTTGTGTATGAGAATAAGAAATTTGCAGAAATACGGTGGCCGCAACGTGCGGAGGACATGCTTAATTGGAGAGACATGTGAGAGGCCTTTGCCCTCCAGTGGGAGTAATCAGGCTAATGATGATGGTGGTGGTGGTGATGGACAGATGGATGGATGGATGGATGGATGGATGGATGGATGGATGGATGGATGGATGGATGGATGGATGGATGGATGGATGGACGGACGGACGGACGGACGGACGGACGGATGGACGGATGGACGGATGGATGGATGGATGGATGGATGGATGGATGGATGGATGGATGGATGGACGGACGGACGGACGGACGGACGGACGGACGGACGGACGGACGGACGGATGGACGGATGGACGGATGGACGGATGGACGGACGGACGGACGGACGGACGGACGGATGGATGGATGGATGGATGGATGGATGGATGGATGGATGGATGGATGGATGGATGGATGTATGGATGGATGGATGGATGGATCAATGCATGGATGGATTCATGGATGGATGCATGGATGGATGCATGGATGGATGCATGGAACCATGCATGTACGGATGCATGTATGGATGCATGGATCGATGCATGCATGGATGGATGCATGGATGGATGGATGGATGGATGGATGGATGGATGGATGGATGGATGGATGGACGGACGGACGGACGGACGGACGGACGGACGGACGGACGGACGGACGGACGGACGGATGGATGGATGGATGGATGGATGGATGGATGGATGGATGGATGGATGGATGGATGGATGGATGGATGGACGGACGGACGGACGGACGGACGGACGGACGGACGGACGGACGGACGGACGGACGGACGGACGAACGGACGGACGGACGGACGGACGGACGGACGGACGGGCGGACGGACGGACGGACGGATGGACGGATCGATCCATCGATCGATCGATCGATCGTCCCCTTTGAAACGGGGTGGTGCCCACTACCTTCCGTGCAAGGGCTTTTATGGTTAAGCGTTTTGGAAAAATGCCTTTAGGTCAAATCTCTTTCTGATTAAAGCTGTTAGTGCAAAGGGTTTTAGGTCAAAAGATGTTTTCGCATTTTAAGCATGTAAGGACCATTAGTTGCTACCTCAACTATCCATGCTAAGCCGTTCGCTATCTTTTTCTGTATATTTCTATAAGTGCGCCATTTTTTTATTCAGTTTTTAATCCTACACTTTTATCCATATGTCACCTCTCTCCAAACTTGTGATCGTTTTTGCTATCTTCTACCACAGATTCATTCACATGACCGCTCTTATCTCTAAACCCTAGGGCCTCACGGAGAATCACTGCGCCTGCACCGACATCCGGATAGACGCCAGTACAATCGAATATAAGACGTTCAATTGTTCCTACTGGGCAGAACATGTCGCCGAAAACAAGGAGTTGGCTTCCATCATTGTTGGCTTCCGTCATGAAATGTTTCTACAAACTTGCCAAGCACTGTACATGTGTCATCTTCTTTGTTAAGTTTCTTTTTGCAGCTTCGCTTTCTAAGACACCCTGATGTAGCTTCAGAGAGGAGGGCATTGCCTCTGGGTTATCATAGCACGATTCCTTCGTGATCGGCTGTCATTGTACGCAGCTGTTGGGTGCACTCCCAGACACCCTTCGAGCGTGTTCGGCTAAGGGCCTCGGTCTCTGGGGTGCCCTGGACTCAGCATGGCAAGCTCACCCAGAAACCAGCTACTATGTGAAAAAGAGGGGTGGTCATTAGGTGTCCAACTTTCGCCAGTTGCAAGCCAGAGAATGGATGGGAATCAAAGGTTCACAAACGAAAAAACACTTTATATACCAAAAACACGATACAGGGGAATTTCCAATCAACCGTCAAACACGTACAAAGTGATCAACAAAATAATGCAACCCATGCAAAGTAACGCTAGAAAGGGGTTACAATACAAGAGAAATCTTGCACCTAAAATACAGTATTACACGACCGAGGCTAACAGAACAGGAAAAATTTTGTTCACCGGGAACTGCGACAATTATGCGACGACCGGAGGATCATGACAGAGCCGTCCCGAAGACTGGCGCGCTCTACCTCGCTGTTTCATGGCTGAGTGACAGTGGTGTTCCCCTCCAGTCGTACGGTAGCGCTTTGGGAGAACGCCACTAGGCGCGATGAGAGCAGACGCACCTTACTTCGGCTCCCGCGATCTTCGCCCAGACCGCGGAAAATTTTGGCGGAACCCTGGATTATTAAGCTCCATCGTGTGCCGCAAGCCATCAGGACCAAGTTGAAACCAAGTTTGCTCAGGTGGGATCATATTTCGGCATTTTATGGCGATTATTGATTTCGCCCGAGCAGCTGTTGCACTAAGCCTAACGCGTTGCCGCTGCAACGGGAATCCCCGAGCCGCCGCCCAGCATGGCGACCTCCGCTCGTCGGGGATATGATCCGTTAACTGCGTCGTGGACTGAAATCGTCCCTATAGAACCTCTAGAAAACGGCCTGCCTGCAGAAGAAATTATTGATGAGCATCTTGCAGCCTGGATCACTCTTCGCAAAGGTGGCCACCGCTCCAAGCGAGACGCCGCCTCGAACGCTAACGTGACTGCAAGAAAACAGCTGCAGCCCGGCGGCGTCCGGTCATCACGTCCAGACAAACTTTCCTGGCGACCCAGTCGAACACCCAAATTCGACAAAGAAGACATCATTATTGTGGTCAAGCCACGCATATCCATCGACCTACGGGCAGCATTCCCACCGGGAGGACTTGGCCACGCCTTGACCGCCTATGTTGGCATCAACGCGGCTCAGCAGGCCTCGTTCGTGAACTGGCCCCTGTGGGACCAAAACCTCTTCATTTGCGCAACCCAAGACACCACCATCGCAAACAAATTGGCCAGGGAATTAATCCTCTCTTCCAGCAAAGGTCAGGTTCCCGTGCAAGGACAAGTAAAATTGAATGGTGAAGTGTGCTGTGACATTATTACCGTCAACGAGCGGGAGATCACGGCAGCGCTCGAAGGCAAGATTGTGTGGAGGGACGGGGACATTGCCTTCGTCTGAAAACTGGGCAAATCTTCGATAGCGCTCATCACCTTCGTCCGCTTTAACACGACTATCACACCGGTGCGAGAATAAAAGCGCACTATTCCCGCCTGCTACCGGTGTGGTACCATTGGCCATCGTGCGAACATTTGCCCCAGGCCAGTGGAAGAAAGGTGCGGCCATTGTGGACAGAATGCGGGGTCAACGGCTGAGCGTATGAACCCTCATGAGTGCAAGCCATCGTGCCTCGTGAGAGGGGAACCCCACCTTACGGGCTCTCAGGCATGCAAGGGCAAGTTCTGGCGTCTCCAGGCGACGCAGCGACCCCTGTAGTACGCCCGCCCAAGGACACTCCGGTGCGACGTCAAAAGTCGTCGCCGAGCACCGTGCCAGGAGGTGCTTCCGGCAGCCCAACTGCGGGATTGCGGCGAGAAGGCGGCGACGCCCGGCCCCCACCAGCCAACCCGAAGACGCCACAGCAGCCACCGAAGACGCCGCAGCAGCAAAACCGACAAACGTCAGATCAGGGCGCTCCGGCCTTCCAGCCTAAGGACTTCCTGGATCTCGGAGGGGCTACCCAGCAGAAGGCCTCCAAAAACTCACAGCGCAAGGTTGGTGGTCGACCAGGGGTCGTTTCTCAGTCTCCTCCTCCCCCTCCTCATCCCTCTCCCGAACTCATCGTGATGCGCCGCGAAATGGCGGCGCTACGCGAGCAAGTTAAACAGCTCGCGGCTGAAAACGAAATTCTCCGCAAAATCCACATCGTCGCCACTGGCACGCAAAGGTGCGCCCGCCTCCGAGAATCCGGAGCCCATGAGCGAAGGGTCTGTTCCCCAATCCAATGCAAGCCGTCTGGACGCTCTAGAAAACAGCGTAGCTGAAATTTATATTCAGCTTGGCGGTCTCGGCCAGCTAATTTCCGAAATTATCAACAAAACTATTGCTGAAACCACCCAGAAGATGGTCCTCGACGTCACAAGTAACGTTAAAACCTGTACCAACGATTGCAACCGCCTGGGGGTCGCCCAAGCCACAATAAAGACCGTCCATCAAAATTGAACCGCCACATTGATCTGAGCGAAATTAGCGAGGACCCCATCGAACCTTCTTTGGCTCATGGCGCCGGACAGGCTGCGATGGAGGCTGGCCCAGGTTACCGCGAAATTCATCATGGCACAGGGCACTAAGCGACCCCGCCGCCCCCCCCAAAAAAGCAGGCTTTTTCAGTTATTCAGTGGAATTGCAGAGGTCTCAAAGACCGAAAAAAACGAGCTCATCTTCGCCTCTATTTCGAGACGTTTAATCACCAACTGCGGTACTCGCCCTAAAGGAATCTGGGGCGGCAGTGAAGCTGTCGGGATATAATACGTATCAGCGTGACCCCTCCACCTGTCTGCTTGTCCACAAAAGCTACACAATGCAAGAGGTCGATCTCGAATTAAATCTTCCCTACTCGTATGTAATGGTCCCCGTCCTCCCCCTGAAAAGGACTGACTCCCCCGTACACATTTTTAATATTTACTCTGCCCCTAAACGTAAGAACATAAGTTTTTCCGACATCTTCAGTAAGGCACTGAAAGTGGCAGGGCGCTACCCCCTCTGATTTTGGGTGATTTCAACGCCCCCAATCGGGTGTGGGGTTATCGCAAGGAGGAAACGCTTGGCAGAAAGCTGACGGAGCTTATCTCAATGCTGGGCATCACCCTCCAAACCGACCCTGCATTCCCAACCAGAGTGGGTAACTCCGTCAATCGGGACACGTGCCCCGATCTTACCCTCACTCTGAACATTCAACACGCAGAATGGATCAACACCGAGGACACCCTCGGCCGCGACCACTGCCTCATCAACATCATTCTCTACACCCGTCCCCTCAAGCGACCCCTAAGCCAGGCACGACTCCCAGACTGGATGGCTTTCCGGCAGTCCTTGCTCCCGTACAGTCTGGTACAAAACGGCTATTCCTCTTGGGCCCACACCCCTATACAAAACGTTCGCAAACTTGACAAGCAAATTCAGCTTACAGATAGGGTGACAGATATGGATAACTATCTCCTTCATCTCTGGGAGGCGCATCGCAGTCTCACAAAGAGATGGCGTCGCCAGAAACACAATCGGAAGCTCTAACTTTGAATTCTCGATATCACCCAGCAGGCGGCGGACTACGCTGCCCAGCTTGCCGACTCCAACTGGGTGGATCGCTGCAATCTGGCCGCTAGACAAATGTCTAGTCGCAACACATGGAGACTTTTCCGTAGTCTGATCGATCCCACCCAAACACGCACCGCAACCCAAAAACACCTACAAAGAGCTATTCACAACTTTAAGGGCAATACGGACCAACTGGCAGAGACATTGCGGGATCGATATCTGTGCCAGACACAAGACCCCCCGGGGGTCGGAGCATCTCTATGCAGGCAGAGAAAATCCTGATCTCGATCGGCGATTTCAACTCCATGACCTACGGGCGGCTCTTGCCAAAATGAAACAAGTCACGGCTCCGGGTCGGGACAAGGTAACGGTCAAACTTTTGGCCAACCTACCGGCTCCCGCGTGCGAAGCACTCTTTGAATACATAAATGCCGTCTGGGAAGGGTACCATCCTTTACCCATAGAGTGGAAAACTGTGCTTATCACCTTCATCCCGAAGGCCTGTAAACCAATCAATACAGACAACCTCCGACCCATTTCCTTAACATCTTGTGTGGACAAACTCATGGAAACTATGAAGTTCGCAGTGCTGTACATCGGTTGCCTCATCCGGTTCGCGTTAGTGGAATGCCCATTACGTTCTTTCTTGGGCCCTCCGCACAATCGCAGAGAGGGAGTTGAGCTCAACCCACCGGGATACGGAGGGCGCCGGATAGCGGAGGATTACGGGAAAGGTCAAACTCCCGACAGGGACTGATTCATTAGGTCGCATCCTGTGTGCACATGCTTGCGGCGAGGCGGACCCGCGTCACAGTGCATGGCTTTTGTCCAATGTCTGCAGCGGCGTACGTTGACAGCTTGAAGCGCAGTCGACAGGATATTGCCCCGCTAGCTGCAGGCATGAGGAGCAACGATGCGGAACAGATGGGTTGAAGTGACTTTCCTTGAACTTGGGTCAACCGGACGTTGGGAAAGTGAAAGTGTTCGCGAAGCTCGCCGCAGGAAAGCATTATTCTCCAAAATCGTGATGGTAGAAAGTGTACATATGTGTACAGTGTATGCCGCGATGAGTCACCTTCTTTCCCCAATCTGATTAGTTGTGTTGTCCTTTCCCAATTGTTGATTGGAGATGTTTTCCTTTCCCCAATAATTTATTGGGTGGATGTTTCTGCAGTTACCTGATTGGTTATTCTCCCCACCGAGGGCAGGGACATAGGGTGTAAAACCAGCTGTTTCGGCAGGAGCAAGGGCTGATTTCGTCACGTCGAGTCAGTCAAGTGTAGATGTGTTTTCTCCTTGCTTGTATCTTCCTTTGCGTATTAACCTCTCCAGTCAGGATATCAACTGGCGCAGTCGAGACAGGATTTGCTGCGTCTTTCTGCTCGAGGTATCTGACGGAGGGCCGGGAGATCAAGTCGGTGGACAAGCTGCAGAGCGGTACATCCTAAAGAAGGAACGTGAGTCAGCGTCATAGAGTGACGCTGGAAGCTTCGGAGGCTGTTGGTCAATGTCAACGGGACGTAGGAAGCTCAAGTCAGCGAGGAGCTAAAGGAGCCAGGCGACCGACATGTCATGGAGGTGCCAAGTCCGTGACCAGCGGAAGGAACCAGGCGTCCACGTTGAGGTTCAAGACAAGAACCAGGCGACCAGCGAGTCAAACGAGGCACACGTGAGCAAGCTGCTGAATGAACCGGGCTGTCGCATCGAGAAACTTCAATCTGCAAGGCGGCATAATCAGGGAGGTTCAAGTCAGCGAGCTGCCGTAAGAGCCGGGGCTCAACTCATACGCATCGAGGAGCCCGCTGTCGTTCGGGGCGACGAGATTATCGTGGCAGAGGAAAGCAATCAGCGAGGTAGGAGACCTTTCTGCTTTCTCCGAATTCACCATGTCAATGTAGTGTTTCCGTGCTATAAGTGATAGCACGGAACAGGGAGATGGCTGCCGTACGGTATAATCGAGAGGGCATTATGCGACGCGTGGAGGTGGAGCAGAAGGCAGAACAGCTGCTTGAAATTGGCAAGTTGAAACTCGAAATTGAGCGAGAAAAGATAAAGCTTCCACAGATGCAATCTAAATTAAACCAGGGAACGAAAGCTTATAGAGAGATGTTATTTGCAGCAGTTCAATGTTTTGACTGCATGAAACTTGGGCATTTCATGACTGACTGTCCGAACTCAAAGCAAAAACAGGATGTTCCCGTGGTGAGAATGACGTGTGTGCCAATGGCTATAGCTGTGAAAGCTGCAGTGGTTAGTCAGCAGTGCCCAACAGTATGTGCTGTGCCAGGAGAGATGGCTGAGGGCATAGGGGCGTTAGTCACGCCTGTGAAGCGCTGCTTGTCAGAGCAAGCTGAGATAGAGCAGACCCAGGAGGCACATGAGTGTATTGTTTGTGAACAGGAGTTCAGCATTGGTCCAGAACAGGTTGGCGCAAACTCTGGGGCAGCTGTAACGCTCGACGAAGAGGTAAAGCAGGCGCGAATAGCGGGAACGCTCTTTAAAGGCGAAGGTAAGCTGACTGCCAAAGATGAATTGGTAAGCCAGCCGGAGCGGACACTCTGCGCACTGACAGCAGATGCTATAGCTGAAGGTATAGGAAAGTTGGCAACACCTGAGACACACTCCCTGCGAGAGCAGCCAGAAAGGGAGCAGATATATGTATCAAATGAGAGAGCATATTTTGAAGACGATTTCAAAACTGCGCATTAGTCTGTTCGAGACAAACCTGAGGCTCTGGTGGAGCTTGAGGCAGATCCGGAAACTGCCATTGTTACTGCAGATGATCATAGGCTAACCAGGAAAGATGAGCCTGCATTTTATGCCGAGGATGTAAGAAATGCGCATTTGATCGCCGTAACGGTGTTCGAGGCAGATAGAGAACTGCAGCATTTGAATAATGCACCCATCTCTATGTTTCGACATGGAGCAACATGCTTCATTGTCAGCAGTGCGGAAGGAAGCTGGCGAAGGAAATATTGAGAAGAGAATGAACGAGGGCATGCTTTTCCTTGAAGACAACATCAGCGGGCAGCCTTACAAAGAGCTAGCGCTATGCAAAGCTGCACGTGAGATAGCCGATGACAGGCGTAAACCTAATTTCAAGGTCAAAGGGGTGATCGCAAACGCGACGGCAGCAGTTTTCTTAGAGTGCATAGAGCAGGTGACCTCTGTCAATCTTCAGGAAAGTGACAATGTAGACCGAATAGCAGCGGCAGCCTTTGCAACCAGCGCTGTGCCGTATTCTACGGAATTTTGGTCGAATCTTCTGGACAAAGCCCGAAAGAAACAAGTTTTGTTTCGAGATCTAGGCTGCTAGAAGTTGTTTCTGCCAGTTTGGGGCACGGATCTGACATGGTGGGTTCTGGAATGTGCAGACTGGTTTCCAGCCTTGTGTGTGCGGGTTGAAATAACCGCTGTGTGCGCGCATGTGTCTGTGCTGGTGTACTGACTGCACAGCCGGCGCACGTGTGCGTGTGTGCGTATGTAGTTTTGTTGTCGGACACCGTGGCTAAACTGTAATGTCCCACTGACAAGTGCCCGTGTGACATTCTTGGTTGGGAGGAGTGAAGTTCGCGCTGCTGTACATCGGTTGCCGCATCCGGTTCGCGTTACCGGAATGCCCATTACGTTCTTTCTTCGGCCCTCCGCACAATCGCAAAGAAGGGGTTGAGCTCAACCCAGCGGGATACGGGGGCGCCGGATAGCGGAGGATTACGGGAAAGGTCAAACTCCCGACAGGGACAGATTCATTAGGTCGCATCCTGTCTGCACGTGCTTGCGGCAAGGCGGACCCGCGTCACAGTGCGTGCCTTTTGTCCAATGTCTGCAGCGGCGTACCTTGACAGCTTGAAACGCGGTCAACAGGATACTGCCACGTTAGCTGCAGGCATGAGGAGCGAGGATGCGGAACAGATGGGTTGAAGTGACTTTCCTTCTCAACCGGACGCTGAGAAAGTGAGAGTGTTCGCGAAGCTCGCAGCAGGAAAGCATTATTCTCCAAAATCGTGATGGTAGAAAGTGTACATATGTGTACAGTGTATGCCGCGATGCGTTACCTTCTTTCCCCAATCATTGATTGGTTGTGTTGTCCTTTCCCAATTGTTGATTGGAGATGTTTTCCTTTCCCCAATAATTTATTGGCGGATGTTTCTGCAGTTACCTGACTGGTTATTCTCCCCACCGAGGGCGGGGATTTTATGATTTAAAACCAGCTGTTTCAGCAGGACCGAGGGCTGGTTTCGTCAAGTCGAGTCAGTCAAGTGTAAATATGTTTTCTCCTTGCTTGTATCTTCCTTCCTGCTTTTAATTGTTATAAAAGGTTAAACTCTCCAGAAGTGTCCTCTTGCAATGTGATTGAGCAATTCGAATCAGCAAGACGTCAAGCATCCTACAACAATTATCAACCCAATTCCCTCTACCAGATCTCAAGAGGCGATATCAACTCTATGGTTCGAGATCGACTCTCAGAATACTTAGAAAATCGCAACACCTTCGCGGATACCATGATCGGTTTTAAGCCGCGTAGGTCATCTCAAGACATACTCCTCCAACTAAAACATGAAGTGCTTACTCCTGTCGAGTGCCCCCATAACGACAAGATAGTCCTGGCCTTGGACCTTAAAGGAGCATTTCACAATGTTAAGCACAGCGTCATTCTCTCCCACCTGAGCGAGACTGACTGCGGCACTAACACCTTGAATTATATTAAACATTTTCTCACGGATAGGCAGGCCTTCGTCCGCATCCAGGACGAAGAGCATGGCCCGTACAGTATGGGCAGCAGGGGTACACTACAAGGCGCTGTACTGTCCCCTCTGCTCTTTAACTTAGCAATGCTTCATCTACCCTCTCAATTGGCCGATGTCGAAGGCATCCAGCATGCCCTGTATGCCGACGACATCACTATTTGGGCCACCCAAGTTATTGTGGGTCACATGGAGCAGCCGCTGACATAGTAGACAACTATGCCGCGTCCTGCGGCCTCCAGTGCTGCCCACAGAAATCAGAAGTCGTGCATATTCGGCCATCGCCGAAGTGTGCAATCCCCATTTCCCTCTCCCTCGCCAGCGGCCCCATCCGTGAGGCATTGGAGATCAGAGTTCTCTGGCTCTTTATTAGTAGAACACGTCGCGCAGACACAACACTGGCCAAGCTGCGTAAAGCTGGAGACCAGGTGGGCCGCATGGTCCGTCGGGTCTCCAACAAACGCGGAGGTCTACGAAGCAAACATGCGTTGCGACTCGCACATGCTTTCATTACGAGTCGAATACTCTATTCGACCCCCTACCTTCACTTACGCAAGCAGGACGAAGATGTCTTGGAGGTCACCCTCCGTAAGATCATCAAAAGGGCACTCGACCTTCCGAGCTCCACCTCCAACGCGAGGCTCCTCGCGCTGGGAGTGGTGAACACCTATCAGGAGCTGCAAGGAGCGCACCTCACCAACCAATATACGCGTCTTGCCCAGACCGTGTCCGGTCGTCGCCTTTTGGACCGACTACACATTCAACACAACCATCACACCGAGGAAAGTGCCCGAAATGTGGAGACGCGCCATCCACGTTCGACCCCTTCCTACGAAAATGTCCAAAGAAGACCATAATGGCCGGCGGCAGGCGCGGGCGGATGCCCTCCACCGCCATTATGGCAACAAACACGGTGTATTTTATACGTACGTGGCCGGCCCGTACCGCTCTAGGGGGGGATGGTACACGGCCGCGGTCATACACCAGCAAATACAGGTGGCCGGGCTCACTTTCAAAGCTCCCAGCTCACCTCACGCTGAGGAGGTAGCCATCGCCTTGGCGGCCTCTCACCCTCAGGCTCAATATATCCTATCAGACTCGCAAGGAGCTTGTCGAAATTACGAGCTGGATTGGGTCTCCCTCACAGCTTATCGAATACTTCGCAACGCAGCACGGGACCGAGATCCTACGCTCCGCTACTTAGTCTGGACTCCGGGCCACCAAGGCCTACCAGGTAACGAGGCTGCAGACGCAGCCGCCCGCGAACTCACTTCCCGGGCCCCAGGCGATGACCTTACCGATTCGGATCTGGACAACGAACCCCTTTTAAAATTTGAAGATATAGTCAATCACTACCAAGACTCCAACCGCAAGTACCCGACCCCCCTCACGGGGCTGGGAAAAGCAGGTGAGCGTCTTCTGATAAGACTTTTTACAAATACATTGCTGTGCCCGGCAGTCATGAAACACTTCGACCCCTCCTTTTCTGGCCTTTGCTCATACTGTATGGAGATGGCTGACACCTACCATAAGGTGTGGGCATGCCGGAAAAACCCTTCCCTCACCCCCCCCCCCCCCCCCCCCCAACCCAACCCAACCCGAGAGGACTGGGAGGCGGCCCTGCTCGGCTGCCACGACCTTCCGGCCCGACAGGCCATGGTCCGGCGTACCCGAGCGGCGGAAGAGTAAAATGGGGTCCCGGAATAGGGACCCCACCTAGTATTCTGAAGGGGGTGGCGCACTACGGGCCATCTCCCAAACTACCTCTCTATGTGTAACTTGTAATAAATGCTTTTCACCACCACCACCGGCAGCGCTTTTGCGAAGCTCCAACTAGAGCATCGGCTGACGCCGTTAAACGTCATACATAATGACGCGCCATGTCTGTCGTAGAGAGTGGCTTCCAAGAAACTCGAGTCGCTTCTTTGCGACCCGGCGTTAGTGGAGATGACATCACTCAGCACACTCGAGGTTACGCGCTCTCCGTTGACAACAAGTGAAGTTTTCTCGAAGTTTCTCGAATCGTCGACGACGCGCAGGGGTGATTCCTTCCTTCCGCGCCGGCTTTCCAAATGTGCGCAAATTGTTGTGACATCTGCGTTTTTTAATGTCAATATAAATCTAAAGCCAGCTTCTTTTCAAATGAATTAATCTAGTTTCTACGTTCTGCGTTTCCCTGTCGCTTAAAGCGCCTTATTTCTCCGTCCCTGTTTCCTGCGTACTTGCTGGTTACCTTCCTAGTCTTTTCCCGCCACTGTAAGCCAGCGCCTCCGTAGCAGCGGCCAGCGCTGCTACGCTTGCCGTGCCGAAATACGTTGAACAAGTATATAGGAACATCAACTGGTGAGGTTGGTTTCAGCCCATTGGTCCGTTTGCGACTTCAAACAGAGATTGAGAGCTTACCTGCGGATCAATCAAAAGTGTGCAGCCTAATTGTTGACGAGATGCACATAAAGCAAAAGCTGGAATATAATAAGCAGCGAGCCGCTTTTATAGGCGATGTTAACATGAGCCCTGCTTTAGCACACCTGGTGCCTAGTGATCGAGATGATTACCTCGCAAACTCGCTGCTATGCTTTCTTATTTGTGGCCTGGCTGCACGTTTTAAGATACCGGTTGGGTATTTTTTCACCAAGTGCTGCACAGGACCTGACCTTGCTGCAACCATCATCCATGTTGTAAAAAAGACTGAACTATTGCGTTTCGAAATTGTCCGCCTTGTGACTGATAATCACAAAACAAATGTCTCGGCAATGAAACTTTTGTGTAAGGGACAGCAAAGCACATAAGCACCACATCCAGCAAATTCTTCCAGACGCCTTTTCATGGCATTTGATCAGTTCCACATCTTGAAAAATGTGAGGTCTCAGTTTCTTGCGAAGTGCATGGGTGGACACAAAGAGATCTCATCAGCTCCCTTAAAGGAGCTCTACAAGATGCAGAAGGGATCAACAGTGAAACCAATAAGGTTTCTGACCCTCAAACATTTGTACCCCACAAATATAGAAAAAATGAGCGTCAGACATGCCGTACAGATCTTTTCGCCCCCTGTCACAGCTGCACTGCAATACATGAAGGATCAGGCAGGCCACACTTGCGACATTGAGTTCGCAACAGTTGGCCCAACTGTGGAATTTATGGTTGCGATGCACAAGTGGTTTGTTCTAATGGATGTTAGTAACACGCAGCAACATATCCATAAGAATGATCCTGACACTCGGCACTTCACTGATCCAAATGACTCTAGGTTGGAATGGCTGGAGAAAACCTTCCTGGACTATCTGAAAAGGCTAAAGGATGAAAGTCACCCTGATAGGTTCTTGAGCAAAGAGACTTACAACGCACTGGTGCTTACCACAACCTCAAATGCCATGTGCATCAGGTCTCTGCTCAATGAAAAAAATTCATCTTTGTGCTAACACGAAAATTCTCTAGTGACCCAATTGAGGCACTATTTGGATTTCTTCGGAGAACAGCAGGGTGCAACGATGCTATGGACGAAAGAAGTGCGGTATCTGGCCTTGACAAAATATTGAAGAGCGGCATCGTTTCTTCATCATTGCAAAGCAATGTAAATGCTTCAACATCATTCTGTGCTGCCACAGCAATTTCAAGCCCCAGCACCCTGAACGCTAACCACCCAGACAAGAAATTTTTTCTACTGGAAGCAGAAAATAGGCTGCGAGAGGTGTGTGTTAGGAAGAATCAATGGCTTCCCAATCCAGAGATTGACAGCTTAGCTCTGATAGAAGGATATTTGGCCCGTGTTGTGGCAGAGGACGATCACTGAGGACGATCCGGGCGCGCACAACACGCACTTCACTGACTGCAAATTTGTGCATTTCCAGATTGCCGACTTTCATAAGGACTCCGCCCCCTAAAATTGGCGCGAAGGCACGTGTCGACGTCGGTGTCACCCAGGAAAGACGGCGCTGTCATTCCGGAACCGGAACTTGATGCAACGACCCAGCGAAGCGTATAAAGTCGTCGCCAAGGGAGTTAGCGGCCACTGCTGAGGACGATCCGGGCGCGCACAACACGCACTTCACTGACTGCAAATTTGTGCATTTCCAGATTGCCGACTTTCCTAAGGACTCCGCCCCCTGAAATTGGCGCGAAGGCACGTGTCGACGTCGGTGTCACCCAGGAAAGACGGCGCTGTCATTCCGGAACCGGAACTTGATGCAACGACCCAGCGAAGCGTATAAAGTCGTCGCCAAGGGAGTGAGCGGCCACTGCTGAGGACGATCCGGGCGCGCACAACACGCACTTCACTGACTGCAAATTTGTGCATTTCCAGGTGTGTTACCTTTTTGCTAAGTCTTGTAGCTTTGTATTGCGTGCCTGGGTCGTCCATCAGCAATGGGGGATGATGAATTGGATGCTGCTGTGTCGAAGCAACCCGAGACTGGGAAGCTGTTTGAAAAGTACCCTACCACTGTCAAGGAAATAGCAGCATTACTCGTCAAGCTCAACAGCAGGGTTGAAGCGATGGAGACAAACATAACTAGAGATCTAAGCACCCTTACACAATCTGTCTCATTTATGAGCGAAGGCTTCGAGGAATTTAAGGTAGCTACCGCGAAACACGAGAAAGAAATAACTCTGCTTAAGACTGAGCAAGAGCTTCTGAAGAGAGAAAATCTCTTCCTGCAGAAGGAGCTGACAAAAGCTCGAACTGAGCTGACAGAAATTCAGCAGTACAGTCGAAGACAAAACCTAGAACTGAAAGGCAAACCCGAGTCTTCCGAAGAATGCCTGCCTAGCATTGTTTCCGCTCTCGGAGCTAAAGTCGGTGTCCATAACGAAAGAAGACATCGACGTGGTTCATCGTGTTCCGTCCAAAAATAAGCCACACAATATCATTGTCAAATTCGCCTTGTGCAGCAAGCGTGATGAAGTGCTGAATGCCACAAGAAAGCAGCGCCTAATTACTTCAGATGTAGGCTTGGCCGGCACAACATCTGTGTTCGTAAATGAACATCTCTGCCCCGAGAATAAGGTGTTGCTTTCAAAGGCTATCGCCGCAAAGAAAGAACACAACTGGAAGTATGCCTGGGTTTCTAGAGGTAAAATTCTGATGAGAAAGACAGATAGCTCAGCGATATACCACATCGTAACGGCAACTGACCTTGACAAGATAGATTAATCCCGGCAACCGACCTTGACAAGATAGCTTAAAGATCTTGAAATGATCACGGCTGATCAAGTTGATAACTTCTGTGACTTGAACTGTACTCGCTCTGTACTGCACTGCAATATCAGGAGTATATCGAAAAATTTTAACTTTATTTGCTCGTTTCTAGCTGAACACAAAAATACATATGATGTAATTGCAGTCTCAGAAACTTGGCTATTTCCAAATTAATGTCTTAATATACCGAACTACGTTTTTCTGTCACGCCCTCGTTGTGCCAGAAATAGGGGTGGTGGCGTTGGCCTTTACATTAAAAACTCTCTAAGTTTTAAAGAATGCCCTCATATTGTTAACGGAACCAACGATGCCACAGAGGCAATGTTCGTGGAAATTGACAGCGTTTTGATTGGAGTTGTTTACCGAGCACCGCTTAATACTCGTAACATCTTCTTAAGTGACCTTGAAACTATATTCGCTAACATAACTAAGTGCTCAAAAGACGCTATTATTACCGGGGATATGAACATTGACACATTGGGTGCAGATCATAGCGACTATTCTAATCTTCTCTCTTCATTCGGTTTCTATAACTATATTACATCCCCCACGCGCATTACGAGCAACACTTCGACATGTTTGGATCACATCCTGTGTAACTTTCAACCCACTCATAGTCTCGCTGGAGTGTTCAATACTGCGCTTACAGATAATCTACCTGTGGCACTGTTGTACGGCTTAAATATTCCAGGCCGCCCCGAACCATCTGTCAAATTATTTACCCGGATTGACCACGAAAAATTTTCTTGGTTAATTTCACGTGTTAGCTTTGACTATTTTGAACCCTTAAATCCTAACGAGCACTGCCGACGCCTCATAGAAGAAATAAATATGTTAATAAATGAATGCAAGGTTACTAAAAGAGTGAACTATTTCACGGTGCCAATTTGCCCTTGGATGACTTCTTCTGTGCTTGATGTGATAAAGCAACGCGAGTATTGGCATACCAAAATGAAACAGAACAGGGGCAATGATTATTACGCAGCTCAATATAGATCTCACAGGAATAAAGCCCTTGCGTTGATGCGTCGACAGAAAAGACATTATTATCACTTAAAAATTAATGCTAATGCTAGCAATACCAAGAAACTATGGGAAATTCTAAATTCTATCATTCAGCCAGCAGGAGTAAAAAGGGTACTACCCTCAAAAGACTTGTCCCCGAGTGCATCACACAGGATAGATGAATTTAACGGGCATTTTTGCTCCATAGCTCAAAATGTGATCCCCAAAGCGCAAAGCGGGGAGCCCCTTTTTCTTCCTCCATGGCAGGAATCCAGCTTCAGATATGATGACATAACCTGTCGAGAACTTATATCAGTGGATAGGCAACTGGAGACGGGAAAAGCGCGGGGACTAGATGGAATTCCTGTGTCGTTATTGAAAAACAATATTGAAGTTCTAGCGCCTACTTTGGTTTCTTTGTTTAATAAGTCCTTTTATAGCGCCACATATCCGGATGCACTGAAGGTAGCAAAAGTAGTCCCGGTATACAAAAATGGAAACCCTGATAATCTAAGCAATTACCGACCAATTTCTGTCTTAAGTTGTTTTAACACACTTTTCGAGAAACTGCTTGCCAAACGTATTAAGAACTTTTTGAAGAAGTATGCCATTCTTAGCACTGATCAACATGGCTTTCAAGAGTCAAGATCTACTACTACTGCAATCTTATCCCTATCCGAAGTCGTAAATGACGCACTTAACAGAAATTTTGTAGCAGTAGGCGTGTTCCTAGACATAAAAAAAGCTTTCGATACCGTGGATCATGATATTCTGTCCAAAAAACTTGAAAGACTTGGTTTTAGAGGTTTGGCGTTGCAGTTCCTTAGAAGTTATTTATCCGATCGTTCCCAACGGGTCCAAATTGACGGCAATGTTTCAGATTTGCTAACAGTGCCCATGGGTATTCCACAAGGTTCGGTTCTGGGACCTATTCTTTTTTCTCTTTACGTGAATGACCTTCCTGTATATGCAGAGAAATCACATGTCATTATGTATGCAGACGACACCGCTATGGTAGTTACTGCCAAATCTATAGAGGATGGTATAGCCGTGCTTAATAAAGAACTTCAATGCATTAAAACCTGGTTCCAATCTAACCGTCTATCCCTGAACACTGAAAAAAGAAATATATTACTTTCAAATCACCGCATAAGTCTGCGTGCATGTCACCCTGCAGCTTGCATATTGGAGCTGATGAGTTGCAGCAAGTTGACGCAATCACATACTTGGGAGTGATTGTGGATAAAGATTTCAACTGGCATCAGCACATTGATGCCCTGTGTAAAATAAAAAACTGTCGTACTCTTGTTATACATTAGCGAAAGCATCTAAACATTTTCAGACTAATACGCTAAAAACATTATATTTCAGTTTGTTTCAGTCGCAGCTAACGTACTGTATTGAGGCCTGGGGCCTTACGTATCCATCGTATATTGAACCCGTGGTAAGGCTGCAAAAAAGGGCTCTTAGAATGATCAATTTTGTTGCACCTAGAACTCCATCACTGCCTTTATTTAAACAAAATAACATTATGCCACTAACTAACCTAAGAAACTATCGTTTAGCAATTTTTGTAAAAAATGTTATCTGCAACCCTAGCACCTTTCCTTTAGTTTCATACAAGGCTCCACCGTCCAGTTCTCGCTCAGCCTCTCATGGAAAGTTCTTGCTTCCAACATCTAACAATCATTATGGTCATCGATGGCTCCGTTTTTCTGGTGTCAAAATCTGGAATGCTATCCCATGGTCAGTCATATCTTCACCTAGTACATTTAGAGCACTGAAGAATTTTTTCCTTCAAACAGAAGCGTCTCAGTGAAGCGACACTGTATGCGTCTGTGGCGTGGCATAATACTACAAATCTATTGAACGTGGCAATCTGAATGTAGAATGACATTTATTTTTTATTTGGTTATTTGAATGTCATACGACAGTGTTTCAGTCTGTATTTTGTATTGTATTTTGTATTGTATTTTGCATTGCAATTGTTTCATTCTACACCGACAAATGTGTGCGTGTTTTTTTTTGTTTTTTTTTGTTTTTTTTTCTTCCTCCTGAATCGTCAGTAGACTTATTTGTATTCATTTTGGGATCCACGACTAGCCTCTGGCTAAGGATCCTTGAGTGTCTTCATGTAATTACATGTGTACTTTGAAATAAAAAGAAAGAAAGAAAGAAAAAAAAAGAAAGAGAAGCTGTGCTGCGAAGGCTGCAATGAAATTGTTGAGAAGCCTAAATGAAATGCTCCTGTGGATGGCCTCATTGCTTACCAAGAGAGGGGAGGACTGAAGTACCCGACCAAAGAGCTAGTTTCTGTTTTGGTAAGCCTCAAGAGGTTTGTGGACATTGTGCTTGATTACAGGAAAGCAATTGAAAAACCTTCCAATCTTGAAATGCAAGAACGAAGACATGGCTCACAGAAAACAGTTTTTACTGCTTTTATGCCGCAAGTTTATTAAGCCGCTGCTGAGCAATCACGCCGTGAACATCACAGACAAGAACTCTGTGGCAAAAATGTACGCGAAAAAGCCATTGTCGCGTAAGGTGCTCAAACTGCAAGGAGTGGACGTCGTGTTGCTTTTGTCATTTCTTATGTTATGTCATTTTGTCAACTGTGCCGAAAATATAATCTCCCTGCCTTTTATTTGTGTCGTCATCATTTGTCATTCATGAAGCTGAGAAACATAAAAGCATTCATTGCTCAGGATAGAGTGGGATATACTAAACGAAAGCGCACTGCATAGGTTTTTGTGAAAAACAACGGCAGAGCTAGTAAATGAGCCAGTTTAAACCCAGTCGTAAAATCTGCCTGCTTGCGACATATAAGAGTAATGCAAAGTTTTTGTATTCGATAAACCAAAACGTAGCGTGGGAATTCAGCCTATTCAGTAACCTGCACAGCAAGCGTGCAGCGCGGGTGCTGGGCCGGTCATCCAGGGGTTGGCCGGCGATAGTGTCAGCTGGTGGCGCCGCTCTGCGGCAACGGTGCGAAGCGCGGCGTCCCGCGAGCTCTCATTGTTCGGCGCACGATCTGACCGGCATCTAAAAATAGAGGAGGCGCTGTGTGAGCCAACCCTCTACAAAAAGAAATTTAACGAAGAAGATGACACATGTGCAGTGTGTGGTAGATCTGTAGAAACAATTGAACACCTCATAATCAAATGTGATGGTATCCATCCGGATGTCGATGCAGGCACAGTCACTCTTTCTGGGGCCCTAGGGTTTAAAGATAACAATGGTCATGTAAATAAATCTGCAATGGAAGTCAGCAAAAAGCGATTGGAGGATTGGTGGCTGAAAAGCAGAGATGTGGCATAAGGTTAGAATTGTAGGAAACCGTAGGCAAAGGTGATGGAGAATCTTAATCAGAATGGCCAACACAGTAAACAAAAAAATAATAAAGAAAGAAAAGCTGAGCATGGTGGCAATTGCCACCACCCCGTTTCAAAGGGGGCGCTCCTATCCATCCATCCATCCATCCTCTTTCCGTATAAATATTTAAATAGCTTAGCTGCCCAATTGTTATCATCCGTTTTCCTCAGGCGTTCTTCATATAACACTTTAATCTAGTGATCCCGTGCTTCGAGATTGAAAGGTTGGGGTTGTCGCAAGCTACAGGCGGGGTTAGCCTTGCGGATGCTGCCGGCAATTGCGCCCCCGTAGTGACACTTAAATGGTGAACATGGTCCCCAAATCAGGCACATACCTGACACCTGACTGATTAACATAGCTCTAAACACAATCACATATAGTAGTGAATAGCAACTCCTACCATCGCCATCTGGAGTCGAAATCCGATTCCTGGAGGAACTTTAAATAAGGGCGTTAAGTCTCCTTTCTACACGAATTCTTTCCGCGCTGGTAGACAATCTCCTGATGGGAACTGTGAGGGGCTCCTGTATTCTTGAGGGAAGCTAACAACACACACCTTTCCGCGTTGTACACTGGACAGCCCCTAAGCTGATATTTGATATCACCCAAACACCGCATGTGGAGCACTTCCGACACAATGCCAGACCCGTCTTATATATCCAAGCAGGGGTATGAGCAGAATCCGTGCGAATGCAACGTAGTAATGTGAGCTCGGAGCTCCTTGGGTACACATGGCTTGTTGGATGAACTCCACAGGGTTCTAAAATGGCTGAGCACCGTTTCTCTGAAGACCCTCTTGGCATCTTGAGGGACCTTTCCTGATGGATTACCTGGCAACGCTGTGCGGGGGAGACTACCCACCATATGTGAGGGCACCCATTGGAATCGCATGACGAAGCCTCTGCTGTGCAGATTATGCACCACGCGTAGAGAGCTAAGACACAAAGCATCAAATGGGAGCCCGCGCTCTAACCTTTGAAGGGCAGATTTTGAGTCCGTCAGGATCAACAGGTTCAGCCGGACAAGACCCTAGCTCGCGTAAAGCCGCCTCAAGTGCAACACTTTCGGCCGTTGTGGAGGGCACCACTTCAGTAAAGCGTACAGACAAATCAGTGTTCAAAGAGAGATAAAATGTGAAAAGCTGCTTCGCTAGCTCCTCTGGCCTTATCCACAGAGCCATCAATGAAAATTAGAAGATGACGGACATGCTCTGTTCCTAGATGTTCGAGCAGGAGAGAACGCGTTGCCGCCAAAGGAGAACTGCCCAGCCCATGTCCCCTCCTAGTGCCTCGCTTGTGGTCTTGCCCAAGGCACCTAGTGCTCATCTTCCAAGAGCTGATTTATTTCCGGTCTAGACTGAGCTGCTGCCCTTTATCGCACAACCGCATTCCCGGAAGTAAGCCTTGGCATCATTATTTTTTTCCAAACACCTGTCAGTGCTTCATACTTGTCGTACCCCCACAATGCTTTATGTTTCATTATCACTGCATCCCTTTGCCCTAACAGTCCGGGCTCTTCCATAAATATCTGTCCTTCAATTTATACCGCGAGATATTTGTGTTCTGCAACTCTGGGCATTTCATAGCTTTGTGCTGTAAGGGAAAGACCAGTTGTGACGTTACTTTACCACGTCCTGGTATGAACAGTTCTGAGAGTGTCATGGTAGTATTTTACACAACACAAGTTGAGAAGGTGGCAATAGTCTCGCACATAGTCTGGGAATGTGCGAGAACCACTCAAATGACCATCTGTCATACCACAAGAGCCTTGTGGAAACACTAACTGATATACAGTTACGATGTGTACACGGCGCTGCTGTCAAATGGCTCCCTAGCCGAGCGTCAGGGTTTTATCTAGGGTTGGTTCTGTCCTGGCACCTGCACAGTCAAAGGCCACCGCCGGGTCGGGCTAAGAGCGATGATGAAGGGCAGTAACGAAGGAGGAAGTAAAGAAAGCCTTAGGAGCAATGCAAAAAGGGAAAGCAGCTGGTGAGGATCAGGTAACAGCAGATTTGTTGAAGGACGGAGGAGAGATTGTGCTACAAAAACTAGCCACCCTGTATACGCAATGCCTTGTGACCTCGAGAGTACCAGAAGCTTGGAAGAACGCTAACATTATCTTAATTCATAAGAAAGGAGACGTCAAGGGCTTGAAGAATTACAGACCAATCAGCTTATTGTCCGTTGCCTACAAGGTATTTACGAAGGTAATCGCTAATAGAGTCAGGACAACTTTGGACTTCAGTCAACCAAATGATCAGGCAGGCTTTCGTAAAGGATACTCGACAATAGACCACATTCACAGTATCAATCAGGTGATAGAGAAATGCGTAGAATATAACCAACCCCTATATATAGCCTTCATCGATTACGAGAAAGCATTTGACTCAGTGGAAACCTCAGCTGTCATGCAGGCATTGCGGAATCAGGGTGTAGAAGAGTGTTATGTGAAAATATTGGAAGATATTTATAACGATTGCACAGCTACTATAGTTCTCCATAAAGTCAGCAATAAAATTCCCGGGTTCGAACCCCGGACCAGGACGAATTTTTCTTTAACTGCGAAGTTTCTGAGAAAGCTGTGTAGCTTTCCTTTGTAGCCGTATGGCTGCGCTTGGGTGGATGTCAATGAGTAATTACTCCCTTATTAAAAATTCCAATACGGAAAGGTGTCAGGCAGGGAGACACGATATCGCTAATGCTCTTCACTGCCTGCTTACAGGAGGTATTCCGGGGACTGGAATGGGAACAGTTGGGGATAAGAGTTAATGGAGAATACCTGAGTAGTTTGCGATTCGCTGACGACATTGCCTTGCTAAGCCACTCGGGACAAGAACTGCAAAGCATGATCAATCAGTTAGACAGGCAGAGCAGAACGGTGGGGCTAAGAATTAACATGCAGAAAACCAAAGTAATGTTCCACAGCCTATCAAGGGAACAGCAGTTCGCAATTGGTAGCGAGGTGCTGGAAGTAGTAAGAGAATATGTCTACTTAGGGCAGGTAGTGACAGCACATCCGGATCATGAGAAGGAAATAACTAGAAGAATAAGAATGAGGTGGAGAGCATATGGCATGTTCTCTCAGATCATGAATGGTAGCTTACCAATATCCCTGAAGAGAAAAGTATACAACAGCTGTATCCTACCGGTACTCACCTATGGGGCAGAAACGTGGAGGCTAACAAAGAGGGTTCAGCTTAAGTTAAGAACAACGCAGCGAGCTATGGAAAGGAAAATGATAGGTGTAACGTTAAGAGATCGGAAGAGGGCGGAGTGGGTGAGGGGACAAACGCGGGTTAATGACATCTTAGTTGAAATCAAGAGGAAGAAATGGGCTTGGGCAGGGCATGTAATGCGAAGGCAAGATAACCACTGGTCCTTAAGGGTAACGGAGTGGAGCCCAAGAGAAAGCAAACGTAGCAGGGGACGGCAGAAAGTTAGGTGGGCGGATGAGATTAAGAAGTTTGCGGGGATACAGTGGCGGCAACTAAGGACAGGGTTAATTGGAGAGACATGGGAGAGGCCTTTGCCCAGCAGTGGGTGTAGTCAGGCTGCTGATGATGATGATGAAGGCAGGCGCTTGGAAGCAGCACGGTAGTAGTTCAGCGGTTGGAGTCGTTTCCCTGAAGCAGGAACGGTAATCCGAGCGGATGGCTGTCGTACGGCTGAGCAGCAACTGCAATTTCATAGATGTACATTCAGGATGCGTACACGGCGCTGCTGCTGCTGCTGCTGCGAAGACCAATAGTTCAATACTTTCAATACTATAGCTAACGAACTCAAATATAATTGCTTAATGGCCACTGATCGTCACTTTCTTCCTGTCTTTATAGAAAAGGGCCGGTTCGAAAAAGACGCGGGTTCGAGCCCGGTCGCGGCGGCTGAATTTCTTTGGAGGAGAAATTCGAGGCCCGTGTACTGTGCGATGTCAGTGCACGTTAAAGAACCCCAGGTGGTCGAAATTTCCGGAGCCCTCCACTACGGCGTCTCTCATAGCCTTAGTCGCTTTGGGACGTTAAACCCCATAAACCAACCAAACCAACCAGGAGGTTGCACACCAGGAAACCGCTTCTGTTGGTGGCACGCTCATTAATAATTATGGCATCGTAGATTTCAATATCCGCGCACACCCCGGCCCAATCGCCACTGCCTTCCTTCCCCCCTCTCCCGCACACCATGACTGGCTACTGCACCTGGCAGCCTTTTCCGACACTTTCAGAAAATCGCATTCTCTACTTTACACATCTCATAATGCGCGAGTAATGGCATGCATAAACGGAACACGCATCCACACCCCTGCCCAGGGTCACTAAACACACGGACTGGCATAAGCGGTTGTTGGCAGTTGGTCATATGTAAACAGCGCAAAACAAAACTTGGCGCATGAGTCGTTAGACCCGTCACGTGTTTCGCGGCACTCTGTGTCCGGTGTAAGGCGAATAGGGCTCTTCCAGCGCATTTCTTGCGTTTCTGCTTAAGGACTACTACCGCCTGGCGCATCACGCGATCCTAGTGGGCACGCGGCTTACAAGAGAAGAAAGAAGCCGTTAATGATGACTGACCGCCAGGGACGATCGCTCTTGGAGTCTCTGCGCCCACCCGCTGTTTCCGCGAGGGCTAATCCTACAGAACCATCAAAAAACACAGAGGGAAAGCTGCCTTACGGGAGCGGCATCTTCCAGCTCCTTGTTCTATTCAGCACGGCCGTCGCAATAGGTGTCTTCGCTCTACACTACGACAGCTTCAAGCTAACGGCCGGCGTCATGGACCACTGGTGCAAGCGACCCGATTCCTTCGCGAACCTCAGCGTCCCCGACTGGAAGCAGCTGGCCATACCAGTCGACGAGCGAGGCGAGTTCAGCCGATGCTCGGTGCGCCATCCACCGGACGCTGGCGACAGGGCCACCGTGGTCCCCTGCACATCGTGGGAGTTTGACCTGGACCAGTTCGGCAACAACATCGTGAGCGAGTGGAACCTGGTGTGCGACAGGCGCTGGCTCATCGAAGTCGCTAGGCTAGTATGCTCAGTCACCTGCGTGGCTTCTTTGCCTGTAGTTGGAGCCCTGGCAGACCGCGTTGGCCGCAAAACAGTTATTTTCATCGCCATACCCGTGGTATTCATAGCGGGCACTGGCAGCAGCGTGCCCAAGGATTTCCAGTTCTTCGTTGCCGTGCGTGCCGTGGTCTCAGCTGCGACAAGCGCCCTGATGCCACCAATGTTAGCCATCTTCTACGAGGTCACACCTTCTTCGAAAATTCCTGCGTACGCCGCAGTGGTAGCGCTGTTCTCGATAGTGATGACCCCTATCACGCTGTTCTTCGCGCAGCTGTACAGGGCCGGCTGGGCAGCACTTCAGCTCATACTGATGATCCCTACGTGCTTACTTGTGCTGCTGTACTACAGCGTCGACGAGTCGCCTGCTTGGCTTTCGGCAACCGGTCAGGTGAAAGAAGCCGAGCGCGTCGCTTTGCGCGCAGCAAGTCTGAACAAAGTGCCCCTGCAACTCTGCCGAGACATGCTCGCGCAGCAACACCTGGACGCCAATGGCAACAACCAGGGCGCCGCCGAAAGTTGCGCTCTGTGCGGCTCGCACCTCCGGGCACGCACTATTCTTCTGGCGTATATGTGGGCAGCACTCAGCTATGCCTACGACACCTTCATTGTCAACGACGGAGTGGCCGTCAGCGATACAGTCGCTGCCGTTGGGCACGTACTATCCGTCATCGCGTGCTTGCTGGCTGTACGCTGCATAATGCGGTTCGGCTTTCGGAGCATCGTGGCTACCTCGGGACTCGCCTTCGGTACGTCGGCTGCTATTCTCGCCATCACCTACAGCAACGACGAGACGCTGATGCGGGACTCCCTCGCCATCGTTATGCGCGTCGCGGGAAGCATCTGCTTCACGTCCTTTGTTCCGCAGTCCTTGGGTGCCTACCCCATTCTAACTCACTCCAGCGGCGCAGCTTGGAACATCGCGTTCATTCGCATCGGTGACAACGTGGGCCAAGCGATTACAGCGCTTCTCGGTGGCCGGCACACTGACCTACGGCTGGCCGTCGCGGCTGCTGTGATGTCATTGTTTGCCGTCGGTGCCCATTTTTTACCGTACGAGTACGATTGGGTGCTTCAAGGAAGCTCCATATCCGGCGTCCAATGCACCGTCGCCGTTGCTGAAGATAGCAAGCGCGCCATGCAAGACACACTGGTGCCGCTGCCCAAGCACCCTGTGAAGCGTCGAAGCACAACTGAGCCCGACAGGGTCTCGCTGCGTGCCGACCAGTACTCGTCGCACTCAATACAGAAGTCGTTGACCATTTCCTTGGGATAAGCTGTGAACTCAGCCTATTAATTTACGAAGTATTTTCTTATTTTTTACTGACCATGCCTCCTTTCTTTTATTTCTTTCTCTCAAAGTCAGCTATTCGTTTTGTATCTATTTTTTTGCTTTGTGCTCGATATTGCTGCAGATCTTTATGTGCTTATTATCGCAGGTATTTGTTCTTCTGAACTGATGTGTTCGTTGAATATGGAGTTCTTTGCTGACGCGTGAAGGGGGTCACTACAGAGTGACTGAAATTCCACATTAAAGGACTAAGGGTTCCGTGCAAATGAACTTAACGGGCCACCAGTGCGGAGAAAAAGGCGAGTTTTCAGACACGCCTCTTTAATCTTTGCGTGTAAAGTTGACTTAGAGACATTCATGACATTAGGAATGCACTGTAGCCGGGCCAATGCCAAGACTATCTTTTCGTGTTGTTCTCTTATAGCTTCGCACAGAAAGCAGTGCGCCTGTCAAGTTATTGCTGTCATGTGCAGTGCTACTAACACTTGTTCATAGAGTGGACAATGTTTTAGACCAGGGAAATTTCACTTCGGGGGGGCTTCGGAGCATATGCATCTTACGAGCGCATGTACAAAATACATGGGTTACATTTCCCTTACAATGCTTTTTCTCTGCCCCACATGCTTGCGTCCATAATTTTGCACTTAGGCGCATTTGAATGGAGTGTGTCATGGGGGAGCAATTTTCCGCACGGATTTTGGCATCGTACGCCACTGGCAGCCAGCTCTCGGTCAGTGACGAATGCTCAGCTCAGTACTGTTGTGACAGCGCACCAGCGAACGGCCCAGGCAGCACAACACCATTGGCCGAATGTCGGGCCACTGTTGGCAAAAGCTGGCACGAACATCCGTCCTACACTGGCATTTGGGCCGAGCGCTACCATTTGGCGCATTGGCCCTACTTTCATGCCAGCTCAGGGCCAACGTTCGGCCGATCGAGCGGCCAACGGAGGCCCGGCGTTCGTTCTGCAGCATAGGCCAGCAAAGCTCTCATACTGGAATCCAACGTTCGAATAATGGTATCCAGCTTTCTAATAATGGTATCCAGTTTTCGAAAATTGGCACATGCAATTAACCCACTCGCCAATGACCGGCACTGTGGACGGATGTAAGGCGCGGACAAAAGTAAACGGAGCACGCAACTGTCTTCGAATATTTTTCACGCGTCACCTAATTGAAATTTCCAGCAGTGGTACGCGCATGTTGGTAGAGGAGGTTGCTGGGCATTCTTGTAGACAAACAACGCTTCTTCATTACCAATGGAGAAAGCGTGATTGCACTTCGAACGCAATAGCGTGCTCTGTTTAGTTATGGCCGCGCCTGTACAAGTGCCGTCAAAAGTAAATGGAAGGCAATATTAAAGGGACCCTGAAATGGTTTCTTTAATCATATTTTATTGCAACAACTCTGTAGAGGTGGTCTCTGCGAGTATTCTAGTCTGATTCAGAAAGCTGCGCGTGGAACCAATAATTTACAAACAATTTTTCAAACTTGCCGCTCACAGCCGATTAGGGCGACACCTCACCGCGCGTTTTTACCCGCCCCTACCACTTGACGTAAACTGGGCAGCCTTGGCCATGGACTGGACGACCCTTCTCATTGGCTCTGCCAATTGACGTCACGCGCAATTTTTGCAACATTTCATTTGAAACTGAGCACTGATGCTTCTTGAAATATTATTTTATTGATTGCTTATTATTTTTTTAAAACATACGTATACAGAGATAACAATCCAGCGCATTTCTTGAAATTAATGTGGTACTTCCGGTAAAGAAGGAAATCCGTCTGCTCACAAAAGCATGTGTTTTCGTCAAATCTCGGCGCCCGCCTTTGCGAGTTTCCTAGCTGCGCCGACGAGTCGCTGCTATAGAGTACTAGAATTATATATATCGCTGCTGTCGTCGCCCTGTGGGTCTCGGTATGGCGTGTACTGAAAGGCTCGAAGCCCATCTCAGCTGTGGCTTCACGCAGCCGCGCTTCGAGCTCCGGATCCATGCTGTTCGAGCAGCAATCAGGAGGCAGATGTGCGAAAACTTGGACGGCGCGGCACCGATCGTCATCAGAAAGACTGCCAGCTATACTCGAGCAGCGACAAAGCATGCCTGCTTATGTTGGGAGCTTTCGGCAACGGCACCGCTCGCGGGCTCTCCGAGCGACGAGCTCTGCTGCTGCCTGGCTGTCGTGGTCGTCGCTAGGCCTATAGCTCGTTTCGCGTCGAACAGGCAGCGGCCGGCGCTTCGGAAGTCGCCTGAGCTATAATAAAAGGCTTACTCTACACATCGCTTTACAGTCAACAGCATCATCTCACAATAAAGTAATAGTATGGTCACTTTCCGCGACGCCTTCAGCCGCGAAGCGAGCGGGCGCCAGGCGAGCCGGACCCCAACGTCAGGCCAGCGGCAGCTGCAAGGCGGTTGTGGCCAGAAATTTGCTCGTATCACAGTTGTTACCTTTACCAGCAGCTCAGTATTGGTCAGCGATCCTCAAAAATGACACATTTTTCACATTTCTTGGCCTAGGGTTTATTATTTACGTCAAGAACACTCTTTAGCTCATTTTTTATGACGCCGGCAGACCTGATCCAGGCCGGTCGGCCGGCCGGCATGCTCGGCGTACTTGACATTCACACAAGGAAATACAAAACAGCCATTCTACGAGAGATGATGCTTTCTAGATTCGAGCAACGACAACATGTCTGTTAAAAAGTGGATCTTTCGGCAACGACACCGACTGCGGCAACGCCGGGCGACGAACTGCGCGCTGGTCCCAGGCTGCCCTAGTCGTCGCTAGTCCTAATGGTTTCGCATCGCTGACGGCGCTTCGGAAGTCGCTTGCGCTATATCAAAAGGCCTACTCTTCACATCGCTTTACTGCGAACTCGTCCCATAATCGAATATATATTCGATTTCCACGACGCCTTCAGCAACGGAGCTAGCAGGCGGCAGGCGAAGCGCCGCAGCAGCGCCACAGCGGCTATGGGATGAAATTTTGCTAGTATCGCATTCATCACTTGTACGATCAGCTCGGTATTGGCCAACGACCGTCAGAAGTGATGCATTTTTGACATGCATCTATCACAGGGCTTGCTATAAACGTGAACAAACAATACTAGCGCGTTTTTCACTCGCCGGCGGCCGGCGTCAAGGCTGGCAGGCCGGCCCGGTGTGGCTCGGCCCCGAGCGCCCTGAGGAGCGCGCTGTACGTCATCACGACGCTGCCGCTCTCCGTGCTCGCTTTGGCTTCCGCTTCCCGTCGTTGCGTCTGCCGCGCGCGGCTCGTCGTTGACATCTAGCAAGTTGCACGCAGGCGACGAGCTGCGATCGGACGTTGCGACGCCGTTCGCTACAGCGCACCGCAGTGAATCGCACTCACTTTCGCACATGTGTCTGCGACCACCGGAAGTAAACAAGCAGAGCGCCATTGCTTGACGTATGCATGGGCGGAGCATCGGCCCGTCTTTTCTTTTTTTTTTTCGGAGCGAGCCCCGCGTGTATGAGTTGAGGGTGGTATGTGGGGGAGAGGAGGAACATCATTTTTAATCGGCGATATCTTCGGTGTTGATGGAGTTCGCTTAACAATTTTTGCGGTGCGGCGACAAGTGATGGAATACCGATCTCTCGTGGGCTTTTGCTAACCTTGGCAAAGAGCTTTTCAGGGTCCCTTTAAAGAAAAAATTTAATCATTGCCCGCTCAATTCATGCATCCTTGAATACATATGTGCAGACTAATTGTGATTGTGCGAATTGCACTGTGCACCAACAAACATGGACCATTATGCTTTAGATTTAAAGAAATTAGATTTTTTTGACAAAGTCGCCTTCCGTTTACTTTTGACGGCGACTGTACCATTCTACCTAGCAAATATTCATACATGAGTGTGCCAAAGAATTCCAGAAAAAAGACCCGTTTATTGCTTTGAGTTACAAGAATTACGCTTCTAGCGCACACATGATGGCTTGCGCTGCCACCAGCCACCCTGGGGAGCAAAGAAAGGGGGCCCAAGAGCATGGTGGTAGAGGCTGTGGGAAAACAATTTATTTTCAAGTTTGGTGAGTGCCGATCAGGTTGGAGAACGCAGCTCGGCAAGCAGCTGCGGCACGGCTAAGGCATCCATAAATTGCTTAGCGGAGCTGTCCTCCTGTGAACTGATCAGCCATACCCGAAGCAATCGTTGAACTCCACTTGTAAGAGGACTGCTGGACTGTATTCAAACAAATTCTTCGTCCAGCTCTTGCACGATGGCCTCACGAAGTGCCAAGCCTGCAAAGAGATGCATGATGTCATGGTAAGTTGAATTATGGCCATCACAGAACAAAAACAAAAATGATTAAATAACACCGAATTTTGTGAAACACAGTCTGAGCGAAGACACTAGCAACATATTTTACAGGATTATTTTTAATTTTTGCTTAAGGACCAGCACCACATTAGTTGCACAAAGTGGAATTTAATTTACTAAACTTGCCTTATACGAAATGTTTTATTTTTGGTTTAATGCGTTGTGTCGCACTGCCAGTAAATATATTCAATGCGAGATAAGCAAATTAATGTCATATTGAAAACAAAATAATGTATTATTTGGTTTTAATATCATAACTTGTATCTCTAAATTGCGAGATTACTTTTTATTCAAGTAAATATGCACAGGTTGTAGCGTCTCTTCCACATGGACGTCAAAACAACAGTTTTGAATATTTTTTTTTAATGGGATTCAAAATACGGCTTGCGATTTTTTGCGAAATACGCTGAACGCAAGAAACTCAAGGCACCTTTGTTTTACCTTAGGCGCTTCGCATGCATGCTATAATTGGATTCGAAACTACGACTTGAAAACCACACAAAAATACTAGTCTGATAGTCCAGAGTAATGCCCTTTTTCATTGCGAGAGAGCTTGGGCAAAAGCTTTAACCATAAATTGCGGATTTTCTATTGCGTCTGCAAGTATAGAAGGAAAAAAGAAGCAGTACGGAAGTATTACACATATTCTTACCAGCTGGTCTGCTGTGGAAAATTAATTAAGCGGTTCTGATTTCCGTCGTACATAAGCGGTAAAGGACATATTCCCGAATGCATCCTATCTCAGGTCATATGAGTTCAAACCTGCTGTTAGCCAAAGCAGTGAATCTTTTGTGAGTTCATCTCACCAAAGACGAAAAATTGAATTCTCATCATTCGACCATAATTCCACTGCGCACGACGTCAAGCAAGCCATTTCGCAATGAGTGGATACACAGAAGTCGTCCTCGCTCTCTTTTCCTGCCGAAAAATAAAGGCGCATGTAGTCAAAGCAGCATTTACTACAAAAACCACTTTAACTTCCAGATGTATATCAAGATAAAAGAGTACTTACAAATAAGATCTTGCAGGCGGTACGAACAGCGTCGGAGCTCTCCTAATATATGAGCGTGGCTTTTCGCGTGCACAGATTATGAACGGTGCTAGCTCGAGTGTGCATGCATTTTCGTCGCGTTGGTTGTGCACGTGGTTGGGCTCCGCCATGCAGTCAAGGATGTCTTATTGTGATGCGTCGCGCGGTTCCAAGACGAGCAGGGGAGACGATGGTGTGGGGGGGAGGGGGGTTGGCTGGAGGGGAGAGAGTCATTTTCCTTTACACAGGTTTTGTGGTTCCGAGAAAAGTCCTGAGCTGACAGGTGGAGAAAGGGAGATCGTGGAAGGATGCACGAACGGCGAAGCGTGTAGCTGCGCGCGAGGGAAAACAGCTTCGAGATAGTGACACACAAAGAGAAAAAATAGCCCTTCGCGGGGTGGGGGGTTAGCCCGCTACCTAGAAAAGAGCGCAGCCAGGAGAAGAGGTGGGCAGATATTTGACTTGAGAGAGAGAAGGAAGGGGGCCAAAACACGTGAAAAGGGTTTGGAATTTTCGAAGAATGAGTCACATGGTCACAGGCAGTACAAAAGGCAATATCTACAAGGAACAAGCGGATGCGAAACACGGAAGCGTCAAAGTATTCTTGCAAAGCCGCAGCAAAAGCCTGAAAACTTTGAAGTGAAAAACTTGGAGCTTCAAGATGGATTTCGCCTAAACAACTTCAGACACTCGCGTATTTTGCGGGGCCGTATGATGTGACTTCTGTTAGTTCAAGATGGCTTAAAATGTTACCCCATCATAACAAAAATATGAAGCAAAAAATTATCCAAGCAGAATGCGCGCTCTTCCATAGTGTCATGTACCGTACATGCGCCAAACAAGATAGGTTAACATGCGTCTGACGCCAGTTGTCAGTCGATTTATTCGCTGATCTTTGAAGAACCCTCAAATTCTTTGTTGGTTTGGAAGTTTCGCGCAATAAAAGCAAAAACAAACAAAGGCATGTTGAATTGTGGTTCGCAACTACTTTCGGTGGTTTTCATCAATAAAGGTGATGTTCGAAAGAAAGAAAAAACGCGGGTAAATATGCAAAGACGTGAGCAAGAGCTATATAGCCCCCAATGCAAATTACGCAACAGAAGAATAAAATGGACAAAACGACAATTTCCAACACTACGATTTGCAGAAAAGGAAGGAAATAGCAAATCAGAAAACACGGGAAAGGCGCGATCACAGCGCACGACGTAGGGAAGCGTAGGAATCGCTTAGCACGTGTCCGCGTGCGTTTATGAAGCACCCGCCTAATATTTCACGAGCGCAACGCATAATTCGAAATTACGAGACGACTGCTTCGTTTCTGGACGTTGCCAAAACTGCGCACAATTTCGGTTTAGCGAATGCACTTGCACTAAGCTATTACGTTTGTATCGCGATCTCCATGAGGCAGACACCCGCTGCGCACTACGGCAGTGAATTCCTAGAGCGAATAAAAGAAAAGTGATTTTTTTATTCCCAAAATTTGATCAAATGAACCTTATTTGATTTTTGTTGAAGGCGCCTGTTGACAAGGAAAGTGCGAATGAAGGTTGATGATGGCATAATACAATGAGTTTCATGGGTGATGTCTACACACACGCACACAACACTGGCTGGCACTCGCATCGTGGTTAGCAGACGCACATAAAACTGGTTTCTGGTTTGGTTTGGTTTATGGGGTTTAACGTCCCAAAGCGACTGAGGCTATGAGAGACGCCGTAGTGGAGGGCTCCGGAAATTTCGACCACCTGGGGTTCTTTAACGTGCACTGACATCGCACAGTACACGGGCCTCTAGAATTTCTCCTCCAAAGAAATTCTAGCCGCCGCGGCCGGGATCGAACCCGCGTCTTTTGGGTCAGCAGCCGAGCACCATAGCCGCTGAGCCACCGCGGCGGCAAAAAACTGGTTTCTGCAACACAAACACCGACACATGTCATTAACCATGTAGGTAGTGCACAGGCGGTCACAGACAAGTATCCATGCTAGAGCGCCGACAACAGCCAATGGGCTCATTGAGTACGAGGCCACTCAACATACCGCGATGTATTCTATGCATTAAACGTTTTGTAGCGAAAGCTACACTGGGGTAGCAGAAGCGCATTTCGCGGAGCCTGCCAAAGGCCACTACTGCGCATGCGCCCTTACCATGGCAACTAGTACAATGGCAACCATGGCGCCGCAGCCGCTACGCTGCGCTGCGCATGCGCATAGTCGCGCCGCGCAGCTGGGGTATAAGCCGGAAGCGATGCGCTCGCTCGTCAGACGCCCACCATGGAAGAAGAAGGTTAAGCGGGCGGCCGAGACGCCCAAACAATGGCAGGAACGTCTCGCGAAGAGACGCCACCAAGCAGCTGACCACCACGCACCACCAAGCTCCTCAGTTTGTACTTCCTTGGACGACTTGTGGATGAGGGGGGAGGAGAAAACATTTATTGTAGCACTGTACTGAATTGGGAAAGGGAGGTGTGGGTGGTCGTTAACCTGGGTCGCAGTCCTTATTCTGGGACGCCAGTGGCCGCCTCCGCTGCCTGTGCTCTCTGGACCAGGGCCCACTGGGCCTCCAGTTCCGAGCTGGGCAGGGCCGTCTCCCAGACCCGCCTAATTGGCTGACATAACTACTATATTTGTATTTAACTGGAAGGCCCACACTACGTGGTATAGGTCAACATGCTGCCCGCAGAATTTCCACCAGGCCGTGAATGTCGGGTCTAAGGGTTTTAGTACGGCGGGATTTAACAAAGACCCGGTTTGGAGCCGTCTAAGGTGGCACTCCTCGGTTCTGTCGAGACCATTGGCGGGTCCCGGGAGTACCCTCCTACAGAGGCGTAAATTGTTTGTAATATCCGCGTAAGAGATTAGCGGAATCGGTATGATTGCCGCGGCAGAACCGAGGGATTGAGCGGAACCCGGGGGAAGGAACGCTCGGTCAAAGTCTTAAGGCCGCCGGACAAAGTTTTAATGCCGCAGGCTTAAACGATTGTAAATAGTAGAAAGCTTTGCGACAATATCAGTGGTTATCTTCTGCGAGGGCTTATCAGAAAATTAAGCTGGTTGTATCGGTTGCTACGCTTTCTTTGTAGACTAGTCTGCGCTCCTACTTATATGACAATATTTGACATGTTTTTAAAGTTCAGTGTCTATTGCAGGTCACCAGTATTGCTCTATGTGGCAAGTTCTGGTTGTAACAATGCCTGAGTGCCCTTCATTTGTCGTGGCTATTAGCTATTCTTTAGTGAACTAGGCACAATTAGTCGCTCATATCGATACAAGAGCTCATTAGTTATACGTGGTTGGATTCTTACTTGAACGAACGACTTAAGCTCAGCCAGAAGCTGTCGACTTTGTCGCCAAGAAGACATGACATAGGCTTCTACTGTTGTTATGTTTGGGTCCTTCTTATGGCATGCCTGAAACTCCTGATGACATCCAGCCCCAATCAGAGTGACATCATCCTGAGCCACATATAACATGTATTGTGCTTTTCTTTTTCTGAATTTTGCGGTAACTCTAAAACAGCCGGCGACCTTGACCGAGCGCTTGGAACAATCAAGCAACGATACAGGAACTCCTTGAAGCATTGCTGCGTCCGGAAAATTTCTGGCGGGAAGCCAAAAACGGGCAAGCCAGTGCCAGATGTGACACCACTTAGTGCGCGTTGACATAAAACGTGGCTGCTTGTGGAAAATTTTGAAGTGAGCCATTTGACTTTACTTTCAGGGCTCCCCCCTGAAACATTTGCGGCTAGACGACTGGCTTCTTACATCCTCTTAGTCCTTTATGAAATTTATGCTGCTAGCTGGCTCTATTTGACGATGTTCATGGATTTGCAAATAGTGCTTCCACACCCCGGTTCCCACCGAGTATGAACGACGCCTGCGAAGGGAAGTTCGGAGATTTCGAAAAACTTCTGCGCAGTCACATCGAAACGAAGATTGTAACCGAGGGAGCTACCAGAAACGGAATCGTCTTGCAAGTGCTTGCGACCTACTCTCGTTTCCGACGAACAATTGAAAACAAGTCAAGAAATCGCATTTTCAGCAGAAGTTGTGCCGATGACGCTTGAAGTGATGTCAGCGTTGTGTAGACTTAAGGGACATTATTTTAGCATGTTTCACAGCGGCTTTCATCATACTGCCTAATTATGATACTGGTGACATATCGGTGCAGCCGTGAATGCAGGCTGTTGGGACTGGGAGTCCGAGCCAGGAAACGGTCGAGGCGACGGTGAGTCAAATGACTTTTATGTACAGTATGTACAAGGGCTTTCACATGATACAAGGGCCAAGAGCACCACGGGCAAGCACACAGAAGAAGGGCGGCCCCGGCGGCGAGCGTGGCCCCGGCGGCGAGCGTAGCTCCGGCGTGATGGCTCTTCTGCGGCCCGTCTGCTGCGCGGGCTCAGCGCGGCTCCATTTTTAAAGCCACCGCTGTCGGTTGCGGCAGTCAGCAGTTCAAATCCTCCAATCAGGTCACGGCACTGGCCACCGTTCAAATTAGACCAATGGTCGAGAGGCGACGGCCGGCGACGCGTCGGAGAAGCCCACACCGACGGAGAGGAGGGGAGGAGGAAGGATCCGTGTCGGCGCCGGCGTGACGGGATGAGTCACCCTGCACGTCGCGACATGTCCGAGAGAGCCTGGGCCTGCGTTGAGCGACGGCGGGAGCGCAGCGCTTGTTTCCAGAGAGACCAGCAAGCGAAATGTGGGCGCCGGCACTACAGCACCACCGCCGCCAGACAATGCGCCACGAAGACGAGCTACTTCCGCGTGGCTCGGATGCGGGGCGCGCTCGTACACCACGCTCTTCCAAGTTCTCGTCCGGTGTTCAGCCGCAGGTAGCTCCAGGCTCCTTTCCGAGAAAGGGTCCCGCTCGTCAGGACAGGATCACTGCTCCGCAGCTTTGTCGCCCAGGTGACTGGATCAGCTTAGCTCGGTCCTTCGGAAGAGCTTGCTTCTCAGCATCGGTCGTTGATCCTTCTACATGTTGCCAAGAACCGACCGACAACAGGCAACACCCAACACGAGCGAGTGCCCTCCGGCACCCGTCAAAACGCCAGACTTAAAGGTCATAAAAACTCCGCGAGCAATAGTTATGTCCCCTTTTCGCTCCCTCTTCAACAAGAGACACATGTGGGATACCAGAACTTGAAAGTAATTAACTCAAACAAAGTGTCAAACACAGGAAACACTTGGAATGAAATGAATGCAAAATAAATTTGCTCTCTTGAGATCACTCGGCCAGGAAAACAGTCAGCTGAGGCCACAAATGAGGACATAATTTTTTCCCGATCTACGAGCGAACTTAACAGCTGTTCGCGAAGAGACAAAATGTAAGTCACGAGGAGGCGCAGGCAGCCTTGCTTACACACGGCTTAGTGCGTCCACGTCAGCGTTTAAGTCGGTTAAACGACACCCGTTACCGCGGAAGCTAATGGCTCAGCCTCTTTCGCTGTAGCTGCGCTTTTCTCTCTGTCTCTACTACCATGGAAGCCGCCGCGGTGGCTCAGTGGCTATGGTGCTCGGCTACTGACCCGAAAGACGTGGGTTCGATCCCGGCCGCGGCGGCTGGAATTTCTTTGGAGGAGAAATTCTAGAGGCCCGTGTACTGTGCGATGTCAGTGCACGTTAAAGAACCCCAGGTGGTCGAAATTTCCGGAGCCCTCCACTACGGCGTCTCTCATAGCCTTAGTCGCTTTGGGACGTTAAACCCCATAAACCAAACCAAACCAAACTACCATGGAAGCTAATGTCTCTGCCTCTTTCGCGGTATACGCGCTTTTCTCTCTCTCTGTACTTGTCGTTCCAGTTTCTAGGGGGGTACAGTACGCGCGCGATTCGCTTTCATTGACTTGCAACTTGTTCCTTTCTTTGCTCTCCGCGCGCCAGTCGCGACGCCCCATAGCAAGTGCGCAACGCTTCCGGTGGGACCGTGCTTTCTTTTTCTTTGTTTCAGGCGATAAGTGAGACCCACGAGGCTTTAATTTCTCGCGCACCCTTTTGCATTTTCGCTCGATGCGAAGTGTGCATCTACCCGGCCTTTTGATTTTGCGCCTACTAAATGGTCTTATTTCCACTCGCTCCCTTCCATCGCGATACCTAAGCTTGGCCGAGCGCTTGGACGGTTTCTTCTTGGCAGTTTTCTTGCCCCTGTCACTGTGGCCCCGTACAATATTGCACTTTTTGAGCCGTACACGCGTTTTCCTTGCGCGCGCGTGCCGCTTTCTGTGGGAGCGTGGTTTCTCCCGTGACTGCAGTGGAAAGCGAGAGCCTGCATGAGAGTACGCGCCTTTGCGCGTCTTGTTCTCTGTGTACTGGCGGCAAGATTCACGCTTGTCCCGCTCCTTAATTTTGCTCCTGCCGCGCAGCGCTCTGTTGAATATCGGTTTGCTCCCTCGATACTCTTTCCCGCGCGAATTCTTGTATGATTTCTTTTTGCAGTTTATCCGACTGCTCAGATCTATGTGCCTCGCACATTTATGTGCTTCGCTTTGCGCGATAGCGAAGCCTGGAACATTTCTTTAGCTCTGATTCTGACGCTAGATTCAGGGCTTTCGAAGTGACTGAATTTGCTGAAGTCATTTTGCCGGCGACGCTGGCGCTTCCGATGGTGGCAACCCGTTTTCGCGCGTTTGCCCTTTCTCTCTTTTCGGCAGCGCCCGTCTTTCTTATGCCAGCCTTTCATCTCCTTTCGGTGACAGCTCTCCCTTTTGAGCTTGCCTTGGCGGCAGCACTGTTTGACTATCATCTGGTGGTGATAGCTCACTTTTCGGAACTGGCTGTTACTTTCCTTCCGAATGCAGCTTTCTTTCTTGTGCTTTCCTTTCATTTTCTCCTGAGGAAGCACATGCTGCTTCCGTCGCCTAGGTTCCTGTTCTCTGACAATATCACTGTGATTCTCAGCCAATTCACGTGCGCTACCTAGATCAGGCCTGTCTTTAGCGCCTTTACTAGCGTCCTCCAAACTGCGTTCTTCCTCGTCAGCCTCTACGAGTGCACATTCGTTCTCATCTTTCTTGGATGGAACGACGTCTGCAGCTCCCATGTCGTCTGGGAGGTTCTGTACTCCACTGTCGTCCAGCACCTTAGCTTCTACAGGCGCGGACGAACCAGTGTTTTCTCCCGATATTAGTGTTGTTGCGACGCAAGGTAGCAGATCCCACCGCTGCCACCAGTTGTTACGGCTCGAGGTAGCGTGTCCGGTTGTGGCGTCTCCAAGGGGGCTCGTCCGGGATGAAGGAACGGTTTGAACTTCGCAGTTTGGAGATTACAAAAACAAGCAGATTTAATGGCAGGAAACTGAGACACTTATTTACAAAAATTTACAAAAAGAAGAGCAAGGAATCAAAAGTTAAGAGTTCATAGCGTCGAGCGTCTGGATGAGCCTGTTAACCAAGGCTCAGAGCCACTGGATGGACCTATTACCGAAGGTCCAGAGCCACACTGGATGAACCTATTACCGAAGGTCCAGAGCGTTCGTGCCCACTTTGGTCGCAGGTTATATAGCCCAAGACTCCGCCCCTGCACCAGGCGACATTCCATCGCGACACAAAAGATCGGCACCAGCACCGCCATCGAAGACCTGTTGAGCCTCCTCACTAGGCGGTAACTCATCGTGGCACAAAAGATCGGCACCACACGTCACTGCCAACTAAGCCACCTGCTTAGAGCCCGCACGTGGGAACTGGCGAGTCCGCATTCCTAAGTCCGCAGTCCGCATTCCGCATTCCTATAGCATTGTGTCGTGTTGACGTCACAGCCGCAGCTGCGCAGGCTTCCTCTGATTCGTTCCGGGTTTTTTTTTTTTTCAAGACGAGGGACACCCTTTCTTCTCCTGTCGTCGGTTGCTTCTCGAAGGGAGGTCGTTTTCGCCGAGCCGAGTGTGGGAAGAGCCTCGTCGGCCACTTCCCAGAAAGTCGCCCTTTTCTGTGAGGTCATCGAGGGGTCAAGTTGAAGTCAAACGACCCGTCAAAATTGCCGCTACGTTGAATCTCCCTCCGTTTCATGTCGGGTCTCAAGATGGGTCGTAACAGTGTTGACACGCAGCTCGCGTCGTGCTGACGGGTTTCAGCCTATTTCGGATGAGGGTCGGCTCTGCAGTCAGTCGCGATGTTCCCGCTACTGCAGCTGCTTTCTGGAATGTCGTAAAGCTCAGAGCAGTGCGAAAGCACGGGACTCGTTTCGCATTCCTCGCCAGAGACACCAACGAACAACTCAGCGTCCGCAAACTCTACATGCACCCGCTTCCGTTGATCGTAAGTGTCGGGTTTCTGCATTTCTGCCGAACGCGATGCACAACACGGTGTGCCGTCCTCGTTTACTTCGCTTGCGTCGGCGCAGTCCTTTTCATTAATGTCCAGACGGACGGCCTCTCTGCCCTGTTCAGCAACTTCTCCTGCTTTCGACACGCTAGGAGATCCGCTTTCCGGTAACTCCGCCACAATTTCAATGAACGAGACCTCTTTAACTGCATCGTCCGATGCTGTGACTACCTTATCCGATGGTATAGAGGCTTTCTCAGTTGGCGAATGCGGGCAATTCCCACTGTTACAGCAACAGTTACATCTGCCACGTACGGACTACGTTTCTCTGTGCCGCACTGGCAGCTCTGCTCTTCGGCTACGCACTCTACCTCTGTGTCACGATCTTCCGACCCTTCAGCATTTTCGAGCCACTCTAAAATGTCGGCTTTAAACTGGTACGGAAAATCGTAAAACGATGGGGTGCTATTTTCTCGCAGGTACCTTTTGCGAAGGTGCAGCGGTGACACGTTATATCTCGTCAGTAAGAAGCTTTTCAGCTCATCGTAGTCCGCCAAGCCGTAGTCCAACAGGCGCTTTACAATGTCATACGCTTCGCTAGAAAGCAGGGCTACCAACTTCTGTGCCCAACCATTCCGCTCAACGCGCTTTCTCTCGCAGACGCGCTCGAACTCCAAAAAATATTTCGCCATATCTTCGCCGATCACGAAGCGCTGCGGCCTGTCTCTCAGCTGCTGACCGTTGGTCTCATGCAGAGCAGACAATGTTCTATATCTCTCATATCCGATCTCATGCGCTTCAAGCTCCAGGTCCATCAGTTTCTTAGCGCGAGCACGTTGTTTTATCTGAAGCTGCCTCCGTTTTTCTTCCTTTTCGCGCTCACGCTGCTTCTGTTTTTTGCCTCTTCGCGCTCACGTTCTGCCTGTTCGCGCTCTAGCTGTTCCTGTTTTTCTGCCTCCTCGCGCTCACGTTCTGCCTGTTCGCGCTCAAGCTGCTTCTGTTTTTCAGCCTCTTCGTGCTCACGGCGTTCTGTGATCTCTTCCCAGGCCTCATTGGCTCCTCAGCCGTTACATTCTCCTTTCGCATGATCTCAAGAATCGCATGCTTTCGTTTTGCGGGGCCGAAATCAATGCCCAACTCTTCACAAATTTCGATGAGGTCCTTCACTTTGAAGTTCTCCATCGCACACAATAGCCTCGTGTAGTTTGCCCTTTACTTCGAATTCCCGTTCGCTATTATAGCGCTACTTGTACGACACGCGCAAGTAATTCTTTCCAAAAACGCCTCGTTAACTCCCTCTGCACCAGCTTTCGTTTCAATGCGCTCCGACTTGGCTCGAAACAGCAAAGCTCTCTCAGTGCAACACACAGCCCTACTCTAAACTACAATCACGTGTGCTAGAGCAGTCTGGCGAATTGAGGGGAAAACATCAGGCACTCACCGCGCCGAGGTAGCTGACGCCGGTCGATCCCGCAGCTGCCATCCACCGTTGGGACCAGGAGTCCGAGCCAGGAAACGGTCGAGGCGACGGTGAGTCAAATGACTTTTATGTACAGTATGTACAAGGGCTTTTACATGATACAAGGGCCAAGAGCACCACGCGCAAGCACACAGAAGAAGGGCGGCCCCGGCGGCGTGATGGCTCTTCTGCCCGTCTGCTGCGCGGGCTCAGCGCGGCTCCGTTTTTAAAGCCACCGCTGTCGGTTGCGGCAGTCAGCAGTTCAAATCCTCCAATCAGGTCACGGCACTGGCCACCGTTCAAATTAGACCAATGGTCGAGAGGCGACGGCCGGCGACGCGTCGGAGGAGCCCGCACCGACGGAGAGGAGGGGAGGAGGATTGGTCCGTGTCGGCGCCGGCGTGGCGGGATGAGTCACGCTGCACGTCGCGACATGTCCGACAGAGTCTGGGCCTACGTTGAGCGACGGCGGGCGCGCAGCGCTTGTTTCCAGAGAGGCCAGCCAGCGAAATGTGGTCGCCGGCACTACAAGGCCTAATGACCTATCGTCGCCACTGTGGTGGAGGCGAACACACGCAGGAACGGAGGCAAGCCTAACTGGTTGAGTGATAGAAGAAAAGGCACTTTATTTGACCAGGACACCGCTGTTTATATTCCTTCGTAACATGACACTTATAGTCCAGGATACGATTCTCTCACATTGGGACTGGTCCGCACGCACTCTAAAACCCAGGTAGCAGGCGCTATCTTCCGCCGGGCTGCCAAAACACCATGAAGTGCCTTTGCGCCATGCATAACAAGCGAGCTTTGAAACCTTTGAGCGCTGGAACATGTCCGTGTCATTCTCCTGGAAGTACAAGTCATCTGGGCACCAATGAGTGGCCTACGCATTCATTAACAGCCGGTCGAAAATAAGCCGCTGCGTTGTGGAGCGCTGTATGCGATGTGCGCCACGTGTGTCGAGAGCTCTGCCGCTGGGGAGTGTTCAGTGTGTATCGTTCCCCATGGGGCGTTACAAATGAGACCTCCCAGTAAACTATAAAACGTCACATAGGCATCAGCGAGATATTTACGCTGGACCTTAGGCACCTCCACTAGACATCCATTTTAGTACCGTTTACGAAAAATCTACGTACCTACAACACAAAAATTGGGGTCCAGTCCACGTTTAAGTACGTACTGCAGACATCCAGCTCGACATTTATCGGATATTCTGAACATGTAAGTACGCCCAGTCTACGTAGTCTAGACGTATATATAAAGAGAATATGACTATATATAGATCAATATTAAGGTGAAAATTTCTAACTGGTTCCAGTTCAACTGTTTTAAGGGACGAAGTTGCAGTTGTTGCAACTGGAAATTTGTTCCTTAAACCAGTTGCCACTGGAACTAGTTGCAATACGAGATGCAGCTGACACTTGTTACAATTCCAGATGGAACGGAGACCTACTGCATCCCAGCCACAGACATCCCTATGGAGTCGTCGGGACGTCCAAGCAGTCCAGCTAGCTCAAATAGTTGAGTAAGCAAGTACATGGCCATCACGGGAGCCCAAAACACTGCAGATGACTTCTGAGTGCGTCAGTGTTTTATTGCGCTCGGCGGTTTCACTGAATCTTGAATCTTCTCGTTGAGCATAATCGTCAGGTTTACAGCGGCGGTGGCATCAATACACTTCTGCCGAGCCCAATAAGTCAGGGTTGCTGCAAAAGAAAGCATAATTGTCCACTTTTATAGGTGACAAGAGAATAGCACAGCAACCACAACAAACAAGCCCAGTAATTTACGCCATTTTTACCGACGCAAATCTATGAAGCGTCAAAGGTTGCCCTTGCAGCACTAAAAGACAGTCGTGCTGAGCGGAGTGTGCTTGCACACGCACTTCGGCACACCATCCGAACGCATGCCCACATTTCGGTAGTAGAGGCCAGTTGCATACATCACCAGCTTTTGTTTCAATACACAGCGAGTTTAGCAAAACAGCCATACGAGTGAGCGTAAAAATATAACGTGGCAACAAATGCGTTAGAATGTTTTCATTACGAACTCAAAAATAGCATAACATAGGCTTCAATGAGTAAACTGAGACTGCGTCCGCACCAGGAAAGGTCACGATCCCGGCCGGTGAAAACGACTTGTAGTCCTAATTCGTACTGACGGGTCCACTTCGCCGAGTAGAATGTTTTCATTACGAACGCAAAAATAGCATAAAATAGGATTCAATGAGTTAACTAGGACTGCGTACGCACCAGGAAAAGTCACGACCCCGGCCGGTGAAAACGACTTGTAGTCCTAATTCGTACTGACGGGTAATAAAAGGCAATGAAATGAAATGAAAGGCAAGCAAACTGTCTTCCTTCAGCTGCATCAAGGAAAGAACTGCTGAACAATCCCGCCAGCAATAATAAGGGAATAATTAATTCTGTGTCGAGGTTCTTGGACCACAACGTTTCCACGTAACACGGTGAGAAATCGCACACGCAGTGCGCTCTACCACTGCCGCCATAGCTGAACCTAGCCAAACGAGTGAGCGTAAAAATATAACATGGCAATAAAGGCGTTAGAATGTTTTCATTACGAACGCAAAAATCTTCAACCACAACATTTCCACGTAATACGGTGAGAAATCTCACACGCAGTGCTCTCTACCACTGCCGCCATAGCTGAAACTAGCCAAACGAGTGAGCATAATGTGCCAAACTGACACATATTTTGTATTGTCGCTTTCTTATACTTAGTAGTATGCTTGCTGTGGCACGAAAAATAACTTAATAATTTTTAAATTGTAGCATATTACTTTTTTCAGAGCTGCAATCGCCATGCGCAGTTTGCGCTATTATTGATAAAACACGATACGAACTACAACGCGATGGCGGCGTAGACAATTCACCGCGCTTTCCCCGCCGCCGCATGTCCGCGGCACAGAGCAGGCATATGGGCAGCGCATGTAGCATGAAGGCAAGATATCCAATTAACATTAGGGTAACGGGCTGGATTCAGAGAGAATGCAAGCACAGCAGAGAGGATCAGGGCAGGTAAGCAGATGACGTTCGGAAGTTTGCTGGGATAAGGTGGCCGCCGCTGGCACAGGGTTAACTGGAGAAATTTTTGGCCTGCAGTGGACATGATGCTAAAAAGCGGGACTCGAGAAGTTTATTCTCAACAACTATGAGGTCACACATTCAGCTACACAAATGCCAAAGCTTTCCTCAGTTCAACATTCCAATAGTTAGTTATCATTGCTAGCGCGATTAGCAGATTTAACACATTGTTGAAAAAAAATAACTCCCAAAAATTGAACTCAACCAATTTTTGTACTTTAAATAGTTGGATAAGTTGAATAAAACATGCTTAAACAGAAAGAATGGTTATTATAGTCCTGGCTGCTGAATAACAAAAAGGTTTTTCTGTGTGTCCTCACTTTTCAGTGTGGTTGAGATAGCTTGCATTGGCTGTAGCACAAGGTATAAAATGAACGTAAGAATAGTAATGAAATAACAATGCGAATCCTGACCAAAGTGACTGGCATTTCAAACCACCTGCGTGCAGTTGAGTCAGAAACCTGATGCGTGTGCATTCAGATTTGTCTTTACTACTGCCCGTATTTTTCTTCTTTCTAGGTAGGATAATGTTGCCGTGAAGCGAGCACGAAAACACACAAAAACACAGGCAGCGCTGGTCATGCCTCTAATTTGTTGTCAACAGCGATTTCCAACTTTAAATGGAATAAGGCAACACGAAATATCGAACGATTGAAAAATATAGAATTCTTAAATTATATCTCACTTAGGATGTGACAAGTAATATCTACGAGGAGTCTAGGTTAAGGCAGATATAATGTCGTGGGTACGTCTCCAGCTTTTCCACGAAAAAAGGTTGGTAAATAAGACGTCTGAGAGATTTTGTTTTGGTACATAGACGTCCAGACTTAATCTGGACATCTATGGGAGGTTGGGGTTTGCTGAGCTTTATCAAATATGGATTCCTGTGGTGCATAGAACAAAATGCGAGACAAGTACAAAGCACGAGTAAGTACTGTGTTTTAAAGGGCCGACCTAACTGCGTGGCCATCGCAGTACGTTTAGCAATCAGTGACTGTGTCATGGGAACATCCTGGTATGCTCGGAGCACTTAGGACAGGGTGAATAAACGCCTCCTTTGTAGAGTTAGAGTTGCAAGCCTGTTTTCTTTCTGCTAGTCGCTCTGCCGCTCTCCTCCCTCAGGTGGCTGCGTGCGCAGCAGCGATGCCCGGCGCAGCCCGAAGCTTTCTGTGTTTACTCGTTAGAGACATACGTTTATGTGGTCGCGCTGAAATAGCGCGGTGGCTTGCAGTATTACCGACAGAATCCAGTGAATTTGGTAGAGCGGGCCGATCCTCCGTGAGCCCATTTTGGTCGTTGTAATCAGATCAGATTAATTGCTTGAATGCTCAAGAATATTCGTCAGGGATCCCCGAATTACCCCCTGGATTTTGGAACATCGTGGTAACGCACGTTCGAAAAATCGTAGCTCGCAACAACTGCCACCCTCGGAGGGTTTGAGACAGTGGCTTGGCAAAACCACATCAACCCCGCTATCTGTACACGCATTGCCGCATCACCACGCAAATGGCAAGCATGCAAATGAACAGTTCGTAGCAATGCTTGCTTCGTTATTGAACCCTGCCTCATCGCTCGGCCTGGTTTTAGAGGCTTTACATACCCAAAACGGCTTGGGCTATGAGGGACGACTCATGGTTTAGCGGACTTCTAAAACCACAGACTTTGATAAAATCGGATGCGAAGTTCTTACACTTACCGGATACATTCGCCCCGGTGGTGGACACGGGGCCTACAAAACCATCGCCAGCGGACATAACGGCCTCCCCGACAGTCACAGAATAATAACCTTAATCACTGCAAGTTATGTCTTCAATTACGGCGTCGTGCCGCGTATACATAGCGCCGTTTAGCCGCTGCTCCCGTGTGCGCCCTGTGTCGTATGGCCTCGCCTGGTAGCCCGGAAATCCGCGTTCAAAGATGGCGCCACAGCGCTTTCAATATCGCGCCGCTCAAATTTGTTTCGTGCTCTGGTCTACAAGCCAACTTCAAAGTATACATCTACAAAGACAAGTCACAAGACAATCTCTTGAACTGAAACAAAAACCACGTTTACAACAGTGCCTTTCTCATCAGAAGTGCGACTTGAGGTTGTTGTTGTTGTTGTTAGCCTTTGAAACGGTGGCACATACCCAAACTGGGGGATCGCCAAGAATCGGGAGGTAAAGGCTGCTATTCACCTGCACATAGTAACGGCAAAAGAAAAGCACACGGAAGAGCAACACCGGGGAGTCTACCACAAGGAGGACAGGGAGTGAAAAAAGGTAGCAGTTCGGACTGGAGAGCGAGAGAAAGAGAGAAAAAAAAAGAGATTTATGTGGTGTGGCTAGAATTGCTTCAACTTCTTTATAAAATGAAAGAAAAATGCGGGTTGAAGCAATTTTTGGTCGGAAACATACACTCGACATAGTCTCTCTATTTAAGTTCGGTAGCTCGTCTGTGATAGCATATGATATACGATCCACAAGATTAGCGGCTTTATCGGTCGTTTTGTTACAGCAATTTAACTCCCCTCTTGCTCGGCCTGAGTGGTAATGACGCCACTCTCTCCTCTAAACGTGAAGAAGTCTGTTCCAGGTGTGAATGCAAAGAGCCGCATGCCACAGGCAGAGCTTCTGCAAGCTACTCTCGCCTACTTAATCGAAGAATATACGCAGCACACCCATATCTTCACCGATGGTTCAACTACTAAAGAAGCCTCTTCTTGTGGCCTTTATGTGCCCTCAACTGCCCATGCCCTTTCTTACCGCCTGCAGCGGAGGACATCCTCTACAACAGCTGAGCTTCACGGCATTAAGGAAGCTGTTTCTTACATCCTGCGCCGAACCGCCGGCCGTTGGGTTATCTTCACCGATTCAAAAGCATCTCTGCAGATCCTGGCCAACCTGCTGAAGAAAACGAATCACCAGCCAGTTTCCCTGGACATCGTGTATATACATCATTTAGCTATTGCCGCAGGCCACTGCATAACATTTCAGTGGGTACCTGCTCACTGTGGCATTCTGGCTAAAGAAAAAGCAGATGAAGCGACCCGTAAGAGCCATGGGTATGTGCCATTCTGTCGTAGGCTACAACAACAACAACAACATCAGAGATACGTTCGAAGTTTTTTCACGAAATCTGATGCGTCCCAAATGGCTAAAAGTTTTGCTTACGAAGAAACGTATCGGCTTTGGAGTTTGCCGACAAATCATTACCAATTTCTTCACTCAATCGACCCACATCTTAGATCAAGACTCTCACCCAGAATTCCTCGACAACTGGAAACACTTTATTACCGACTTCGTCTGAATGCTGCATATACAAACGCCTTGCGATACCGTTTTGGACAAATGAACAGTCCGCAATGTGACAACTGTGCCTCGATAGAAACTGTGGAACATATCCTGCTTCAGTGCCCTGCGTATGCTAACGAGCGTGCGTACTATGAATATTGCATGCAGAAGCTCTGCCCAGTGCCCCTAACAATGGACAAAGTTTTAGGTCCCTTAGCCTGCTTCAGGCAACAGAGACTTGCAATGAACTTTCTTTTTACATATTTAAAAGACATTGGACATCTCGATAAGCTCTAAATACACTTGCACGTTACCTTCATGCATTCTTCATGCAGTGAACTTCGTCAGCCCATTTGTTGGACTATGCACTCCATCATTCCATAGGTCACATCAATACTCGCCATTGCATCCTTAGTACCCATTTCATGGCCGAATTTTATCTTCGTTTTTTTTCTTCCACCTCTTCCACGCTGCTCTACTTCAGTCTTTACCTCCCAAATTCCCCTCCCTACGCAGAGTAGCATGCCAGCGATATTGAAACACCGGCTAAATTCTCTGTTTTTCATTAAAGAGTCTCTCTCTCTCTCTCTCTCTCTCTCTCTCTCTCTCTCTCTGCAAAAAATACAGTTCATTCTTCGTGATCAAGATTCTGTCCACTCTACAATGTCCTTGTGTCCGCGTACGCAGTGCCTTGAGCGCTGGCAACCTTCCACCAGCTGGGACTTTTCCAGCGTGCAATGGGCCGCCCCATTTTGCCTGCCCTTCAACGCGATCTTAGCGTGCGCGCAGCTTAAAGAAAGAAGAAGAGAGCAGCAAGCGAAAGCGGCGGCTTGCACGCATCGAGCAGTCTTCGATCCGCTTCGCCTAGCCGGTATCTCGGCCATGGCAAAGGCTCCAGAAGTTCCCACACACCCACAGAGCCAGCTGCCTTACGGAAATGGCGCCTTCCAGCTCCGCGTTCTCGTCAGCCTGACTATCACCTTGGGCATCTACGCATTGCACTACGAGAGCTTCAGGGTAACGGCCGGCGTCATGGACCACTGGTGCAGGCGGCCCGATTCCTTCGCGAACCTCAGCGTCCGCGACTGGAAGCAGCTGGCCATCCCACTCGACGAGCGAGGCGAGTTCAGCCGATGTACGGTACGCGAGCCACCCGGCGACGCTGGGAACGCGACGAGCGTGGTTCCGTGCACTTCATGGGAATATGACCTCGACCAATTTGGTAACAACATTGTGAGCGAATGGAACTTGGTGTGCGAAAGGCGTTGGCTCGTCGAAGTCGCAAGACTTGTCTACTTCGCCACCTGCATAGTGTCCCTGCCACTATTCGGAGCTCTCGCAGATCACGTTGGCCGCAAGATTATCATCTTCATCACGATACCGGTGGTTCTCATATCAGGCGTCGGAAGCAGCGTGCCCAATGACTTCCAGTTCTTCGTTGCCGTACGTGCCATCGTAGCAGCCTCAACGAGCGCCCTGGTGCCGCCAATGTTAGCTCTCTTCTACGAGGTCACACCGGCTGCAAGAATACCTGCATACATCACAGTGGCGTCGCTGTCCGCAGTGCCAATTCCATTATTGTTCTTCGCACAACCCTTCCGGGCTGGCTGGGTGATACAGCAAATCACGCTGATGCTTCCCACCTTCCTACTTGTGCTACTATACTATGGCATCGACGAGTCGCCCGCCTGGCTTTTGGCAAAGGGCAAGGTGAAAGAAGCCGAGCGCGTCGCTCTGCGCGCAGCAAGCGTGAACAGAGCGTCGCAGCAGCTTTGCCGGGAGATGCTCGGACAGCACCAATTGGAGGCCCAGGCTGATGGCAAGGATGCATCAGAGAGTACCCGTCTCTGCGGCTCGCAGCTTAGGGCACGCACTGTTCTTCTGGCATATATGTGGACGGCGGTCAGCTATGCCTACGACACGTTCGTTGTCAACGATGGAGTGTACATCACCAGTGCTGTGACCGCCATTAGCTATACAATATCCGCTGTGGCGTGCATACTGGTCGTGCCATGCCTGGTTCGGCACGGCTTCAGGAGCATCGTGATCACCTCGGGACTCGCCTTCGGTACCTCATCTGCCATTCTCGCCATCAGCTACAGCCAAGGTGAGACCCTGATGCAGAACTGCCTCGTCGTCTTTATGCGCATGGCTGGAAGCATCTGCTTCACCTCCTTCATATCTCAGGCGGCCGGCGCATATCCCACAATGGCACACAGCAGTGGCAACGCTTGGAACCTTGCATTCATGCGCATCGGTGACACCCTAGGCCAGACCAGCACGACGCTGCTCGGGGGCCGACATACTGACCTGCGTCTGGCCGTTGCAGCTGCCCTCTTGGCACTGTTTGTCATCGGCGCACAGGTTTTGCCGTACGAACACTACTGGGTTCTGCAAGGAAGCTCCACGTGCGGCCCCAAGAGCACCGCTCCGTGCGATGTGGACGTGAAGCGTGCCATGCAGGAAACTCTTGTGCCGCTGCCGAAGGAGCCCGTGCAGCGCCGAAACACAAAGACATCCGACAGAGTCTCGCTGCCACCGGAACAGTACTCCACGTACTCGATCCAGCCGCTGCCGAAGGAGCCCGTGCAGCGCCGAAACACAAAGACATCCGACAGAGTCTCGCTGCCACCGGAACAGTACTCCACGTACTCGATCCAAAGGTCACAAACGCCATCCTTGCGCTAGTAAGCGAGCTCCTGTCCCGGTCGCTTTTTACCGTAAGCGCGTTTTTTTTTTTCGCAACCGGCCTATTCGATTTTCTTTCCAGATGCCGATGTACTTTTCACTTCTAATATTTTAACCCAATAACAAATTCATAGACTTTTTTGGTTAAGTTTCATGCTGTTAGGATTTTACTGTATTGTTTCGCAAATTCCCGTCTTCTTTAAGGAAGTTTATTTTGCATTCAATATTTAGAGTGTAGGTCGATATACCAACTAGACCAGCCACAACCTATAATTATAGATGAGGTGGCGGAAGGGGCAATTACTGAGCTTGCCCCGGTTTGTAAGCTGAATGTTGCTTATAAATGTGGCCATGAGGATCGATTTTGGATTCTGAATGAGAACTGCATTTTTTCTTCTTTATCTACTGTGCACAGCCTGCAGTGTTCTTAAGCTCGCTTGTTTTTCTCGCGGAAACGCGCATTGAATCTGAGATAATCAGTGTGACGCCGACTAGGTGCATTAGCCGGTTTTATTTTTGTAAGAGAGGGCTGCTAAGTGGCGGATGCTAGAGCCGTTGACGGGTGTGTGAGGCTTATTGGACTAATCAAAACGGACTCTGCTCAGCAGTCACACCTCTTTTCCAGGAAATGGTTCAGAAGCAAATTGTAGCCCAACAGTTTCCTTCTGTTGCGGGTGCAACAGAACCCTGACATTTGGGGTAACATGGACTGCATTGACCAAGTTTTAAAATGACAGCGGTGTTAGAGTCCATGCTTCGCATCGATTTTGTACGGACCTGCTTTTTCTCTATCCTTTGTACGTGCTTTTGCGTGTGTAACTAAAGCTACGCTTGATGCAACTATACGTGTATTGATGTGTTTTCTGTGCGGTTTGATTAGTGAATTAAATATTTCTCTTGCAAAGATATCCGCACACATGTGTATGCCGGTCAGACGTAAGCGATGCTAACTCGCGTTGAAAATACAGTCGATGCGATCATTTGGCATGCTACATGTGCAGCTGTGTGGCTCGTTTTTTTACCGGTTCCCTGTAAACGTCACATCGAATTACGTTTCCGTTATTAATGGGAAAGCATTAATAGTCCCGTTAACTACAACAGCGCTCGATTGCCAGCGCGTTCAGCGGCTTCAGGCGCGCTTTGACGGCGCCCGGTGCTAAACGGAACCGTATCTACTTCGCCCCGGCCGCTGCCAGCTCCACAACGCCAGTTCCTCCACAGCCGCGGCTCAGCTTCGGAGAACGGAACGGACCCCGTCCAGCCAATGGCGTCGACCGGTTCTCATGACCTTGCTAGCGTGACAATGCAGGAAGTGGTGTCAATATGCAGAGAGTGGTGCATCCCTGACCATAAGCGGCGTTTGCATGAAGCCGATAGGGCCAACTTGAGTTATCAGGTCGAAAACCGGTTGTTGCGTTCATGTAGATGCACGCTGAGTCGGGTCAGGAGTCGAGGGTCGGGTCCAGTCAACTGCGCTGCAAGGCGTGGGTTGATTCACTCGACCCGAACCGCCGGAAGCATTTAAACGCTGTTGAGCCGAAAAGTTGGTTTAGCGGGAGGGGAGATGATAAATGCGAACCTGTTTTTCGCTTGCGCTGTCATGCCTCCGAGACAGAGGTGATGCAATATAGCGGTGGCGAGCCGCGATCTTGAAGGCTACTACTGCCCTCTCTCGTTGCGCTGTTTCACGCTTGGTGTCGCTGCGGCTGAACTGATCTCGACACCTTAAACTTGAGTTCATGTAAACAAGCAGTCACCGAATAGGGGCGACTTTGCTACATCCGAACTTCCACTCGACACGACGCTATCGCGTTCATGCAAACAGGGCTATAGAAGAAAGGGATTATCCCCTTTCATCTACCACCCACTGCTTTGTAGCACTAGGAGAGCCATGAGAATGGGCCGAAGTCATCATCTGGAAGGCGGTCCTTTGACGGGGAAAAGACGCTGCGTTCTTAAGTTGTATCCGACTATAGGGCTGGAGTCTGGACCGGTGGCGCCGCCTCTCGGCGCTCTCCTCATTACCGGAATGGGCCTGTGCATTGAAGAGCACAGTCTGTCGTTGGTTTTTGTGGAGTTTGCTTCGGTGCTCGTAATGTTTAGGTGGTGTCGTGAGTAAACCCGGTGATGCGAAGACTAGGCAGATGCGTTGTGTTGTTGGACGCTTCTCAACTCAAAATCGTCACACGCTTCTAAGCCAATTAATTTCTACGGTTTTCCACCACAACGGTTTTCGCACCAACATGAACGGCGAGCAGTCTGAATACGGTTACTTCAAAGACAGAGGTATGTATGCACGGGTTTGATTACTGCGGGCTCGTGGAAACTTTGCGTCATCATCATCAGCCTGGCTACGCCTACTGCAGGGCAAAAGTCTGTCCCAGGCATCTCCAATTAACCCTGTACTTTGCCAGCTGCGCAAACTTTGCGGCGGCATTTAAAATTGTTGAAGAAGGATGGATAGCTGGGCGACTTTGTAATAATACATAGTCGGAACGAACAGCGCTAAAAAGACGACAGACGAATCAAGAGGACACAAAGACGAGCTCTGACTCGAAACTGAATTTTTATTGAAAAGAGAAAACATATATACATCATAATCACGTGAACAAACAGAGCAAAGAGCAATAGTCCAGCAGAATCAAGGTCAACAATCGCACAATATGCCACGTGGTGAACTCCAAACAAAGGCACCCCTGAGAACCCAAATAAAACAAGTCACGAATTATCTAAAAACGATACTTCTTTATCAACTAATGCCAAAGAAGTCTGCCTGATACACTGTGATTCTTTCTTCCTTATGAAATAAGCTTCCATAATCTCCCTGGTCATTTTATACCGGTGTCTAAACAAAATTTAATTTTTGTGACCAAAGGACGGCACTTTTTCTGTTTCTTTTTATCGTTTTCTTTCCCACAATCGCGGCAGTGATCTTTAAGATGTGAATATCTGGTGTCTTAAAGTGAGTTAAAATGTTCCCTCAGGCGAAAGTTAATACAGCGGCTTGTTTGACCAATGAAGACTTTTTTGCACGAGACTGGAAGTTCATAGACTACAGAGCATGCGCATTCCACCAACGATGACCTGTGAGTAACACGGCATTTGAACGGACTAACTCCTAATACCTTTTCACTACGGTTCCTGATGGCCCGCCAAAGCCCGCTCAACTTACAAGGTGCCGGAAAAACAGCTTCGACTGCAAACCTACCAGCTACATTTTTCAGATTATGGGCTCTTTGTGAATGTAGGGAATTACCGCCCTTTTCTTACATGCCTTGTCCCTCTTTGATTTGACGAAATCCGTCCTCACCAGCCGCACCAACTTTTCGCACGTTGCCCAGATAACCGAATCAGGGTACCCTGCGGTTTTCAGCCTGCTGACCTGTAACAATACACTCTCTTCGATATGGTGAAAACACGAATTCTGTAAGCTCGAGCGGAGGGCAGACACAGCTATTTCATTTTTTACATTTTTTGGGTGTCCGGAAGAATAGTGCAATACCTGTTTCTGGGACCTTGGGGAGTAAAGCCAACAAATATGGTCGTTCTTGAATAACAACTTAATACTCAGAAACTGGAGAGAATCCTTCAAGGGCACTTCAGAGGTAAACGACGGACCATCTGCGCACTTCCGAAACAACTTCAACATGTCTATCTTCCTCCTGTTGAAGTTGTCTCATTTAGTCAGTACCAAAAAATCATCCACATGTCTGAAAATCTTCGCCACCATTCCGTCACTGTGTTTACTAATTTGTTTATCAATTCCACCTAAGAAAATATTGCTCAAAGCAGGCGCTACCCTAGACACAATACAGATCCCCTTTTTCTGCACATAGACGCCGCCTTGCCAGCCTACATGAGTTGACATTAAGTAAAATGACAGCAGTTCAAGAAAGGTGTCAAGAGAAACCCCGCACTGACCCATAAAGCCTACTTCATCATTGTCATCAATGATGCACTTTTTAACTTCTTCCATAATCCCATTGTGAGGAAGTGAGTAGTACAATGAAGTAGGCTTTATGGGTCAGTGCGGGGTTTCTCTTGACACCTTTCTTGAACTGCTGTCATTTTACTTAAAGTCAACTCATGTAGGCTGGCAAGGCGGCGTCTATGTGCAAGAAAAAAGGATCTGTATTGGGTCTAGGGTAGCGCCTGTTTTGAGCAATATTTTCTTAGGTGGGATTGATAAACAAATATGTAAACACAGTAACGGAATGGTGGCGAAGATTTTCAGATATGTGGATGATTTTTTCGTACTGACTAAAAGTGACAACTTCAACAGGAGGATGATAGACATTTTGAAGTTTCTTCGCGGGTGCGCAGATTGTCTGTCGTTTACCTCTGAAGTGCCCTTGAAGGATTCTCTCCAGTTTCTGAGTATTAAGTTGTTATTCAAGAACGACCATATTTGTTGGCTTTACTCCCCAAGGTCCCAGAAACAGTTATTGCACTATTCTTCCGGACACTCAAAAAATGTAAAAAATGAAATAGCTGTGTCTGCCCTCCGCTCGAGCTTACAGAATTCGTGTTTTCACCGTATCGCAGAGAGTGCATTGTTACAGGTCAGCAGGCTGAAAACCGCAGGGTACCCTGATTCGGTTATCTCGGCAACGTGCGAAAAGTTGGTGCGGCTGGTGAGGACGAATTTCGTCAAATCAAAGAGGGACAAGGCATGTAAGAAAAGGGCGGTAATTCCCTACATTCACAAAGTAGCCCATAATCTGAAAAATGTAGCTGGTAGGTACGAAGTCGAAGCTGTCTTTTCGGCACCTTGTAAGTTGAGCGGGCTTTCCCGGGCCATCAGGAACCGTGGTGAAAAGGTATTAGGAGTTAGTCCGTTCAAATGCCGTGTTACTCACTGGTCACCGTTGGTGGAATGCGCATGCTCTGTAGTCTATGAACTTCCACTCTCGTGAAAAAAAGTCTACATTGGTCAAACAGGCCGCTGTATTAACGTTCGCCTGAGGGAACATCTTAACTCACTTTCAGACACCAGACATTCACATCTTAAAGATCACTGCCGCGATTGTGGGAAAGAAAACGATAAAAAGAAACAGAAAAAGTGCCGTCCTTTGGTCACAAAAACTAAAATTTTGTTTAGTCACCGGTATAAAATGACCAGGGAGATTATGGAAGCTTATTTCATAAGGAAGAAGGAATCACAGTGTATCAGCCAGCCTTCTTTGGCATTAGCTGATAAAGAAGTATCGTTTTTAGATAATTCGTGACTTGTTTCATTTGAATTCTCAGGGGTGCCTTTGTTCGGAGTTCGCCACGTGGCATATGGTGCGATTGTTGATCTTGATTCTGCTAGACCAACGCTCTTTGCTGTGTTTGTTCACGTGATCATGATGTATATATGGTTGGTTGGTTGGTTTATGGGGTTTAACATCCCAAAGCGACTAAGGCTATGAGAGACGCCGTAGTGGAGGGCTCCGGAAATTTCGACCACCTGGGGTTCTTTAACGTGCACTGACATCGCACAGTACACGGGCCTCTGGAATTTCTCCTCCATAGAAATTCAACCGCCGCAGCCGGGATCGAACCCGCGTCTTTCGTGTCAGCAGCCGAGCACCATAACCACTGAGCCACAGCGGCGGCTGATGTATATATGTTTTCTCTTTTCAATAAAAATTCAGTTTCGAGTCAGCGCTCGTCTTTGTGTCCTCTTGCTTCGTCTGTCGTCTTGTTCGCGCTGTTCCCTCCCACGATGATTTAAAATTGTTGCCTTAACCGGAAGCTTTGTTAATCCCACAGTTATCGTTAAGGAGTGCGCTGTAGAAGTAGGTGGTATAATGGTTGGACAGGATACCGGCAAGCTGTTTCAGGACTAAAGATTTGATTAAGAAACGCCAAAGCATGAGGACGTCTAATTCCACAGACAGAATAAAACTAGCAGAGCTATCCAAGTTAAAAAATATGACGCCATTTAGCCGAGATAAGCCAGTTTAACATGGTGAAAATCGATCAGGCTCTAAAGATTGGAGGTAGCCTAAATGCAGTGAAGAGAAAACTAGGCATAAGTAAAAACCCGATGTATGCGCTAAGCCACAAAGAGGGCAATGTCATTAACAATATGGATAAGATAGTTAAAGTAGGCGAAGAGTTCTACACAAACTTATACAGTACCGAATGCAGTACTGTATAGGTACTGGTACTGATATTGGTACTGAATGCAGTACTGTATAGTACTGGTATTAATCTGCTCAAGCAGGCGGATGACACCACTGTTGTCATTATCATGTCTTGTCGCGCTTCTTTGCACATTCTTCACAATGTATACTCACTCCTGTCAAAGGCCTTCTGCGAAGGCTGGCAGTACCTCTGAAATAAAACAATCAGAACGTTACTGACAGAGGCAGTAGAACACAGCAATGGGACATTCCGCCAGTAACGAAGGAGCAAATAAAGAAAGCCTTAGAAGCAATGCAAAGGGGGAAAGCAGTTGGTGAGCATCAGGTAACAGCAGATTTGTTGAAGGACGGAGGAGAGAATGTGCTAGAAAAACTAGCCACCCTGCATACGCAATGCCTTGTGACCTCTAGCATACCAAATGCTTCAAAGAACGCTAACGTTATATTAATTCATAAGAAAGGAGACGTCAAGGACTTGAAGTATTACAGACTGATCAGCTTACTGTCCCTACAAGGTATTCACTAAGGTAATAGCTAATGGGTTAGAACAGCCCTATACTTCAATCAACCAAATGATCAGTCAGGCTTTAGTAAAGGATACTCGGCAATAGGCCACATTGACGCTATCAATCAGGTGATAGAGAAATGCACAGAATATAACCAACACCTAAATATAGCTTTCATTGATTACGAGAAGCCATTTGACTCAGTGGAAACCTCAGCAGTCATGCAGGCGTTGCGGTATCAGGGTGTAGGAGTGTTATGTGAAAATATTGGAAAATATTTATCGATTGCACAGCCACCATAGTCCTCCATAAAGTCAGCAATAAAATTCTAATAAGGAAAGCTGTCAGGCACGGAGACACGATCTCGCCAATGCTATTCACCGCCTGTTTAGAGCAGGTATTCCGGGGTATGAAATGGGAACAGTTGGGAATACGAGTTAATGGAGAGTACCTAGGTAAACTGCGTTTCGCCAATGACAGTGCCTTGCTTTGTCACTCAGGACATGAACTGCAAAGCTTGATCAATGAGTTGGACAGGCGGAGCAGAACGGTGGGGCTAAAAATTAACATGCAGAAAACCAAAGTAATGTTCAACAGTCTAGCAAGGGAACAGCAGTTCTCAATTGGTAACGAGGGGCTGGAAGTAGTAAAAGAATATGTCTATTTAGGGCAGGTAGTGACAGCTGATCCCAATCATAAATGAGAAATAACTAGAAAAATAAGAATGGGGTGGAGCGCATATGGCTGGTTCTCTAAGATCATGAATGGCAGTTTACCAATATCCCTCAAGAGAAAAATGTACAACAGCTGTATCTTACCGGTACTCACCTATGGGGCAAAAACGTGGAGGCTAACAAAGAGGGTTCAGTTTAAGTTAAGGACAACGCAGCGAGATATGGAAAGAAAAATGATAGGTGTAACGTTAAGAGATCGGAAGCGGACGGAGTGGGTGAGAGTACAAACGCTGGTTAATGACATTCTAGTTGAAATCAGGAGGAAGAAATGGGCTTGGCCAAGGCATGTAATGCGAAGGCAAGATAACCACTGGTCCTTAAGGGTAACGGAGTGGATTCAAAGAGAAGGCAAGCGTACCAGGGGGCGGCAGAAAGTGCGATGGGCGGATGAGATTAAGAAATTTGCAGAAATACGGTGGCCGCAAGTGGCGAAGGACAGGGTTAATTGGAGAGACATGTGAGAGGCCTTTGCCCTGCAGTGGGAGTAATCAGTCTGGTGATGATGATGGCGGTGTAGATGCCTTCAGGTCAAATGTCTTTCTGATTAAAGCCGTTAGTGCAAATAGTTTTAGGTCGAAGGATGCTTTCGCGTTTTAAGCATCTAAGGACCGTAAGTTGCCACCGCAACTATTCATGCTAAACCGTTCGCTATTTTTTTCTGTATATTTCTATAACTTCGCCATTTTTTGAATTTAATTTTTTATCCTACACTTTTCTCCATATGTCACGTCTCTCCTAACTCCCGATCGCTTTTCGCTATCTTTTACCACAGATTCATTCACATGACCGCTGTTATCTCTAAACCCTAGGGCCTCACGGAGAATCACTGCGCCTGCACCGACATCCGGATGGACGCCAGTACACTCGAATATAAGACGCTCAATTGTTCCTACTGAGCAGACAATGTCGCCGAAAACAAGAAGTTGGCTTCCATCATTGTTGGCTTCCGTCATGAATTGTTTCTACAGACTTACCAAGCACTGTACATGTGTCATCTTCTTTGTTAAGTTTCTTTTTGCAGCTTCGCGTTCTAAGACACCCCGTGTAGCTTCATAGAGTAGGGCATTGCCTCTGGGTTATCATAGCACGATTCCTTCGTGATCGGCTGTCACCTGTACGCAGCTTTTGGGTGCACTCCCAGACACCCTTCGAGCGTGTTCGGCTAAGGGCCTCGGTCTCTGGGGTGCCCTGGACTCAGCGTGGCAAGCTCACCCAGAAACCAGCTACTATGTGAAAAAGAGGGGTGGTCATTAGGTGTCCAGCTTTCGCCAGTTGCAAGCCAGAGAATGGATGCGAGTCAAAGGTTCACAAGCGAAAAAAGAACTTTATATAGCAAAAAGACGTTACAGGGGAATTTTCAATCAACCGTAAAACACGTACAAAGTGATCAACAAAATAATGCAACCCATGCAAAGTAACACTAGAGAGGGGTTACAATACAAGAGAAATTTTGGACCTAAAATACAGTATTACACGACCGAGGCTAACAGAACAGGACAAATTTTGTTCACCGGGAACTGCGATAATGCGACGACCGGAGGATCATGACAGAGCCGTCCCGAAGACTGGCGCGCTCTTCCTCGCTGTACTATGGCTGAGTGACAGCGGTGTTCCCCTGGAGTCGTACGGTAGCACTTTTGCGAAGCTCCAACTAGGGCATGGGCTGACGCCGTTAAGCGTAATACATAATGATGCGCCATGTCTGTCGTAAAGAATGGCTTCCAAGAAACGCGAGTCGCTTCTTTCCGACCCGGCGCTAGTGCAGATGACATCACTCGGCACACTCGGGGTTACGCCCTCTCCGTTGGCAACGAGTGAAATTTTCTCGACGTTTCTCGAATCGTCGACGACGCGCAGGGGTGATTCCTTCCTTCCGCGCCGGCTTCGCAAATGTGCGCAAATTGTTGTGACGTCTGCGTTTTTTAATTTCAATAATTTCAATATAAAAAATATAAATTTCAATATAATATTTCAATTTCAAGCCTGCTTTTTTTAAAACGAATTAGTCTATTTTCTGCGTTCTGCGTTTCCATGTCGCTTAAAGCTTCTTATTTCTCCGTCCTTGTTTCCTGCGTAATTGCTGGTTAGCTTCCTAGTCTTTTCCCGCCATTGTCAGTGAACGCTCTTTCCGTATAAGTATTTAAATACCTTAGCTGAACACTTGTTATCGTCCGTTTTCCTCAGGCGTTCTTCATATAACTGTTTAATCTGGTGATCCAGTGCTTCGAGATTGAGAGGTTGAGGTTGTTGCAGCTATTGGCAGGGTTAGCCTTGCGGATTCTGCTGGCAATATCTCCACCCGAGCGACACTTAAATGGTGAATATGGTCCCCAAATAAGGCACATACCTGACACCTGACTGATTACCATAGCTCTAAACACAATTATTATTATTATTATTATTATTATTATTATTATTATTATTATTATTATTATTATTATTATTATTATTATTATTATTATTATTATTATTATTATTATTATTATTATTATTATTATTATTATTATTATTATTATTATTATTATTATTATTATTGTTGTTGTTGTCACGAAGTTGCGAGGACGGGAACGGGTTTATTTACAAGCCGGGATCGGGGACGTCACTGGATGGTCAGCGTCAGGCGGGCTCCACCACGGTCTCGCGCACACCGTCTTCTTCTTCTTCTTTCCACTGCACTGCAGTGCGACAGCGCCGCAGCGCGGCGTAACACTTCGCCCGGGGCAGTCGAAGCTCGACCTCGAGCGAGTTAGTCAGCGTTCTGATTGCAGCGTTTAAGACGGGCAACGTGAACGACCTGGACCTTGCGAGAGCGGCGATTGCCTGGGATGACTTTGGAGATTGTGTAGTTAACGTCACTGAGGCGATCCAGAACAACAAAAGGGCCGCAGTACTTTGCGAGGAATTTCTGATAGAGGCCCCGTCGACGCAGTGGCGTCCACAGCCAAACGTAGTCACCGGGCTCATACGTCACCGCAATGTGTCCACTGTCGTAACGGCTCTTGGTGCGAACTTGTGCACTGAGTGTTCGGAGGCGAGCTAGTCGTCGCGCTTCCTCCGCACGGCAAAGAGTCTGCGAAATGGACGGATCACGATGGTCAGAAAAGGGAAGAATCGTGTCCAGAAAGGTGCGTGGTAGGCGCGCGTAGAGCAGAAAGAACGGGGAGTATCCAGTGACGTCGTATGTTCCGGTGTTGTAAGCGTGTGTTACAAACGGTAGCACGGTGTCCCAGTTCTTATGGTCGGCCGCTACATACATGGACAACATGTTCGTGAGGGTGCGGTTGATGCGCTCCGTCAGGCCATTCGTCTGCGGATGATAGGGTGTCGAACGACGATAGTCACAACTGCAGAGCCGCAGGAGTTCTTCCACGACATCGGCAATGAACTGGCGCCCACGGTCGCTGATTACGACACGAGGAGCTCCGTGGCGAAGGATCACCGAGTGTAGCAAAAAGGACGAGACGTCTGTTGCTTTGGCGGACACAAGAGCAGCTGTCTCCACGTAGCGAGTCAAGTAGTCGACGCAAACTATAATCCAGCGCTGGCCCGTGGTAGACTTGGGAAGCGGTCCAAGCAAGTCGACCCCGATCTTCTCAAAAGGGGAGTAAGGTGGTCTGATCGGTTTCAACAAGCCGGCGGGCGAGGCAGTGCGATGCTTAAAGCGTTGACACTGTAGACAGCCCGCAACGTACTGCTGAGTTGTCTTGTAAAGGCCAGGCCAGTAAAAGCGTTGCCGCGTCCTGTGTAACGTGCGAGAAAACCCTTGATGTCCAGCAGAAATATCATCATGCATGGCATGCAGGACAATGCCACGAAGACTGGCAGGGACAACCAAAAGCAGACGTGCACCCTCCAAGAAATAGTTCTTCTTATAGAGCACGCCCTCCGATATGACGAACGGCGTTACAGGAGAAGACGTACGGGCTTGATCAAACAACGGCTGGAGACTACGATCCTTGAGTTGTTCTTGCTTAAAAGTCGCAAGGCTAGGAAACTCGGTAGAGACAGAAGATAAACAGTCATCGAAGTCCTCTTCACAACTTGCCGTGTCTGGCAGAGGGAAACGAGACAAACAGTCGGCATCAGCATGGTGGCGACCGCTCTTATACGCCACTGTAAAGTCATATTCTTGGAGGCGTAAGGCCCAGCTAGCGAGTCGACCGGAAGGATCGCGGAGGCCAACAAGCCAACACAACGAGTGATGGTCTGTAACAATCTTGAAGTGACGTCCAGGTAGATATGGTCGAAACTTTTCCACAGCAAAGACGACAGCGAGACACTCGACTTCCGTCACGGTGTAGTTGCCTTCCGATTTGGTCAAGGTGCGACTTGCGTATGCGACCACGTGCTGGGCGCCGTTGTGAAGTTGGATAAGCACTGTGCCGACGCCCACACCGCTGGCGTCGGTATGGAGCTCTGTCAGCGCCGCCGGGTCGAAGAGGCGCAAAACAGGCGCAGAAGTGAGCAAAAACTTCAGCTGCTGGAAGGCAGACTCACAGGCAGGCGACCACACAAACGGGGCGTCTTTATGAAGGAGGGAAGTCAAAGGACGAGTGAGCTGGGCGAAACCTTGGATGAAGCGGCGGAAATATGAGCAGAGTCCCATAAAGCTTCTGAGGTGTTTCAAAGAGCGTGGCTGTGGGAACTCTCGTACGGCAGCGATCTTATGTGGGTCTGGCCGGATACCATCCTTGTCGACAAGAAACCCGAGGACAAGGGTTTGCCGTTCACCAAAGTGGCATTTCTTGGAGTTTAAGACCAGTCCAGCTCTTGCGAAGCAAGCCAGCACCATACCTAGTCTTTCGTTATGCTCGCGAAAGGTCTTTCCATAAATGATCACGTCGTCGAGGTAGCACATACAGACCTCCCACTTAAGCCCACGCAATATTGTGTCCATAAATATATCAAAAGTAGCGGGGGCATTGCATAACCCAAAGGGCATGACATTAAATTCATACAGTCCATCGGGCGTGATAAAAGCTGTCTTCTCCCTGTCGGACGGATGCATGGGGATCTGCCAATATCCGGAGCGCAGGTCAACCGACGAGAAGTACGATGCAGATTGAAGACTGTCCATGGCATCATCAATACGCGGGAGCGGGTAGACGTCCTTCTTCGTCACAGCATTTAACCGACGATAGTCTACGCAAAAACGCCAGGAATTATCCTTCTTGCGTACCAGTATAACAGGAGCAGCCCATGGACTTGACGACTCCCGGATGACGCCTTTCTGTAGCATATCCTGCACTTGCTCGTTGATTAGCTTCCGTTCAGCCTGGGACACACGATAAGGCTTCTGTCTGATCGGATGAGCGGTACCGGTTTTGATGTGATGCTGCGTGCGAGAAACTGGCAGCGAAGGTGGAATGGCTGGCTGAGCGAAGTCAAATACCGACGCATACTGGGTAAGAACAGTCTGTAAAGCAAGCCGTTCGGACGACGGAAGCGACTTGCTGATCATGCGCATCATATTGACGGAAAAGTCTTCTGCTCGACTGGAAGGCTCGCACTCAGACACGGATTGGATAGTAAGAATGTCGTAAGCATGAAACCGAGCGAGTTTAAGCCCCGATGGGATCAAAACAGGTTCCGACGAAGCATTCACTGTCCATAGTTGTGCGCAACCGTCGACTACGGCAACAATGGCCCGGGGCACCAGAACATTCTGTTTCGCGGCGTTATGCACATCTGGCTCAACAAGCAAATGGAAGGTGCCTTTGCGGTTGTCCGAAGAGCGAACAGAGACGAACATTGCTGCCATGGCTGGCAAAAGCACATCTTGCGTGACACTAAAGACACCATCACTGCAGTCGGATGAATCCTGCACAAAAGTAGATAGCATATTGCGCTGGAGAGAAATTTCGCCTGCCCCGCAATCCAAAGTGGCCCCGCATTCACGTAAAAAATCAATACCTAATATGACATCATGCGTGGCATGGAGTAATACGACAAATTTTGCTCGAAACTTCTCTCCAGCAATGGTGACTGATACGAAGCAGATGCCAACTGGGCGCAAAGTTTCACCCCCAACACCACGAAAACTGGCACTCTGGTCCCATGCAAACATCACTTTGCGTCCAAGGCGCTTTTTGAAAGAAAAGCTCATCACCGACACAGCGGCACCGGTGTCCACTAATGCAAGAGTGTTTAAGCCACCAACACACACAGACACTTTGTTCTTCAACATGACGACCGGCAGAGGAATTGTTGATGACGACCGTTCCGCGACCTAACCTCTATCGGCCGCAGGAGCTAGTTTTCCGGCGGTGGTGGGGAAGAACGACGACGAGGCGATGGTGAACGGCCACGTCGCGAAGGCGGTGGTGTGAGGCTGCGGTCGAAAACGGGAGAATTGGGGCGGAAGAGTCGGTCTTGGCGTGGCTGCCAGTCACGAGGAGGGTTCCAGGACTGGGGGCCACGGGGGCCACAATAATAATAATAATAATAATAATAATAATATTAGTAGTAGTAGTAGTAGTAGTAGTAGTAGTAGTAGTAGTACCTCAAATGCCCCATGGTGTGGGGTATTACATGAGGGATGGGCATAATCTTCAAGTTAAGAGTGGTTCGATGGCAGTCTTGAAGGAATGTGGGTCGGAGTGGTGCACAACGTCGACAGGCAGTTTGTTCCAGTCCCGAGTGGTCTGAACAAAAAACGAACGAAGATGGGCTGTGGTCTGTGCTGGGGTCGGATAGACGGCTTTAGGATGGCTGGTGCGGCTTGACTGTCGATGAAGTGGTAAGATTGCTGAAACATTGAGTGGCGTATGGTAGAACTTGTGAAAAAGGCACAGCCTGAAGATGCAGCGTCGCTTTTCAAGATTAGTAAGATTAGCCCGTGATTTGAGTGCAGTGACACTGGAATGATAGTAGTAGTCTGAGAAAATAAACCTTGCAGCGCAATTTTGTAGAGCTTCGAGGGTGTTAGAAAGATTTCTTTGATGGGGATCCCAGACTGAGCATGCGTATTCTATTTTAGGTCTGATAAATGTAATATAAGTAAGTGTTTTCACGGATGCAGAGGCTAGGCGCAAGTTTCGACGGAGGCAACCAAGAGTGCGATTGGCTTCGTTAGTAATGTTCATTATACGCTCTGACCAGGTTAGTGTATCTGAAAGGGTGACGCCAAGGTATTTGTAAGAGTGGACAGATGAGATTACCGAGCCACAAATGGTGTAACTTGATGCCTGATAGTTTTTCCGACGGTGAAAGGAAAGCAAAGACGTTTTCTTAGTGTTTAGGCACATTAACCATTTGTCGCACCAAGTTTCAATTCGTTTAAGGTCATCCTGTAAAATTCTAGAGTCAGAGGTGGTGTGGATGGGGTGATAAAGTACGCAGTCGTCTGCGAAAAGGCGGATGTTAGAGGATATGTTACTAGGCAGGTCATTAATATAAATTAGAAACAGCAATGGTCCGAGTACTGTACCTTGGGGGACTCCGGAGAGGACTGGAGAAAAAGACGAGGAGCGGTTGTTAGTGTACACAAATTGCTTTCGGTTCGTAAGGAAATTAGAAATCCAATCTAATACAAGGGGGTTAATGCACAATCTTGAGAGTTTAAGTAGTAGTCTCTGATGGGGAACTTTATCGAAGGCCTTTTCGAAATCTAAGAACAGCGCGTCTACAGGTATGTTCAGGTCTAGGTTAGAGCTTATGTCATTTATGAATGAAGCTAACTGTGTATCACATGAGAGGCCCTTGCGAAAGCCATGTTGTCTAGGATTGAAAAAATTAACAGATATTAAAAATTTTACTATGTGAGAGTAGAGGACGTGTTCCATTACCTTGGAACAAACACTTGTTAGGGAAATGGGACGATAACTGGAACATAAATGTGAAGGACCTTTTTTCGGGACTGGAACTATTTTGACCACTTTCCAGTCTTCCGGCACCACTCCTGATGACAATGACTGCTGAAAAATATTGCATAGGATCACACTTACAACAGTTTTTGTGCTTTTTAGTACTTTAGTGTTGATACCATCAACTCCGGATGAGGATGTTAGCTTTAGTGATTCAATTATTTTGGCTACACCGGAGGCATTAAAAGTGATGTCGGACATGAATGAATGGTGGCACTGGGGAAAATCTGGTAAATTATGATCAGGTTCTTTTGTGAAAACAGAGCAAAATGCAGTGTTAAGTTATTCGGCTGCTTGACTGTCTGGAACCGGACAATTCTGGCTGTCGTACAGTTTTAATGGCTGAGAGCGCTTTGGGTTAATCGTATTCCAGAATTTTTTAGGATTAGTTTTTATCATGTTCGGAAGAATTTCAGAATAAAAATGGCGCTTTGTTTTGTTAGCTTGTGATCCGAATTCCTTTTCTGCAGCGTAATATTTTTGCCAGGTGCACTGCGTGTTAGTTCGTTTAGCAGAGCGAAAAAGTCTTTTCTTTTTATTATTGAGGCGTTTGAGCGCATGATTGGACCATGGTGATGACTGTTTTTCTGTTTCAGTGATAGTGGGTATGTATGTTAGTACCGGTCACGTATTTTATTCTTGAACAGCAACCAGTTAGTTTCTACAGAGCGTATCGAAAAGTCACGAAGCCAGATGGAAAATTCTTCGAGTGCTGTGTTAATTGCAGAATAATTGCCTTTCTCATAAAGTGTTATTGTTTTTGTTATTTTCGATGGATGCAGTAAGTTACAGTATAAGGAACCATGAACAACAGAATGATCGCTAAGACCAGGCAAGTATGTGATTGGGGAAAGCTTGTCAGATTGAGTTGTATCAGGTCTAACGTATTGGATGAATTTATGCCAGACCGCGTCGGCTGTGAAACTACTTGTGTTAGTCCAGAGTTAAGGCATGTGTTTACGAAGTCGCTTTCAGCATTGTTTTTGGATAGGGTTGAGGCGGGGTTTGACCAGTTAATGGAAGGGAAGTTAAAGTCACCGAAAATCAGAATGGGCGATTGATGATAGGTTGCGGTAACGGAAAACAGCACCTCGTGAAATTCAGCGACAAAAGAACTACTTGCGTCTGGGGGACGATAACAAGCGCCGATTACTAAGGGGGGATAACAGGAGTTGCTGAGAACGAATATTATTTCCAGTGCGGATGAAGTTTTAATTTCGATGCATTGAAGGCTTCTCTGGGCAGCAATTAGAACGCCACCTCCCCTTTTGTTAGTTCTGTCACGGCGAAAAACATTTAAATCGGAACAGAGAGAAAGGATCTCCGAGTCGGCAATTGAAGAGTTTAACCATGTTTCTGTGAGAATAATGAGGTTAAACTCTGTGGTGTGAATCAGATTACGAAGAGCATCAAGTTTAGGCAGGAGGCTTCTAATATTAGTGTATAAAAAGGAAGTGTTGGAAGGGCTAGAGCGGGGATGATTGGCTTCTACGAGTTTAAAGCGTGTGGCACTACGTTCTGAGTACTGTGATCAAACGTGTATGTTTTCTTCCCGATGATTAGCTTGTCTTGTCGAAGTTTGAATTTTTTTTCGTCTTGTGCTTTGCAGAATTTGACAATATGCTTCCTGGCCTTCACGGTGTTTGGGCAGTAGTCCTCAGATATGCTAAACTCTGTACCTTTCAACATTTTGGCGCATGAAAGAACCTTTTCCTTCACTTTAAAATGTGCAAATTTAACAATGATTGGCCTATTCCTGTCCGCCCTAAACGTTCCTAATCTGTGGGCTCTTTCAATGTCCACAGGAAGAATAGTCTTTAATTTTGAGCTGCAGGGTTCGATAATAGTGGCCTCTGACTGGGCCCATGCTTCCTGCTCGTTATCTTCGTGGCCAAAGAAAAGTAGGTTTGACCTTCGGGACTGATTTTCTGAGATATCAAGTCTAGCTGTGATAGTGGCAATGTCATTCGCGTTTTGCTCAGATAGCGCCTGGATGTTGTCTACCTGTTCCTTTATTCCTAATAGTGATGAGCAGTCGGTTTCAATTTTGGTAAGTCGATTCTTGATTTCTGCAAACGTTCCTATAGCAATTCTGCAAATCACCTATAGCAGTGAAAAGTGAAATCCTGCAGTCGCCATCTGGAGTCGAAATCCGATTCCTGGAGGAACTTTAAAAGAAGGCGTGAAGTCTCCTTTCTACACGAATGCTTTCCGCGCTGGTAGACAATGTCCTGATGGGAACTGTGAGGGGCACCTGTATTCTTGAGGGAAGCTAACAACACACACCTTTCCGCGTTGTACACTGGACAGCCCCTAAGCTAATATTTGATATCACCGCGAACACCGCATGTGGAACACTTCTGCGACGATGCCAGACCCGTCTTATATATCCAAGCAGGGGTACGAGCAGAGCCCATGCGAATGCAATGTAGCAATGTGGCCTGGGATCTTTTAGTCCTTCAGTCACACATGGCTTGTTGGATGAACTCCACGGAGTTCTGAAATGACCGAGCATCGTTTCTCTGAAGAGTCTCTTGGCATCTTGAGAGACCTTTCCTGATGGATTACCTGGCAGCGCTGTGTGGGCGAGACTGTCCGCCACCTCATTGTCTATGACACCTATATGTGAGGGCACCCATTGGAATCGTATGAAGAAGCCTGTGCTGTCGAGATTATGCACCATGCATAGAGAGCTAAGAGAAAAAGCATCAGAAGGGAACCCGCGCTCTAATCTTTGAAGGGCCGATTTTGAATCCGTCAGCATCAACAGGTTCAGCCGTGCAAGACCCTAGCTTGCGTAAAGCTGCCTCAGTTGCAGCGCTTTTGGCCGTTGTGGAGGGCGCCACTTCAGTAAAGCGTACAGACAAATCAGTGTGCAACGAGAGATATAATGTGAAAAGCTGCTTCTCTAGCTCCTCTGGCCTTATCCACAGAGCCATTAATGAAAATTTGAAGATGACGGGCATGCTCTGTTCCTAGATGTTCGAGTAGGAGAGAACGCGTTGCTGCAAGCCCATGCCCCCTTCTAGTGCTTGCGGTTTCGCCCTAGGCACCTAGTGCTAATATTACAAGAGCTGATTTATATTCGAGTCTGGACTGAGCTGCTGCCCTTAATCACACAACTGCGTTTCCGGAAGTAAGCCTTGGTATTATTATTATTTTCAAAATACCTCCCAGTGCTTCATACTTGTTATACCCCCCCCCCCCCCCCTAATGCTTTATGTTTCATTATAACGGCATCTCTTCGCCCTAACAGTCCGGGCTCTTCCATAAATATTTTTCCTTCATTTTATACTCCGAGATATTTGTGTTCTGCAACTCTGGGTATTTCATAGCTTTGTGCTGTAAGGGCAAGACCAGTTGTGACGTTAGTTTGCCGCATCTTGGTGTAAACAATTTGAGAGTGTCATGTTAGCATTTTACACAACAAAAATTAAGAAGCTGTTCTCCGGTGTGTCAAGTGTCCGCATGCTCCAAGTGTGCGTAGCAAGCGAGCACGGGCCCCCCAACCTTCTGCAACATAGTGTGGGAATGTGCGGGAACCACTCAAATGACCATCTGTCACACCACAAGAGCCTTGTGGAAACACTGATACACAGTTACTATGTGTACACGGCGCTGCTGCCAAATGGCTCCTTAGTCAAGCATCGGGGTTTATCTAGGGTTGGTTCTCTCCTGGCGCCTGCGCAGTCAAAGGCCACCGCCGGGTCGGGCGAAGAGCGATGATGAAGGCAGACGCTTAGAAGTAGCACGGTAGTAGTTCGTCGGTTGCAGTCGTTTGCCTGAAGCAGGAACTGTAATCCGAGTGTAGTGCAGTCGTACGGCTGAGCAGCAACTGCAAATTCGTAGATGTACAGCCAGGATGTGTACGCGGCACTGCTGCTGCTGCTGCCAAGATCAATACTTCAATACTTCCCATACTATACCTAACCAATTCACATATATTTGATTAATGGCCACTGATCGTCACCTTCTTCCTGTCTTTATAGAGAACAGCCCTTTTGTCGACAAAGAAATTCTATCCTCACCGTGACACGTGTTTAATAGCTCTAAGGAGATTGAGTCTCCCTTCACAGTAGTATTTAACACAAGGCAAGGAGTGAGTAGGAGGTTGCACACCAGGAAAGCGACGCGAGCCCCACTCCGCTTCTGTTGGTGGCACGCTCAATAATAATTACGGCAACGTAGATTTCAATATCCGCGCACACCCCGGCCGAATCGCCACTGCCTTCCCCCCCCCCCCCCCCCTCCCGCACACCATGACTGGCTACTGCACCTGGGAACATTTTCCAACACTTTCAGAAAATCGCATTCTCTACATTACACATCGCATAATGCGAGAGTAGTGGCATGCATAAACGAAACACGCATCCGCACCCCTGCCCAGAGTCACTAAACACACGGACTGGCATAAGCGATTGTTGGCAGTTGTTCATATGTAAACAGCGCAAAACAAAACTTGACGCATGACTAGTTAGACCCGTCACGTGTTTCGTGGTACTCTGTGTCCGGTGTAAGGCAAATAGGGCTCGTCCAACGCATTTCTTGTGTTTCTGTTGGTTTTGTTGAGTACACAAAGTGACCAGATCTTTGAGAGTCGCGGATTGAGTGGATTTGGCAGGAAGCCAATGGAACGGCACACACTGTCAAGCTGCCATTGTTTATTCACACACACAGAGCAAAGAAAAGGTGAAACGGCGACGGCGCACCAACGAATACATGGCGCCATCTCGTGACTGGCCATTACACTACTAACACTCCCCCTTAATGGACAGTCATTGCGCCCACACTTTTGATGCCCAAACATTCACAGTGCTTGAGAGTCGTGCTTCTATTTAAGGCCTTAGTGAAGAGGTCAGCACAGTTCTTCGACGACTCGATGTACTGGAGTTGTAACTTTCCCTCTTCAACCGTTTCTCTCAGAAAATAATACTTGAGGTCAATGTGTTTGCTTCTATCTGAAGTACCTTGGATTTTTGCAAGCAAAATTGCACCCTGGTTGTCAGCCATTAAAATCTGTGGTTCGTGCATGAATTCGTGCGCATTAAGTTCCTTCATATAAATTTGGAACCACATTATATCCTTTTGTAGCGTGACACATTGCTACATATTCTGCTTCGACTCTTGACAATGCAGTGCTTCGCTGCTTCTTGCTACTCCAGGAAATCGCAGCACCAGCTAGCGAGAACACGCACCCGCTGAATGACTTCCTGTCAGCCTTGTCACTAGCCCAGTCTGCGTCCCAAAAGGCTTGTATGCACTTCCCAGTTCTCTGGTAGACTAGTGCATTATTCTTTGTGTGTTTCACATAGCGAAGAATATGCTTTATCCTATTCCAATGTTCTTCTGTGGGATGTTCATTGAACTAGCTCATGTAAGTAGTCGCAGAAGCCAAGTTCGGCCTTGTGCCTCCGGCGAGGTAAAGCGATGCACCAATTGGTTGTCTGTACTTGCGAGGTAGGTCCTCACTTGATGAGTTATTGTTGTCTCTTCTTTAGTACTTGCTTCCAGGATCCAAAGGGGACGATGCTGCCTCTGCGTCTGACATGCCAAACGTCTCCAGTATGTCGTTAGCGTAGGCAGTCTGGTCCAGTGTTAGTTTTCCATCTTTCTTCAGTCGTATGGAAAGAATGTGGCTAGCCTCAGCCAAGTCTTTTGCATTGAATACTTGACCCAAGCGGCTCTTGAAGTCGGCAATCTTTCTCATCTTCTGCGATGATCAGCAAGTCATCAACGTAGACTCCTAGGATGAGGTTCTTCTTGTTGATATAAACACAGGGTTCTGCTTTTGACCTTGTCATCCCTTATGACTTGAGCATTTTGTCCAAAGCAAGGTTCCACGCCCTTCCAGACTGTCGTAGCCCGTAAAGGCTCTTCTTCAGAAGGCAGACTTCATCCTTCTCACAGTCATTCAAAGGCTGCGGTAGTTCCATGTAGACAGTCTCCTTCAGGATACCATTTAAGTACGCTGCCGTGATGTGCATCTGGTGGATCTTCCAATTTCTCTCAACTGCTATGGCCAGCAGTGTCCTGATGGACCTCAGCTTCACCATAGGAGAGAAGGTTTCCTTGTAATCGGTACCTTTCACTTGTGAATATCCGCATGCAACCAACCGTGCTTTGTACCGCTCTAGGTCACCATTTTCATTGTACTTCTTGCGGAACAGCCACTTGCATTTTACGACTTGTCTGTCTTTCGGTCGTGGCACTAGCTCTCATGCATTGGAAGCTTCGAGGCTGTCCAGTTCACTCTGTATAGCTGCTTTCCATTCCTCCTTGTCTGGTGCAGATAAGGCTTAATGTAGAGTCTCTGGATCTCTTTGGCTGTTTTGCCTGGCTATGCAGCAGCCGTGACATTCCTTTTGACGTGGTTTCTTGTTTGCTAGTCTTTCCGACCGCCTTAGTGCCTATCACAATCTGCCACGCTGGACAGTCGCTGCGTGGCTCCTTCGTCCTGTGTAGTTGCCTCGTCTTCATCAGCTGATGAGCCAACTTCTTCAGCATAGTTGTAATCAGTATCATTGCGATCTGAACTACGAACATCATGTGGCTCGCTCAAGCTGTCTTCAACTTGTAACATGACAGTGCAATCAGTGTCGCTATGTGCTTCTTCACTCTTGCTACTTGCAACTTGAGTAAGCTTGCATGGGAAGGACTCTTCTTCAAAGGTAACGTCTCGACTTACAAAGAAGCGATCTTCCTCCTGGTTCCACAGCTTTCACTCCTTCTGGGTAGTCGACCAATATGCACTCTTCTGCTTTCGGGTCCAACTTGCTCCCCTTGCACCGTCTGTTTCGCACGCTCCATGCTCTGCACCCAAACACTCTTAGGTGGTCCAGTTTCACTTCTCCCTCATGTCCACAGAGCTTCTGGTGACTCTCCTTCAACTGCCTTCGATGGGCACTTGTTTCTGATGTGACTTGCAGTGACACCGGCTTCAGCCCAAAGCCTTTTGGTGACACCTGATTCGATGAGAAGGCACTTCGTCATGTCAAGCAACGTTTGGTTCATTCTCTCTGCGACTCCATTCTGCTCAGGTGTGCCAGGAATGGTCAACTGGGGCCTTATGCCTTATGCTTGGCCAGGTACTCGTTGAACTCTTTGCTTGTGTACTCTACTCCATTGTCACTGCGCAAGGTCTTCACCTTCGTGTTGTGCAGATTTTCCGCCATGCGCCTGTACTGGTCAAACTTCTCAAGCACTTCGCTCTTGGCCTTCATGGGGTACACAACAGTATATCTGGAGTAGTCGTCTGTGAAGGTAACAAAGTAATTGGAGCCCCCTTTGGTCGTTGGTGTGATCTTTCCAACCACATCTGAATGCACCAGCTCCAGTGGAACCTTAGCCCGTGTTGTCTCGCCCTTTGGGAAACTGCTTCGCCTTAGCTTCCCCAGACAACAAGCGTCACATTAGTCCTTCACAGGGTCTTCACTAGCTCTGCAGAGACGTCGAACAGCATCCTGGTGAAGGTTGGCTAGTCGTCTGTGCCACAAAGCTGTGTCTTCAGTCTTTGCCCTCTTCGTCGACATTGTTTCTTCCTTAACAAAGTACAGTCGTCCTTCTCGAGTTGCAGTAAGAATCAGTTCATCAATGTCCTTTGTAACTTCGGCTTTGCCCCCGGCGAACGTAACGTCCAAACCTCGCTCTTCAATTCTTCCGACTGATAGTAGGTTGCCGTTCAACTCGGGCACATAAAGGACATCTTCCAGCGTGATAAATGACCAACCACATTCTTCAGATAGTTGAATCTGAACTCTTCCTTTCCCCATAACACTCATGGATTCTTTGTTTGCAGTTTCCACTCGTGACTCGCATGGCTTGAAGTCAGTGACCTTTGACTTGTGCGATGTCATATGATCTGTAGCACCGCTATACAAGATGCCACACATGAGGAGGCGATGTCATCACATTTTTGGCACATAAAGCCATCAGTGTTTCAATCTTTGCCTGTGATGAGTTTCTTTTCTTCTGGTCATGCCCTTCGTCTTGAAACTGGTCACAATCTTTGGCTATATGACCAATTTTGCCACAAGCAAAGCATCGCACCTTCTTCTTTTGCATGCTTGAGGTGCATTTACGAACCTTCTCTTCCTTCATGACAGTGAGTTGATGATGCACCTTTTCATTGGGTTGCTTGCTGTCAGTCCTTAATCGAGCTTTAGTGACTAGGGTCCTTGTTTGACTCTCTTCGTCGCTTAACCGATCTTCCTCACGACGCAGCTTTCTCTTTTCTTCGATGAGCAGCCTTGTCTTCACTGCTTTGGTTGAGAGGGTTTGATCATCTTGCTCCAAGTTCAGAATGAGTGGTTCATAGTGTTGTATCGGCGCAGCGCTTATCAAGTTTGCTGCACTTTGCTACTGTGCGCCGCGTATCTGATGTTCGCGATTACTGTTCACGTGTGCAGTTGTATCGCTGGCCAATGGCATGCCTCGGTTGCACCCAGGCTGTCTTTATAAGGCGAAGCCACTGAATTGTTTCAGTCTGTTGTGTCGTGTTGCTGCCCGAATAAATACTTGACTTCACGGCGTCTGAGTCCAACATGGCGACGAGGATGGGATAGTTCGTGCAGAAGCATGAATCCAGCCTGCACAACCGACGAAGACCCGACGACGACGCCACGTCAAGCGAGGACATCAGAGATGACCACCACCCTGGGATCTTTGGCAGAGTTCTGCGCAGACTCTGGCAATATCGACGCCTACCTGGAAAGGTTCGACCTGTACGCAACCGCCAACGGAATAGACCCAAGTAAGAAGTTGCAAGTCTTCCTAACCATCCTGGGTGAAAAGGCTTACGCCGCCGCGGTGGCTCAGTGGCTATGGTGCTCGGCTGCTGTCCCGAAAGACGCGGGTTCGATCCCGGCCGCGGCGGTTGAATTTCTTTGGAGGAGAAATTCGAGGCCCGTGTACTGTGCGATGTCAGTGCACGTTAAAGAACCCCAGGTGGTCGAAATTTCCGGAGCCCTCCACTACGGCGTCTCTCATAGCCTTAGTCGCTTTGGGACGTTAAACCCCATAAACCAAACCAAACCAAAAGGCTTACGTGACTCTGCGTAGCCTATTGCTGCCGAAAAAGCCAACAGAGGTCAAGTACGAAGAGGCTGCAGAAGTTCTTCAAAAGCACTATGCTCCAAAACGGTCTATGGTTACCGAACGGTATCACTTCTATCAGCGAAAGCAAGAGCCGAACGAAAACCTGAAACAGTTTATCGTCGAGCTCAAAAGGCTGGCTCCTACGTGCTCGTTTGGAACATTCTTGGAAGAAGCGCTTCGAGATCGACTGATTGCTGGAATCCGTACGGATTCGATTCGATGCCGCCTTCTTGCCCTGTCGGATGACGAAGTCACCTGGGAGCGAGTCTGCAAAATCGCCGCCGCCTTGGAAACTGCACAGAAGTACACCCGGGAAATGCTACCGGAGGGGTCAACCGCCAGTCCTGCCGACATCTACTGGAATCGGGAGCCTACCACGCAAGTCTGAAGACACTCGACTAAGGACATGCCCGCGAGCAACGTGCAACGTGCCCCCAAAAACTGTCCGAGAAAGCAACGTGGGAAAGGCACTGTTCGCGCCTGTCATAGGTGTGGCGGACTGCACGAGCCAGTGAGTCGTCCTTTTCTCAAAAGTAAATGCTTCAAATGTTCGAAGCCAGGTCATGTAGCGAAAATGTGCAAAACAAAGGTCGTTCACAAAGTTGAGGAAACCTTGTCGGAAACTCCTGAGTTGCTTACGGTTTGTGCTACAAACAAAGTTCATAGCTCTCCGCCCATTGTGCTTAATGTAAACGCTGTGACCATAATGTCTGAAAGAGACTTCGATGCAAATTTCCCAAACTACCCATGTTCCAATGAGGACGTACAGTGGTGAGCAGCCTTGTCTAGAGCGCTCGGGCGGTGCACTTCCTTGCAAACAAATCCAGATTTTGTGGCAGCCTCTAGGGTCCAGCTGCAACGCTTGCACGGAAGTAGCGCCAGATAGCCTCGTAAACAAAGCAGGCACGAAAACTTTGCCCTGTAATGAGGGGCTGCTCTCTAATTTCTGTTTTTGTTACCAAGTGCGCACTGCTCAAGCGCTCTAGACAAGGCTGCTCACCACTGTACGTCTAAGAGTGTATAATGGCACGGCACTCAAAGTGAAAGGTGTAGCGAACGTGAATGTGTCTTATCGGAACCGAAGCTACGATCTGCCTCTGATAATTGCAAAGCAAGAAAATCAAGCTCGCATGCCGACGCTTTTAGGTCGCGATTGGATTACGACACTAAAAGTTGACTTGCAGAATGCTGTGCAGCAGTTGCAGTATGACATAGATAACGTACAGTGCGGTAGGCAGATGGTAGCAGCGGAATCCGAGAAAAAGTTAAAACAGCTGTACGGTGATGTGTTTGAGCCAGGCTATGGTTCTATAAAGGGATTCACTGGCAGCATCCAAATGAAAAGCGATGCGCATCCAACCTTTCGTAAGGCGAGACCAGTATCATATGCTTTGCGCGAACAAGTGGAAAATTAATTGCGCGACCTTGAGAAAGCTGATGTGGTGTACAGATTCAGACATAGCAGTTGGGCTACACCGCTCGTGATTGTACCCAAGAAAGCTGGAAAAGAGATTAGGATATGTGGAGACTACCGAGTCACAGTCAATAGGGGTATTGAACTCGACCACTATCCGCTTCCTCTGCCAGAGGACATATTCGCGTCACTGGTTGGGGGAACCCTGTTCACTTTGCTGGATTTGTCAAAGGCGTACCTGCAACTTGAGCTCGATGAGCTGGCACAGGAATTGCTGACGGTGAATACGCACCTGGGGCTTTTCAGGTTGTTAAAGATGGGGCTACAATCCCACCGCTGGAACCAGTGATGGAGACGGAGGGGTCCTGGAGATGACTAACTCGTTTAGCCCCACAGGTACCGGCTCCTAATGACGTTGTCGGACTGCGCTATCGAGGAAACTGTACAGAAGGGTTTATTCTACATATTTACAGATGAGAATCGAATCGAATGCTCCGATCACACAACAACATCCCGTTAAATACGGTTCGCGTTCCCCAGATCCCTGACTGGGGAACTTGGTTCGAATAACGTTGTCCAATCGGATGGGCAGTTGATGACGATGGCGGTACCACCCACGGCAGGGCGGTGCTGATGCCCTCTCGCTCTCTCACAGCTCGGGGGATGAGAAGGGGAAGACAGTCATCAAACACAGATGCGTCACCTTGACCACTACCGCAAGTTTTCTGTGCGTTGCCTCCGTGGGAAAGCAGAATCCCGCAGTCTTCTCGCAGGTGGTTGAACCTCCTCGAACTCCCCCGCCGGATGGCCGAAGCACGAGACCCCTTCGACACAGCGTCTTTCAATTAGCAGCCTCGCTCAGCGTGACCTTGCGTAGCATCATCCCGTCCGGTGACCCGAAGGCCGACTCGGCCAACGTATACCGCTGTATACCCCTGCTTCCGCCGTGCTTCCTGTGCATCTCTGCTTTCACCGTTGCTGCTGCTGTCGCAAGCTCTCGCCGCATCTTTGCCTAACGACGACACTCGTCTGACAGTAATTTCCCCCAGGTCCGTGGGACACAGCGCCCTTCGATCGGTTCGGAGGTTCGGTGATTTGGAGTGCAACAACCCCGTCCGTCGTCGTCTATGCTTCTGCTGCCGGCGCCAGGCCTCGTCATATCCCTTGCTTTGCGATGAGTCACACCCGGCTCCCAGGACCACGTTGTCCACTCTTAACAAGGTTTAGACGATTGCCCTACGGAGTGGCAAGCGCGCCCGCAATGTTTCAGGCCGTGATGGATCAGGTTTTGCGAAGAATCCCTGGGACTGCCTGTTACCTGGATGATGTGTTAATAGCAGGTAAAGACCTGACAGAGTGCTACCGCCGTTCCGAGCAGGTGCTACAAGCACTCAGTGAGCACGGCATTCGTGTCAACGTTGGGAAATGCAAATTTTTCCAAGAAAGTGTGCGTTGCTTAGGACACGAGATAGACAAGCACGACGTACACCCAGCAGCTGAAAAAGTGAAGGCAATTCGAGACGCGCCAAAACCAAGTAACGTGACTCAGCTAAAGGCATTTTTGGGCCTAATAAACTACTATGCCAAATTTTTACCTGATCTTGCAAATGTGCTAGAGCCTCTGCACCAATTGTTGCGCAAGGGCAGCACATGGAAATGGTCGAGCCAGTGCGATGCATGTTTCACTCGTTGTAAGAATTTGATCAGTGAAGACATGGTCTTGGAACTGTTCGATGTAAGGAAGGAAATACAGTTGACATGTGACGCTTCTGCTTACGGCTTAGGCGCAGTGCTGTCGCACGTGGTTGAAGGTGTAGAACGACCGATTGCGTTCGCATCACAGACAGTGACTCCTGCCGAGCGTAACTACGCTCAAGTGGAAAAAGAAGCTCTTGCAGTTGTTTATGGAGTGCGGAAGTTTCATAAATATTTGTACGGGCGTAGCTTCAATGTAGTCACTGATCACCAGTCCCTTACCGTCCTTTTTGAGGCAAAGCATCACACAAATGCAGTAGCTGCAGCTCGTGTACACCGCTGGGGAATTTTTCTTGCAAACTACAACTTTGGTATTTCGCACCGAGCAGGAACAAAGATAGCCAATGCAGACGGACTATCACGCCTTCCACTGCCGGAAACCGGTGACGAGGCAGAAGAAATCTTATATTTTTCGCCTGTCAACAAACTCCCGGTTACAGCTAAACATATCGAGCGAGAAACTGTGAAAGATCCAGTGCTCAGCGCTGTTCGTGAAATGGTATAGCACGGATGGCCGCGTGCTGTTGACGCTCCTTATCAACCTTTCTTCGTGAGGCGAGTTGAGCTTACTGTGGATTGTGGTTGTTTGGTGTGGAACAACAGGGTCGTGATACCCCAGTCGCTTCAAAGTGAAGTTACGTGTTTGCTGCATGAACAACACATTGACATTACTAAGATTAAAGCACTTGCAAGGTCAATGGTTTGGTGGCCAGAGATAGACAACTGCCTGGAACAAACTGCGAAGCAGTGCGAAATTTGTCAAAGCACAAAATCTATGGGGCCACTAGCACCGCTTTCATCTTGGAAATGGTGCACAAACACCAGCTGAACTCTTCATGAAAAGGAGGTTGCGCACAAGATTGTCGTTATTGAAACCAAGTCTACAAGATGCAATCAATGCCAAATCGGAGAGGAATGTACGCAGTGCAAACAAGCGGAGGAGTTCCCCTAAAGCATTTTCTGTTGGGGATAGGGTGTTTGTGCGTTCAGTACGTGGGGAACAAGTGAAGTGGCGTTCAGGCAAGGTTGTGGATGTGAAATCTGCTATGACATATCTTGTCGTGGTGGATGGACATACTCGGTTTGTGCATGCGGACCATTTGCGATATACTTGTGTGAAGCCTGCTGTTGTGGAAGAAAGTGAGATACCTTTACCACTTGCTAGTGATATGTTAGAAAGTGAGTGTACCCTTGTACCCGCCTCAACTCCACAAGTGTAGGATGGCAGTGATGGTTGCCCACTCGCACCTGAAACCCAAAGTGCGTCAACATCGGAACAGAGCGATGCCTGTTCGCCGGTGCTACCCAGGCGCAGCATGCGTGAAAGGGGGAAGCCGGATCGTCTGATGTATGACAGTTTCTGATCTTGTCGGAGGGGAAGTGTTGTATCGGCGCAGCGCTTATCAAGTTTGCTGCACTTTGCTACTGTGCGCCGCGTATCTGATGTCCGCGATTACTGTTCACGTGTGCAGTTGTATCGCGGCCAATGGCATGCCTCGGTTGCACCCAGGCTGTCTTTAAAAGGCGAAGCCACTGAATTGTTTCAGTCTGTTGTGTCGTGTTGCTGCCCGAATAAATACTTGACTTCACGACGTCTGAGTCCAACACACAGGAGTCAGGAAGAGCCATTAGCATCACTAATGCAACCTCTCTGTCTGTAAATGCATAGCCTGCACTTGACAACTTCCTATGCAGCACCATCAATATTCCTAGATAATCTTGCATTGACTCGTCTCTCTTGATTTTTACATTGAAAAAATCGCGCATCAACTGGAGTATATGCAAGAGTCCAAACTTTGAGTGCATTTCCTGCAGCGTATTCCAGACTTCGTTTGCAGTTCTGCAAGTCCCGGTGTCATCCAGGTAGTTGTCCTCGACGATAAGGAACAGAAAGTTCAAGGCCATGTTGTCAGTCTGCTTTTCTCGCTCGTTCATTTCTCTATTCGAGAATCCGGGGTCGATCGCTTCCCAGCATCCCTTCTGTACGAGAGCAGCTCTTGCCCTTATCGACCATGTGTGATAGTTAGCTGATGGCAACTTCGGCAGTCTAAACTCGTCTAATGCCATGTTCGCGGATCCTCGAATGCAAGAGGGACAACGCACTTCCTTTTCGTAGCTGTTTCTCAGTTAGCGTACGCGAAGACGATTTGTCCGTCACTTCTATCCGAAACATTTCGCCACTAACATCCGCTGGAAAGATTTTGTCAGCCACTTCTTCCTGGCAATTTTGCCGTACTCAAGCCGGACGAGTCGAAGCGTCTTCCGTACCCATCCAACATAGACTCTGCAGCAACGCCGGTGTCGTGTGATGGTCAGTCTTCCTTACAAAACAAAACGCACTTCTCACTTCACGGGCAGACACCACTTGTCAGTCACTTCTTCCCGACAGTTTCACGACGCTCACGCCTGTCTAAAACTTCCGGAGACATCGGTACGGCGTAGTGAAGGTGGCGTAGGAAGGTCAGAGAGCTTGACGTTCTCTGCTTCAACGTGGTCGCACCTTTTCATCACTCAATCAAGGCAATCCGTCTCATTTCTTCCAAAAATGGGGTCGATGCGTCGTCCTGGGCCCATAACCTGTTGGTTTTGTTAAGTACGCAGGGTGACCAGATCTTTCGGAGTCGCGGATTGAGTGGATTTGGCACGAAGCCAACGGAACGACACACACTGTCAAGCTGCCATTTTTTATTCACACACACCCTGGAGGAAGGAAAATTCCTTCCTCCATGACACACACAGAGCAAAGAAAAGGTGAAACTGTGACGGCGCACCAACGAATACATGGCGCCATCTCGTGACTGGCCATTACACTAATAACAGTTTCTGCGCAAGGACTACTACCGCCTGCCGCATCACGCGATCCTAGTGGGCACGCGGCTTTATAAGAGAAGAAAGAAGCCGTTAATGATGACTGACCGCCAGGGACGATCGCTCTTGGAGTCTCTTCGCCCACCCGCTGTTTCCGCGAGGGCTAATCCTACAGAACCATCAAAAAACACAGAGGGAAAGCTGCCTTACGGGAGCGGCATCTTCCAGCTCCTTGTTCTATTCAGCACGGCCGTCGCAATAGGTGTCTTCGCTCTACACTACGACAGCTTCAAGCTAACGGCCGGCGTCATGGACCACTGGTGCAAGCGACCCGATTCCTTCGCGAACCTCAGCGTCCCCGACTGGAAGCGTCTGGCCATCCCAGTCGACGAGCGAGGCGACTTCAGCCGATGCTCGGTGCGCCATCCACCGGACGCTGGCGACAGGGCCACCGTGGTCCCATGCACGTCGTGGGAGTTTGACCTGGACCAGTTCGGCAACAACATCGTGAGCGAGTGGAACCTGGTGTGCGACAGGCGCTGGCTCATCGAAGTCGCTAGGCTAGTATGCTCAGTCACTTGCGTGGCTTCTTTGCCTGTAGTTGGAGCCCTGGCAGACCGCGTCGGCCGCAAAACGGTTATTTTCATCGCCATACCCGTGGTTTTTATAGCGGGCACTGGCAGCAGCGTGCCCAAGGATTTCCAGTTCTTCGTTGCCGTGCGTGCCGCGGTGTCAGCTGCGACAAGCGCCCTGGTGCCACCAATGTTAGCCATCTTCTACGAGGTCACACCCTCTTCGAAAATTCCTGCGTACGCCGCAGTGGTCGCGCTGCTCTCGATAGTGATGACCCCTATCACGCTGTTCTTCGCGCAGCTGTACAGGGCCGGCTGGGCGGCACTACAGCTCATACTGATGATCCCTACGTGCCTACTTGTGCTGCTGTACTACAGCGTCGACGAGTCTCCTGCTTGGCTTTCGGCAACCGGCCAGGTGAAAGAAGCCGAGCGCGTCGCTTTGCGCGCAGCAAGTCTGAACAAAGTGCCTCTGCAACTCTGCCGAGACATGCTCGCGCAGCAACAACTGGACGCCAATGCCAACAACCAGGGCACAGCCGAAAGTGGCGGTCTGTGCGGCTCGCATCTCCGGGTACGCACTATTCTTCTGGCGTATATGTGGGCAGCACTCAGCTATGCTTATGACACCTTCATTGTCAACGACGGAGTGGCCGTCAGCGATACAGTCGCTGCCGTTGGGCACGTAGTATCCGTCGTCGCGTGCTTGCTGGCTGTGCGCTGCATAATTCGGTTCGGCTTCCGGAGCATCGTGGTCGCCTCGGGACTCGTCTTTGCTACCTCGACTGCAATTCTCGCCGTCACCTACAGCCAAAACGAGACCCTGATGCTGGACTTCCTCGTCATCTTTATGCGCGTCGCGGGAAGCATCTGCTTCACGTCCTTTGTTCCCCAGTCCTTGGGTGCCTACCCCATTCTAACTCACTCCAGCGGCGCAGCTTGGAACATCGCATTCATTCGCATCGGTGACAACGTGGGCCAAGCGATTACAGCGCTTCTCGGTCGTCGGCACACTGACCTGCGGCTGGCCTTCGCGGCTGCTGTGATGTCATTGTTTGCCGTCGGTGCCCAGGTTTTGCCGTACGAGTACGATTGGGTGCTGCAAGGAAGCTCCATATCCGGCGTCCGATGCATCATCGCCTCCGCTGAAGACAGCAAGCGCGCCATGCAGGACACACTGGTGCCGCTGCCCAAGCAACCTGTGAAGCGTCGAAGCACAACTGAGCCCGACAGGGTCTCTCTGCCTGCCGACCAGTACTCGTCGCACTCAATACAGAAGTCGTTGACCATTTCCTTGGGATAAACTGTGAACTCAACCTATTAACTTACGAAGTATTTTCTTATTTTTTACTGACCATGCCTCCTTCCTTTTATTTCTTTCTCTCAAAGTCAGCCATTCATTTTGTCTCTGCTTTTTTGCTTTGTGCTTGATACTGCTGCAGATCTTTCGGTACTTATTATCGCAGGTATTTCTTCTTCTGAACTGATGTTGTGTTCGTTGAATATTGGGGGTTTTGCTGACGCGTGAAGGCGGTCAGTACAGAGTGACTGAAATTCCGCTAAGGGCTCCGTGCAAATGAACTTAACGGGCCACTAGTGCGGAGCAGAAGGCGAGCTTTCAGACTCGCGTCTTTAGTCTTTGCGTGCAAAGTTGACTTAGAGACATTCATGACATTAGGAATGCACTGTAGTCGGGCCAATGCCAAGACCATCTAAGTGTTGTTCTTTTATAGCTTCGCACAGAAAACAGTGCACCTGTCAAGTTATTGCTCTCATGTGCAGTGCTACTAACACTTGTTCTTAGAGCTGACAATGTTTTAGAGCAGGGAAATTTCCCTTCGGGGGGCTTCGGAGCATATGCATCTTACGAGCGCATGTACAAAATACATGGGTTGTTTTTCCCTTACAAAGCTTTTTCTCTGCACCACATGCTTGCGTCCATAATTTTGCACTTAACCGCATTTGAATGGAGTGTGTCATGCTGGAGCAATTTTGCGCACGGATTTTGGCATCGTACGCTACGGGGAGCCAGGTCTTGGTCAGTGACGAATGTTCAGCTCAGTACTGTCGTAAGAGCACACCAGCGAACGGTTGGCCCCGGCAAACTTCTGAAGCAACTTGCAGCTGCAGGCTAGCGGGTCAGGGCTTCTGGGTAACCGTGAGCACTCGCACTGAATCCCACACAGTGCTCACGACGAACTGGGGCATAGAGTTCCTGTACAATGTTATCACTCATTTCTTGTTCTGCTTAACTTGGTTGTGCATTTTTATTGCGTTGACATTAAAAAAGTTACTTGTACGAAAGACCGGCGCCCGATTTACAACAGAGCATGGAGCAGAAAAAAAGGAACTTAGCATACTTCTGGCCTCGGGCGGGATCCGAACCCGCATAGGTGCGAACCGCGGCGTTACACCTTTTCTGTTCGTGTGACAAACTGGAAATTTCACGAGATGCACTTTGGAAATCGTCGTCTTCATCCACTTTCAGCCATGTGCGATACAGTCCAAACGCTTGTTGAACCAGGCTAGAGCGCCGACAACAGCCAATGGGCTCATTGAGTACGAACCCACTAAACATACCGTGTTTTATTCTATGCATTAAACGGTTTGTAGCGAAAGCTACTCCAGGAGAGCAGAAGCGCATTTCGCGATGCCTGCCAAAGGTCACTACTGCGCATGCGCCCTTACCATGGCAACCAGTACAATGGCAATCATGGCGCCACAGCCGCTGCGCTGCGCTCTGCAGGGGCAGAGTCGCGCCGCGCAGCGGGGATACGAGGTCTGTTAGAAAAGTATCCGACTTTATTTTTTTTTTTGCGAACACCCGATGGATATGAAACAAGCGCGCTTGCATCAGGTGACCTTGAACCTTCGTGCGCATGCACGAATTTTTTCCCGCCTGCCGACACCGTCAGTCGCTGGGACGCAGCGTTTGAGTGAGGCAGTGCGCAGTGCTCTCGTCGGTTTTTTATTGCAAGGAAAATGGCGGAGTGACAGGAGCAGCGCTGCATCGAATTTTGCCGTAAACTGGGCGACAGCCAAGTGGAAACTATTCGGAATATTCAGACGGCTTTCGGTGACGATGCTATGAGCAGCACACAGATTAAGCAGTGGTAAAATTGATTTAAAGATGGTCGCATGTCGGTGGAGAGCGAGCCACGCTCCGATCGGCCATCAACATGCCGAAATGACCAGGTCACTGCCGGAGTGAACGCTGTGGGGATGCGGAACCATCGCGTGACTATCCGAGAAATTGAGGAAGAGGTGGAAATGAGCAATTTTTCCGCACATTCCATTATCACCGAAGATTTGGCCATGGAGAGAGTTGCGGCGAAATTCGTGCCGAAGCTGCTCACAGTGGAGCAAAAGCAGCTTCGTGTTGAAGGTCACAGGACATGCTGGATTCCACAAACAGTGACCCCGACTTCATCAACATCATAATCACTGGTGACGAGTCTTGGGTGTGCGGGTCCGACCCGGAAACCAAATCTCAGTCGTCAGAGTGGTAGCATTCCACGTCCCCAAGACCAAAGAAGGCCCGCCAAGTGCGCAGCAATAGGAAAATGATGCTGACTGCTTTCTTTCACTCCCTCTGTGTGGCACACCACGAGTACGCACTGCACAGGGTCAAACAATGACTAAAGAGTACTACCAAGATGTCCTCCGTTGCCTACGTGATGCTGTGCGGCGCAAGAAACCGGAGTTGAGGTCAACAGGAAAGTGGCGCATCCATCACGACAATGCTCCTGCACATTTCTCGCACTTGATTCAGACTTCTTTGGCGAAAAACCAGACTCCTGTAGTTCAACAGACTCCTTACTCTCCTGATATGGCCCCCTGCGATTTCTGGCTGTTTCCCAAAATCAAGAGGCCATTGTAAGGAGCGCGATTTCAGACAAAAGAGGACATTATGGCTGCAACGACAGCTGAGCTAAACTCCGTTCGGAAAGGGGCCTTTTAGGAATACTTCCCACAATGGCAGCACCGCTGGGATAAGTGTGTGGAGTCCCAAGTAGACTACTTTGAAGGTGACTAGGTTTGCAATGCTCCAGTTATGCAAGTTTTTTTCCTTCGGCCAAAGGTCTGATACTTTTCTAACAGACCTCGTATAAGACGCGCACCAGAAGAAGGCTAACCGGCCGGCTGAGACGCACGACGAATGAGAGCAACGTCTCGCGAAAAGACGCCGCCAAGCTGCTGAACGACAGCGGCGGCATGTCGCTACAGAAATGTCAGTAGACGAAACTGCTTTCGCTACGTTGGGCTAGCTGAGCTAAGCCACTGCCATTTTTCTCACTCACTCACTCACTCCAAACGCTTATCTCGCTGTATACTTTGGAGACCGTCATCTTCATCAACTTTGATCCGCGTGCGATAACAGCCCAAATGCAACAGCACACGGTCACTTGCGTCTGCAAGCACAAGCTCGAACGCGTGTCCGATTTGAAGCCTACGTTTGTTGGTTGCAGAGCGTGCAGAAGGGGTTGGTGAGGGTTTGGTGATAACGGGACCTAATATAAAGGAATGGGAGTGCCCACGTTTTCAGGCGACGCCGCAGAGTTTGGTGCTATAGCCTATATTCTTTGCGAATGCCCTGCGTGCAGTCCTGAAAGACAGTCTAATATCTCTGCCGTGCGCTGGAGCGTCTAGAGCAACGCCAACTGATGGGAATGAAGATTCTCAGCCACTGGCCGCGGCAATCGTCCGCAGTGAATGCCTCCCAGGCACTGCTCTGCTTCTTGAGATCTTCTTGCCTGTACGATAGGCTGTAATTTTACCGAACACGTGCTGACTTTGCATACCGACTTCATTTTACTGCCACCTCTTTTTCTCCATCTTTATATCCCCTCATCTTTTTCCCCCCGTGCAGGGTGGCAAACCGGTTTATTCTTCCGGTTAACCTCCCTGCCCTTCCTTTTCCACCTCTTCCTCTTCCCTAAAGTGATGTGTGGGGTGGAGGGTAGAGATGTCTCTCGGCTCGGTAAGCCTGAGTCAGCTCACTGAACGTGTGCATGCGCTCCCGGTAGTAGTCCGACGCCGGGGGCCGCCTTTGAGCCGTAATATTTGCGGAGTGCCTTTGCCCGGGCTTGTATTTGAGGAAAGGAAATTACGCAGTAACTGTCTCACCTATATCTCGGTGGGCACCCGTCATCCGTTTGATGACGTCACCTTTTGGCAGCTGCCGTCGTCGATGGGCCACCCCAGGCGCTGGACGTAACGCCGCACGGACAGACGGGAGAATGAGCCATTAAGGGCTTTCGCCTTAATACAGTTTTCTCCTAGTTGCCGCCAGTGAGCAGGGTCTTTGACGGCACTGCCTTCGGGAAGTGTTACTCAAGCCGATTGCTCCGAAGCCTTGTTGCTGGGGGACTTCCATTTTCATTTTTTTATTTATTTACTTCGTCCAGGCGCTCAGTGACACTGCAAAGTGCCCCGCGCGAGCATCTGGCTTTAATCCCGCGCGAACACAGGCCGGCGCTTGGAGTCGTCTCGAGCCTCCAGGAACTCCAGCACAAAGGGGGTCGTAGCAAGGGCATTATGTGGTACGGCGCATCCGCAGCTGTAGAAACATCATGGGTTGGCAAGCTCTTGAAGAGGGTAAAAGAGGGTTAATGGTGTCTCCAGGCCGATTCACACGACGGACCGTTCGCCCGCGGCCCGCGCACTACGTGTGCATACGTCAGCACTTTTAGGGGCGCGCTGTCGGCCGCCATCCATCCATGCATCCAGCGCGCCTCTCAAAGTGCTGACGTATGCACACGTAGTGCGCGGGCCGCGGGCGAACGGTCCGTCGTGTGAATCGGCCATTGTGCGTCGCGGCGTTGACTTGTCTTGTCTGGGCCACTCTCGTGGTTCCTTTGTTGACCTCCGCAGGTGCGGCTACGTAACAAGCGCTGGTCACAAGTGATTTCTTCGTAGGTGGCAGCCCGCCATGCCTTGCCTAGCGTTGGCTAATTAAGTAAATCGAAGCCTTGGGTGCCAAGGCACGGGGTGAAAGCATGGTCATAACAATGGTGAGTACTTTTAATCAAGACCGGTGTTTCCCCAAATATAATGCTTGCGGTAAATTTTTGCACCCAAATGTCGGGGTAGTTAAAGCGTCTGTATACAAAGATAAATGGCAGTTAGTGCCGCATTATCTCTGCGGTAATCGTAAAGTTATGTGAGAAGTTGGCACATGTTTCTTCTGCCATGAGCTTCTTTCGACATGCGTGACTTGTAGGGTATAGTGCCGAATGGACTTGGACAGGGGAAGAGACTGCACGCGGGAGCCACAGAGTTATGTCTTAAGCAGTCTAAAGGTGAAGGAAAGCAAGCCTAGTCGGCAACAATCATAGTAAACTAAAAATTCGGCGACCAAACGGAGAACAAAGATCAACAAAGTTAAGGCCAAATTAAAAGTCAAGCTGCAAGAAGGAACTGCTTCCTATCCCTTTCTTAGCATCCGAGAGCGCCGCGAATAAACCCCGTTCGTGCTGCGGTTTGAATATGTTGAGATGCGAGGTAAAAGCTGATTAGGAGATTTATTTCGTTCGCAAATGTGTCATGACTTTCCAAGCTTATCCAGCACCGGTCGTAGGCGAACGTGGTGATTCATGTGTAGTAAAATCTTACGAATCGCCCATCAAAATTAATGTCTGTATTTTTTGTTTTACGTATTTAGTCATGCCGATACCTACAGTGCCCGTAGGAGCATTACTGTAGAGTGGGGACGGGGGAAAGATACCTTTTCATACAGACGACACAGTATATAGAAAAGAAAAATCGCGCTTACTTACATGGGGTGATGAGAGAGAGATGTGGGCTGCAGGCGTTGTTGAGGACGGAGGGGCCCTGGAGTTGAGTGGGTCGTTCAGATCCGCAGGTCCCGAGTAAACCTGATTGTATCCTCGTCAGCAGTTTCTTTCTCCATCTCCTCCTGTACAACTGCACCCAACTCCTCCCACAGCGCTAGCCATGTAGCAAATCCGCCTCCGGCCATGTCATGAGATCCATGCTTGCCGCTCCTAGCCCTGGCTTTGCTGTTGAACGGTTGTCGTGAGGTTAACACACACACGCCTCACTGAACAACTTCCCTCGATTACATGCAGTTAAAAGTAATAACCCAAACATTTGAAGCGCCGCCGCGGTGGCTCAGCGGTTATGGTGCTCGGCTGCTGTCCCGAAAGACGCGGGTTCGATCCCGGCCGCGGAGGCTAGAATTTCTTTGGAGGAGAAATTCTAGAGGCCCGTGTACTGTGCGATGTCAGTGCACGTTAAAGAACCCCAGGTGGTCGAAATTTCCGGAGCCCTCCACTACGGCGTCTCTCATAGCCTTAGTCGCTTTGGGACGTTAAACCCCATAAACCAATCAACCAAACATTTGAAGCCTGGCAAATCTCAAGCAAAGTCCGAGCACTCACCCAAAGAAGCAGCATCATGCAGCAAGGTCGATCCCACCGCTGCCACCAATTGTTGAGGACGGAGGGGCCCTGGAGTTTAGTGGGTCGTTCAGCACCGCAGGTCCCGAGTAAACCTGATTGTTTCCTCGTCGGCGGTTTCTAAAAGCGATTTACAAATATCAGCTTTCTCCATCTCCTCCTGTACTACCGCACCCAACTCCAGAGCCCCTCCGTCCTCAACAACTGATGTCGAACTCCATTAAGGAGGAAACTGTGAAGAAGGTTTATTTTACGTATTTACAGTCGAGAAGGGAGCGCGACATTGTCCTTCGGAGCTGGGACCTGCGGTGCTGAACGACCCACTCAACTCCAGGGCCCCTCCGTCCTCAACAGAGTTGACAACGTTGTACCAGAAATGCGTCGCTGAAGCCATGGGCCGTCGTCCTTCATTGGCGTTGGCGTTGACAACGTTTTACACTCCGATTATTTTAAGGAAAGGAAGTGCGCGTAACTGGCTCCCTGTGTCAGTGGACGCCTGAATGGCGCTTATAGGTATGTGGGGTGATGAGAGAGAGATGTAGGCTGCATGCGTCAGCGCTGACAACGGTGAGCGAACTCTCGCGATCAACCATTAACTGCCAGCCGCCGCGGTGGCTCAGTGGTTATGGCGCTCGGCTGTTAACCCGAAAGACGCGGGTTCGATTCTGGCCGCGGTGATCGAATTTCGATGGAGGCGAAATTCTAGAGGTCCGTGCACTGTGCGATGTGAGTGCACGTTAACCCTTTCAGCCCTGAATTTTTTTTGCTAGTTCGAGAATTTTTCTAAAGTGTTATTTTGCTTCACTGCCACCCAAGGAATACACTAAAGCAAAAAATTTCTCTAGGACTCCCTTGGTTTTAAAGATGGCGTCGTGTCCTATATACAGGGTGTTCCACCTAAGATTTTCTGCAATTTTTAAAAATAAGCTATTTGAATTAGATGCGCGCTTTTTCTAGCACAGCATTGTCAGTGGTGTAGTACATCATAATGCAGCTACGACGTGCTAATTAGCAGGCTTGTTAACCAATATTTAATAGTTAACTTTTAAACTATTACCGTTGGGCTCCTTAATTATTGAGAGGCATGCAGCCCACCGTAAGTAATGTCCATATCCGTTTTTAGAATTTTGAGAGCGCGATAATCCTCGGCGCTGTGGCCCAACAAATTTCGCCTACACCGCGCCAAAATACATGCGGTTTGAGAAGCTTGCAGGCAAAGCAACCTCTCCAGTGCACGTAACTCGTCGAAATAGCCAAAATTTGTTGGGCCACAGCGCCGAGGATAATCGCGTTCTCGAAATTCTAAAAACGGATATAGACATTACTTACGGTGAGCTACATGCCTCTCAATAATTAAGGAGCCCAACGGTAATAGTTTAAAAGTTAACTATTAAATATTGGTTAACAAGCCTGCTAGTTAGCACGTCTTAGCTGCATTATGATGTACTACACCACTGCACTGACAATGCTATGCCAGGAAAAGCGCGCATCTAATTCAAATAGCTTATTTTTAAAAATTGCAGAAAGTCTTAGGTGAAACACCCTGTATAGGACACCAGGGCTTAGTGGTTGCAAGAACAAAAAAAAGCAAAGTTTGACGCAAAAAAGCAAAAAGCAAAAAAGACTCACAAAAATTCAAATATTGAGAACAAACATGCTGGTTGCCTTGAGGTGCCGCTAATACTGGACGTTAATCCGTGTGGAAAGTTTTGAAACAGCTGGAATGAGTTCAGTGGATAAACCTTGATAAACGAGGAAGTCGTAGAAAATCCCCAAGGCGCCGCACAGCATGAAAACTACACTCCCCACGTATTTGGTTTCCCTTTTATTTATTGTTTTATGTCTCGCTGTCCTTTGAACGGAATGATTTGCTCATCGCTGCAAAGATGCTCCTCGAAAAAGAGGTTTTGGCACCTTTCACGAAATTTGTCCAAATCTGTCCTGACCTTCCAGAAAGGATCATTGCTGGTGTGGTCTTGTTACAAAGCTTGTACGCGCATTGTGTGTGTGGTGCTCCCATGGAACACAAACGGACGCTCGGGATAGAAAGAGCGTTTATTCATCCCGATCAGCCAGCTTACATAGAGTGACCGGGCGAGGGTAAGGGGAGGAAGGGACGAGGGAAAGCGTGAGGAGCATGCGCTTGGCGTTCGCCGTAATGAGGCGTAGCGTTCGCCGTAGTGAAGGCATAGCGTTCGCCGTAGTAAAGGCATAGCGTTCGCCGTAGTGAAGGTATAGCGTTCGCCGTAGTGAAGGCAGAGCGTTCACAACAGGTCTCCGTTCACGTCTAGCCGTGGCTAGCGAAAGACACCCATCGCTAAATGCTGTGAAATCAGCTTTCTGATTTCTTCGTCATCTCAACGGATTTTCCTTCTTGATAAATAGAATACATGTTTGTTTCCTCGGCAAGAACAGCAAAAAACACTCTTCGGCACGTACCGAGAAAAATACGCATAAGGGGTCGGTAGACCATCAAGATCATTCTCATTCTCGTCACCAGATTATTGAGGGTGATGCATGGCTGCTAGCTTATTGAAAGCTCTCCTGCACGACGACCTGTCTTCCGGTGTTGCTTTGTGAACTTCATCACCGCTGGAGGCAGCCGAGAGCTCAAATCCACGTCCTCCTCAGCGTCTTCAACCTCCGACACGTAACCATCCTTCAGTGCAGCAAACATGACATCTGGATCCTCGAGACGCAGATGTCTTAATTAAAGCCGCTTTGCCGTTGAGTAAGGTCACAGTTTTTGCCTCTGCAATAAAACAAAAACAAAAATTAGGCATTACCAAAAAAAATTTTCCGCACTTGCATGCAACACGCGCCGGTGGTTTATAACCACTGAAGCCTGGTGTTGCGGCGTGCTGTGACAAATGTACTTACCGCACAGAAAACGTTCTGCAACTGTTAAAGCCTTTAGTGTCTTTGAAACAACCTGCAAAATTTTAATCGGGAACACGCTCTTAGGTGTGGAGTAAAAAAATGGCAAAATGGCACTTACCATTGCAGCCGCCGTTCACATCTTCCGCCATTTTGTTTGTTTACTCTCGGCGCTACGATGAGGAAGACGAAGGAGAAAGTGATGTCTGTGCTTATAGGGATGCCTTGGGAGTTGGCTCAGTTCTTGTTTCAGATAATTGGGCATTTTAATCATGACTTATAGCCGTTTTGCTTCGTGTCCTTTTTATAGGACACCAGGGCCGAAAGGGTTAAAAAATCCCAAGTGGTCAAAATTTCCGGAGCCCTTCACTACGGCGTCCCTCATAGCCTGAGTCGCTTTGGGACGTTAAACCCCCTAAACCATAAACCATTAACTGCCCTCTGGCAGGATGGGTGGGGACTTTAATGTAGGTACAAAGACAAACAGGAATTTCTTACCACTTATGCGGGAGAACATCCCGTTCCTCTCGCTCATAACGCCTCCCACGGCTGTGACGACCTTGCGAAATACTTGCATAGACCTCGTCTTTGAGGACAAGGCATTGGCGCAGTAAGTCGAGCATATATCCATGTATTTCTTCGACCACAAAGCTTCCTTCATGACAATCAAGAACTGTTAGTGGAGTGTTTTCCTGAAGAAGTAATATGTGCGAAAAATAAGTTGTCTGTAATTGCACATTGGTACATGTCTTGCTATAATTCTTTGCGTCAATTTATCGCAAAGCTGAAACAGCTGATGAGCTGCGCTCAAATTTCGCATTAGGAAGTAACGTAATTGCTGATGTGCTATTTTGTATTCTCTCGCGCTGCCACCACCGTTCTCTGGGTATCATTTTGCAAAGGGTTGTGGAATAGTTTTTTTTTTCTTGTCAGATCTCTTGTTGGCATTCTTCATCAGTGTCATCCCTACCCGTTTCTGTTGAATGTGTTGCCTCCTCGTTGCGCAGGGGTCAAACGCCTCAAGCTTGTCACCAAAATGCGGTAATGAGTTCCGCCTCTATCGAAACGCGGCCGCCGCGGTCGGGTTCGCGGCGGCCGCGTTCCGCGGCGGCCGCGTTTCGATGGAGGCGGAACGCAAAAGGCGCCCGTGTGCCGTACGATGTCAGTGCGCGTTAAAGATCCCCAGGTGGTCTAAATTATTCTGGAGACCTCCACTACGGCACCCCTTTCTCTATTCTTTCACTCCCGCCTTCCTCCCTTCCCTTAGGGTGCGTTTCAAGTGTCCACCGAGATGTGTGAGACAGATACTGCGCCATTTCCTTTGCTCAAAAACCAGTTCAATCAATTCAGCAACACCTTGAGGGTCCCTTTCGTGTCTCTAAGAAAGCCGTGAGGTGGTGGGGAAAGGAATTTTCCGACATCATGGCTGCCTGTTGAAAGACTTCAAAACCCCCCTTCTACGCCTCTCTCTAGCTTCGTCCCCCTTTTTATTTTCTGTCGTTCACTCCTTCCGAACACCTGTCAAGGTTTGAAAGCCAAAATAGCTTAAAGAGACTATGAAATAAATCTATTGAGATTACGTAAAGATAGGCAATCCATCACTCGTCACCCCAGCGCAAGAATTTTTGAGCTAGCATCAATAACAACGAAGTTATAGACGATTAAAAATCACGCTCCTCCTCTCCCCCCTCAACTCGTACGCGCGGGACACCATGAAAAAATAAAGAAAACAGCTCTGGGACTGGGCTCCGCCCATGAATACGTCATTCGCTGACGTTCGGTTTACGACTTCTGGTTGTCGCACTCCCGAGGAGCAGCGTGCGTCGGCAGCGTTTCTCCGGTCTCTGCGCTTTCTTGGCTCCCGAACTCGCGACAGAAAGAGGCGGCAGAGGTAAATTGAAACCATACGCGCGAAGGCAATTAGCTTGCTCGCGCTTGCCCGAGGGGGTCGCGCGGCGGCTCGAGCAGACGATTTTCACCGCTACCGGAAGTGTGCCCGTGACGTCTAGCTGCCGCGGCTCGAGCGAATGACAGCGTGTGGTGGCCTGCCGACGTCATGGGACTAGTGACGTCTGTTTTCCCGATTTTGGTTCCAAAATGGCTCCCTACGAAGACACCAAACGGCGCGCGAATTTTAAAAACACGATTTTTAAAAATTCATAATAAATTGCCGGCTCATTTCCGAAGACTCATACTTGGTGTCAATGCTTCTGAGCATTACTTCTAACATTTACAAGCGGCTTTTAATTCTTTGCATGGTCCCTTTAAGATATCTCCTCAAGACACAATTTTTTCTGCCGCAACCCAACAAGCAAAACGTACTATCGCGCTCAATATGAGTTGCAACGCGCGGTCATCGACCGGGGTATGGTGGCTAGCCACCATAACCGGGGCTCGTTCCGTGGTGTGCCTCCTCCAAACAGTCGCTCGGAATTCTGGGAGAAACTGCTGTTCCAGGAAACAACAGCACCCCCGCTCAGGAAAAAGTTTCTCCCAGATTTCCGAGTGACTGTTTGGAGGAGGCACACCACGGAACGAGCCCCGGTCGATGACCGCGCGTTGCAACTCATATTGAGCGCGATAGTACCTCCCCATGTGCGCCCAGACGACTATCGCAAGTGGACTCAAGATAATCGCTTTATCGCGAACTTTTGCCGCTTTTTAAGCGAGGCTTGTTTGCACTCCTTTTTATAACTTTCTTTCCTTTTTCATTGTGCCTAATGGCAAACAGCTCGAATAAAAAAAAAAGGATGGAATTTCCCAGCACCAATACAACATTTATCAAATGTTTCCAGACTGTAGAGGCAGGAGAAACACAAGCAAAAAGGCAGTGCTCCAACTAAGAATCTAGAAACTTTTTTTTTTTTTTTGTTAGGGAGCTTTAAGCCACAACAAAAACGAATCATAGCATTTTGGTCCCAGAAAGGTAACTGGGTATAACGTTTCGGGGCCAATGATTTTTCAACAAGTAATAAAAATCGACTGTTCGCTCTCTTTTCTCTCTCCGTCGCGCCACAAGCTGCGGGGAGAGAAAGTTTTGCTCTTGCACTCGTCTTCTCGAGACAACAAAAAACAGTTTAATTCGAACAGCCGAAGGAAGCGGTTAACCCCGCATCTCTCTCGGCGCATACGTTTCTCGCACGTGGGCCGTCGGCAGCATGCTGCAGGCAGGCGACGGCGGTCTGCCTTTTCATGGCACCGCCGGAAATAAGTGACAGCCACATGCTTGCCCGCATGCTTGCCCGTCTTCTAGCGTTATCCCTGCTGCCGCCCAAGTTCAACTTGCTGCGGCGGTCCTTGCAGACATCGGTAGTCCTCGCTGCGCCACTGTCTAGCAGAGGTGAAGTAATGGTCTCCCGTCGCTCGCCCGGTTTCCTCGCTGGACGGAAACCATCTTGCGCCGCCGCGGTGGCTCAGTAGCTATGGTGCTCGGCTGCTAGCCCAAAAGACGCGGGTTCGATCCCGGCCGCGGCGGCTAGAATTTCTTTGGAGGAGAAATTCTAGAGGCCCGTGTGCTGTGCGATGTCAGAGCACGTTAAAGAACCCCAGGTGGGGGTGGTGGTGGAAACTTTTATTTCCAATGATGTAAATCGTGGGGGCGAAGCCCCCTACATGGCACTTGGATGCCTCCTCAATGTGAGGAGGAGGCACCCTTACAACGCGAAGGATAGCCCCTGGAGCGCAATCCTCCTGTGAGCGCTGGAGATGATCCAACGCTGGTCTTGAGCGGACGAGCTGGTCAGAAGAGACTCCCAGTAAGACTCCGCCGCGGTTGGTGATGGGGGATGAGGGAAGGTGGGGCATGTGAGGAGGGTGTGTAAGAAGTCTCCTGGTTTGCCGCAAAGTTTGCATGATGACGGGAATTGGTCTGGGTATCGGGCATGCAGCAGTATTGGGTATGGAGCAGTTCGGGTTTGTAGTTGTCGCCAATGTGCAGCCTGCGGTATGGTGAGGGATGGAGCTGGGGGTGCGTATTCCCATCGTTTGTCTCGGTAGTACGAGAGAATGTCACGGAAGGAGAGCAGGCGCTCCGAGGCTCGTAGAGGGGGCTCGATTCCTGCCCGGAATGTTAGACCTCGGGCTAGGGAATGAGCCTCCTCGTTGCCAGGGAGGCCAGCATGTGCTAGCTGCGTCCAGGTGAGGATGATGAGGCGCCGGGGCTGCCAGAAACGTAGTAAACGAGCAGCGGTGCTGGATATGTAGTCCTTCGCATAATTTAAAATTGCAGATTTGGAATCGCAGATAATTTTTGTGGCAGATGTAGAAATTAGAGCAATCGCGATGGCTGCCTCTTCTGCCTCTGTGGTCGAATTGGTAATGATTGAGCTGGAGGTTAGAAGCTTTGCATTATTGTCGGCTACCGCCAGGGCCATACGGGAGCCTGTCGTATATTCCGCTGCGTCCACGTAGACCACCTAGCTCATGGTCCTCGCTATACTGTTTGTGAAGGACCCGAGCCCTTGCTACTCTGCGTTCCCTGTCTCGCTCAGGGTGCATGTTCTTGGGGATGGGGGTTACGTTGAGGTTAGAGCGGAGGGTAGCAGAAAGGGGGACCCCCTCGGTAGGCTCTGTAATTGGGGTCAGGCTCAACTGGGACAACAAAGTACGACCAGCCTCTGAGCTGGATAGACGGGATAGTTGTGCCATAAAGATAGCTTCTTTCAGCTCCTCAAAGGTGTTGTGTACACCGAGTTTGAAGAGTCGGTCATTGGATGTGCTGGGGGGAAGACGTAGAGCCGTTCACGTGCAATTACGTAGGAGCGCGTTAATCCAGTATCTCTCCTTCTGTTTGAGGGGTAGGTATGGAAGGGCATATGTTGTGTGGCTTATGATGTAAGCCTGGGTGAGGCGAGTCGTGTTTCGCTCGCGTAGGCCAGCCCTGCGGTTCGCTATGCGGCGGATCAGTCGAGTGGTGTGTTGAGCGTGTGTTTGAAGTGTCTTTATGACTTCTCCGTGCGCACCGTGGGAGTGGAGAACCAGTCCTAGCACGCGGATTTTGTGTACTAGTGGGATGGGATGGGTACCTATAGCGAGGAAGATGGGTGCATTGACTGAATCGTGTTGCTTGGGCCGGTAGAGGAAAAGCTCCGATTTTGAAGGGGAGCAGGTCAGGCCACGCTCCCGTACATATGCGTCGATGGTGGTTAGTGCCAATTGTAGGTGTTCTTCTATTTCGGCATCGCTGCCATGGTTTGCCCAGACAGTGATGTCGTCGGCGTAGAGGCTGAAATGGATGTCGGGAATTTGAGCTAGCTGTTTTGGTAGGTGAAGAAGTGCTATGTTGAATAAAATAGGGGAGAGCACGGCTCCCTGGGGCGTACCTCGTGCTCCCAGCGTGATCCCTGGTAGGCTGTGATCGCCGAAGGTAAGCGTGGCTGTGCGGTGGCTGAGGAAGTCTCGGATGTAGTTGTACATCCTGGCGCCGACTCCCAGGGTCGTAAGGTTTTTTAGGATAGCTGAGTGTGTAACGTTATCAAATGCCTTAGTGAGATCCACCCCTAGGATAGCTTTAGTGTCGGAGGTCTGTGAGTCGAGAATGTGATGTTCTAGCTGCAAGAAGACGTCCTGTGAACCCCAGGTGGTCGAAATTTCCGGAGCCCTTCACTACGGCGTCTCTCATAGCCTCAGTCGCTTTGGGACGTTAAATCCAAACCGAAACCATCTTGCGCATTTTTATTCGAGCTGCCCCAAGCTGTTCGAACAGCGCGGCAGTTGCATCACTGCGGCAACTGGAAAGGCACGGAATGGTACGGAAATTCTACAGTGTAATAAAGCACACACTTTAGAGTTGTGGAAAGTATGCTCTCAGCTGGTTGGTTGGTTGGTTGGTTGGCCTCGAGTAGAATGGCACATACCCACTACGGGGGAGTGGCCAAGACACAGGCGGTGAACTGTTGGAATGATTAGGAGCTTTAGAGGAAAAGGAGAATTAATAGGGAATAGGCTGACAGATTGGACGACGCAACGAAAGGGGTCCTGTTAGCTGGGAGATCGAAGATGGGAGGACGGCATAATGTGCAGATTTGAATACATCTGGAATGGTTCAATTTTGTATTGACTGAAAGAGAGGCAGAAAAAATAAAAAAGAATAATAATAAATTAAAAGTTTGATAATCAGAAAAATGAAAAGGGGAAAAAATAATAATAAATAAATAAAAAAAAGTAAAAAAAAATTAGCATGGGAGTCGCTGTGTTTCTAAAAGAAATTTTTGAACCGCACAGCGCGCACTCCTGTTGCTTCGTCCAAGCGAAGTAGCGCCAAAGGAAAGAACAACCTCAGTGGACACAGGCAGACCCAGCTGATGAAACGGAATTTCTAATAGGCGCCTCCTCAAAGAAGAGAATCGGCGGCAGAACAGCAGGAAGTGATCCACTGTCTCAGGCTCGGAACAAAATGGGCACAGTGGAGAAACCGCCAGACCAGATCTGTGAAGGTAGAAATTTAGCAGAGGAACTCGGCATCGCAAACGCGTGAAAGAGACCTCCAGTCTGCGCGAACTCCAGTCTTTGCTGCTCCAAGGGTGCAGAAGATGCTTGTATTCGGGGGATGAAGTAAGCGCCGAGGCTGAAAATTCCTGAAATATTGTGTAACTGCGAAACCTCACCGCAGCTGTATATGCGCAGGTTGGCAGGACCGCAATTATTGGGCCACAGAGAGAGGCCCTTGCTAATGAATCAGCAACCTCATTTAACTGAATGCCCACGTGACCCGGTACCCAAAGCAACCTCACCGACTTTAGATGAAGCGGGATCAGCTGCTTAAAGAGGCGTAATGCCCGAGACTCAGAGGGAGATGATAATGAAAAGCAAATAGATAGAGAGTCCGTCATAACCATGACTTTGGAAACGGCAGGATCTAATTTACGTAAAGCTAGAATGACAGCTAATAATTCGGCCAGATATATTGGAGTGAAGTCAGGGAGACGGAGAGAAAAGGACCATCCCAATGCAGGAGAAAAAATGCAAATGCGATGTTGAGGCTGGGAAGAAGAACTGAAAAATATAATGCCCCGCCTAACCATGATGTCAACACACGTTAGCCTGGCGCATTTACATCCGTTCACAACAACTGAGAGGAATGTTTCTAGTTTTTTTTTTTCACTTCCTGATCCTGCATGACTTTTGGCTTCACCAAAAATGAAAAAAAAAAAAAAATGACCGGCAGCTCATTGCCTTTTCGAAAAGCGCAACCGAAACAGGAACAAAACGCATGATCCCGTCTACCTAGTCACAAACGTGTGCTCGATTGTCATTGACACCAATTATCAAAATGGTGGCCACCACGGGCAAGAAACTTGGGAAGAGCGATTTGAAGCAGGAAGAAATAATTCAGGCAGTAGTAACTGCCGACAATTTCAATGACAGGTTCTCACCTATCACCAAGGACCATCCATGGGTAAAGTGCAACTTTTTTGCGCTCTGCATATCCGTCTGGAGCTCTGCTCCAAGTTGCGTGTTCTTTCGTTCTGTGCCTGGACTGGGCGTTGAGAGTCTAAGCGTTGTCAACCGTATTCTTTAATTTGAGGCAGTGACCACAGCTGAGCCGCCTGGTTTCTACACGTTTCAGGCCTTTTTTTTTTTCTCTCTCTTGCTATGCTGACACAAACTGTGAGAAGTTAGTCGCACTGCGTTTGCCTGGAAGCGGCAGGGCCATATGTTTTCAGCTGAGCGTGCTGAACGCGTTGGGTTTGGCCACTTTGAAGTTCTGGAGAGCCGAATTCAGCATCGAGAGCTGTGTTTCAGAGCTGCCAAATACTTGTCCCCGACACGCTGCGGCGTACCTCATCAACCATTCGCAGTTGATGAGGTACCCCGAATGGTACCATTCGCAGTTCATCTATTGAGATTTTTCATATGTCCCAACAGGGGAGTTAGCGTAACTAGCGTCAGCAGCGTCACTAGCGTTCAGATGCCGCGCTCGAGCTCGAAGGATTGAATCCTGGCCGCAGCTGTCGCATTTCGATGCAAACAAAATGGGGAAACACTTGTGTACTGTGCGATGTCAGTGCATGTTAAGGAATCCCATGTTGTCGATATTAATCCGAAGCCCGCCACTACGGCCTCTCTCATCGCCTTTGTGCGTCTTCGTGACGTTAAACCCCACGCTCAGTACCGTGATCATTCATGTAAACCACAGAGAACATACTAACATGAGGGAGTTTAAATAACCTTTTTTTTTTCGAATTTGGTGCACATACTGAAATATACTTCGCAAATAGCTTACTTCATCACAGGTTCATTGTTAACGGGGGTCAACTGGTCTGACAGTGTCATCTGTGGCCCGTTGCAGTGGTGGTGCATTAATATAGGCTGCATAATTTTGCCCAGCGACTGTAAAGCATTGCTGCATGAATAAGGCATGGTCTGAAGCTCTGTGTCAATTACTGCTCGTTGTTCTTCAGTTCCTCATGTTTCACAATGTTTTACCTCTTTTTATTTTTGATGTTCTCACCAGGTCCTTGTGCCTCTCGTCAACCGTCCGCTTATCGACTACACGCTGCAGTACCTCTGTAATGAGGGTGTGCAAGAGACCTTCATTTTCTGCGGCTCACATGCAGACAAAATCAGGGACTACATCAAGTAGGTGCTCCACTTTTGTCATGCTCTGGAAAACTTCTTCCATCCTGGCTCAGGGCTTACGCAAGCCCAGTGCCCGATAAAAATCACACTTGGTGATAACATTTTACTGCCATGTACTGTTCTCCACACAGGTTGCTCAGTTCGTTTGTGCATACTTAGAAAAAATTCCACTTTGAATGCTGGCAGTGACGAAAAAAATGCAGAAATCATGCAGGATGTATCACTGTGCTTTCGTGGTGCTTGTCTTTCTGCATGCATTTGGTATTTTGTCCCACCAAGTACACACGTGCACAACGTACAATAATTATGATGCAATAACGCTTGGGGATTACAATACAGGTGAGCTAGCAGGCTACATGGGGGCCTGCTTTGTAATATCAGTCAGTTACTTTGCAGTAACAGCTCTTTCTGGGTGAATTGGTTCACTCTTTCCTGAAACTTGGCACAAAAAGGAAGATGGTCACATGACAGCAGCCAAGCACAAATCTAACAACTTATTTATTCTCGGTAAAAGTGCACACTTTTTACACTTATTATACACTTGACTAGGGGCCACACTTTCTTTCTTCTTTTTTTGTGCAATTTTGGTGGAGTGTGGCCCATACATGATAGCAGCATTTTTTGATCAAGTTTTTGACAAAGTTGTATTGGGAAACTGCTTTATTGTAACGGCCGTCGCGGTGGCTCAGAGGGTCATGTCGCATGGCTGCTGACCCGAAAGACGCAGGTTTGATCCCAGCCACGGCGGTTGAATTTCGATGGAGGCGAAATTCTAGCGGCCTGTGTGCCGTGCGATGTCAGTGCACGTTAAAGAACACCATGTGGTCGAAATTTCCGGAGCCCTTCACTACGGCGCCCCTCATAGCCTGAGTCGCTTTGGGACGTTAAACTCCCATAAACCAACTTTATTGTAACATAGAATCTCATGCTCTGTTTAGCACCTACTTTTAGGTAGCTTTGAGGGATTTCATAGCTGTTGGCACTGCTTGGGCCCGGCACCTCAGAGCCCTCGTAAACCTTTGTTTCTATCCATCGTATTAAAAAATCCTGCAACTTAAAAGGTTTTAGCTGCAACACCCCAAATACCGCTCGCCACAAATTCAAAATCCACGAGCATAGGAACCATAGTGATGCTCTTTTTAGCTGCCCTGTCGGCGTCATTCCACTTTCAGCGGTTCCCGTCCACTCATAGCACAGGTGTCTGAATTCTGCTTTAAAGGGGCTGCGAAACACTGCTTGGGGGAATACCGGCTATACTTCAGGTGGGCTCTTTATGTCACACAGATGCTGACTTAAAAAGAATTACAGGAATCGATGCACAGGAACGGGAGTTATTCAGTGAAGAAATTTCAAAATACAAGCAAACAAAACGCTGCCCTCAACTCGATTTTGGCGGGCCTTCCCACACCTATTTCGCTCTCCCAATGACGGCACCTGGCGCAACCAATCAAAACAGCCAGCCAGAGCACGTCGCGGAAGTTTGTACTCCATGGTTGCCTGCTCTCTGTAACTCGTTCTTGCTGAGACTGGCAGCGTTGTTTCGATGCCAGAGCGCCCCTGGTGGTGTATTTTTACTTTACTTGCTTTGCAGGGCTTTTATCTAAGACAAACATATTGTTTTTGTTGATCTAATATAAAACGCAGACAGGTGACAAAATGTGTCTCTATTTATTCACACAATTTGCAGTATATTTACTGTTTGTCCGGTCATCAAGCTCGTGCCAGGTGATGTCATATCCGCTGCTAAAAACCCGCCACTGTGTGGCGACACCATCAGAGCCATGAAATTGTTTTTGGGAGGACATTAAAATATTAAAAAACGGAATGTACGCGGTATTACCGACGCTAATAGCACCATTATAACTAACTGTATGCAATCAGCAGGCAAAACAGTTAACTAAGATTGTGTTTCTGGGCCCCTTTAAATGCGGATAGCTGCTCAGCAGTGCATGATGAAGATGCATGATGGTAATAATAGTAGCAGGCAGCTGTCGTCATTTGGCAACTCCCTGGGGAGCATGTCTCGCAAGGAAATTGATAAGACATATAAAACGCTGGTGTGCTCTGTGAATATTTTTTTCTATATTATTGGATCCCGAGTAAGGTGAAGCAGTCCATACACGAGCATGGTCTTTTGTCAAGTGCCTAAGGTATATAGCTAAGGCGCATGGACTATTTGGTAGAAATAACATTTCGGTTGGTGCCCATTACACATAGTTTCGCTTTCATTTCAGGATTGACTCTGGCTGAACTTGTGAGCGATTACTAACTTCAGTACTGTAAGAGCAGCTGGCAGTTTACTCTGGTTGATGCGTACGGTTGAAAAATTGTGTAGTGCAACAAGAGGCAAGGACACAGGAAAGACAGGAGGCAAATGAAAGCTTTTGTATCTCCTGTCTTTTGTGTCTCATTGTCTTTCGTTGCTCTGTAGAACTTTGCATCCAGTGCTGTTGCTCGAAAGGCATTGTAAAAGGTGCTTGTTAGCTGCATTACAGTTCAAATTACTACTTGGCGTTTGCATGTATCTTGCGCTTTTGTAAGAGTTGCAAATGTTGCTCTGTCTGTCATTCAGTTATTTACAGTTAACAAAAGTTGCCATGGGGATTTGTTTCAGGTGTCATAATTTTTCTAAAATTTCTCTTTCTTTACTTGCTGGCGATTTTACTTTAGTTCTTTGTGTCGTCCCTGTTTTTTCTCGAATGTTAGCTTTCAAACTTTTTTAAAAATGAGTTTAAGTGCACAAGAACACGCACACAAGAAGAGGAAACACACAGGACAGGCGCTGTCCTGTGTGTTTTCTCTTCTTGTGTGCGTGTTCTTGTGCGCTTAAATTCATTTTAAAAAAAAGCTATGCACCATCTAGCCCTTGTTAAATTAGCTTTCAAAAAAGTTTTTTAATTGAGTGGCTCCAGGCTCAAGTGTCACAGTGGTCCATTCTGCATTCACCCAGCCTGACCTTGTTTCTTAGTTGGGCGTGCTTAAGAATGGTATTGCATTGAAGTATCCGCATGAAGTGTTATGTGGACGTTTTCGTAATCAAAACTTGTGTGAAACAGTGGTGGCTAAAGGGGCTCAATTTCCTGTCAGTCCCGGCACACAGCGTGAGATTAGACGATGAGTTCCTCTCACCACACACGCAGAAATGTGGGCTGCATTCTTTCCACCACACTGTTTGCACACCCAGTACTCTGTACTGCATGCAGCTTGCATTCAAAGTTTAATATTATATCACAAGTCCTTACTCGCCAGCACTTCCCGCTCAAAATACTTGGCATCACTGCAACCACTTAGGGTAAAGAAAAAGACGGTGCAAATGTGCGACTGTCGCGTCCAACAGTTCCTCATCTCTCATTTCCTGACTTGTGTTGCGGTGAAAATACAGGGGCATTTGCTGGATAAAAAATTGTTTTACTGTCTCCAGGTTTTGGCATTGGTTCGAGGCCTTCTCTTTGGCCTTTCACAGAAATCGGACTATAACTGCACGAACTGGACCAAATGCGAATGGTTGGTAATTCACGACATGCCGATATCTGAAACTTTAGCAGTGCCAACAAGTTGCAATATTAACTTTTGAGTATGGGTACATAAGCTAGCATAATGTGGAGGTAATGAATTTTTTATTTCGTTCCTTCAGTGGTGGCTCAGTGGTTATGTTCCTTAGCTGGTGATCTGGAAGTCATAGGTTTGGTCCTTGCCTTGGCAGTGGCATTTAAATTGAGGTGAAATGTTAGAGACCTGTGTATTGTGCGATGTCAGTGCACATTAAGGAGTCCCAGGTGGTTCAAAAATTATCTGGAGCCTTTCCCTACAGTGTCCCCCATAGCCTGACTCGCTTTAGGATGTTAAACCCCGTCTATAAGTAACATTTCATTCCTTAACGATTTGGGCATTAAAGGGTTAACTCTTTCCTTACCACGGGAAAACAGGCAGTTTCAGGGTAGTGCACGTAACATTTTTTTTTTTTCGTCCAATAATTAAAATTTTTTTTTATTGAAGTACATCAAAGTTTAATCAGTAAAATTCTCTTTTCAGTGATATAAAGAAATAAAATAATATACTAGTTTGCTCACGATAGAAAAAAAGTCTGCCAAAATTTGAGAGACTCGAATAAACAGCTATAAAAGTATGGAACATGCGTTTTGTGTGTTTATATGCCAAAAATGAGTATTCGAAGTTACAGAACTCTTCGTGCTAAACTATCTGGTCAGCAAAAAAAAAAAAAAGTAGCTTGTGCGCAGCGCTTCGGTCTACTCTGCAGTGCAGTGCCAAGGTGGACCCTAGGCCATGTGCAAGACTGCTTAGGGTACACCGTGTCTTCTTTAGTGCTGGCTGCACATCGTTGTTCAAAACATGCCGGTACCTTCAGAGAAGCCCTGAAAGCAGTGAATCGCCTCGGCAGCGGTGGAAACAAAAGTCACAGGTGCTCACCTGTCGATAGTCTGGGCTGGTAGGAGCAGTAGCTCTGTCCTAACTAAATTAATACAAATGGATGTCATCTTTTTGCACGAAGCTGTCACTTGCACCTAGTCAAAGAGTCGATGCTGCAAAAGTACAAGAACACCATCACTGTGGAGCAGGGTCAGTGCAAGAATAGGATGCCGCCTTGCGTGCCATGCTTGCGCAATCACTCCATGTTGACTGGTATCTTGCGAAGTTTAAAAATACTCCCTCATCTGACTGGCGGAAAAGCTGATTCCGAAACCGAACTACAGTCCTTTTGCACCATACTTGCAACGTTACTTGTCCAAAAATGGCACAGATAGCTCCGACTGGGGCATTTTGTGCCATCGTTCAAATTTAATGACTTGAATAGGTGCAGTAAGGAAAGAGATAGGTTACTGCTGTGCATGTACATTGGCTGCTGGTGAATTCAGCCTTTCATGCCAGCCTGTAGTACTTGAAAAGCAGTCTGGATGTGTGGGTGAGTGTGTAATGTGTTAGTTAACCACTGTGCAGTTTTTTCACAAGCGTACACAATGCAGCATGACTGGAGCGATTACCATGTCATGCTGCTGCCCTCTTGTCTCTGCCACTGCTCAGAAGCCATCATCAGTGAGGACAGGGGTGCCTACACTTGAAGAGATTCAGAGCGTAAGTATTGCTGCAGAAGTTGCCACTATAAGTGATGGTGGCTATTGTTGCACTGTGTGAAATGGCACCCCGCTTAAATTTGATAGTAACTGTAGAGCTCATTCCTGCCCTTTTGTTGTGTTAGCAACACTACGCCAGGTTTTCGCCTCGTCGCGTAGCCGGTGGCTGGTAGGCATGAATGGCCTTGAACAGCCGTTGCCTAGCAACCGTTTCAGCCGAGCTCCACCAGGTGGCGTCGCCGTCGTCGACGCCACGCCGCTGCCACACGCGTAGTCACTTTCTCCCGCCAGATGCGTGCTCCCCGCCGAGGTAGAGGGTGAGGGGGTGGCTCTTCGTGGGGGTGTATGCGCGGTCCGCCTCGGTGGAACCTTGTCGTTAGGGAGAGTGCTAAACGGAAGCAACGGCAACAGGACCAAGCTAAAAAGAGACAATGCGCTCGAGAGACAGCAGCAGGACACGCTGCACGACTCAAAAAGCGTCGCAGCTAACGCAACTGACCAGGCTTAGCCAGAGCTAAATCACGCCTAATTTTTTCCTTGCTGCCGCCAGGGAGTCCAAGTGGTCGGATGCCGAGAGCAAGATGAGCGTGATCGTGCTCTCCTCGGAGGACTACCTGTCGGTGGGCGACATGATCCGTGACCTGGACGCCAAGGCCCTCATCCGCTCGGACTTTGTGCTGCTGGATGGGGCCACGGTGGCCAACATGCCGCTGCGGCCCATCATCGACGAACACAGGTGCCTGGCCAGAGCTGGGCCTTGCTCTAGGGCTCAACTGTTGCTCACGGGGTAGCCTTAGTGGCTTGCTGTCATGCTGTCATGGGGGGCTTGTTGGCAAATTGAGGTTTGCGGGTAATGCTGGGAGAGCATGATGACTGGACACAAAAATTTGCTGTCCCATCTGCAAGTGCTGGGATGGACTAGTGGAGAAATGACTGCAGGTTTCTCTGCCTCATTACCCCCTCCTCCACCCGATTGCACCAACCTCCCCTTGCATGCACCCACTGCTGAGCCTAAATATCCCCTTCTTCACTTAAGGACAGAGCCTGGTCTTGAGAAAAAAATTTTATTAATGAAGTCACAAATAGGAAATCTTCAGGGAATATGTATTTCTATGTGCTGATTCTAAATATGTCATTTAATTTCATGTAAAACAATTCCTTGAGCACTTATGTAATTTTTATACATGTATTTTGTGAAGAGCTTTCAAAAAATTTCTTGCAGGAAACTTGCTGAAATGTATGCCTTTGGGTTCTCTTGACACCAAGGAATGCAATAAGGGTAAAATTGTCTCCCTGCCTATCATAGAACTTAAGTTATAGGGTTTTGAAGCTGTAACTTCAGAAATGAGAAGAAAAGTGTATTCCTGTTTCTGAAGCGGGAGCTTCAGTACCCTATAACTCAAAATTCATGATAGCCAGAATGATAATTTTACCCTTATTGCATTCCTTGGTGTCAAGAGAACCCAATGGCATGCATTTAACGGAGTTTCGCACAGCAAATTTTCTTCAAAAACTCTCCGCAAAATACTTGCACCAAAAGTGCATAAGTGCTCAAGGAATTGTTTTGCATGAAATTAAATGACATATCTCGAATCAGCGCACAAGAATACATGCGGCCTGAAAATTTCATAACTATGGCCAGATTAATAAAATTTTCTTTTCAAGACCAGGCTCCTCCCTTAAATATTCCTATGTCTTCTCGGGCTTTCCCAGATATTCCCTTATTTGGAAACTCCTCGGCCCAGATATTCCATGTGTCTGACCTACTTTGCGAACAACGTTTTGTTTGGGCGGCAAGTGAGTGTGGGAGCTTTGGTTGCAACACACTATGATCACGACACTGTTTACCTTGGAGGAACGCCCTTTCTCTGCCTTCAGTATGCAATGTAACCCACACAAATGGCTAGTCATGTCGACACATTTAGCGAACGCATTCCGTTTGTTCAAAACGTGGTTGAGAGCACTACTGTGCAGCAGCATAAGAATGTGGTCATTTTTTTTTCACATTTCACAGCTTTTCTTTAAATGCCAGAGAGAAAGACCAGGCAGGAGGTACATTGCTACTAAAACACTAAATTGACTGTTTCTGTAGCCCCTTGACAACTTAGCAAAACAGATTTGGGTGCAAAAGGAATGTTACAAAATCTTCTTAATTAAGTATAGCTAATTAGGCATAAGTTTGAAAGCATTCTCTGAGTCATGGTTTTGCATATCTGAGTCATTGGTTTTGCATATCTGCGGCTTAACTTACACTAAACACCCTGCGTGTAGCTGGTATGGCTTACTTGTGAAAAAAAAAAACGCATTGTCGCCATAGTGCAAAGACACACTTCCCTTGGCCTACCTTCTTCGTCCTGTCTGGCTGCTGTTGCTCGTTTTTACTTTGACTGTATGTGCACCAGTTGATGCAGGCACACTTTGATAAAAGTGGAATGCTTTCACAGGTGGACAATCACAGAGAAAACGCTTTAGACATTTGTAAGGGGACAAAGAAGTGACATAACTGTATTGCCCTCTGGGGCCGGATGAAAGCACCCTTGAGCCAGCTTATCAAATTACCCCCTGGGTAGCAATCTCGGGGGCCAATGAATGAACATGGGAATTTATGCTGTGACGTGCAGCACTGATGGTAAGGCCATCGACCTCTGTATATACATACGGTCCTTCTTTTTCGGGTTTTATTTTTTCAGGAATTCAGGGGGTAAAAATTTGGTAATATTTGGTGAGGCGGAATTCAGGTTCAAATCGGGTTATTTAGCCAAAAGAGTTCTATAATTCGGGTTTTATCGGGCCATATTTTGCAGCAAAAGACTATTTGCTGTAAGCACTCATTTTCGTGCGGGGCATAAAGTGCTGTATTTTTAGCACATTGTATTGTACTCCATATGGTGATAGCAGGTTTCACTGGAAACCTTGTTTGAAGTCAGATATTTTTTTCTTCTCATTTATTATAATTATTTTGCCATGCACATTAGCACTTGTGCGTCCATGAAACACTTTTTTTGCCTTTGCTTGTGCACTGTGATAACACTCATTCAACGTCAGTGCAATCATTTTAAACGCAGAGGAGCCTTGTAGTGGGACGCTGTCAGAGTGGGTAGAGCTTGATACAGTGATACCAATAAGGCGTCTGGTCGGTACCCGCAGTTTTGCTTCTCGTTTCCGAAACTTACTGCTCAAACTTGACCTCAAATTAAGCACTGTTGCGAATAAAAAGCCTTGAAAGAAGTTTTAAATTGGTCACTTGACTGAAAACACTCTTCTGGATGTGCGCACAAGGTGTCCACTAATTTTCTTATGGTGTCTTCAGTTTTTTACTCGTGGACACTAAGCTTCCTAGAAGGCTCCCTTTTAGGTAGAAATAGAGTTCAAGAGGGGACGAGGGTTTTAAAACTGACCTTTTTATTTATGGCTGGAATCTCATGAAATTTTGCACACAGATACGTTTTTCTCTACTATAATTCCAAAACTGTAGTCATAATTGAGCTGGTGGTCATAGATCAAAAGTTGTCTTAAATTCTAGAGTGTAATTAGGTAATTTCTTATACAGCTTTAATGAACTTTCTCATCGCATTTTGTTGCTTTTAATTGCATGAATTGATTGCCAGTGAATTCCCATACCCGATGACATTGTTACTTTTTTTTTTAGGCCTCGTATAAATAGCAATTTACAATTAGGTTAATGATTTGCAGTGTCAAATACTGCGACCCTTTACTCTCGACGCAGTATATCAGGATGACAGGCCTTTAGAGAAAAACGAAGAACGTCACCAAGTGTGGGTCTCTCTGGCTATCAGTTCATTTAAATACAAGCAACAAAATGCAGTGAGAAAGTTCATTAAAGCTGCGTAAGAAATTACCTAATTACATTCCAGTCTTTGTAAGATTTAAGACCACCAGCTCAATTATGATTGCATATTTAGAATTCGAAGAGAAAAACACATCTGTGTGCAAAATTTCATGAGATTCTAGCCATAAATAAAAAAGTTAGTCTTAAGACTCTCATCCCCCCCTTAACCCAATTTCAAAAAAATTTGCTCGGGGTGCGAAAATTATGTGTACAAGCTGCCTCTTTAAAATGACCATGTGCACTAACTGAAATTCGTTACGAATTTGAATGTGTCTTTTTATATGAGTATGTGAGTTGGAGCGCAATTAAAAGCGAGATTTTTTCTCAACGAATGGTAATGTGTGCCCCGTTGGCGTCCCCCCAGGAAGACGGTGGCGAGGGACAAGGGTGCCCTGATGACCCTGGTGTACCGGCGGCTGCCCCCGTGGCACCGCCGCCGCTGCCGCGAGGATGACAGCGTGGTGGCCGTCAACCCAGAGACGGGAAAGCTGCTGCACCACATCAAGAGCAGCACCACCAGCAAGTGCGACTTCCCCCTGGTCAGTGGTGTGCACAGGAGGGAGGAAAAGTCCGAAACTAAGAAATGCCATGTTTACTTGGATGTAATGCAGGTCTTTCTTTAACTGAGAATAGAAGTGAGAAAGTTACTCCTTGCATTATAATCAAATACTGTTTGTGGAATAGTCTAATATATGCACTCGCATATTGGTTGATGCTGCATATCGGTTGGCCCCCCCCCCTCCCCGCATTTTGGAAAACAGAAAAAGAAATTTAAAAAAAATATGAGAGGATTAGGCATCTGATGCAGCAGTTCTGTCGATGCAGTTGGATTTACCGTCTATTATTAATTTGATGCTTGTTTGCTATTGGTAGCGAGGTGCTGGAAGTAGTAAGAGAATATGTTTACTTAGGGCAGGTAGTGACCGCAGATCCGGATCATGAGAGGGAAATAACTAGAAGAATAAGAATGGGGTGGAGCGCGTATGGCAGGTTCTCTCAGGTCATGAATGGTAGCTTACCAATATCCCTGAAGAGAAAAGTATACAACAGCTGTATCCTACCGGTACTCACCTATGGGGCAGAAACGTGAAGACTGACGAAGAGGGTTCAGCTTAAGCTAAGGACACCGCAGCGAGCTATGGAAAGGAAAATGATAGGTGTAACGTTAAGAGATCGGAAGAGGGCGGAGTGGGTGAGGGAACAAACGCGGGTTAATGACATCTTAGTTGAAATCAAGAGGAAGAAGTGGGCTTGGGCAGGGCATGTGATGCGAAGGCAAGATAACCGCTGCTCCTTAAGGGTAACGGAGTGGATTCCAAGAGAAGGCAAACGTAGCAAGGGACGACAGAAAGTTAGGTGGGCGGATGAGATTAAGAAGTTTTGGGGGATACAGTGGCGGCAGCTGACAAAGGACAGGGTTAATTGGAGAGACATGGGAGAGGCCTTTGCCCTGCAGTGGGTGTAGTCAGGCTGATGATGATGATGATGACCCCAATTAATAGTTTTACTTTAAGCCGAGGCTTCACACACACAACAGAATTTTTGTGGAGGCTGAAGGTTGGTTGAGGGGGTTGATGTGTGCGGAAGTGGAAGGGGCTAGTAGCTTGTGCTTCCAGAGGGCACTTGGCTTTCCCACTGCATCTTTGAATTTGATTTCTCCGTCATTTTTTGGTTTCTCTGCCATGTGGCTTCTTGTGGGTGAAGCACTTGTGGAGGGGGGCTGGTAGTGGGTGGCATTTATGGAGGGTATAGTTTGGTAGATGGTGCTTCTGGAGGGTGGAGGTGGATGGGGGTGGAGTGGGGAGGTCTGTTGAGGGCGGCAGTGGGTGGGTGGGTGGCTGGGCAAGGTTGCTTTTGGAGGGTAGACGCTTCGCTCTCAGAGGCTACAGACAGACAGACAGACAAACAAATGGACTCCACCATATTCACATCGTGACATAGATACAGCTCGCTCAGTAAAAGTTAGAATGCCATACTAGTCAGCAAACGGACGCTCCTAGCTGCATATCGACTGACTGGACTTTTTGGCCACATCAAACTCGTACGCTGCCACACAATTTCCAGTACCTCTGCACATAAGACGAAGATTCGTTTACATGCAGCTGAAAACGTTCACCCTGGTTTAGCGACTGAGAGAAGTTTTTTTTTTTTTTTTTGCGATGAGGTCTCTAAAGCACGCCATTGACATGGTGACAGTGCGATGAGAGTCCAAGCTTATGTTCATGTCATTCTTAAAGTGATAATCTTTTCTGTGGCCTCTTGAAAAGGGGGCGTGTGAAACCTTTCCATGGTAACGGTGTGTGCATTGTGTGTCTTCTGTGTGTCTTCATTCTCGTCCGTTGTCCGCCAGCACTGTGTTTCAAAAGATAACGGTGTTAGCAACTGCCGTACTGTGTTAAGGCTCAATGACGACCTTCCTATGAATGCGAGCCACAGGAAAGCCATGTTTTAAGGTTATATCGTACATAAACTTGTACAAAACTTTATATATTGCGGCCTCGTTCCCTGTGTTTCATTTGTGTAGTTTACGAGGGGAGCCGTTTTACGGATTCACCCGTGAGCCGAGCTTCAGTGTACTCTGATGATGCAGCTGGCACAACGCTAGAGCCATCGCATGGCATAACATAGAACTATGGAGCCAGAGTTGGTGCGATGCCAAAGCCATCACATGGCTTTAGTTAAAGCTAGGAGGGGCGGGTGGTTGTACTGTGCACAGCATGATGTCACAGCGATGCATTAAAAAACCAGCGCCTAACGTGCACCAGCTGTACTTTTGCTAATGCTATGGCCGACAAAGAAGCTCGTGGATGCCGCTGCGCTCAACATGAAGTAATGTGGGGAAAATAAAAAGAAATAAAAATGAACACCTTGAAAGTTGTTGCCACATAGAAGATCCTGCTGTGCGCACTGCCTTTCAGTGCTGGAACGAGATTGAGCATCCATGTCGGGTGGACACTGTCTAAAGAACCACAGACTAGTGCACAGTTAACTGGCTTGTGGGAAATTTATGCACTAAGCAACGAAGCTTAGCACTGGCTCTTTTCTTTTCTTTCCTATTTCTGTCCACAAAGCCGACCTCACATTACAGTTATGCTTTATATTTTCCTTGTTTTGCGCCTGCAAGGTTGACTCTCGCGTTGCATTCTAGTAAATATGGTAGGCTGGCTTTGAATGTAGTATGCATTTTAAATGTTTTTATTCATTTTTTTTAAGCTTGGGAGACGCACTGAGTCAAGGTGTTTGAAGTTTTAGAAAGTATATTCAACCTGTTTCTACAAGTTCATAGCACATTTGTGTTCAGAGAAAAACTTGCTTTGAAGGTAGAACTGAATGTTGGTGATATTTTTCTCTTTCCTTAAATTGGAGAAGTCGTAGTAGAAGTGGCAGAATTATGCTGTCTGTGAGGGAGGCAGCAAAAATTTCAGCAAACCCAGTTAATGTTGTTGAAGGCGTTTTTATGGTTGCAAGTAAATGAAAATGTGCTGCGAGAAGTATGTAAGGAAGCCAAAAAGACAGTCTCTGCATTTCTTGCCACTTCGAGAACAACAGTAATGCGGCAGATAAATACACATGATGGTACAGTAAAATGCCATTGCTCCACTTTATGGCGATTGTGTTTCGTATTGCCACTACTGCTCTAAAACGACCATTGTGCGTTAATTACTTCTACTCCTCTTTATTAACAGATAAATCAAGATAAGCTATATGTAACTACTGAGAGCACAAGAGTGCTGAATATATCATGCACACATACAAAAAAACGACTGTTACAGTCAAGCCCAGGTATTGCGAAATTATTGGCTATATCAAGCACACAGATTATCCCCTTGAAAATCCTGCGTAAAAATATAAGAAAGTCTTGCAGTATATTGAACTCCAATTTCGCCCCTGCAAATGGTGCTTCTCCTAAAATCCCTCTAGACTTTTCACACCCAGAAACGAGGCGACTGTGTGGGCTTATAATACGGACCTGCATATAATACGAGGTGTAATTTGGGGATAGCAAAAAGGGGGAAAAAGTTTTCATCCCTGTATAATGCCAGTAAGGAAGGGCAGTCAGCTCGAAGGTGTACCGCAAGTCGCGGAAGCCGAACGCCCTCCGATTATTTGTGTACGCCGGCGTGCACCGGATATGACGTGTGTAGCGTGAGTGGCAGGTACGCAGGCACCACACTCCGCCCACTCACGTCCTGCACCGCGAGTATGCGCAGACTGGTTCCGGCATACGCGCTGGCGCGCACATTTCGGAAGTGTCCATCGGAGCTTTGGTGGTTGTCATCGCCTGATGTACCGGTACCGTCCGGCGCGTTAGATGTCCCGCATTTCCTGAAATAACAACTGGCGAGCTCCTCGGAAATGCTAGCCCAGGCGTCCGCTATCTGGATGCACAGCATGGTTGGAGAGGCCCGTGACCTGCGGTTGTAACTGCAGGCTCTCCCTACCTCATACAGACAATGTAGCAGCGCTTGACGCGGTGCCGATGCTTTCAGCAGCTACGATTACTTTCTTTTTAAAAGCTGCCGAGTGCTGCTTTCGTGGTCCGGATGTCATGCAAGGTGCGATCGTCCTGGGTGTCGCAATGTCAGGTCAGCGTGGTGAAGTGGCGTCGTAATCGAAACTACTGACCTATGCCACCGCTAGATAGCACCTCCTCTCGCTGAAAGCGTGATAGTGATGGCGCTCGCAGAGTGGGTTTCCTTCATGGTTTTGCACCCGCTCCACTCAGCAAGCAAGCATTAGGCTTCGGCGCATGTGCGAAACGCTGCAAGTGCACAAGTGGAACGGCCTCTCAGTGCCGCTCCCAGGTGAGCTAAGCGGTGCGACGAGCGGGCTTCACAAAACCTGTTCGTCTCATGCAAATTTTGACCGAAAATTGGTTGGATCCGTATATAATACGTGGAAATTTGACATGCTAAAATTTGGGGGGGGAAAAAAAAATCGTATTATACGCAGGTTTTTACGCAATTTATGGAAAAAAAATTGAAATTGCATGTGAAATGAACACCAAAAAACGTTCGCCGGATTTCGAAAGAGCAAAAACCACAGAGTTCAACCCCCTGGAAGGAGGTATAAACTATCATTCTTTTCTTGCACTGTTTGCAGAGGTGATGAATCTCCAGTCCTCTGCTTCACCGTTCTTTCTGCCCTGTTGTGCTTTCTGTGCAGAGCATCTTCCAGGGTCAGTCACGTGTGTCCCTGCACCATGACCTCCAGGACTGCCGCGTGGCCATCTGCTCACCGCACGTGCCACCCATCTTTGCCGACAACTTCGACTACCAGACACGTCTCGACTTCGTGCGCGGCATCCTGGAACACGAAGAGGTCAGTGGTGGGGCTGCAACAGCGTTTCACTCGGCTGTGTATGAAGTGTCACGACTAGTCTGCACTGAGAGGGGAAATTCAGCTTGGCCATGTTGAAGAAACCCTTGTTGAAACCCATGTTGAAGAAGCTGCAAACACCTTGAGGCCAGTAGACCCGCCGCGGTGGCTCAGTGGTTACGGCACTCAGTTGCTGACCCGAAAGACGCAGGTTCGATCCCAGCCGCGGGGGCCGAATTTCGATGGAGGCGAAATTCTAGAGGCCCGTGTACTGTGCGATGTCAGTGCACGTTAAAGAACCCCAGGTGGTCGAAATTATTCCAGAGCCCTTCACTATGGCGTCCCTCATAGCCTGAGTTGCTTTGGGACTTTAAACCCCTATAAACCAAATAAATGGTCCTTGAGGCCAGTAGGGTCGCTTACAAGCTGTGCCGTCCCGAGGGACTTTTGCTGAAATGCACTGAAGGACCAGAGATTTTGGTGCACTACTTAATGTTTGCAGTTTCTCTTGACTTAAGTTCTCTGTTCCAATTGCATTTGATTTGATGTCCTTTGGAAGTGATGCCCTGCTTTTCATGGTGGAATATCATTGCCATTGCTGTTAGAATTCCTGCTGTTGGCACCGTGCAACTATCTCCCTGCTTAACATGACGTGTGTGTCTTGCCACTGCATTCTATTGAGAAGAGTTCAGAGGTGGCTAAAGTGTGGCTTCTCACTTTCAGCTAGTACATCAATAATGGTGTATTCAGTGTGCATACTTGTGCGTATTATGCAACCATTGTCTTTCTAGTGTGTACCACTCTGTTATGGAAGCCAGTTCAAGGCAATGTTGTTAGAAGACGGCAGTTAATTTTTTAACTTAATATCTGAAGGGAGAGTAGAGTGGCTGCACTGGGCTCGCACCCTACTCTTCCTGAAGAAGCACCTTCTCCACCCGTAATGCTAATTTGGGTTGATATGCCGGGGCTTGTTCCCTCACTCTCTCACTTTCCTTCCCCACCCCATGCTGCTCCAGATCATGGGCAACTCGATTTACACACACATCAGCGACAGCCACTACGCAGCTTCGGCGTGCAACCTGGTCATGTATGACGCCATCAGGTGAGTCGCATTGTCATCGGCACCCTTTGGCCTGCCTTGCATGCTGCAACTGGCAGTAGAAAACTTTACAAACTTGTAGATTTCGTGCAAGCCGGGGTTTCTGTTCAGTACTCTGAATGGCTGAACATGACGTGACAACTTTTCCAGGATATGGTGTTTTGTCACCAATCATTTGCGATTGAAATCACAAAAGAAACTTGAACAGTTGTATGACTAAGAGTACGGCTAGCATACGATAGTGACGATTCCTAAATTTCGCGGACTTTCTTTTTAGGCCTTCAAATGAAACCAGCGCAAAGTTACATTGAAGGAAACAGCTTAAGTGGGGACGAGGGTCTTAAAACTGACCTTTTTATTTGTGGCTACAATCGCATGAAATTGTGCACACAGATGCGTTTTTCTGTTCTGATTTCAGAAAATGTAATCATAACTGAGCTGGTGGTCTTAGATCAAAAGTCATCTTAAAGTCTAAAGAGTAATTGAGTAATTTCATACGGAGCTTTAATGAAGTTTCTCACTGCGTTTTGTTGCATTCAATTACATGAATTGATAGCAAGCAAATTCCCATACACGATGACATTCTTACTTTTTTTGTTTAGACCACATATAAATAGCAATTTACAATTAGCTTAATGACTTGCAGTGTAAAATACTGTGACCTCTTACTCTCGACGTAGTATATCAGGATGACATGCCTTTAGAGAAAAACGAAGAATGTCACCGGGTATGGGAACTCTCTGGCTATCAAGTCAAGTAAATAAAAGCAACAAAATGCAATGAGAAAGTTCATTAAAGCTGCGTAAGAAATGACCTAATTACATTCCAGACTTTAAGATTTAAGACCACCAGCTCAATTATGATTACATATTTGGAATCAGAAGAGAAAAACGCATCTGTGTGCAAAATTTCATGAGATTCTAGATATAAATAAATTAGTTAGTTTTAAGACCCTCGTCCCCCCTTAAATGGGCATCTCTCAACGTTCGCTACAACTTTCGCACAGAAACTTGCTCATTAAAGTTTGACATATTTACCTTTTTTCTATGTGGGGAAGCTGCTTCAAATTGAATTTTCACCCGCTGCAAAGCCTGCTCCAAAATTGTTCTTGGTCATTCCCACCACGCATTGGACAAGCCTTGTTTTTGGCAAAAGTTGCATGTTCGGTATTCTTGAAAGGCAGTCTGTCAGTGTAGGCCCACTCTGTATTGGCGTTTATGTGGTCAATCTGTTTAGCTTCTGTGGGTTGCGTTGATGTCTGTGCGGTGTTGATGAAGGTGATGATGAAGGTGCGCACTGCTTCCCCCTTTTGCAGCCAGGATGTGCTGCAGAGGTGGACCCACCCGTTGGTGCCTGACCTGTTTGTGAAGGGGGAGGGGGGGGAGGGCAGCCCCGCCTGTGTCTACCACCGGCACAACATCTACAAGCCCGTCTCGGGACTTCAACTCTCACGGTAATGTCGCTGCATGTTCTAGTGGCCGCAGTGTTTACCGTATTTTCTGGTGTATAAGACGCACCCTTGTTTAAGACGCACCCGCCATATATGCAGGCTGTCATTGAAAAATTTAGTATATAAGACGCACCCTTGTATAAGACGCACCCAAATTTACCCAGTTAGGCTAGTGAGGCTTAATTAAACACGCTTGCACGACCATCGCGAAATGCACCGTGATCAAAAAAAGACAACACTCGCGCCATAGCCACCCACGTTTTAGCAAAAAAGAAAGAGAAACGAAAGAACTCTCCTTATGTCCATAAGAACATTTTATTTTTACTTCAAACCTTCGGAGTCTTCATCTTCGGATGCGATATCAAAACTTTTGCCCGTTTCTGGAGGCAACGCAGCTGAAACATTCTCTTCGCACTACGTACACGGAGCAAAGTTGCAAAGGGTGACTAAAAAAGAATGCCGGCATGTCTTGGCTTGTCTTGACAATGGCGAGAAGCGCGATTGTCGCCGTCTTTTGGCATTTCACATTACTTTTGCTTGGGGCCTCCAAAAAGGCCATGCGTTTGTGCTCTCGAAAGTTGTCATCCCCGCCATTTCATGACAAAGTTCACCTAGAAAAGTTGTGCACTGCGGTCCCGGTATTGAAGTAGTAACCGTGTTACAACGACGTTATTGGTAGTGATATTTTTTCGGTAAAGAAAGCTTGAACATGAACTTGAGTAATTTCTGAACTCGCAATAAAAAAAACCGAAAAATTTGCGTATAAGACGCACCCTTGTATACGACGCACCAGCGAAATTTTTGAAAAAAAGTCCCGTCTTATACACCGGAAAATATGATACATACTAAGTCGCTACATGTGGGCACTGCGAAGTTTTAGTTATACTATCGAAAGTGGTTGTAGCGCCAGGGACCCGTGTGTTCACCTGCTGGGCAGAGAAAATCTTATCCAGGGGTCTGGACGGGCAGAGTGTTCCGCTCTGGAGAATGTGTCATCTGTGCTAACCCCTTCAGGTGCGAAAAAAATCTTTGAAATAAAAAAAATACATACGAACACCATTTTTTGTTTTCCACGCTTGAAATGACGAGTCTTGAAGAGCCCGAAACAAAAATTTTATTCTTTCATTGTATTTTGCGATGTCCCCATTTGGAGACAGGGTGCCTCAATTCCGAAAAAGTAATGCACACTACTAACAGAAAGCGCGATAGTGTTCTTAGCGAGATATCGGGCGCAAAATGTGGTTAACGGGTTATTGCTTGACTTCCAAACTAGAGCAAGCACTTTAGAGTCTACTTGTTGTAGAACAATTGCTCTGCGCCGACACACACAAAAAGATGCTGCATTTTTGGCAGCGAGTCCGACACTTCCCTGTGCATCCTTCACGGCGGCAGTGCTGTGAGTTCAGTGTGTTGACATGCTGCGGCCACTGGTTGCAGCCATCGTACCCTAATTGTTGCGGTCAGTAGCAAATGCGGGCCAGCCTTCTTCGCAGCAGCCTCTGGGTACTCACTGCTTGGCTGGCCGCGCTTTTTTGGAGGTGTTCTGCTGCACGCAATTAGGCTGTTCGCAATGTCTGTGTTTGGAAGGCCATCATGCCCAAAGTACTCTTCCGTGCAAGCTTCTCGGCACTCACATCTCTCAGTCAGCTGTTGCACAACGCAAAAGACAGAAAGTGTGAAATGACGGTCACCAGCCATTTTCTGGTTCTTGCCCTAAAGAGGGCACAGTGACATCAGAAAGTCGAGTTCATCGACCCCTCCCATGTACGAGTTGTACCGCAGAATCACTTCTGGGCAGTCAATTTCAATTTGCTGCTTTGTTGCCTCGCTCCATCATTTCACTTTTCCAACATTACCAATTCCAACTTGTGTGGATGCCATGTTCACAACTCCGTTATCTTGCCATCTCACAATGGCAGTGTCTCCTTTCGAGGAAACCTTCTCTTCCATGCTTCCCCGACCTTCTCTCTTCATTTCTTTGTCACTTTTTAAGCAACACTTGAGCAGTCGGTTGGCTTGGATCGTACTATTGGCACGAATGCCCATTTGTTTCAGCTCCAGGAATAATGGCACTGAGGTAGTTATCCATGGAGCACTTCAGGTTAATTTCTTTAAGCGTCACCTCGACAAGACGCATGACAATTGACCCGCCAAGTCCGAGTTGTGAATGCTGCGCACTGACCCCTGTTCCCTTAGCTTGGTACAGCTCAAGGTCATGTGCTAAGCCATCAGTGCACTGCAGCGAAGAACACTTTCACCCCTACATGGGTTTCCCCTTCACAAGCTGTTTCACAGGGAACCTGTGAAGGGAACCATCACAGGTTCCCTTCACTGTGAAGGGAACCATCTGTTCATCTATACTATTGTGCTCCAAGGGTTCCAGCTGCAAGCACCGTGACCTGACGGCTTCTAGGACAAGGCGCACTTTCCAGAGCTTTCATAATTTTCCATAGCTTCCATAGCTTTTCATAATTTCCGGGCTGGTTGGGTCCCACGGAGCGTTGGACTTCATAATGTGCAGCGTGGCTCTAAAAAATCGCTTTGCTGTGATGGACTCGGCCATTGCTGGAATTCTTGTCGATGCTTGCGAATACATTCGAATTCTGAAAAATTTTAGAACTCCCATGAGGATGAGGATTCCATGAAAAATTTCGATTTCTTCTTCAGAGGTTCCAATCACATATCCGTCTTTCTGCAGCACGTGCATGTGTGTGAATGTTGCTAGGTCACGAAAAAGTGAGGGTGAAAAATACCGAGAAAAGTACACTGTAGGTTTCTCAGGTACTGATCCACGGTAACATTCAGAAGTGCATGTAAGGCTGTATACATTCATAGCAAGGATGACAGTCTTTATTTCATAGTCGCGGGATCTTATTCCAATTAATATGTGCCAAAATTTTGGTCAGCGCATATTCGTAACAGTGAGAAATGAAAGAAAACAAGAAGCACTTGCTGTTCACTCCATAGAAGACCGCACTTTTCAGGCAGAATTTTGTAGACTTCATGACAGATGGGCGCCACTTGTCCAATAAAGTTACTCGGGGGACGTGATTCGGCACATTCAAAACGGCCTTTATAGTTGCGCTTTTGCACAGCAGGGCGAACAAAGTCACGTCCCCCGATGTGGACACATTCCGCCAGTCCGTTTGCCGAGTTTTTACATCATTCGCTTCGAAGTATTTTATTTTTTTTATTAAACTTTCAGACAAATTATGCTGGTAAACACCTTCCAGACTGCCAGGATCGTTGTATCCGCTATTAAAGGGGTTGTGAAAAGAAAATGAAGCTGCCCGGTTTTAATTTTTACTGCTTACATAAACATGAGACATGCTGATTCCGAAATATTTCGGCACAGTATTGAGTCTGCATTTAATAAAGGCCATTTGAAATCGTTTCCTTTTTGCGCTCATGAAACGGCCATGCGACGCCGGCGGCCGGCACACGCATTACTTGACTATGTCATCTTAAGTCTTCTAGAAACGTAGACATATCTTTCATTTTTGTTTGCCCTAAAATAATAGCTTTATGCGAAAGTTGGAAGATAAAATAAAGTTTGTCAATGATTTGCGCACATAATTGTACTCCGTTAAGCTGCAGCACGTGGTGATAGATCAATCAGTGACCTGGGACCAGTTTCGGTTGTTCTTCTCCATCCTTCATGGCTCCAGTATCAGCGATTCTATACGCTTGCTTACGTGAACCTATCTAGGTGGTGTTTCATGAACCCGACAGCGGTGGTTTGAGTCAGAGAATCGAGCTGAGCAAGGTCAGCCCATCTCGACGACTCTCTACTATTTACGTGAACTCGATACGAACGAGTAAGCCATCGTAGCGCACACCGGCTCCACGCTTCTGTTCTTCGCTGCAGAAAAAATGCTTTCCCCAAGCGTGAAAGAGGATTAGGCATAATTTGCGGAGGGGGCTGCGAGTCAACTCAACCCTAGTGATTTAGATGAGGAGTCGAGTCCACTACCAGATTCGGGAGGTTCACTGTCGGGATTTCCTCAGGCAGAAGTGCCACGGGCTCTCAGCATGACTGCTGTACTTGCCGGGCGCACGACACGCCATTGTTAACGGCATAACAATGACCGACAGCAGCTCGGCGCCCACGTCCAACCGATGTCAATGACGGCTGCACGCGATGTTTCACACTGACGAGGGACAGAATGCAAGCGCGCAGTGTGCCAGTGTCATCATGGTGATGTAGGGGCGCGTTTCTCAGGGCCGGGCTTTCAACCTAGATGCTGTTCATAACAAGCAGCGCGCTCTCACGTGCGCGTCGAGACCGGCCTTGGGCAGGCCGGCCCGGCTCAAAGGAGCGCACCCTACGTTATCATGACACTGCCGCTCTCCGCGCTCGCATTGGCTCCCACTTCCCGCCGTTGCTTTTGCCACGAGCGGCCCGTCGTTGACATCTAGCAGGTTGGACGCAGGCAGCGGGCTGTGAATCGGACATTGCGGCACCATTCGCAACTTGGCACCAAGGTGAATTGCGCTCGCTTTTCGCACACGTGTCCCCACCGTAACAACAAAATTCAGTCACCCTACCGCACATTTAGAACGTTTCTCTAGTCGAATGGTGCAAATCGAGCATGACCGGCCACTTTTGTAATTGGTTAATTGTAATTGGCTGTGACCTGCCAGCCTTGGTGCCGGCCGCCGGCGTCTGAAAATGCGATAGGATTGTTTGTTCAAGTTCATAGCAAGCCCTGGGATAGATTAATGTAAAAAATGCATCATTTCTGACGATCGTTGGCCAATACCGAGTTGTTGCTAGAGGTGATGACTACGATACAAGCAAATTTCATCCAATAGTCGCTTTGGTGCTGCTCCTGCCTGACGCAGTTCGCCTGCCGTCTGCTAGCTCCGTTGCTGAAGGCGTCGCGGAAATCTAACGTATCTTTTATTATGGGACTAGTTGACAGTAAAGGGGTGCCGAGTGTAGCGCCTTTATTTGAGTGCTGTCCAGTCCCGAAGCGCTAACAACTGCGGCATTGATGTGAAACCGGCTAGGCTTAGCGGCGACCAGAGAACAGTGCGCAGTTTGTCACCCGGCGTTCCTGCGGGCGGCGTCGTTGCCGAAAGCTCCACTCTTGCACAGGCATGCTGTCGTTGCTCGAATCTAGGAGGCAGACTTTATGGTAGCATGGCTGCTTTGTATTTTCTTGTGTGAACTTGAAGTAAGCCGAGCCTGCCGGCCTGTCAATCAGCCTGGATCCCATCTGGATCACAAAAATGAGCTAAAGCTTGTTCTTTATATAGGTAATAAACTCTGGTATAAGAAATTTGAAAACTGTATCGTCTTTGAGCATCGCTGACCAATATTGAGTTGCTGGTAGAAGCAACAACTGTGCTACGAGAAAATTTTGTAGCAAAAGCTACATTGGCCACAAACTTTCGATTGCGCGGTGCTCCGACGAGGCACAGAGGCCGACCTTGAGCCGTTGCCTAGCAACCGCCGCAGCTGGCGGACGCCGCGCGGCGTCATCCGCCAGCTTTCTCGCAGTTGTGGCGCAATTAAATCTCTACTGTTCTAGCTTTTTTTGAGCGGTCGCTTATATCAAATTATCGCTTATAACGAATTTTTTCGCCATCCAGCTGACTTCATTATAACGAGGGATTACTGTACATGGATGTCGGAATAGCCGCAGACGTCGGTATTGTGTGCGAACATTTTGCTTTCGCATTGGGTCGCCGCAGTGAGCAGTGATCTCAGTTATTTTGCCGATAATTGTATCGTTATATAATTTTATTGTTACATAGGGGTAGTGGGAGAATTGATGAATATAAAGAATTTGATTGTTATAAGCAATATATCGTCATATCTGGTATCATTATAAGTAGACTACACCGTATAGAAGGGACTTGGGTGTTGCTACTTAAAAGTAGATTTTGTGAGGCCCTGCCCCCGGGTTTCTTTGCGTGCGTGCGGACCGAGTCACACTCTGCAGAAGCTGGAAATTTCCAAGGGATTATGTAGAGAGTGTTGCCTTTGAAACCTGCATTCACAGGAGCTGCATTCTGGAGCCCAGCACGTTTGTCGGCTCCGGCACCAAAATCGGGGACAACACCACCGTGGCAAACTCGGTGATTGGCAAGAACTGCACTATAGGTGAGTCGGACGACACCATTTTTGCTCATGTGCTCTTGATCGCTGAATGGGTTATGCAACCAGAATTTTTTTAGTGTAACTCTACGGGACATCTTTTTCGCCCGCAATTCCCAGCGCGTGAACCGGGAAACCATATGAACAGGGAGCGCACCAACGAGCTTCTACTGTATTGCATGCGAAGAATTGGTTTTTGCCCTAAAGTAATGGACCATTAAATTGCTTTGAGACAGGACAGCAGTTCAAGGCTGGGTGCAGCGCCCGTCCTGTTTCGTGTTCCTTGTTGTCCTCGTTCCGCAGCGCTGTGTGAATCTGGTCCTTAAAGGTGCACTGAAGAGGAATCTGAACTCGTCTTTTGGCCACGGGAACTCGATCTACACGTTCCGAGCATTCTTAGAAACTTCGACTTATTGCCCTGTGTGGCCGATTTCTCTAATTAAATCGAATTAACGTCCGGCTCCCGCCTTTATTCTTGAATTCTCCCCGTACGGTGGGCGGAGTCGACCAACGCATGAAGTGCCCTTCAGCCAGCTCCGTGGAGGCTTTGCTTTCGCTTTATTTTGTTTTTTAGGTTTCCATGAATAAATAGTTTCATTCGCAGATAATATAGCCGCAAAATAAGCCCGCAGAAATAAAAATATGCGCGGACTATTTGCTTCTACGGATTACTACGTATTACTCCGCCGATGGCAGAGCGGCAAGCCGCCACGGGACTGGGTGAAAGGCACTCCACGCGTTGGTCGACTCCGCCCACTGTAAGGGGGAGAATTAAAAAAAAAAAAGGCGGGAGCCGGACGTTAATTCGATTTAATTAGAGAAATTGGCCACACAGGGCAATAAGTCGAAGCTTCTGAGAATGCTAGGAACATGTAGATCGAGTTCCCGCGGCAAAAAGACGAGTTCAGAGTTGTCTTCACTGCACCATTAAAGCATGAACCAACTAGCCCATACCAGAATCCTCTTAGAACATCTTTTTCCGTTTGTTGTGGCTGTTTGACCCCCTGTCTCATGTCCCTGTGTCCAGGGCAGAACGTGGAGCTCCGCAATGCCTACCTGTGGGACAACGTGGTCGTTGAGGACGGCTGCCGCCTGCAGCAGTGCCTGTTGGCCAGCGGAGTGCTGGTGAAGAGGAACGTCACCGTTTCGCCTGGATGCGTGCTGTCATTTGGGGTGAGCTCCATTAACATCTTGCATGTTACGTTTGGTGAACATGGCAAGGCCTAAATGCCACCAAATGAACACTGTGCTGCACTAACTTGCCAGTATACATTTGGCAGGACAAAGTTCTTGCAGATATGAGATGATCTTTTTTAACATTTGCAGATTTTTATTGTAAAAACTATGAGAGATACCTGGTGCGCTCTGTACAGATGGGTTACACAGCAAAGTGGACATTACATATCTGATAGTGCTTAATAATTAGATGATTAATCAACTAAAATTAAGTAATCAACCTTTTTTTAGATTTTAGGGGGCAAGGTTATACTGTGAAATTGAAGGCCATCAGCATCGAAAGCAACCTTTCTTTTTAAATTTTCTTAATCAGCAATGGTGCTAGAAATATTGAGGATTGAAAATACGTTTCAAACTTTGTTGAGCCGCCGCGGTGGCTCAGTGGCTATGGTGCTCGGCTGCTGTCCCGAAAGTCGCGGGTTCGATCCCGGCCGCGGCGGCTGGATTTCTTTGTGGAGGAGAAATTCGAGGCCCGTGTACTGTGCGATGTCAGTGCACGTTAAAGAACCCCAGGTGGTCGAAATTTCCGGAGCCCTTCACTACGGCGTCTCTCATAGCCTGAGTCGCTTTGGGACGTTAAACCCCATAAACCAAACCAAACCAAACCAAACTTTGTTGAGTTGGCTTTCCCACATTGCATGTTTATGAAAGGGCGTCGCTCACATTTTTCATGACAGGTGTGATCAGCAGGAGTGGTATCAGGGCTGCCAGGGATCTATGAATGTGAGGTAGAGAATAATCAGTTCAGCACATATCAGCATTTAACCATTAACACTATCGTGTCGTACCCTTAAAGGGACTATGCAGTAAATTAATTGCGATTACCTAAACCAGACGAGAGATAGGCAATCCATCACTCGTCACCCCAGCGCAAGAATTTTTGAGCTAGCATCAATAACAACGAAGTTATCGGCGATTAAAAATTGCGCTCCTCCTCTCCCCCCTCAACTCTCGTACGCATGGAGCACCAATAAAAAATAAAGAAAACAGCTCTGGGACTGGACCCCGCCCATGAATACGTCATTCGCTGACGTTCGGCTTTTGGTTGTCGCACCCAGCCGCACGGCCTCACCCAGCACCCCAGCAGCAGCGTCGGCAGCGTCTCTCCGGTCTCTGTCCGCCTTCCTGGATCGCGGCGCACGTAGGATTTCTTTGCTCGTCACTGTGACAAAGGCACTGCGAGTGATTCCCGAACTCCCGCCAGAAAGAGGCGGCAGAAGTAAACTGAAAACATGCGTTAAAGCAATGCCCTGGCTCACACTTGTCCGAAGGGGTCGCGCGGCGGCTCGAGCAGACGATTTTCACCGCTACCGGAAGCGCACCCGTGGCTGCCGTGGCTCCAGCGAATGACGTGTGGTGGCCTGCCGACGTCACGGGACTAGTGCCGTCTATTTTCCCGGTTTCGGTTTCGAAGTCGGTCACTACGAAGACACCAATCGGCCCGCGAATTTTAAAAAACGCGGTTTTTAAAAATTCATAATAAATTGCCGGCTCAGTTCTGTAGACTCATACTTGGTGTGAATGCTTCTTAGCATCATTTACAAACATTTACAAGTGACTTTTAATTCATTGCATAGTCCCTTTAAGGTGGAGATTACGTCCCCTCCAGTTTATTTTTATTTTTAGGAATTGCGAGATGTGAGTGTACATGTCATAACAGCGCATGTTCAAGAACCCCCGTTGGTCGAAATTCCCGGAGCCCTCCACTACGGCGTCCCTCAGAGCCTGAGTCACTTTGGGACGTTAAACCCCTACAAACTATAAACTTATGTCACATCATAAACAATCTGTAAACCACGTGTCGGGTACAGAGGGCTACTTGATTCACCAATTTACTTCATAAAGAAGTTTCAGTGTGAATAATAGTAATCAAGTGGTTACGAGGGGAGGCGTGGAGGAGGGAGTGAAAGGAGGAAGAGAGAAAAAGGCCACGTAGTTGAGGCCTGTGGAATAATTTAGACTGTCGAGGCTCTCTTAGCGTGCACTCACACAGCACAGCGCACGATCGTCTCATGCATTTTGCCTCCATCGAAACACAACGCCCATGGCTGGGATCTGATCCCTCGTCCTCTTGCTCGGCTGCTAGACGCCATAATCGCGGAGTCAGTGTAGCAGGCTCTCAGCTTTAAGCAGAGCTGCAAAGCTGTGCAGGCCTGAGTAACTTGTGCAGAATAATGATGTTGACATCCGAATAAATTTTATTTGTGTGTGTCACCAACTTACTGCAGTAGGTTATTGTTTGGTGGAGGTAGACAAAAATGAGCTAATTAGCGTATAGATTTTCATGCTGATCAATTGAACTAATGTAGCAGAGCAAGCATTAATGCGGCCCGTTGCGTGTATATACCATTACAAACGAAAGCAGGAGACAGCTATCAATTGGTACTGTAGCATGAAAACTAGCCAAGAAACAGATTTTGGCGGCACATCAGCTAGGAGTGAGAGTGAAGTCAAAAGAGTGAAATGATATCTAAATAGAGGCATCAAAGAAATTTTCGAAGTTACCTTTACAAAGAACTCTATTCTGTTGTAAGGTGCAGTCCTAGGTAGTGTCATTAAAGAATGAGATTTCCGAGTTGGCTTTGCATTGATTGGCATGTGCTCTATGCAGTCCTTTAATAGTTTCTTTGCTTTTACATGAATAGAGCAGCTCTTCTGCATGCATGGTTTCACCAGCTGTTGTGTGTTTGTGATGGACTTGATGCCGGAAGTTTTCCCGGATCGTGGTCTTCTCGACGCGCTTGCTGAATTCACTTACTTTGATTGCAGTTAGAAAAAAAACGTAAAGTCGTACCAAGAGTTGTATTGGAGCTTAAACAAAAAAAAAATGTGGGGGAGAGCTAGGTTGGTTGCGTGTTTACACACAATGCACCTAGAAGTCAAACTTTTTCTAGGATGACTCACAACCACCGTGTTGCTACCATCAAATGTGTATCACAATTTGTTGGTGTTTGTCAGCAATCTGTCATCATTACTGTTTCGGAATGTTACAACCACTGGCTGACTGCATCGTATCACGACACAGTAAAGAATAATAGCTCCTTTTCTATAAATATTTCCACATTACAGAAAAATGCCATCGCATATAACATGCGTCATCCGGATATGTGGCACATAGCCACTCCCAGCAAAAGCTATTCGCATCAATCAATAACCTACACGCTTACACTCATGCTTATAAATATGTCTCGCCAGTCTATTGATGTCACCAAACTGCGCAGGAAATCATCGAAACAAATGTTTTTGTGATGCAATTTACTGTACAAGCCTCTGACTGTGTCTGCATGATACCGGTTCTTTGCGGCCTGTGTGATCTTTTGATCCTTTTCTTTCCTTTTTACTCATGTGTAGCCTATAACGCTTTGGCTTTCCTCTTGTGAGATACCCATTTGACATTCATGTTACTCCTGTGAATGAGGCGATGTATAGTGGGGCAATGCTGCTGTGGTGAGTGGGGCAGTCGCCTCGTCAAGCTGCTGGCAGCAGCAGCTGTTTGTGGCTGCTCCATACTTGTGCCTTGTTCGAAGGAAAATAAAATATGATTTGATTTGAACAGAGAACTGTACCACTGTGAATGCTGTTCACTAAGAGGGGCATGAGCGTTTGAACAAGTCTCTCCACAGCTTATCTCCGTTCTGCTTATCCCAGATATCTCTGCTCATCTCTGCAGGTGGTGGTGGGACCCGACATCCGCCTCAAGGAAGGCACCCTGCTCCAGCCAACACCCGACACGGATGGCTTCGAAGACGAGCCGGGAAACGCTGAAGGCAAGTTCTGTCTATTCAGATGGCACCAGTGATGGTCTTGTCTTTGGTTAGGTGGGCTGTCCATTGTCTCCATGTCTACAGGCTATGGTGTTAAGAATGGTTAAAAAGGCATGTGGAGTCGTTGCTTTGATGCGACAGCGCAGAGCCCCATTGGGACGGAAGCTAGCAGTGTGTGGTATGTGTGGTCATGTGTGGCAGCTTACGAGGTTCTTATGCCATCACGTTGTCACAGCTGTTGGTAATTAGGTGTCCTCCGAATTTTTGTCTGTCGACTTCTGAACCATGTGCCATAGCTGCCGAGTGCAGTCTGCTGCTGCGGATTCATCCGGAACCTGTGTGCTCCGAGACAGACCCCGAATTGCAGTGAAAGTGTCTTCTTTCCCTCCTGTGTGGCACACGCTCAGCTTATTGCCACAGACGGTGGTTATCCTTAGTAACTGTAAATAATGGCGATAGAGAACAAACGCGCGTCAATGACATCCTAGTTGAAATCAAGAGGAAGAAGTGGGCTTGGGCAGGGCATGTAATGCGAAGACAAGATAACCGCTGGTCCTTAAGGGTGACGGAGTGGATTCCAGGAGACGGCAAGCGTAGGAGGAGGCGGCAGAAAGCTAGGTGGGCGGATGTGATTAAGAAGTTTGCAGGGATAGGGTGGCCGGAGCTGGCGAAGGACAGGGTTAATTGGAGAGACAGGGGAGAGGCCTTTGCCCTGCAGTGGGCGTAGTCAGGCTGATGGTGATGAGTAAAACCCTAGGCATCTCTTCTCTTTGTTCTCTGTTCTGCTGCTGCCGTACTTCAGTGAACTTGGAGGTCACTTTCAGCAGACTCCACTTGGCATCACGTATTTACACCACTAGCTGCCATGCGAGGGAATCGGTGTCATTTGCTGGTCTGCTCAGGAGTGGGCAAATTCAGAGGAGTGGCTTCATATGCTCCTTGTGCGCAGCCCTAATTACAGTGACTCATATTGTTTCTCCTTTTTCTAGCTATGCATTCCTTCATGTTTTGTGTGGGAAAATTCTGCACAGGTTAGGATGATGGCCAAAGATTAGGAGAGGTTCTGACGTAATCCTTGCGATGCACTTCAAGCAGGCAGCAAAGCCCGTTAAGTTGGGGAAAGAAGTCGACTTTTTCTGATCGCTGAAGCAAACTCAACTCAGAACTGAACTCAGAACTCAAAAGAAAAAGCAAGTTCATTTGAAAAAAAAAAAAAGGTGCTGATATTTGTAAGTAGGTGTAATTCAGTGGCTTTCGTTGAGGTCCACTTCTGCCCCTCATAATTAGCCAGTCAATGTGAGCTGTGTGCTTAGCTTGAATCTTGTCTGTAATTCAGGTTGATGAACTTGTCGCAAATGTTTTACTCCGTGGAACTGTTCAGCACCCAAGGGAATAGAAAGAAGTGCTCGTTATGACATAAATGACGGAAGCCAACAGTCACTGACACCGAGGAGAATAAGGGATGTCTTTTTTTTTTGTTGTTTTTATCAATTGGAGGTTAATAAAAGCAGAACAAAAAAACAACCACGTGCCGCCAGTGGGATCCAAACCCACAACCTCTTCTCTTCTGAGTAGTTCACCGAGGGTCTCGAATGTGGCAGTCTTGATGTAGGTAGCGTAAGAGGGTTCTCGCACAGCTTCCGCCCTCCCCGTTCGACCACGTTCCTACGTGGCACTCGCGGTAATATACAGGACGTACTGCGTCCGCCGCTATGGACAAGGGTGGCGCTGGTGAACACTCCCAAGGTTAGGTTATTTGTAAACATAAATACCCCCGAAAGCAGGAGATTAGACAGCCATCGCTGTAGCTCAGTTGGTAGAGCACCAGGCGCGAAATTCAGGCGTCATGGGTTCGGATCCCGTCAGCGGCATGTGGTCGTTTTTTTTCTTGTGCTTTTATTAAGCTCCCATTGATAAAAGCTACAAAAAACTGCAAGGACACTTTGGCAACTAAAGTGTTGAGAGGCGGCAGCCGAGGACACTATGCCATGACGACTTCAGGTGGATGTGACGTCACACTGTTCCCGTGGCTATATCGATACCCAAATTTTACATCTTTTGGGGATTTTAAGTGTTAGTTACGCTTAATTACACATTTTTTCATCTACTTTGACACAAATCCGATGTTTTTCCGACCATTCTGTGACAATTTTCACTATGCCGTGACGACTTCCAGTGGATGTGACATCACGCTGTTCTTTCAACGCAATTTTGACATTTTTGCCTGTAATTAATTAACTACCGTATAAACGCATGTAAGGGCCGCACTTTTTTTCGAGATTCGGGGGCCAATTTTTGGGGTGCGGCCCATACACTCGACGTACGGAAAAAAAAAATTTTTTTTAAGCAAAAACACACCAATCAGGGAATGCGCGGCATTTATTCTACGTTCAGTCGTCACTCGCGGAGTATTTCGACTCCGAGCTGGTGCTGTGCCCTGGTGCACGCTCATCCCAAAGAAGCCGCGCAGCGTGTCCGCTGTCAATGCGTAGCCGGTGCTCCGCATTTCCATCACACAGCAGAGCAGCTCTTCTTACAGGTCGGGAAACTCGCACGGCTCGCCTCGGAAAGCGCGCTTTTTGCAGCTTGTGTTTCTCAATGCACCCTTTTGAAAGCACGATCATCGGACGCACTTCTCGGCCACGTCGAATTCCCTGTCCGCCGCACGCTTGCCGCGTTCGACAGCTAACTCCCAGCCGTGTAGCTGATAACGTGCTTGCCCATCGTGCTAAAACCACATTACTCGGCGGCAGCACGCGAACGCCACAACTACGGAGAACGCGCTTACACGCCATAAAAGGCTGGAGCTGGCGATACTGATGCCAATGTAGATAGCAGGATGACGCGAGGAAAAAAAAAAATTGACGATGATGATGATGGCTGCGGCCTCGCGCGCCATCCATGGACGGTTTTTGGAAGCTCTTGTGCGTGTGCTTGGCCTCTACAATCAAGCACTCCGCGATCGAGCGCGCCGTTGTTCGCAGCCAGCGCCGATCGCGGAGGCCACGGCGCGTGCATTTAAAAGGCTATACCCGTCTGGGTCATGGAAAGTTCGGGTGCGGCCCTTACACGAATTAATTTTTTTTTTAACATTTCCTTCGGGAAAACGGTGCGGCCCATACACAGGTGCGGCCCTTACACGCGTTTATACGGTAATTAATCTACAGTCATCAAAACTTGGCTTCTAGGTTCATTTTTTCCTTCTCTATCTGAAGAAACCGTTGGTTTTCTTCTACCCTTTTTAGTTTCCGAGTTAAACGCGTGTGACACGCTTTGTTAACGGACGACAGTATGAGCCATTAAAGGCTTTCGCCTTAAAAAGACATCCCCTGTGCTCCTTGGTTTCGATGACTGTTGGCTTCCGTCATTTTTTTTCTGGGAAGAACCAGGAGAGGATGTTCAAAGTGCAGAGCAGGTAACCAACCATTAGTCTGTCTGGCTGTCAAGAGTGAACACCTAGGGAGGGCAGACATAGCTGTAGGGGCTGTAGAGGGTCATGTTGAGTAATTGGGAATTGTAAATTTGTCTTACAAAAAGGCTTGGCCCTTGGGTTGGTGCTTAGGATGGTGACGGTGTCTGTGCAGAGTGTGACCCATCCCTGGTGGGCAAGGAAGGGCGTGGCTTCCTGTGCCGCCTGGACCAGGATGAGGAAGATGAGGACGACGAGGAAGTGGTGGTCGAGGACCTCTGGGGGCGGCCCCCTCCCCCTTCGGAGGACGAGGACAGTGCGCCAGAGGAGGACGCCTTCTCCTCCGATGGCACATCATCACCTGTCGATGACACAAAGCGTTGGTGTCTTTTTTTTTTATCTTCGGCTTATTGAACGTGGGAGCGCAATGGTTTGGTTTGGTTTGGTTTATGGGGTTTAACGTCCCAAAGCAACTGAGGCTATGAGGGACGCCGTAGTGGAGGGCTCTGGAAATTTCGACCACCTGGGGTTCTTTAACCCTTTGAGGGTCGAATTATTTTGAAGAAAACTTTCCCAGGTGGTCAAATTACTTTATTGCGTATCTTGAATGTACAAAATGTATATAATCGAGAATAAATAGTAAAAAAAAATTAGGAACAGTACTTTGGTGACAGCATCACTCACAACTGGAAAATGTTCAATAGAATAGAATAGCAGCGGTGATAAGCAAGCTAAGAGCAGCACCAATAAAGATAGAAATCAACTTTCGCCGCCTCTGCAAAACAGTGCCCACAAAGAGAAAACACGTTTCGCGCGACTCCGTTGCGATCCCGCGGCGGAATCGAAACCGCGTTGGCGCGTTGCCACAGAGGGCGAGAATACCTCGCGAGCAACGGTGATAAGCAAGCTAAGAGCAGCGCCAAAAAAAAAAGAGGAATCAACTTCGGCAACCCCTGCAAGATAGTGCTGACAGAAAGAAAACTCAAATCTCGCGCGACTCCGTTGCGATCACGCGGCGAAACCAAAACTACAAAAGGGGTGTTGCCGCAGTCTGTGACGCCGCGCTAAAGCTAGGCATAAGTTCTCCTTATCTCCGTAAGAAGGCAGCACAAAATTCAAACACTTCTTGTAAGTCCTAAGAGGTGGCAGCACCCCCCAGTGAGCACGCATTGTTCTTTTGGCGCAAAATTTCAAACGGAAGATCGAAACTGTACCCGTACGGCAAAGACCTTGTGGGACAGAAAACCGCCGCCGTACATATACGGCAAAAACCTTCAAAGGGTTAACGTGCACTGACATCGCACAGTACACGGGCCTCCAGAATTTCTCCTCCATCGAAATTCAACCACCGCGGCCGGGATCGAACCTGCCTCTTTTGGGTCAGCAGCCGAGCATCATAACCAGTGAGCCACCGCGGCGGCGGAGCTCAGTGGGGAGCTAGCTCACTGACCAGAGTACACCAATATGTCAAACACGGATGTAGAGAATTCTTGGCTCCTCCAAAATATTTTTGACAAACACGTGCAACTCTTGCTCGCACCGAAGGAAGTTGGACATAAAACAGATACATCGCTCTCTTCAACGTCAAATGGTGTGCACGCCAGTAGCGGATGGTAGTCTTTGCTGCACTACGCAAGTGGCTAGTGATGATGCATCAAGCGTTCGCGCCTTCATCTCGCATGCGCCAACAGCATCATGTAGGACATAGTGGCATGGATGGTTGGTAACCAGGCGGTCGGCAAATGTTCGCGCCTCTCTGTCCCGATGACAAGGTGGCTCCAAGGTGGACCCAAGGTGGCCCGATGGCAATGCCTCGGAAGCTATTGCATAGGCGGTTGCAGCCTTGCAGTATCTGTCCTGCAGTGCCACCTGAAAACCCAAGGTGGCTGTCACGGAGGTAGTGAACACGGCGGTAGCCTTCACTTTTTGTGTACTCCTTTCCATGTGGCACTGCTGCACAGCCACCCTAGTTAGTGTTTGATCTGCGTGCTGGAGGTGCTGTCTGGGCCAACGTATTTGGCGTGCTGTTTTTCGCAGCTTCCGGAATCACCGTGTGTGGCTTCGAAATGACGCTGAAACTTCGAAAATGTGTTTTAACTATTCCCTGGTGAGGTGAGGGTTGCCTGAGCTACCGCCTCCTCACTGACTAAATTCCACCACTCTTGCTAGCATTTTTTGACTAAATATTGTATCGCGAATTTCGGCTGTATCGAACAATGTAACGATTTTTGACCATTTCTGTGTAACAAGGTGTGGCTGTACTCAGTCTTGTAGTGACTGCTTTGAAAGTACTGCTGAAGAAAATTACAGGACGATCAGACACCTGTTGAGACAATTCTGTGAAAACAGTCATTTACCCTCGATGATTACTTTGACGCTTTTAATCTAAGCCGAGGCTTCAGACACGTGACAGAATTTTTCTGGAGGGTGAGCAAAGTGGGTGAAGAGAGTGCTTCATGTGGAGGCAGCTAACTTTTGCACTTGGAATCTCATTTTGCTGTCATTCTTTTCATTCCACTGCTGCATGGGCTTGTAGGGGGTGTAGGCCATGTGGAGGGCATATGTGGGTGGTGCTCCTAGAGGGTAGAGTTGCACGGGTGGATGACAGCACTCCTAGAGGTTGAAGGTTGGTGGGCATGGATCGAGAGTGGCGGGGGGTAGGTGGCTGGTGGGTAGTGTTTCTGGAGGGGGTATGGGCGACAGTAGAGCTGCTTTCACAATAAAATTTGGAGGTATGGTAGTTGCATGTCAGAGGTTGCCGCAGTGACTCAGTGGTTATACTATAGGACCCCTCTATAGGAAAGCAGCGCGGACCAGTAAAAATTTTTTACTATATCAGGGTCTTTACTGTACCAATTGTTGGTGATGGCATGGTTCTGACTATGCTCTCTCTGGCTGCTTACTAAGCACAAAGTGTCGGTTTATTGAAGAAACACTCAGAAATACCTTACAGCCTGCTCCTGTTTGATAATAATTTATTTTAGGTTATCACATGTTATCACGTTTCCGACTTCGTTTACGTCTTGTGGATGTACCGCATTTACGCGAATACGACACAGCTATTAATATAAAGTTAAATTGATTCCATGTGAAAACCAAAGCTTTTTATGATCACGGCGTCGCATTCCGTGGCCTCAGTGTCATTTATGAAGCAATATTTAAAGGGACACTGAGGAGAGCTCTATTAATATTTTTTTTATAGCAAAATCCGATAGTTCGGCATTTCATGGCTTTGTTGCCACTTGGCCGGCAGCGAAAGATGCATTTATTTCTAAGAAATTTGGATTCGAAGTTGAAATAGTTTTTCCCGCCGCTCTGATTCAAACTTGGGATTCTGCTATGACGACACAGAACTAAGTGACGTGAAACATGACATTCACATGACGTAACGCAGACTCTGTGATTTCTGGCGGCCAGCAGTGCGGCCCAGCAGCAGCCGAAAAGAAAGCTACCGCCGGCCGCACGTTGAAGGCATCTATCGGCTATTGCGGCCGTCGCTTCGTTTACATTTGCACCGGCGTTTTGCCAGCGTTACAATGGATCCCGTTCTCGAAGTCGTCAACGAAGTTCTCGCAAATAGACGCCTTTAGCATACCGTGTACCTTGTTACCGTTAGCGGAATACCGGGAGCCCCCATACCGCTGAGAGCAAGCGCTGATTGGTCCCGGCGCTGCAGGAGCGCGCGTAGCTATCGGGTACGTGGCGCCATCTGGCGACGTCAAGGAGATTTGCGCATGCATTTGCTGCGCCTCAGTGATTCGTGGCTTCTCGTGTCCTAGTGTTGCTAGAACTATTGGTTCTAGCAACACTGTTTTGTCATATGACGCCATGAAGCTTGTACTTGCGAGTTTGGCCTGTGGCGGCGATACCTGTATTTTGGTTCTTGCTCTTTTCTATGTTACAGGAGCTTTGTTGTCAGTATGAATGGCGTTTTTGTAATCAGGAGCTGGTATTCTGTCGATGCAAGTCAACTTCAATTTCTCCTCAGTGTCCCTTTAAGAAACGCACGTGACACCATCAAGCATGGCAGCACCCACACTGTGCCTCTGCTTGTCGCCACTTCCCCGTGTCTCGCGCTGCCGTGCTACGAACGCGCGTCCTTCCCGTTTCTACTCCTCACTGCCCTTTTACTGGCTTTCCTTTCTCGGTGACCGGCACGTTTACTTTTTCCGTGCGTGCCGCGCGCTTTGCCTCACGGCCTCAAGGTCTTCAATAAGTTGGCTTCGCCGCATGGCTTTCGAGCTTGGTGGTGAAGCCACTTTAAAGAGCGCCGTTCTATCGTATTTCTTATTTGCCTCGCGATCTTAGACTTCGCGTGTGCCGCGACGTCATCACGATGCCACGGCCAGACGCTCTTTACTATAACCGTTTGTTCGAAAGAAGAAAAAATCATTACTATAACCGAAAAAAAAAAAATTTACAGTCGTCTATGGACGGTGCATTGGGACACGCAGCTTCACTTTACTATATCCGCGTTTTTACTATAACTGAGTTTACTGTAGCGGGGTTCTACTGTAGTACTCGGCTGCTGACCCAAAAGAGATGGGTTTGATCTTAATTCAATGCCAGAGGCCCGTGTATTGTGCAGTGTAGGTAGTCAGAATTTCCAGAGCCCTCCACTACAGCTTCCTTCGTAGTCTGAGCCGCTTGGGATGTTAAACCCGATAAAACCACACCAGTTGCACGCCAGCGAAAGTGGGAGATCAGGTAAACCTATTTTGGCTGGCTGATTAGTGTGTAACTTGAGTGAGATATGGTTTTGCGAACTAAACAATGACACAGAAGAAGAAACAGAAATGGGCAACAAAAGGCTTGTGCCATTACTGTCATGAATTTTTTGTTTCTTCTTCTACTTCCTACAGCCATATTCATTTTCAAGTAGGAAACCAAAAATGAATGCGCCTGAAGCTGTTAGAGGTAAATTAAAACTTTAGATGGCGAGTGTAAACTGCTCACGATTCTGCACTACTCAATTTCTGCCTGGGAGCTGGAAGATGGATTTCGATTTTCTCAACTGATGTCTTCCCCCCAGCACGTGCCTATTTAGTCCAGAAATGAATGAAATGCTCTGCCACCTGTTGCAGTTGTAGTCTAGTCGTGTTGGACTTTGTGGCTTAAGAAGTGGAGGGCCTTTTGTGCAGAATATCCGTTGCTTTCATGACGCCTTCTTCTAGTGGGCAGTTCGCCATCCTTTTCTGAACATGGGACCCTTTGCTTTGAGTAGTGATGAACCTCTTAAAGTCGCTATTTTATGCAGGAAAGAACTGCAAAGAAATGCCACGTGAAGCTAGATTCACCATGGAATGCTGTCCCTGTGTCAAATTTGAGTGAAGCACCCCTCGTGTGGGCAAGACCTACTACCACCATGTACACCCGGCCAAATCTTTAACTGGCTCGGGTGTTGCATTGCTAAATGCACCTTGTAAAAAGGCTCTTTTCGGCTACACGGCTGGCATATTCATGCTGTAATTTGACACATGAGGTGGCATTTCGTGATTCCTTTTTGTTCGTATAATGTTTGAGTGGAGTACTTGCGTGTAGGGATCAAAGTTATCAGAAATATTCATCCTCTGCACCTACGGAGACACGAAACAAGCGGAATACGCAGCAATGATTCTGGCCCATATGGCCTCCTCCTCTGGGTAAACTACCACTCCTTTCATTGCGGACAAGTCGTTTACCCAGAGGAAGCGCATATGCGCCACTAGAACCACTGCTGCGTATTCCGCTTGTTTCGGCTCTTCGTAGTGGCAGACGATGAATATTTCTGATGACTTTGATCTAAACAAGCAAGTACTCCACTCAAACATTATATGAAGAAAAAGTAACCGTGAAATGCCATCTCACGCGTCGAATTACAGCATGAATATGCCAGTGGTGTACCCGGAAAGAACCTTTTTACGAGGTGCATTTAGCGATGCAACACTCGAGCCAGTTAAAGATTTGGCCGGGTGTACCTTTAGTGTGCACTGTTTCCAGTACCCGGAAGAGCGATGTTGCGGGCATGCTGAAGATTTGTGCAAAACTGGTTTTTTTTTTTCATTTCATTTCATTTATTTACCTTAAAGGCCCCTTTCGGGGTATTACATAACGGGTGGGTTAATCAAAAATTGGTACATTTTTTCACGATGACATATCAAGTTGAATGCTGGCGTTGAAGAGTGACGGGCAGGTGATAGCAGCAGCGGAGTGGGAGAGGCCGTTCCAGTCTGACGCGGCTCATGGAAAGAAGGAGGTGGAAAAGGTTATGGTACGGGCACGTGGACGAGCAACTTGAAGGGGGTGACCAGTGCGATGTGATATGCGCGGCGGAGGTGCGCAGATGTATGGTTCATGGCCGAGTGAGCTGTAATAAAATTTATGAAAAAGAGATAGGGTTGCGACGCGACGACAGCAAGAAAGACTTCGTGAGTTGGACAGTGATTTCAGGGATGACACACTGACTTCGTATGTATATTGGGAGTGAATGAAACGGGCGGCGCGATTTTGCACGGCTTCAAGTGCATCGATTAGATATGCTTGATGGGGGCTCCAAATGGGGGATGCGTATTCTAGTTGGGGTCTTACCAATGATGTGTAAGCGAGTAATTTGACCTCTTTTGTTGCGTGACGTAAATGGCGCTTCAGATATCTAACGGTTCTGTTTGCAGATGAAATAACATTAGTAACATGTTCCCGCCAAGTTAAATCATGACACACAGTGATACCTAAGTATTTATATGAATGAATGTGCTCTATTGGATTGTCATAAATTCTATAGGAAAAGGACAACGGATTAAGTCTGTGGTGAAACGAAATAAGCTTGCATTTGTTAGGGTTAAGTGTCATTAGCCAATCATCACACCATTTTTCAATGCGGTTAAGATCATCCTGATGGGCTTTTTGGTCGGAAGTGTTAGTTATTCAGTGGTAGATAACGCAGTCGTCGGCAAATAAACGAATATTGCATGATAGATGTTCTGGCAAGTCATTTATGTATATTAAGAAGAAAAGAGGACCTAGGACCGAGCCCTGAGGTACGCCTGAGGTTACGGGGGCAGAAGGAGATGACTGGTTGTTAACAGCAACTGACTGAAAGCGACACGTTAGAAATGCTTCAGTCCATTTTAAGATGTTAGGATGCAAGTTCAGCTGCGAAAGTTTCAGCATCAAACGTCGATGGGAAACTTTGTCGAATGCTTTAGCAAAGTGTAAAAAAATTGCGTCAGTCTGGATATTCAAGTCGAGGTTCACATGCAGTTCGTGAAGAAAGAGTGCTAATTGTGTGTTACAGGAATAGTTTTTGCGAAATCCATGTTGTGCAGGATGAAAGAATTTGTTACCATCCAGGAACTGCACGATTTCAGAGTAGATGATATGCTCCATGATTTTACACGGTACACTTTGTTTGTTTTGTTTGTTTATTGATACTGTTAACCCTTTGAAGGGTCATTACAGGAGTGGTAGGAAAAAAAAAGACAGCAAAAATACCAACAAATCTGTCATCAAGCGCATTGTACACGTAACAAGTCATTAAAGAGGACGAAAGAAGTATACACAGTGCCCTATTACATTGTAGAAGAGAGCAACAAAAAACATAATCACGCACACTCAAGAGCATCTACACAGTAAAACACTATATAAAGACACGAAACACAATACACGGACTTAACTCAGTCATGTTAGCACACCGCGCTCCCGGAATAAATAAAAGAGTCTAAATTAACCAAAAATGCACTGAGCGAAGAAGATTGAACTACGGAATCGGGAAGCATGTTCCATTCTTTTATTGCTCTGGGGAAGAAACTATATTTAAATGCATCGTTACGAGTTACTGGAGGCGGAATATACATGCTATGGCGATGTCTAGATGATTCATTAGAACGAATGTCGAAATAATCGGTCCTATTGAATTTAATTGCGTTACTGATAATAAGGAATAGAAACTTGAGCCTGTCGAATTTGGTCCTTAATTCTAACTTGGGAAGGTCTGCAAGGTGACACAGCTCTGAGGGGGAGTGAACTCGGCGATATTTATTAAATATGAATCGAGAGGCTAACCTCTGAATCCTTTCTAGTTTGTTACAGTTTTTTTGCGTGTGAGGATCCCAGACAATTTTAGCGTATTCGATTATAGGTCTGACCAGTGTTCTATAAGCCAAGTTTTTAATTTCAGGAGTTGTACTATGTAAGTTGCGCCTCAGACTCCACAGCACTTTATTAGCCTTATTGCATGTTTCCTCTACGTGCCTATTCCATCTAAAGTCGCTAGTAAATATTAGTCCCAAATATTTGTGTTCATCTACCCTTCCGAGCACACTATCACGAATATGGTAAGGAAATTCTAAGGTAGTTTTTTTCCTAGTGGTAGACATACAAACAGATTTCGAGGGATTAATGGTGAGCGAGATAGGACGATAATTTAATGGTGAATGTTTGTTACCGGATTTGTAGACTGAACGACCTTTCCCTTCTTCCAATCATCAGGTATGGTGCCTGTGGAGAGTGACTGAGCAAACAGTAACAATAAATATTCTGCAGAAATGCACTTTGTGTTCTTTAAAAGTTTAGAATTTATTTCATCAATGCCTGCTGCAGATGAAAGTTTAATTTTATCTATTAAGGACATTATTCTATTAGCAGAAACATTGGTTACAGGCATGGTGTGCGGAATGGTTGTAGGCAGAATAGGTAAGGGCGCATCAGGCTCGCTTGTGAAGACAGAGGAAAAAGCAACTGAAAAGATATTAGCACATTCAGTATCGCTTAATGGCTCTCCTGAATCTTTATTCAGGGTAACTGAATGCGTATTACTAGGGTTTATAATTTGCCAGAACTTTTTTGTGTTACTTTTTAGGATTCTCGACAAGTCGTCGTGATAAAAGTGTTGCTTAGCGTTTTTGACAGCTGATAAATACGAGCTCTCGGCGGCATAATATTGCCTGTGCCGGAGGCACGAGCACTAAACTGGTGCTTTCCAGTTCACTTTATTTCAGCCTGTTTACCGCATTTACTTGCATGACGCGCTTGCATAACAAACGCACACCCTACCTTGAATCTCGAAAAGTACAGTTTTTCTGAATATTTTATCCCCACATGACGACTGCGCCCCCCCCCCCACAAATTTTCAGGGAGTTTTTGGGAAGAAAAACTTATTTGTTATGCGAGTAAACATAATATTGAATTCAATAGAGTATGAGCTCTAAAATGCGTGGAGTGTTTCAAGGAGAGGTAGCAGAGTACTGTCTGCTGCTCTTAAAAGTTTAATGAAGAAGGCCGTGCTGAGCGATGAATGTGAAATCTGGTTTTCTGTGCAGTTTTCTATAATGAGGTGGTGGAGAGTCTACAGCGGGGGGTCGAGGAGAACGTCAAGTGCGACAATCTCATCCTCGAAATCAACTCTTCAAGGCAAGTGCACTCGCGTGTATTTGTTTATTTATTTATTTATTTATTGGTGCATATTGCAAACCGTAACTTTGGCTTAAGCTGGAAGGGCTTTGTGATTAAATGAGAGAAAGGAATAAAACGGGACAGCAGGTACTGTATTTACTCGCATATAGGTTAAAAAGCAATGAATTAGACATGCAGAGCAGTACTGTGAGTCTAAAAATTAATATGCAGAAAACCTAAGTAATGTTAAACAGTCTCGGAAAAGAACAGCAGTTTACAATTGGTAGCGAGGTGCTGGAGGTGGGAAGGGAATAAATCTGCGTAGGGCAGGTAGTGACCACAGATTCAAGTCACGAGAACGAAATGACTAGAGGATTAAGAACAGTTCGAGCACAATTGGCAGGTTCTCTCAGATCATGAATGGCAGTTTACCAATATCCCTCAAGAGAAAAGTATACAACAGCTGTATCTTACCGGTACTCACCAATGGGGCAGAAACGTGGAGGCTAACAAAGAGGGTTCAGCTTAAAGGGACACTAAGGAGAGCTCTATTAATATTTTTTTTATAGCAAAATCCGATAGTTCGGCATTTCATGGCTTTGTTGCCACTTGGCTGGCAGCGAAAGATGCCTTTATTTCTAAGAAATTTGGATTCGAAGTTGAAAAAGTTTTTCCCGCCGCTCTGATTCAAACTTGGGATTCTCCTATGACGGCACAGGACTAAGTGACGTGAAACATGACGTGCACAGGACGTAACGCAGACTCCGTGATTTCTGGCGGCTAGCAGTGCGGCCCAGCAGCAGCCGAAAAGAAAGCTACTGCCGGCCGCACGCTGAAAGCATCTATCGGCTATTGGGGCCATCGCTTCGTTTACGTTTGCACCGGCGTTTTGCCAGCGTTACAATGGATCCCTTTCTTGAAGTCGTCAATGAAGTTCTCGCAAATAGACACCTTTAGCATACCGTGTACCTTGCTACCGTTAGCGGAATACCAGGAGCCCGCATACCGCTGTGAGCATGCAGGCGCTGATTGGTCCCGGCGCTGCAGGAGCGCGCGTAGCTGTCGGGTATGTGGCGCCATCTGGCGACGTCAAGGAGATTTGCGCATGCATTTGCTGCGCCTCAGTAATTCGTGGATTCTGGTGTCCTAGTGTTGCTAGAACTATTGGTTCTAGCAACACTGTTTTGTCCTATGACGTCATGAAGCTTGTACTTGCTAGTTTGGCCTGTGGCGGCGATACCTGTATTTTGGTTCTTGCTCTTTTCTACGTTACAAGAGCTTTGTTGTCAGTATGAATGGCGTTTTTGTAATCAGGAGCTGGTATTCTGTCGATGCAAGTCAACTTCAATTTCTCCTCAGTGTCCCTTTAAGTTAAGGACAACGCAGTGAGCTATGGAAAGAAAAATGATAGGTGTAACGTTAAGAGACAAGATGAGGGCAGAGTGGGTCAGAGATCAAACAGGTTAATGGCATCCTAGTCGAAATCAAGAGGAAGAAGTGGGCTTGGCAGGGCGTGTAGTGCGAAGGCAAGATAACCGCTGGTCCTTCAGGGTAACGGAGTGGATTCCAAGAGAAGGCAAGCGTAGCAGGGGACGGCAGGAAGTTAGGTGGGCAGATGAGATTAACAAATTTGCAGGAATAAGGTGGCCGCAACTGGCAATGGACAGGGTTAATGGGAGAGACATGGGAGAGGCCTTTGCCCTGCGATGGGCGTAGCCAGGCTGATGATGATGATGATGTCATGGGCTGTGCAGGTACGCCTACAACATTGCCATGCGTGGAGTGATAGCAGTGGTGACTCGGGTGGTGCTCGAGATGCCGCTGCTGCTGAGCACCACCAGCGGGGGCAGTGGGGAGGCAGCGCCGCAGCCCAGTGCCGCAGAGTACAGCACCAAGCTGCGCAAGTGCCTGGCCCAGTTTCGCGCGCTGCTGCACAACTATGTCCGCGACACCGAATCCATGGCCGACTGCCTCCTGGGGATCGAGGTGAGGGCACTGTTTTTTAAGGCGGAAGCCTTTAAGGCCTCATCGTTGTAAGCAGGAGTTGTCGAAAGAAATGTCACGCTTTTCAGTTGGGCGAAACGGTCGTGACGTCACAGTGCGCCAATTTCAAACGGGGCCAATTGTACTGCGGCTAGTAACCATGCAACCAATTAAAGGGATGGTAGAGTGATGCTTCAAGTAAATACATAAATAAAACCGAGTAGGAAATTGGTGGAGTTGGGGAATCGAACCAGGGTCTCCAGAGTGTGAGAGGGAGCACACTAACCACTCCGCCATGCCAGCTGGATGGTTTGGAATGAACAAAGGCGCATCTAGTGAATACTGTCTTCGTTCACTCCATATTCCTCCCTTCCTATTAAGGTTCAGTTGTCCACTGAGATATGCAAGCCAGATACATTTTCCTTCCTCAAAAACCAATTTACCGTCCAGCAAGGTGTAGAGCCGAATGGGCAATGGCGTTCTGTGGACTCCCTGGCAGTGTTGCAAGATGCTGTCGCGTTCCACTCCTAGAGGCGAAGCTTAACGTCTTAGCAAGGCATCAGGGACACAAGCAGCAACACCGAGCTTAAGGCTTTCGGCTCACCACACTTTAGGTCAACAAAGTGCCCCCCTGAATTTTTTCTGGTGACACCACGTCTCGATTGGTGCACCTTCGACGAAAGTTAAGCGTGCCTGGCAGCATGCCTCCTTCTGCTACACAGGTCAATTCATTTTGTCAGCTTGAAGGAAAAGTCCATAGATCTGATTAGAACAGTTAACACATGCTGTAATTTCTGGACTACAGTTCACACCCGGTGTACAGACTAGCAAATAATTAATAGTACCGTATATACTTGTGTATAAGCTGCCCTTTTTTTTTCATCAAATTTTCTCAGGTGCAGGTTATACACGAATCAGGCCTATAGCTGCACATTAACTCTCTGTGGTGCCCCTGCGACTACTGTGCCAGATAATTAAAAAGCTGGCAACAGATATGAACCTTTTATTTCACCATTCATCACTGCTTTCATGCTAATTGCCATCGGACAAGACCAGCTCATTAGCACTCTCACCGCTGTCGGACTAGCTCACCTCATTGGCATGCTTCTAAAGCTGGTCATCCTCTGTGCTGTCCACGGCATTTGACAGCCTTATGACTAAAACTCTTTGAGATGATGTCCGCTGACAACGAATGCCATGTGTGTGGAATCCAAGCACAGACTTGCTGGAGGGACGCCCGCTTGAGCTGCTTTGTCGGAGTTGTTCCGTGGTTGCCCGCGGCCATCCGCTCGGTGTAGCACTGCCGAAATTCCGTTTTGAATGGCCAATTAACGCAAACATCTAGCAGCTGCAGCACGCTTGTCAGGCCACCAGGAATTACGGCCAAGTCCGTTCGGCAGTCTGCCAGCTGAGTCTTCACTCAGGTCTGTTAGGTGCCCTCTAAAGCTGTCGAGCACAAGGGCTGTGCGGCGTAGGAGGCCTCCTGGTCAGATCTGCCACACTGTTCTCAGCCAGTCTATGAACAATTCATCGGACATCCAACCTTCTTTTTTCAACCCGGACTACCATACCGTGGCGGAACTTCTCTCTTGGCCGAGTCTTTCTCTTAAAGATAACGTAGGGTGGAAGCTTCCTTCCATTAGCGATGATGCAAAGCATTACTGTGCACCTTTGCCGTTCAGCACCATTAGTGCACACGGAGACACTTTTTACCCCTTTGGCTTCCACCGTGCAATTTTCAGGGGCATCGAACCAGACAGGGGTCTGATCAGCGTTGCCCATCTATGAGAGGTCATACTCATGCTCCCTCCAAAGTGCGTTTACAAAGTGATGAAACTTCATTACTTGGTCCTCGTATTCGGCTGGCAGCTTTTGGCACAACATTGTTTGATGGCGGATTGAGAGTTGGTGCCGTTTGATAAAGCGTTGAAGCCGCCCTCAACTAGCGTTGAAGCCTGCAGGTTGAATGTTCACATGCTGAGCGATAGCGATTGCTTTCATGCGGATCATTTCCGTAGACACCGCGAAGCCATTGCTCCTAGTAGTGTGAACGTACTCAAAGAGGTCCTCTTCAAGTTTTGGGAACTTGCACTGTTTCCCACTTTTCGTTGACGTCAAACTTGCGCCCTGCCTCCCGTTTACCGTGTTCCTCAGCGTATTTTGCCACTTGAAGTTTGAAGCCTGCAGTGTAAGGCTGTCTGCACTTGCCCTTTTAACCAAGTACCAAGCGAAAAAGGATGCAGCATGCATTACGCCAACAATATTACCTGACTGCCGTAATTAGGAGTTCGACTAGCAGCCATCTCAAACTGTATATTAAAAAAGGTGTGCCTTATTACCCCAAGACCTTTTTTTGACATTGTGTCTTATCGCTGGTTTGGCAATCAAATGAAAACAAACGTTGTAGCTGCTTCGCAAAGTGTTTTAAAGTGATGCTCTTACATATCACTTTTAGCTCTGGTGCCATCTCGAAGTGCTTTCAAAGCGCGCACTTCAGTGCTGGATACCTAACTGAAGCGTAAAAGGCGGTCACTTTCCCCTCACTCCCTTTCGCTTAGTTTGCTCAGGTGTGAGTAAAAAACCGGGTTACGACGGTGCCACAGAATTTAATTTCATCGAGCATCAAACCGTTTTGTCAGAACTCTCGATGAACTTTGCCACTGTGTTCGGTTTTCGCACTTGTGCGGAAATTTAATGGTGAGACATTCAACTGGTATCAGCAGCACAACACGCGGGCATGCATAGCCGGTGTTCCATGGCGCACAGTTGCCGAGATATGCGAAGGAGAAGTATTCGGCAATGACTTGATGTCTTGAGGCTTCACAGTGATGCTGAATATATTCGCTAACTGCTTGCCACAAGCAGTTAGCGTACGCATGCATTAGGCTCGCCATAAAAGCAGCATCGAAGATACGACCACTGTCGTTGAGCGCCAATGCACCTCTACCTCTTACCTTTGCAGCTATAGACATATCCTGCAATGGAGGACATGAAAAGGAAATCTCAGCCACTAACTTACGCCACTGTGGCCACGACAAGACGGCAGCGTGGCTGGCATTTACGTGCCAACGCTGGGTAGTGCGGCCAGCTGACCCCGCCTATTAGGGTTAGAGAATGGCGCGTAGCTTCTCTTTACAACTGTATGACTAGCTCAGATGGGTTTGGTGGCAAATATTACCTCTCCAAAGGGCAGTTGAGTTGGTTTCCATTCTTGCATCCCCTTCTTTAGCGCACAAAAGAGCCACATATCAGGCAAAGCAAGTTACTTTGCTGCATGATGCCCGCTTGTTGCTGCTTTTTGGAGGCACGGTATTACTTGTTACATTTGAGCATGCTGCACCCAGAGACCTTTTGCCATGTTCTAGTCTTTGTCATTCGTGCACTGCACACTTCAGGATGCCAGCAGATTCCAGACAGTGCTCAAGTAATTGGTGGGGCACTGTTCAGTGCCCACCCCCACTGACTGATGCATCTGCTGCAGGAGTTTGTGGCCCTGCATGAGCAGTACTCGGCTGCTGTCGGGAGCATCCTCAACTGGATGTACGACCGAGAGCTGCTGTCTGAAGAGGCCATCACTGGGTGGTTCCGGGAGCACGACCCCAGCACGCCTGGACCGGCGGGACTGGCTCGGAAGGCGGTAGGCACCTCTGTCATCCACACTGGCTGGCTGGGAACTGTCATGGGTTCAGCAGCATTTGTGCTACATGGCAGGAACCTTTAGCTCGCTTAGGAGGAAACTGTGACCTGTGAAACCATTTTTCTTTAGTCTTTTTGCCCAGTGCGTTTTATTACTGATGTGTACCAAGTAGCCTTTCATGAGGTGTCCCAGGCTTCCTTTTTTAAGTTTTTTCATTGAAAAAAAAACGACAAAAAAATCTCATTGGTACTCACCTGGGTAACACGACTGAAATCACCACTTCGAACCCTGCTCATTGACCACAGACCAATTTTTTTTTTTAACTTTTTATTTGTCATTCTTGGCGTCTTCGTTCTCATCTTCTCCTCGTGCCACGACATCGGTCATTCTTGACTTTAGGTTCGTAGATCCCTGGGAGTCCTCACACCACTCCTGTCGCAGTGGTGCAGCGGTTAAGCAATGCGCCACTGCCCTGCTGCGATGGCAGGTGCTGCCACCGGTGGGGCTTTGTGCGACCCGTATTCCCGAGCAACCTCTAGACACCAATCATTAGTTTAACTGCCACCTGTCATTGCGGACAGTTTTCTCACAGTCCAGTGGGCAGGGCTTCGCTTTCTTCAAGATGTATCTCCTCCAATGCTCACACATTAAAAAAATGGGGGCAGGTGCAGTTTTACAATGCAAAATTTCTTGGATTTGGGTTGCATTCCAAGAGTTTCTGTTAATTTTTGTCACCTGTGGGAAACGGAACAGAAGTCTCTGAATTGTTCAGCTTATCCGAGGAGTTGGCTTGTTTGACTTTGTCTCGCAGCAAGTTCTTTGCAGTGTTTTGGAACAAGGAAAGTGTGGCATGGCACATCTTGCAGTCAACTTTATCAGGGACACATGCAGCTGCTCACAGTTTTCAGCATGTGCACACAGTAGCTGGCAGACTTTACATGCTTCTCGTTTGTTTCATTCCGTTATTAGATCCTTTCTTTGGTTACATGATTTCCGACAGTCCCTGAAGTGCACCTCTGCCTGTTCTAAGTTTTTTGTTATAAACTTTGGCAGCGGTTATTTAAGGGGGGAAGAGGGTCTTAGAAATAAATTTTTATTGATGAAGTCACAAATATGAAATCTTTGGGGAATATGCATTTTCACATGCTGATTCCAAATACGCAAATGAATATTATGTAGAACAAGTCCTTGTGCACTTATGCAATCTGTTGGGTAACTTTTGCTGAGAATTTGAAAGAAATTATACTGCAGAGAACTTGTTACAGTGCATGCCACTGGTTTCTCTTGACATCAAGCTATGCAATAAGGGTAAAATTATCAACCTGCGAGTTATAGGATTTTGATATCATCAGTTTCTTCCCGTTTGTGAAGTGGCAAATTCAAAACCCTGTAACTCAACTTCTATGATAGGCAAGATAATAATTTTGCCCTTATTGCATAGTTTGATGTGACGACAAGCCAATGGCATGCGTCCTAGCAAATTTCTTGCAGCAAAATTTATTGAAAGCTCTCGGCAAAAAGTTACATATTATATAAGTGCACAAGGACTTGTTTTACTTAAAATTAAATTACGTATTTAAAATCAGCATGCAAAAATATATGTTTCTAGAAGATTTCATTATTGCGACTTCATTAACAAAATTTTTTTTTCAAAGACCAGCTTCCCCCCTTAATTGAACAATACAGTTAAACCTCTACAATTAGAAAATTTGGATAATCCGAACTGCTGGCATGGTCCCAGCAAGCTTTCCTTTATGTCCATGGTGCTGTACGCTCATTAATTCGGACGGTGACGGTCTCGGACTGGTTGATTCGGATGAACCCTTGAAGGATGCTTGCCATGGGTACAGTCAGCGTGGCAAGCGATCATACAGATATCTGTCCTCCATCCTGAATAGCATGGTGATGCACCATCATTCATGCACACAGCGCCAGGCCCTATCCTCAGTCCATCCCGCTCTTCCTGCCGCCGACTCAGTGAACCAGCAAAGACTGGTCACCCGAGCAGGGTGTAAAACAGAGGCTAGAGTGCTGCTGGACATTTAGGAGCCCTCCCAAGACACAAGAGCTCCTCTTTTTTTTTTTTACTTCAGCAAATACAGTTTATTCCTCCATGGCAACTTTTCTTGGCAGTGGAGCAAAAGCTACAAAGGCGAAACACGCCCTCTTCCTATGCAGCATACTGTAGTCCCCGGTTTTGGGTAATGCGTAGTTCTCTCTTGAAACACTGCGTAACATAACTGCCAGTTTTAAATGCTGGAGAGTCAAGGCAAAAACAGTTTCCTTGAATGCGACGAATTTACTACACGTCCTGGTACATGAAGCTTCCACAGATGGCGCCACCTACACCAACAAAGCAGCTGCTCAGAGAACGTCGTCGTGCGTCCGAACTATTGGGGGAGTGGCACAGTTTCAGATGCTCTGCCCCTGTAGCCTGCCCTCAACTGCATGCTTCTTGAGGAAAGGCCCCCTTTAACACATCTCACCACGAAAAATGGTTTATGGGGGGCTTAACGTCCCGAAGCGACTCAGGCTACGAGGGACGCCGTAGTGGAGGGCTCCGGAAATTTCGACCACCTGGGATTCTTTTAACGTGCACTGACATTGCAATACACGGGCCTCTAGAATTTCGCCTCCATCGAAATGCGACCACTGCGGCCGGGATTGAACCCGCGTCTTTCGGGTCAGCAGCCGAGCGCCCTAACCAGTGAGCCACCGCAGTGGCCCCCACCATGAAAAAAAAAAAAGGCCGCAAAGGCTTGTAACAATTGAAACTTTTCTGCTTTGACATTCGTGACACTGTGCAAGCGGTAGAGCATTTGACGGAACTGCGAAAAATCGCCTTTGCCACGCTTTTTGCCAGATAAATTTGCTGCGATTGGAATGGGTTTTCAAAACTTTTGGGACTCTTCAATTAATTTGAGCGTTTTTTTCCAATCTCTTCCAAGTCCGAATTGATGAGGTTTTGCTGTCAGTTGCACTGCCTCAGCAGGAAAAATCACAAAAGGAAGTGCCATTGTTGTACCTTCAACCACATAGACATTTTCTTTGTGTCGGTCTTTTTACTTTTACACGATAGTGTTACGGCTCCTGTTCCACAGAAAATCCGGCATCTGCCTTATGAGCGTAAAAGCAGTTGGCTCACCGGCCATGTAAGTCGTGTGACCTTATGGCACCATCACAACATGCCCACCGGATTATGAGCAAACTGACCACTATGACAGGTGGCAGTTAAATTAATGATTGATCCCGAGGATGAGCAACCTGGGTCTAAGTCCTGCCTGGGGCAGTCGTGCATTGCTTAACTGCTACACCACTGTGCCAGTAGTGGTAGTACGAGGACTCTCAGGGATCTAAGAATGTAAAGTAGAGAATGACCAATTCCACATACTATATGGGCATTTACCCATTAACCGTTTCTGGTCAGGTGTAGTTTCCCAACTTACTACCGAACCGGTCAGCATTCTTTTGGACCTTCTACCCCTTCGCAAAGAAAGGGAGTGCCACGACATGGTTTGGTTATAAACATTTATTGAAAGCATATCTTTTTCAGTTTTCATTTTAAAAAAAATTCTTGAGGTTCTTAGTGTATAATTTCCAAGAGTCACTTCCCGGTGTGTTTTTTGCTGCTGATTGTGTTGCTGCACTCTTCGCATTCGCTGTCGGAACTTGTTTGGTTTGGTTTATTGGGGTTTAACGTTCCAAAGCGACTCAGGCTATGTGGCATAGGTGAAGGGCTCCGGAAATTTGGACCACCTGGGGTTCTTTCGTCAAAGGAGGCACATAGTTGTCTTTGCCACTAAAGTCATGTTCGCTTTCTACAAAGGCATTAGACAATTTTTTATAAAATACGCCTACCGGAATGGAACTCATGGCGCGAGTTTTTGGCGCCTATTGATAACCTCAAAACCACGTGACCAAAAAATATTTTTCAGCGGTATGGTGCTGCCATCCTTGAATAGAAAAGCCAAATACAGTCGCCGATTGATTTTTTGGACTCAGTGGGACCCGAAAAATCCGTGAACTTAAAAAAATAAACTTTTCTGCGAAAAACCGGCTTTCAAAATCACGAAAATCACGGCTTCCCATGTTCCGCCTACAAGCGATAACATTAGCCTCTATCTGAGTCGTAGCTATGCTTTCGTCATGTCCGCACCCTATCACATCATGATACTAGATAGTGCGACGCAGCTGCAGTCATGCCGCGAGTGAATGCACTCGCTGCGCGAAGCAAGAACAGTCGGTTTGCATGGGGCAATGACGCTTGCAAAGATCGAGAGGTAACCCACGGGAAGACGCGAGCGGAAGCAAGCACCTCTGAATGCAGTCCCCCCCCCCCCCCCCATCTACCACGTTTGCTGCCCCCCGCACCGCGGGGTGCATCGTCCAAGCCGCGGCAGATGCTGCAACTGTCCCACTGTCCCGTTCTCAATGCGATTGCGCACTGTTTGTCGGCCATCTCGGCAGCAATGGAGAGTATCTCATTATCTCGAATGGCAACGATGGAGAACAAATGGCCAAGCCTATCCAAGCCAGTCCGATTGCGCCCGCCGAGCCGATTACGTTTAAATCCAAGATGGCACCTCTCACGGTGGCGGCAAACGGATTGGTTGTGACAGCGATGTACACTCGCGTCTATATTAAGCTGAAATAACAAACTTTCGGTTCAAAAACGATCATCACAATATTGTTGGCGTCTATTTTAGTCCGAAAATTCAAACTTTTAGACTCCACAAAGTCTGAAATATCGTCGTGAAAAGGTACACGTTCCTTCCTATGAGGTGCACCACAGTTCCTCAGCGAAATCCGAAATATCGCGCTAGTCCGAATTATTGGAGTCCGAAAAATCGGTCGGCTACTGTAGCTAATTTACAGGTTACGACAAATCTAACCAGATGACACTCGAATTTGCCAACAAAAACAGTAGGCAAAACATTGTCGGGCATACAGGACGGATACTTTTCCGCTGTCGGGTGATGCCCAACAGATGACCGGAAAGGGTTAACGCTATTGCATGATACCCTTAAGGCAGAGCTGAAGTGTGCCCTCTTTGTTTCTGTGCAGGCTGCCAAGTTTGTGCAGTGGCTTGAGGAGGCCGAAGAAGAGAGTGAAGAAGAAGACAGCGACTAGTGTGGAGAAATAAATTAATGCAATCCCTCACATTTGGTACCTGGAGCTCACTACGTTGGTCCGGAAGACCACTAGAATGACCCACGCGAGTTTTGCATGCCATACTACAAGGTTGAAAGCGCTGGATGTTAAACAGACACTGAGGACAGGTGTGTCTGATTTCTTGTTAAAAATCAATTCTGCGACTCTTTCCGCATATGGTCATGTTTGTCTGGCAGGAAAAGACACATTTATGACCTCAAAAAATTTGATTTCAAGATTCTCCCATCACTCAGTTCAAACGCCCGATATCAAGGCCAAAAAAGATTGAGACTCCCATTTCGAAGTGAATGGTGGTGCAGCTCAGCCTCTGGGATCAGCGTCAAAAAATGCCTCAACACACCACAGTTTACACGCAAAAACGACTGGTAACGACAATGGCTGTATTTTTGTTTTCTGACGTTTTGCTGGCCTATGCGAGCTTCACTTTTCATGAGAGTAATCTCTTTGCAATTAGAACATAGTAATCTGTTGATAAAAGCCAACATCAACTTGTCTTCAATGTCCGTTTAATTAGAACGATTAAGTCCAGCACGTACAGTCATGGAAAAAAGTTTGCGGGATGTGGATTCCCAGAAAAAAATTTATTGGGCACAGCAGGTCAGCGAAATGCACTGAAGCACGAGGAGACATGCGTGCTCTACCTGCTAGACGAATACCATCTAATACCATCTGTTGCGCTGTTTTTTTTCCACTGCATCACTCCCCCTCTGTAATGCCCTCTGGGCCAAGAGGGTAACTTGAAATAAATAAATAAAAATAAATAAATTGGCTAGCAAGGTTCTGCAAATCCGCTAACTTTGACCCATGACTGTACTAGGTTTGCAGCTGCTTCTGTGTCATAAAAATACAAAACAAGTACACAAGTTATGAACAAAAAGGGTGCCACGAACCAAGGAACCCACACTGCAGCAGGGGAACAGTTCCACGAGGAAAGATGCCCTGTAAAAACAATTTTATTGCTGTCAGCCGCACAATGGTCTTTCTTGGTAGCTCGCTCTGCAACCCAAAATCTGTATCAGTAGTCAACAGGAAGTCCAATCTTGGGCCACTGTGACTGCCAATCCCAGCAGTCTGTGACAGTGTTGCAGATGCCAATAGTAGCACTGTCAAGTCCGCTCACGCTCGAGGTGACTTCCATTGGTCTGCAAAGAATTACAAATATGTTCGGATGAGCTACATTTCTGAGAATAGAGAGTACAGTCGAGACCTGTGTGATTTTCATTTATGTTCCACTAAACTTACTGCTGAGACAGCTAACCCAGGCAAGAAGGAAAATGTTCTCGGCAGAAACAAATAATTTGTGACAGATGTAGTTTCTTAACATATTTCGAAAACCACTGAGGAAATGCAAACCTGTGGCACTGAAACTCAGCATGCCAGTGTGCATTTTTCAGTCTACACACTGCTTTTTAATTATGTTGTTAACTCTGTGTCTGAGGCTACAGAAAGTTTGGGACATAAACATGCCACAAAATATATATACAGGATGTTTCGGCCAAGACTGTTAGGAAATTTTAAGAATAGCCTTTTTGAGTTAGAAAAGTACTTTCTCCCATTAGCGTTCTAACGGCACAGTTAAATACAGTTAAAATGTCTTAACTAATTTACATAGTTAACTATTACTGTTAGGCTCCGAGTTACTGAGAGGTTTTTAGCACACCATAAGTAACACTGATATCAGTTTTTAGATTTTAGAAAATAGCATTCTCGTTGCCACTGCAGTGCGAAAGCTATCTTAGGGCCACGATGAAATCAAAACTGCACAGCCAAACAGAGCACTGCCACGCCTACAAGCGTGCGTCGCACAGCTGCGCGGGTGTCACATGCTCTTTTTCATAACACGAGTGGGAGTGGCAAGCAGCAAACGATATGGTAAGTCTGAATTCAAACAAACGATACTATTTGTTTCACGAGCGTAAGAAGATGCTTTCCAGCAAGTTTCAGTCACAGGTGTTGAGTGGAACATAATTTAATCTGATTCTGTATGTTGTCCGAGGAGCCGCTCAGCATTTCCACCCACATCGGGGGTGACGTCAATCACCGTATTTGCACGATTGTAGGTCCACCTGTCTTTTTTTTTTATTTGAAAATTCGAAGTTGAGGAGGGGGGGGGTGTAGACTTACAATCGAAACTAAAGCATGGCATCATAAATAAGGGCGAGACAAACGAGATATCAGGGATGCTACAGCATGGTCGCATTTCTGCTGTGGGGCTCCGCCGCATCCCTCTTGGTGCTAACCCTGAGCAGCTGCTCAGTTAACACGTAGAACCGGCACCCCATCCCCGCGCGTGGCTGCCGATTGCGGCTACAGGCCTTATGCGAAATGCACTGCCATCTAGCGGTCGCCGCGCGCGATCCGCCATGTTGGAGGATAGCCGCCGGATTCACAGCACGTACCGGTACACGCTCGTCGCGCGCGCTCGAGTTTCACCGTGCTCAATATGCCCACATATTGCTTACTGCCTTGCTGTATACGCCAGAGAAAAAAGGCAAGAGCGCTTGATTTGAGCGCATTTCTATTTTTGGACTGCGATCCCCGACATCCGCGGCACAAATGTTGCAGAACCGTCGCTACATGTGGAGGCATCGCGCAACAAATTTCGTTATCTCCATGCAGCTAATGAAATTAGAAATAAGCTTTGTAGGCACGAACAAAATGTCACAGAAAAGCTGTTGTTCTCCTGCGATTGCCAATGAATTGCTGCAACTATCGGCCTCGCAAGAGAGCAATCGTGATCAGTTGTTCAGTGGTACGGGTCGCGCTTTGTGTGAACCGTCGCGCCTAGCGTTATCCGCCGCAGCGATTACAGGCGTTAGTTTTAGTGCGAATATTTGTTTCGACGGAAACACTAGCAAGTATTCACTTCATTTATCACGCAGCACACCACTCCGAGGCTCTTCGCAAGGCTGCTCACCACTAGTACGAACTGGCCGCTCGCCGCGCGAAGGAACATTAAGCACTAGGGCAAACAAACAAATGCTGCATGAACTTCTCAAGGAAAACGAAAAGCGTCGCATGTTGAAAGACCCCATTTTTCGACTACCAACATGAGCATGAGGTTTACTATCGTTTGCTTTCGACGCCGACGCAACAAAGAAAACGCTCGATCCCACAACAACAGCAATTCAAGCGGCACGCCCATTCGCAACAAGTATCGAATCAAATAAAAAGTGACACAAACTAGGCCGAAATGTGCACATTTTTAGGCATAAACGAAAATTGTATTTGACTCGTACATTTCTTGGTCTTCGGCGTCGGCAGACTGACTTAGGACTCCTTGAAAAACTTGTAGCTCCGTAACCGGTGGCGTTCGGAAAGTGTTTTGGACGCGTAATAAGTGTCTGCGAAGTCACTTTGAAACTTGGGCAGCAGAGACAGGTCGACTGACCATTCAGTCATGTTTACAGGCTCAAGTGAGAGGAAATGAGACTTTCGAGCCAGCACAGCCGTAAGGAAGCTATCGCAGGGCGCGCCTAAATCCAGAGAGCAGAGGCGAAACGATCTTCAGTTATCCTCCAACATGGCCGCTTTCCACTGGTTCTTCTTTTCTCCGATAGATGGCAGCAATTTTGCATAAGGTCTACTGATAAGCGGCAGTGGCGCGATAACGCTATCGCGTTTTATCCTTTAAAGACGACGCTCAAGCATCCTCCAAAATTTGTTTTTTGTTTTTTACTTTCAACTGCTCACTCAGTGCTCAAGGGAGTGTCGATATTTGGTGAAAGGGCCGCTTTTCCAATCACAGCGCCACCGCCACCATTCGGAACAGCAACAGTGTCAGGGAGTGCCGGTAGCTGATGGAAGAACCAACACTGCTCACGTGTAGTTTCTCTTTGGCTTTGACACAAGCCCGCCATGTTTCACCAGTTTTGAACGTAGTCCTTCGCGAGTTATTTGTGCTCCCAGTCCGCTAAGCATCCGGCGCTTGTTCACGGCTACATTCAAGATGGCTGTCATTCTTTACGCTGAAGAAACAAACTGCGTGCCAGGCTGCAAGTTTGACGTCTCAAAACGGATGATCAAGGTGTGGTGGCTGCAGTGAGGCAAAATTTTCAGCTATTCCACGTGATTTCGTGATGTGGCTGTATGCAAAGTGCGGGATTTCGCTTGACGATGACATTAGAACAATGTGCAGTGGGACCTCAGCAGCGATCACTGCGACAGCGATAGTGAGGAAGATGGCGTAAGTGTGGGCGAGTAGTCCAGTGACTAAGACATTTTAGATTTAGAATGTGTCCCCGGGCACGCGCAGCAGCTAATAGCGGCACAGAAGATAAGCGGCGGCGGCCGGATAATGCTATTGCGTTCCACTATTAAAGGGGAATCTTAAGGGACCTCCAACTTTGTTTTTTTTTTTTTTTGCAGATATGGGATATGGGGGGCCGACTTACATTCGGGTCAACTTACAATCGTGTAAATACAGTATTGTGAAGCCACCAAACCCACTGGCTGTTCACAGGAACAACCAGTGCTTGCCGGCGACACCCCAAGAATGTGGGAGTCCAGGTTGGCCACTCAACCATGGTGTCAAGGTGCACTGCTGCCGATCGAGGCCGAAACTACCTGTACAAAATTCTAATTATTAACTCTCTACACTGACGATTTGACCTCGTACAGACACCCAAAAGGTTTCTGCCATGACTGCCATAACCATCATTTTCTGCTTGTGTAGACATCTTTGCTCACCATGTTTTGTGCAATCGTGCCATGCGTAACTGAAAAAAAAAGCAAGGAATGGTAAAAGAAATTAAATCGCACCTATGCGTGCACTGAATGCAATGGTAACTTGCTCACCTGCAATGTAAATTGAGCAGCAAGATGACATGCAATGCAGAGCATGAGGCATTCCTCATACACTAGATATTTCCTGTTAGGACAAGGACCATGGGTTCACCTGTAAACAGATGTTCATCAGTTCGACATCAGAGCTTTTTCAAATTTGTCCTTTCCAGAGCTCATCCTCCATGAATAATTTATGGTTTATGGACATTTAACATCCCAAAGCGGCTCAGGCTACGAGAGACGCCGCAGTGAAGGGTAATTTAATGTCACCTTATGCTCAACGCAACAATAATGGTTTGATGCACGAAGGGTGTAATGGTCGTGAAATGAACTGGGATAAATTGATGAACATGAAAAAGGCAAGGAAAAGCCCGACTATTCTTCATGGTGACAGTAAGACAGGACTGGTGACAACACAGCAAATTAGCAAACCAAATGCTGTACACGTGACAAGGCATGTGTGCAATTTTGAACACCATCTAAAAAAAGCAATAGGAGGAACATGATACAGCTGCACAGAAGTAACACTTCCTATGTCAAGCCTTGCTGCATGAAGTTTCAGTGTCATCTGCATTACACCCGAGATTAAGTTTTACTGCTGCCATGGTAACCAGTATCTCAAGCACTTACGCCGCTGCATTGTCCAGTGAAGGCTGATGTATGTCGTGATGGTCGTCCCCCAAATCAAGTGACTGCTCTGGTAAGAAGTATCTCAAGCACTTACGCTGCTGCATTGTCCACTGAAGGCTGATGTATGTCGTGATGGTCGTCCCCCAAATCAAGTGACTGCTCTGGTAAGAAGTATCTCAAGCACTTACGCTGCTGCATTGTCCACTGAAGGCTGATGTATGCCGTGATGGTTGTCCCCCAAATCAAGTCACTGCTCTGGTAAGAAGTATCTCAAGCACTTATGCTGCTGCATTGTCCACTGAAGGCTGATGTATGTCCTGACGGTCGTCCCCCAAATCAAGTGACTGCTCTAGTAAAAGTATCTCAAGCACTTATGCTTCTGCATTGTCCACTGAAGGCTGATGTATGTCCTGACGGTCGTCCCCCAAATCAAGTGACTGCTCTGGTAAAAGTATCTCAAGCACTTATGCTGCTGCATTGTCCACTGAAGGCTGATGTATGTCCTGACGGTCGTCCCCCAAATCAAGTGACTGCTCTGGTAAAAGTATCTCAAGCACTTATGCTGCTGCATTGTCCACTGAAGGCTGATGTATGTCCTGACGGTCGTCCCCCAAATCAAGTGACTGCCCTGGTAAGAAGTATCTCAAGCATTTACGCTGCTGCATTGTCCACTGAAGGCTAATCTATGTCCCGACGGTCGTCCCCCAAATCAAATGACTGTTCTGGTAAAAGTATCTCAAGCACTTATGCTGCTGCATTGTCCACTGAAGGCTGATGTATGTCTTGACGGTCATCCCCCAAATCAAGTGACTGCTCTGGTAAGAAGTATCTCAAGCACTTACGCTGCTGCATTGTCCACTGAAGGCTGATGTATGTCGTGATGGTCGTCCCCCAAATCAAGTGACTGCTCTGGTAAGAAGTATCTCAAGCACTTACGCTGCTGCATTGTCCACTGAAGGCTGATGTATGTCGTGATGGTCGTCCCCCAAATCAAGTGACTGCTCTGGTAAGAAGTATCTCAAGCACTTATGCTGCTGCATTGTCCACTGAAGGCTGATGTATGTCCTGACGGTCTCCCCCAAATCAAGTGACTGCTCTAGTAAAAGTATCTCAAGCACTTATGCTTCTGCATTGTCCACTGAAGGCTGATGTATGTCCTGACGGTCGTCCCCCAAATCAAGTGACTGCTCTGGTAAAAGTATCTCAAGCACTTATGCTGCTGCATTGTCCACTGAAGGCTGATGTATGTCCTGACGGTCGTCCCCCAAATCAAGTGACTGCTCTGGTAAAAGTATCTCAAGCACTTATGCTGCTGCATTGTCCACTGAAGGCTGATGTATGTCCTGACGGTCGTCCCCCAAATCAAGTGACTGCTCTGGTAAGAAGTATCTCAAGCATTTACGCTGCTGCATTGTCCACTGAAGGCTAATCTATGTCCCGACGGTCGTCCCCCAAATCAAATGACTGTTCTGGTAAAAGTATCTCAAGCACTTATGCTGCTGCAATGTCCACTGAAGGCTGATGTATGTCTTGACGGTCGTCCCCCAAATCAAGTGACTGCTCTGGTAAGAAGTATCTCAAGCACTTACGCTGCTGCATTGTCCACTGAAGGCTGATGTATGTCCTGACGGTCGTCCCCCAAATCGAGTGACTGCTCTGGTAAAAGTATCTCAAGCACTTATGCTGCTGCATTGTCCACTGAAGGCTGATGTATGTCCTTACGGTCGTCCCCCAAATCAAGTGACTGCTCTGGTAAAAGTATCTCAAGCACTTATGCTGCTGCATTGTCCACTGAAGGCTGATGTATGTCCTGACGGTCGTCCCCCAAATCAAGTGACTGCTCTGGTAAAAGTATCTCAAGCACTTATGCTGCTGCATTGTCCACTGAAGGCTGATGTATGTCCTGACGGTCGTCCCCCAAATCAAGTGACTGCTCTGGGAAGAAGTATCTCAAGCACTTATGCTGCTGCATTGTCCAGTGAAGGCTGATGTATGTCCTGACGGTCGTCCCCCAAATCAAGTGACTGCTCTGGTAAGAAGTATCTCAAGCACTTACGCTGCTGCACTGTCCAGTGAAGGCTGATGTATGTCCTGACGGTCGTCCCCCAAATCAAGTGACTGCTCTAGTAAGAAGTATCTCAAGCACTTATGCTGCTGCATTGTCCACTGAAGGCTGATGTATGTCTTGACGGTCATCCCCCAAATCAAGTGACTGCTCTGGTAAGAAGTATCTCAAGCACTTACGCTGCTGCATTGTCCACTGAAGGCTGATGTATGTCGTGATGGTCGTCCCCCAAATCAAGTGACTGCTCTGGTAAGAAGTATCTCAAGCACTTACGCTGCTGCATTGTCCACTGAAGGCTGATGTATGTCGTGATGGTCGTCCCCCAAATCAAGTGACTGCTCTGGTAAGAAGTATCTCAAGCACTTACGCTGCTGCATTGTCCACTGAAGGCTGATGTATGTCCTGACGGTCTCCCCCAAATCAAGTGACTGCTCTAGTAAAAGTATCTCAAGCACTTATGCTTCTGCATTGTCCACTGAAGGCTGATGTATGTCCTGACGGTCGTCCCCCAAATCAAGTGACTGCTCTGGTAAAAGTATCTCAAGCACTTATGCTGCTGCATTGTCCACTGAAGGCTGATGTATGTCCTGACGGTCGTCCCCCAAATCAAGTGACTGCTCTGGTAAAAGTATCTCAAGCACTTATGCTGCTGCATTGTCCACTGAAGGCTGATGTATGTCCTGACGGTCGTCCCCCAAATCAAGTGACTGCTCTGGTAAAAGTATCTCAAGCACTTATGCTGCTGCATTGTCCACTGAAGGCTGATGTATGTCCTGACGGTCGTCCCCCAAATCAAGTGACTGCTCTGGTAAGAAGTATCTCAAGCATTTACGCTGCTGCATTGTCCACTGAAGGCTAATCTATGTCCCGACGGTCGTCCCCCAAATCAAATGACTGTTCTGGTAAAAGTATCTCAAGCACTTATGCTGCTGCAATGTCCACTGAAGGCTGATGTATGTCTTGACGGTCGTCCCCCAAATCAAGTGACTGCTCTGGTAAGAAGTATCTCAAGCACTTACGCTGCTGCATTGTCCACTGAAGGCTGATGTATGTCCTGACGGTCGTCCCCCAAATCGAGTGACTGCTCTGGTAAAAGTATCTCAAGCACTTATGCTGCTGCATTGTCCACTGAAGGCTGATGTATGTCCTTACGGTCGTCCCCCAAATCAAGTGACTGCTCTGGTAAAAGTATCTCAAGCACTTATGCTGCTGCATTGTCCACTGAAGGCTGATGTATGTCCTGACGGTCGTCCCCCAAATCAAGTGACTGCTCTGGTAAAAGTATCTCAAGTACTTATGCTGCTGCATTGTCCACTGAAGGCTGATGTATGTCCTGACGGTCGTCCCCCAAATCAAGTGACTGCTCTGGGAAGAAGTATCTCAAGCACTTATGCTGCTGCATTGTCCAGTGAAGGCTGATGTATGTCCTGACGGTCGTCCCCCAAATCAAGTGACTGCTCTGGTAAGAAGTATCACAAGCACTTACGCTGCTGCACTGTCCAGTGAAGGCTGATGTATGTCCTGACGGTCGTCCCCCAAATCAAGTGACTGCTCTAGTAAGAAGTATCTCAAGCACTTATGCTGCTGCATTGTCCACTGAAGGCTGATGTATGTCCTGACGGTCGTCCCCCAAATCAAGTGACTGCTCTGGTAAAAGTATCTCAAGCACTTATGCTGCTGCATTGTCCACTGAAGGCTGATGTATGTCCTGACGGTCGTCCCCCAAATCAAGTGACTGCTCTGGTAAAAGTATCTCAAGCACTTATGCTGCTGCATTGTCCACTGAAGGCTGATGTATGTCCTGACGGTCGTCCCCCAAATCAAGTGACTGCTCTAGTAAAAGTATCTCAAGCACTTATGCTTCTGCATTGTCCACTGAAGGCTGATGTATGTCCTGACGGTCGTCCCCCAAATCAAGTGACTGCTCTGGTAAAAGTATCTCAAGCACTTATGCTGCTGCATTGTCCACTGAAGGCTGATGTATGTCCTGACGGTCGTCCCCCAAATCAAGTGACTGCTCTGGTAAAAGTATCTCAAGCACTTATGCTGCTGCATTGTCCACTGAAGGCTGATGTATGTCCTGACGGTCGTCCCCCAAATCAAGTGACTGCCCTGGTAAGAAGTATCTCAAGCATTTACGCTGCTGCATTGTCCACTGAAGGCTAATCTATGTCCTGACGGTCGTCCCCCAAATCAAATGACTGTTCTGGTAAAAGTATCTCAAGCACTTATGCTGCTGCATTGTCCACTGAAGGCTGATGTATGTCTTGACGGTCGTCCCCCAAATCAAGTGACTGCTCTGGTAAGAAGTATCTCAAGCACTTACGCTGCTGCATTGTCCACTGAAGGCTGATGTATGTCGTGATGGTCGTCCCCCAAATCAAGTGACTGCTCTGGTAAGAAGTATCTCAAGCACTTACGCTGCTGCATTGTCCACTGAAGGCTGATGTATGTCGTGATGGTCGTCCCCCAAATCAAGTGACTGCTCTGGTAAGAAGTATCTCAAGCACTTATGCTGCTGCATTGTCCACTGAAGGCTGATGTATGTCCTGACGGTCTCCCCCAAATCAAATGACTGTTCTGGTAAAAGTATCTCAAGCACTTATGCTGCTGCAATGTCCACTGAAGGCTGATGTATGTCTTGACGGTCGTCCCCCAAATCAAGTGACTGCTCTGGTAAGAAGTATCTCAAGCACTTACGCTGCTGCATTGTCCACTGAAGGCTGATGTATGTCCTGACGGTCGTCCCCCAAATCGAGTGACTGCTCTGGTAAAAGTATCTCAAGCACTTATGCTGCTGCATTGTCCACTGAAGGCTGATGTATGTCCTTACGGTCGTCCCCCAAATCAAGTGACTGCTCTGGTAAGAAGTATCTCCAGCACTTATGCTGCTGCATTGTCCACTGAAGGCTGATGTATGTCCTGACGGTTGTCCCCCAAATCAAGTGACTGCTCTGGTAAGAAGTATCTCAAGCACTTACGCTGCTGCACTGTCCAGTGAAGGCTGATGTATGTCCTGACGGTCGTCCCCCAAATCAAGTGACTGCTCTGGTAAGAAGTATCTCAAGCACTTATGCTGCTGCATTGTCCACTGAAGGCTGATGTATGTCCTGACGGTCGTCCCCCAAATCAAGTGACTGCTCTGGTAAGAAGTATCTCAAGCACTTACGCTGCTGCATTGTCCAGTGAAGGCTGATGTATGTCCTGACGGTCGTCCCCCAAATCAAGTGACTGCTCTGGTAAAAGTATCTCAAGCACTTATGCTGCTGCATTGTCCACTGAAGGCTGATGTATGTCCTGACGGTCGTCCCCCAAATCAAGTGACTGCTCTGGTAAGAAGTATCTCAAGCACTTATGCTGCTGCATTGTCCAGTGAAGGCTGATGTATGTCCTGACGGTCGTCCCCCAAATCAAGTGACTGCTCTGGTAAGAAGTATCTCAAGCACTTACGCTGCTGCACTGTCCAGTGAAGGCTGATGTATGTCGTGACTGTCAGCCCCCAAATGAAGTGACTGATCTGATGGCAGTGATGATGATGACTGTCAGGCTACCTCCTTCTGCGCCAAGGGGTCTGGCATTCTGTAAAGGAAGTCATACCAGCATCCATCTAATTAAAATGCACCTGCTCAGGTGACTCAGCTTAAAAGGGAAATGCGCAACTGAGCACAGGACAGCAGCTTCGCCAGACACGGTGGGCGTACTTCAAGGGAGGCAGTATGCGAAAACACATTGATATCAGTGGACGTAACAACCTAGATGCTTAAATTTAATCCTCTCACAGTCAACAATCAAAATGCTATGCTTATCTTGATGCATTAGCTGATGATGAAGCTGTTGCACATCAGTATAGTAAATATGCTGCGCAGAAGAGTGAAAATGGGAAAAAAAATGTTTCAAAACATAGGTAACCATGCATACAGAAATTTTTCACTAAGCAAGCATTTGCATTGTTTGCAAAAATGACAATCATCATTACGCACCGGCTTCACTTTTCGAGACACTTGTTTGTGTGCTTAAGGATCTTGTCCTCGCTTTCACAACTGCCTGTGCAGACTTCATGGCCACTTGAATGTAAACTTGCGTCGCTCCATCCTTCTTTGACACTGAGCAGCTTTGGCATGGTGAAGTTGTGCCTGTAAGGTCAGGCAACATCAATAGCACAGAAAAAAAACTGATGCAAACTTCTATAACTCCGGATCACACAGCACCCTTGATGAGTTAACACGAAAGACTAATCTCCCAGAAAACTGCTCACACAATATTTTTTGATGGGCAGCCATAATCGCTTCTTGCCTCAGTTGCGTGCTCGTGTACAGGTGTAAGTAAAAATTATTAGCACACTGATGGAAACCAGTTGAACTAACAAAACAGGACAGAAGAGAAGAACATGGACACAAGTGCCAACTATTAACCAAATTATTCGCTGTGACAGGCAAGGCAGCAATATAAAGGAAACATGGCAAGCAAAACACAAAGAATCAAACATGCCGGGGAAAGTCACAATCGGGTACTATCAAAAGGTGTCGCTAACTAAGATAGGCAAGCTCTTGTGGAATCAGAGCCAACAGCGGCTGGCTAACGCATGTGTCTCCGTAGTTATGTATGTTGTGTGCCTCGCAGATGAGCCATGAGGTCTGGTCTTTATATTTGGCGATAATGGTCTTGTTAAGAAATGCTTCGCAGCCTTCGCATCCGTACATTGTATGACCATGACAGAAGCCAACAGCCACAGAAACCAAGGGGCACAGGGGATTTTTTTTAAATTAATTTATTTATTTTGTGCTGTTCATCAATTTAGAATACTACTCAATATATTATCGCTTAAAGCTAACTGATTATAAAAGCAGAAGAAAAAACTACCACATGCCGCCGGTGGGATCCGATCCCACGACCATGTTATTTTTGCGTGATTGGTTCTTTATATCTTCACCTATCGCCAAATATAAAAAACTAGACCTCACGGCTCATCTGTGAGACACACAACATACATAACTACACAGACACATGCATTAGCCAGCCGTTATTGGCTGCAATTCCACAAGAGCTTGGCTCACTTAGTCAGTGACACCTTTTGATAATACCTGATTGTGACTTTTCCTGATATATTTCATGCTTTGTGTTTTGTTTGCCGTGTTTTCTTTATATTGCTGCCTTTCCTGTCGCAATAAATCATTTGGTTGCTAGTCAGCGCTGGTGTCCATGGTCTTCTCTTCCATCCAGTCTCTTGGCGCTGTGCAAACTGTTTCCATCAACATGCACCAACCAGCCCAACTAAGCCCTCTTCTGGAATTATTAGAATCAGTGATAGGTCACCGGAGCAGTGGTATGACAACGCTTGGCACTGCTGTAGACATTGACGAGCACCCCGGTAACGACAGTCGGGCCATTCCCACTTTTCATTAAAAGGGGAGGCCAGTAGACTTGTTAGCGACCTGCACGAAATTTGTTTGTTTCTCGCTCTTTCTGGTGATCAAGTTAAAAAGAAAAGCCATGCACACAGTAGTATACAGCCAGCGCCCCGAGGCTGGGGAAGTGGTGCAATCTGAGGTCGCTCACCCCCCCTGCACTGAAAACATGGGAACTGCCCGTTTAATCAGTGAATGGATGGATGTTAAGAGCATCCCCTTTGTAATGGGCAGCAGGTGCTGCCATGCTCAGTGTTTCTGTAGAGCGTGAACTCTTATTACCTAGTTACTCAGTTTAGAGCCTTCAGCATCTGCACCAACACCTGCCTCCCACTCTCCACTGTTAGAAGAGGAGGGAGTGATTGTGAGAAAGGGAAGAGGAAGAGACAGCAGGAAGACAACAGGCGGTAATTTGAAGAGGGAGATCTCTCCAGTTGTAAGGGACAGGAGGGAAAGGGAGAAGATGCAAGGCGAAAGGCGGCCTAATGAATTGGGCATCCACTGGAAGTCAAATCTGGCAGGCAGTCTGGCAACATAGGTACTGTGGTCTGGCAATTTAAGTTACGCCAGCCGGAGAGAGGCATTATCGGTCCATTCGTAGCTAAGTACCATCTTTGTCTTTTTGTTCTTTGTTTGTTTTTTATACATATATATATAGATATGTGGGTAGCGAGCGGTGGCAGATTTAGACATGCAGTAGGATCGGGGCAGTAGATTATTAGGGAAGTTGATTTCAGTGTGTTGAAGCTAGCGAAGAGGAAGTAGGTTAGCACTGGGCCAATGTAGAGTTAGTGCGAACCACGTGATACGCCTTTTTTTTAACAAAGTTTTTCTGTTTTTTTTTCTTCTCTCTTTTTTTTGTGGAATTTGTTCTTGAGCGTGCAGGTTCCTGTTCTTTTTAGTGCGTTTTTCTTTTGTATGAGTGTGTTTTTGCTCTTGGGCATGCAGATTTTTGTAGTTTCGTTTTGTCTGGTTGTTTGATTCGGATGAGCAGAAAACGTACTGTGCGGGGCAGGGTCCCTCGCACAGGAACAACATGGGTCACCCAGATGAAAAAAAAATCAAGGATGAGGGAGGAGGCCTCGTCCAATGCAAAACATGCAATCAACGGTGCTTCTAAGACGAGACAGGGTTCACAAATGCGACAGAGGCGAGGTGACAAGCTTTGAATGCAGCTTGTGTGAAGCAGTCTCGAAGTTGTAAAAACAACTGGCGAGTGAAGCTGAGAGGATGAGTGAGGAACTTAAGGAAGAAAAGGAGAGGCGTGCGGAATTCGGGACTAGACTCGTGAGGGGGTGGAGCAGCGGAGCGCAGACCCTCGAGCGAGAATTGAGCGAGGAACGAGAGAAAAGAGGGCCAATTGAGAGGCAGGTGGAGGAGCTGAGAACGAGAGAGGCAGAAAGACTGGCATCAGAGTAAGGGAAGGCAGGAGGGCCAGCCAGCATAACATACTAGGGGGCAGGCACGGTAGTGTGGAGCCCGCCAAAGAGAGACGAGCACCCGGAGAAGGCAGAGAAGAAGAGAGGTGCCATGGTAATAGAGGGGACCCAGGGGTCGACAACAGAAACACAATAGGAGCAGGGCGCAGACAGAGGAACAAAGACGGACAGCAGTAGGAAAGTTTGGGTAGTGGGAAGCTCAAATATCTACCGAGCAAAACGAGCACTACTAAAAACGTTGAAATACAATAAGCAGGTGCAGGTCGAGAGCATCCCAGGAGGATGTTTTAGAGAGATTGCAGAAAGAGCAAAATCTAAGCTTTGGGAAAACGTAGCAGGTGATAACCCTGTGGTCCTGCATGAAGAGTGTCAACGATGTGCTGCAGGATAGAGGGAAACGCTTGGGAAAACAAATACAGACAGGGGTGACGAAACTCGGGGCAACCTCCGAGGCACCGTATTGTTCTGTGCACAGTCCCGGAGGTCAGGGGACAGGGCTTATACATTGAGGGCCAGGTCATGAGGGCCAACACAGTAATCAGAGAGATGGGGAAGTCCCTCAGATGCGATGTGATGGATGTCAACCAGGTGGTTTACGGAGACAGGAACCCCACTTTCCCACCCACCCCTTCTCCCAGCATGGCAACCATTATGCCGAGCCAGCGGGATGGCAGGTAGGGAAAAAGATGGGCCGTCGGGCACTGGTTTTTACAGGCAAGCAGGATACCCCTGCAGGAAGGAGTAAGCAACAAAGGTGAAGGAATAGGGGGCGGGGGGAGGGGGGGGGGGGGGGGAGGTGCAGGACAGGGCATGGCGAACGAAAAGAAAGCAAGCTCTAAGTTCATGAACATGCAAGGGGAAAGAAGTGGAATTAAAAGGGACGAAATTGAAGAACAACTACAATTTGAAAATTTTGGGGTATATGGGGTTGCAGAAACTCACATGAGAGACATGGAAGGACCATCACACATTGCAGGTCACACTTAGATAGGGTGTAACAGATAAGAGAAAGACCGTAAAGGTGGAGGCCTACGGGCATTAGTAAAGAGGCAAGACTGGGAGAGGGCTATGGCTCCAGGGCATAGTGGGGAGTCTAGAGACAATAACAGGGTTTGTTAAAACAAGGAAATGAGTCGAGTGAGGAGAATATAGGCCATTTCCAATGTATGTCTAAAGACATCAGGGAGTTAGGCTTGCGTGGGGCAATAATCATCTTGGGCAATATGAATGTTCACTTGGAATACTTTGACAGAGCTTTGGATGCAACGGGGAAGATGTTAGGAGAATTTTGGGAAGATGTTAGGAGAATTTTGTGATGCCCATGATCTAGTAATGGTTAATACAGAAATAAAATTTGAGGGGAAAATAACATGGGTAAGAAATAACTCTCACTCAACTACTGACTATTGCCTAATGTCACACAAAATGTATGATGGGTTAGGGGGGAATAGAAATTGAAGAAGATATGAAAAGCCTTGGCAGTGACCACAGAATTAAAATTACATTTGGTAGTGCAATGCCCGCAATATAAACAGGAAGGTAAACATAACCTCATCAATGCACAGCTGCAGGATGTGTCTAAGCACACTGATGACATAGTACCCAAGCAGCCGAATAGGGAGTGGACATATGATGCCCTAATGGCAGTTTTTCAAAGGGAGCTCGAGAAAGGCCAAACCAAGAAAGGCCAAACCATTAGTACGCCATGATGATGTGACTGTTGTTGTGACTGATGATGACGGCTCGCCCCTCGCCCCCCCCCCTGCAGTCGGCACCTATGCATCATCCATCCGGATTCAATCATGCCCACTGCAAGCAAGCTCGGCCACCGACATGCCACCAAGCACCACGCGAAAGTGCGAAAGGTCAAGAACAAGCCGCTAAAATCCCGCGATGCTTCGTGAGAAAGCGACCGCATGCACACCTTAAACAAATACGTACCAGCACTTGAAAACTCGGGCGCCGTGTAGCAGTGGTCGATCTGGTAACTGGCAAACGTGTAGTCCGAGTCGACGCTCACCTGCGTCTTTCGGTCCGAATGCAGATGAAACGTGGAACGTACACAAGAACAGAATGCAAACTAAACGCAGATTGATCTACAAACCTGATGTTCCACATGATTCAGTGCTCCTGTACCGTCTTCAACACTACTGGTGGCATAAATAGTCGGCACCGCGCCTGGCCTCAGGCGTAACTGTTTCGCTGACAGGCCGAACTGAACCATGTAAGTTGGGTTAAAGTTGTATGCGTACGGCATAAAATGCAGGGAGCACATTTTGCTCGTTTTTTTCGGAGTCCAGTCCCTGCGTCCAGTGGCGCGCACAAAGTCTATCCAAGCCCTGCGTTGAGATTCATCGCGGGGAAACCCATGAAACACGACCTCGTCGCCTGTCTTGCTAGGGCAGAAATCTACAACGCAGTACGACATGTTGAGGTTCTTCGAAACACGAGGACCGCAGAACGAGTGGCAAACACACCACCACACAAAATCGAGAGAAACGAGCGAGGTCGGGATAAAAAGCGTACTTCCGCGCGCCTCTGCCTCATGACAGCAAATCTAGCGCTGCTGTACCAAGGCTGCCAGCTGTATTCCGCACGGCGCTCGGGTGCGGATCGTCTGCTACTCGCTGCGGTTCACTGCGGTTGCATTTGGCTTTTCCCTCACCTCAGTTTTGGTTCACAACGTTGCTTTCTGTGTTGCACTACAACTGAAACAGATATTCACTACTTGGCAATGAAACGCTAAATGTATGAGACAGCAGCTACTTTTAAAAGAGAGTTTAGCGTCAGCTCTAGCGCAGTGCAGTTCGCAACAGACCTAGTGGGTTATGGTAGTTATGGTAAAAATATGGTAAAAATGAAAGAAAAATTGGCAGTGGCTTAGCTCGGCTATGCCAGGATTATTCTTACACCGTGGCCAGGATATGCGAAGCGAAAGCTAAGCAGACTGCCACCTCAGCTGTGGTTGCGGCGCGCGGAGCTCTCCTTTTCAATCCTCCGACATGTTATCAGGCATGCGACACAGCTGGCGAAGCGAGCGGAGGCGGGCGCAACGACGAGGCAAGCGGTATGACGTCATGCCAAATGGCGGCGAGGCGCGCGGAGTGACGTCATGCGAGATGGCGCGGCGAGCGTGCGGCGTCCGCCAGCTGCTGCGGTTGCTAGGCAACGGCTCAAGGTCGGTCTCTGTGCCTCCTCGGAGCACCGCCACAGCGAAATCGCAAGTTCGTGGCCAGTGCAGCTTTCGCTACAAAATGCGAGTTGTCCCATCTGGGCACTGCTTGTGTGTGTGAATGTAAATTTGCGCAGCAGTTCACCTAACGAACGGGACTGCACATTGATGGTGATATCAATCAATCAATCTTTATTTTGCATTTTTAGTACAAATAAAAATGCAGGGAGTGGGGACAAAAAGCTGCTCTGAGGCAAGCTTGACTGGGTCCCCACCCCCTTTACATGGCAGTTTGTGCAGCAGTTATGGATGAAATGTTGAGTTTTTAAAAGAGAACAATTTACAGCACATGCGATTTTCGCGGAGGAAATGAATAATGTTACAAATGCAGCCTTTTACAATATAAAAAATACAACAAAATGCAACAAACACTCGCGTGATAGCAGACCTGAAAAATGACAATGTTAATAAACAAACTCGCCTGAATATAAGGGAAAAGAAATAGTAAAGACAAATGGACACAACTACAGTATTCTGGGATGAAATGACGTGTTACAAAAGCTCTGTTTTTGGTTATGAAGATGGTTGACACTGTTAAACGCCATGAAACTGGTTGATGAAATGAAGTTTTATATTACATTTAGTGGCTGTTTGCAGGTCGATTTCCATCATTAATAATTTGTTCAATAATCTCGGAAGGCGATTTTCGACGCTATCTAGCCCGTGTGTTAGCCTGGTGAATGGCACGTGCCATGTTCCTTTATTCCGAAATACATACCCCCTGTCAGGAAGGCTTTTTAAACTACATAAAGACAAAAATGCATTGTTATTAGTTTTTAAGCTATGTTTATATCTCATCGACAGGTTAAAGTCATATAATGTTGGAAAAGGTATAATTTTGTATTCATAATAGGTATTATGTAATGGGCTTTCACTTGGAATGTTGACTACGTGACGAAGGGCTTTCTTCTGCAGAGAAAAAATCTTATTTATGTTTTCTTTTGATGTTGTGCCCCATACAAGTCCGCAGTAATTTAGTTGAGCATAGAACAACGCGTTATATATTAATAGCTTAAATTTCAGTGGTAAAATATAACGAAGCCTCCAGAGTACTCCTGATATTTTGGCAAGATTGGTTAATATATGCTGCACGTGTGAGTTCCATGATAAGTGCTGATGAAATGTCACACCAAGTGTCTTTGCTTCTGAAACCACTTCAATAGGATTATTGCTGATATGAATGTTAAAGTTGTAGATAATTGGCTTTTGATAGGGTGTAAACAGGACAGCTTTGGTTTTTGCACTGTTGATCTGCAGGGAATTTCTATTGCTCCATTCGTATAGGTTTTGTAGTGTCAAATTTACGTTATTGCACAAATCACTGGGATTATCTGACTGAACAAAAATACTTGTGTCATCGGCATAAACAATAAGTTGTGATTCCTCGGCTGTATTCCCTATATCATTTATATACAAGTTAAAAAGCTGTGGCCCCAATATGCTGCCCTGAGGAACGCCTGCATTCAAGTTCATAAGAGAAGAAAAATTGTTATTTATAGCAACGCACTGTTTTCGGTTTGAAAGATATGATTTGAGAAATTCCAAGGCAATGCCTCGAAACCCATAAAATTCTAATTTTGCTATCAGCGTTTGGTGATTTAAACTGTCGAATGCTTTTGTGAAATCTATGAAAACGCCCATTATTAATTTCTTATCCAAAAATGAATTAAGGATGATTTCTTTTTGTGTTAGTAAGGCTAACTCTGTGCACATACCTTTTCGGAAGCCAAACTGGAAAGGGGAAATTAATGAATGCTTATTGCAGAATGAGTCCAGCCTCAGCAATACTAACTTCTCAAGCGGTTTTGAGAGAACGGGAAGGACAGATATGGGGCGATAGTTTGAAAATGCATTTTTATCGCCTGATTTATAAATAACAGTCACTTTAGCACGTTTCATGCTATCGGGAAATACACCTGATGACAAACATAAGTTGTATATGTGATTGAGCACAGGCAAAATGTAGTCTAAGACAAACTTGATCGGTGTAATTCTAAGACCATCAATATCTCTTGTGTTGCTATTGCTTAGTGATGTAAAGACCGAACGTATTTCATTCTCAGATGTTGGATAAAAAAAAGCGGTATGTTCGTTACGATTACGCAAGTAGCTCGTCACACGTTCATCATGACCACTTTTTACTAAGTTAACAAAATAGGAGTTAAATGCGTCTGCGAGTTGAAAGCCCTCGAGAGTTTTTCCGTTTTGTGTTACTTGAATATCGTCATTTCTCGATTTATTGCGGTTCATGATGGTATTTAGAGCGCGCCATAGCTCATTGGTGCGATTATTTGCCCTGCCAAGTAAGCTGTTAAAATAAGCCTGTTTTGCATTTCAAAGAAAGCGCGTCACGAAATTTCTGTACTTTTTAAAATTAGCGAGGTCTGCTGGGTTCCTATTTTTTATGAATTGCGCATACATGGATGTCTTCTTACGGATCATAGCAAGGCATTCGGCCGTAATCCAAGGCTTCCGTACTTTTTTAGGTTTTTTAACATTTTTAATTTTGAAGCAATCCCTGTAAACGCGTTTGAAAATATCGAGGAAAATATCGTATGCCTCATTTGCTTGGCGAGATTCGAACACGGCGTCCCAGTTTGTTAAGGAAATTTGAGTCCGAAAATTATCAAGCGCATTAGGAGATATGTCCTCAACTGTGAACGTTTCTAGAATAGCTTTTCTTTTATTCTGAGTATTAGCATTCCAAAACATATATATTGGCAAGTGGTCGCTTATACTAGTCGCAATAACACCAGCCTTTATATCGTCTATGTAACGTTGGGTGATGAACATATCTACTAGTGATTCTGATTCTACTGTGATGCGTGTTGGCTCTGTAATGAAGTTCTTGAAGTCGTGTGACTCAAGGAGTAATGTGAAATCCTGTGATGCCGTACTATGTTTAAGGAGATTAATATTTAGGTCACCACCTATAAATAGTTTTAATTGGTTGCTATTGACAAAAGAGAACATGTTTTCCAGGAACTGGTAAAAGGCATCTAGATTTCCAGAAGGTGGGCGGTATATAACTGTAAACATGTTGCAGCCACAAACGACAGAAAGTGCCTCATAATTTTCATTTGAGATTGAAAAATCTGATAGTAAGCTTGCGGGCAAGCCGGCTTCCACTAGTTGTAGTACTCCTCCACCGCGTTTGCTTTGCCTATTTAAATAATAGGTAGTGTACCCAGGTAGGGTCAAGACATCATATTCAGTTGTAAACCAAGTTTCAGTTAACATTACAATCTGAAATTTAAAAGAGAATTCATTAAGAAATTGCGATATGTCATCGTGCTTATTCCTTGCTGATTGTACATTACAATGGAAAAAACCAAAGTTCCCCCCTACCTGGGGAAAAACAACGTCATGTGGTTCAATCATGGCGGGCTTAGGAATAATGCACGTTTTGTTGCCGCGAGAAATAACAGATATACGGTGGTAGGAATATCGGGCACACGAACACTTTTCATCCTGTGATCAATTTTGGGGGGCGTATTCAGGTTGCCAAAAATGGCTTCTATTGAGTGAAAGCCTGAATGATTACGATGGGCTGAATGGTATTCATGAATCAAAAGAGTGACGTTGCCGGACGGGCTTGCGCATGTAACTTTGGGAGTGATAACTGTATCTGCTCTTCGGACAAGAAGTGGCCTTCCCGTCTTGAGACCATGATAACAAGGGTAACAAGAAAATTCCGAAAACACGGCAGCATAATCGCGCAGAAATGTTTCCATGACTGATAAGACTGAACTCTGAAATCGCTTTGTGGCACCCGGAAGTTGTTTAAATGATCTTGGACAGGTCAGACATACGAAAAATTTTAAGCAATGGCGAGTTTTCAGCTTTTCGTGCAAAAATGCGGCCGTTTCGAACCCAAACAAATTTCCATCCAACCTCGCGTTTTCGCGCCACCGCGCTTCCGAGGCTATTAGGCTATCAAAATCATTTTCTACGTGGCATGCTATGCAGCGCACACGCTATGGGGGGAATGCTAGCGTTTTTTGGGGCCGGCGCTCCCGTCCTAGCTGTGGCCGCGGCACATGCCAGCCTGCGTGAAAAATGGGTGCCTCCTACTCCCACCTGCTGGACACCTTAGCGATTGCTTGTACGTTCGCTCGCTTGGTTAGTGTGACAAAGCATATATATATGCGAGTTTGTCTTCCCACTTAGCTATTTCCCGCGGCGAGGGGTTTCCCAAGGAATTGAAATTAGGGAAGAGGGGAGAGTGTTGCAGGTAGAGGAAAAGCGGTAGTCTAAAAACCGTGTCCGCAACGATTGTAGGAAACTAGAGAGATATCGTTTAAAAAGTGGTTATAATCGAAGGAGGATGCGGCGCAAAATTTTGATGCCGATCCGATCATTAGTTAATAGGGCCAAAAAGTGACCAAAGGTGGGCGTGGTCGGCCCCGGAAGTGGCGCAAAATTTTAATCCCGGAAGTGCAGTACCACGTGACACACCATGTGGTGTATCACGTGATTGGCCCATGTGACTATAAGGTGGGCGGAGCCAACGCGCGGCGCGAAATTTGAATGTCCGAAATTAATACCGAGGTCAAACGTGGAGGCTTTGGAGTTAATCGAAATCTAATCAATAATTAACCTATTTTATAAACGCCACTAGTAAATGAAGATGAACTAAGGTGCATTAGAGTGAATTAAGGTGAGTTAAATATAAATTAAGGTGGATTAATGTGGCTATGTGACCTAATGATACGTTGAACGGGTACATACTTGCGTGAAGAAGACGGGACACAACAAAGGAACACACACGACATGTACGGAGCGCTACTTCCAACTGGTTTATTTTCTTAGAAGGCAAATGCATTTATACCAGCGCTGGGCAATCACAAGATTAACAAGCAAATATACGCACTGTTCATGTCAGCATCCCGCTCCAAGTATGCCACCAGATAGTAAAACGTGTGAAATTGATATCCTTCAATAATGTTACTGGCCGTTCGGCTTCTAGTTGTTTCTTACGTTTTGACACTGCTATTGCTACAATGAGCAAATTTTATGCATTGACCGCTTCATTGTTTTATTTACTCTGACACTGCTTTTGCTAAGACATGTTTTTTATGCTATGTTCATCGTTCACCTCGTTCATCACACATCTACTCATCTAGACACCATAAGGTGAGCATCGTAGCCATGGTCGTAGCCGCGTTTATCTCACCTCCTTCCTCCATGATCTCACCAAACGTTTACGTCACAAGAATGCCGCTGTTGATGGGCTTTCATTATCCCGGATGGCCGCGGCAGCCGCGTTAAGATGGAGGCAGAACGCAAAAGTCGCTGTGTGCTGTGCGCAGTTCAGGTGTCCGAGATATGTGAGACAGATACTGTGCCATTTCCTTTCCTCGAAAACCAATTTGCCATGCAATTTATCGCACATCTCCACTTAGGGGCTATAGATAGTGCATCGGTCAGCCTTAGTTAGAAGTCAGCCGGTCAGCCTTTGGCAGTGCACGAAATGGTACACTGCCAAATGATCCCAATGGCGCAGTTTTTGTTTTCACTTAGCATTTCTTCTTTTCGGTGCGTTCTTGTCTTTTTGACAATGCCTATACCGGTTGCGCGATCAACTGCCTGAGGAGAACAGAAAAGTCTTTGGGAAAGACGTTTCAAAAACAAGGGTCCATTACTAGCAGACGACAGGACTTCGCACACATAGCACGTACAGAGCCTCATCCTCTCAGCTCTGTGGCGTTCCGTTGCGCTAAAGTCGCCAACTCTACTTTTTATTGTGATGCACGCTCCCGTGCTCTAAGCCCAAGTTATACCATCAATGGCGGATAAACTTAAGAAAGAATAGGTGGAAACCGTCATCAGGCAGCCGACTTAGCAGTGACCACTACCAAGTTATGTTTCGACTGAACTGGAGTGAGGGCGAGGCTTCTGGTAAGGTGCCAACGGTGTTCTGCTGGTTCACATTAGCACCTCCAAAAGGTACGGTACTGCTTTTTCGACGGAGAGAATCAAGTACTGTTTCGTACTGTACCAAATTATGCGCGAACAATCTTTTATCCGTGACGATTGGTACAGTTGACTTCTAACAGCGTTTGTCACGTGCGCTGCAGCGCTGTCTTTCTCATCAGTCATTTCTCTCAAAGTATGGTTGCAGCTGAAACGTGGCTGCAGAGTTTTTGTTGGGCATATTTTACAAGGAGCCAAAACTTGAGCTGAAAGTAGCCAAAAGCAGCCATGCCATTCAATTTTAACGCCAAATTTATAGCCAAATAGAATAGAAGCGATATAATAGGTCTGAACCATTCACGCAGTGTGGACTTGATTGAATAGAAGCTTTGGATTAGTTTTTGTTTTGTGTTCGCTGCATGCGTCCTGCGCATTGTATTGTTGTTTGTGTGTATCTGTGTGTGTGTCAAAGATTCTCACCCAGCGAGCTTGTTTGGCAACAAACTGCTACTAGTGTACAAATGTGCATTACACTGTCGGCAATACATGCAACTGCTATCTCAGTAAACCACAAAATATCAGACAGACGAATACGAAAGCACCGAAAACCTCAACATAAAATTGTATATTTATTCATTGCCAACTGATGGCAAATTTAACGCAATGGTTATCAAAGAACAATAAATGTTAGTACTTTGAATCGACACAAGAAACGGAATAAGGAGCGCATAATTTTAGCCCTTTTTCTCGATCTCAAAGGCACAGGTTTGCAGCAATAAATACATGAATTATTAAACATTCAGTGCATGTGGACTTGCAAGAGTAATTTTGTCCCTTTTTAGCCAGCAACCCAGTGGGACGTCATTGAAGCTGTTTTAGTCTTGAAGCCGTAGATGGAACTTCATTCGTGGAAGGCAGTCGAGTTTCATTTTGTTGCGCATCTGCTTTTTACCAAGTTAACACAGGAGAACACGCGCTCAGCAGCAGAGTTAGAAACTCAGTGACAAAATTTCTTTATATGATCCAGCCGCTGCGTGCCATAAACTCAAACATGACATGTGATCATGTTCAAGTTGATTGTTTGCAGTTGCCACATTTCTGACTCCAGCTCGATGGAAGAACATAAAAAAAAAAATATGCAGCGGCAGCTTTGGTATGCCTTCATGGCTCTTCACACTTTCTTAGCCATCAGGATCGATGGCATGCAGCCTCCGGAGTGCAAATGAGGAATTTGGAAGCCGCTGCAGGAGAGTTGTATCACCATTTGCTCAACTGGAAGCAGCACTCTATCATGGCTCCTTAGTTTAGATAATATATTTTCTTTGCAGATGTCACCTTCTTTTAAGTCGTGCTGCACGCAGATGTAATCTCCCTATAGCTCATGCATAGAGGTGCCTAGATACGCAACGACCCTGCCGGTGGGGATGCTGCGATTTAAAAAAAATGTCTAATGTGCCAAAATAAACGTTCGAAGTAGCTAGGGAGCCAACCTGACATTTTCATCACCAGACAGGATTGAAAAGTAGCCAATGGCAACCGTGTGTGGCTGTGCTATAGGAATGCGGCATCCAGCCACAGTGGCCCGGGCCACTGATCTCCACTATACTCCATTTCATACATAGCAGGCAACGCTGCCAAAGCTAGTGCGCCTGTTCACGCAGGCTAAGTCCACGTGCAAAAAGTAGTTCGCCATAAAACCGAAGCGAACACAAGCATATTTCATAGTGACAAATCTTAAGCGCCGTGACTAGCACCTCCTGTACTTCGTTTTACCTCTTGCCACACTTTCATCCTGTGACTAGTCGAGCTTTTGAGATGCAAAAAGTGCACGTGGCAGTATGATACGTGGTTGGTAGGGCGAGTCACTCCTACTGAATCCGTGCCCAAAAAGTAGTTCACACTCCGTTAAAATGATGGCCAGAGAGCCCGAACACTGAGCGCCTCACAGCTTCGACCATGATTTTCAATGCTACCCCATCGTTTTATACCGCTCTTTGTTTTCGTCCAAACACTGACCGGAGTTTCGAAAAGAACGAATGATACGTGGTGGAGTAATATGGTTTGCCGGATGCACTACTTCAGCAACCTCCGCAGCGTTGCCTGCTATGTATGAACCGAAGTATAGGTGGCTGGATACCACGGATTCGGATGTCCATGCATGGAGGAAGGAAAACTCAGGAGAGGTATACTTGAGATACTTGGATGGAGGAGGATTCTAAGAGCGGGGCTGAAGAAATTGTAGGGGTTGTGCAACCCTATAACCGCCTCCTAGAAAAAGGGGCCACCCAGCAGGGTTACACAGGGGAAGGAAAGCATAGGAGTGAGGAGACAGGTACAAGGAGCGGAGAGGGGCAAGGGAGGTAGCGAGGAAGCAAAGATGCCTGGAAACACAAGCGTCAGTTCAGAGGCCAATAGTAGCCACCTTTAGCATACTGTGTACCGTCTTACCTTTACCGGTACCGGGAGCCTGTGTGCATGCGCAAACCGCCTTGATGGCACCAGGTATCCCGCAGCTGCGCGCGTGCCTGCAGCATCAGGACCAATCAGTGTGTGCTCACCGGTGGTGGGCGGGCTCCTGGTACTACAGTAACGGTAATACGGTATGCTAAAGGTGTCTAGTAACTCTGGGAGCCATGCTGGACACAGTGGCATTGTCAGCTGCAGTCTGTGGCGCATACACAAGTGCTCTGAGACGGCTGCCCAGTAAGGGAGGTGGGGACAGGAGAGCCGGCAGCTGGCTTCAAAAAAATGTGACGTAACCGCCTCTTCTGAGTTTTTTCCTTCCTCCATCCCGGATGCCACATTCCCGCTTTCCGAAGCGGTCGCTAGTGAAGCCGCTGGAAGTTGGACGGCATGTCCCGAAAGTCCGGCACTCCAGTGTCTGTTGTGCATTTCAATGCAAAAAGTCGTGCCTTTCACCCTTTTGTTCTGTTTTTTTTTGCGTTGTTCTCGTGTAATGTCTGCTGTTATATCAAAGAATAAGCAAGCTGAACACGAGAAATGTGAGCGTTGTTTGGAGAACGCTGAAATTTCAAATTGAAGAAAACAGCTTCCCCGGTTCTTGTCTTCTGAGTGTAAAGCAGTAGTGGAATGTCGATGAGGCTGAGGTCATCTTAAAACCGAATTTTCACGTAGCAAAGGAAAGGCGAACGATGGTGGAAATTCTGACACTCGTCCCTGGAAGAGTCGCCCGTTTTACAGCTGCTTCAGTTTCAGTTTAGAGTTGCAGGTGCGCTTTTAACCTAACTCCATAGCACAGCCACATTTGACAGCTGCACAGCGCAATAGAAATGATCAAATGACGAGAAAGACGAATGCTAGCTGCTGTGCAAGCCTTTTTTCGACGTGCACAGCCCGACAGAAATTGCGCGCAAGAAAGAGGAACAGAGGACAACGCCGACGCCAGATTTTCTGCATTACGGGGCCTTCAACACTGTCGCATTAAAAACCACCCTGTACTGTATCCCACCACTAGCTAGAATACGAGCCACCACTGGCATGACCTGAGAACTACACAGCAACCACAAAAACAAGTGGCAAAACTAAAAAGCAAAACAAAGTGCACAAGCTTTCCTATGTCTAAGTGAACAATAAGCTGAACTTATTCAGCCTGCTGCTGTAGCAAGTACACACCCGATGGCCCTGATTAAGGTGCACCATTTATTGTAAAACAAAAGAAGTAAGCAGTGGTTTGAGATCAGTGTGCAAAGGGCTACTTCTTTCCCTCGACCATGATGATGTGGTAGCCAAACTTGGTCTTGACGGGCGGGTCTGTGTAGACAGGGTTGGCTAGACTGCTGGTGGGTAGTGCAAAGGCTGCATCCTGGAACGGCCCCACCATGGAACCCCGTGTCATCCAGCCCAGGTCACCCTGCGGGAATAATACAGGGCAGGTTGTGACCTTTCACTTTTCAATGTCACGCTCTGTGCTCAATTTCAAGGGTCACTGTCGAAGCCCCGTCGAAGCCCCGTGGGAGAACAAACGCGCGTTACTGATATCCTAGTTGAAATCAAGAGGAAGAAGTGGGCTTGGGCAGGGCATGTAATGCGAAGGCAAGATAACCGCTGGTCCTTAAGGGTAACGAAGTGGATTGCAAGAGAAGGCAAGCGTAGCAGGGGGAGGCAGAAAATTAGGTGGGCGGATGAGATTAAGAAATTTGCGGGGATACGGTGGCCGCGGCTGGCGAAGTACAGGGTTAATTGGAGAGACATGGGAGAGGGCTTTGCCCTGCAGTGGGCTTAGCCAGGCTGATGATGATGACAACGGACCTAGTTTCAGGTAGTGCCATGTGAGGGCACTACTTACCTTGTAGAGCTGAGAATAAACGCAAGAGAAGCATGAAGATGTGAAAAAGGAGTGATGGGATGTAAAAGCAGAAAAGTAAAGCTTGTCAGCATGTGAGCAGTATGTGTAGATGTTGTGTCAGTGACAAATGAAATGAACCTCCGCACCACCATGCCAAAGCTAATGGGCGAAGCGTGTTGACATGGTCGACCAAGGCCACCTGGTCCATAACATCCGGTGGAAAACAGCACAGGAAAAGGAAGCACACGCACTGCACAAATCTAAACCAGCAGTGGAGCATTGGTAAGTAGATAAGCCCTGCAGACATCAAGTACAGGCACCAACACAGCAATGAATTTGCTGCGTAATGAGAGACAACAAAACAGGCCGGGTCAAGTGGACTTGCTCGGGAAGAGGGATCACTCCCAAAAAAGGAATTCAGCAAATTAGAAAATGTTACTGTAGTTTCATACATGCTTCATTATTAAGTTCATAATGCACAAAGCGTTCAGTACTACGAAAGTAGCCCCATTTTCCCCTACACTGACACAAGTAGCGCTCAAGTCTATTCGTTCGTCCAGTTTTTTGTGCAAACTTCCGTAAGGCGTGGAAAATCAACTAGCCCAACTTCGCGTTCAGACGAGCTGCTGTATTTTTCTCTGGTCGCAAGTTTTTGTTGCCAGAAATGCCATGTGGCTCGCGGCCACAATCAAGTTCACACCTGAATGAGCACTCAGCAAGCTGCCCACAATGGCCAGCTGACGTCCACCAACAGGGCTGGTACTTGCATTTTCCCCACAAATACAGTGTGCATCTATAGCTCACAGTTTCTAAACCTGCTTCAAGTTCAGCCACATCTATTAGCCCTTTGGAACTGGGTGCTTCTCGACATGACAGCCACAGTTTAGCGAGATGTCCCCAGCATAGCAACAGCAGAAAAGACTGCTCTTATTTTGAAAACTGCACAGTCCCCAACGTACCAAAGAAAGAAATCAAGAAGGCCCTAATGCTCCTGCCCACCTAGCCAGTTTGAAGAAGGCAACGATGGCTTTGCAACCCACGCTTTCCGCTGGACTGCTTTGCGTTTGTTCATGGAGCTCTGCTGGCCATGTGGTGATGAGAGATGATGAGAGCGTGTTTGTGTGATAGTGTGAACCATTGAGCTTTGATATTGCAAATATAGGTGTGAGGTGTAGGAAAAGAGACATAAAACTCTACAGGAGGGTCGCTTCAGCTGGGAGCCCTCACCGAGACAGACTCTTTCACAGCGGAATAGCGGAGGCCCAAAGGAAAGATTCTCGGAAGCCCACAAGATGCAAAGAAGTCACGAAGGCCTGCCTAGAAGTCACTATGTTGCTTCCAGACTCTTCTGCGCTCTGATTTGTGGAGGGAACGAGATGGGATGAAAGGAAACCTGACCAGGGATCCTGGAAGAAAAAACAAGGCGAGTTCAAAGCCTTCTGGTTAGGATCATCAGCTGTACTCAGCAATTCCATCAAAATTTCAACGAAGGGAGAAAGAGGAAAGACACCTGCCTCCTGCAATGCCACTATCATCATAGACACCACTGCAGGTTCTGCCTGTACCAACAATTTGGCAAAACCTAACACTTCTGACAAGGTACACAATTTTGCAATCAATATGTCCCAGGTGTTGTGCGCGGTAAATAATATGGTACCAGTCTCTCAACATTACTGACAGCAATGCACGCAGCCAGACTGGAGAGACAAATTAGCTGTGCTTCACTGCACTGCCACAGCAACCTACATCACTTCACTTATTACTTTTGCCTGTTCGCAACACAAGACATGCTGCTAACCGTAACATTAATCTACCAGTCTACAAAAATACATACAGTGAGAGATTAATTGAATTCATTGGGACGAAGGTCTGGAGGAATACACTGCCAATAGAAATTAACCTTGCCAGAAATTTCAAAGCTTTCATCAAAGTTTTCTTGTACAATCAAGCAGGGGTATGATTTTACTTTTTTTTTTTATTTGCTCTGTGTGTTTTGCTCAAACGCTGGTTAGCACTTTTCTTATGCGGTTAGCCAAATGACTTGTTTTGTCTTCAACTGGACACTGGATGATTTTGCTGTCTCATTTCGCTGTTTGGATTTTGCTGAAATCTTAGCTCAGGCATTTTGTTATGCGGTTGGCCAAATGTCGTTTTGCATTGGACTGGATACTAGTCACGTAGCCTATCGGTCAAATATGTTATACAAATTTTTCTTGAATGAGCAAATAAAGCTTCCTTTGATTAGACTCGACCCTGCTGTTATGCTGAACATTACTGCCTTGAGCTCAGGGGCATGAAAACGAAATCACTTCTTGTAATTGCTGGTAGAGAGAAAGAGAAGAGAAGATGAACATTTCATAAAACACAGATGAACAAGAGGCGAGGCAAAAGCCTCAGTTTGCTGGCCGACGTCTTAACAACAGAACTGGTCTTCGTCTCGGAAGTCCTTTTGTTAAAACTGTGGGAATCCTGGCTTTTCGCCGTCGCCATTGCGCGGCTGTGCCGGCCGCCCGCGTTGTTTCTCCTCTTTCCCTTGCTCCCGCCTCAGGCGGTGGAGAGGCGGCTGGGTGACTAATCACTGTCATTTAGCCACAGCTCCGCCCCGGCTCCCCAACGGCCTTTGCCATTGGCGCCTTTTGGCGGGAATTCGGGACCCCGCTTTGGGCGGCCGCGCGCCGCGCGACCGTCCGAGCGGGGCCCCGAGAGAGAGATCCCTCCGAGACAGCGTAAGGTGCGTACGTTACTGTTTGTCCGTGCGGGCCTTTGCCGTTCGGACCAGTGCTTACTCGAGCTCGCCCGCACGTGTCCTCTGACCTGCAGCGGCTCGAGCCTGTCCAGCGGGGTCCAGCGACCTCTGACAGGCGTACCTTGCGTTGAATGCCCACTCTCTCTCGCAACCGGCCCAACGGTCGACACGAGAGAGAGATCACAGCACTGCCGCGGGGACATTCTCCTGCAGCGGCGTGCTAGCGGTGCGCATTACTCGAGTCGCTTCGTGCGCGCAGCGGAGCCTTGCTCCTCGCGCGCCCCCGGGACGGGGTGACTATTGAGTGTGTGTGTATCAGCTGGAGGACGATGTGAATAAACGTCTCCTTTGTGAACTTGGAGGCCTATTTCTTTGCGGCGAATCGCTCTCCTCCCAGCGGAGGTTGAGTGCGCCGCATCGGTGTCCCAGTGGTGTGTGGTGACGGCTGATCGGGGCCCTTGGCTCGCGCGAAGCTCGAACCCGCGGTGGGTGGTGGCCTGTGTCCACGTAGAAACCCACAACTGGCCGCGTGCTTTGCCGATGGGTAGGAGGGCATTTAAGGAGAGGGGGATGTGGGAATCCTGGCTTTTCGCCGTCGCCATTGCGCGGCTGTGCCGGCCGCCCGCGTTGTTTCTCCTCTTTCCCTTGCTCCCGCCTCAGGCGGTGGAGAGGCGGCTGGGTGACTAATCACTGTCATTTAGCCACAGCTCCGCCCCGGCTCCCCAACGGCCTTTGCCATTGGCGCCTTTTGGCGGGAATTCGGGACCCCGCTTTGGGCGGCCGCGCGCCGCGCGACCGTCCGAGCGGGGCCCCGAGAGAGAGATCCCTCCGAGACAGCGTAAGGTGCGTACGTTACTGTTTGTCCGTGCCGGCTTTGCCGCTCGGACCAGTGCTTACTCGAGCTCGTCCGCACGTGTCCTCTGACCTGCAGCGGCTCGAGCCTGTCCAGCGGGGTCCAGCGACCTCTGACAGGCGTACCTTGCGTTGAATGCCCACTCTCTCTCGCAACCGGCCCAACGGTCGACACGAGAGAGAGATCACAGCACTGCCGCGGGGACATTCTCCTGCAGCGGCGTGCTAGCGGCGCACATTCCTCGAGTCGCTTCGTGCGCGCAGCGGAGCCTTGCTCCTCGCGCGCCCCCGGGACGGGGTGACTATTGAGTGCGTGTGTACCTGCTGAAGGACGACGTGAATAAACGTCTCCTTTGTGAACTTGGAGGCCTATTTCTTTGCGGCGAATCGCTCTCCTCCCAGCGGAGGCTGAGTGCACTGCATCGGTGTCCCAGTGTGTGTGTGGTGACGGCTGATCGGGGCCCTTGGCTCGCGCGAAGCTCGAACCCGCGGTGGGTGGTGGCCTGTGTCCACGTAGAAACCCACAAAACATTGGCCAGCCAGTATTTTCTCCTAATTAAGACTTTCTCGGCAAAGTGGCTGGCATCATTCCCACCATACAAACACAGACAGAACTAGTATAGGCCTCATTATTACTTCATTGAACCAAAAGCATGAAGTGACTGACAGCTCAGTTCATAGTTCTTTATTTGTTCAATGCATTCGCTATTCCTTCAGATTTTACCGACTTCTGTCAGAGTGTGGTTGGCTGCAAGCTCATCGGTGTGGCACTTGTAGTTCGGAGACCTGCATCCTGTGTCCTCCGTGAGGACACAGCATGGAGGGGACACACAAAGATAAAGACGCTTTAGTGCGAACTGGGATTGAGGGGTGCATGCGTGGGCATGCCATCTATCGGACTCAAAGGTCAAGGAAAGTTAACTTCCTTGAAATGTGCCTGATTGGCTTCAACTGAGAATAGATGACGAAAAACAAAGTTTTGTTTTCATTGTACACTGCTTAGTGATTATTGCTAGTTCCATTAAAGGTGCACTGAAGAGGAATCTGAACACGTCTTTTTTGCCGCGGGAACTCGATCTACACGTTCCCAGCATTCTTAAAAATTTTGATTAATTGCCCTGTGCGGCCGATTTCCCTAATTAAATCGGATTAACATCCGGCTCCCGCCTTTTTTTTTTGAATTCCCAGCATATGGTGGGAGGAGTCGACCAATGCATGGAGTGCCTTTCAGGCAGTCGCATGGTGGCTTTGCATTCGCTTTTATTTTGTTTCCTTTAGGTTTCCGTGAATAAATAGGTCTAGTCAGAGACTACAGAGTTGCAAATTAGGCCCACGGAAATAAAAATATGCGTGGACTCTTTGCTTTCGCTGACCACCACGTATCACTGCGCCGATGGCAGAGCGGCAAGCCGCCACGGAACTGGGTGAAAGGTTGGTCGACTCCTCCCACCGTTTGCGGAGAATTCAAAAAAAAAAAAAAAGGGCGGGAGCCCGATGTTAATCCGACTTAAACTAGGGAAATCGGCCGCACAGGGCAATAATTTGAAGTTTCCAAGAATGCTCGGAACGTGTAGATCGAGTTCCAGCAGTAAAAATACGAGTTCAGATTCCTCTTCAGTGCACCTTTAAAGTGTTTCTGGCTCGTGGTAGTCACTTTGTCTATGTCCTTTGGCCTTGGTGTTTAGTGCCGTGCACAGTCTACAAGGGCTTTTGTCAGATACCGATGACTTCAGTCGGATGGTGTGTTTGCCCTCTGTCACTCCTCGCAGAGAGCCAGCCAAGAATCATTTTGTGCTCAACAAAACGTCACAGTAAGGCGGGAGAGAAGTTCCCTCACCCCTTGGCGTGCCTTGTCCTCGCTGTAAGTGGCGGCCACCTCGTTGAACTTCATGCCCCCCTTGAGTTTCTCCAAAGCCTCCAGGGCCTTGGACTGCTTCTCACACAGGATGTGCCGCACCTGCCGTGATCACACAGGACACAAACTACATGGGCCTGTTGCATTTTTCCCAACATTTTGCAGTCAGTACCCACGATACTGACTCCACACCATTAAGTCACACAGACTTGAGCTGTTAGGCATCACTTCATTATACTACTGGTTTGGTTTAGTAGGGTTTAATGCCCCAAAACGACTCGGGCTATGAGGGATGCCGTAGTGAAGGGCTCCGGAAATTTCGACCACCTGGGGTTCTTCAACGTGCACTGACATCGCAGAGTACACGGGCCTCTAGAATTTCGCCTCCATCGAAATTCAGCCACCGCGGCCGGGATCGAACCCACGTCTTTCGGATCAGCAGTCGAGCGCTGTAACCACTGAGCTACCGCAGCGGGACTCATTATACTACTGTCACCAGATTACAAAGTATGCGAATTATTCTCCCTGACAAAAATATTGCTCAACAATGCAAATAAAGGGAAAATTCGTGAAGGTAAATGATGTGCACCTGCTTACTGATCGCACATAATATCTGGCATTGCGATCTGGGATGTACTCTGTATGAGGGCATCCTGTACTGTGAGCCTATTTCGGTTTGGTTTGGCTTATGGGGTTAGGTTTTCTGCATTGTTAAAGAGTCGCTTTTTTTGAGCGACTCCCTTCAGCCCTCATCGATTCAGGTTCAGCTTTCCATTGCTTTGCCATAGCCACATGCGAGGCTGTATTATGTTAAACTAATACACAACTAAAGTGCATTGCCACATGACCTATGTCTACAATTTGCAACGAGTTAGTGAGAACGCTTGTGTAGTTCCCGGCTTCTCCGGCTGAAGAAAAGAATCAGCGCAGAATAGAGATACACACAAAGATAAAAACACTTAAGTGCGAATTGGGATCCAGTGGTGCATGTGTGGGCATGCCATCTATCGGACTCAAAGGACAAGGAAGTTAACTTCCTTGAAATGTGCCTGATTGGCTTCAGCTGAGACTAGATGACAAAAAACAAAGTCGTGTTTTCATTGTACACTGCTTAGTGATTACTGACAGTTCCATTAAAGTGTTTCTGTCTTGCGGTATTCACTTTGTCTACGTCCTTTGGCCTCAGTGTTTCGTGTCGTGCACGGTCTACAAGGGCTTTTGTCAGATACCCACGACTTCTGTCGGATTGTGTGTATGCGCTCTGTCGCTCCTAGCAGAGAGCCAGCAATAATCATTTTGTGCTCAACAAAACTGCACCTTGACGGCGGTTCCGCCCTTGCTTTGCTTGCCACCCTTGGAGTCTGACGCTTCTTCGCCTGCACCCTTGGCCGCTGCTTTGCCGCCCTTGGATCCCTTGGAGTCGCCGCCTTTGCCTTTTGGCGGCATCCCGACTTTCCGAATTCGGCGGCCGCCTGCCAAACACACGCGGGAACATGCATTCAGTCAACTATCCTTACAGTCAGTTTCCTTCTAGCAACTCCCGTTTATTTCCCGTCAGTTTACTTTTGATCAGACACGTCAGGAGTAATCACGAAAGTCGTGTGCTTGTGTGTGGGCAGTGGCACGTTGTTGCGCCAACACATGCCCCCCTGAATTTGATTCCTCGGACTAGCTTGTTCGCTGTCTGGCGTCCGAACAGCTTCTTGTGTCATAATTTGGAGCAGTCTTATCATTCACATCAACCGGCTATGGTTACTAAGGGACCTCGCACTAACTACCAACAGGTTCGAACGATCGAAAATTTCACGTTAGCAGTAGCCTCAGAGGTCTCATGACAAGCGCGTCGACGGAATCGAAAACTGTCACACACACTTTCGATCCTCATTGAACTCTATCTGCATCGAGATTTTCAAGCACACTCGAAACATCCGGCGCTACACGCCTTGTTGCAATGGTATTAAAGACTTCTTTACTGCCATCAGCACGCCGAGAAATGTCATATATTTCGGACAAGAAACAAAACTCCTTTACAACCTGAAACTGACTGAGAGCCGCGGTGCCGGCTGGAGTGGCTGGTGCACGTGTTCTCACAAACGTAAACAAAAAATCTGAAAAACAGCACAAGCCAATAAAGTATCCCGTTATGACAAATATATTATACTTAATGCCCACGTGAGTAGGAATTTTAAGAGACTAAAATTACAAAAATTACTCGGTAAAGATGTGTTGCAAATGCCAAATGTTTGCCAACCAACGCTACCGCTACCTCACGGGAAGGCGAAGACGAAGCTCTATCGATCCTAGTCATGTTAATCCAATCCAGAATCGGTTCGTCAGCGGTGTGAGATGGCCGATAATTCCAAGCTCTTCTACGGCGGCGTGTTTTTATTATTTCTCGCGTATAGCCTTCAAGATTTTTTTTTCAGTGGTGAGCAGAGTACGACACAGATGAAGGAGATTCCGAAGACAAGCTTCAAGACAGACTTCGCGAACCCAAAATTAAAATTCCTTTACTGGTGAGTAGACGGTTTCGTCGGATGCTGCTACAACCGCCGGTCTACACGGAAAAAAACTACGCACTACACGCGATCCTGCGGGCGCATTTGGCCCTGAACGGCCTTTGACCTTGCTTTTCTTTCTTTTTAGCAGTTATTCCAATTTATCTCGTGTTATCCTCTCATCGCCCGCGCCTCTATCGGGGCCTTTCGGGGCGTTCGACGCCGGCGCAATAAGGATATCGCGCACCGTGGCTCCAAGTAATGCGTTGACCCCAAAATTCCGGCAATTTCCTCACTGGCGTCCCAGAACCCTCCTCGCAGCGCCGCCTCTCCTCCTCCGCTCTTTTCTCCCTTCTCCTCTTTTTCTCTTTCACGGCTGTTGCGCTCTTCGGTCTATTCCTCCGGCGAGTCTGCCTCCGCGCACCGCCGCCGCGAATCTGCGCGTCTTCTGAACCGCGGCCTGGTCAGCGCGCCTCTCAATGTGCTGACGCATGAACACGTAGGTGGTGGTGGAAACGTTTATTGCCAATGATGTAAATCGTAGGGGGCGCCTGGTTTGCCGCAAAAGTTTGCATGATTACGAGCATCAATTGGTCTGGGTATCGGGCATGCAGCAGTATTGGGTATTGAGCAGTCCGGGTTTGTAGTTGTCGCCAATGTGCAGCCTGCGCTATGGTGAGAGACGGAGCGGGGGGTGCGTATTCCCTTCTTTTGTCTCGGTAATACGAGAGAATATCACGGAAGGAGACCAGGTAGTGCATTCCCTGCTCACGACAGTATGAGGCATTAAAGGCTTTCGCCTTAATAAAGCGATTCTGCTCGTATTGTCTTTCACAGCTATTCTGCTCCTGGCGAGCTTCTAGGGCGGCCGGCTCGCGATTTTCGCGTTGCCCTTCGAGCCATTTGTGTGGCCGGCACGTTCCTCGCGCAAAGAAGGCGACTGCGCACGTACTTAAAATGGCGTTAAAGGGCGATTCACACGACGGTCCGTTCGACCGCGGCCCGCGCACTACCTGGTCTCCTCACCATAGCGCAGGCTGCACATTGGCGACAACTACAAACCCGGACTGCTCAATACCCAATACTGCTGCATGCCCGATACCCAGACCAATGCTCGTAATCATGCAAACTTTTGCGGCAAACCAGGCGCCCCCTACGATTTACATCATTGGCAATAAACGTTTCCACCACCACCTACGTGTTCATGCGTCAGCACATTGAGAGGCGCGCTGACCAGGCCGCGGTTCAGAAGACGCGCAGATTCGCGGCGGCGGTGCGCGGAGGCAGACTCGCCGGAGGAATAGACCGAAGAGCGCAACAGCCGTGAAAGAAAAAAAGAGGAGAAGGGAGAAAAGAGCGGAGGAGGAGAGGCGGCGCTGCGAGGAGGGTTCTGGGACGCCAGTGAGGAAATTGCCAAAATTCCACCATGTCACTTGTTCAAACGGCAGTGGACCAGAATTTTCCTGCGAGCTTTAATTAAAGTAACGGGTCATTTTTATTTTGGTAGCAGGGGGAAGCGCCGCAGCTGCTTTTTGTTACGTTTGCGATGTGATTGAACGGCAGAGTAACGACCCGCCGTTGTAGGATGTCTTGCTCCCTTACCCAAGAGGTCGCACTTTGTACTGTTCGTTTTGACGGTTGGAGGTCTTTAAAGCCGCGACCTTTTTTGCGAAGGCGGTCGCTGAATAGAAGAAAAAGACGTTAGCCTGATCCGACGACTCCGCGAGTTTCGTCACTGCCCCAATCAAGTGGTTTGACGTCGAAAGTCGTTTGTACTGCTACACATTTCTTACTGGACCACGTTGCCCTTGTGTATGCAGCACTGAAGTCGTAACATTCGTTCCGATCTCAGCTCTGCGCGGTTTCGTCTATGCTGTCCTCAGCGCCTATTCATTTTTGGAGCGCACTACGGACTTTGCGCCGCGATGAGTCTTAAAAGTTTTTTTCCCCGTGTGGGCCACTAACGACGCACATAAAGAGCCAGTGAGTCGCTAATTGCAGTTTCGCTTGTGTCGGATGAGCGAGCTTGCACGTGACCGATCGCCATCACTACAGAGCATTTGGTTCTCGGGCGCGCATCTCGCTGCGCCAGTCTAAGCGCGCTGTTTACTCAGGCATGGTAAAGCAAACGTTGAGCTGCCTTTTAAAAGAAAACACTATGCTGTGTGCCTAAATTTTGCTCGATAAGGATTGTTCTAGCAACAGCACTGACATCTGTCTTTTGAAGTGTGTTTCTTTTACATGCTTGCCAAATCAAGCACTCAGCCCTTCAGCTGCTTAGTGCTGGATTGCAGCTACCTTTTGCTTGGTGTGCAAGAACATAGTGATTTTTGTTCGTATCTTGGCCAGCCTTGTGGCGCATTTGTTCGATTGTGAAAGATCCTCGTACGTCACACCTCCACTCCTCAAAATTTTCCATTAGGCTTCGTAAAGTTGAGCGAACAGCATGCACATGTACAAGACGGGACACGAAATGAGTGCTCATCCCTTGTCCTGTCTTGTATGTGCGTGTGCGCAGTCGCACAATTTTTCCATCTGAAGAATCATGCCAACTGGCCCGGCAACATGTTCTACTTGAGGAAATGTGTTTCTATGGTAGACTAAAAAATTCGCAGTTGCTTAAAGGGATCCCACACAGTTATTTGTTTCAGTGTGTAAATATAACTGTGGAACAATGTGGGTGTACTTGTGTGTGCATGCAGAAGTCGTCCTTTGTAAAAGTAACTGCACAGATAGCATTCATGTTTTCAGCCACTGCAAATTCTTGGCTGGAAACTCGCCCACACCTGAATGTAGTATGCAATCAGTGAACCACGGATTCAGTTTATTTTGGCTATTTAAATACGGCGAGCTAGTAGTTTATGAAGATCTTGGCTGCTTTGCGTTTTCATTGTTTCCAACGTATCAAGTCATCCTTGGTTCACATTCGAGCTTTCTGGTGCTGTTTTTCGAGCGTGAAGGCACAGGACACGTAGTGCCGAGTTTTTTAGTTGGCCATGTGCCAAGAGTCATAAGTGGAACTAAGTGCAGCGTGTGCTACGTTGACTTGGATTTCCTGCCAGCTGTCTGTATGCTCGGATATAGTGTGCTAGATTGCTCTGTGCTGAACCTGAAGCAGATGTGCTTTCACCTGTGGGTGTTATCCACAACATAAAAAAAACTTTTCAAAGAAGATGTGAATGATTGCATGCTTTTATTGTTGTATATTTCTCTGAGGTAAAAAAAAAGTGTGGAGCTCTGGCATTGCACTATTTCTGTACTCATGGCCTGCTGAGTACAGCGTAGCCTCGTTAAAGTGCCGCTGTTGGGATTCGGGAAATCTCTAGTATTGTCATTTGCGAATGATGGCAGTTAGCCCATTGGTGGTGGAACAAACTTGAAAGCTATTTTGTCGACAAAGTACAAAGCCGAAACTTAGCGGTGGTGAAGCAGGGAAACACACATAGAGATTGTCGAGTCAGATGAATGCACTTTATGGCCAGCCACTACTTGCGTATGTCCTTGCGCCATATTTATGATCTCGCTTGATGGTTTTCACAACCTTCAGTGAAGTGCTGTAAGCATTGCGGTGCATGCATGATTTGATATCACACATGCACCTTCTGTGGCTCTGTAGACTGCAATTCAGCTTAAAAAGCCTCACTTGTTCAGTGCACTGTGTGGTGAAGGTGGGAAACTTTTTGAGCAAAGCGTTGTTTTGAGTAAAGTAGTTTTGTTTTAGTAAATGCTTTGCTGCCTAAAGAAATGAGCCCAATTTTAAATTTTAAGCTTCCCGGGGCACTTCTCGTGAAGCAGTGTCTGTCTGCTCTGCTCTCTCTACACATAGACTCGCATTGAGGTTACTGTCTGTCGCATTAGAACAAAGATTTCTATTGCCGTGTGTGAGGCTGGCGTGCTGTTATTTTTTCATTTAAGTTGAAAGAGGGCTATATAATTGATTCTTCAATTTGGAGAACTTCTAGACACCAAATACAGATTAGCTAAATACTCGCATCTCCGTGAAAGTTGTTCGAATTATCCCAATTTTTTGTGGCCTAAAATAGAACAAAATGCTCTACAGTATGAAAGTTGTCTCGTGACAATTCATAACTTTTTCTCTTTTCATCGCCTTTGAAAAAACTTGTCTGTTTTCATCAATTGGTGGTTTCATTTTTGGACTCACAGAAGCATTTGCTGGGAATCTTTGTTGTAGGGTGCGACGTTAATTTCAATCTGACAACTTTTTTTAAACCCGTGATTACGGAAGGAGTTGGGCCGTCTAAAAGCTATTGCAGCAGAGAGAAAAATATGTGCTACAGGTAGCGTTTAGCATCTTAAGTTTTTGAACCATGCTTTTGTTGCGCTTTTGTTCGTAAGCAGGATGCTTCTCATTGACATGGGGCAGTGCAGGCGTATTGTAAAACTGGTTTGCATAAGCTCCTGGGTGGAGAGGTGCTTATGCAATGATGGGACATGAATTGTCCAGAAAAGGATGCATCAGTGCATTGCGAGAGGAAAAGACTTCGCTCCTAGGCAGGGATGTTGATTAAGGGCTGGCAAAGTACGGATATTTTGCCGAGGCTTTCGGGGATAGTGGTGATTTGCAGCCGAAAGAGGAATGAGGTTGGAGTTGAGGGGGGGGGGGGGGTGCTGTTATGCCACAAGTGGGGGAGGCGGAGGCACTGTTATGCCGCAAGTATAAAAGAGCCACCCCGAGATATTGGCTTACCCATCTCTTGTGTGCAGCTACTCGTGAGGCTACCGGCGGGCCTTTGAGCAGTACGCGGGGCTGCTGATGGAGAAGTACCCATCGCTGCTGGTAGAGGGCGATGCGTACCCTCCGCCGCCCCCGCGCATGCAGCTGGCACATGCCCTGTCACTGCTCAAGCTGGCCCTCATTGCCCTCGTGCTGTTCGGCTTCGACCCGTTCACACGGATGGGCTGGGGCCAGACGCCCGCCTTCTTCACCTGGATGCTCACCAACAAGGTATGCTACTATCATCCGTCCATGTCTACCTCGCAACTGCTATGCATATTTGTCCAGTTCACTTGTTTCGAGGAATGTTGGTGTGACTTTTTTTTTAGCCTTATTTTTGCATTCTCTCTCTGTGGGTTGTATTGTGGGTTCATTGCTAAGTTACTGCGGGCAGTCTTGCGTCTTTCATCCTTAACATCTGCTTTCATGCAGGAGAGTGCTAGGAACACATGAAATTTTGCTTTGTAAGTCAAAACCCTTTAGTGCCTCGCCGTTGTCGACAGAGATTTCACGTTTTTTGGTTGGTCGAAGTGGTTATGACGTCAGAGCGTGCGAATTCGAAGTAATGAGGTCACCCACGGATGCCTAACACCCCCTTCTGGAGCAGACGACAACTGATAAAAAATAGTTGTTGTCAGCTCCAGCGGGGGGTGTAAGGCATCCGTGGGTGACTGCATTACATACCTCATTACTGCGAGCAGAAACAGTGCGCCAGGAAAGGCTTTCGCCTTGCAGCACTTTAGAGAGCCAAAGTGCCCCCTGAATTTTTTTTAAGCAGTTTTCACTGCAGCAAGAGTTTTTACGAATTCATGTCAGACAGAAATTTGTCACCTATGATCGTATCACTGATGTTCAGCTTATGTTAATAGAGCACATGTCAGTTTTGTGTTCCTGTCCTATAGTGGCTCGACAGCTGCAATTTTCGCTTTAGTGAGGCAGATTTGAAAACATGTCTTGTTCTGGGTATGTTTACATTGCATGTTTGTTCACTATGAATTAAGCTTTCTATATAGCATTTTAATGCAAGTTTCTTGCCTTTCAATTGCTTCAGAAGAAATTATGCATTCACAAGGAAAAACCATGCATTGTAGCTATGTGCACAGGTGTGTAGGCAGCACTCCGACTGATGCGATGTGCGGCCTGAGTGATTTTGCTGGAATGTTTGGAACTTTGAGAAATCACCTGCCAGGATTTTGCTTTGCGCGTGACAGCACTTTAGTGGATCGCAAGGGGCCCTAAGGCTCTTCTCGAACAAGTTGAGAAAATTTTCCCATTTGTTAGACCACATGCTGAGGGGTATCCGAGTTTAATATGTAGCTGCTCTATGTGTGGTGGTAAACGTGTCGATTTTACTCCAAAATTTATTTTCCACTCCCCCCGCCTTTCGATATCACCGCCTTTCTTTCTCCCTCACATAATGTGTCGTACAAGAGAAAAAGCACGCTGAGCAAGTCACGTGACAAGTTGCCGGTATTGCATTGCTCACGCAGTGAAAAAAGGAATTTAAAGGAGCAGAGACACCAAACTTTAATTATGTTTTCTGTCTTTAGAAACGTGCGAAGCACATTAGAAAACACACACAGCTACGTGGATTGAGCCAACAAGTGGTAAATAGTGTTTAATGGATTTTTTTTTGTCACGCTATTTGAGCATCACGAGTGCCTTGCAATGTTGGTGACGATGCATAATTTCCCTCACAATAGGCTAATAGGAATAGTCCTTCATGCTACACATATGCAACCTTTAATGAAATGTGTCCCAGCGCCCCTTAATTAAAGCACGTTCTCTCTTCACTTGATCTTCTTGTTTTTCTCTTTGGCCTGGCAGTAAGTGGTATTGCAGGGCTAATTCTGCATTTGTCAGTGTGCATACGCACAAAGCTGCCAACAAAGCACAAAATGCACCATGTCCCTTAGCACAGCTGGCAAGCTTGGTGGTGCTGACCTGCGATGTGTGCAGGTGTTGTGGCGGATGTGAATGTGACAGTTTTGTTTTTCCCTTCACGGTGTGACACGAGTCTGGCTTCCTTGTGCACAGGGCTCTGTTAGGCCACTTCCCCCGTCCTGTGTTCTGTGGCACAGCTGTCGTGACGTCATAAGTCTTCCCCCGTGCATTGTGCTGTCAGGCAGTTGTGGTGCTTTCAGTGTTAAGCATTGCGCTCTCTGTGTTCTGAAAGATTAGCTGTCATTTGCTTGTGTGTGTGTGCCAGTGTGAGCAGGGAAGGTTTTTGTTTAACAACTTATTGTTTCTGATCCCCGTTTCGGAGTAGAAAGCTGCTCTTTAAATCTGAGTTTGTGATCCATTCATGGGCCAGATCACGTGCATCTGATGCCCCCAACGCCAGAGACTGCAAAAACACAGTTGTGATTGCTGCTAATGGAAAATAACTTGTTTGTAAGAAGCACAGACTCGATAAACAGTACAGTATCAACACCCATAATATACAGGGTCTGTTCTGAAAGTAGTAGGACTGGTTTTTTCCTGGGCGAACGGGCGGACGAGAGGTGGTCTGCGTGTGCAGGATCGTTGAAGGGGGATAGTGGGAATGCTGGGGAAAATCGGCAGTCGGCTCTCGGGCGTTGAAGAGAGGAGGTCGCTTGTACTTTGAACCCCTGTCGAAACGTCTCGTCACGCAGAATCGTTGAGCGTTTACTGGATCAGCGATACGCGATCAAATTTTGAGTAAATCTTGGTAAAACAGGCAAAGAGACTCACAACATGATTAAGGAGGCCTACGGTGACGCTTCCATGGGTAGACCAGGTGTTTTTTGAGTGGCACAAGCTTTCCGACAAGGTAAGGAAAGAGTGGAGGAAGACGACCGCTCCAGACGCCCTTCGACCAGCAAGACCAACGAAAATGTGTAGCGAGTGAAACATTTACTTAACAGTGATCGTAGTATGAGTATCAGAATGATTGCTGATGACTTGAGCATTCCTCAAACCCAAGTTTTTGAGATCGTGACAGAAAACTTATCCATGAGGAAAGCGTGCGCGAAGTTGGTGCCGGGAGTGTTGTCAGAGGAGGAAAAGGCCAACCGGTAGGATCTTCTTCATCATGTGAATGAGGACCCCGATTTTTTGCCCAGCACAAGGCGGCAACGCTGCCACAGCCCCCCTACAGCCTCGACTCGGCCCCGCCAGACTTTTTTCTATTCGTGAGAATAAAATTGACGCTCAAGGGGAAACATCACGGATCGGTAGAGGTGGTTCAACAGGCCGTGACGAGGGAGCTAAACAGCATTCCGGTCCAGGCGTTCCTGGAGGTGTACGAAAACTGGAAAACTCATTGGCAGCAGCGTGTAGGCGCGGAAGGGTGCTACCTTGAAAAATTGTAATCGTTTGTACTATTCTCTTGAATAAATTTTGTCTAAAAAAATGAGTCCTACTACTTTCAGAACAGACCATGTATATATGCACATAACCCGCCACGGTGGCTCAGTGGTTACAGCGCTCGGCTGCTGACCCGAAAGACGCGGGGTCGATCCCGGCCGCGGCGGTCGAATTTCGATGGAGGCGAAATTCTAAGGGCCTGTGTACGGTGCGATGTCAGTGCATAAACCCCAGGTGGTCGAAATTTACGGAGGCCTTCACTATGGCGTCCCTCATAGCCTGAGTTGCTTTGGGACGTTAAACCCCAATAAACCAACCACATATATATACACATGCGAAAAGAAATCATCATGAAAACCAGGAAGAAAAAAATTGATGCAGGTTCATTGCAGTTCTGCCGAACCTTAATGCAGAGTGAAAGCTGCATTTCTGCAATTCTTTCTGCTATTGTCTACACATTTCCTTTTGCAATTCTTTACTTCTATTTATGTTGTTTTATTTAATTTTTTGCTCTTATTTTTATTTCTTGGTGTTTTATTTTCTGTTTGTTTATGTTTGTATTTTTAATTCATTTTATTATTGTTTTTATTTTATAATTTTTACTATGCGCTTCGCTGCCTCCCAAGCTTGTTTTTCATACCGATGTGACCTTGAACGAGAGTATTTTATTATTTTTACTTTGCACTGTGCTGCCTCCGAAGGTCGTTGTGCATACCGGCATGACCTTGAAGAGCGGGAGCAGCAGAGCTGTTGCTCTAAAAACAATAACTTTTTAATTAGATGCATACCGCATAGGCAAAGGGAAAACACACTGCACCATATGGATGGAGGTTATTAGTTTCTTACAAATAATGTTATTACTGGAGTGCAAAATTTTTGAATAGTTTGTGAACACTATTTACTATTCCATTCATTTTGCACTGTACTTTAACTATTTGAACCTCCTAAACAGTCCAGAGTTGCACGTTTATTGTTCATGTATAGCTTGTGAACAGTATTTACTATTCCATTCATTTCGCACTGTACTTTAACTATTTGAACCTTCTACACAGTCCAGAGTTGCGCCGCCGCGGTGGCTCACTGGTTATGGTGCTCGGCTGCTGACCCGAAAGACGCGGGTTCGATCCCGGCCGCGGCGGCTAGAATTTCTTTGGAGGAGAAATTCTAGAGGCCCGTGTACTGTGTGATGTCAGTGCACGTTAAAGAACCCCAGGTGGTCGAAATTTCCGGAGCCCTCCACTACGGCGTCTCTCATAGCCTCAGTCGCTTTGGGACGTTAAACCCCATAAACCAACCAACCAGTCCTGAGTTGCACATTTATTGTTCATCTTAACTCGCGGCGATTAATTGTGACATTACTTGTCGCATGAGTTAACTTGCTCTTTCCTCGTAGAATCAACTGTCAGCATGTGGATAAAGCGCGTGCACTTCACTGCTAGGCGTTGCATGAAATAAATGCGCTGACGAAGAGAGCCGCCACTGCCGGCACACGTGTTAGAAGACGAAGTACAGAACAATGCAGCGCATCACTGCGTCATGTCACGATGCAGTCGGCTGCTGGCTGGGAACCCGACTGGGAGCGATACTACTCCCTTTTAAGCCATATATTTCGCAGCGAGGCTAAGTTTTGTTGAGCACAAATGAATTTTAATGTTTCCCGTTTTGTAACCTCAATAGGTGAGATTTCTATGGGCAGTCTTGTGTGTATGATGTCACGGGATGCATGGCCGTCGATATTCGCTCAGCATTTGCTGAAGGACGAAATTTCAGGCTGGTTTTTGGTCATGTCAGGCAAATAATGACCCAGGGTTTAATCGCCAGTTTAGCCAGTCAGTGTGTGCATGATAGGTATGATAGGTTTTGTGACAGTATCTGTGACATCATAGGAAGGTCTGTGGTGACGTCATCGGTTGATTGTAATCCAGTTGTGGTTTTGGTTTCCTGGTTTTTGCTGTTTTTAAATACTTCTGCTTAGTGTTTTGAGAAAGTTTTTATACCTTAGCCAGGAGACTGTAAGGAGTATGATGTGATTATCTACTCAAAGTGTTCAAAAAAACCCTGGAGTTGGCCTTCAAGTCTTGTGTGTTGTAAACCTGATACGTTTTCCTGAGTGTTGTCCTGTATTATCTGTGTAATGTAGTGGTTCAGGTGTGTAAATGTTGCTGATGTATCATTTTTCTTTTTTGCTGTGGTCTTTGCAGCTGTACTCTTGCCTGATGGTGTTCTTTGTGTGTGGAGCCATTGAGAGCAAGCTGGTCTCGACCGGCGCATTCGAAATCTACTTCAATGGTATGTATGCGTGATGGCTGGTACGGGATTGTCGTTTGATCGTGTCAACAAAATACCCTTAATGAATGTTGTGGATTAGATGTACGCTCTTTACGTTTATTGTGAAGTTACGCGAGTTAACGATATCCTGGTTGAAATCAAGAGAAGGGAATGACTACGGGCAAGGCATGTAATGCGGAGAGCGGATGACCAATGTTCCCTTATGTAATGGAGGGGATTGCAAGAGAAAGTAAACTCAGTGGGGGGTGACTGAGATTAAGAAGTTTACGTTATGTTTTTTGCTTTAGAAAGTTTCTTATCGCGCCAGTTCTTTCTTTTAGTTTAATGCTGTGCATGTAAAATAAAGCAGTAGTGTCTGTTCTTTTCTGAGGAATAATGACAAACAAATTTCGTTCTGCTGCTTTTGTTGCGAAAGCACTACTCCGACAGCCAAAGCGAGACCTCGGGTGGCTGCCGTAGCTACGCTTACCTTGTTTCAATAGGTCGAAATGGTCGTGACGTCACACTGCGCTAATTTCAAGCGGGGCCAATTGTACTTTGGCTAATCACCGTGCAACCAATTAAAGGGATTGTATAGTGATGTTCCAAGTAAGTGAGACTGAGTTTAGTTAATTAGTGAATTAACAAGTTAGCCTAATTAACCTTTCTAGTCGGACCAGATAAATAAATGAAACCGAGTCGGAAATTGGTCGAGTTGGGGAATCGAACCAGGGTCTCCGGAGTGCGAGACGAGCACGCTAACCACTCCGCCATGCCAGCTTGATGGTTTGCAATGCGCGTCTAGTGAATATGGTGTCTTCGTTCACTCCCATCTTCCTCCCTTCTGGTTATGGGGAGGTTCAGGTGTCCACCGAGGTATGCGAGAAAGATACATTTCCTTTCCTCAAAACCAATGTACCGATGAGCAAGGCGTAGAGCCGAACAGAGGATAGTGTTCTGTGGACTCCCTGGCAGCGTTGCAGGGCACTGTCGCGTTCCACTCTTAGAGGCGAAGCGTAACGTCTTAGCAACGCATCAGGGACACAAGCAGCAACACCACGCTTAAGGCTTTCGCCTCACCGCACTTTAGGTGAACAAAGTGCCCCCCTGAATTTTTCTTTTCTTTCTGGCGGCTTTGCCAGCTGTGTGAAATTCTGGACATCTCTCTTTCACAATGCTTACGCAGATGTTCGGGTGTGGTCGAAGATAGAGACAGGCCGCATTCCATCGCCACCGGAGCTGTTCCAGATCATCGACAACCAGGTGTTCCTCAAGTCCTCGGTCCTCGGACTGGCGGACAGCTAGCTGCCCGCTTTCACTGTGCAATCGAACACACATCCTGTTAACCAAGGTGAGTTAATGATGGCAGTGTTAGCAGCTGCGAGTGTTGAACTTGCAAGTCTGTGACTTGCACTACTTAGCGTGAGGTGCATCAGCTTTGCTGTATGGCTGATGTTTGTAGCCCCCTTGTCTTTGAAGGCTGTGTGTTGTTTGTATTCATTTGTTTGTTGTATTCATTTGTTTGTTGTTGTATTCATTGTACACTGCATCCTGCCTTTTCACTTCGTTGTCGCAGCTTGCGTGTTATGCAGGAGGCAGCAGCTCCTTTGGGAAGGAAGTCTGCCTTGGAGTTACCTGCACCCTGTTGTGAAAGGAAAACAAAACAGAGGCACAGTGTACTCCCATTGAGTTGAACTCTGGGCTTTCAAATCACCAAAATTTCGAAAAAAATTTGAATTCTAAAAGCACCAGGTTTTGTATCTACAAGGTCTTTCTAATTATATCCCTAAAGATTTTGCCTGAAAAAAGCCCAGAAGTGACTTCAAAAAATATTTTTGGGGGACTGTTGGTAGCAGAAAACTGGCTGAGATATCCATGATAATGCCAGTTTTTGACCTGAAATTGCCCTGCTTGCTGAAGACGTGGCATGGCAATGGCTTCATGGATTATCATGTGGTAATAAATTCTTCGTGTAGTGGCGTTCCTATATTCTTGAATTATTTTCTCATCTTTCTCGCTCTGTCGCTCACTTAATCTGAATGAGTGCATTATGTAAGCATAGATATAATGTTCGGTGTAGAAAAAACACGGGTTGATAAATATATTTCAAGAATGTCACTGCATGAATCATTCCTTTGGTTAAAAAAAAATTTTAAGAGCGACTCTAGGCTCCCACGGGTTTTGTTGTCAAGCCAGGCTTTCTGCAAATTTGGCAGAGCAGTGAAACATATAAAAATTTATGTTGAAAACCTACGGACGATATGTCAGTGAAAACTTGTATTTATTCATTTAGTGCACTTCCCATAAAAATGCCAAATTTCATCGCTCTAAACCAAAAAAAATAAAAAAACGACACCAAAACCCGCGACTCCTATAACATTAACTCTTGGATAAGATGAACAGTGGGAGAAAGTTGGCCGGTTCCCCATAGATGCAGTATAAAAGCAGTACAAAAAAAGCTTGCTTAGGACAAAATGCTTCTTGTGTCCAATCAGTTAACTTTTCCAGCGACTGCAAACTGCGGTAACTCTGCCAGCGGTACTTGCGGTGGATCCGCATGGTCAAGGCAGACTAGAAATAGAGAAAAAAATGCTCCAGCAAGAACCCTTCCTTGCGCATTTGCGAAAAACGACAGGGAAGATTTCTTGCAAGAGCGTGCTTTCGTACAGGGAAGCATCGTTGGGGTGGTTTTTTTTCTTGTGAGTGCGGGAATGGCAGGGTGCCATTACGCTTGCCTGCGCATGGTGCAGAGATCTGACATGACTAGATCTCCACATTGGACATGTACCGTTTTTGCTCGAATCTAAGCCGGCGGCGATTGCAAGCCGACCCCCCAAAACTCGCGAACCCGAAAAAAAAAAAAAAACGAATGCAAGCCGACTGAAAGAGACCGTCTTGAACAAGAAAGACATTTATTCAAATGACAGCTCGCTGTGCTCTTCACGAGACCGACTGATCACTTATCGTCATCTTCCTCGCTGGAGGTTTCCTTGTCACTGTCTTCATCCCACAGCGCGCTGTCCTTGGTACCATCCAGCGCGTTTGAGATGCTGCATTTACGGAATGACCGCACGATCATCTCCGCGGGAATATCTTCTCACGCTGCTGCAACCCATTTGGCCACTTGACTGAGCGATGTGCGTTTAATGTGACCTGTCGGAGTGAGCTCGTGACCTTGTTCAGTCAGCCAATCAGTGTAATACCGTATTTACTCGCATAATAGGCGCACCCCAAACATGGCACTCTGATCAGTACTGTATTTACACGATTGCAAGCCGACGCCTCCCCACCCTCACAATCTTTATTTTAACAAAGTTTTTGCTGAACTGACTACTAGTCCTCACTAGTGCTGCTGCCGTCGCAGATGCTGCGGACCCACAGCACGTACAACGACATTGCGTGGAACAGCCACACACAGTTTTCAGGGATGCTCACTTTAAACGTCTGTTTGGAAAGCTTCATCAGCCGGAAACCTTCCCGACTTAGGACCCCAAAAACCGCGGCGATAGGAGTCGCATAAGAAAATTTAGGCACGCCGCAGTCGCAACTGCCGCACTTCTCGTCCACATCGAATTTCCGGCCTACCGCACGCTTGCCGTGTTCGAGGTCTAACTACCAGCCGTGTAGCTATTAGGGCGCTTGTCCGTCGTGCTATAATAGCAACGCTCGGCGGCAGCGCAAGAAAGCCATATCTGCGATGAACTAACACGCTATGACAGAAACCGACCCTTTGACAGTCATAAAAAAACTGGAGCTGGTGATGCTGATGTCGATAAGGATAACGAAAGCTCGCGGCGGACGAAAAAGTTGATGATGATGATAAGCTTGACCTTGGGCGCCATCCGTGGGCAGCACCTGGAAGCTCCTGTGCGCGTGCACGGCCGCTTTGATCACGCGCGCGCCTCCGCTCCTCCGCGACCAAGCGTGCGTTGCTCGCAGCCGAAGCTGATCGCGGAGGCCATGGCGCGTGCATTTCGAAGGCTATTCTCGCATGGATCATGGAAATTTTGGGTGCGGCCCTTACAGGGACTTTTTTTTAAATTATTTCCTTTGGGAAAACAGGATGCGGCCCGTTCACGGGTGCGTTTATGCGGTATGTTCGATTTTGCGAGTTGAAAAATTTCCGGAAATTTTACCCGCGTAATAGGCGCACCCCGAACTTTGAGCCGGATTTTCCGGAAAAAAAGTGCGCCTATTATGCGAGTAAATACGGTACTTGCGCCACAACTTTTCACCTGAAAGCAGCGTTATAATGACACTGCTTATTTGTTGGCGCCATCGCGTCGTGAAACGAAGTCGACGAAGTGCACGAAAGAACTGCACTGCATGGAGAGAGAGAGAAAACTTTTATTTGAATTGAGGAAGGTTGCTCGCTACCGCTAGCCACACGCGCAATACCGCGGTGACGATGGCGATTGCGCAGCCACATCCTTGAATCTAAGCCAGCTCCTCAGTTTCGTATTCGGAATTTCAGTAAAAACTATCGCCTTAGATTCGAATGAATACTGTAGTGGTCGTAGGCAAATACCACATGGTGATTCATGCATCATTGTACAGAAGAAAACATGCCTCTAGAATTAGGCGTCTATACTCCTTTAATTTATTCACTGTGCTTTGGTGCACATTTGATTAGTAAATTTCCCAGAGTAGTCATTTGATAGATTCATGCTGTGCAGGTTTGTTTTCATTGGTACGATACTTTCTTCTCCACACAACCTGCATAACCTCTTCTTGTTAAAGCTGCATCTTATTCGCTCATATGAAGGCAGTTATTTTAGGTAGGAGCACACTGGGGTGAATTCGCTTTCTCTGCATAAAACTTGCTGGGCTGATTTACTTAGAGTGCATAATTAGGGAGATGCAGGAAATCATAGTTTAAGGTGCAGCATTTCAGCATAGTAATACAGGACAAAAGTGCCGTGAACAGATTTTTGTGTCGACACTGCCGCTCACTGTGGGCTCATTGCTTGACCTTTTTTTATCTCTGGATCCTCCCATCCTCAGCAGAGCTCCTTGAGCTTGGTAACACTCGAAAGAGACTTGGCAGTCATAACTGCTGGTTGTACTTGTTTAAACTCCCTGTATGCAGTCATGTTGGCACAATTTCCAATGGCGATGAAGGAGAGGATGGTTTCATATAGTTCGCTGCCCGCATCTTTCTGCATCTAATTTTTTGTGCAGATTGAAGGCTGGCTTTGCCGTCGGGCAGCGGCCGAGCCAGGTGCCACGCCGGGAACTTCTCGTCGTCGACGCCCCCATGAAGCTGACCGCAGAAAGCAACCACGTTGCCCGCGGCCGGCGGATGTTTCCCTTCGGCGTCGAGCGATGGGGAGCCACCCGGCCGACGCTTGACTCCGGCCCCCGCACGACAGTGGAGCAGCCTCTCCTCCTCCTCCTCGTCATCACGCAACTTTCCCCCTCACCCGTTCATCCCTCGGCTAGGAGGTGCCTCCTTCCGGGGCCTGCAAGTGTAAAGGACAGTGCGCACACGTCGTGTTTCGAGTGCTGCAAGTCACTAGCTTTCCATCTTGTTTTCAGTTGTTGCCATACTTGTTTCTTTTTTGCAATAAAAAGGTCATCTCGGACATACTCTGTCGTCAGGAGTCATCTTCCTACATAAGTTTTACAGCACTAGCTGTCAGTGTGACGGCGGGCGCACATTTCTCTGGGGAGAAATGAAGCCGGGCACTTTTATTACGTCAGCATCACGTGGTGATTGCACACTACAGTGGTAATAATGTGGGTCACTGGATCAGAAAGTACGTGCCCGCAAAACCGAAGCTGTCTGAGCTAAGGACAGCTGAACTGTGATGATACCCCTGGAGTGTCGGTTTGCTGGCAACCCGTTGGGTTTTGTGTGTTCAGCCTGCAACAGCTGCTAATCTAAGTGGCAGTTGTACGCTTGGCCATCGTGCTCATCCTAGGGAAACTAGCGCTTAAACTTCAACATCATTTATCGTCGTCTGCTACTTTTTAAGCCCAAACCACAAAGCAGCGCTTGCCCGGCGTTGCGTCAGCGTCTCATCTACTGGCGTTGTCCCTCGGTGCCCGCAGGAGAGGGCAACCAAACACACGAGGGCACAAGAACTGGTGTCTCCAGGTGAAGGTGTAGAGAGATCATCGATGTTCAGAGAGCTATTCCCTGTCCATTGCTAATTGTCCTATTCAGCGGCGACGGATACCTACTGTGGGGGGGACAACGGTGTAGTGTTAGCGTGCATGCAGTGTGCACAGGGAGCGATCGACATGTTCGGTGTCTTGCTATGAAAAGTTTATTCTTTCGGGTCCGATCCCACGTTCCCGGCGCCGCCAACGCGGTTCCTGTCCTGTGTGGTATCGTCTTGTGGGCAGTGTGGAATGTTTATTCCACCGACCGCCAGAAGGTCGCCTGCTCTCTCGTTATCGTCGGCACCGCGAGCCACACGACTGTATGACTGCTTTGTGTCCGCCGTTGTGCGAGGTTTCTTTTGCCGATGCTTGGCTTTCGTTGTCCTGACAGTCTCAGCTTGCGTTTGTTCAAGTCTTTGCAACAGACGACATTCTTTCATGTCGGGCAGCGGTGCCAGATTAATTCTATTCCTTTTCACGTTGCCTGTGTCTGTTTCCACGATGTGTGACCTCGGAGACCTTGTGGAAGTCCTGAGAGTGCCAGTTTACTTTACCCACACAGTTTTGTCTGGCTCTGAATCTCAAAGCAGGCGAGCCCCATGTCTCCTGTGATCTTTCTTCTGTTCGGCTGCTCTCCTTCGTTCTCGCTTTTTCAGTCCCTGCCCATCGATAAGTCTTTGCCTCATTATCATTTACGCAAGGCTGAAGCCGTTTGCTAGTGGTGTGGCCCTGTAAGTTTGAAGATCAATGTAACTGTAGACAGTTTGCTGCAGATCTTCTTGACGATCCTTATCACTGCTTCAACGCAGGAAATGTTGAAGTAGATTACACGCCCAAAGCCCCATTTTGGTGGAGAAATGAGCCATTGAAGCTGCCTAATTGTGGTCCTTAATTGCACAGGCATCCCGTGCCTTGCGAAAATGGACTTGAAATGTGTGATGGCTCCTGCCACAGCCATCTTGGACAGCGGAGCAATTTCCGGTCAGTGGGAATAGTAGTCGGTGACCAATAGATAATCTCTGCCTCCACAATGGAATAAATCCGTGGCTACTTTCTCCAACGGTCGCTAGGGAATTTTGGATGGCATGATGGCTGATGCCTGTATGACTGCTCCTTAATACACTGTGTACACTGGCATTCAAGTTCTGCAATTAGCGTTGAAAGGCCCAGCCACCAGATAGACTTGAGATCTTGCTCGGCGCATGTCAATTCCTCGATGGTCCTGGTGAATCCTGTTGAAGATCTCTGTGCATTGCTTGCGGAGTGTTGATCCTAGGTACCTTCAATAGCAGTCCGCGTTCAGCTGTCATGCCTGATCTGTGCTGCCAGTAGTCTCTACAAGCCACCACGATAGCTCAGTTATCGTGCTCGGCTGCTGACCGGAAAGGCACAGTTCCGATCGTGGCCACGGACTTCAGCAAGAAGCTTGACAATGCCTAGTCTCTTGCTGGCTTCCCTTGGCAGAAGAGGGACTTCAAGACCATCCACGACATAGATGTCAGCTTCTGCTGTCTTGTCGTGGTATGGCATATCTGCTTCCTCACGCCCAGAACTGTGAGTTCCTGCTGATTTGGTCCTCTCTGTGCTCTTTCTGGTTATTGAAGACGAACGTCTCTGAGAAGATGCCCGTGCATACGTGCTGGTATAACAGTGGCGTCTGCTCCCATGTCGACTTTAAACTAGACTGGCTCAAGAGCCGTGGACATCCACAGTAGCCATCCGCTTGGCTCTGGTGTTGGACAAAACGGCTCCAAGAAGTACATCGCTTGTGGCAACAATCTCGTGGACTGCAATTAGTTGTTTGCACACTGGGGTGTAGTGTCCTCTCTTGCTACACTTGTTGCAGGTAGCTTCTGCCAGACACTGTCCTTCTGTGTTCTGTCCTTAGCCACAGAAACCACAGACTCTGTCTTGAACAACAGATTACTTTTTCATCTCTGAAGAACCAGCTTGCTTGCGAGTGTTGGTGATTCTGTCTACCTTTTCTTCACCATAGCCATGTAAAGATGCAGCTTGTTGCCCCACATTTTCAGACTGGTGCGCCATGGCTGTAGCCTCTTCCTGCGTCGGCTCCATGTCGAGCTGCATTCATTCTGACAGCTTGTGGTCTCTGATGCCTGCAACCATTCTGTTGCGAATCATTTCCAAGTTGAAATTTTGCATGTGGTACCACTTACAGTGGGTTATTGGACAGGGACCACTTGAGCAAGTGGAACCGCTTCACAAACTGGACCATTTGGAACTTCCCGGTTAAAAAAAAAAAACTGGAAATCTCAATTAGAACCATGCAATTGGATATTTCAGATGTTTCCAAGGGGGTTTTGAAATTGGTTTCAGCTGCACTTTTAATCAACTAATATTAAGGTGCAAGAAGAAAACTGATTTGTGAGGACTGCAGGGTGGCACTATGCCTGGTGCCAACATTTTCACAAGAGAATTGAAACTGAGAATTGCTTGCGTGGAAATCAGCACACACACAAGTAGACATCACACGCAAGGAGCATATATTCTAGTCAGACACTAACAACATTCTCATGTGCGCACATCCACAGAACAGACTTCTGCTCCCATATATATATAGCCTATTATGAGACACTCACACTGGGGTCAGTGCAGCTTAACTATTGAATGCAGTTATTTCATATAATTTCGACCACAGTGATTTTTATACAATGTTAAGGTTAAGCTGCTTACAGCTATTTTAAGAATTGTATTATATTAATTCTGCCTTATTTGTTTAATATGCAAATGTTCACATGGATTGCGCTTCCACTTGATGCCCAGCTGTGGCCACTTACAGTCTAATGGTCCCACTTTGGCACGGACATATATCGCTTCGCTACTGAAACTGGCCGCGCCTGAGGATACATTCGATAGCTTGGGGCTGCCCTAAAAAGTTGTAAAATAAATAATCCCGGCCTGCACCGCTCAAAGCTCAACAACCAATTGGTCCCTTTGCACCCGAAGATGAAAAATATAAATGAATGTGGGAAATGCTACGAATTGCATTCAAAACTACAAGCCGGGGTACAGGCAGGACAAACTCCCCTGATCTACCTTGGGGAAAGACGGAAGGGATGAGATGTGGGGAAAGCGTAGAAAAGTGTCGTTTTTCCAAATGATCCCGGTATAGTCGAGTTCTTTTTTCAGGCTTCCGTAGAGGGCGAGCACTCACTAATAGCCAGGGAGGCGGCCCTCGGCCTCCAAGCGTATACCTTCACAGCACGGAACGTTTTCTGGGGTCTCCGACCCTCTGGATAGCTATAGGTTACCGTATACCGTGGGCGACAACAGTGATTCCCTCCACCAAGGCACGGATTAATATGGAAGTAGCTGTCCATCCAATTCCTGCCTGCGTCGGCAGGTGAAAATCATAACTGGTCAAACTGGATTAAGGAACAATTTCCCAGTTGATTCCAGTTGGTTTCCAGTTGGCTGCAACTGGAACTCAGCTGGGAGCCAGCTTGAAACGACTGGAATCAATTGGGAAATTGTTCCTTAATCTAGTTTGACCGGTTACGATTTCCGCCTGCATGTCCGGCGTCGACGCTGAGATCTGGAATCACCTGCGTCTCCCTGCGTTGCCTCGCTGCAAGCGCCGGATGGATGGATAAACTTTATTGAGCGAGCGAGTTTGAACGCTTCAAGGGCCTATGGACAAGGCACAGCCCTCAAATTACACGCATGGTTACCCAAGCCACGCGGGGCCATGGCATTGGCACCCCAAGAGGATGTGGGCTAAGGTGGCTAGCGACTCTCTATACAGAGTGCACTCCGGGGAACCGGGGAGGAAGTGGGATAGGAGCTGAAGGGTGGTAAGAGTTCGGGTCTGGATTCGCCTCCAGAGGATTGGACGGGAGTGGGATAGCCAGGGGTGGGGAGGGGAGTATAACCGACAGGCAAGGCGTGCTTGTTGGGTGAGCTCAGAGAAAGTGTGTGCCCACTCCTTCGAGAAATCCCGGTTGGGGCCACCGTTTGCCTAGCCAATAAGTCATCGGGCTACGTTATCGGTGGTCCCATTTCTGGGATTGCCACCAGTACCAGCCGCATCATCCCAACCGGGCCTCTGATCGCAGCGTCAGTGTCGATGAAGTGATGAAACTTCGCCGGAAGAAAGAAAACATAAATTAACTATCTCGTTGCGACAGCAACCGTGCAGATATCGCACGGCTCGTTTACGTCACAAAAGCCGTTCGCATATGGCATAAGATGTTCCTTGCGCTGTCACCAGCAGCACCGTCGTGGCACTTTAAGCAAACTGAGTGCGTCCAAAAAGTAAATAAAAATAAATAAAGCGAGGAGTTAATAAAAAATCATTACATTCATCGTTTCAGTGCAAACCGTGGCACTGTCAAAGTTTGAGAGCACCCTTGCATGGACGCTTGATATGCAAAGCTTTGCGCTTTGTATCTGCCGTCGCCCTTGCATCAGTGGCTACTGGCGTGTTAAAGGGAAACTGCATGTTTTAGAAATCAACGAGCTTAGGAGGGTCGAATGTGTGAAACTTGCAGGTAAAGCATGCGAAGTCTTTGTGGGCTAGCACTTGAAATAGTGAAGTAATCGCCTATTAAAATTCAGGCACCCTTTAAGCTTCTCCGCAGCGCACAACGCCAAGTGGGGGGCGCATGATAACGTCATCGAAGGTGTATCGGTACATTTCCAACGCACAAACGCCTGCTTTGAAGGAAAAAAACCAACGCCATCGAAGGCGAACCCTGCCAAGAGTTGTTTGGCAACGTCTAACGAGTCTTGGGCAGGGTGTGGCAGACGACAGCGGTGATTTGAAATCATACCTTCCGTGACGTCACGCTGAGTTTCTATGCACTTCTCCAGTGCATTGAGAAGAAGCGCGAAATTCAATAGTCGATTACGTCGCTATTTTAAGTGCAAGTGCAAAAACACTTGGCATGCTTTACTAGAGCACTGCACGGGCCTCAGTTTGAGGCCCAAGCCCGTTCCGGGCCCGAGACCTGAAGCCCGAGCCCGGCCCAGGCCCGCTAAATTATCACTAGCGAGCCCGGCCCGGCCCGTGAATCCCGGAGTGAAGCCCAGCCCGGGCTCGGCCCGGCCCGTTTCACAGTAACTCTTGAGGTATACTGCTCATGGGCGTCCGGAGGGGGGGGCAAGGGTGGGCGGCTGCACCCCCCTGGAAAATCACTCACTCGAACCGTGAGTGATGGCCGCACGCCAGGGGCGGTGGTGCGCTCAGCCAAAGGGTAAAAGCAGCCCCGCTTCCACGCTTTGGGTCACATCTGCGAAATGCCGCATCCGGGCACGCGTTTTCAAACCACACCATCGTTAGCTCTGTTGAAGGGCGACCTGTTGCAGACATACAGCGGCACCGGCGAGCATGTGTTTCGAGCCACCTTGAGATGGGTGTCTGTTTCTTTGATCTCTAGACAGATAGCGACACGGAGGCAGACAGTGCACAGGGCATCTTGTTTTCGCCTTCGTTACGCCGGCCACCGATGAATTCTTCAGGAGGGAAGGACAAATCAGCCGTGTCCACCCCGCTTTGTCGGGCTGCTCAGGGGCAAGCGGGCGATGAGTGGGCGCCGCAGCTCGCTGTCTCCTCCGATCCACGGGAGAGCGCAGTTCGGTAGAAGCGCCGCTTTCAGAATCTTCGGCAAAGGGGATTAGCTGCTTTTGTTCACGGCGACGCAGTCTCTAGAGGCGCCCCCACACTAGCGTTCCTTGCGTCTTCTCCGAAAACCAGCGCCTTTGGTCAACGCAGCCGATGGCGCCTGCCTGGCTCGCCTGTCACCTCTGGCTGGGTCTCAAATCACAACAGCGCCCATGTACTGTGCGATGTCAGTGCATGGGAAAGAGACCCAGATGGTCGACATTATACGGAACTCTGTACTACTCCGTCCCTCATAGCCTGAGTCGTTTTGGGGCTCTGAACACCATAAGAACACACAAAACAAATTTTCCGACCGGAGTGGCGAGTATCCCTTCCCCTCGGAAGTCGCGCGGAAGTAAGCCCTTGCACGTGTGCGCGCCGCTGTGTTTGTGCTTCGGTGTTTTTAGTGGCCGGTTGTCAACGAAGCTGAAAACAACCAAGACAGCGGACGAGAAAACGACGAGCGGCGAGCAGTGTGTGTGCGGTTGCTCGACTGTGCGGATGCGCGAGCAAGATGGAGCGAGGTGTATGAAGCTGCGAGCGTGCATTTATCTTGTAAATAAGTTTTCGTTGTATATATAGTCATCTTTTGTTTTCAACGTACGCGTTCAACCGTTTTTCCAATCAATGTGTATGATGAGTGCGCACCGAGAGCGTGTAATGAAGCACAGAAATGAATTTATCACCCGCGTAATCACGCAATTCGCCCAGAAAAATCCGAGGCGCCTAGAGTTGCTGTTCAAGGAAGACTGACTGAGTGACTGTAGTTGCGTGTTTGTGACCATATTGTGCTGTGTGCTGGTCATCAATCCGGGTGTCTTGAACCCGTATGCAGCAAGACTGAGCACTCTTCTCCACGAAGTGGCAGTATCTTTTTGCATGTTGATTAATTTTGATTGTTTCTTTGTTGATAAACTCCAATGTATCTCTCCTAGCCACGCTTTAATTTGCTGTTTGTAATTTTTCTTTCATGTGTGTATTTAACTTATTTTTTATTTATATATAAATAAATAAATTTAGTCCGCAAATAGTGCCTTTTTGCTACGAACATACCCCCCCCCCCCTCCGGCGCCAAAAACCAATGCCCCCCCCCTGCAAAAAATTCTGCGGACGCCCTTGATACTGCTCACTCTGAGCAAGTAGACTGCTACTAGACCGATAAGAAACTGGCCGACAAAGGTTCTGAAACCACAGTTTGGCTTGCAGAAAGTTGGTTCTTTTTAACCTAGAAGAAAGTTGGTTTGGTTTGGTTTTATGGGGTTTAACGTCCCAAAGCGACTAAGGCTATGAGAGACGCCGTAGTGGAGGGCTCCGGAAATTTCGACCACCTGGGGTTCTTTAACGTGCACTGACATCGCACAGTACACGGGCCTCGAATTTCTCCTCCAAAGAAATTCGACCGCCGCGGCCGGGATCGAACCCGCGTCTTTCGGGACAGCAGCCGAGCACCATAGCCACTTAGCCACCGCGGCGGCACCTAGAAGAAAGTGATTAAGAGTACGTAGTGCTCGCCAGGCCCGTCTTTTGGACAGTGATCTCGTGTAGGTGCGCAAAGATGAACTCGGAAGTTCCGAGATCCAAATGAAAAGGGCTGCATACGGGCGTAATAGACTACTTTGCATTCCCCCATCGTTTTAAAATCAGTTATATTTTGCCGCCAGCGAAGGATAAACATTAAAGCTGCCCAGCAAGCAGTGGGATGACATTTTTTTAGGGAACGTGATCTCACAGGTTGAACTTGTAGCCGAACTGGTCGCCTTTCAGCAGAAACGAAAAGCTTGTATTTCACGGTGTGTGTTTTGAAGACTGTAAGTGTCCCAAACTAATATGTTCTTCCGAATGTATTTATAATAATGCATAGGTATGTTTTGGGACGACGAACGATCAATGGCTAATTAAGACCGGTTGAAGTTTACTGTAACTGGTGGATCAGATGATAACGCGTGAATCACGTGATAACTTACAGGGCAAAACCACTGTCATGACAACAATGCTGAAGAAGCGAGGAGGGATAGATGTAGTTATGAGATGAGATTTACGAACTCTCGAGAGCTTTTGTGGCTATTTCATTTACGAGACGTTCCGGTCAGCTGATCAAAAAGAAAACCAAACGCGCTTTAGTTTGTGAATTTTCTCGCATGAAAAAATAAAGCTATCAAATAAAAGCTATGCTTTTGGGGCTTAAGGGCCGAAGGGGAGTCAGGCTGTGAGCGACACCGAAGCAGAGGGCTCCGGATCATTTCGACCACCTGGGTTTCTTCAACGAGCAATGATACTACAAAGTGCATGGCTGTCATGCTTGCCGCCTAAATAGAAATGCGGCCGCCGAGGCTATAGGAGCAAACCCTGGTTCCCCGGCTCATAATCAAGCGCCTTGACCACTAACCCAGTGAACCACAAATATCCATTCGACGTACCGGAAAGATCCAAACGTCATGTCCTAGAAGGAGGGTCCATTAGATGTGCATCATAAGGATCACCGGCACGTTTGGACGCGCTAGACGTCTATAGGACGTCCATAATATGATTGTTTTTGAAATCTACAGCACGTCCACGAAGTATGGACACTAGATGCCTAATATATGATCTCGTGCATGTCCTCCTAGAGTGAACAATAGATGTGCAAAGTATGTTAATGTCCACCAAACGCGGACATTGGACGCGCCATATATTTTCGGCGGCTTTAGGGCCACATTCGAACATATAAGAAAAGCCTGAATTCTAAGATGTGCGCCATGGAATAAATTCATTAAAGTTTTCGTCCATCGGCAATTACTCAGAGCTTTTTGGCGATAATGCAAAACATTGATAATATGAAACATTGCCACCGTTTGTGATGTAACCAGTACGTATAGTGGCGGTTCTGTGACCTGTTGATCTTGAGCTACTTGAGCAGAGCGCGAGACGCATGCAGATTACACTCATGTACGTGCTACGCCTTCGATCTCAGCGCACGCGCACACTTTTCGTTTCCGAAACTTAAATGCACATATTCATGAGGCTGAATATGCAGGAATGTGGCTTGTAGTGCTACTGTGCTATGAAAGGGTCACCTGCCACTTCGTTATTAAGTTGTAACGCATACTGTTGTACTGGGTATTTTCTGCAAATCGGAAACTTAATTATAATTCTTGCGTATAGCCCAAAATGCTAGCGCATACGTCGGTGCATTTGCTTGCAAACTGAGTCGTTCGAACTAGGAAGACTAGGCAGACAGCTTTACAGTAAAGGCAATGGAGGCGAAACGCAAAAGGCGCCCATGTGCTGTGCGGTGTCAGTGCGCGTTAATTAAAGGTCCCCAGGTGGTCGAAATTATTCCGGAGACGTCCACTGCGGTACCTCTTTCTCTCTTCTTTCACTCCCACCTTCCTTCTTTTTTTTACGGTGTGGTTCAGTGCCCACTGAGATATGTGAGACAGATACTGCGCCATTTCCTTTCCTCAAGAACCAATTTAGTTATCCAAGATAGCAGACGACGGCGCAGGCCGCGACACGCGCGGGCCGCCGACAGCGCCCGAGGCCGCGCGGCTGTCACGTGCCCCCCACCCTCCGATTCCCCCCTCCCCCACAGCCTGACACGCACAAAAAATACTTCATTCATTTTTTTTTTTTTGCGTAAATGGTGCATGAAAAAGACAGCATAAACACATTTGCTGGCCTGAAAGTTTATGTATAAGCACAAAAAGCCACAACGGGAAAAAAAACGGGCCAGCCTCGCCTAACGGCACCTATCGGTACATAGTAGCACCAGTAGTACTCGCCGCTCCGCGTGCTGCGCAGTAGTTGAGCTTTGGCATGCTTTGGCGGCTAAACTTTGGCTTTCCCGGCGGTAGCGCTAAGTTGGTACTTGTTGAGGTTCTGGTGGTAAAACACCTAAATATCTTTGCTGTTTTACCTGTTCAGCGTGCCTGCGCTCCACGTAAATGGCTCGACATCCATCAAAAGTATGTGCGGTAGCCCCCGTTTGCATAACGGTTTCTTTCCACGTGTTGTGCATGTAGTGTTATCCTTTTGCTGTCATTTGCTCAACGTTTCATTGAGAAGGCTTGACGTTTCTTCTTTGTTGGGGCATTAGACGATTTGTGCTGAACTACATATTTAACTTTAGCCTTGTCTTTATGTAGTGGTGTAGGATTGTAGACGCCCACGAAGGATAATTACAGTGTCTGCTGAGCAGCAGGGCTTCGTTGCGATGCCGAAATTAAGTAAAACGCGGTCTGTTCGAAACAAAGCCCGGTTAGAAGTTCAGGCGCTTTTCCAAGCATCGGAAGCGCCCTCTTTACAGGCTCGCTTTACGAGCTCGAGTCCGTGTCGTTCAGGTGGACCCGGTCGCGAAACTCGGCGTGAAACGAGTGATGCCGGCTACATTGCACTTTCTTGTGACAATGCAAGCGATGCCAGAGGTTCGTCAGATGACTCTAGCGCCAGCGCTTTTCAGCAAGTTGCTGGTTCTTCGTACGCTTGCCTCAACTTGCCTTCAGAGCACGCAGGCTCAAGTGACTCTAGCGATACCGACATAAGGGGCAGTGTGACGATTGGCACTTCTGACTGTGCATTGGTTGCAGTTTCTCCAGAAACGGGGCACGACGTCGCGACAATTGAAAGCGTTGGAACCATTGATGAGTTCCGTTCTCGGCTGGCTGGTTGGGCACTTGAGCACAACATATCCCATCGCTCGCTAACAGACTTGCTGCGTCTTTTGAAAGGTCACGGCTGCTTTTCTGATTTGCCAACAGACGCGCGAACGTTGCTTAAAACTCCTCGTAGAACAGCAATTATAGCTGGCATTACTGAATTGCCTCCTGGACATTACTGCCATTTCGGGCTTAAGAAAGGCTTGGAGGATATTCTGCGTCCCGCAGCGCACCCGCCACAGGTCGTTGGCCTTTCTTTCAACATAGATGGCCTGCCTTTGTCAAAGAGCTCCCGTCTGCAGCTCTGGCCAATTCAATGCCAGGTTGAACTTAGTGCCACTCATAAATTACCGGAGCCTGTGATCGTTGGTGCTTTTCTGGGCCCTGCGAAGCCAAACTCTGCCAATGAATTCCTCCGCCCGTTTGTTCTTGAGCTAAAAAATTTGGTTCAGGTGGGTGTGATGATCTCTGGCAAGCTGGTTAAGGTAGACATCAGAAGCTTTATCTGTGACGCACCTGCACGCGCATTTATATTTATGACCAAAGGACATGCTGGCTACTCAGGATGCCCTAAATGTACTGCAGAAGGCAGCTTCAATGAGAAGATGTTTTTTCCTACCTCAGAGTCCACGCTAAGAACAGATGAGTCATTCCGAAAACAGGAAGATTTTGAGCACCACCACGGTGTGTCATTGTTGACAGAACTTCCTATTGACTGTGTGAGCAGTGTGCCAGTTGATCCCATGCATTTGCTGTATCTTGGTGTAGTTCGTAAGCTCCTAAACTTGTGGTTTGCAGGACCATTGACAGTCCGCCTTGGTCCCACCGATCGTAAAGAAATATCAGCCAAAAGTGCCGCTCTTGAAGGCTGTGTCCCACTTGAGTTTGCTAGGAAACCTAGGACTCTGGATGAGAAAGACCGCTGGAAGGCAACAGAGTTTAGGCTTTTCCTGCATTACACTGGCCCACTAGTGCTAAGGGAGTCGCTGCCAAGTCCCATGCTTTTGAATTTTTTGACATTGCATGTAGCTGCAACTATTCTGAGCACTCCATCACTTTGCCAACAGCATGCAGACTACGCAGAAACACTGCTTCAGCATTTTGTAAAATGCTTTGCTAAACTTTATGGACAGGAGGAGGTTTCATACAATGTCCACTGTTTGTTGCATTTAGCAGCTGATGCTCGTTTGTATGGAACGCTTGACTCTTTTTCTGCATTTTCTTTTGAGAACAACATGCAGGCGATCAAAAAACTTCTTCGTAAACCTGGTTGTGCATTGAATCAGATATATAATCGGTTAGAGGAAAAACGTGCCTCCAAAGCAGAGAAATGTTACTTTGAAAGGCAGCCAAGGGAATTCTTAATGGCAAATGATGATGTGGGAAATCTCCCTCCAAGCTGTAAACTCCCACAGTACAAAGGAATCAGGCTTGAATCCTTCACTTTGAGCTTGAGGCCTAATGATAACTGCTGCCAAATCAATGAAGATGTTATTCTTATAGAAAATTTTGCCCATAGAGTGTCTGACGGAGAGCCGTGCATAGTTGGCAGGAAGTTCTGTGAAAAAGAAGCATTGTACACTAGCCCGCTTGACTCAAGAAGGCTTGGCATTTCAATTGTGAGCAAACTCTCCTCAGTAATGTGTTGGCCTATTGAAAATGTAAAAAAATTGGTGAAGCTGCCGTACAAAGGCAAGTTTGTAGTCTTGCCACTTTTGCACACAGCATAATTTCTGGTAGTGCATGTGTCAAGGGTCTAAAGCTTCCCAAGAAAGATTGTTTTTCGACACACAAACATGGACTTGGATATGGTTTGGTTTGGTTTATGGGGTTTAACGTCCCGGAGCAACTCAGGGTATGGGGGACGCCGTAGTGGAGGGCTCCGGAAATTTCGACCACCTGGGGTTCTTTAACGTGCACTGACATCGCACAGTACACGGGCCTCTAGAATTTCTCCTCCCAAGAAATTCAACCGCTGCGGCCGGGATCGAACCCGCGTCTTTCGGGTCAGCAGCCGAGCACCATAACCACTGAGCCACCACGGCGGCTGGACTTGGATATGGTTTGGCATGTTCGTGTGGTCTGGTGGCTTCTTGAATTTCATTTCACAATGTGCCTTGCATTTTCACTATGACAACTTTACAACTCCTCTCTGTTGATTGTTTCTTAGCGTTTCTGTGATGAAGCAGCGTTCAGCATGCCTCAAGCATAAGGATGCTTAGCACCAGTATTTATGCTGGCTCTCAGCAAATAAGCTGTATTCTGGTTTTAAAATTTAGCTTATTTGCGCTTTCGTTTCTTGCTCTGTGGACGCCTACCCAGTTCTTGCATGTACCTAGAGCGTTGGACTGCATTTTGTCTTGTGTGCAACCTTGTCATGTTCCACTCCATGCACACGTACTGCTGTTTATATGGAAAGTGGCTCAGCCTTTCCTTGGTGTTTATTTGGTTTCGGAGACGCAGGCCTGTCTCTCTTACGACATTCCTTGCTGCAAACGGTTGCATGGAAAAACAGCTACACGTTGGAGAGCTTTCTTCAGCCACCTACTCTACTTAGGGGAAGTTTGGGATTCTCTAGTGAGGTCAGGTTTAGACCTTTTACAACATATAGAACTCTTAATAATTAGAGGTCACTTTTATTCATTGGAACAGATGATGTACCACATTGTCGACTTCATAGAGGAAGGTACAGTAGAGCTTGTTCCAGCGACATGGGTTGAGGGCGAGGTCTGCGCATGGCCACCTGGCCCTGGAAGCAAAGCCAACCTTATTAAGACATGCCAAGCTCCGTGCGAAAACTGGAAGACATTCAAGGTCTCGATCAAGGGAAGCTTTGGTAAGATTTGAGCAATTTTTTTTCTTGTTTGTGCTCACACAGGTAACCTTAGTAACTGCACAATATGGGCTATTTGGTATTGCTCTCGTTGCAGAAAAGTATGAGGATGGGCGTAGAAAGCTTGATTTGGCCCAGTATACTTCAGACCTAGAGTCAGAGCAAGAGATCAAAAAAAGAAGAGTGCAGAGGCCTGGAAGATACATGGATGATGACACATTTGATGGACCACCGCTGCCTCACAACTTCCCAAGAGTCCCAGCTCAGTGTAGGGCTTCTTTGGTTGCGATTTTAGATCGATATTAACAACTTTGTTTCTTTCACAGGCACTGCTGTGAATGTGTCTGAAGACGAAGGTAACCTTAAGCAGTGAAATGCAACTGTTATATTTATGTATTTTTATAGACACAAACCTTAAGTAAGTTTTGTTCATTTATGCAGCACTTCTCACGTCTACTGAAGGCTCTCAACAAGGTAATTCCCGTCAACAATTCATATCTTGTTTTGTAGTGCATATAATCACGGCCTGGAATTTAAAATAAATGTCATTTAATAGACTTAAGGTGTAGAGAGATAGCTTATGGATGCGAAATTTTCAGTTGCTGCTCCAAACGAAATGCAATGTGTCATGTGCGCTGCCAAGATTATGCACAAGATTAAGTAACAAAACGTGCACATATTACAATATCTTTCTGTGCTAAAGCTTTCCGCACTGTGTACACTTATTTAATGTCACAACTTTCACGTGCCTTGAAATTCCAGCTCTACAAACACAAATGCTCACATGAAAGAAGTGTTAGGAATGAAACTCAGAAGGTTCCTTCCGTAGCAGTTTTGAGATTATCATGTCACATTAAGGTTACAGTTTGTAATCAACACTTCGACTTCACTTAATGATTCCTGGAAAAGCAGCACAACTTGCAAATTTCATTCCAGTTACGCCTTTACAAATGCGGACGTATAAAAGATAACAAGGAACTCCATTAGGAGGTTACCACAGTATACTGAAATACCTAGCCATATATTATACGGTTCTGTTGTACTGTAAAGATGGACAAAACTAAGCATTCTGGCTTGACAAAAACTGATCTCATGGTTCACAGGAGATGAAGACCAGGAAACAAGCTTAAGCCAAGCCTTTGAAGCCGAAGTATGCAGTACAGGTAACATAAAATCAGTTTTTTCTTAAAGTTGCAAAAGCATCAGTGCACATAATAATCATGCCGACAGTATGTAGTGACGTACTGTAATCACGAAAGTGCGCTAAGTAGTATAAGTAAATTTTTCTTGTAACCTTATTTTCTGCTATCATTTCAGGCATTTATGCTGAAGCACTTTACATGCGCAATTATTTTTATGTTCCAAGCCTGCTTTTACTTTACTTTCCTTGCTCAGGGCATTCTCAAGCATCCATGGCCAATCAACAGCAGCAGGCCCCAAGACAGAAAAAACAGCTGCTTGAAGAAGGTAACTTTGCTGTGCTTAAATTTTTAATGAAAGTCGTGCAGTCCTGTCTTCAATGATGAGCCCTTTCTAATGGTATTATAGGTAAGTAATGCTCACATCAAAAGCATGTCAGAGGTCAGGTGGTTATGAGAAGCTTGGGAGCATGGTCACCGCATGAGGTTGGTGTTAAGCATGGAAGAACGGATGATGAAGTGTTGGAATACTAATGCAGGTTATTCTGGTTTCACAACAGTGTGTAGGAGCTGTCTTTTCACAAAACTTGATAAAACCCACGACATTGCAGCCAAACCACTAATGTTTCGCTGGGCTTGTATGAATGCCTCATCGCAATGCTGGTTCCATGTGAACTTTTACCCAGCTTGATAATTTATGTATGCATGTTCAAGTTTAAAAAGTGCATAACCCTTTGCATTGCCATTTTCATCTGCATGCACGTGGGGGTGAGATTTAGAGTTGTCAGCTGAAATTGGAGCAGTGCCTTTAAAAACATTGCTGAATATTGTGTTTACAGTCTTCAAGCCTTCTATTGAAAAGTTTTGGGCGATATTGTGGTGCTGTAGTATCATGTAAGCAGTTCGTGATCCGCCTGATTTTATCAGACTATTTAGGGAAGTTGTAACTACATTTTATTTTATTTGAATTGCAGACTTTAAGCAGGAAGTTCTAACACGTTTAGCAGTGCTGCGGGTGGTCCAGAAGCAGCATGGTGAGCTGCTCCTAGGACTCTGCAACAGTTCCATCAGGGAAGCGGCCGTCGCAGATACCCCAACCATTAAGCAGCCATATGAAGATGCACAGCAGCTGATTCGATTTGACAGTGGTCTGAGCCAATCCACCAAAGCCATTCTAGTAAGGCATTTCAGACAGTTGTTCTGAGCTTGTTTTATTTTATGGGATGCCAGCTACTTCTGTTCTGCCCTTCATGATTATATATAGTTGATATCCTGTAATCTGTGTGCTTTTCTGACAACTTATTGCACTCGTGTGTCGTTCAAATGTTCACGTAGTTTAATTTAGGCTCCGAGGACATGCAAGTGATGCAAAAAACATTTGTATTTGCATGAAATACATACATGCGCTAGCATAAAAACAAACTAATAAAAACATTTACACTCCTTCCCAGGTTAAATGGATGCACTGTTTTCAGCTGGAAAAGCACTTTCCGGCTAGATATAGCTTGAAATGGTACTTTTTAATTGGAAGTGATAATTTTTCAGTTGGAGCCAACCGGGAAGTGGAAATTTTCAACTGGAAGTAAAAATTGTTCTATCTGGGCATGATTTCAGATTCAATAATTGAACTGGGTGGATCCGTTTCAATGCTGCAGCTGTGCTCATAGGCTGTATTCATGTCAGCCTTTTTGGCGAGTATTACATTGTGCACATGACAATGTGTAAACTATGCCTTGCTGAAATACACTCCCCTGCATTCGGTGTTTTTGTGTGCATTTGCCACTTTCGCTGTCTTTATAACCATTATTCTCTGTACTTTTGTTTGAATCATGGATGTCAAGGTAGTCGGCTGCCCAGCGTCTGTCAGCATCTTGATCTGTTGAGTAATAACTACACGTGTTTTTAATGAAACTACTTTTTTTTCATCCCTGGTGCACTGACTCAAAAAAAGGGGGGGGGGGGGGGGGGGGGGTGTTGTTGGTGCCGTCAGCACGTATGTCCACATAAATTATATGTTTAGCTTTAAATGTTTAGCGCCTTGATTCAAGGAATGGAACCTGTCTTGTGTACGCTCCTTGTTTTTGTCTTCTGCAGTTGCAGTGAATATGGTTTTACTTTAATATGCTTTGATAACTTCGATGTTCATCTCACTCAAAATATTATTAATGCAGATTCATGACTTCACTGACATTGGGGGGACAACACCAGAATCCTGCACCAGGAGGATACTTAGATCTGTTATGGTCGACAAGGTGGCGTCATTGTTTTCCTTTCATGGCAAAAAAGGGAAATTGGCTTTCAGTGACCTCCAGATTTGCAGCTGCATTGTTGGTAAGCATGAGTCACTATTTCTGCGTGTGCTTCAGCTCAAACTTTAGCTCATCAAGAATTCAGTGTGAGAGCTTTGTTAGCATTCTTAAAAAAATTATGGAAATGAATGCTGAGAAAGGCGGCACCATAAAAACGCTCCATTGCAATTTATGTACCTTACATTGAACTGTTACGACCTACTGCTGATCCCGTCTACTTCCTCGCAAAGGGACAAAGACCGTACGTTTACTGAATTTCCACTTCCATGGGCCTTAATACACATTAGTCTGACGTTGCGTCACCCATTGTGTCGGTTGTGGTTATTGTGTTAGAAAACACATATGCCGAACTTTTCCTCATGCCCAATACGCATCGCAGTTGCTCTCAGAACTCTGTTTGCCCTATGTTCCCCTTAAATGTGACAGCTCCGTTGATCCACCACTGGACCTTTGCTCCATTCTCTGGCTTTGTCTTCCATGGACACACATCCCACATTCTACACCCTGCAGCTGCTGTTATGCCTTCTAAGGCATAACCCGCCAGGACACTTATTCACAACCCAGATATGCGCTGTGTTTGTTGCACTGTCTGTTAGGCAGCACGTATTTATGCAGTTTGGTGGGCAGATGAGATTAGGAAGTTTGCGGCGATAACATGGCCTTGGCTTGCACAGGTCCGGGTTAATTGGCAACATATGGGAGAAGCCTTTGTCCTGTAATGCAATTAGTACAGGGTGATAGCGATATATGCAACCAACTAAAAGTAAAGCTGCTGAAAATACTCCACATTGGCCTTTCATGCAAATGTTGAAATTAGCAGAGCCTAACATCACTGTTTGCCCCACGGTTTCTGCATTTAAGAATGTAGCGCTCTACAGGCAGCGATCTCTGCAGCGGCTAGAATTCTAAACAGACTAATGCAAAACAGAAAAACTCGTATTTGTTTCTTTTGCTAGCGGCTGTCAAGGCTGTCCATAGCTGCAATGACCATCAAGTGGAAACAGCAATTAAGGACTGGCTGCGTCACGCACCTGCAAGGCATCGAGGCTCCTCCGAAAAGGTAAAATAGTTTGATTGTTTGCTTCCTAAATTTTTATTCCCTCTTGATTGACTGAAAACATTTTGATAAAGATGGCCTACACGAAACCGTGTTATAGCTAGCCTCCTATGTAGTGGTTATATTTTTGTTAATTTTAATTAGTGCCTTGTTTTTATGGTTAAACATTTTATTGGCCTGTATTGCTAAATGTGACCGATGTGTGGTCGATACCTTGTGGATTGTTTCGAAATAAAAGTGGTAACTGTTTCACATAGCTCATCATCTGGCCAAGCCTACCAAATGTTCATTGGATGGATGTAGTCAGAACAACGATGTAACATTTGACGTGCAACAGGTGTGGAAGATATGGCAGTATTGATTATTTTTTTCAATTGGGTGATGCTGTACTTTTGGCGTTGTTTTTGAGAGAGACAGCCAGTGGTAACACACTTCCGTAGGGTAGTGGTGTAGTAGCTGTAAGTTAATTTGCCCTTTTGAAAGGGGTTAGAAGAATGTGATGCATTGTTTCATGCATGAGTTCCACTTTCATTGTAGTCATTTCTTTCATTTTGAATGCGATTTCATACCTCTTATGCAACCAATTTTTCATTTTCCTGGGAACCACAACATGATTTGTGACTTTATATTTGTTTCTGCGTGGTCAGCCTTGTAAATGTTCAATTAACTGAACAAGTTTATATTCTGCAGTGTTGCTGTTTTGTGTGCTGTTTTTTAAAAATAATTTCCAGAAGAGCATAACTTACCCTCCTCATTGTATAGCAGATGTTTTGTGAAAGTAAAGTTGATATGCTACTGTAGTGCAAACAAATGAAAATTTTGTGTTGATTAGCTGAAATTGTTTGTGAGCTGCTGGGTAGCTTAAGTTATCTTTGTGAGCTGCTGGTAACAAATTGCAGTCTGGCCCCATTATGTGGAAAGTTGTGGCTCCCTGATTGTGCTAACACGTATTGTCCATGATATTCCTTCTGGAAATGGAGAATGATTTTCAGTGCAGGAGTGATCTACCTTAGCTTATCAGCTGTCTTCTCAGATTAGTTTCTTTTTCCTGAAAGGGGTGACTCTAGAAGAACTAGATGGCACGAGAGTTTTTGGAATAGATATACATTTTAGATAAAGGCTTGTAGTCGGGTTACTCTTTGCATAAAATTCTGAGAGCGTTTATTTTTTGTGCAGCCAAGTGGGCATCTGCCACAGTCGGAGCCGTGAACAGCCCCAGCTTGCAACAGTCACGCCTCCCACACACCCTAACAACCAGGCTTTGGGAGTTTGAGTGCATGGACATGCACTTTTTCATCTGATCTGCTGCGCTATCTTCATCTTTATTCATGGGCATCAGTAATATCTTCGCATATTGGTTCTTGTTCCTTTGCACCTGAGGTGCCCCGTCAGGGACGGTTTTGCAAGTGAAGACTCGTAGCACGAGGAGAAATAATTGCAAGAGCTACTCAAGCTTTACATATAACTTGTTTTCAATAATTATAAATGTACAGCAAGTTCAGCTGAATAAAAGACAAAGTGGATCTGGCGAACTGGGAAATCATTCTTCCTCGGCATAGCCGAAGATGCAGAGCATCTAAACCTAGCCGAGAGCGATGGATTGGGCTCCTGGGCGTGGTTTTATATCCTCAGGAGTCCCTCTCACATCCGGAAAATGTTCAATTGCAGCTCACACTGGTTGCTTGCTGCGTGCAACTCCTAAACACGAATTATAAGAAAACCATCAACTTTAGCTGCACCATGTGACGCACCCAGTGAATTCCGCAAAAGCGGTTGGTTCGCTGAGTCGTGCGTCCCGTCCTGCAGCTTGAATAGTGCACCCGGCATCCCTTCTGTGGGGGGAAGTGCTTTCAGTCAAAACAGCTTGGCCTGTCGCTGGTGCCCGTAGACACTCCTCGATGAAAGGATGACGCGCAGAGTCGCCGGCGATTCCACAAAAGTAGGTTTTTGGAGATTCCTACTGTTAGTGTGCACCAAAATCCGATCTTCACATGGTGCAGTGGGTGCCCCAGTGTCCGCAGACATTCGTGCATCACCAACTCGCATTCCTCGATGACAGGATGACACGTGTTGTCACCGGCGATTCCATGAAAGCCTGGCGTCGGGTCGTGGGGAGCTGTAGGGCTAACATGCTCAAAAAGCTTTTCTTCACCTGGTACGGTGGGTGCCCCAGTGTCCGCAGACACGTGTTCGACGCGCATCGCTCGATGAAGGACGACACCCGCTGTCCTCGGTGATTCCATGAAAGCCTGTCTGCAAGCTGCCTCCCCTCTTACTTAGGTAATTATGGCAACAGGTACCAGCAGTCGGCACTAACTCCTTCTTGGATCGGCAGAGGCTTAACGATCCCTAACAGTGTCTGAAACAAGATGCACTCTAAGTTGCTTAGCATTGTAAGTGACAAGAGCTATATATGACAAGTCTGTCGAGAATTGTAGAAAGAGTGCTTGTCAACATCTGAAGCTGAAAAAGTCACAGCATATTCTCATTTTCTTTATTATGACATTTTTACCACCCTGTGCTAGATTTATTTGTTATGACTTTTCCGATGCAGATATTCTAAATAAAAAGCACTGATGCTAAGTAACTTGTCATTGTTTTTTAAAATGGTGCAGTTCTATTACAAGTCATTAATTTTTCCTTTGCTTTAGTGCACACACTATTGATTGCAAGCACCTGCTGTATTACTGTAAGAGGGCTGTATTATGCTTCAGCTACTCTCGATTGCTGCTCTGCAACGCTGGCTATGTAGCTTTTGTGGCCATCCAGTGGATGCGACAAATATCCAACTGCGAGGTCTAGTGCACATCCATTACTAGGGGTAAAGAAGCACTTTTGGTGATCTATAGGATATCCATTAGAAGAACATTATATGATCATGGATATCCCCTGGATGCGACAAATATCCGACCATTTGATCTAATGCACATCCTTTGCTAGAGGTACCGATGCATTTCTGATGATCTATGGAACATCTCCGGTGCATTCCGTGCACTAATTGGGATGTCTATAAGAAGTACACAATATCCAACACTAGTCATTCTTAGGATGTTCAAAGGACATAAGTGGTTATCTGGGAAGCCACCGCGGCGTGGAAATAAGGAAATAAATAAGTCAATGAATAAAGCTTAGTTTTCTTCTCAGCGCGTACTATAACCCATACCTCATCCGTGTCGCTGCTGCAATGCCGCAGTTGTGTACTTCACATTGCAATAGTGAACGAATAGTCGGAAACCAGCCGTTTCTGTACGGACCCAAGCCCGGCTCAGGTCCGCAGCTTAAAGCCCGAGCCCGGCCCGGGCCCGCAACTTCAGGCCCGGCCCAGGTCCGGCAAAACAAATCGTGTCCTGGCCCAGTCCGGACCGCGGGCCGGGCCGGGCCCGGGCTTTCGGGCCGGCCCGAGCCCGTGCAGTGCACTATGCTTTACCTGAAGCATATAGATTGGAATCCTTGAATGTCGCGAAATTTTCAAAAAGTGCTTCAGTTGTCCTTTAATACTGTCAAGGTTAATCATTCCTTAGGCCTTACAGCGCAGCGAGGAGAAGTTTAATGTTACGCTTGATGTTGCAATGTGGTGGAGTGAGGAGCATATCACCCGACATTTGAGTCATGGTTATTTTACAGTGGGCGCTGTGGAAACGTAGTTGTTGCACTTTTAGTTAGCGTAAATGACTGCTAAAAACATACCGCAAAACATGTGCGTACTTGAGCGCGCTATCGGGAGAAAGTCGAACAAAACACATCCTAATGAGCGGACGAATCAAGAGCACGCAAACGACTGAGTAAACGAACGGTATAATAAGCAAGTGCATGGAGTACGAACGAAAGCTATAGCAAATGCTACAGTGATTTAAGGAACGAGCAGGGCGCGCAGCAGACGAACGAATGAACGGACCAACTAACGCACGAACCAACGAGCCAAAAATCAAGAGAACAAAAAAGACGAGCGATGGTTACATACTCGCTTATCAGGGCGCCGGCACTTATTCGTGTAGCAGGCTCAAAAAACCCGCCAGAACTCATCGCCTTCTTCACCTTCAACTAGACCAGCGCGAAGCCGCTGCTTCACAAAACTCCAGTTGGCTACGAAGCGGTACAGAAACAAAGCGGCAAAAATATTTTCTTCTTTTCATCGGCAGCAGGTTTCGGGAAAATGGCGTTCACAAAGCGCGCATTCCCCATACGAATGAGTGAGTGAAAAACTTTATTGAGCTTAGATTCGCTGGTCTTCTGCGGTCTTCAGATGGCTTCGTCCATCTTCTTGCACAACGGTCGGTTGCCCTTAGTCCAGGGCTCCGCTGGAGGCTGCTGCCAGTTGTGCTCGCCGAATCAGACCTTGGTCGACCCGGCGATCGCTGGAGAGCACTCCCTCCCATTGCTCCGCACTCGGGTTTGGTACAACGGGCACCACGTCTATCCTCTGGCATGCTCACGTTATGTGGTACAGCGTGGGTGTTTCTTGGCACCAGGGGTATTTGTCATATTATTGTGTGGGATACATTTTACTGAGTACGTTTAGGTTCGGGTACGAGCCCGCTTGTAGCTGCCTCCACGCGACAGAGTTCGCTCTGCTAAGGGAGTTTGCGGTGGTGGATACTGCTTTCTGCAGCCCTTGTATCGCCGAATAGTCCTGGGATACAGGTTCGGTCCCCTCGAGGTCGCATACGTTGGATGCTCGGTAATAAGTGTACCCTCGAGCAGGGGCGTAGCCAGGGGTGGTGCCCCCCCCCGAAATTTTTCGAACTGTCACGCACTGCTGACCAAAACAACTACAGGCGCCGGAAGTCATTCTGGATTTTGTCACCTACAATGTCTTTTTAAGACCAGAAAATACATTTTGGCGCGAACATTGCTAAATCGGGTTGGATTTCGTGGCAACGCCCATGCACCTGGAGTCTCGTAAAGCAAGGAACCCCATCCTAGCACAAGCTTTCAGGTGCCTATCGATGGCAAGCGGGTTCGCCGCGGCATCTCGCGGCGGCTGCGGAGTCTACGGAACCACGCATTTCAATTCGGAAACTTAGAGGGTATAAAGTTCCCATAAACTTTTGACGCGAAAGCTGCGCTGAGATTTCAAAAGTCGTGCTTTAGATTTTCAAATCGGGAATTCCAATTAATTTATTATTCTTATATTTTACAAATTTTTGCATATTTTGCAGAACTCCCCGTTTAACATGTGCTCGCTGTTGCGACTAAAATTTCGGCGCAATTACTCGCAATACATGACCGGTGACAGCTGCTGCTGCGCAGTACACTGGAACGAAAGGCAGCGTCGTTGAGATTTTTCCCTGGCCGTCGCATATGTACAAAAATGTAAAGGTTCTTGAACAACAAAGATTCATTACAATATTTGTCCTCTAGCTACTTGCTCATTTCATGGCCTATACGTTTTTGATATGAGCGGCATGCACTGTTTTGCTCGTTTCGGACTGATATAGCTCTAGACTTCGTGCTACACTTTCTTTACTTATTAAATACGCAAAAACGTTTAAGCATTGGTATCAGTAACGTCTGCCACGATTTTTAAGCATACGAATACATTCTTTTATTTAAAAAATACATATTTCACTTGTCTAGACAGTGCGTAGCGTTAACTAATACACAATGGCATTGTGAATGCAATGCATTTACTATTATTGCGTTTTATCAGGAAGCCGCGCTGCAACATGAACCCCCCCCCACCCCCCCCCGTACAAAATTTCTGGCTACGCCACTGCCCTCGAGCTATCGTGTCCGCCTCTTGGTTCCCTGTTACTCCCGTGTGTCCCGGCGTCCATACTGTATGCCTGATTGGTTCTTCGTTTGGTTGTCGTTGTGTTTTGTGGTCTCCGGAGCGGAGTATGCGGAGCGCTCTGTGCCCTATTCTGCCGCGTAGGTAGCTGCGGCACGCCGTTTGTGTTCGTGCGGGTATGGGTGTTACTTTTAGTGTGTTGCGATACTCGTCCGGAATTGTTTCTGTCCTTTGTATTTCTTGAAGTCGATCGGCGTAGCCCAGTTTCTTCAGGGGCTCCCAGCCAGATTGATCGGCGTAGCCCAGTTTCTTCAGGAGCTCCCTGCCAGGTGGGGTCTGCTGTAGTCTGCGCAGTTGGGAGACTAGCTGCGCCTCTCTCAATTCCTCGAATATTTTGTGTAGTCCTAGGGCTAGGAGCTTTTCAGTTTAAGTGTTGTGGGGAAGGTGGAGTGCGGTTTTGTAGGCTTTGCGTAGAATCGCGTCCGCCTGTTGTACCTCGCTCTTGATGGGATTGTAGTAGGGGAGGCTGTATGCCACTCGGCTACCAGGCTTGTGAGCATCTTGAGTGTGTCCTCCTCTCGCATGCCGTGGCGTCTATGCGAGATGCGCGTGATCATGCGGGCCACTATGCCTTGAGTAGGGCAAGGGTGTGGGTGCAGCATTGGTTTGACTGCAACCACATTCCCAGGATTCTGATGAGCGTCTTTTACGGTATCGGCTTCCCCTCGAGGTAGACGTTGAGCTTTAAGTCGTCGCTAGTGGGGACTATGCGGTCTTTCCTCTCCAAAGTCTAAAGAGCTCGGATTCTCTCAGTGGAGCATGCTAGCCCTCTTGCTCTGACGTAGTCCTCTACGCAGGTGGCTGCCTCTTGCAATTTCTCTTCTTTCTCTCTGAGCGAACCTGTGTTGACCCAGATGGTGATGTCGTCGGCACACATGGCATGGTGTATGCCGTCGATTTCTTTTAACTGTTTTGCCAAGCCAATCATGGCTATGTTGAAAAACATGGGGGAGATGGCCGGCCCTTGAAGCGTCCCTTTGTTTGGAGTGAGGAACCCTCCATAGAAAAGCATTGCCTCTCACTACGGCGCGGGCCGCCGAGCGAACAGCCATCTCGTGGCACTTCTGGAAACTAGGGGACTTTATCTGAGAGCGGCGCGGGCCGCTGTGTACCCTGGTTACAAATGAGGTTCGTGAGGCAGGGCACTGTGCAGTGATTATAGACGAAACAGCGGACATATCTGCCAAGGAGCAAGAGTCGATATGCTTTCGTATTGCTCAAAAGAACTTCGAAACACACGATTTTATAGCACTGCTCTGGGGATTTTATAGCACTGCTGACACCAGAGCGACCAGTCTTTTTGCTGTTTTTAAGGACGTCCTCTATCGTTTTAATCTGAGCATTGGCAGTTTTTTTTTTATTTTTTTTATTCGTGAAGTCTGCCTTGAGGCATAAGTTGAGAAAAGGGGGAGTGGAATATAGGTAACAGAAAGATAAAAGAAGGAGTGTAGACCAGTTTCGGCGAGGTACTCGCATAGGCTGCTGGTGAACTGATTGTCCATAGTCCACTTCACATAGTCCCCGTCGCGGTTCCACCACAGGCCGACCTCCCTGAGGAGCCGTTTTCTAATAGGGGCCGTCGCTGGGCAGGTCCACAACAGGTGCCGCACATCACAAATGTCCGGTGCAGCGCCGCAGTGAGGGCACCTGTCAGTTGCTGGCAGATATTTATCACCCCACCGATAACGGACAGATGGGGTCAGGGCCGCCCCTGCCCGAATCCGGCGCACTGATACCTCCTCCTGCCGAGTTAGACTACGGGGGAGAGGGTGCGAACACGGAGGAATTAGAGCGCGTGTTCGCTGGCGCAGAGCTTGTGAATCGGAGACATGGGACAGGAACGGATCTGGGGGAAGAGGGGAAGGTGGCGGGTCATCTGATGTGTCAATGTGAGTCATAGCATCTGCTTGAATGTTATGTGGATCGTGAGCATGACCGCGAATCCAGTGTATGCGTACAGGACATGGGTATGGCGCTGCAAACATGAGAGGGCAGCACGGTGGGCTGAAAGCCCTAATAAAGCAGGAGGAGCACTGTACGTACGCTGCTTTGCGTACATACTGAACCTTGGGCTGCAGGATATGCCTCATAAAATGTAAATATGTCGCGATTTGCCGGTCATGATATCAGGAATGATGAACTTTGTTACGTGCTCCCCAAAAACGTTTAGATTTGTTCGGGGCATTTCAGAAATAAGATGAAAGCGTAAACTTGCGAAAGTTTTGTGCCACGAGGTGGACGCTCAGGGCCACTTCACTGAGGTCGATTGTTCAGAATTATAGTCACCTCATCTCGTTTCTTGAAGGCCAAGCATCACACGAACGGAACGACGCCGGAGCCAGAGCCAGTGGATTTTTGAAAGCACTGTCAAAATTCGACACATACTTAATGCTCAAGCTCCTGACACTCGTATTTTCGCGATTAGAGACAGTAAGCATGGCGCTGCAGAACGCAGCACTGAGGCCAACGGCGTCGCCTTCAGAGCCCGCAGTGCAACACACGCAGAAGAGGTCGGGATTGCTCTCGCGGCCTCACATTCCGATTCAAAATACATAACCACCGACTCGCGAGGGGCCTGTCGGAACGTCGAACAAGGCTGCACTCCCTTCCTAGCCTATCGAATATACCAAAATTGCATACGGGATACGGACCCCGCACACCGTTGCCTTACATGGGCCCCTGCGCATCAGGGGTTGGTAGGAAACGAGGCAGCAGACGCAGCCGCCCCCACGCTCTATCACCGGGCTGTTTTCCCCTCCCCACCTGATCAGGAGCCCGATTTTAATCCCGTCTATACCTTCAAAGATATTACGACCTACTATCAAGGTAGTCATCGCCTTTGCCCCCACCCATGTAAAGTCCTCAAGAAGGCGGATGAGTGGCTCTTTCTCCGCCTTCTCGCCAATACATTGCTGTGCCCGGTAGCACTAAAACATTTTGACCCCTCCTTTAGCAGCAGCTGCCCGTATTATAGAGAGGTGTCTTCGGAGACCTGTCATATGGTGTGCGCCTGCCCCTCCAACCCGGCTATACCCCCCCCCCCCCCTCCCCAACCCAAGCCGGGAGGACTGAGGCGGTCCTGCTCGGCTGCCACGACTTACAGGCCCAACAAGTAGCCAGGCGGCGGTCACCGCCACTGGGGTCCCGAACTAGGGACCTCAAGAAACGAGACGATGATAACTAGGCGCCCCAAAAAACGGTAAGAAACGAATGCCACGAGACAGTTATGTTCGTTACATGGGGGCTTCAACGGGCCTCAATATTTGGTTTGGTTTATTGGGGTTTAACGTCCCGAAGCGACTCAGGCTATGAGGCACGCCGTAGTGAAGGGCTCCGGAAATTTCGACCACCTGGGGTTCTTTAACGTGCACTGACAACGCACAGTACATGTGCCTCTAGAATTTCGCCTCCATCGAAATTCAGCCGCCGCGGCCGGGATCGAACCCGCGCCTTTCGGACCAGCAGCCGAGCACCGTAACCACTGAGCCATCGCGGCGGGGGCGCCTCAATATTTGAGACGGCGGAGATAACTAAGCGTATGTGTGTCTGGACAGGTATCAAACGCTACCGCCAAATTCGAAAGCAGCGCTCATCGGAGCAGTTTGGCGCTATTTTCCCATTTCTATTAGGATGGCGCAAGGCTGGCCTCACTGCATTGGAAGAAAAAGCACCCGTTTGTAGCAGCATGCAGCAACAGTTTATTATATAAAGTTTGGCACAACTGGCGCAGCGTCACTGCAGGTCATCATATGTCTACTTCAGGGAATGCCATGGGTGCAACAGACGCGGAGCGTCGTGCTGGGACCCGGTTTTGAGAAATGTTAGTTTGGACTGTGAACGCTGCTGCTGGACGCCAGAGCCACAAACGTGCGGCGGATCAAGATCTCAAGTCCATCCCCACTCATTTTCTCACATCAAGAAGCCTGCATTGTAACGCTCCCATGACAAACACGTTGCACGTCAGTCGCGTCACGGGGAGGCTATTGGACGCAGCCGAGACAGAGCGTCGTGCTCGGAACGCTGAACGTACGCGGATCGGCATAATGTCTAGGATACCGCAGGAACGCTGGCCTCAAAAGCACTGAGTGGCAAGACTCTCATGGCCAGAAAGAGCTCACTGTATGAATGGATGGAAAACTTTATTATGCGAGCGAGTTTCTACCGTGCAAGGTCTCAGGGCCACCGCACAGCCCTCACATTACGCGCACGTGTCCAGGCCACGTAGGACCATGGCACTGGCACCCCGCTGTAATCATCCGTTAACAAACGCAATCGTCGTGTCGTCATGCGCGGCTCGAGCACTGCGTTTCGCACAGCCCCCCGCCGCGGTGGCTCAGTGGTTACGGCGCTCGGCTGCTGTCCCGAAAGACGCGGATTCGACCCCGGCCGCGGCGGCTGAATTTCGATGAACGCGAAATTCTAGAGGCCCGTGTACTGTGCGATGTCAGTGCACGTTAAAGAACCCCAAGTGGTCGAAATTTCCGGAGCTCTTCACTACGGCGTCTCTCAGAGCCTGAGTTGCTTTGGGACGTTAAACCCCCAATTAACCGATAAACCAAAGGAATCACAGCCACAGACTGGAAAAATCTTCCCACAACTCCTGTTGCTTACGCAAGAAGTCCATTGCAAGGCCACTACTATGAATAAGTTTCTTGTGGACTTCTCACTCTATATGCAAAGTGCTAATAAAAGGGGACTTTAAGGTACTGCATATGATGGCACAAACTAAAAACTTATAATATTAATGGCATCACTGTTACTGTTCACATCCAGAAATAGTTTTATGGTTTATGGGGGTTTAACGTTCCAAAGCGACTCCGGCAATTTCTTCCACCTGGGATTCTTTAACTTGCACTTACATCGCACAGTACACGAGAAAATGATCAAAATATTGCTAAATTACTTGACCCAAAAAGGAGCATGTGGAAACTTTTTATTTGACAATTGAACAATCATACAGGGTACAACAGGAATATATGAAAACCCTACTATGAACTGCACCACACTTTGGTCCTGGATGCTCTGATGAATGACTGCCTGTCTAGCCTTGTTTCAAACTGCACTTGTCAAGTAAAACTCTCCCAGTTCCTGATGAAGCTGGAACTGACTCCCTTTGCGGATAAAAAAATCATATTGAATAACCACGTTACTTTTTTTTTAGAATTGTTGCAGTAGTACAACTAATGGGAACAGACAGTAAGCCCAAATGTAATGAAAGGTAGCATAAAAAAACATGGTCATCACAAAAAAAATATTGCTGATGTGCGAGTACAGTTTCTTTTCTTCGCTGCAGCAGCACACGTTAGCACACGTTTAATTATCTACAGCTACGTCCTTTTGCACAATTTTCAAAATGGCAGAGAATAAAGGTGGGTCCATGGTGAGTTCCGAAAAAAGCTCTGTCGAAAACAACCTGCCCTTGCATCCGTAGTAGCGCGTCATTAACAAGAATCTGCGCTGCCGTGGCTCCGGTGCAAAGAAGAAAAAAAAAAATTCACGGCTTGGCAGGCGGCTTGAGCGTTCCGAAGGCCGGGATGACGGTGGGCCGGGTGGCCAGAGCGGGCAACACGGGCCTGGCGACTCCCAGCTCGGGCTGCGCGGCGCCCGCGTCGTCCCACTTGCTCTTTCGCGGCTTGGTCTTCTTGGCGGTGCCCGTGAGGAACTCCACCTTGGTCTTCTTCTCGCGCTCGCGCCTCTCCATCTCCTCTTTCTGGCGCCTCGACAGCTCCTCGTAGTACGACTCCGGCCCCCAGCTGTGCGGGTCGTACGTCTCGGGCGGGTAGTTGGTGCCCAGCTCGTCGATGCCGCAGTACGCGATCAGCTTCTCGTAGATGCCCGGGTTGCGGTAGTCCTTGCGCGTCTGGATGGACGCGTTCATGTCGCGTCCCTCGCGAACCTTGCGTTCGTACAGGCGCGCGATCTTCTCCTGCAGCGCCGGCGAGCACCGGCCCGGCGGCTCTGGCGGCAGGAACACGCCGTTGGGTCCCAGGCTCTGCAGGCAGCGGTGGAAAGAGACCGGCGACTCGGGACGCACGTACACAACGCGACCAGACTCTGGCTCGTCCCCGGCCGCCGCTTCCTCGTCCTCGACGCGGTACGAGACGAGCGGCGCCTCTCCACACTGTGAGCTGGCCGTGCTCTCGACGCTCGGCTGCGTGCGCTCGGCGGACAAAGGAGCCGCCGCAGCCTGCTCACCGCTGTCCTTGGGATCCGAGTCCAACTCGCCTTCGGAGTCGGTGTAAGTCTCCGTCAGCAACGCCAGTGCCGTAGCCTTCGCAGCCGAATCGCTGTCCATGGCGCAGGGAATACCGTCTCGGGAAGCCCACTGGTTTCAAGCGAAGGTGCTCCGGCCGTAGAAGGCAGTTCACGGCGTTACCGAGGGTCCAACGCGTACAACAGTCGCTGCCAGAGTGCCCACAGCGCCACTCCGTTTTGGATAGTTGTGTCTAGAGAATTGGCTTGACCTGGATAAGTGGTGGTGATGGCCATGTGACCGTAAACTTTTCAACAGTGGCCGCATTTGTTTTTCCAGTCCCGGACTACTTGCTGACAGACCTCGGCTTCCGCTCTGACAGAAAACAGCGTCATGATCACATGACCTACTTGCCATAGGCTGGTTGCGGACTCGACGCAAGAGCCGGGCTCCCGTACCAGGAAGCTGTCATCTGCTAGCAGACGACGCAAGCCACGGCTACCACTACGCCGAAGCAACATCGTGCGCTCGACCATGATACTGAGTCGATTTGAAAACCGTACTGTCAGCTTAGCGCAGGTACTACATTGCAGAACTCAGCTTCGGAGGTACGCTCGCCGCTACTGCTTGCGGCGAAGTTCGCACAAAGTAACCCAACTCTTTGCGGATAGGCAGATAGACGAAAGCCTTCGCAAAAATGTTGACAACAAGCGCTATAGCTACTCCAGTATACGAGTGGTTCACCTGCGATGCTTTCAGGTAAGCGCGCAGGAAGCAAGTCGCAAAAAATGGCTGAGGCTTAGCTTAGGTTAAGCCTAGTCAGATGCGAAGCATATTGTCGCCGAGTTGCATATCGAGCACGCCGCTTGGCTAGACGTTCTTCACGCTCTTCATCAGTCTCTGTAGCACGCCGCAACTTTTGCTTCTCATTCCAACGAGCAGCCCTGTCTCCAGGAGGCATCTCTATCCCGTGTACGCCTAGCAGAGGCAGGCGCACCCCCTTGTATACCGCCGCTCCAGCATCACGTGTTCACTACAGCGCACCTAGCGGCAGAAGCAAGAAACACATTGGTCGCGACCACCGTGGTCGCGACCAGCGCGAGCTGGAGCCCCGTTTCTCCTATGTCGTTACGTCACGCATCACGTGGTCCTCCTTGGTCGCGACGCCACGCGCGACGGCGCGAGCTGGGCACCCGTTTCTCATCTGCTGTGACGTCACGCACCACGTGGTCATCCTTGGTCACGACGCCTCGCGCGAGGGTGCGAGTTGGGCCCCCGTTTCTCATCTTCTGTGACGTCACGCATCACGTGGTATGACATGGAGGTCACGAAAGGTCAATGGTAACGACACCGACGCGCTCGAGGAGCTGGTTTGGGCTATTTTAGTATGCTTCGCATAAAACAAGCGAACAAGAACCTCTGGCGACACGAGCAAACAATACGCACTCGCGGCTCCGAACGCGCGTCCGTGCGCGGTGGATTTCAAGAAAATAAACGAAGATGCAAGAACAAAAAAAATTACCGACGATTACGTTACTTCCTAATGCGAAATTTGAGCGCAGCAAATAAGCTGTTTCACCTTTTCGATAGTGAGTGGTGGTGGTGGTGGTGAAAACTTTTATATTGTAAAAAAAAGAGTTTGGGAGCCACAGAGTGGCCCCGCTACATGGTCGGCGTCCCTAGTCCGGGACACCGCACGACGAGGCCCCGTCTCTCGCCCGTTTCACCAGAGCCCTTTGGGACTCAAGCGAGGAGCAGTTGAGGAGGGCAGTCTCCCATGCCTCTCTGGAAGGGGTAGGGGAAGGGGGGAGGTGGGGATTTTGAGTACATGCCCACACCATGTGGAAGATATCACAGGTCTCCCCACAGTGTGGGCATCGCCCATCCGTGTTAGGATCGTAATGTTTTATTATTGCAGGACAGAGTAGAGTACCTGTCTGCAGGCGCCTTAAAGTTCGCTCCTCCGTCTTACTCAGCCCTTTTGCAGGGGCCGGGAAAAGGCGGTGGTTGTCGCTATAATGTGTTAATATTTCCCGGAATCGCAGCAGCGGCTGGTTAGTCTCCGAGCCAGAAGAGCTGGGATGAGGAGCCCGGATGAGGAGGAACCAACTCCCCAGCTGCGGAGTTGGTTTCAGGGACAACGCCGCCGATGCCGACACAAACAATATGATACCCTCGCTTCCGCAGCGCTAAGAACCAGGTCTAAGAGCCTTGGGAAGGTGGTCACGTATTCGTCGACGTGCCGGGGCCTACGTGAAATAACCGGCGCGTCGGCAACTGAAGAGCACCCTATCCGCCACACAAGAACAGGGGGGGGGGGGGACCCTTTCCTCCTCTTTCTGCATGGCGGCGACGGTGTTCTATGCAGTCACGTTATCTTGACTCTCTAGATGATGAAAAGCCTTTATTTAATAAAAGAGGTGAGGCTTTCTTAAAGAGCCCCGCAATGGGTGGAGTCCCTATTCCGGGACCCCATTGGTCGAAGCCGCCAGCTTAGCCCTCTTGACCAAAGCCTTTTGGGCCTGAAGGTCCGAGCAGCCAAGCAGTGCCGCCTCCCATTCCTCTATGGTAGTGTTGGGGTGGGGGGAAGCGGCGTCAGCGGCATCCAGCGGTATCAGTCGGTCGCTGCTAGCGCTGGGGGGATGAAAGGGGGCGGAGCTGGTTACGAGGCCGACGACAACGCCGACGACGACGCGAAACCCAGGAACGGACGCCAAAGAGCTGCGCTCTAAAAGTCTTACGATGGCTCAGAGAGCAGCTACGGAGCTCATGTGAAGGTTTAACGCACCATATCGTCCTCCAGGAACCCGAAAAGTACGCAAAATGCACACGGAGTCTAACACAATATGGCTGCTAGCGCGGCGCGCAGCTGTCGTCTGCTGCCTTTCCCGCAGCTCCAAGTAGCCCGCGGACTGCCATTGGCGAAAAACGAACGCGCTGTCATGGCGATGCAGGCAGGTGGGCGTAGCTTCCGCGCTGCCCGAGAAAAACAAATACCGGACTCGAGTCCGCAAGTAGTACCGGACAGTCCGGGACTGAAAGACAAATGCAGCCAGTGGTAAATTGGTTTAGGAGGGAAGGAAATGGCGCACTATCTGTCTCACATATTTCGGCGCACACCGGAACCGCGCCGTATGGGGAGGAAGGTCCAAGTGAAAAAATTCGCTGTGGTATAGCTCTGGTTAAACCTGGTGGGTATAGATGGGGGTATCTGTTGTTTCAGCCAGCGTCTTCGCTTCGATGGACGCGGTTGTTGCGACGCGCGTCTCTTCTTTCACTCTTTCCTCTGATTTTTCAACTCTCCTCTATCTTCACATGGCAGCGGTGGTGGCTCGGCTCGAGCCAGTCGGCAGGCCCGTGTATTAAGGCGAGAGCCTTTAATGCCTCATACTGTCGTTAGCAGACGCGTCGGCAAGGGTGTCAACAGACGCGTCGGCAGCCGTGTCGACAGACGCGTTGGCAGGAGTGTCGACAGACGCGTCGGCAGATTTGTCCGCCTTTCGGCGTCACTGCTTAAAAAGAAACTGCGCCGAGGGTGGGAATCAAACCAGGGCCTTTGGCATTTGAAGCGGAGACGCTACCACTTCGCCACGAAGGCTCGAGGCTCCAGCATGAATAAACGCGCATCTAGTGAATGCATGGGTTTCATAAATAAAACCAAAGGAATAAAGTCAAGAAAAGGAAAATAAAAATAAATAAGAAAATAAACAAAAATAAAAACAAAATAAAAATAAGATATGAAAATAAAAATAAAAGTAAGGAAAGGAGGAAAAATAAAAAATAAAAAGAAACAAAATATGAAAAATAAAGTAAATAAAAACAAACAGTGCGCCAGGAAACGCTTTCGCCTTGCAGCACTTTAGAGAGCCAAAGTGCCCCCTGAATTTTTTATGCGAAGCATACTAAAATAGCCCAACCCAGCTCCTCGAGCGCGGCGGTGTCGTTATCATTGACCTTTCGTGACCTCCATGTCATACCACGTGATGCGTGACGTCACAGCAGATGAAAAACGGGGGCGCAACTCGCGCCGTCGCGCGAGGCGTCGTGACCAAGGATGACCACGTGGTGCGTGACGTCACAGCAGATGAGAAACGGGGGCCCAGCTCGCGCCGTCGCGCGAGGCGTCGCGACCAAGGAGGACCACGTGATGCGTGACGTAACGACATAGGAGAAACGGGGCCCCAGCTCGCGCCGTGGCGCGAGGCGTCGCGACCAATGTGTTTCCTGCTTCTGCCGCTAGGTGCGCTGTAGTGAACACGTGATGCTGGAGCGGCGGTATAGACCAGATTTTTTTACCCTCGCACGCAGGCTGCGGACGCGCGCCTACTCTCTACGCCAGTCGCCATCTGTCGGCGCGCGCGGCCCGAGGGACTGCGGGTCGCGCCGGCGCCGCGCATAGAACGCATGTTTACGTGTTCGCTTCTGCCGTTTTGTGCTCCATCAGCTAACGTATGAGGGGGTGTGCTGTGCGTCACTACTCACATTTGCCCTCTTCCAGACAGTGCTGCGGTTATCTTGTGCGCAGTTACTCGTTAACGTGACATCCGAGGGTAGTCGACCTGGTAGTGTACCGACTGGAAACCGGCACTTCGAAGCAGATTTCTGCGCTGTCGTGTCGTTTGTTGTCGCCTTTTATGTGCGATATCATCTATGATAATTTTATGCATCAGAATATAGATCTATTGATTTGACTCAGTGGAATAGTAACTGGATAGGCGAGCTGCAGACTGAAGGTTGTCCCGACGGAGCGCGTGTTTTCGATCACTAGTACGTGTTCGGCATCCTTGCGCTGAGCTTGCTCTTGTTCCCATTAAACACATTTCATGCACAGGATTGTAAGCACGACCGCTACCGAATCCAGCTGCTTTTTCCGCACACATGTCAGAGGTATCTGGGGGGTAAAGGTTTATCTATAGTATCTTTCTGCTGTTGGTATCTACCTTAGCTTGGTTTGGTTTATTAAGGTTTTACGTTCCAAAGCGACTCAGGCTATGAGGGACGCCGTAGTGAAGGGCTCCGGAAATTTCGACCACCTGGGGTTCTTTAGCGTGCACTGACATCGCACAGTACACGGGCCTCTAGAATTTCGCCTCCTTCGGAATTCGGCCGCCGCGGCCGGGATCGAACCCGCGTCTTTTGGGCCAGAGCAGAGAGCCGTAACCACTGAGCCACCGCAGCGGTGCGGTATCTACATTATTCATAGGAAAATATGCGCGATTTCATTACATTTTCCACACTTAGCCAAACGCCTACGCAACGCTCTCACACGCGGCGAGAGCTCCTGAATAACATAACGCGACTTCGGACCTCAGAATTAGTGAAAGCTGGATTAGCTGCTCATATCTATTCAAGCTTTTATAAATTAAGCGAAAGTACGTTTTTATGCACAAGGTTGCATAAACCATGACAAAATTTGTTTTCTGTTGGCGCTGCGACTCAGTTGAGCTCACAGCGGTAATTTGTTGATAAACTGGCGCGGCGACAAGAAAGCCGTTTGTGGAAGTGGGGGGGGGGGGGCTTTATGGCCGGCAGGAAGGAATAAGAGTGCATGGGAATTGGAACTGCATACTAGCCGCACACCTAATTCTTGATATTGAATAAAAAGTTTCTTTGCGGTGGAGCACCAAGACGGAATTCGATATAAGCACGAGCGCGTTCTAAGCGCCGGCACAATTAACCTGAATGTCAAACTAAATGTCATTAAAACGCGTCAATGTTATCGCTTTGATAACGTAAATACTTCCTGCAATACAGCCACGCAGCGGAAGTATGCTCGACAATGTTTTTTTAGCGCCCGAAGCGCGGCTATATGCAGGCGCGGCCGCGGAACTGCCGCAGCCCCGCAGTCCCCAAAGAAACGCCCGCACCGCGGCGCGCCAGTCGGTGCAAAATGGCCGCGCCCAGGAGAGGCTCAAAAATCTGGTCTATACAAGGGGGTGCGCCTGCCTCTGCTAGGCGTAGGGCAGCGAGTATCTGTTCTCGCTTCGGCGAGCGCGGCTTCGGCCGCTTATCTGTTTTTATGCGAAGCATACTACTTTAGCTACCACTTCAGCCCTTCACCGTGGTTATGCGCCTCCAAATCACGTGATACATGACGTCACACCACGTGACACGATGACGTCATGACATTGGAGAAACGGGGGCCCACCTCGCGCCGTCGCTGTGGTTGTGCGCCTCCAAATCACGTGATACATGACGTCACACCACGTGACACGATGACGTCACGACAGTGGGAAAACGGGGGCCCACCTCGCGCCATCGCTGTGGTTGTGCGCCTCCAAATCACGTGACACGATGATGCCACACCACGTGACACGATGACGTCACGGCGGTGGAGAAACGGGCGCCCACCTCGCGCCGTCGCTGTGGTTGTGCGCCTCCAAATCACGTGATACATGACGTCACACCACGTGACACGATGACGTCACGCCAGTGGAGAAACGGGGGCCCACCTCGCGCCGTCGCTGTGGTTGTGCGCCTCCAAATTACGCGACACGATGATGCTTCGCATTCTCCAGGCTTAACCAAGTTAAGCCTCAGCCATTTTTTGAGCAGTTGTTGCTGCGGCGCGCGTCTTTCCTTTCCTCTCTCTCCTTCCTCTGATCTTTTAACTCTCCTCTATCTGCACGTGGCAGCGGTGGTGGCTTAGCTCGAGCCAGTAGCAGGCCTGTGCAATTTCCTTTTCATCCTTCTCTCAGTCACAACAACAACAACTGCTAGGCGTACACGGGATAGAGATGCCTCCTGGAGACAGGGCTGCTCGTTGGAATGAGAAGCAAAAGTTGCGGCGTGCTACAGAGACTGATGAAGAGCGTGATGAACGTCTAGCCAAGCGGCGTGCTCGATATGCAACTCGGCGACAATATGCTTCGTATCTGACTAGGCTTAACCTAAGCTAAGCCTCAGCCATTTTTTCCCTTTTCATCGTTCTCTCAGTCGTAACAACAACAGGTTGGTTTGGTTGGTTTATGGGGTTGTGGGAATCCTGGCTTTCCGCCGTCGCCTTTGCGCGGCTCTGCCGGCCTCCCGCGTTGTTTCTCCTCTTTCGCTTGCTCCCGCCTCACTCGGTGGAGAGGCGGCTGGGTGACTAATCACTGTCATTTGGCCACAGCTCCGCCCCGGCTCCCCAACGGCCTTTGCCATTGGCGCCTTTTGGCGGGAATTTGGGACCCGCTTTGGGGGCCGCGCACCGCGCGACCATCCGAGCGGGGGCCCAGAGAGAGATTCCCTCCGAGACAGCGTAAGGTGCGTACGTTACTGTTTGTCCGTGCCAGCCTTAGCCGTTCGGACCAGTGCTTACTCGAGCTCGCCCGCACGTGTCCTCTGACCTGCAGCGGCTCGAGCCTGTCCAGCGGGGTCTAGCGACCTCCGACAGGCGTACCTTGCGTTGATTGCCCACTCTCTCTCGCAACCGGCCCAACGGTCGACACGAGAGGGAGATCACAGCATTGCCGCGGGGACATTCTCCTGCAGCGGCGTGCTAGCGGCGCGCATAGCTCGAGTCGCTTCGTGCGCGCAGCGGAGCCTTGCTCCTCGCGCGCCCCCGGGACGGGGTGACTATTGAGTGCGTGTGTACCTGCTGAAGGACGACGTGAATAAACGTCTCCTTTGTGAACTTGGAGGCCTATTTCTTTGCGGCGAATCGCTCTCCTCCCAGCGAAGGTTGAGTGCGTTGCAACGGTGTCCCAGTGTGTGTGTGGTGACGGCTGATCGGGGCCCTTGGCTCGCGCGAAGCTCGAACCCGCGGTGGGTGGTGGCCTGTGTCCACGTAGAAACCCACAACTGGCGCCCAACGTGCAAAGTCATTGGCGCTTACGCCTTTGATGGCACATTAGCCGAGCAGGTCGCCTTGCCGATCACGCTTGCGCACCGTGTCTACCACCCCCAGCGGGGCACTCGGCAGCTACATGTCGGCTCCCTACGGAGTTGTAGCGTCGTTTGATCCGCTGGCTGCTGTTCCTTCGAATAGCCAGACACCGTGGTTGGCCGCGGCCCCCATTGGGGTTTACGGCGACACAACCCAAAATGTCGACCACGCGGCTCCCATTGGAGCTGTATCGGAAGCACCCTGTGGTGCATCCGCTGGTCACATGCCTCAGCTGTGCACGCTTTCCACCCAGTGCGAAAGCAGTTCGTGTCACGCTGCCGCAACCGGCAGTTTCGAACAGCAGCAGCCGTGCCCCGCGAGCAGTCAATTCTGCTCTGGGAACGGCGAGGCGCTGGCCCGGTTCCCTGCGGAAACCGCGCCGCTCATCGAACTAGGAGCCTTGCCTCCCTCGTTCGTGCAGCCCGCCCAAACCTCCACTGAGGCTGGGGCGCAGGCGCTGCTAGCCAGTGCTGCCCAGATGATCCAGTCGCTGTCAGGGGCTGTTGGGACGCTTTTGGCCACGCCGAAGTTGTCTCACCCCGCGGTCAAGTTGCCCATGCCAACATACCGCGGGTATGATGACCTACTCAGTGCCCGGGATTTCCTTGAGTCCCTCACCCATTATCAGAGAACTATGGGTCTCACTGAGCAGGTGGTGCTTGCACACATCATCCCCGCAGCGCTGACTGACACGGCAGCTCGGTGGCATCGGTTTTCCGGCCACCGGGCAGCGACTCTCGAGGAGTTCCGTGCAGCATTCCTGCGCGAATTCCTGCCCGCTGACTACGAGCGTAGGATGCGGCGACAGCTGGAGCTTCGTACTCAGGCTCCGGATGAGTCGCTGCAAGAGTATGTTCGTGCGATGGAAGACCTTTTCTCAATCGCCGAGCCCAGAGCCTCGAACGAGGAGCGTGTCGAAAGGGCGATCAGGCAGGCACATCCGACCTTTTCGGCTTACCTGCGCGGCGGCCGATTCCGAGATTTGGAGGAGCTGGCCGCCGAGGCAAAGCGCATTCAAGGCGACATTCTCGCCGCGCGCGCCTATCGTCCGCCACCGCCGGCAAGCGAGGCCCTTGAGCCACGTTGTGCATGGAGAGGGGCCTTGCCCTTACCCAACCGGCGACCACCCGCACAACCTGCCTTTGCAGCTGTTAGCGGGCAAAACGAGGCATGGGAGTTGAGCGACAGAGCTCTCGATCCCTACTCGTACGGGAGACGAGCAGCCTGCGCTGCACCGTTTTCTGAAACGCGTGCTGAGGGGCGCCAAGCGCTCCAACGCACAGCGGAGGGGGAAACCCGACTCGGCCGACCCTTTGGTCGTGCAGCGGGCGGACCCAGGCAGGGAGAGGCGCCATTGTCCCGCGACCAAGCTCGCGGCGGTGCGCGCTGTTTCCGCTGCCAAGAGAGGGGCCACTTAGCAAGAGAATGCACCGTAGCCAGGCCTCCTGCGAGGCAGGGAAACGGCGGCGGGGGTCGGTCGTAAAGGGACCACCGGCCCAATCTCTGCTAATTCCCTCTGCGTACAGAGCAAGCTGCCTTGCTAATGCGCACGCGCCATTTATTCCGGTCACCATTGCTGGCCGCGAATTTTCGGCGTTACTGGATACGGGAGCCAGCGCTTCCTTGTTCGGTGAAGAGGTGTTGTCCCACTTGCAAAAGCACTCTGTGCGCTTGCGGGACTGCCGTACGGCATTCAACCTTGCGAAAGGCGTAGCCCATTCGGCTGGCGCCGCGAGGCTGACTGTCAGGTGGGGAGAGCGGACGAGACGCACGCGTTTCATCCATCTCCCAGGGCTCAGTGTGCCCATGATTCTCGGACGGGACTTTCTCCTGAAAACCGGGATCGTGGTGGACATTGCGAATGGCGGCTATCGCGACGGACCATTTTCCCAGCTTAAGCCGTTCATTAGCCCACCGGCGTCAGTATCTGCCTGCGCAGTGAAGGCGTTCGGAGAGTGCCACGCTCAGCGGACAGGGCCACGCCCTTGTGTCAAGCGTTCCGTCGTTCAGCCTCCCCTTAGGGACCGAGCGGCGCGGCACGACCAGGCACCACATCCGCTGGCCGCCTGTGCGGTAACATTGGATGACACACAGAAGGCTCGTTTGACAGCACTATTGCGTCAGTACGATGAGCTCTTCACGGATCAACCTGGCTGTACCACTTTAGTGAGCCACAAGATCCACACTGGAGACGCGCTTCCTTTGAAGTGCAACCCTAGACCCGTCAGCCTTGCGAAAAGGCAGGTGATTGATGGGTTGCTGGATGAGATGCTGTCGGCGGACATTATCCGCAGCTCGTCCAGCGCCTGGGCGTCTCCGGTGGTGTTGGTGCCTAAGAAAGATGGCAGCCACCGTTTGTGTGTGGATTATCGCCGTCTGAATGCGCTGACTCGCAAGGATGCCTATCCGCTCCCGACGATCAGCTCAATCGTAGGAAACCTGGGCAGCGCGCGGTACTTTTCCACGCTAGATGCCTCCAAAGGTTACCTACAGGTCCAGATGGCTGACACTGACCGGTCTAAGACCGCGTTCACGTGCCACAGAGGGCTGTTTGAGTTCACTCGTATGCCCTTTGGTCTCTGCAATGGTCCTGCGACTTTTCAGAGGCTCATGGACCGCGTCCTGGGGGAAGCGAAATGGTCCCACGCCGTGTGCTACCTGGACGATATCGTGATTTATTCACGAACCTTCGATGAGCACTTAGGCCACATTGCCGACGTGCTCGAGAGGGTACGGGCTGCTGGGATGTCTTTGAATCCTGCGAAAGCCCAAATAGCGCGGACCCGGGTTCAGTTACTAGGGTTCACGCTGGGCGAGGGCTCCATTGAGCCTGATGCGGAGAAACTTCGAGCCATACTCGAATTTCCCGCGCCCAAGGACGTACGCGGCCTCCGCCGCTTTCTGGGAATGGCCAATTTTTATCGGTCGTTCATCCCGTCCTGTGCCCGCGTGCAGGCACCCTTGACCAAGCTCTTGGGAAAGACTGCAGCGTGGCGATGGGGGCCCGAGCAAGAGCGATCCTTTCGCCTCCTGTCTAGTGCCATTGCCGAGACAGCGCAGCTCAGGCTACCCGACCTGACCAGACAGTTCGTAGTCCAGACTGACGCGAGCGATCTGGGTTTAGGAGCAGTTCTCCTACAGGAATTCGATGGCGTGCTGCAACCGCTGGCCTTTGCCAGCCGCTCCTTGCTGCCCTCGGAGAGGAATTATTCCGTGACCGAGAAGGAGTGCCTCGCCATCGTGTTTGCACTGCGCAAATTTGACGTACCTTGATGGAACGCAATTCGTGGTGCAGACAGACCACAGTGCGCTCAGCTGGCTGATGCGGCTCCGCGAGCCTGCGGGTCGGCTGGCGCGCTGGGCTCTCCTGATACAGCATTACGACTTTTCCGTGCAGTATCGAAAGGGGAGCACAAACGTGGTAGCTGACGCGTTATCCCGTGCCCCACTCGTCAGCGGCGCCTTGACGCCTGTAGGCGGAGGGGGCGAAACAGCGGACGAGCCGCCGGGCGGCAAGGAGGGGGAGCCCGCAAACGGGTTAACCCATTCCGCTAACCAGGCAAGCAGCGCTTCGCAAAGCGGACGAGAGGCAAAGCTCTTCGTGAGCGCCTCGGAAGTGCCGACGCGAACGGAAATTTTGGCTGCAAACCTGAGTGGGGACGAGACCATGCTCCCCTCTGGGATGACTGGAATCGTTTTCAGCCGTAAAGAGCTACTGAAAGCCCAGCAAAATGACCCCTTTTGTCGCGAGGTGAGCGACGGTCTCAGGGAGACGGAGCGCCGTGACGCTACTTGTATTGTAGCGGGCGCAGGGGGGCAGAAGCCAGCGTGTGTCGCGGCGAACCCCGGGGATTCATATTTGTTGGACAATGACGGGCTCGTGCTGAAATACATAGCCAACGCGATGACGAGTCCATCGACCCGTTCAAGGTGGTTATACCCAAAAGTCTGAGGGGTGCACTGTTGAGATTCTCTCATGACGAACCACTGGCCGGTCATCTGAGTGGCTCCAAAGTTTTTGCAAAACTGAGTCAATCGGTGACGTGGCCCGGCATGAAGCGTGACATTTTCCGCTATTGCCGTTCCTGCCATGTCTGTCAAGCGGTGAAGTCACGGGGCGGCAAGCCGCCTGGAATGATGAAACCGATTGACAGTGTGCGTCCGTGGCAGATGGCCACCTGCGATTTGATGGGGCCTTTCCCCAGGAGCAAGCAGGGGTTCATTTACCTGATGGTAGTCGCTGACCACTTTTCCAAATGGGTTGAGTTGTACCCCCTTCGGAAAGTGTCAGCACGAGCGGTGCTGGATAAACTCCAGGAAGTGTTCTGTCGGTTCGGCTTTCCGGAAAGACTGATCACGGACAATGCGTCCTATTTCACCGCTCGGGTGTTCGGTAACACGTGCCGTTCCCTCGGAATCGAGCACTACACCACTTCACCCTACCACCCCCCACAGTCCAACTTGACCGAGCGAATCAACCGAACGCTCAAGCCAATGCTTGCGGCCTTTGCCGAGTGTCAAAAGGATTGGGCAGACCATTTGAGCGAGTTTGCGTTCGCCATCCGAACAGCTGAGAATCGCTCAACTGGTTTCTCTCCCGCCTTCCTCAATTTCGGGAGGGAGCTGGCGAATCCGATGTCAAACGTCGTGCAGAGCCAGCTCGGGGATGAGCAGACGCGGGCAGACTGCTCTGCTTATGCGTCGACGCTTCGGGACCGGCTTGGTCGGGCTCTCAACAGAGCAAGGCAGAGTTTGGCGGCAGCCAGAGCCCAACAGAAGGCTCAATATGACCGCAAGCACCGCCGCCTGACTTTTCAGGTGGGTGGTCTTGTCCTGAAGCGCAACCACGTTCTTAGCGATGCGAGCAAGGGGTTCTCAGCCTCGCTCGCTCCTAAGTGGCTTGGTCCGTACCGAGTGGTCAGAGTCTGGTCGCCACTCGCGTACCTGCTGGAGGATCCCCTTACGGGGAAAACCAGCCGTGCCCACATCGCAGACCTGAAGGCCTACGCGTCATGGTCTGACGAGCTTGCGCCGGTACCCATTGGTATCAAAGGCAAGCGCAAAGGCACAACTGGTGCTGCGGAACGCAAGCGTACGGAGCACCGGTACAATCTGAGGCGACGGTCACCGGTGTGATTTATGCCGGACGGCGGACTTTTCCGCAACCGAAGGCACGCAGCCTCAGCTAGCTGGCGAGCTTTCTCGTCAGGCCCTACCCAGGCGAAGCACGAAGTGTTATTTTTTTTGTTGTTTTGGCAGCATGCTCAGTTCCAGCCTTGTGGGTTTATCAGTTTATTTATTTGTTTTGTTTTAATCAGTTTTCTAGCCACTTTCATTTCCTGCTGGCTCGTCTGTTTTTGTTCTAACGTACCGAGATGTACATAGGCAAACTTCAGCTCGCTCCTGCTTGCTCTTATCTTCTAGAAGCAAAAGATGGGTGTCGTTTGTACCGCGCCTTTCCTCATTTCCGGCCCGACTGTGGGTGGTTGGCTCGTTAAGGAGCCGTGTGTCGCGGTGGAGTTTTGTGCGGCCCGTATGGAGGGGAAGTTGGCGGGGCGTTTGGAGCGATGGGGGGCGGAAAGTGCACCCTTTGACCCTCGCCACGGCGCCTCTGGACGCTTCTGATGAGGGGATCGTTGTCGCCGACCAGCGTCCGCGCACGGGCCGGTGTATGCGTGTTTGTGGCTGTGGCTGTGTGCGCGCGTAACCATGAGCCAAGGCGACGCCTGTGAGTTGTGCCGTTGTGTCCTTCTGCGTGAGCGCGAGGATGAGAAGGACCCCTCGCTGTGGACAAGGTTACACATCTGGACGCCGCCGAACGTCCTCGCCCGTTTCAGCCGGCGTGAAAGGGGTGCACTAACTTTCTTGTGCCCGAACGTGATGTCGTGTCCAAGAGCGCGAGGTCAGTGCTCTGCCGCGGCCCCGTCGTCATCAACGCACCCTACATCAACGGAAAGAAGACCGCCATCAGTCGTCGGCCCTCCCAACCCGTTCAACTTGAAGTCTGCGAGCGGTGAGTCGCCGACCGGCCCACTGGGCCGCGCCATCGAACTTTGAGGCTGACATCCACCTGTCACATAGTTGTACAGTTGAATTCACATCGCCTTGTGTACCGTGTATATAATCTGCAAGCTGTTTTGATTTACTGAAGTGTATGCAAGTGTTGTTTGCCTTGTTTTCCTGTGTTCTTGTTCTTTTTACGTTGTTCTGGCTGGAACTGAAGTGTAGCTAGTTTTTTTGTGTATTGATTTCCTTATTTTTGGCCGCGTGCTTTGCCGATGGGTAGGAGGGCATTTAAGGAGAGGAGGATGTGGGAATCCTGGCTTTCCGCCGTCGCCTTTGCGCGGCTGTGCCGGCCTCCCGCGTTGTTTCTCCTCTTTCCCTTGCTCCCGCCTCAGGCGGTGGAGAGGCGGCTGGGTGACTAATCACTGTCATTTGGCCACAGCTCCGCCCCGGCTCCCCAACGGCCTTTGCCATTGGCGCCTTTTGGCGGGAATTTGGGACCCGCTTTGGGGGCCGCGCACCGCGCGACCGTCCGAGCGGGGGCCCAGAGAGAGATTCCCTCCGAGACAACGTAAGGTGCGTACGTTACTGTTTGTCCGTGCCAGCCTTAGCCGTTCGGACCAGTGCTTACTCGAGCTCGCCCGCACGTGTCCTCTGACCTGCAGCGGCTCGAGCCTGTCCAGCGGGGTCCAGCGACCTCCGACAGGCGTACCTTGCGTTGGTTGCCCACTCTCTCTCGCAACCGGCCCAACGGTCGACACGAGAGGGAGATCACAGCATTGCCGCGGGGACATTCTCCTGCAGCGGCGTGCTAGCGGCGCGCATAGCTCGAGTCGCTTCGTGCGTGCAGCGGAGCCTTGCTCCTCGCGCGCCCCCGGGACGGGGTGACTATTGAGTGCGTGTGTACCTGCTGAAGGACGACGTAAATAAACGTCTCCTTTGTGAACTTGGAGGCCTATTTCTTTGCGGCGAATCGCTCTCCTCCCAGCGGAGGTTGAGTGCGCTGCAACGGTGTCCCAGTGTGTGTGTGGTGACGGCTGATCGGGGCCCTTGGCTCGCGCGAAGCTCGAACCCGCGGTGGGTGGTGGCCTGTGTCCACGTAGAAACCCACAGGGTTTAATGTCCCAAAGCGACTCAGGCTATGAGAGACGCCGTAGTGAAGGGCTCGGGAAATTTCGACCACCTGGGGTTCTTTAACGTGCATTGACATCGCACAGTACACGGGCCTCAAGAATTTCGCCTTCATCGAAATTCGACCGCTGCGGCCGGGATCGAACTCGCGTCCTTCGGGTCAGCAGCCGACAACAACAAAGCAGACGCCGAACTCGGCACGTCATCTTCGACCGTTGCGGATTCACTGTCGGAGGCTAAGCGAGCTCGTCTAACCGCGTCGTCATTACGACGCTTATCGAGACGTTTGACACGCTCTTCTTCGGTCTTTGGCACGGTCTCCTCGTTTCGTTTCGACACCATAGACTGGCTTCTTTCAGCCTAGCCGCCTCATCGCTCTCCATAACGTCTCTCCTCCCGATGTTGTTGTTGCGACTGAAAGAAGGACGAAAAGGAAATTGCACGGGCCTGCCGACTGACTCCAGCTGAGCCACCATCGCTGCCACGAGCAGATGAGATTTGAAAAGATATGAGAGAAAAGAGTGAAAGAACAGACGCGCGTCGCAACAACCGCGTCCGCGGAAGGGGAGACGCCGGCTACAACAGTTACCCCAGTGCCTCCTCCCCCACCTCCTGCTACGCCGAACCGTGTATATATATAGACACCTCTATCCCTCTACTACTCAGGAGGTGGTGGAGTGATCGCGGCTTCGGTCGCTTATCTGTTTTTTCAGCAGCGTCCGCTTCGGTGGACGCGGTTGCTGCTGCTACGCGCGTCTTTCTTTCCTTTTTCTCTTTCCTCTCATCTTTTAATTCTCCTCTGTCTGCACGCGGCAGCGGTGGTGGCTCTGCTCGAGCCAGTAGGCAGGCCCGTGCAATTTTCTTGTCATCCTTCTCCCAGTAACAACAACAACAACCTCTACTACTCATGCGCACAACTGGCGAGGAGAGCGGCGTCTGCTTCACGACGAGCGCAACGACGGAGTGACGTCATGCCAGATGGCGCGCTAAGCGGCGACGCCCTAAACGACGCCCGCCAGCTGCGGCGGTTGCTGGGCAACGGCTCAAGGTCTCTGCGACCACAGCCGGTGTACAACAACGGCGAAACTGCGACCACGGCGTAAGTACGACTAGGTGGTGGTGGTGGAAACTTTTATTGCCAATGATGTAAATCGTGGGGGCGAAGCCCCCTACATGGCACTTGGATGCCTCCTCAATGTGAAGGAGGAGGCACCCTTACAACGCGAAGGATAGCCCCTGGAGCGCAATCCTTCTGTGAGCGCTGGAGATGATCCGGCGCTGGTCTTGAGCGGACGAGCTGGTCAGAAGAGACTCCCAGTAAGACTCCGCCGCGGTTGGTGATGGGGGATGAGGGAAGGTGGGGCATGTGAGGAGGGTGTGTAAGAAGTCTCCTGGTTTGCCGCAAAGTTTGCATGATGACGGGAATAGGTCTGGGTATCGGGCATGCAGCAGTATTGGGTATGGAGCAGTTCGGGTTTGTAGTTGTCGCCAATGTGCAGCCTGCGGTATGGCGAGGGATGGAGCTGGGGGTGCGTATTCCATTCGTTTGTCTCGGTAGTACGAGAGAATATCACGGAAGGAGAGCAGGCGCTCCGAGGCTCGTAGAGGGGGCTCGACTCCTGCCCGGAATGTGAGAACTCGGGCTAGGGAATGAGCATCCTCGTTGCCAGGGAGGCCAGCATGTGCTGGCGTCCAGATGAGGGTGATGAGGCGCCGGGGCTGCCAGAAACGTAGTAAACGAGCAGCGGTGCTGGATATGTAGCCCTTCGCATAATTTAAAATTGCAGATTTGGAATCGGAGATAATTTTTGTGGCAGATGTAGAAATGAGAGCAAGCACGATGGCTGCCTCTTCTGCCTCTGTGGTCGAATTGGCAATGATTGAGCTGGAGGTTAGAAGCTTTGCATTATTGTCGGCTACCGCCAGGGCCATACGGGAGCCTGTCGCATATTCCGCTGCGTCCACGTAGACCACCTCATGGTCCTCGCTATACTGTTTGTGAAGGACCCGAGCCCTTGCTACTCTGCGTTCCCTGTCTCGCTCAGGGTGCATGTTCTTGGGAATGGGGGTTACGTTGAGGTTAGAGCGGAGGATAGCAGAAAGGGGGACCCCCTCGGTAGGCTCTGTAATTGGGGTCAGGCTCAACTGGGACAATAAAGTACGACCAGCCTCTGAGCTGGATAGACGGGATAGTTGTGCCATAAAGGTAGCTTCTTTCAGCTCCTCAAAGGTGTTGTGTACACCGAGTTTGAGGAGTCGGTCGTTGGATGTGCTGGGGGGAAGACGTAGAGCCGTTCTCGTGCAACTACGTAGGAGCGCATTAACCCGGTCTCTCCTTCTGTTTGAGGGGTAAGTATGGAAGGGCATATGTTGTGCGGCTTATGATGTAAGCCTGGGTGAGGCGAGTCGTGTTTCGCTCGCGTAGGCCAGCCCTGCGGTTCGCTATGCGGCGAATCAGTCGAGTGGTGTGTTGAGCGTGTGTTTGAAGTGTCTTTATGACTTCTCCGTGCGCACCGTGGGAGTGGAGAACCAGTCCTAGCACGCGGATTTTGTGTACTAGTGGGATGGGATGGGTACCTAGGGTGAGGGAGATGGGTGCATTGACTGAATCGTGTTGCTTGGGCCGGTAGAGGAAAAGCTCCGATTTTGAAGGGGAGCAGGTCAGGCCACGCTCCCGTACACATGCTTCGATGGTGGTTAGTGCCAATTGTAGGTGTTCTTCTATTTCGGGCATCGCTGCCATGGTTTGCCCAGACAGTGATGTCGTCGGCGTAGAGGCTGAAATGGATGTCGCGAATTTGAGCTAGCTGTTGTGGTAGGTGAAGAAGTGCTATGTTGAATAAAATAGGAGAGAGGACGGCTCCCTGGGGCGTACCTCGTGCTCCCAGCGTGATCCCTGGTAGGCTGTGATCGCCGAAGGTAAGCGTGGCTGTGCGGTGGCTGAGGAAGTCTCGGATGTAGTTGTACATCCTGGCGCCGACTCCCAGGGTCGTAAGGTTTTCTAGGATAGCTGAGTGTGTAACGTTATCAAATGCCTTAGTGAGATCCACCCCTAGGATAGCTTTAGTGTCGGAGGTCTGTGAGTCGAGAATGTGATGTTTTAGCTGCAAGAAGACGTCCTGTGTGGAAAGCCCTGGTCGAAATCCAAACATGCTAGTAGGCATGAGATTGTTGCTTTCTAGGTATTGGCAAAGCCTGCGCTGGAGTACATGCTCCATGAGTTTGCCAACAGAAGATGTGAGGGAGATGGGTCTAAGGTTAGAAGTAAGCAGAGGTTTGCCAGGTTTGGGTATGAAAATGACTCTCGCCTCTTTCTATTGTGGTGGGAGGGTGCTCGGTCGCCAGCACTCATTAAAGTATTCTGTAAGTGCAGCAATGGATTGTGCGTCGAGATTCCTGAGAGCCTTGTTATGTACCCCGTCTGGGCCGGGGGCTGAGGACGTGTTAAGCGTACGACTATGCTGAAGAGGCGAAGCGACTGGCGTAGTGTAGTTCTCGCTACAAAAAAGAGAAAGAGGGGCCAGTGGAGGACTCTGGAATAGTTTCGACCACCTGGGGATGTTTAACGTACACTGACATCGCACAGCACACGGGCGCCTTTTGTAGAGACAGCTACACTACCAACGTTACTCTAGTAACGTTGTACACTAACAACGTTACTAGAACAAACTAGTAACGTTGTACACTACTGTAGCTACGCCAGCCGCTTCGCCTCCTCAGCATGGTCGCACTTTCTCCGTGGTTGCACTTCGGCCGTGGTCGCATCGACCTTGAGCCGTTGCCTAGCAGCCGCGGTGGATACCCGAACCGCACCATACAGGAAGGGAGGAAGTGAGAGTGAAAGAAGAAAGAGGGGCCGTAATGAAGAAAATGAAAATCGCACTTCAGAGAAAGAATTACCTGGAGGTCCCTATCTCCAGGTTAGGGCTCCCGTTATCTCTGCCAGTGTTGTTATCGTTCGGAGCGAGCGACAAAGGTTTTGCATTGAGTTCAATTTGTGGGAATCTCCATGATTACATAATTGCAACTGGTAGGTTGATTTGCTAACTCCTTTAAAAGTCTCGGAGTTTTTTCTTTTTTTTTAAAATTATTATTCTCGCCAAAATGTTCTTTGTTATTTCACTTCAAATATTCTTCTGTCGTTTTTCATGAATACATTTTTCAAAATTCACGTTTGGCTCCGATATTTTGTCGTAATCCTATGAAAATTTCCTTATGTATACCACTATACCTTGGCCAATCCCCCCACGTGGGTATGTGCCATTATAAAGAGGTGAAGAAGAAGAAGAAGAACAAGGAATACCCGCCGCGGTGGCTCAGTGATAATGCGCTCGTCTACCGAGCCGGAGTACCCGGGTTAGAACCCGACCGCGGCGGCCGCGTTTCGATGGAGGCGAAACGCAAGAGGCGCCCGTGTGCTGTGCGATGTCAGTGCACGTTGAAGATCCCCACGTGGTCGAAATTATTCCGGAGACTTCCACTAGGGCACCTCTTTCTTGCTTTCTTCTTTCACTCCTACCTTCCTCCCTTCCCTTACGGCGCGGCTCAGGTATCCGCCGAGATATGTGACAGATACTGCACCACTTCCTTTCCTCAAAAACCAATTTACCAATTTACTTGAGGAAAGGAAATTACGTAGTAACTGTCTCGCATATCTCGACGCGGCACTGAAGCCATGGGCCGTCGGCGTTCGTTGTGTTCGTTGGCGTTGACAACGTTTTACACTCCGATCATTTTAAAGAAAGGAAGTGCGCATAATGGCTCCCTGGGTCAGTGGACGGCTTAATCGTGCTTATAGGTACAGTCATGAAATTTATGAGCGTGAACACGGCAGCGCGTGGCAAATAGCCTCCAGCCCTACTTGTGGCGATACGCGGCGGCTGCTTTCCGCAGCGTGGTGGAAAGGGTTATGCCGCGTTGCCTGCTTCCGCACAGCAGAAGGACAGACCTCCCTTTCCACTTTGTTTACGAAAGCGGCCGCTGCGTATCGCCACGAGTAGGGCTCGAGGCTATCTGCCACGCGCTGCCGTGTTCACGCTCATAAATTTCATGGCTGTACGTGGGGTGATGAGAGAGAGATGTCAGCTGCATGCAGCGAACACCTGTCACCACCGCCACTTAGCTTAAAGCACGGTTGAGATTTCCACTGTTCCAAGAGGGCAGTTATGCGCCTTCCCCTGGTTCAGGTGTCCACCGAGATTTGGACACCTCGCCCTCACCTCAGGCTACTATATCCTGGCATAGCAGAGCTAAGCCATTGCCAATTTGCCGGAGACCTCCACTACTCCACTACGGCACCTCTTCCTCTCTCTATTTCTTCTTTCGCTCCCACCTTCCTCCCTTCCCTTACGGCACGGTTCAGGTGTCCGCCGAGATATGCGAGACAGATACTGTGCCTTTCCCTTTCCTTAAAACCAATTTACCAATTACATCGTTTAACCACAGCGAAGCCTAAGCGTAGTCATGGCCTGTAGCTCGCTAATTAATGACGTAGTAATTATCTGCCATCTCGATGGACACCGAAACCGCATCGTACAGGAAGGGAAGAAGTGGGAGCGAAAGAAGAAAGAGGGGCCGTAATAAAGAAAATGAAAATTGCAGTTGAGGAAAGGAAATTACGCTGTAACTGTCTCGCATATCTCGGTGGACACCTGTCATCCGTTTGTAGAGGAAGGGAGGAAGTGGGAGTGAGAGAAGAAACAGAAAAAGGGGCCGTAAGGAAGGAAATGAATTTGAGGAAAGGAAATTACGTAGTAAAACTGAATCCACGTCCAGGGACGATGAAGAAGGAACGCCCAGCAAAACGTTGCGCCCAGCGAAACGACCCGCCGTGGGTATGTACCATTAAACCCAACGTTTTATTAAACCTGAGGACATCATCATCATCATCAACGCTGCGGCGTGACTGCAATTCGACTCGGCGAGTTTCATTCGGCAGGGGGTGGTGGTGGTGTAAACTTTATTGGCCATGACAAATTACATGTGGGGGGCAGAGCCCCCCTCATGGCCTGCGGGAGTGGCCCACACAGTGGGTTCCTCCCTTACAAATGGTGTGCCAGACCCTGGAGGGCCAGCCTGTTAGAGGCACTGGTGATGGCGAGTCGTTGGTCTTGGAGTGCTGAACTGGACATCAGCTGTTCCCAGTAAGTGAGTGCCACCTCTGGGGGAGGGGGGTGCGGGTAAGTGGAACAGGTGAGCAGAACATGCAGAAAGTCGCCTGGTTTGCCACATAGTCGACAGGAGGAGGAGAATAGGTCAGGGAAGCGTCCGTGCATGACTATTGGGTATGGGAGCGTGCGAGTTTGAAGCCTGCGCCAGAAAGTTGATTGCGTGGTTGATAGCGAAGGGTGAGGAGGTGCGTATATCTGTCTGTTGGAACGATAGTGTTGTAGGATGTCACTGAAATTTAACAGGCACTCCCCTTCGACGGAGGAGGCGGTGTGCTCACCCGCCCAGAGGGTAAGATCTCGGGCGAGGGCATGCGCCTCCTCGTTTCGGGGTAGTCCGGCATGTGCTGGCGCCCAGATGAGCGTTACGGTTCTGGAGGGATTCCAGCGTCGGAGTATACTGCTGGCTTGCCGAGAGATACGACCAGCGCTATAATTTAGGATTGCTGATTGCGAATCGGATATAATTTTGGTAGCGGCTGAAGAGGAGATGGCTAGAGCGATAGCCGCCTCCTCTGCCGTGGTTATGGATGAGGTAAGAATGGTTCCTGCCGTGATGGGGCGGCCGTCACTGCGAACAGCCACTATAGCTGCCTGTGCGCCTGATGCGTAGAGCGAGGCATCAGTATATGCTACATTGGGATCCTCTCCGTAAGCTCTGTGTAGTGCTAAGGCCCGGGCCTCTCTGCGCTTTTTATCGCGCTCCGGGTGCATGTGTTTAGAGAGGGGGGGGGGTATCTGAACTGCAGCTCTTATGGGAGTGGGGATTGTGTCAGTGCCGGGTATAACGCCGACAGGCGATATGCGAAGAGACTGCAGCAGAGCTCGTCCTGCAGGGGTGCGTGTGAGTCTGGCTAGTTGTGCCGTTTTGGTGGCCTCACAGAGTTCCTCGAAAGTGTTATGTATTCCTAGTCGAAGAAGGCGCTCTGTGGAAGTGCATGGGGGAAGGCGTAAAGCTGTGCGCGTACTGCTCCGAATGAGGCCGTCTAGGCGTTCTCTATCTTTCGCTAAGAGGGGCAGATACGGTAGTGCATATGTTATTCTACTGGTGATGTAAGCCTGTGTTAGTCGAAGCGTGTTTGGTTCCCGTAGGCCCGATTTTCTGTGTGCCAAACGTTTGATGAGCCTAGTGGCTTGTTGTGTGTGCGTTTGTAGCGCTTGGATCGTGTCAGTGTGAGAGCCAGAAGTAGTGAGAAACATTCCCAGTATGCGAACCTTTGGCACTGTGGGAATCGGTTCCTTGCCCAAAACGAGCTGAATATTCGGTGGTGTGCCAGACATTCGGTGGGGTTTGTATATGAAAAGTTGCGATTTCGTGGGGGAGCATGAGAGCCCTCTATCATGGACGTACGTGCAAATGATATTTAGTGCTGTTTGTAAGCGGTGTTCTATCTCCGCGTCGCTACCTCGGCATGTCCATAGTGTAATGTCATCGGCATAGAAGCTGAAGTGTAGGTTGGGTATCGACTTGAGTAATTTAGGTAATCCCATCATGGCTATGTTAAAGAGAGTCGGGGAGAGGACCGCTCCCTGTGGGGTGCCTCGTGCTCCGATGTTGATGTCGTTTAAGGAATGCGGGCCGAATGAGAGATGGGCCGTGCGATTACTGAGGAAATCGCGAATGCAGTTGTACATGCGTTGTCCAACGTCGAGGGATTGTAGGTTCGTTAGGATAGCCGCGTGGGTAACGTGATCAAAGGCCTTATTGAGGTCTACTCCTAATATGGCTTTCGTATCCTTTGTTTTGGGTTCCAGTATCTGATGTTGTAGTTGGAGGAATACATCCTGCGCTGACAATCCTGGTATAAAACCATACATGCTGTTAGGGAGGAGCTCATTATCCTCCAAGTAGTTGCTGAGTCGCGTCTGAATGACATGCTCGAAGAGCTTGCCTACACATGAAGTAAGAGAGATGGGTCGGAGATTAGTATGGTGAAGCGGCTTGCCTGGCTTGGGCAGAAATACAACTTTCGCTGTTTTCCACTGAGGAGGTAGGGAACCGTTTTGCCAGCACTCGTTGAAATAGGCTGTTAAGACTTCGATAGAGGGGGTGTCCAGATTTCGTAGTGCCCTGTTCGTGATCCCATCCGGTCCCGGAGCGGAGGATGTGTTCAGTTTGTGGAGTTCTGCCCTTACCTCAGCTTCTGTAATGGGCTGGTCTAAGAGTGCGTTTGGGGCGCCTTCGTAGTCGGGGTGAGTTTGGGCAGGGAATGGTGGAAGGTAGAGGTCTTTAAGCTGTTGTAAGAGGTCCTGTGGTTGAACTGTGCAGCCATGAATGAATTTAGTGAGGTTATGATTCTGGGTCGTTTTGGACTGCGTTGGGTCAAGATGCCTAAATAGGCGCCATGCCTGAGAGAGACTCATGTTTCCATTGAGACGAGTGCATAAGGTCTCCCAATTTTGCCTCATCAGAGTGGTTGCGTGCTTCTCTATTTCTGCATTTAGTCTACAAAGTCTTCTTTTAAGAGTTCGGTTCCACCGTTGTTTATGCCAGCGGCGCTCAAGGCCCGTTTTTGCCTCCCACAAACGCAAGAGGCGTGTGTCTACCTCCTCACTGGGGCAATCCGGGGGGGGGGGGGGGGGGGTAGTGCGAGTAACTGCTCGTATATCCTGTTGTAGTTTTGTGGTCCACGCCTCTATGTCCGTTATGGACGTGTGTGTTATATTGCTTCGGCATTTTCTGAGAGATTCCCAGTTCGTGATAGTTGGGTGTTTAGGGGAGGGTTTGCCAATTTGGCTATGGAGCGTAATCTCTATAATGTAGTGACCGCTGCCTACATTTTCATTAGTGTTGCACCATTTTGCATCAGGAATGGAGTGTGTGAATGTGAGATCTGGTGTGGTGTCCCTGCTCACACTTGTTCCCACACGAGTGGGGTGATCGGAATCAGTAAGAAGTGTGAAGCCTTCCTGCTGTGCGGACAGCCAGACTCCGCGGCCCTTTGGAGTGTCTGTAGGGTACCCCCATGCTGTTTGTGGGGCATTGAAGTCCCCTACAATTAGCAAGGGTCGCTTATGCGCAAGTTGTTTGACAAGTGAGAAAAGCCGGTCGAAGTTTGGGAGAGCCCTTTTAGGGGGGCTATAAATGTTGAGAATAAAGAGACTGTGGAATTTTGGGTTATTGGGTACAAGCTCAATGCAGATATGGTCAATGTCGCAAACGGGGAGGCTGTGCACCAATACGGGACACGTACGTTTAACAAGAAATGCTACGTTGTGTGGTGCCTCCGATGAGGGTAGATAAGGCGTATATCCCGGCAGTTGGCAAGCTGCAGCTATCGCGTCACTCCAGGTTTAACCAGAGCTAAACCCCAGCCATTTTTTTTTGCGTTCCGCCTCCGTCGAAATGCGGCCACCGCGCTCGGGTTCGAACCCAGGTACTCCGGCTCGGTAGACGAGCGCCTTAACCACTGAACCACCGCAGCAGATGAATAAATTCTAGGCTACAAAAAAAAATGTAGAAACATTCAAGTATCGATCAGTTTGCTACTGAAACGAAGAAGCAAAGCAAATGGCTGCATGTTTGCACTTCCCACTGTTAAATATATCGCTTTTTGTTTTGTAATCACTGCTTCTGGAGTCTTTGCTTAAATTGCTATCATATTAGCTATTATTGTTTTTGTGGATCTAGATGTGACATTGCAATTCGATAAATAACCACATAAATAACCAATTGAAAAATGGCAGTGGCTTAGCGCAGCTAGGCCAGGATATACTTAGCGAAAGCAGTTTCGTCTATTGACATTTCGGTAGAGACGTCGCATTTCGGCCGGCGAAGCGAGCGGAGGCGAGCGCAACGACGAGGCAAGCGTTGTGACGTCATACCAACGGCGGCGGCGGCGAGGTGCGGGGTGGGACGTCATGCCAGATGGCGCGGCGAGCGCACGGCGTCCGCCAACTGCGGCGGTTGCTAGGCAACGGCTCAAGGTCGGTCTCTTATCAAGCTTTTAACGCCGCAGGCGACAAACCTAATGTTACCACATTCGTTAGAAGGAACATAACGGCCATTGAACATGACACGGGCATCCGCCACATAGAGCACGTCCTCGTCGAACTTATTCCGGCCAAAAAGACTCAACGCAGTCTTTTCATTCTGAATATTTATAGCACTCCAAGTAAAAAAAAAGTTAAATTCGACTCCCTCTTCAGGAAAGTGATGCGTATCGGCAACAAGCACGCACTGGTTATTCTAGGTGACTTCAATGTCCACCACCCTGCGTGGGGCTACCCGCGGCCCTGTACGAAGGGGAGAGAGCTATGGCTAGACATACAGCAAATGGGCTTCACCCTGCTCACGGATCCTCTCACCCCCACAAGAATGGGCATAAGCGTGTGCGCTGACACGTCCCCAGACCTCACCCTGGTGAAGAATGCGGGTACAGCTAATTGGTCCAACTCCTTGCTAAACCTAGGCAGTGACCATTACATACTTGTCACGGAAACTGACGTTGGCCCTGCCAAGCGCCAAACGCGCTCCCCGCATATTATCGAATGGGACGCTTTCCGCGACGCTCGTAACCAGGACGGTAGAAAGGCAGAAATCACAAACATAGAACAATGGGCGGAGGAACTCCGTAGGGATGCTAAGAATGCGACTAAAACGCTCGACGACAACGCGGAACTTGAAGTACTAGACAGCCGCCTTCTTCATATGTGGGAGGCCAAAGCTAGTAGGGAAAAGCGATTAAAGAGACAAAAGTGGAACCGCAATCTTAGAAGACGTCTAGCGCGCCACAGCAAAGAGATTGAGGCATATGCACTTAGACTCTGCGATCAGAACTGGGAAACAATGTGCGACCAGCTTGAGGGCAATATCGGCCTCGCCAAAACATGGAACCTCCTTCGGCACCTCCTCGATCCAGAAGGTAGTAAATTGACACAGCGACAAAATTTACAGAAATTAGGTTATAAATTTGAAGGTTCAGAGCAGGAACTCCTCGATGCAATTCGTTGTCGATATGTAGGCTCCGCCACCAAAACTTCCTTACCGCGCTATGAGGGTAAATCCAACAGCGAACTAGACGCCCCTATTCACGAATTCGAGGTTCGAGCAGAAATACTAAAACTGAAAACCAAATCAGCCCCCGGACCTGATGGTGAAACCAACAAAATGCTTAGAAACCTAGATGACAAATCTATAACGGCGCTGACCAATCTCATGCAAGAATGCTGGGAGAAGGGTGAGATTCCCAAACAATGGAAAACCGCTAAGGTAATTTTCATACCTAAGCCAGGGAAACCACTCAATCTAGAAAATCTAAGGCCTATATCCCTCACATCTTGCGTTGGAAAACTGATGGAACATGTCATACAAACGCGACTATACAACTTCATGGAAGACGACTTATACCCCCATTCGATGATAGGTTTTAGATCGCATTTGTCCACGCAAGATGTCATGATACAGCTGAAACATGACATATTAGACACTAAGTCGCTGGATGCGAAAGTAATAGTGGGACTTGATCTCACTAAAGCTTTCGATAATGTAAAACACGAGGCGATACTAGAAAACCTTGCTCTTTTAAACGTCGGGGAGCGCACATACAACTACATTGCCAATTTCCTTTCGGGCAGGATAGCGCGCATCCACTTTGGTGAAAGTCAGTCTCAAGACATACACTTGGGCAGCATAGGCACCCCTCAGGGTTCGGTTCTTTCCCCTCTTCTCTTCAACGTGGCCATGATACGGCTCCCGAAGAGACTGCAGGGGATAGATGGCTTGAATTTCTGCATGTATGCGGACGATATCACCATGTGGATGACCCGTGGACACGACGCGCACATCGAAAGTAAGCTACAGAAGGCCATAAATGAGGTCGAAAACAATGTCAGCCGTAGGGGCTTGCAATGCTCGCCGCAGAAGTCCGAACTTCTTTTTTATCGACCTCTGCATCAAAGACAAACTAGAACCATCCCTAACATCAAATTACAAACTCAATGTGCGGAGATTCCTCATGTTGAAAAAATCAGAATTTTAGGAATGATTATACAAAGCAACGGGTATAACGGTGATGCAATAACTAAGATGGAAAACTGCGCGCAACAAACTATGCGGCTCATACAGCGTATTGCCAACAGAAGACACGGCATGATAGAACAGAATCTCCTACGGCTGGTACAGGCGTTCGTAGTAAGCTGTATCTCGTATGCTGCCCCTTCCTTGATCTTAAAGTTTCAGAAAAGGAAAAGATAAATGGAATTATCAGGCGATGCACGAAACAAGCTCTAGGATTGCCCATCCGTACATCCACTCACCGCCTCCTAGAGCTAGGAATGCATAATACCCTGGAAGAAATTACGGAAGCAGTGAGAACGCTTAGCCGGGACCACAACCGGCAGGGCCATTCTAGAAAAACTCAATCTGAGCCGAGATAACAGAACAACCGCCAAAGTTGACATGCTCGAAAAAATTCGAGACAATATAGTTGTACCCCCATTACCCAGGAATATGCATCCGATTCATCACTCAGTGCGCCGGGCCAAGCGGGCAGAGGCGCTAGAGAAACGCTTCCGCTCCTACAAAGACGAGGACGTGGTCTACGTGGATGCCGCTGAGTATGGTAACAACACGATGACCGTCGCGGTCGTCAATAATAAACAACTACTCAAAATAAGTGCCTCCATACTCTCGGGTAACCCAGAGACTGCAGAGGAAGCTGCCATAGCACTGGCTTGTGTAGGCACAAAAGCGAGATACATCATCAGTGACTCCAAAGTTGCCATACTAAATTTCAGCAGGGGCCGGGTTTCCCCTCTAACGAATACAATTCTAAGCCGTCATGAAATAGACAGGAAAATTACACTAGTCTGGACACCAGCACATGCATCCCTGCCTGGTAATGAGACGGCCCACGAGTTCGCCCGAGGTTTTGCTTTCCGGGCGGACCCGAGCGGGGTGGTCTTTACAGACAGGGATCGCATGGTGACCTACAGAGAAATTACACAACACTATCGTTTGCAACGAGCTAGACTTCCTCCAGCGGATAGATCCTTGTCCAGATACTAAGCCATCAACTGGCGCCGGTTACAAACTTACACCTTTCCAAACCCGGCCCTCTGGAGTCTTATGTACCCAGGGCAATTTTCAGAAAAATGCGCAAACTGCGAACTTAGGGCCACCTTGGACCACATACTATGGGAATGTCCTCATGCTCCCCGGGAGGGACGAGGTATAAACACAAAACATCAATGGGAGACCTTACTACTGAGCTCCGACCCGGCGACTCAGTTACAACTCGTCCGACTGGCCGAAGCCGCCGCCGAGAGTCAAGACCTTTCGGCCGTCGTCTAGGCGGGTAGCCCTCTGGCTACCCTCTTTCTGTTGGACATTGAAAGTTTTCCTATCCTATCCTATTCGTGGCCAATGTAGCTTTCGCTACAAATATTAGCTGCGGTTCAGCTACTGCTGAACCTCTTTAGAGAGCGACAGCTAGGGCGTATCGGGCAGCTATACGCGGCTTGGCGTTTGTAACGTTGACTGTGTTCCGGACACTGGATAAGCAGCGTGCCCACCCTGGCAGGCGACAGTTAATGGTTCATCGCGAGTGTTTGCTCACCCAATGAACACTGCGGCCTACTGTTGCAGTGCCGCGTTTCTGCCACAACGTTGTCAGCTCTGCAGTCCACATCGCTCTCTCACTACCCCATGTACCTCAAAGCGTGATTGAGGCGTCCACTCACCCAGGGAGCCAATTATGCGCATTCATTTCCTTACAATCATCGGAGTCTAAAACGTTGTCAACGCGAACGCCAGTGAACACAATGAAAGCCGACGACCTATGGCTTCAGTGCCACTTTTCTGCCTCAACATTGCCAATGCCAACGCATGGGTGGAGGTATGCTTGAATAAGCCCGTAAGGGACTGACCCTTACAAGCACCAGGTGGAGGTCTCTAGTTTGGGACCCCAGTGGTGGTGGCCGCCGCCCGGGCGCGTCCGCTTATGCTTGTTGGGCCTGTGGGTCGTGGCAGCTGAGCAGGATCTCCCCCCCCCCCCCCCCCCCCCGGGTTGGGTTGGGGATGGGACCGCTCACACCTGTCACTACCCCACGTAGTTTAAAGCACGACTTAGGTGTCCACTGTCCCGGGGGGGGGGGGGGGGGGGGGCAGTTATGCGCCTTTCCTTTGCTTTCGAAGTTCCCGCTCTTTATCGGGTTCGTATCTTAAAGCGCGACTAAGGTGTCCACTGCCCCAGGGGGCCAGTTATGCACCTTTTCTTTCCTTTGCTTAATCTGAAGGTAAGATGAAGGTGCAATGTCCAGACACGGTGACCTTGGCTTTACCTAGCGTAGGGAAGCTTTCGCTTCAAAATAATGACGCAACCGTTCATGTACTGAAGAGCAAGGTTCCGGGCTAGTTGGTAATGCATTTAAAGGAAGAAACAGCTCGACGAAACACGGACACACATAGAAATGACACAAACACGAGCGCTGACCCTCAACTGAAAGTTTATTCTGGTGGAAAGACCCTTAAATAGAAAACATCGCCTTATAGCAGCAGGCTACCCTTTACACCTGCTAGTCTCCGTAGCTGGCTCCATGATTAAGAAGTCCCGGCAGCACATCGAACCTGATACATCAAATAATAAGCGCAGAAATATTGTGGTAATGCCCTACCTCCACACAGTTTGTCATCGTCTAAAAAAAGTCGCACAGCGCGCCGGTGTGGATCTCGCCTTCACGGCTCCCAACAAGCTTTCCGCCCTCTGTTCCAAAGTGAATAACCCGCAGGAACCCCAAGGGTGCAGAGGGACACACTCTGACCGGTATGTCCCCTGTGATTCATGAATAAGTTACTCTGTGCCAGTGTCATGTGGGAAGAGGTACATTGGTCAAACGGGAAGGTGTATCAATATCAGACTCCAAGAACACCACAACAATGTTACAAGTATAGCCATTTCTGGGCACCTGGCTAAGCACTGTAAGAAGTGCAAAATCGGAGAAAACACCCCTGAAAGAATCTGCTCCCCTGACTTTAATCGTTGCACTACTATTGGGCGAGGACGAGATAAAGTTGACAAGGGAAATTGTTGAAGCCCTCCAAATCCATTATGCCGGTCAAGACTGCGTCAGTACTCCATCCCTCTCCTTGTCAAAAAAAGAGCTAGATTTTCTGGGTGCGTTCACTAACACCTAAGGTTCTGATGCGCCTCACACAGCTGATTAATTCACGGAATCCTCGTTGCTACCGCTTTTATCTTGCTTTTAGTTCCACACCCCCTTTTGGGCATGTTTTTAAAACTTTTACCTTCTTCACGTTTTTACTATTTTTATATTTTTATGTTTTCACCTGTATAATTTTCATCTGTGTCCTTCATAGTTTTTACCTTTCCTCGCCCGTTTCCGTACTTTTTGATAGTTTTTGTTAATGTTACCTACCTGACCACCGTTACGCGGCCCTTTACAACGTCTATTTATCGCTTATAACTTTCTTTTGTTCCCTGTTGTGTTTTTGTGTCATCTTGTGACGCGACCACACTGATTGCCGGTTATCGCTGAGCAGCCCTGTTACCCACCCCCTCATGTTTTCTATTTAAGGGCCTTTCCACCAGAATAAACTTTCAGTTGTGAGTCAGCGCTCGTGTGTGTGTCATTTCTACGTGTGTCCGTGTTTCGTCGCGCTGTTTCTTCCTGTAAAGTTCATGTACTCCCGGCCAACTCTTCAACTGGCCCGGGAGTTGCATCGCTAATGCACCTTGTAAAAGGTCCTTTTCGGCTACACCGCTGGAATATTCATTCTGTAATTTGACGCGTGAGATGGCATTTCGTGGTTCCTTTTTGTTCGTATAATGTTTGAGTGGAGTACTTGCGTGTAGGGATCAAAGTTATCAGAAATATTCATCGTCTGCCACTACGAAGAGCCAAAACAAGCGGAATACGCAGCAATAGTGGATACCTGAATCGGGCTTTAAGCTGTGTGTCGGTAGTGATGGATGTGCGCTGCATGCATTGGCATCGACAACCTTGTGTCATTTTGAAGCAAAAAGCGTCGCCGCCGCCGCGCGCTATTGCGCATGTGCGCTGCGGCTTCTCCTCCTCGCCACCGTTTAACCTTTCGCCGCAGCCGTGCGCAGTGCGCATTTCAAAGGACGGGTATATAAGGCACGCGTGCCCATAGAACAGCGCGCGGGGAGGTGGTGGAGCGAGTGCGGCTTTGGCCCCTTATGTTTTTTCAGCAGCGTCCGCTTCGGCGACGCTGTTGTTGCTGCGACGCGCGTCTTCTCTTTTCTTTTTCTCTTTCCTCTGATCTTTTTAACTCTCCTCTATCTGCACGTGGCAGCGGTGGTGGCTCGGCTCGAGCCAGTAGGCAGGCCCGTGTAATTTGCTTTTCTTCCTTCTCTCAGTCACAACAACAAAAGCGCGGCGCGGCTTCGGCTGCTTATCTGTTCTTTCAGTGGACGCGGTTGTTGCTGCGACGCGCGCCTTTTCTCTTCTTTTTCTATTTCCTCCAATCTTTTAAACCTCTCCTATCTGCACGAGGTAGCGGTGGTGGCTCGGCCTGAGCCAGTAGGCAGGCCCGTGCAATTTCCTTTTCATCCTTCTCTCAGTCGCAACAACAACAGAACAAGCGCAGACACTCGCCATGAAAGGAGAAGCAACAGTCGGACGGCGCAGAAACACCGATCCAGAAGTGGTAGCTTCGGAGTTGGCTGAAAAGCAGCGAGAGCTTTTCGCTTCGAGATATCCAGGCTTAACCTTAGCTAAGTCAAAGCCAATTTTTTTAGGAAATGAAGTGCGCATAACCGGCTCCCTTGGTCAGTGGACGCCTGAATCGAGCTTATAGGTACGTGGGGTGATGAGAGAGAGATTTGGGCTGCAGGAATTGACAACGTTGTGCCAGAAATGCGGCGCTGAAGCATAGGTAGTCGGCGTTCATTGGCGTTGGCGTTGACAACTTTTACACTCCGATCATTTTAAGGAAAGGAAGTGCGCATAACTGGATCCCCGGGTCAGCGGACGCCTGCCTGAATCGCGGTTATAGATGCGTGCGGTGATGAGAGAATGGTGTGGGCTGCAGGCATTGACAACGTTGTGCCAGAAACGCGGCGCTGAAACCATAGGCCGTCGGCGTTCATTGTGTTTATTGGCGTTGCCGTTGGAAACGTTTTACACTCAGATCATTTTACGGAAGTGCGCATAACTGGCTCCCTGGGTCATTGGACGCCTGAATCGCCCTTATGGGTACATCGGGTGATGAGATAGAGATATGGGCTGCATACATAGCGCTGAAAACGGTGAGCGAACTCTTGCGATCAACCATTAGAGAGTTTTAGAATTGGGGACCCAAGACTCTGGGCCCACAAGACGCGTTGCGTTGTTGCTCTTGGGTTTGGAGCAGCAGCAGAGTTCGAGAATTGGGTCAAACGCAGACAGCGTTGGGTCGAGCGCTCGTTACGCCGCAGTGCGGAAAATAAAAAGGCGCTTGAAAGCAACAAAAAAGAAAAGCTTTTCTTGCAAGTGAAAACGAACAGAAAGCATTTTTGAGCAAGAAGAGCGAGCAACAAACTCTCATAAACGTAATAGTTTTGTTAGTACTACGAATTAAGCAAACTACATTAAGTCAAGGAAAGCCAATCGCAGCCAAGTGCTCTTTAATGGTGTTTTTTTGGTGATTCACTTCAAAACTGCGAGTTCACCTGTGTAAAATGGCAAAAATCAGACGAAGGACAGCAAGTTTGCTCTGCGATCATCTGCTGTACACTGATTTGAGTTCGGCTGACATTGAAGATCTATTTCTGCCGTTGCCAGAAGCGATTTACCGACGACATGGCCGGCGGCAGTATACGTCCCGCAAAGGATGGCTCGACGTCGGAAGCATTGAAGACGACGTCTTTCGGAGAATGTTACGCTTTGAGAAGGAAAACATTGATAAATTGTCTTCTGCTCTTTTAAGTCTCTCTCCTGGCTACCTCGCCATTTCTCGTCACTCGCGAGGGTGACCCAAGACGGCTTGGGGCCCCACGCTAGTTTTCGATTTTTAGGTCTTGGGTTAACGCAAACACAAGAAAGAGCCCAAGACTGGCTTGGGTTCTGCGCATGCGCACGTGCGGCCGGCAATTCTCTTGGGGCCTCAAGCCGCTTGGGCCCCCAATTCTAAAACTCTCTGTTAACTGCCACCTGCCAGAGTGGCAGGGTGGGTGGGGACTTTAATGTACAGTCCCCATCAAAAGTATACAGCCCAAGAGGTTTGCTTACGGGGCCTGCAGCGCACCTAGTTATAGATCCTAAGCGACCCTAATCTCTCGAACCATAAATGGCTTCGAGTCTTCAATCCTGCCAAGCTTTGGACTGCTAGATATGCTAGAGAGCTGCGCAAAACAGCTTAGAAGCAAACCCGTTGGGCTGTATACTTTGGCGAGGACTGTACAAGTCAAGCCGCCGCTTGAAAGGCTTAGCCCCCGAGTACAATCCCCTCACCGCGCCATCCCGCACGATGACCTCTACAGTGGCCAGCCAGACCTTCCAGCCATCTGTGAGTTCGCCACCGCTACTTCTTCATACGCCTCGTGCGCCTGCGTCGTTTCATGGTGACAAGTTTGAGGCTGTGGAGGACTGGTTGGACGGGTATGACAGGGTCGCTGAATTTAGTCTGTGGGACGAGGACCGCAAGCTTCGGAACGTCTACTTTGCCCTCCAGGACGCCGCCAAGACGTGGTTCGAAAACCACGAGTCCGCCATCCACACCTGGCAAGACTTCCGGCGGCAGTTGCTGGATACCTTCAGCAGCAACGAACGGAGGCAGCGTGCTGAATTGGCCCTGCAATCGAGAGCGCAGCAGCCAAACGAGAGCGTGGCGATGCTCGTGGAGGACATGACCCGGCTTTTCAACCGCGCTGATCCTTCGACGTCGGAAGCCAAGAAGGTGCGCCATTTGATGCGGGGAGTGAAGGAGCAATTGTTCGTTGGGCTCGTGCGCGATCCTCCGGCTACAGTCGCCGATTTTGCGAAGGAAGCGGCAGGCATGGAGCGCGCCCTGCAACAGCGGTTTGCGCACTACGGCCGTCCATCAAACATCACTGCTGTGGAGTGCCACATGCCGAAGCCCGGGGATGAGAACACCTCCCTCCGAGAGCTCATCAGGGGCATCGTTCGCGAAGAGCTGCAGAAGCTTCGCTCTGTGGAGCAGCCTCCTAGTGTGACCGCCATCTCGGATGCTGTCCGTGACGGGATACGCCGCACGGTGCAGCCCATTCCAACTACCCAACCGCCAGCGCCCTATGTGATGACATACAGCGAGGCATTGCGAGGTCCTGCGCCACCACCGCCGGCGTTCTACTCTCCTGCCCCTACCGCGCCGTCCCACCGATTCCCGTATACGGCAGCGCTGCCAGACGACCGCCCACCCATCACGAAGGCAAACATGTTGCGCACGCCGAACAACAGGCCCCTGTGCTTCCACTGCGGCGAAGCCGAGGACTGCAGCCGGCCAACCCTAGCACCGAGCAGAAGAGGACGAAGTCCGGCGCGCGACAAAGGTGGAAGACAGACCGCACGGGGGCGCCGGTAGAGTGTGGCAATATAAAGACAAACAGGAATTTCTTACCACTTATGCGAGAGAACATCCCGTTCCTCTTGCTCGTAACGCCTCCCACGGCTGTGACAACCTCGCGGAATACTTGCATAGACCTCGTCTTCGAGAACCAGGCATTGGTGCAGCAAGTCGAGCATATATGCATATATTTCTCCGTCCACAAAGCATCCTTCATGATAATCAAGAACTTTTAGTGGAGAGTTTCTTGTAGAAGGAAAATGTGCGAAAAATGACAAGTTTTCTGTAATTGTACATGTCTTGCTCGAATTGTTTGCCTCAGTCTATCGAAAAGCTGAAACAGCTGATGAGCTGCGTTCAAATTTCGCCTTAGGAGGTAACGTAATCGTCGGCAATTTTTTCGCGCAACGCGTGAGAAAGTTCAGACCCCGAGTGAGTCAGTCAGTCATAAAACTTTAATATCGGCACTGGGAGTGGTCAGTTCTGTCGACCCCACCAGATGGCCCTGAGTTATTGCCGAAGGCTACCTTTTGCGCTCGTGCTGTGACCCAGACTAGTACTGCCAGATTCGAGCTTTCCAGCAGTGTCTCCAGCTTTTTCGAGCCTACAAGCTTCTGGAGTTGTTCGGGCGGTGGGTCTGCGGGGCAGTCGGGCGCAACGGTCGAATTTCGATGTAGGCGAAATTCTAGAGGACCGCGTAGAGTGCGATGTCTTTGCACGTTAAAAACTTCAGATGGTCGAAATTTCCGGAGCCCTTCAGTACGGCGTCCCATAGTCTGAGCCGCTTTGGGACATTAAACCTCCATAAACCATAAACCAAAAGATGGGTTCCATCGTGGCCCTCTGGCCCAAAGGGCTCCCAGTCAAAATGTCTACCGAGAAATTAGTGTGGTTAGGAATGCACAACTCGTTGGACAAGCTCGTCGAGGTCCGCTGGAGGACACGAGACCTCAGATTAACCAGAACGGGAGCCGGCAGAGCAATACTAAAGCATATAGGCGAACACGCTGAACCCTTGGTAGAGGACGTGCAGAAACTACCCGCTAACACCTGTCACCCATTCTGGCGCAGTCCCAGACGCCCTCAGAGCGTGCGGGGTAGATGTCTAGGTTACAAAAGAGATGCCCTCGACTCAGCGTGGCAAGCTCAGCCAAAACCAGCTACCAATTGACAAGGGGGGCGGAGGGTCGTTTGGTGCCCAGCTTTCACCGGTCACAAGCCAGAGAATGGGTAGCAGCCAAAGGTTCGCAAACAAAACAAAGTTTATACAGCAAAGAGACTATACAGAGGATTTCACAATCACTCGTACGAGCACATACAAGTGATTTTACAATACATTGCAACTCGTGCAAAGTAACGCTCGAGGGGGATTACAATACAAAAGAAATATTGCACCTAAAGTGTGCTAACACAAAGAGGGAGGCAAACAAGCAAAACACCATTTATTCACTGGGCACTGCGAGTGTCCGAGGACCAGAGGTTCATCTCGGAACCGTCCCTTAGGCTGGCGCACGCTGCCTCGTTGATACGTGGCGCGCTTCTCTGAAGCTTGAACGGTGGCGCGGGCTGACAGACAGCGGTCAACGCCCTCCATATATAGGCGCGCTCTGCATCTGTCCATTCATCGCGCCACGGCAGGTGCGCACATAGATGTAGTATCATATGTGCAATTTCATTCTCGCGCCAGGTGGTGGTGGAAAACATTTATGTACGGATACACCTAAGGAGGTTATGCATGAGCTAACCCAGAGGGCCTTTGCAAGTACTAGGTGGAAGTCCCTAGTTCGGGACCCCAGTGGCGTCAGCCGCCGCCCGGGCTCTCCCGACCAAGGCTGTTTGAGCCTGCAGGCCAGAGCAGACGAGCAGGGTCGCCTCCCAGTCCTCCCGGGTTGGGTTGGGGTGAGGGGGGATAGCAGGGTTGGATGGGCAGGCCCACACCATGTGGTAGATGTCCGAAGACTTCTCCGCACAGTGCGGACAGTTGCCCAAGAAAGAAGGGTCGAAGTGTTTGAGAGCTGCCAGGCACAGCAAAGTATTAGTATACAGGCGAAGCAGAAGTCACACTTTGGTAAAGGCTTGGGCCTCCACTTGGTCACGGGATTGCAGCCCTTAGGGCCGGAGTCCTTTGCCGCGCTCGAGGCGGGACCTTGGCGGGTAGCAGCAGCCTTATTTGTGGTTGGCGTGGCGTTAGCCGCTATCTTGGCCTCTCGTCTGGAGTGACGCTCAAGCATATGAAGAGTTTCATTGCGAATTGGGTCCCCGGGTGCCGATTTGGGTTCGACATTGACGGGAACGGTCGACGAAGACATGGCGTCCGGTTCATAACCGAGTTGAAGAAGCGTTTCCCCCATATTGCCGAAAGAAACAGCTCCCTCGGAGCCGAACGCTGGCGCAGCCGTTAGGCTTAACATCGGCGCCGCCGGAGGCGGGAAGGAAAACCCGCTTTGAAATTTGGAAAAGTGGGCCCACCTAAATGAAATTGGTGTCCACGGATTCCGATGAACGTGCCGAATCCAAAGGGAGCAAAATTGATGGGGTCTGATGACTTGATTCGTGGCTCCTGGCAGAAAAAATTGCTGTGGCTCAGCTTGGTTAAGCCTGGTAATTGCGAAAGCAATATCCGTAGCTACGCCATGGTTCAGCTGGTAGTGTAGCTGGTGGTGGTGCTTGTGGTTAGACTTGTGGTGATGCATCGGTTATACAATCCGATCCGATCCAATCCAATCTAATCCAATCCAATCGAATTGAATCCAATGTAATCCAATGCAATGCAATCCATTCCAATCCAATCCACCCACACCGCTAGGCGCGCCGCGCGCGGTGGGCACAGGGGTTAGGCAGCAGCCACCACGCGCGGCCTCGCCTCGCGACGGCACAAGTTGGAGCCCTGCTCTTGCAGCTGTGACGTCACACCGCTAGGCGCGCCGCGCGCGGCGGGCCCAGCAGTTAGGCAGCAGCCACCACGCGCGGCCTCGCCTCGCTACGGCACAAGTTAGGCCTCTGGTTTTTGCGGCAGATGGTATGACGTTATAGCAGAGGTCAAGCTAAAGGTCAATGGTAGCTACCGCGGCTTCGCCACGCGAGGAGCTGAAAGTGAAAATACTATTGCTTTCGCAATAAAAATGACGGAGCCGAAGCGCCACACGTCTCTCGCGCCGGGTGCTTGACTGATGAGGCGCGGAGATCGGCTTTCAGAACCTTCCAGATGATTCTTGTGATGCGCCGCCGCCGACGCGCGAGCTTAGCGGAAAGGGCATCACTTAGCGCACTGAAGGCTACGCCCTCTCCATCGACAATGAACAGAATTTACTCAAACCTTCTCGAACAATTGACTACAATTGAGCTACACAATATTTCAGAAATTTGCTGCCTTGGCAATTACATCATCTCCAGAATATCTTCTGCATCCTTACAGTAGCAAAGACGCGCTCGCGCAGACTGGAGGTTTCTTTGACGCGTTTGCGCTGTCGGGTTCCTCTGCTAAACGTCTACCTTCACAGATCTGGTCTCGTGGTTTCCCCACTGTGCCAATTTGTGTCGAACCTGAGACAATAGATCACTGCCTGCAATTCTGCCGCCGCTTCTCTTCTTTGAGGAGGCGCCTATTACAAATTCCATTTCATCAGCCTGCTTACGTCCACTGCGGTTCTTTCGATTGGCGCTTCTTTGCTTGGACGAAGCAACAGGAGTGTGTGCTCTGCTGTGCAAAATTTTCTTCTAGAAATGCAGCGACTTCCATTCTGAATTTATTTTTTCTCTCAGTCAGTGCGAAATTGAAACATTACATGCGCTGTATTCGAATTTGCAAATAAAGCCTTTGTCCCGACTTCGATCTCCCAGTTAACAGGTTCCCTGTAGTTGCGTCGCCTAATCTGTCGGCCTATGCCCTACTTTTGTTTCCCTATAAACGCTCCTGTTTCCAGGAATTCACTGCCTTTGTCTTGGCCACTCCCCCGTCATGGGATATGTGCAATATTTGTATTGAGGCCAACCAACCAACCTAATCACTCTATGGACATTGGGTTCTGCCTTCACAGCAGTTACCGAACACAAGTCAGTAAGAGGCTGCCCTCCAGGAAAGCGATGCAAGCCTCACTCTTTCTTTCGATAACACGCTCGATGATAATTATGGCGTCGTAGATGTCAGTGTCCGCGCACTGCCGACATCACTCGCCACTACCTTCCCCTACCCACATCCCATAAGTGTCTAGAACACCTGGCAACACATTCAAGAAAAATGCACTTTCTAACTGCAAGTCGCTAATACGAGAGCAGCGGCATAAAGGGGACACATCGACACCCTTGCCCAGTCACCAAACTCTCGGAATGGCGTGACCAATTGGCATCATCACACCATTGGCTGAAAATCGCACTGACACAAGTATGTACATCGGGTTAAGCCTCTTGCGGACTATGAGAAGCCGCGCTCATGACATGCCGACGGTAATTTTTGGAGTTTAGTAACGTGGAATGTAGGCAAGTTGGTAGTTGGTCATCATGTAAGTGCACAACAAGACGGAAAACATCACTAGTTATGCTCGTAATTTCTTCTGTGGCACGCTGTCTCTCGTTTAAGGCGAGTAGAGCTCGTGAGAAGTTTTATTTTTTTTATTTTATCTACTTTGGAACATACATATTGTTACGCGGCGGCCAGCCGAAGAATGAGACGTGGTGAACCATGGCTATGAGATGATTTAATGGCCGCTGGCCTAGCGCGAGCGCTCCGTCCCGCGCCACTGCCAGCTTCGTCTTCGTCACACTACCCGGGGCCTCCGAGCGATCGTCCCGATCGGTGACGAACAGACGGCGAAATGGCGATGGTCTTGAGTGAAGGATCGAACAATATGTAGAAGATGGTGCAGTGCTGGCCGCCACGATGAGAAAGATGAGAGAATGAGTCCCGGTCCATGGAGCATCCGGGCTGTAGGGTGCCAGGAGCTGACGGCTGAGGTCTCTGGACGCACCGAACGGCAGGGGCAGGGGGCGGTGTCTTCATGTTTGGGTCTTGGGTCAGTGGGGTCTTGGGTCGGTGGGGTCTTGGGGCGGTGGGGTCTTGGGTCCGTCGGGTCTTGGGTCCGTCGGGTCTTGGGTCGCCGTGTCGTGTGGTCTGGGCGGGGGACGGGGCTGGGGTGTGTGTCGAGGTCGGTTCAGGTCAGGCGGGCTGGGGCACGGCCGTGCGGCGCTGACCAGGTACTCACAGCCGACGGCCACGGCAGGCCCAGGACGCCGAAGCTCCGTGACCAGGATGGCGATGAAGGGACCCCAGCACCTCACACCAAATGTTACGCGGCGGCCAGCCGAAGAATGAGACGTGGTGAACCATGGCTATGAAATGATTTAATGGCCGCTGGCCTAGCGCGAGCGCTCCGTCCCGCGCCACTGCCAGCTTCGTCTTCGTCACAATATATTCAAAAGCGGGTGACAAAAGCATCTGGGCCTTTACCAAGTTTCTAGTTTGGGCCTGTGGGATAAGCGCACAAAATAGCGTACCCGGGCGCTAGTGAAAAATATTTGTAAAACGTGTACCATTTTACAAGCATAAATATATGTTTCACAAATGTTGCAATCAATTAAAGTATGCATCGCGTGATATGTGAGCAATGAAAGAAACAAAATAACAAACTGGGACAATCTTTACAAACATTACATAATACATAAATGTCGTGCCAAGAGGAATACTTTTTTCAAATAATTATACAACAAAAACGCACGGATGCAACTTAGTACTACATTTGAGGAAGAAAAAGAGTAATTTTGTTTTAATGGTATCCTTCAGTGAGCGAGAAAAGTTGCGGCTTCTTTTTACTGCTGGTGGAAGTGTTCCATATCTTTGTGCCAGTATACGCTAACAATCGCCCGCTGTATAATTTGTGAACGGCCGGAGTGTTAAAATTAGATTTACCCTCACTTCGTGTGTGCCCTTTTAGGGTGTAAAGATGGTGGAGGGAAGGGGGTTGTTATCTGATAAAACTGCATGCACAGCACATGGGGTTTTGTAATTGCGTGCGGCTGTGAATGGTATAATCTGAAGTTCCTGAAAAAGTGGTGCGGCATGTTATCTATAATTTCAAAAGGGTGAAATGCGCAGAGCCCTTTTCTGCAAAATGATGAGCGGTTCCAGGTAGGAAGAACAAGTATAGCCCCATGATTCAACACAGTATGTAAGATGGCAGTGAAAAACTGCGAAGTGCATAATTCTTAACTTCGTTTAACGAAAGTGCTGATGTGCTTGATGCAGTACAAAACATGCGTGACTTAGTTTCTTGCAGACGTTGCTGATGTGTTCTTTGAAATGCAATGACGAGTCCAGGGTAATTCCAAGGTATCGACGCGATTCTACTTGCACTATTTCTGCGTTATCCATTCTTAAAGTTATAGAATCTCTATTTCTGCTGCCTAAACGGGGAAAAAAATTTGTACCTTCTTTTCATGCAGTTTAACGTCAATTTATTGGCGTTCTTTATTAGCATTTTCTTCTATTTGCCCACTATTTTCATCGGAAATGAGTGCAGCTGTGCCATCATCATATATAATGGCACCGCCATATTCTATGCATTTCGGGAAATCTTATATGTACAAGGAAAAAAAATGTCCTAACACCGGCCCCTGTGGTACCCCATGAGAGACTGTTGCTGAGTCTGCTGTGTTGCTTCAGCTCTATCAGTTCTGCCCTAGTATCCGCGAGCTCCTTCTTTAGTTGTTCATTTTCTTTTTGGAGAGCAATATGATCTTTCCTTATAATTTTTAGATCTGCATATACCTCAGTACGACTAAGTTCAATTGCAATTAAAGGAATAAACTTGCGCAAAGAATTGAAGGAGAAAAATAAAGAGACGTGAGGACTGGACAGAGCGCAAACTTCCGACTGGTTTTCCTTTCTGAGACAACCGCTGCTTATATACCTGTGTGAAATCAGTTATCATAGGCATGACAGGTAAACACGTGCGCACTCAACCAGGAAAAAGCCGCTGCCAAGAAAAAGAAAAAAGGAAAAATGGCTGAGGCTTAGCTAAGGTTAAGCCTAGTCAGATGCGAAGCATATTGATGGCTAGGCTTGGTAATACATGGCTTTCCTTGGTTGACGTTCATCCCGCTCTTCATCGGTCTCTGTGGCACGCTGAAGCTTTCGCTTCTCGTTCAAATCAGCCCTGCTTCTAGGCGGCATCCCAACACCTGGCCGCCTCGTAAGTGCCCGGAGAGCGAAGCAAGCTCAGCTTTATACCGCTGCTGTAGCGTCACGTGGTCAGCTGCAGCGCCTCTGATGTGGAGCCTCCACCGCCGCGTCCGACCGCGCGAGGCGGCAGCCCATCTCTCCTCTGCTGTGACGTCATGTTGTCACGTGGTCAGCCGCCGCACCTCTGATGTGGAGCCTCCACCGCCGCGGCCGACCGCGCGAGCCGGCAGCCCATCTCTCCTCTGCTGTGACGTCATGTTGTCACGTGGTGTCACGTGGTCACGCTAAAGGTCAATGGTAGCTCCACCGCCGCGCTCGACGGGCTGTAGTGTAGCTCTAGTAATATGCTTCGCATAAAAACCACCCATGTATCATCTTATTGAGCAAACTAAACCAAAGAAAAATCCGCTGCACCAGGACATCTGAAAAAAAGAAGAGAGGCCAAGCCCACAAACACATACGCCTACATACACACACATGCGACACTGTGCGCCTGCAGACAGCTCAACACACACTCACAGACACACACACTCACACGGAGACATGCACACGTAAAAACGTATCTCATGGCAAGGACAGGTCATATCTCAAACCATAACAACAAAGAAAAAGAAAGCAACTAAAGCAGATAAAAACTGCTTGTGTCACTTTATTTGAGGTCAACCAATTATAAAAACAGCTGAAAGCCTACACAGATGAAATGGTTTTCCTAGGCAAAAACCGCGACAGTCGTAAAAGCAAAGACGTTAAGATCTATAACAGGCAATGGGGCAAGTGACACATGTCCTAGAAAGGCTATTTCTTTACTTAGGAGTGTCAACCAGGTTTAGTTAGGAGTGTCAACGAGGTTTAACTAGCACATTTTTCACCGGATTTCTCTATTTGAAAGGCCTCTACTATTTCCTTCTGCATTTTGGTTTTGACACGTGCAAGAATAGTAGCGCCCCTGTACACCGTTTTGCATTTGTGAGACACTATATGATCATACAGGTTGCCGCTCTTGCAGTTTTCCACAATCGGCCTGTGTTCAGTGATACGATCATTGACACATCTACCCGCCTGTCCAATGTATGTGCACCCAAAAGTGAGAGGCAGGCTGTACACCACGCTGGTGGAGTATTCGATGAGCCTAGTTCCATGCTTCTTTTCACACCCTCCACGTTTTTTGATTAGCAGTGTGCAGATGCTTGAGAGCTTGGTAGGCGCGGAGAAGAGCACCTTGACGTCATTCCTGTTGCCAGTCTTCTTCAGGTTATGCGAGATTTTGTGCAGATAAGGAATCACTTGAACCTGCTGTCTTTGCGGAGGCACACTTGAGGCTTTCTTACTGCCATTCTTTTTTGCTTTTTGCAGTAAACTTGCTGTAACACTGTTGATGACGGTGGAGGGATACTCTGCTATTTAGGGACGATTAAACTGGTGTAGACAGCTGTTCTTCATGTTGTGTGAACAGCTTCTGGTGAGTGCGCCTTGAAGAAGAACAGTAATAATTTCATGTTTGATGAGCTTCGAATGGGCGCTTTGATAATTCAAGAGGTTTTTCTTGCTGCGCGGATTATATTTGTAGCAAGGGCAGCATCCGGATTCACTGAAGGTGATTAATAAATCGAGGACCTGAATCTCTTGATTCTGTGGCATCTCCGAGGTAAACTTTAGGCATTTTGCTTCGGCAGTGAACATATCTACAATACTGGATACGAGAGCATCAAAGTCGCAGCCAGGCGCAACTTGTAGTATGAGAAAGTAGTCATCGACATACCTCTGGACTTTCAGAACACCCATCCCTGTAAGGCGGTCAAAGGTTCACTTGTTTATGGCGGACAGGTAGATGTCATAACACAGGCGCCACAGAGGATCCTATGAATATTCCTTCTTTTTGGACATAGTATTTCTTGTTGAAAAATACAGCCGTGGAGTCTAGGCAGAACTCCTGGAGGGTGATGAAGTTATCGATGCTTGCACCTGTGGAGCTCTGGAAGCTGATTTCGTTGGTATGCTCAACCTGCTCCTGTACAGCTTCTAGGAGCTGCCCTTTAGGAAGAAAGTGATAAAGATCTTCCACGTCCACAGAAAAGGCTGTATTAGCTGAAGTGAGGCTTCAGAAAACTTCTACTATTTCATTAGAACTTCTCACCAAGAAGGTATCCTTCAGTGGCAGGCACCTCAGCTGCTGTTGCAGATAATTGCTCACTGCGGCCTGCCATGTACCCTTTTCTGACACAATTTTCCTCAGTGGGCATGCCGGCTTGTCTGTTTTGCCTGAAAAAAAAAAAATACTTATAAGAAATAATTGTTCTTCGATTTTTCGGCGGCTCTTTTACCCTCCCCAGGGAAATATCTTGAAGGAGCTGTCTAAGGTACAGGTGCTTTATTTTTTAAAAGTGTTTCAGGCAAAAATTGTATCAAATTCAATTGCATCAAATTTGTCCCTCACAAACTGAATCAATATTTTAACTTCTTTAACGTCATCGCTTAGCTGTCCAACATTAGCCATGAGCTCATTTATTACATTAGCAAGCTCTTTGATTGCGCTAGGCTACTTTTCACCCATATTCAGCCGTCAGCAGCGAGCAGCGAGCTACCCAGTGTAACAACAGAAGGCAGATCGAAATTACACACCTGAAATACAGTCGTTGCACTCAGAGAGAGAGAGAGAAAGCAAATTTTAATGATAAAAAGATGGAGAGGTCGCCCGGTGGCAACATGGCCCTGGCCTGCTACTCCACACAGGGGAAAGAGAACGGGAGGAAAAGGTTTGGTTTATGGGGTTTAACGTCCCAAAGCGACTCAGGCTATGAGAGACGCCGTAGTGAAGGGCTCCGGAAATTTCGACCACCTGGGGTTCTTTAACGTGCACTGACAACGGGAGGAAAAGGAAAGTGCGAATGAAGGATGATGATGGCATAGTACAGTGAAATTCACGGGTGATGTCGACACACAAACACGCACACGCACACGCACACGCACACACACACACACACACACACACACACACACACTGGCTGGCACTTCCATCGCGGTGACTAGAAGCACATAAAACTGGTGTCTGCAACACAAACACCGACACATGTCATTAACCTTGAAGGTAGTGCACAGGCGGTCACAGATGAGTATCCAGGTCTGTTTCGCACAAAAAGTTGAGCACGGCCTTCGTCACACGGCACCAATCAGAACGTCTCGCTCTGGCGCCCAGAAGAGTTTCCTCAGAGAGAGGGCGAGGGTCCAGTTGTTTCAGTGCAGTCAGGTACACGTTTGCTGCTGACGTGCCTGAGTCGCTTGTTGCTTTCACAAGCAGTACTACTGCCTGACCTTTCTTGCGATCCTAGTGGGCATGCGGTTTTGCTGGAGAAGGAAGAAGCCCTTAATAATGACTGGCCGCCAGGGACGATCGGTCTTGGAACCTCTGCGCTCAGCCGCTGTTTCCACGAAGGCTGATCCTAGAGGAGCATCAAAAAGCACGGAGAGGCAGCTGCCTTACGGCAGCGGCATGTTCCAGCTTCTTGTTCTATTCAGCACGACCACCGCAATGGGTACCTTCGGTCTGCACTACGACAGCTTGAAGCTAACGGCCGGCGTCATGGACCATTGCTGCAAGCGACCCGATTCCTTTGCGAACCTCAGCGTCCCTGACTGGAAGCAGCTGGCCATCCCAGTCCACGAGCGAGGCGAGTTCAGCCGATGCTCGGTGAGCGATCCACCGGACACTGGTGACTGGGCCACCGTGGTCCCATGCACATCGCGGGAGATTGACCTGGACCATTTCGGCAACAACATCGTGAGAGAGTGGAACCTGGTGTGCGACAGGCGCTGGCTCATCGAAGTCGCTAGGCTAGTATGCTCAGTGACTTGCGTGGCTTCTTTGCCTGTAGTTGGAGCCTTGGCAGATCTCGTCGGCCGCGAAACGGTTATTTTCATTGCCGTACCCGTGGTGTTCATAGCTGGCACTGGCAGCAGCGTGCCCAAGGATTTCCAGTTCTTCGCTGCCGTGCGTGCCGTGGTTTCAGCTGCGACAAACGTCCTGGTGCCACCAATGTTAGCTATCTTCTACGAGGTGACGCCCTCTTCGAAAATTCCTGCGTACGCCACGGTGGTCTCGCTGCTCTCGATAGTCATGGCCCCTATCACGCTGTTCTTCGCGCAGCTCTACAGGGCCGGCTGGGCGGCACTACAGCTCATACTGATGGTCCCTACGTGCTTACTTGTGCTCCTGTACTACAGCGTCGACGAGTCGCCTGCCTGGCTTACAGCAACCGGCCAGATGAAAGAAGCCGAGCGCGTCGCTTTGCGCGCAGCAAGTCTGAACAAAGTGCCCCTGCAACTCTGCCGAGACATGCTCGCGCAGCAACAGCTGGACGCCAATGCGAAAAACCAGGGCGCAGCCGGAAGTGGCGGTCTGTGCGGCTCGCATCTCCGATCACGCACTATTCTTCTGGCGTATATGTGGGCAGCACTCAGCTATGCCTACGACACCTTCGTTATCAACGACGGAGTGGCCGTCAGCGATACCGTCACTGCCGTTGGGCACGCAGTATCCGTCATCGCGTGCTTGCTGGCTGTACGCTGCATAATTCGGTTCGGCTTCAGAAGCATCGTGGTTGCCTCAGGACTCGCTTTCGGTACGTCGGTTGCAATTCTCGCCGTCACCTACAGCCAAAACGAGACCCTGATGCTGGACTTTCTCGTCATCATCATGCGTGTCGCGGGAAGCATCTGCTTCTCGTCCTTTGTTCCCCAGTCCTTGGGTGCCTACCCCATTCTAACTCACTCCAGCGGCGCAGCTTGGAACATCGCATTCAGTCGCATCGGTGACAACGTGGGCCAAGCGATTACAGCGCTTCTCGGTTGCCGGCACACTGACCTGCGGCTGGCCGTCGCGGCTGCTTTGATGTCGCTGTTTGTCGTCGGTGCGCATGTTTTGCCGTACGAGTACGATTGGGTGCTGAAAGGGAGCTCCATATCCGGCGTCCAGTGCATCATCGCTTCCGCTGAAGACAGCAAGCGCGCCATGCAGAACACAATGGTGCCGCTGCCCAAGCAACCCATGAAGCGTCGAAGCACAAGTGAGCCCGACAGGGTCTCGCTGCCTGCCGACCAGTACTCGTCGCACTCAATACAGAAGTCGCTGACCATTTCCTTGGGATAAACTGTGAACTCAACCCATTATTGATTTACGAAGTGTTTTTCTTTTTTTACCGACCATGCCTCTTTCCTTTTATTTCTTTGTCTCAGGGTCAGCCATTCATTTTGTCTCTGATTTTTTGAATAGTGCTGGATAAAATTGCAGATCTTTCTGTACTAATTATCGCAGGTATTTTTTCTTTTGAACTGATGTGTTCATTGACTCTTGAGTTCTCTGCTGATACGCGAAGACGGTCAGAACACAGTGACTGAAATTCCACGTTAAACGATTAAGGGCTCCTTGCAAATGAACTTAACGGGCCACTGGTACGGAGCAGAAGGCGAGCTTTGATTGACTTTCCCAGACGCGTCTTTAGTTTTAACAATGCATTGACGTTAACAACGCATTGTAGCCATGCCGTTGCTGAGACCATCTTGACGTGTTCCTTTATAACTTCGCACACAAGGCAGTGCACCAGTCTTATTGTCGCGCCTATAGTAACAATGAACCTGCTAGCAGACAATGTTTTAGCGTAGGCAAATCTCGTGTTGGCGCGCTTCGGAGCATGTGCACCTGTTAAGCGCATGTACGAAATATATGCGTTTCTTTTTCCTTACAACGTTTTCCCTCTGCATCATGTGCTTGTGTTCACGATTTTGCGCTTAGTTGCATTTGACTAAAGTTCGTCATGATGGAGCAGTTTTCCGCGGAGACTTTAGCATCGTATGCCATGGGCAAGAGCGAGCTCTTGCTCTCTGACAAATGTGCACTGCGTTGGCGATGCTCACCACTGTCTGGACGGCTCACCAGCGAACAGTTTATTCCCAACAATCTTGAACAGCAACTTGTCAGTAGCGAGTTAGCCTGCCACACCGCCTTGGAATGCGTGAGAACTGGCACTGAATCCCCACACAGAGGGTCGAAAGAATTTTGGCACAGAGGTGATGTAGCATGATATCACACATTGCCTGTTCTGTGTAGCTTGGGCCTATGTTTTTATTGTGTTAGAATTCGAATGGTTGGGTGTAGGATAAGCCGGCCCCCGATTTCCAACGCAGCGTGCAGCAGAAAAGAAATGGCTCGGTTTGAAGTAGTTACACTGAAGCTGTTCAGTGGAAGGTCTGTTTTTCTTGGCCGATCTTATACTGTCGTTGTTTCTCAGCTTCTCGCTCACGTTGCTCCACATCGTGAGGATCGGTAGAGGCACGCCGTCGCTCTCGTCGAACTCGTTGTTGTTCACGTCGCCTAGCACGATGCGCTTCATCCGCTGTAACAGCAAACGGCAATGTGCTCACTCTCCATTCTGGCAAGAAGTGTAGTATGACGTGACAGACCTGCGATTTTCGCCTTTTCTGACCCCTTCTTTTCGGTCTTTTTTCATCGGTGCGGTGAACTTCAAATGGTCGGGCTTTAACGTAGTTAAATCGAAGTTGTCGATCTTAAGGTTTTTTTCTTGATTTATCTCGGTTTAGCATGTTTAGTTTGGTGCTAATCACTCGGTAGTATTATTCATAAGCGCGGTGCGTGTGACGGCGATATTTGTTCGATAATTGTATTAGTTGAAGACGACGACGTGCGATGCACAACGTGATAGTGCGTTGCAGTTTAACGGCGGTAGGATAGGGTTGTCGTGCAGAGGCCAGCGAAGCTGATCTGCTGGCACCACCGCAGGTTCGAATCCCAGTCGTGGTAATATATATGCTATTTATTTATCTATTTAAGGTCAGGCTTCAGCGATAACGAGGCTTTTCCGGATTTGGTCACGAATTCGAGCATCCTGACTAAAAGTTTAACATACTTCCTCGTCGACCGAGATTCGAACCCGCGGCGGCACGACCAGATAAGTTTCCTTTGCCAGTGCGCCGCTTGACCATCACCGCAGCCTTCTCTCCGCGTGTTAAACTGGCAGCCTCACGCGCTGTACTTTGGAAATTGTGGTCTTCATACTTTCAGCCTTACGCTATTCAGTCCTAATACCTCTCGCGCTGTGCTTTGGAGACCGTCGTCGCATCAACTCTGATCCGCGTGCGATATGGCCCAAGCGGTACAGCACACTGCCACTTGCGCTGGTAAGCGCAAGTTCCAATCCTGTTCTAATGAAACCTGCGCTTGATGATACTTGATGAAATGCTTGATCCACCTTCAGATCTTATTTCAACAGACTAGAAAATATGCCAAATTATTTTTAAATTTTTTCCTCTCTCCTCTCTCCACATTCCGACACATGCGTCGAGAGCGCGTGACTGGGCGCGCGGCAGCGGCGGCGGCCAGCGAAGTTCCTGCCGCCTGGTGGAGCGCGGCTGAAACGGTTGCTATGGCAACGGCGCTCCACCTGTTTGACCTCGGCCAGCGCCGGGAGCTACGCGACGGCTCGAAACGTGGCGCAGTATTGCTTACGCAATGAAATTGGAAAACATGACAAGCAGCATTCCTTTCCGCGTGCTAAACTTCCGGGCGGCCTCTTGTGATGTTGCACTAAGTGGCGTGGCTACACGGCTGCACACAGAGGGCCAAGGCGCATGCGCTAGTTTGCGCGATTTTACAAATATGGCCCCTGATTCAATGCGTTCAAGGAATCAAAGCAGACTTGTATCGCATTCCCGACCGCATGAGCTGCACTCATTACCCGTGAACGCTCTTTGTTTTCGTGCAACTACTACGGTCGTGACGCACTCAACTCGTGGACGCAGTAGTACAAGGGCGAGCGCACTTGTCTAGAGCGCTCGAGCTGTGTTCTGCAGAGGAAAAGAAGCGAAATATTAAATCAGGTACTGAGTTTCACAGGTGACATTTACGCTCAACCGCAGCCGTATAGTCATCGAAACCGTGCACGCAAAAGCACCTTGCCCATTGCGAAGCAGCTGCTTTAATATTTTTCATTTGCTCCGCGGCCGAGCATTCGAGCAATCTAGACAATCGTGCTCACCTCTGTAGAATTACTTAATTGTACGCACTGTTAAACGAACGAAAGGTGGGCAGATATCTTACAAAGGGCGAACGGCATGGTGTTGTGGCTCGGATCCGCAGTGGTTTCCTTGCGGGACTAAGTACGAGCAGACAGGGAGGTTCAAAAACATTTTCTGATAGATTCATTGTTAGTGTAGGCGCGATAATACGACAGGTGCAATGCCTTATGTGCGAAGTTATGAAGGAACACGAAAAGATGGTCTTAGCAACAGCATGGCTACAACGCATTGTTAACGTCAATGCATTGTTAACACTAAACACGCGTCTGTGAATGTAAATCAAAGTTCTCTGTTCAACATGCAGATACTCCAACCCCACGAGTAACTAATGTTAAATCTATGAATGAACGATAAGCTCCTCGCATAAAGGTTACTGCTCCGGAATTGCAGCAGCGCACTGCATGCATGGCCATCCATGACCAAAGAAGCTGGCCGCAGGAGTCTGAACTACTATCCCAGGTACTGTGGTGCGAATTAAAATCCCCTGCGATGAATATACTGTTTGCGCTGCTCAGTAAGCTATCCATCTTGTCTGTCCTGTGAACGCCTACAGGGAAGTAGACGTTTGCAATAGTAACTTTGGCGCACTGTGGAAGGGCGATATCGACCGCCAACAGTTCACAGTCAGGAAGCATAATTTTCTGCGAAAAAGAGGCCCGGTGACACATTTTTGTAGAGACCATAGTACTAACCCGCCGCCCCTGGCTGTAACGCGATCAACTCTGAAGGCACGAAAGTTTTTAATTGAAAATGATTTAACTGGGGAGAGCCACGTTTCTTGCAGAAGCACTATATCTGGATTATGTTTACGAAGAAGTAGTTCGAGATCTGGAAGGGAAGAAAGTAGAGAGCGGCAATTCAACTGAAGAACTTTCAGACCCGCCATGATTATTGACTGAAAGCAACGAGCCACTCAGGCATGACAGCAGCAAACGTGCACCTGACTGCAAGGACTGTGTTACAGGTGTGTCATTTCGACTTGACTTCTGTTGTTACACTGGGTAGCTCGCTGCTGACGACTGAATATGGGTGAAAAACAGCCTACCACAATCAAAGAGCTTGATAAGGTAATAAATGAGCTCATGGCTGATGTTGGACAGCTAAGGGATGACGTTAAAGAAGTAAAAACATCGATTAAGTTGGTTAGTGACAAATTTGATACAACTGAATTTGATACATTTGTTGCCTGAAACTATTTTCAAAAAGAAAACACTTGCAGCCTTAGACGACAACATTAAAGCAGTAAAGTTTCGTACCAAAAAGCAGAAATCTTACGGTAAAAAAAGCCGTCGAAAAATCGAAGAATTTCTTAGAAGTGTTCTTTTCAGGCAAAACGCACAAGCCGGAATGTCCACCGAGGACAATTGTGTCGGAGAAGGATACATGGTAGGCCGCAGTGAGCAATTTTCTGCAGCAGAAGCTCAGGTGCCTGTCACTAGAGGATCTCTTCTTGGTGTCTTCTAATGAAACACTAGAAACTATCAAAAGGCTCAGTTAAGTTAATACAGCATTTTCTGTAGACGCGGTAGATCTTCATCACTCTGTTCCGCAAGGACACCTCTTAGAAACTGTACGGCAGAAGGCTGAACACACCAACGAAATAAGTTTTCAAAGCTCCTCAGGTGTAAGCACCAATATCTTCATCACCCTCCTGGAGTTCTCCCTGAACTCCACAGCTGTTTTTTTTTAACAAGAACTACTGTGTCCAAAAAGAAGGGATTTGCATAGGATCCTCTGTGGCACCTGTGCTATGACATCTACCTGTCCACCATAGACAAGCGATTCTCCGACCGCCTTACAGGGATGGGTGTTCTGAAAGTCCTGAGGTATGTCGATGACTACTTTCTCATACTGCAAGTGGTGCCTGGCTGCGACTTTGATGCTCTCGTATCCAGTATTGTAGATATGTTCACTGCCGAAGCAAAATGCCCTAAGTTTACCTGGAAGATGCCACAGAAACAAGGGATCCACTTCCTGGACTTATTAATCACCTTCAGTGAATCCATTTGCTGCCCTTGCTACAAATAAAATCCATGCAGCAAGAAAAGCCTTTTGGATTATCGAAGCACCCATTCGAAGCTCATCAAAGGTGGAATAATTAGCGGTCTCGCGAACTCACCACAAGCTGTTCACACATCAAGAACAGCTGTTTGTACCAGTTTAATACTCTCCAAAAACCAGAGTATCCCTCCACTGTCACAACAGTGTTACAGCAAGTTTACTGCAGAAGGCAAAAAAGAATGCCATTTGAAAAACTCAAGTGTGCCTCGGCCAAGAGAGCAGATTCAAGTGATCTGCACAAAATCTCGCATAACCTGAAGAAGATTGGCAACAGGAATGACGTAAGGTGCTCTTCTCCGCGCCCACCAAGCTCTCAAGCATCTGCACAGTGCTAATCAAAAAACGGGGAGATTGTGAAAACAAGCATGAAACTAGGCTCATCGTATGCTCCACCAACATGGTGTACAGCCTGCCTCTCACTTGTGGGTTCACATACATTGGACAGACGGGTAGATGTATCAATGATCGAATCACTGAACACAGGCCGAATGTGGAAAACCACAAGAGCGACAACCTGTATGAGCATATAGTGTCTCACAAATGCAAAACGGTGTACGGGGGCGCTACTATTCTTGCACGTGCCAAAACCAAAATGCAGTAGAGGCCTTTCAAATAGAGAAATCCGGTGAAAAATGTGCTAGTTAAACCTCGTTGGCACTCCTAACTAAACCTTGTTGACACTCCTAAGTAAAGAAATAGCCTTTCTAGGACTTGTGTCACTTGCCCCATTGCCTGTTAAATATTTATTTATTTTATTTATTTCACATACTGTCAATCCCATTGGGATTTTTACAGGATGGGCATATAGTAAGAAGGTACAAAGCGAATACAAATGGAATGGTATACATTAAAAACACTGTTATTTTCAAGTAATTACATGAGCATGGGAAAAAAAACACAGATAACAGAAAATAAAACACATAACGAGAGAATATTTTTCACAGAAAAGGGTGCAATTTTATACATTGTAAGTAATATGTTCATAAAGATGCTGTTACATGCAGTGATACGAGTGGTCTGTTGTACTTGAATAATTATGATTTAATTATCTATTTAATTATCGCTCAACTGTTCTTCTACCAAAGTTACAAATTTCTGCAAAGATGTATTAGTAGTAATAGAGGGGTTCAAACTATTCCATTCTTTTATGGCAAGCGGGAAAAATGAATATCTGATACAGTCGGTTCGGAATGCCTACTCTTTAAGGGTTAATGGGTGCTTATGCCGGGATGGTCTGGATTCATCTACAGATATATATAACGAAGTATCTATGTTTAATGTGTTATGAACTAATTGGAACAATAATTTTAGTCGTGCTAGTCTGGCGCTTTTCTGTAAAGTAAGAATACATGCTTGATTTAGTAGTTGGGATGGTGAATCACTGCTCCTGTATTTGTTAAAGATAAATCTAATTGCCTTTCTCTGCACTCCTTCTAGTTTGTTAATGAGTTGTTGTGTGTAGGGAAACCAAATCGTATTTCCATATTCGAGAACTGATCGTATAAATGTGTTATATGCTAACAGTTTGGTCTCCGGTGGCGCTTCTCGAAGCCGTCTTCTAAGGAAGAACAATCGTTTTAAAGCAGATGATACTATGCTGTTAATATGTGATTCCCACCTTAGATCATGTGAAATGATTAATCCAAGGTATTTGTGTTCGTGAACTCGGGTGAGCGGTATGTTATTGATGCTGTACACATATTCGGACCTTTGTTTTTTACGGGTTACAGATAAGAAGGCTGTTTTTTTAATGTTCAGTTCCCTTTGCCATTTGTGACACCATATTACCACTTCTTGAAGGGCGCTGTTTAAATCATCGTGGTCATTTATAGAGTTAATTTCGTTGTAAAGGATGCAGTCATCGGCAAAAAGTTTAATTTTAACATGTATGTTAGAGGGCAGATCATTAATGAAGATGAGAAATAAAAGTGGAGCAAGGACGCACCCTTGGGGTACTCCCGACGTAACGAGCGCAATAGAAGAAATGTCATTGTTAACTACAACATACTGAGATCGGTTAGTTAAGTAGTCCTCGATCCAGTTGATAATAGGGCCGTCACCTAAAGTTGATGTAAGTTTGCTAATTAGTTTTTTATGGCTTACTCTGTCAAATGCCTTAGAGAAATCAAGTGCAATCAAGTCAACTTGCTTTTGGTTATCAATGCTCTGGAATAAATCATGTGTTAGTTCGAGTAATTGGGTGATAGTTGAAAGTCCCCTTCGAAATCCATGTTGAACAGGCGATAAAATGTTATGTTGCTCAACATAACTGGTGATATGCTTTAGTATAATGTGTTCCAATAATTTTCCTACCGTGCACGTTAGTGATATTGGTCTGTAATTTGAAACGTCATCTTTGCTTCCTGTTTTGTGTATAGGAATAACTTTCGCGATTTTCCATTCATTAGCTAGACTACAGGTTGATAAAGATTTATTGAACATTAAATGTAAATATTTCGCGTTGACTTCGGCATATCTTTGCAAAAAAGTGTTTGGAATATTATCAGGACCATTTGCTTTTTTTGTATCTATTGATAAAAGTAGGTTCAGAACGCCTGTTTCGGTTATTGTTGGCATGTCTAGCGGTGTTTGATTGCGGTGAATACTCTCCGGTGTGCGGCCATCGTCATCTGTGAACACAGATTGGAAGTATGTATTTAAGGAATTTGCGAAGTTTTGATTTTGTCCTTGGCAGCTGAAGGTGTCTTTTTGTGTTTTGGGGCTGAGGTATTTCCAAAATTTTCCAGGGGAGTGTTTTAAAAAATTAGGAAGCGTAACTGAGAAGTAGTTTGTTTTCGCTGCCTTAATTTTTGCTTTCATTTCACGGTTGGCGTTCGTGAGCTTATGTTTTACCTGATAGTCATTTTTTGATTTTAGTGATTTCCTTAGTCGTTTTACTTTGCGTTTCCCATGAATGATATCACGTGTTATCCAGGGATTACGTGTATTTGTTCGTTTGGTCTTCAATGGTACAAAGTTTTTGATGCAGTGCGATACAATGGCCTTGAAGCTTTCCCACAGCGTATCTATATTTGTACCTTGATAATTAGCGAGTTCTTCAAATGATTCGTACTCCGAAATTAGGTAATTAAGTATGCTTGAATAATCAGTGTTTGTGAAGTCTGGGTAAGTAGTTTTCGAGATAGTACGAGCTGCTGTTGCTTGAATGGGTGTGGTGCACAATGTTAGCTTATGATCTGATATGCCATCGAGGACTGCTACGTTGGTTTGATCGATCGCAAAGTGATTGCTGAGGAAGATGAGGTCAAGAATGTTAGATGCACTACCTTGAACACGTGTGGGCTCGTTGATAACTTGGAACAGGTCAAAACTAAGCATAATATCAAAAAGGGTTTCAGAACACGGGGAGCGATACGACATGCTTTGCCAATCTATATCTGGTAGGTTGAAGTCCCCAAGAAGGATCAGTCTGGATTTTTGAACATGTTGATGCATATATTCATATAGTGAGACCAATGCAGGCTGATCTGCCGAAGGACTGTGGTAAACACAACCTACAGTGACAGTGTTCGTTCCAAATATCAACTTACAAAAGAGTGCCTCGGCACCCTCAACTTCTGGTAACATTGCGAAGGGAATTTTTTTGTTTATTAGTATAGCCACACCTCCTCCACGTGTTAACCTGTCTTTTCGGACGATAGCATAGTTTGGCGGGGCAATTTCTTTGTCATTGATATCGTTAGTAAGCCAAGTTTCTGTGATCGCTATGAAGTCAGGTTCGAGGCCTTAACGTCTTTGCTTTTACGACTGTCGCGGTTTTTGCCTAGGAAAACCATTTCATCTGTGTAGGCTTTCAGCTGTTTTTATGATTGGTTGGCCTCAAATAAAGTGACACAAGCAGTTTTTATCTGCTTTAGTTGCTTTTTTTTCTTTGTTGTTATGGTTTGAGATATGACCTGGCCTTGCTATGAGACATGTTTTTAAGTGCGCATGTCTCCGTGTGTGTGTGTGTGTGTGTGTCTGTTAATCTGTGTGGAGCTATCTGCGCGCGCGCAGTGTCGCATGTGTGTGTTTGTGTTCGTAGGCTTGGCCTGTCTCGCTCGCTGTGGCTTCATAACTACCCCAAAAAAAGGCGGCCATGATTTCGTCGTTGAGCCACAACTTTTCCTAGCTGACAACAAAAGAGCTATTGTTCTTGCAAGCGAGCGATACCAGTGCGTAGCAAACAAATTGACGTTCTTCATTCCTTGTTAGAAGTGACGACTGAAGAAGAAAGGATCAAATTAGAATATGTGAAGTCATCAGAAAACTACGGCGGCGCCCTGAGCAAGGCACTGTTATGCCCAAGCACGCATTCCGCTGGCCACCGTGGAAACCAGCGCCATCCGTCCGTCCGTCCATCGATCCAAAAGTTTATGGACTCTCTTTACGGTACAGGTTTCTCTCCTCATGTTTTCGCCCACTCGAAAAGGATTTTTCCCTGTTTCCGTGGTTATCCTGAACATGCAGCTCTGACAGACGAGGGACGAAGGACAGACGAGACACACAGGGCGCTGAACTAACAACTTTAATTTCGAAGGAGGGCGATCCGCACGTTTGATACAGCACCCAGAAGCCAGTGATTGTAGGGCCCATGCGCAAATCAAGGCAAATAACTATAAAACCAAAAGAAACAGGATAAGCGCGCAGGCGCATATTGACCGAAACTGCAGAGAAGCAAAAAAAAAATTCAAGAAGGATTCACTCATTCTGGTCGGCCAGGTGCCAGACACGCCTCTGAGGTTATATCGCGTATTGAGAATTGGAAGATAAACAAACGGAACCGCCTACGTGCAGAAATACAAAATATTACCCCATAGGTGCTCAAGTGATATATGAGACTATATATACCGTCTGCTAACGTCTGCTGCTCCGGTTCAGCGCGGCTCCATTTTATAGCCTCCGGTGTCGGTTGCAGCAGCCGTACGTTTGAACCATCCAATCCGGTCACGCCACTGGCCACCGTTTGAGTTGGACGAATTGACGAGAAGGGCTCGGCCGTTGAAAGTTTGCAGCTTGGAAATGCCAGCTGGCGAAGCATCGGTTGAGTCTCGAGCTGACGCTGGCTAGGAGAGGGTGAAGGGACTGCGCCGGGGGAGCCAGGATGAATTATGCTGCAGGCCGCCTCATGTTTGAGAGCCCGGGCTTGCTTCGCTCAGTGGCAGGCGCGCGGAACTGGGTTTTCACGGTGGCCAGCGGAATGCGTGCTCGGGCATAACAGTGCCTTGCTCAGGGTGTCGCTGTAGTTCTGAAGACTTCACATATTCTAATTTGATACTTCTGCAATCGTCACTCTTAAGAAGAAATGAGGCAGGTCAATATGTTTGATACGCTCTGTTGCCGCTTGCTTGCAATAACAATAGCTCCTTTGTTGTCAGCTAGCAAAAGTTGTGGCTCAACGACCAACTCGTGGCCGCCTATTTTTTGAGGTAGCTATGAAGCCACAGCTTTTCTTTTGCTGCTTGGCACACCGGAAAGATATTCGGCTTGTGTGTTTCATAATACTTCTGCTTCTTGCTGCTCCACAAAATGGCAGCTCCAATGAGCAAAAAAAAAAATGTATCCAGCAATAGACCGCCTGTCATTTGTATCGTTTACCGCATACATTTCGCAGAGACCTTGCACACAACACAACCTCCTGTCTTCAAGTACATGAGCGCATAGCATTTTGTATATTGCGCCTATGTGAAAATGCCCTTTTTGCCGTTCCACGTCTCTAAGGTGGGATCTTAACTGAATTGGATTATACAAGTGTTACTGAATGCCATCTCGGTCCTTGTGCCTTTCGCTTAGTACAGAAGCGCTCCGAACGCTTGTCTGCACTAGCGCATCCACTCCCTGTCTTCATTGGTAGTAGTTGATCTCTGAAACTTCAACTTCATTCCAGGATCAACGGGTTGTGCTACCCCTTTGGACTTGTTGCCCGTAATGGCTCCAAAATGCCTTTGGCGTATGCTGTTTGGTCTAATTTCAGTCTGCACCTTCATGTAGCACAATTCTGATTGAAAAAATGTGCATAACCTCTCCGAGGTCCGTGTTATAGAATTGCGTTCACTGCTTCTCTTAAAGGGCCCGTGACCACCCTCTGGTCGAAAACGCTCTCTACCTCTCTTGGAGCGAGCCTCCTCTCTTCCGTTCCCTCCTCGAGATTTTTCTCTCCCGCTCCTCGTCGAGTAGGCTCGGCAAGGCAAAATCACCCCTTCCTTCTCCGATGTTAGCCGGAGGCGTGGTGTCTGTGGAGTGCGTCACATGTCTACGTCATGGCCCCGCCTTCAATAAAATTATTTTCTTGGTTTTTGCTACTGGGTCTATTCGAGGGGAGGGGGGGAGGGCGCTGCGGGTTTCCTAACACCCTCTCTGTTTTGCTCTTCGCCGCTAGACTTGTTAGCGAGCGCATCCTTTCATACATCCATTTGTCATTCCCAGTTTGCGAGCCACCTTTTCCTTTTTCTAGGCCTTCCCACCGTTTCACGAGCGGAGGGGCGGAAGTCGGTTGTGTTCGAAACACACGGCGAAGCGCGAACCCGGCAACCGTCCGTTTGCTTTTCTCCATGCGTGTTTGTGTTCTGTGTGTTTGTTTCTTTTCTCCGCTCGAAAGCCCATGTCATTCATTGGAGTCAAGGCGTACGCAAGATGCACGAAGGATAAGCGGTGTGTGTGCGGAGCGGTCAAGTGGGCGAGCGAGGGAAAGGCTATGCTGCACTAGTAATTAAAACCTTGTTTTGGGGCTTGCATAGGAGAAAAAAAACTGAGGAGGGAGCGCGCACGCAGAGCGTCTCGTGACGTGATCACAGCGGAGGGGCGAACCAACTCATTGAGTTTTACTATTTTTTACTTTTTATGGCTAGGGTTCAAGGCTGTCGCCGTACGCTCCCTCCGAAGTTTTTTTTGTTGTTAGTGTTCCTGCACGCAGGTTTGTAGGCATGTGCCAAAACAGAAGGCGCTGCGGAAAGCGCTGTGCAGACGACGCGACGCCAAGGCTACGCCCAACCTTCTCCTGTCAGTCAGAACGACGCACCAATGGAGCGCCTTTAGCGAAAGTAACCCCCATGACGTCAAGGGGGTTCAGAGAAGTGGGGCGGGGACGTTTTTGTTGAAGGAAAGAACGAGCGGGCTTTGATTTGATTTTTTGCAGCTTTTCGGGGCGCGCATGGCTCTAGTATTTTGCAGAGGTTATCTTCGATGCCTCATCTATGCAATGGGCTTGTTTTTCAAAAATGTCCGGACCCTGGTCAGTGGCCCTTTAAAGTTCTTAATTTAACCTTCCTTTGCAAGAATCAAGAGGTCCTCCACGTGGACACCTACGACGATGTACCCCACTTTGCTTAAAGCGCAAGCATGGGTCCACCTTGAATCGAGAAAACCCTTCTCTCTTCAGAAACTTGTCCAGTTCTGGCAGCGGTGGCAGCGACGGAGGGACGTGGCCTGATTCCTCGTCTGTTTCTACCTTTTTACAGTTTACACCAGCCGCTGATTTTCTTCGGCCCTGCGTAGCCTCCAGCCTGGATTTCTGCTACCTTTTGCGGTCTTCAGCCTGACGCACCGATAGGCGTATCAAGTTTATCCGTACGACTGCACCGAAATCCACCGCCCTTTGGTGTTATCGACGGAATCACCTGAAAGCGAACTTTTCGACTGGTGTCGTGCCGCGGAACATTTCATTTCTGGCAGCGGTGGCAGCGACGGAGGGACGTGGCCTGATTCCTCGTCTGTTTCTACCTTTTTACAGTTTACACCAGCCGCTGATTTTCTTCGGCCCTGCGTAGCCTCCAGCCTGGATTTCTGCTACCTTTTGCGGTCTTCAGCCTGACGCACCGATAGGCGTATCAAGTTTATCCGTACGACTGCACCGAAATCCACCGCCCCTTGGTGTTATCGACGGAATCACCTGAAAGCGAACTTTTCGACTGGTGTCGTGCCGCGGAACATTTCATTTCTGGCAGCGGTGGCAGCGACGGAGGGACGTGGCCTGATTCCTCGTCTGTTTCTACCTTTTTACAGGTTGGTAGTATTGTTTTTGGCACATTGCGAGGAGTTGTCGCTTTTCTTTTTATCCCCTCTGCTGCAAATCCGCTGCCAGTGTGTTTTTACTTTTTGCTGTTGACTTGCCGATTTTTGTTTTTACTTCTGCCACCACTGCCTACTGCTGCCTACTGATCTTTATGTTGTATGGTGCTGCTTTCATTTGATTTTTTTTAATACCTTTTTGCAATCAGTTTCCGATTTTGGGTATGGGGACCGAGATAGAAAGTTTCAAGCGCGAACTTCGGAAAGAAATTAGGGAGCTGAAAAGTAGCCTGGAATTTATAAACGACGAGTTTGAAACCCTCAAGACCGAGTGTAGTGATGTGAAGAGGGAAAACTCTGAGCTACAAGCGTCTAACAAGTTACTGATGCAAGAAATTGAAGCTCTGAAAAAACAAGTGCAAGAAAATGCTTTGAAGATCACTGCCCAAGACCAGTATTCAAGGAACAGAAATATAGAAATCAAGGGAATACCACTAAACAAAAATGAAAACTTGATTGATATAATTGGCAAAGTTGGCAACACTCTTGGTGAGCCAATAACGCAGGAGGATGTTGAGGCATGCCATCGCGTACGTGCATGGAATCCATCTGAGGGCCAAAACATTGTTGTGGCTTTCAACCGCAGAGCAAAACGGGATGCGGTTGTCGAGAAGGCAAAAAAGACGAGGTTCACGACTGAAGACTTGGGATTTTCCCCCACCCAATCAGTGTTTGTAAATGAGCACCTGTGCCCGCAACTGAAAAAACTGCTCGGAGAAACTATCAGAAAGAAAAAGGAAATGGGCTGGAAATTTGCCTGGTCGAAGGGCGGAAAGATTTTTGCGCGGAAAACAGAAACTTCCACTGTCGTCCCAATCGCATGCAAAGCTGACTTAGCAAAGATATCTTGAAGTGCCACCCTCAAATGTGCTAGCTTATCTTACCGATTTTCGCGATGACCGCAACACGCGATGTCACACTCCCAAACAAAAATGGCTATCTTAGTTTTTTGCACTGCAATGCGCAGTCTGCAAAAAATAAGAATGACGAACTGACAGCTTTCTTTGACAGCTTTAGTTTCAAATTTGACGTCATCATGGTAACAGAAACCTGGTACACTTCACAAGAAGACGTACTTAGCATGGATGGCTTCAACAGCTTCTACTTAAACAGATGCCGACGCCGAGGTGGCGGCGTACTGCAACTTGTCTCCAACCGCCTTACTTGCAATATGCTCTCCGAATTCTCTGCTATGACAGCTGATTATGAAGTGTTAACACTACAAAGCCAAAACACAGTTTTTTCCGTTATATACCGCCCACCGGACGGTAAACCTGACCTCTTTTTCACGTTTCTAGATAAGTTATTAAGCTTTACATGTTCCAATCAATTGAATCTCATTATTGGTGGCGACTGTAACATAAATTTTCTTGAAGATACTTCCAGCTCCCATGAGTTTCAAACACTTCTAGATTCCTTTCACTGCAGTAACGTCATAACAGAACCCACACGCATCACCTCCTGTTCTGAAAGTCTTCTTGACTTGCTTATCACAAACAAAACAACGGAGTGCGCCAAATCAGGTGTCGTTGCTACACAGCTAAGTGATCATTTGCCAATTTATCTGATCTGCAAACAAAATGGTGTTTTGAAAAACTGTGCCAATCCCCCAATGTCTTTTCTTACACGAAATATTAACCTGAAAACTCTCAATCTTTTTCGAAGTCGGGTGGAATGCACAAACTGGACCTCTGTATATGAATGCACAGATGGAAATCTAGCATATGACACGTTTATGACTGTCCTTAAGAATGTTTACGATAGTTGTTTTCATGTGAAAAGAGTAAAGAGTTCAAAAAAAATTCGCAAGCCATGGCTCACAGATGAGTGCCTCGAAATGATAAGCGAAAAAGATGAAATGTACTTTCATTTCGTGAAAACTCGAAATCCTGCAGACTTTTCTGCTTTTAAAAAATACAGAAATAAAGTGACGAAGTTCTTGCGGAAATCTAAGAAAGATTACTACGAACATGTTTTTAATGAGGCATCTGGCCGCAGTGACCTCATATGGCGTGAAATAAATCATTTATTGAAACCAGGCACAAAACAGAATGATAGTCTGAAAATCACAATCAACGATCAGCAATTAACTGGTACGCAATTAGCATCTCATTTTAACGAATACTTCACAACTCTTGCAAATAGCAACTATAATGAACATGCAAAACTCTTTTTAGGTGCACCTAATGCAAACTCTGCTTTTTTTGAACCTATTACACCACAGGAAATTCACTCAGTTTTTATGTCCTGCAAAAACAGCAAAGCACGAGATATAGACGGGCTGGAAATCAGGCCTATTAAGTTTGTTGTCGACCTCCTGGTAGACGTTATTGCCCATATTTTCAATGTGTGTCTAGCCACTGGTGTCTTTCCATTGAACATGCAGAGGGCTAAAGTGACTGTCCTGTACAAATCTGGAAACAAAAATGAGCTTTCGAACTACCGCCCAGTTTCGGTGCTGCCAGTTATCTCAAAGGGATTTGAAAAAGTCATCTGTAAAAGGATTATGTCATTTTGTAATAAGCATAATGTTTTGTCGGAGCGCCAGTTTGGTTTCCGCCAAAATATGTCTACGGAACTGGCTCTTCTAACCCAAAAAGATTTCATTATCAAAGGATTCGAAGAAAGAAAAATAACATTAGGTGTTTACGTTGACTTTTCAAAGGCTTTCGACAGAATTAATCATCAAACTCTTTTCGCTAAATTAGAGCACTACGGTTTTCGTGGCATTGTCCTTGCTCTCCTAAGATCTTATTTAGAAAACAGAAAACAATGCGTTTCTATCGGAGAAGAGCAGTCCACATTACGAAGCATAGCATGCGGAGTACCACAGGGCAGTGTCCTCGGACCGGTACTCTTCAATATATACATTAATGATATAACACGGGTATCCCCAGAAGCCTCTTTGGTAATTTATGCAGATGACACGAGCTTTTTCATTCAATGTGACGATACGACGGAACTCGAGAAATTTGGAAATATTACCCTGAATAAATTGTCAGAATGGAGCAAAATTAATTCTTTAGCAATAAACAATAAAAAAACAAAGGCTGTCATTTTCTCGCCATCACAAAAATTTGTTGACCGTAATCTTAATCTCTATTTAGGATCTGAGAAGATAGAAATAACAAAGGAAGTGAAAACGCTCGGTGTCACCTTTCACGAGAACTTGATCTGGGATATCCATGTAGGCTGTGTGATTAAATGTCTGGCCAGGGCTTGCGGGATACTTTGCCGATTTAGACAAGTTCTTCCACTCAAAATAAAGCTGCTACTTTATAATGCTATTTTCAATCCTCCCCTAAACTATTGTAATCTTGTATGGGGAAATACATCACTAACGAACATCAACAAACTCCTTCTTTTACAAAAAAGAGGTCTCCGTCACATAGCAGATGTTCCATACGACGCTCACACAAGTGACCTGTTCCCCTTACTTGGTGTTGTTCCTGTGACACATATGTACGAGCTGAATGCCCTATTAAAATACAAATATTCCCTGAAATTTAATCGGATGCCTTTTCAACGATTATGCAATTTAACAAAACCACCCGAGGTGCCGTACAATATAAGAACAAGAGAAGTATGGTTGGTGCCGTTTTCCCGCACGAATCATGGTCACAACAGACTACAATACATTATGCCTACTTTACTTAACAACTATCATAATTCAAACACGGACATCCACACACTATCGAAACAACACCTTAAGTGTTTGTTCACTCACAATTTAGGGAGGTAACGTCAATGTTTTGAAATCTTGTTTTATTATTGCAGCCTTTTGTGCACGTATTTTTAATGGTGGCTGCATTACACTGTCTGTGGTAAAACTGTGGTCTGTGCTTCTATGCCTGCAAATGTAGCAGGAAATGTTTTTAATCCTGTATAGCCATATATCAATTTCGCCGTTAGATGTTCTTCAGTGTGCAAAATATTGGTGATTAAGTATTAGTATTCGTCTTATTGAATCCATGTCTATCAGTTACATTGAACCAGTATTATTACTTTTTACTAATATGCAGCATTTTCGTTTGGAATTACTATGTATATTATGTATTTTGTGTTTACTATATATTTTGTGTTTACAGTTTCTATGTATACTACATGCTCTTATCTTCGTACAATTTCAATCGCAGCTTTGTATTATTTCTGCTGTTATCCGTTGCCAAGAGAAAACAAGGGGTAAGAACCGTTGTCAAGCTGCTCGAGAAGCAGCTTTTTGTTCTTATCCTTGCATTTATTTCTGTATTGAAAAAAATGCTAAATAAATTGATTTGATTTGATTTGAAGGTTTCATACCCGTTCAGATTGACGCAGTTCATAGATGCGCTTCTCCAAGAAAGATACGACGCTCCTGCGGTGTTCGTACTTTGTAGATTGTTCCACGTGCACGCTATTCTTCAAGGTTCGATTTAAACATGCAGCAGTGATGTCAGCCTGGTGAATCTGTCAGTCTCTTTCAATTGCTATTGTCAACTGCGTTCGGATATACTTGAGCTTCCCTACCGGCGAAAAGTCTTCTTGAAGTGAACTCCTTCTATTTGATGATAAACTTAGGCAACAAGTAGAGCCTTGTAACGCTCTAGTTCGCCATTTTGACGGAACTTGTTATCTTAAATGCCCACTTGCATTTCATGAATTGTGGGTTCTTTGATCATGATCAGTCTTTGATCAAGCTTACCTCTCTATAAGCCCAGAAATATGCAAAAACGCGCTGTCCGCTTTATTTATTGCATTACTCATATTATACTAGTGTGTCTCCTTTAATATCCAGAGCTTCTTTACCTAGTCTTGAAACGCGAAAAAAACTTTTCGATTGTGCCTTTCGATAAGTTTTTTCACTCATCTTTAGGAGCAGGTCATATCACCAGGACACCCGTCTCTGAAGACGAATTTACCGACATACCATCGTCTACAGGCCCCCTGCAAGAACTACAGCTCATATCCGATCTCTTGTCAAATTATCTCGGGAATGACATGATCTGTACACATTATCAACCCCATCTAATTAAAAAAAAAGACCGAGGTCATCATCTCGTAACAGTCATGATCATCCCTCATGTAATGCCCTATAGACGGGGACTTTAAGGAAGAATAAAATGGAAATAATTATTACCATGTGTCATTCTTCTTCAAGTTGCCTATCACATCTTGCATGACTTTTCTGCATTCCTCTCCATCAGGCATTTAGTGGGGTTCTTCCACTGTTTGACGACCTTTGTCACGTCACACAACAGTAACGAGAGGCTTTCGGAAGGTGCCTCTTCGCTGCCAGCCCCTCTCAGCGCCTTGACTTTTGTTTGTTGTTTTTTCCTAAGAGACTAGGCACAATTGATGGTCTACGCTACTTGAGGAGCAAAAACGTCTTCCTCATCTCAGATGCCCTCTTCGCCACAGTAGGCGGTACCATCATCACCCCTGTCGTCTTCAGTTGAATCCCATCATAAACAGTGACTCCGATAGGCCTACAGCAACACTATCACAAGTGTGAACGTCGGGTTAAGAAACTTACGGATTATGAGAAGCCACGCTTATGCCATGCCGGCAGTCATTTTTGGTTTTCAGTAGCCTGGAGTATGGATGGATGGATGGATGGATGGATGGATGGATTGATGGATAGGAGCGCCCCCTTTGAAACGGGGTGGTGGCAATTGCCACCATACTCAGCTTTTTTTTTGTTTACTGTGTTGGCAATTCTCATTAAGAATCGCCATCATCTTTACCTACGGCTTCCTACAATTCTAGCCTTATGCCACATCTCTGCTTTTCAGACACCAATCCTCCAATCGCTTTTTGCTATAACTTCCACTGCAGATTTATTTACATGACCATTGTTTGTTATCTTTAAACCCTAGGGCCTCAGGATGGATACCATCACATTTGATTATGAGGTGTTCAATTGTTTCCACAGATTATAGTGCCTAGAATACACTATACCACAGATATAGTGCCTAGAATATACTGGCTAGTGTGTCGACCGCGGCCTCCCGGGTGGCACCGGGAGCAATGAATGCCGGCGGCCGCCGCGAGGAGCGCTGCAGAGCGGGTGGGTGCGGGCCGCGCTCCTACCGCGCTGCTGACGGGGACTGCTCAAATTTTCGCTTTCATTATGCAGTAACAGACCACAGCTTTCAGCTGTCACGGATGCATCTGACTACAAGTTTCAATGTTTGTTTTGAGTATTTGACAAGAGGCGGCCTATTTAACGGTTGTATCTTGCGAAAGCTTGTACGAAGTTCGGCGCGCAACCGAGTTTCATACATCCGTGCTCAAAAGGAAACACGGGATTTGTATTCTAGCGACGATTGCATAATGGTCTCTTTTTGATACAAAAACAACTTGAAATGCTGCAGTTATATTGGCTTGCATTTATGCGTTCTCTCTATGTACGCTATATTTGCTGACAAGTAAACACATTACGTTTTATTCATACCTTGTGTATGTGAACAACGCAGGCCACAAAGTTGCGCAACACTCGGTTTTGTTTACAGTGGACAACAAACGCAGGGAAATGGCAGAATTGCATGGAGACTAGGAGCATTTACTGGCAGCGGTGCAGTTTAAGCAACTTTTGCAGTTTAAGCAACTTTTGGTAATTGACGGTCTCTGTGCACCATCATTTTGCGATCCACCGGCGTTTGCTGCTTCACGATCAAAACGTGTGGAGCACTTTTAAATCATAGGAACTCCGTTGTCGGCACCAGATCCTTCCGGGTCCACCGATCCGGCACTCTCAACAGCTAAGCACAACTTGGAGGCTTCCGACGGGGCCCGCCTCTGGCGCTTTGCTGGAGGCTCTTGCTCGCACAAATTTCTATTTTTTCTCTTCGCTGGCACTTAAGGCACAAGGTGTTTCGGATAATCCGTAAATATTGTAGGCACGGCGTAGGGTTTCAAACGCGGTTTATCGCGGTGGAGCTCACTGGTAACGCCGTTTACGATGACACTGAACGTGCGCTCTATACAAGTGCTCGCAAAATGTTTCTCTCAAACCACAGCAGTTGGCGTTAATCTTCTGTCTTTCCTTTTGATGTTTCTCTCCCATTCTGCAAGCCGTATAGCAGCAGATGGTGCAGTAAACATAGAAAGGCGCTCTTTGTTCGAGCGGTAACCGCTTTTTCACAGCGGCACAAAGCAATTGCCCTGTCGATTTGGCTTCGACATCTTTCTGTGCCGTTTATAGACAGGCAATGGAAAACAACAATCCGGGACTCACTCCATGTATTGACAACAGTTCTGTAAACGACACGGTGAACGACATGCTGAACGACACGGTGAACACACACGCACGAATACACGATCGCACACAACGCTCGCACAGAACCCTGATGCAATCCGAACGAAACTGCTAGGAGTACGGAACGGCTCGCATGTGCGAGGACCTACGCAGAACAACAAACACTGTACCTCGCTGAACAGTAAAGACGTGCACAAGCGAGTTAAATCACGCACGTGTAGACCAACCCCTGCTGCCTTCCGAAGAAAGAAAGCCGCGCTGGCCGCGTCGTCTGCTGCAGCGGGATGATGATGATGATGTAGCCTTCCCTTTGTAACGGGTGGGCGCCTACCAAAGGTGCTCTGGCTGGATATACACACACATAAAAACACCACTATCAAACGCGAAGCGGCAAACACACACGCAAATACCGACGAAACAGTACTGTTCTAGTGTCGCACCAGCGTCCACCGCTCAGTCAATCGGCGCTTCGTCGCTGCAACCGCCGCCTGGTTTGCCGCATCCGCCGTGCAGCTACAGAGGCTAGCCTCTGTAGTGCAGCCCTCGTTCGCAGAACGGAAACCCAGCGCCTGCGGAAGCGTAGCGCCCTCGTGCGGTGGAGTTGGTAGCTTCTCGCAGAGTAGGACGATGTGCTCAGTTGTTTCGTCGTGCTCTCCGCAGGCTCTGCACTGGGTGCATTCGACTGTATTGTCGAAGCGCTTGCGATACACAAGCGTTGGCATGGCACCCGCGCGTGCCTCAAACAACAGGCGGCTGCCTACACTGTTGTCGTAGAAGCTCTCGACGCAGATGTCCTGCTTGGCTGCCCGGTACACTTCCAGCGTCGACTTCCCCTCCATGGCAGCCCTCCACGCCTCTAGGACCAGTGATGCCAACTCAGGTGAACGTTTTCTCCCTAGATTCTACCCCAAAAAATCCCTAGATTGAAGAAAAATCTCTAGCCTATAATTGTTTAATTCTTAATGCGACCATTTCAGCTTTAACAAAGTCTCAGCGCAGTTCACTGTTTTGTCCATTGGTTATGCGTTTTGTCAGAGATAAATAAAAGCGTGTTAGCCACCATTGCAGCCTTTTTTCTTTGTTTTTTTTTGTAGTTTTAACTTACATAAAGGGCCCACAGATGGCGCCAGCTGCTCCTTAGAGCCGGCTTATCATTACGCGCAAAGAACCTATGCAGCCCTTTGAAAAAATAAATGCAGTTGATCTGCAAGTTGACAGAGCTGGCATTTTCCGCTAAGCCCTGTCAACACATGAAAGTATTTTATTCAGACACCATTAAGGGTTGTTTTAAAGATTGTATTAAGAGGCACACAGAAAGACGAAAATGTTTGAATTCACGAAAGACCCCTTCTCGCCTCATAGAGAACATTCAGAAGCGGTGAAATGGCTTATCTTACCTCACAGTTATTAATCATAGTCGCAATCATAGACCGTCAAATAGTTTTGGAGCTACTAAGGATTGACATCACGAGAAACTGACATAACCAAAAATGTAATCTTTTTATAGTTTTACAGCAATGATACAGACGTAGGATTGGTAATTACAAACTCAGAATGTGATTCCTTACAAAGTTTCAAAGTCACATGGTTTCGTTTTTCCTCCCTGTGCAGCGGTCGATAATTTCGCGTTGCTGAACTGCTTTCGCCCTCTCTGGGCTAGGGAGAACATTAAAAGTAAAGGAGTAGTAATCAGCATTTTTCATAGTTTTTTTTCTGTTCCAAGCGCAAAATAATCAGATACACCTGCCATTAAGCCGCTTAGAGTAGCAATTCTAAGGCCTGTGAAAATACCTAGATTTCACAAAAAAGACACTAGATCCCTGAAGCAACGAAAAAACCCCTAGATCTAGGGATAAATCCCTAGGGTTGGCATCACTGTCTAGGACCCTCCCGACAAGCAGCGCCCTCTGTCGCCATCGGTGGGCATTCATTGCAAACGGCGCCACCCTCTCCCATAGCGCAGCGCGGGCGGTCGTCACACTAGCCAGGCACTATACCACAGATCTACCACACACTGCACATGTGTCATCTTCTTCGTTAAATTTCTTTTTGTAGCTGCGCGTTCTAAGACACCCTGACCTAGCTTCAAAAAGTAGGGCACTGCCTCTTCAGTTATCATAGAAAAATTCTTTCCTGATCTGCCTTTTCCAGTATCGATATAGTTCTACACTATGTTTCTTTTCCATTGAATTCATCCAATTTTTAACTTCCGCGTTTTTAACCTGTCGTTTAATGCTCTTTCTTTCTCCGTCCTCATGACCTGCATACTTACTGGCTAGTTTTCTAGCTCTTTTCCGCCACTGTGAGTCAACGCACTTTCTGTATAAACATTTAAATACCTTAGCTGCCCACCTGTTATCGTCCAATTTCCTCAGGCGTTCTTCATATAGTATTTTACTCTTAGCTTCCCGTGCTTCGAACGATGCCCAGCCCATATCCCCTTGTACTGCCTCGTTCGTGGTTTTGCCGTGGGCACCTAGTGCTAATCTTCCAACAGCTCTCTGATTTACGTCTAATCTCGACTGAACTTCTGCCCTTAAGAACAGAACCGCATTGCCGAAAGTAAGTCCCGGCACCATTATTCCTTTCCAAATACCTCTTAGTACTTCATATTTGTTGTACCCCCATAATGCCCTATGTTTCATTATCCCGACGTCTCTTCGTCCTTTTGCCCTAAGAGCCTGTTCGTGCTTTTCCGTGTATATCTGCCCTTCGTTTAGCCATATCCCGAGGTATTTGTATTCGGCCACTTTGGGTATTTCGTGGCCCTGTATTGTAAGCACCTGGTCAGTTGTATCGTTAAAAATCATCACACCTGAGTTAGTTGCGCTAAAACGGAATCCTAGAGCGTCTCCTTCGTCTCCACAGCAATTAACCAAAGTTTGTAAATATTCCTGGCTATCTGCTAGCAGTACAAGATCGTCCGCATGCATTAAACCCGGGAGTCGCCGCTCAACTACATTTCCGCCTAATCTGTACGACAGATTATAACCTAGATTACTTTCTTCTAGCCTTCTTTCCATATTTATCACGTAAAGCATGAACAGCAGCGGTGATAGAGGACAACCTTGCCTTAATCCTTTGTGCACCCCCACAGTTGTGGTACTTTTTTTTCCCTTCCCATGTAATTTCAGCTTCATTATCTCGGTAGATTTCCTGTAGAAAATCAATTACCTCATGACCGATACCTAAATCTTTCAATATGCTCGACATGAGTTCCCTGTTCACGTTATCGTATGCACCGCTTATGTCCAGAAAGGCTAAAAACAGAGGTCTGTTTTCCGCCTTAGCTATTTCTATGCATTCGGTAAGCACGAACAGGCTATCATCTAAGCGCCTACCCCTTCTGAACCCATTCTGAAGTTCTCCGAGTATGTGATTACCTTCTACCCATGCCTGCATTTTTAATTTCACCGCCTGCATTGCCAGCCTGTACATAACAGATGTTATCGTAATCGGACGGTAGGATTTGATGTTCATCGTATCTCCTTTCCCTTTATAAATCAAATTCATTTTACTCTGTCTCCAGCTGTGCGGAATTTGTTGATTTGTTATGACTGTCTCCAATGCTTTTATCAGCGCTTCCTTGCTTCTTGGGCCAAGTTCATTAATCAGCTTAATTGGAATTTCGTCTATCCCTGCGGATGTGATTTTAGGAATATTCGCTTCCGCCCTTTCCCAGTTAAGACTAGTCAGTTCTAAGCTGTTCTCTATTGTGCTGTCCTGTGTTGCCGTCTCACTTGGGGAGGTTACCCCATTGGCGTTGCTAAAAGACGCAGCTATAAATGATGTAATGTAGTTCACAGCATCGTCTTCCTCTAAACATTTTCCATCAGCATCTATAATCTGTTCCTGCGTTCTTTTATTTGTTTTTCCCAACCAGCTTATAGGGTTCCAGAATTTTCTTGGCACCCCTTTATTTGCCTCGCGAACTTCAGGCAGCCATTTATCAGAGGACTGCTTCATTTTAGCCTGGACTAGGACCTGAAGTTGCTGTTTCTTTTGTCCATAAGATTCCCATTTTTCGCCTATTTTCTCTTCAGATAACTGCGCCTTCTTTGCTTCCCTTGAAGCCACCAGTCGTTGTTTGATGGCCTCCTTAATTTCCATATTCCACCAGCTTCGTGGCTTCCTCTTTCCTCTCCAGCAGTTTACTCCTTTCACTTGTTTAATTTTTGTAGCGATGAGCAGTTCTAACTGATTATAATCCCACTTTTCCATGGGGCTTTTCTCGATTACTTCTTCTATTTCGACTGATATTAGCGCTATTTGTTCATCGTTTAATTTGTTCATCGTATAGGCAGGTTGGCAGTTGGTCATCATTTAAACAGTGCATACAAGGCGGAACGCATGACTAGTTATGTTCGTCATATGTTCCATGGCACACTGTCTCTCGGTTAAGGTGAGTGGGGCTCGTCCAAAGCATTTTTTTTTCAGTTTTCAATTTTATTTACTTTGGAAGATGCATATAATCAAAAGCGCGTGACAAAAGCATCCGGGCCCTTAGCAAGTTGATAGTTTGGGCCATGTAAAAAGTGAGCAAAATAGCGTACCCAGGCGCTAGTGAAAAATATTTGTAAAACGTGTACTATTTTGCAAGCATATATAGGGTCTGTTCTGAAAGTAGTAGGACTGGTTTTTTCCTGGGCGAACGGGCGGACGAGAGGCGGTCTGCGCGTGCAGGATCGTTGAAGGGGGATATTGGGAATGCTGGGGAAAATAGGCCGTCGGCTCTCGGCCGTTGAAGAGAGCAGGTCGCTTGTACTGTGAACCCTTGTCGAAACGTCTCGTCATGCAGAATCACGGAGCGTTTACTGGATCAGGGATACGTGATAGAATTTTGTGTAAATGTTAGTAAAACGGGCAAAGAGACTCACGACATGATTAAGGAGGCATACGGTGAAACTGCCATGGGTAGATCAGGTGTTCCTTGAGTGACACAAGCTGTTCCGGGAAGGTAAAAAAAGAGTGGAAGACAACGACCGCTCCGGACGCCCTTCGACCAGCAACACCAACGAAAATGTGTAGCGAGTGAAACATTTACTGAACACTGATCGTAGGATGAGCATAAGAATGATTGCTGAGGACTTCAGCATTCCTCAAACCCAAGTTTTTGAGATCGTGACAGAAAACATAGCCATGAGGAAAGTGTGCGCGAAGTTGGTGCCGGGAGTGTGCGTCAGGAGCAAAAAGCCAACCGGAAAGCGATCCGCCAGGGTCTTCTTCATCATGTGAATGAGAACACCGATTTTCTGCCCAGCACAAGGCGGAAACGCTGCCTCAGCCCCCCTATAACCCCGACTTGGCCCCGCCAGACTTTTTTCTATTCCCGAGAATAAAATCGACGCTCAAGGGGAGAAATCACGGATCGGTAGAGGTGGTTCAACAGGCCATGACGAGGGAGCTAAACAGCATTCCGGTCCAGGCGTTCTTGGAGGCGTACGAAAAGTGGAAAACTCATTGGCAGCAGCTTGTAGGTGCTGAAGGGTGCCACTTTGAAAAACTGTAATCGTTTGTACTATTCTCTTGAATAAATTTTGTTTAAAAAAATGCGTCCTACTACTTTCAGAACAGACCTTGTATATGTCTCACAAATGTTGCAATTAATTTGGTTTATGGGGGTACGTCCAACGTTCCAAAGCGACTCAGGCTATGAGGGACGCCGTAGTGATGGGTTCCAGAAATTTCGACCACCTGGGGTTCTTTAATGTGCACTGACATTGGACAGTACACGGGCCTCTAGCATTTCGCCTCCGCCGAAATTCAGCCACCGCGGCAGGGATCGAACCCTCGTCTTTCGGGCCCGCAAACGAGCGCCATAACCAGTGAGCAACCGCGGCGGAGCTTTTGCAATTAATTGAAGTATGCATCGCGTGATATTTGACCAATGAAAGAAACAAAATAACAAACTGGGACAATGTTTACAAACATTACATTATACATAAATGCCGTGCCAAGAGGAACAGTTTCTTTTTTACAGAATTATACAACAAAAACGCACAGATGCAGCATAGACTACATTAGAGAAATAGAAAGTAATTTTTTTTTAATGGCATCCTTCAGTAAGCGAGAAAAGTTGCGGCTTCTTTTTACTGCTGGTGGAAATGTTCCATATTTTTTCGCCAGTATACGCTAACAATCGCCCGCTGTATAAAATGTGAATGGCCGGAATGTTAAAATTAGATTTATCCTCGTTTGGTGCGTGTGTGCCTTTTTGGGAGTGTAAAGATGGTGGAGGGAAGAGGGTTGTTATCTGATAAAATTGCATGCACAGCACATGCTGTTCTGTAATTGCGTGCGATTATGAATAGCATATTCTGAAGTTCGTGAAAAGTGGTGCTGTATTTTCTCTTATTGAATTAGAAATATTATAGCGCAAACAAAGACACGGACAAAAAAGGGAGGAAACACACACACAAGCGCTAACTGTCAACTGAATTTATTCGGTGAAAGCCACACCTTTTATAGGCCGAAGGATCGTGAGAGAAAAAAAAATGACAAAAAAACAAAACAAGGGTTGAGTCAGAGCCATCAAATCGCGAGCGCATGCGCGGGTAGACAAGGGCATCACACTTCGGTTTATCTTCCATCTAAGTAGCTGCATTAAAATAGTCAATCTCAGCCTGGAACAGAGATAAAGAAGGTTCGCTGATGCACTCGCTGCCAAGTTTCTGTATGTGGTAGGCTTCTAGGCTTATCCGTGCTGTCCTGTCTTTACTTTTGCCAAGAACCTTTTTCTCCTCAAACCAGGCCACGCATGCTCCACACTTACTTACATGTGCAACAAGATGCTTGTATTTATCGCTTTTATTTTCTAAATTTAGGGCGTGTTCCCCTAGACGGTCGTTGACACAACGTCCAGTTTGGCCTACATAAAACTTTCCACAAGACAGGGGAATGGAATAAACCACTCCAGTGGAACACCTTACAAACGGCTTCTGATGCTTTTTCAGGCACTCGCGCTTTTTTGCACTACAAATGCGCGGACAGAGCTTTCCCAACTTGTTGGGAGCCGAGAACAAAACTGGTACTCCATGCCTGCCAGCAACTTTTTTGAGGTTGTGCGAGATTTTGTGGAGGTAGGGCACAACTTCTGGCTTAGGGGCTTTTTGAAGAGCATCAGCCGTTTTTTGTCTCGTTCCACGTTTGAACTTCTGAAGGATAGCCTCAGAGACTGCTGTCAGAACCGACCAGGGAAACCCTGCAGCCACAAGCCGGCTTATCTGATAATTAAAGCTCTGGAACATCTGATGTGGGCACGATTTTTGGAGAGAAGACTCCAAGCATAGCGACGCTATTCCTCTCTTGATAGTCTTGGAGTGCGCCGAGTCATACGGCAACAACTCCTTCTTTGCTTGTGGGTAATAGCCCCAGCAGACGTGTCCTTCACAGAACGTTAATTTAAGGTCTAAAAACTATAAAACCTTAACTTCGGGCAGTTCATGGGTAAAAGACAAACCAAGACCGTGTTTATTAAAAGTATCTAACACATCACCTACTGTAGAGGGGTAGGTGATGGTCTCCTGCTTTGTTAAAAGTACTAAAAAATCATCTACATATCTAAAAACTTTTAAAACTGTCCCCCCCGCCTTGAAATGCTCATCCAGCCGCTTATCTACCTTAGCTAAAAAAATGTCGCAGAGAATAGGGGCTACACATGACCCTATGCAAATGCCGTTTCGCTGCAAAAAAGGCTGGTCGTTAAAAACAATAAAAGTAGCATTCAAGTAAAACTGCAATAAGGCTAAAAAATTATCTACAGACAATCCTGCTAAGTTCTGGAATGACACGTCGCCGTTTTCCTCAATGCATTCCTTAACAGAAAGTAAAATCTGATCTTTGGGCACGGAATAAAAAGGTCTTGAATATCTATAGAAAAACCAAAGCCAATCGATGCCAATCGATGTCGCACCATTGACCAAAAAGTCAATCGATGTCGCACAGTTTATTAAGTCTAATGAAGACATTGGCTTCGGTTTTTCTATAGATATTCAAGACCTTTTTTATTCCTTGCCCAAAGATCAGATTTTACTTTCTGTTAAGGAATGCATTGAGGAAAACGGCGACGTGTCATTCCAGAACTTAGCAGGATTGTCTGTAGATAATTTTTTAGCCTTATTGCAGTTTTACTTGAATGCTACTTTTATTGTTTTTAACGACCAGCCTTTTTTGCAGCGAAACGGCATTTGTATAGGGTCATGTGTAGCCCCTATTCTCTGCGACATTTTTTTAGCTAAGGTAGATAAGCGGCTGGATGAGCATTTCAAGGCGGGGGGGGGGGGGGGGCAGTTTGAAAAGTTTTTAGATATGTAGATGATTTTTTAGTACTTTTAACAAAGCAGGAGACCATCACCTACCCCTCTACAGTAGGTGATGTTTTAGATACTTTTAATAAACACGGTCTTGGTTTGTCTTTTACCCATGAACTGCCCGAAGTTTCGGTTTTACAGTTTTTAGACCTTAAATTAACGTTCTGTGAAGGACACGTGTGCTGGGGCTATTACCCACGAGCAAAGAAGGAGTTGTTGCCGTATGACTCGGCGCACTCCAAGACTATCAAGAGAGGAATAGCGTCGCTATGCTTGGAATCTTCTCTCCAAAAATCGTGCCCACATCAGATGTTCCAGAGCTTTAATTATCAGATAAGCCGGCTTGTGGCTGCAGGGTTTCCCTGGTCGGTTCTGACAGCAGTCTCTGAGGCCATCCTTCAGAAGTTCAAACGTGGAACGAGACAAAAAACGGCTGATGCTCTTCAAAAAGCCCCTAGGCCAGAAGTTGTGCCCTACCTCCACAAAATCTCGCACAACCTCAAAAAAGTTGCTGGCAGGCATGGAGTACCAGTTTTTTTCTCGGCTCCCAACAAGTTGGGAAAGCTCTGTCCGCGCATTTGCAGTGCAAAAAAGCGCGAGTGCCTGAAAAAGCATCAGAAGCCGTTTGTAAGGTGTTCCACTGGAGTGGTTTATTCCATTCCCCTGTCTTGTAGAAAGTTTTATGTAGGCCAAACTGGACGTTGTGTCAACGACCGTCTAGGGGAACACGCCCTAAATTTAGAAAATAAAAGCGATAAATACAAGCATCTTGTTGCACATGTAAGTAAGTGTGGAGCATGCGTGGCCCGGTTTGAGGAGACAAAGGTTCTTGGCAAAAGTAAAGACAGGACAGCACGGATAAGCCTAGAAGCCTACCACATACAGAAACTTGGCAGCGAGTGCATCAGCGAACCTTCTTTATCTCTGTTCCAGGCTGAGATTGACTATTTTAATGCAGCTACTTAGATGGAAGATAAACCGAAGTGTGATGCCCTTGTCTACCCGCGCATGCGCTCGCGATTTGATGGCTCTGACTCAACCCTTGTTTTGTTTTTTTGTCATTTTTTTTCTCTCACGATCCTTCGGCCTATAAAAGGTGTGGCTTTCACCGAATAAATTCAGTTGACAGTTAGCGCTTGTGTGTGTGTTTCCTCCCTTTTTTGTCCGTGTCTTTGTTTGCGCTATAATATTTCTAATTCAATATGAACTACCAACTCGCACAACAGGAAGTTTTAATGTATTTTCTCTGTAGGTTTAAAAGGGTAAAATGCGCATAGCCCGTTTCTCCAAAATGATGAGTTGTTCCAGATAAGAAGAATAAGTATAGCCTCATAATTCAACACACTGTGTAAAATGGCAGTGAAAAATTGCGAAGTATGTCATTTTCAATGTCGTTAGACGAAAGTGCTGACGTGCTTGATAAAGTAGAAACCATGCGTGGCAGTTTCTTGCAGATGCTGCTAATGTGTTTCTTGAAATGTAATGACGAGTCCAGGGCAATGCCAAGGTATCGACTCGATTATATTGATCTATTTTTCTATTCTATTGCTCTTTTTGTACCAGCAATCTTTTCTGCTAGAAAGTTCCAAAGTATTGCTTGTTACCCTTCAAGAAATAAGGCGCTACAAAACACAAAACACACGAGGCGAGAGAGGACGACGATACAGGCGCCAACTTACAGGCGCCAACTTGCAGCTTTTTATTCGGAGAACTAGGTACATGCATTTATACAACTCAGAACTTCCCAAATTCATTTCTTTCGGTGCTTATTAGAAGCCGCCACTTATCGTCCCGCACTAGCGTGTTTGCGCAGAAAATCAAATTCCGCTAAATACAGGTTAGCTGAGGGATCGCTTACCCACATATCAGGGTTTTCCTTGATGTCAAACGCCTAAGCAAAACCCTCGCCTTTTTGTTCTTGCTCCTGCCTAGTATCCTCACTTCCCTGAGTCGTGCCTCGCACTTGCACGTGCCAATGTGTTGAACCAAATCAGCGTATTTTTCCCCATTTTCTAATTTTTGCCCTGATTCCTAAGGCGGCGGTCATTAATGCATCGCCTTGTTTGTCCAATATAGGACATTCCACAAATCAAGGGGATCTCATACACCACTCCTACCACGCAGCTGACGTAGGCTGTCTCATGTTTTGTCTGCAGCCGGGCACTTCCACGCCGCAGATTCGAGGTGTCAATCTCGACAGCTTATTTGGGGCTGAAAACACCAGCGGAACCTTGTGCCTGTTCGCAACTTTCTTTAGATTGTGCGACACTGTGCACATAAAGTATAGCTTCAGCCTTCATCGTGGTGCGCCCATCTTCCGATCTTTTTGGTGAAGTGGCGCGCTTGTTACCCATGGCTGAATCGGATGCTCATAACGTTTATTTTCGAGAGGAGTGGTTGCTATAAGTCATGAAAGTGCATTATCCGAGGATGCGTGCGTATTGCTAACGTCACTGACAAGAAGAATCTTACCTGCAACTCCAGTGAGGTTTTCGCGCAGAAGGTTGCTATGAAAATGACTGACCAAGTAACACGCTGGTTTCGGTACATTAGTCTAAAAAGAGACACGCAGACACGTAGGAATATGTTCTCTGATGTCTGTGTCAATTATACTACGGCAACCGTGTCGTTCTAGATGAAATTGCATAAAATGTGGTCAATAAGCGCGGAAGAAGTATCACTAATGCGTGTTTGGTGGAATATGATTTTAGTAAAACCGTAAGACTCAAACAGTGCGTTATGGCCTCCTCAGAGCTTCCAAGCCAATCTGTATGTTGATTTTAGCACACACAATACATTTCTTATTCTTTAGCGGTAGCTGTTCAAAAACGGCTTGGAGGCAATCATCAAATGCGCTTACACTAGAGCTAGGGGGTCGATATATTACTACATTTATTTGATTTGCTAGTTTAATGAATAGCTTGTGTGTTCCTGCCGTGTCTGATCAGCTGAAAATGAACGTATTTCATATTCATGCTCTTATTTTATGTATATGAACACATCCCTCTGGATTTACCAGGAGTAGGGGGAGAAATCATGTTATATCCAGTTATGTTTATGTGTTCATCTGGCTTTAGCAACGTTTCTGTCAAAGCGAACACATTGTATTGAAATATGTGCTCAACCAATAATAAAGAGACTATTTGCGTGTTATTAATGATATGCATATTGCAATGCACAAAGCTGAAGTTATTGCTCCGTGTATGAGAGTTGTTTAGTTCTTTGACTGAATATATTTGAGGGGTCATTCACAGATTTAAAATTTATGCAATTTTTGCCAGATAAGCTCTTCGTGAAAAGTCAATGACAGACGACGTTTCTGTTAGGGCACAAAACCATTGCTCTGCGAGAGCCATAAGAATTTCCACTGTTTTTCTTTGCGCAGTTGAGTGGCCATTTTAAGCAGTATTTTGTTATCTGGGCAAAGGTGTTCATTTACGTGCACTGCGCTTGCGTCTTCGAAGCCAAGGTGTGTTGCTGTTAGCCTTTTCTTTTTTACTGCCTGAAGAATCCTGTTTCGCGAAGAGCGACTGAAAAACCTGGCGATAACATGTTTTCCCTTAATATTTTGTTGGCACTCGGTGTACGAAATCAAATTCAGAGGTATCAATCTTGGTTCCTATTTTCTCGCCAAGAAGTCACAGTGGCCACAAGACGGTTTGAAGGATCGTGTGGCAATTATTTAATTTCAATGTTGTGTCTGCTGTACCGTTTAATCTCTATCAGTTCTGCTCTAGTATACGCCAATTTCTTCTTTAGTTCTTCAATTTCTTTTTAGACGGCAAGATGATCTTTCCGCAGATTTTATAGATCGGCACAGACCTGAGTAAGACTAGCTTCAATTCTATCAGATTTGTGACTCACCAACTGAATCCATGTTTTCACTTCTTTAACGTCAACGCTTAGGTGTCCAACATTAGCCATGACCTCATTTATTACCTTAACAATCTCTGCGATTGTAGTAAGCTGTCTTTCACCCATATTCAGTCCGCAGCAGCATGCAACGAGCTACTCAGTGTAGCAACAGAACGCAAGTGGAATTTAATTATACACCTGTAATGCAGTCGTTGCCGTCAGGTGCAGCCTTTGTCAAAAATTTGGAGCCCAGGGGATTTTCTTTTGAGCCACACTATGTCATTCTTAATGGATCTCTAGCGGTCTAAATTTCCTGGACATGAGAAGATTTCTGGTACTGCCTCCTGCAATAGGTAGGACTTCCATGAATGCTCCTGGAGTCCCAGTATAAAGCTTGGAAATGAACCCCCTGGGCTCTAAACTTCTGACAAAGACTGTACACTGCTGACACGCTTGAGTCGCTCTCTGCTTTCTGCGCGAGCAGTACTACTGCCTGCCGCATCACGCGATCCTAGAGGGCACGCGTTTTTGCAGAAGAAGGAAGAAGCCCAAAATAAGAAGGCTCTGTATAGGTTCATGGCGCGCAATAAGAACTCTCTGGCCGCCAACTGCACTAAGTCAATAGTGTTGTCTCCTCAGGAGGCTAAGAAAAACCTTGAACAAATCGCTCAGGGGCTGGCTTTGCGTTTTCAGATGCAGAAAACAGAACCATTACTCACACTCGCCCTAAGCTCGGACTATACTGAGGTTGCTCTGTCGGAGCTCCTACCAATTGTTTCTTCGATGCATTCTGCTGCCCCTGGATCTGATGGGGTTACTGTGGGTATGTTGAAGATTTTAGCGGAAGACTTCACCACTCATCTTCTAGATATCATCAACGCGTCATTAGAAAACACGTGGATTCCTCAGAGATGGAAGATTGCGAAAATAATTTTGCTTTTGAAGAATGCAGAGAATGGATTCCAATTAGACAATATACGGCCAATTGCTTTAACCTCAAATTTAGTCAAGTTGATCGAAAGAGTAGTGCATAGTCGTCTATCAAAGCACGTTAAAGCCGTAAATGGCCTTAGCTCTGCGCAGATTGGCTTTCGTCGGGGATGTTCCATTTGGACCGCGCATGTTGATCTAGAAAGCCGAATCAGACTTTCGATGCGCAAGAGGGAAGTTTCGGCCTTGGTGACACTTGATGTTGCTAAGGCTTATGACAGCGTGGAACACACGGTCCTTCTTAACAAACTTGCACAGCTACATCCACCGCACTACATTTATGCCTGGATTTGTGAATTTCTAAAAGACAGAATGTTCTTCTGTACAGACGGATCTTTCTGTTCTAATACTTATGTCCAATCCAGAGGTGTGCCGCAAGGATCTGTTCTGTCACCGCTGCTATTTAACATATTGGTTCGAGACATCCCCATTCATCCCAACATTACAGTATTTGTATACGCAGACGATATAGCTTTTTTCGCCTCAGAAAAGGATATTCATGCGCTTTACCAGTCTTTGCAGGCATACCTGACTGCTCTTGAAGATTGGTTGGACCAAATTAGTTTATCACTTAATGTGAGCAAGTGCGGCGTGCTGGTATTTCCTCCAGACACCCCTTTGTACATCTCGCTAGTCTACCGTTCCGCCCCAATTCCGCAAGTGGAGCCGGTTAAATACCTAGGTGTCACTTACGACCCAAGTTTGTACTGGCCCCAGCATATTAAGAATAATGTTATTAAAGGCGAACGTGCTCTAGGCCGGCTGACACGGATAGGCAATAAAAATTTTGGCATGCGTCGCGACACTTTACTGTTACTCTATAAGGCTTATATGAGACCAATTCTGGAATTCGGCTGCGTCTTATTCTCTGGCAGCGCAAACTATAAGCTGCAGCCTTTAGCCTTACTGGAAAGGCGTGCCCTACGGTTATGCCTAGGGCTCCCAAGATCGGCTTCCAATGCTCTCCTTTATCTGGAAGCCCGTATTCCCGATCTATATTCCCGCTTCCAACTACTCACGGTGCGCACTTTCCTCAGGTCCTTTGACCCGGCCCCCGGTGTCAATGCTCCCATTTTTCTATCCCACCCTCACCTGTTTTTCTCTGCTCATTGGCCACGTTATCAGCTCCCGCAAGTTCGGTTTACGCAGAACCTGTTGGCCACGCTTCAGGTCGATCTGACCTCCTTGCAACGAGTTGCTGACACGCTGGCTGATCCCGTCTTCTGTTACGACCATATCTTTCCATCCCATGCAAAACACATGCCCGCAAATATCCTAAATGGTCTTCTGGCTGAGCACTTACAGCATTTTCCTGATCATGCTGTTCTCTCCACCGATGCTTCCGGGTGCTGTGAGAAGGCGGCAATTGGGATATACTCACAGGATCTGGCTTTCAGCTATTCCGTTCGTATCCCGGATTACACTTCTGTATTCTTTGCAGAGTTTTTGGCACTCGGTTTGGCTCTTCTTAAAATTCCGACGCATGTAGCACAGGTACTTATCCTTGCAGACTGCCTTTCAGTTTTAGTCGCTCTCCAAACTTCCGGCTCCTCTCTATTGATGCGTTCCCTTAGGTTTTTTGTTCCGCGCACAGTAAGGGAGGTCCGCTTTGTCTGGGTACCTGGTCATTCGGGAATCTATTTCAACGAGGTGGCCGATTTTTTGGCAAGGTCAGCTCTAACTGCCCCTGTAATATATCCCGTACCGCACCTTATTATGTTGGAGACCTCCCGTTTCCAGCGGTTCCAACATATCTCAGCCAGCTTGGGTGATCCGTTGCTGAATACCGTGGACTTTCAACATTTAAAGTTCCCATGGAATGTTCGATCATGTAAGACAAGGCGGTGTGAGGTGTCCATGACGCTTCTGCGATGCAGAATCCCCCACCTCAACTTGTACTTATGCAGATGCGGGTTCGCTACGAGTAACCTTTGTAACACATGCGGAGAAGTTGAATCAATTGACCATTATCTCCTCTCTTGCCGGCGGTTCGCTTTTCAGAGAAAACAGTATTTGGAAGACCCTCTTTCGAGGTTAGGACTCCCTTTGTCTTTACCAGTTCTGCTCTCGTTTGGTGCGAGCGCCACGGGATTTTCGTTAAGCACTATTTGCGGCTACCTTCATGATTACATCATTGCAACTGGGCGCTTACCCTGTTAAATCCATATAAAATTCCACTGAATGTCCAAGAGCGTATTTTAGTTTGTTTCCTGATGTATCTAATTTGCTTATTATTAACATTTCTAACAATTCATACATATTTTCTGATTTCAAACATTCTACTATTTTACTTAGCTTTTTTCCCGCACTCATACCTCCTTGGCATTCACCACCGCACCTTGGCCAATCCCCCCGCGTGGGTATGTGCCATTTTCTTATGGTGAAGAAGAAGAAGACTGACCGCCAGGGACGATCGGTCTTGGAACCTCTGCGCTCAGCCCCTGTTTCCACGAAGGCTGATCCTAGAGAAGCACCAAAAAACACGGAGAGGCAGCTCCCCTACGGCAGCGGCATGTTCCAGCTCCTTGTTCTGTTCAGCACGACCACCGCAATGGGTACCTTCGGTCTGCACTACGATAGCTTCAAGCTAACGGCCGGCGTCATGGACCACTGGTGCAAGCGACCCGATTCCTTCGCGAACCTCAGCGTCCCCGAATGGAAGCAGCTGGCCATCCCGGTCGACGAGCGAGGCGAGTTCAGCCGATGCTCGGTGCGCGATCCACCGGACGCTGGCGACACGGCCACCGTGGTCCCCTGCACCTCGTGGGAGTTTGACCTGGACCAGTTCGGCAACAACATCGTGAGCGAGTGGAAGCTGGTGTGCGACAGGCGCTGGCTCATCGAAGTCGCTAGGCTAGTCTGCTCAGTAACCTGCGTGGCTTATTTTCCAGTAGTCGGAGCCCTGGCAGACCGCGTGGGCCACAAGACGGTTATTTTCATCGCCATAGCCGTGGTATTCATAGCGGGCACTGGCAGCAGCGTGCCCAAGGATTTTCAGTTCTTCGTTGCCGTGCGTGCCATCGTCTCAGCTGCGACAAGCGTCCTGGTGCCACCACCCATCCTGTACGAGGTGACGCCCTCTTCAAAAATTCCTGCGTACGCCGCGGTGGCATCCCTGCTGTCGATAGTCATGACCTCTATCATGCTCTTCTTTGCACAGCTCTACAGGACCGGCTGGGCGGCACTACAGCTAATACTGATGATTCCTGCATTGCTCCTGAACTACAGCGTCGACGAGTCGCCTGCTTGGCTTTCGAGAACCGGCCAGGTGAAAGAAGCCGAGCGCGTCGCTTTGCGCGCAGCAAGTCTGAACAGAGTGCCCCTGCAACTCTGCCGAGACATGCTCGCGCAGCAACAGCTGGACGCCAATGCTAACAACCAGGGCGCTGCCGAAAGTGGCGGTCTGTGCGGCTCGCATCTCCGGGCACGCACTATTCTTCTGGCGTATATGTGGGCAGCACTCAGCTATGCCTACGACACCTTCGTTATCAACGACGGAGTGCCCGTCAGCGATACCGTCACTGCTGTTGGGCACGTACTATCCGTCATCACGTGCTTGCTGGCTGTACGCTGCATAATTCGGTTCGGCTTCCGAAGCATCGTGGCTACCTCGGGACTCGCCTTCGGTACGTCGACTGCTATTCTCGCCGTCACCTACAGCCAAAACGAGACCCTGATGCTGGACTTCCTCGTCATCTTTATGCGCGTCGCGGGAAGCATCTGCTTCACGTTCTTCATTCCCCAGTCCCTGGGTGCCTACCCCATTCTAACTCACTGCAGCGGCGCAGCTTGGAACATCGCATTCAGTCGCATCGGTGACAACGTGGGCCAAGCGATTACAGCGCTTCTCGGTGGCCGGCACACTGACCTGCGGCTGGCTGTCGCGGCTGCTGTGATGTCGCTGTTTGCCGTCGGTGCCCAGGTTTTGCCGTACGAGTACGATTGGGTGCTGCAAGGGAGCTCCATATGCGGCGTCCAATGCATCACCGCCTCCGCTGAAGACAGCAAGCGCGCCATGCAGAGCACACTGGTGCCGCTGCCCAAGCAACCCGTGAAGCGTCGAATCCCAACTGAGCCCGACAGGGTCTCGCTGCCTGCCGAGCAGTACTCGTCGCACTCAATAACGAAGTCGCTGACCATTTCGTTGGGATAAACTGTGAACTCAACCTATTATTAATTTACGAAGTGTTTTTTTACCGACCATGCCTCCTTTCTTTTATTTCTTTGTCTCAATGTCAGCCATTGGTTTTGTCGCTGATTTTTTGCTTTGTGCTCGATATCCCTGCAGATCTGTCTGTGCTGATGATCGCAGGTATTTCTTTTTTTGAATTGATGTGTTCATTGATTATTGAGTTCTCTGCTGATACGTGGGACGGTCAGAGTACAGTGACTGAAATTCCGCGTTATACGATTGGGGGCTCCTAGCAAATGGACTTATCGGGCCACTGGTACGGAGTAGAAGGCGAGCTTTGATTGATTTTTACAGACGCGTCTTTAGTGTTAACAATGCATTGATGTAACAATGCACTGTAGCCATGCCGTTGCTAACACCATCTTTCCGTGTTCCTTTATAATTTCGCACACAAGGCAGTGCACCACTCGTATCGTCGCGCCTATACTAACGATGAATCTTCTAGCAGACAATGTTTTAGAGTAGGGAACTCTCGCGTTGGCGCGCTTCGGAGCATATGCATCTGTTAAGCGAATACACGGAATATATGCATTACTTTTTCCTTACAGCGTTTTCGCTCTGCATCTTGTGCTTGTGTTCATAATTTTGCACTTAGCTGCATTAGACTAGGGCTTGCCGTGGTGGGGCGATTTTCCGCAGCGTCCTTAGCATCGTATGCCATGGGCAGGTGGTGGCGGTAGTGGTGCTGAAATGCATTTATCTTCTATTAAATTTTTACAGAGAGGTGATTGGGGTAGGGCCTTACTGGCCCTTTCCCCTCACAATACTAGGTGGAGCGCCTATTTCGGGGCTCTATTGGCAAGGAACGCCGCCCGCGTCCGTTGAACTAAGGCCTTTTGGGTGTTTAGGTCTTGACTGTCGAGGAGGGTCGTCTCCCAGTCCTCTCTGGTGGGGTTGGAGGGGAATAGAACGGTTTGATTGACACGCCCAAACCAAGTTTAAGGTGTCAGCCACCTCCCCACAGAACTGGCACGCGCTATCAAAGGATTTGTTGAAATGTTTAAGCACCGCCTGGCACAGTACGGTGTTAGTGAGAACTTTGATGAGGAGGCGCTCGTCAGCGTGATCGAGTCCCTTAGAAGGGCCCGGGTAGCGCCGGTGCTCTTCCTTGTAGTAATCGGTGATGTGTTTGATTGTGAGGGCCAGACTGTCTGATTTTGAGTAGGCTTCTGAGGACAGGGAGATAGCCCGGGGTGAGAGTGCGCGGGCGGCCTGATCGGCCTGTCCGCTTCCCTGGAGTCCCTGGTGGCCGGGGGCCGAAATCATGTTACGTGGAGTTGGATCTTCGCATCGGCAGCTATATTATAGCATGCGCCAGGCAAGCGGGGGAGCCAAGCCCAGCTCATAGTTTCGACAGGCCCCTCGCGAGTCGGTGATGATGTGCTTTGACTTGGGGTTAGTGAGAGCCAGAGCAATGACAATCTCCTCCGCGTGTGTTGCGCTCTAGGCTTTGAAAGTGAACCCGTTATCTGTGTTTGTGTTGTGTACGACTGCGGTCGTGTAATACCCCCCGTGGTTTCGGCCGGCAACGTCCACGTAATACACGTGTTGTTGGTTACCATACTATCGCGCCAACGCTACCGCTTGCGCCTGACGACGACCGCTATGGTCTTCTCTGGACATGCTGCGGGGAAGGCGTCGGACCCGGAGTGCGCGTCTCCAAAGTTCTGGCACTCTCTCTCTTTTCTCAATGTGGTAGTCGGGTTTTATGTGTAGCTGGTCCAAAAGGCGGTGACCGGACGTGGTCTGTGCAAGACGCTTGTATTGGTTGACGAAGTGGGCTTCTAGAAGCTCCCTGAATGTGTTCACCACACCCAAGGCCAGAAGTCTCTGGTTGGATGCGGCGACCGAGAGGTCGAGAGCTCGCTTGATGACTTTCCGTTGAATGACCTCCAGTGCGTCATCACCGTGTTTGCGCAGGCGCAAGTAGGGGTTGAGTAGAGGATTCTACCCGTTACGAAAGCATGAGCAAACCGCAGTGCATCCTTGCTTCGTAATCCGCCTTGCTTGTTGGATACCCGGCGGACCATGCGGCCCACCTGGTCTCATACCGTGCGAAGTTTGGCTAGGGTGGTGCCGACCCTGCATTGGTGGTGTATGTAGAGGCCAAGGACGCGGATGTCCGTGGCCTCCAGGATTGGTCCTGAGGGGAGACTGATGCGAAGCGGAGTTGTGCACAGAGGGAAGGGACGTACGTGCCCAAATTCTTATTTAGCTGTGGTACACTGGAGTCCGCACTAGGCCGCGCAGTCGTCGACTAGGGTCGCCGCTGCTTGCAGGCAGGATTCCATGTGGGCTATGTTACCTTGCGTGGCCCAGATTGTAATGTCATCCGCATAAAGAGCGTGATGCATCCCGGGCAAAGAAGACAATTTGGAGGGAAGACGAAGCATTGCCAAATCGAAATAGCAGGGGAGACAGGACCGCGTCTTGAGGTGTTCCCCTCGAGCCAATGGCGCATGGCCCGTTTTCCTCATCCTTTATGTGTATATAGGCTTGGCGGTCTGGAGGAAATTGTCTCATGTAATGGTATGTTTTGTGGCCACAGTTGGTGTTGCTGAGTCGGTCCAGGATTACTTCGTGATTGACGATGTCAAATGCGCCTTTCAGATACAAGGCCAGGACCACCTTATCGTTGTGGGGACATTCAACAGGATCTAAGACGTCGTGGTGCAGCTGCAAAAGTATATCCTGTGCTGGGTTGTGAGGGCGAAAACCGAACACGGTGTCCGCGAAAATGCGCTGTTTCGAGAAAATCGGAGAGTCTGTCGCGCACCATCGTCTCCGTCAGCTTCCCGACACAAGACGTAAGGGAGATCGGTCGAGGGTTCTCCGCATCAATAGGTTTGCCGGTCTTTAGGATGAAGGTCACGAGAGCCGAATCCCAATCGAGAGGGAGAGGAGTCTGTCCGTCCTAAGTGCTATTGACGTATTTGAGGAGCGCGGCGTATAGGCTGCGTTGGGAAGGTTGGCCAAGAGCTTGACCGTAACCTTGTCGCGCCCGGGTGCAGTGCCACGCTTCATCTTGCTTAAGGCCGCCCGGAGGTCGTGGAGCTGGAACGGGGCGTCCAGCTCCGTGTTCTCTTCGCCTGTAACGAGTACTCCGCCGGCCAGGGGTGCTTAGTTGTGCACAGGTATCGATCCCTGAGCGCGCGCGCACGCTGCGTTTTCGTTGCTGTAAAGTTGTGCAAGGACCTTTGTAAGTGGCGTTAGATTTCTGTGCGTGTTTGTATTGGATCGATGAGAGCGCAGAACAGGCGCCACGAGTTGCGGCCAGACATCTGGCGCGCAGCCGCGTTGCACAGCTCCACCCAGTTAGTGTCGGCTAGCTGAGTGGCATATTCCGCTGCCTGTTGTGTGAGTTAGAGGATGCTTTTCTTTAGGCGTCTGTTATGTTTCTGTTGTTTCCGCCTTTGGTGAGGCTGCAGCGGGCGTCCCAAAGGTAGAAAAAGTGTTTGTCCACGTCCGTTTGTGTTTCTGTGAACTGTATCTGCTTTCCGTGTTGTGTGATTGTAGACGTGAGCGATTTGGATCAGGCGTCGTATCCCGATTGGAGAGGGTCTACTAGAGGCAGAGAGGTGCGGAAAGTCGTCCAGTCCTGGACACGAGCTTGTGCTAGTGGGCGTTTCAGGGTACGCATGCAAATGGTTGTGTTGATTATACAGCGATCAATACCAAGAGTGTCCTCTGTATCCAGCCAGTCGGCATGGCGTATGTTGCGTGTAAAAGCGAGGTCCGGGCAAGTATCTCGTTGAGTCGAATTGCCGACAGGTGTTGGGTTGACGGGGTCAGTGTGAAGGGTCAGTCCAAGTGAGAAAAGAAGTTCCGCAAGCTTCCTCCCACGCCGGTCCGCCTTGGTGCACCCCGATAGCCTGCTCGGGACGTTGAAGTCGCCGACGATCAGGAGGTTATCCCTTGCCGCCACCTGCATAGCTTGGATGAAAATTTCATTGAACGTGACGTTCTTAAGTTTCGTTGGGCAGTAAATGTTTAGAATGTGTACAGGTGGATCCGACCGCTTGAGGGGCAGCACTGACACCATCGTGTATGGGAAATGCGGTGTTGTGGGGAGCGCGACCTCCTGCGCAGTATATTGCTTGTGAAGAAGTATACATGTCTGCGGGTTGTGTAGAAATGTAGGGTAGTTTGCGAGCTTGGCATTGGCGCTGCATTCGTGAAGGGCAACCACGGCGACGAGGAACTCAAGGGTCTCAAGACAGGCGGAGATGAGTCCGCTTTTTGCGGTTCTTGAGACCTCGGCAGTTACACAGCGTTAGTGTAAGCGGCTGAGTTGTTCTTGCTCGCGACTTAGGGTCGAGGGCGGAGGGTGGGGTTACGTTGTTAAGACTCCCCAGTCCGCTAGTACCTGGCGCAGACGTGCAGGAGTCTTCCGAGAAGTCAAACTCATCAAACTTTAGAGGGGCGGTTAGCGTCCCTGATGGGCCCTACGCGTTTAAGGACGCGCCGATTGTCTTTTATCCATTTTTGGATAATGTGAGTTACGGCTCGTGTCACCTGTGCGATGACACTCTCCATCTGACGCGCGATGGTATCGTGCATAATTTTGGGGAGGTCAGCGAATTGTGTTTCAGTCTCGGTCACCCGGGTCTCCAGGGCCACAACATATGATCAAAATTGTCATCGCCTTTACCCTGGCCCATGTAAAGGCCTGAAGAAGGCGGATGAGCGGCTCCTTCTCCGCCTTCTCACGAATACATTTTACATTGCTGTGCCCGGCAGCGCTAAAACATTTTGACCCCTCCTTTAGCGGCAGCTGCCCACACTGTAGTGCAGTGTCTTCTGACACCTATCACATGGTGTGGGCCTGCCCCTCCAACCCCGCTATTCCCCCCATCCCCAACCCAACCCGGGAGGACTGGGAGGCGACCCTGTTCGGCTGCCACGACTTACAGGCCCAACAAACCTTAGTCGGGCGCGCCCGGGCGGCGGCAACCGCCATTGGGGTCCCATACTAGGGACCTCCACCTAGTGTTTGTAAGGATCGGTCCCTTACGGGCTGATCCAAACATACCTCCTGTTCATTCGTAATAAATGTTTTCACCACCACCACCAAGGCCGCGGCGCGACTCTCCACAGGATTAGGAGTATCTCTGTCTTTATGTTTTCTTCCTCGTCGCTCGATGCAGGCGGAGTAGGGAATTGGGCTTTGAGCGAGTTAAGCTCGCTGGCTAGATTGTTGTTTTGAGCTCGCCAGAGGGCGAGCTCGCGCTTGAGATCCTCTGTCTCGGCGGTGCTGGTGTGTATGGGGGGGGGGGGGGGGGGAGAGGAGGAGAAAGAGAGGAGGCGACCCTCGCCAGCTGCCTACCTTGGTTTGTTTGAAGGCGGCGCCGTCAGATGGAGCGCTGAGTGCTTGGAACTCGCTTCTCTATGTGGTGGCATTACTGCTGCTGTCTTACCAGGGGGAGGCATCAAGCCACGGCGTGGCGTCTTCTGGTTGATTTGCTGCCGCCAGGTGGCGTGACTTCCCTGTGTCGCGCCGGAATTGGCTCCCTTGGGTGGCGTGATTGGCGTCCGAGCCCTGGCTGCAGAAGCCTGATGATTTTTTATTTATTTTATTTATTTTTATTTTCAATACTGCAGACCCCTTTACGGGGCCCTAGCAGGTGGGCATACACAACAGTTACACTGAGGCAAGAACTACATCACACAACACAAGGAAATTTCAAAATGCGGCAAGAACACATGCAAAGATAAATCTGGTAGAACAGTGGTTCATTTGTCTACCTGCGGACAAACTATGTACAATCAGCTCCAGACAAGGTTACCATATGAAGTGATCAAACACGGCTAACAGTGAACAACATGCACGTAGAAGCGAAAACAAAAAATGAAAGAAAAAACCTTTGCGCTCAATACAAGATACGTATATGATGGAAACAATAATAATGCTGAATGATAGCGGACAATCGAACCCAGGAAGACAAACTATGACTACGCAAGGGGTGATGCACTGATTAAGACGACAAGAAGGAACGGAAGTGAAACGGATTATCAATACCCAGAGGCCCATGTGCATCACTGACAGCGTTACTCTGCGGCAATACTGGCCTCGAGCCTTGTAGCGAACGTTGTTAAGGTCGGCGCATGAGTAATCGAGGCATCCAGTTTGTTCCATTCTCGGATGGCTACAGGAAAAAATGAATGTTTAAGTGCATCTGTGCGATAGGAATAATCAGTTAGAGTGAGTGCATGTTTGTGTCGTGTCGGTCGAGTCTGGGACGGGCAAATATATTTTGACACATTGATGTTATAATCGTTATGCAACAGTTGGTATAAAAATTTTAAACGCGCGTGCTTTGCTCTCATTGATAGCGTCGGGAGTCCTGAAATAGCTGCAAGGTTCGATGGGGAGTCAGTACGCTTATATTTATTATGGATGAACCGTAGTGCCTTTCTTTGTATTTTTTCTAGTTTTGCTTTGTTAGTGGTTGATTCCGGAAACCAAACAGTGTGGGCGTACTCTAAAATAGGTCTTATGAAAGTTTTGTATGCTAGGAGTTTAGTAGATGCTGGCGCGAGTCGGATACATCTTCTAAAAAAAAAACAGGTTTCGTAATGCTGCCGATGTTACACTAGCTATGTGTACGTCCCATCTAAAGTCAGCGGTTAGTGTAATACCAAGATACTTATGCTGGGAGACTTTCATGAGTGGCGTACCGTGAATGCTGTAAGGGAAAGATGAGGATATTTTTTTCCTGGTTACTGACATGCACACTGATTTTTTAGAATTAACGGTCATCTGCCATCTGTCACACCAATCCACCACAGCGTCAAGTGACTGGGAAAGCGCAATGTGGTCTTCCGGACTTTCTATTTTCCTGTAGATGATGCAGTCGTCTGCAAATAGCTTAATGTTACACTTAATCTGAGCGGTTATATCGTTTATATAGATAAGGAAGAGAAGTGGGCCAAGAACGGAGCCTTGCGGAACTCCCGAAGTGACCGCGGTTATTTTAGAAGACATATTTTGAAAGATTACAAATTGAGAACGGTTAGATAGAAACTCTTTGATCCAACCCAGAACTTCCCCCCGCCCGATCATGCATTGCAGCTTTGCGATTAGTTTGTTATGGCACACGCAATCAAACGCTTTGGAAAAATCTAGTAGTAATATATCAGTTTGACTGCAGGTATCGATGCTGAGGGCCAAGTCATGAACGACTTCGATTAACTGAGTGATAGTCGACAGCCCTCGGCGGAAACCATGCTGGTCAGGTGATATCAACTTATTATGCTCTAGAAAATCTGTTAGATGTTTTGAGATTATGTGTTCGAAAACTTTACATGCTGTGCTAGTCAGTGAAATGGGCCTGAAGTTTGATGCACTACTGATATCTCCTCCTTTATGGATCGGAATGATTTTCGCCAGCTTCCAGTCATCCGGCAGTTTTGACACAGCAAGTGATTTGCGGAATATTATGCCGAGATATTTGCTGCACCATTCGGCGTATCTTTTCAAAAATGCATTGGGTATGTTATCTGGCCCGCTGGCTTTCTTCGGGTCGATGTTCAAGAGAAGATAGAAAATTCCGTCATCAGTTATGTTTATTTCTCTTATATCTGAAGTTCGGGTTGTTGCCATCTGGGGAATAACGCCATTATCGGTGGTAAATACGGACTGAAAAAAGTCATTAAAGTAGTTAGCCTTCGCACTGTTTTCCTCTGGTGTCTGTTCGTGTCCTGCTGTGTTTCTATTGCGGAAGTGGTTCCAGAACCTGTGTGGGCTACAAGTAACGAAGTCAGGCAGCGTAACACTAAAGTAGTATTCCTTTGATTTCATCATTTTATCCTTGAAGATTTCAACTGCACTGGCTAATTTTTGTGTTCTGTCGGGGTTAGTACCTTTGGACTTAATAGAGCGACGCAGCTTTTTCACCTTGCGTTTTGCATGAATGACCTCTCGCGTGATCCACAGGTTCTTGGTTTTAACGCGCTTGTTTTTTGAGGGGACATATCTGCATATACAGAAAAAAATGATTTCCTTCAACTGAAGCCAGAGGGAGTTTACATCTGAGCTTGCTTCAGATGCTGCTTCGGCAAACATCTGAAACTCGTGTGCAAGATGGGTTGATATACTAGCGTCGTCGGCTCTATTAAAATTACTTACAGTCGATTGGGAGGAGCGGGTTGTTATTAGAATATTGAGTGGTAGCTCGCAGACTGGTATACTGTGATCAGAAATTCCGTCGATTATGCCAAGCTTAGTCTGGTGTGTTGGGAAGTACTCGCTTACAAGTATTAGGTCGAGAATGCTTTTTGCTGTGCCTAGTATGCGAGTTGGACGGGAGACTGTTTGATGTAGATTAAAATTCAGCATTAAATCAATGAGTGCATCTGAGGCCGGATCAGTATGGTGCAAGGTATCCCAGTCAATATCCGGAAGGTTAAAATCGCCCATGATGATTAGTCTAGAGTTCCGTACGTGCACCTGCATATAATCGTGCACAGCACTCAAGCAATCATGTCCAGAAGAGGGGCTCCGATAAACACATCCCACGACAATGCTGACGCCACCACACAGAATCTTGCAAAACACTGCCTCTGCTCCCGGGATGTCCGGCAGAGGGATAAAGGAAAAGTGGTTCTTTATCAATAATGCAACGCCGCCACCCCGGGAAAGACGATATTTGCGCATCACTGAGTAGTTCGGAGGGAAGATTTCTTGACTACCAATATCACTCGAGAGCCACGTTTCTGTGACAGCCACAATATCTGGATCTTGGTCAATGAGGACAATTTCGAGCTGCTCTACTTTATTCACTACACTTCTGGCATTTATGTTCAATAATTTTATTTTTTTGATTCTGCTCTTTGACGTGTCATTCGGGGGCTGGAGACGTTGTCGTTTTGGCTTTCTGGGGTAGTTGCTTTGTCGTTTTTTTTCCCAAATGGCACTTTCACTGCATTTTCACTGTCCCAGACAAATGCTTGACCATTAATGTACAATTTATTAAAGGAAAGGGACACTTTGTCGCCATTGTCCCAGTTAGGCTTCGCGCTGTCCCACAACTTTTTCCGAATATCTCTAATTTTCCGCGAGAAATCTTCGCCAATGGACAGATCGGAATTTTTAAGCTTGAACCCTCGTTTCAGTATTGATTCTTTCTCTCTGTAGTCTAAAAGCTTCATAATAACAGGTCTAGTTTTGTTTTCAGCAGGCTGCGCCCAAACGGTGGATACACTCGATGGCCACTGCGTCGAGATCCAGTTTATCCTGAACAATATCTTTATTTACCCTTTCTCTAAGTGTTTCCTTGGTCTCTTCCTCTCTCTCCGATAGGCCATAGACAATTAAATTACATCTTCTGCTTCGGTTATCCAAGTCGTCTATTCTTTCCTCTAACCTTTCTATGACTTCGCTCATCTGAGCGACCTGCTCCTGGCAGGAAGTGACCTGTTTCTCTAGTCTAGCAAGAGCATCGAGTTTATTGTCTATGTCCGCCAGCCGCTTCTCCTTTATTTCTTTTATGTCTGAGGCAATTTCTTGAAGCTGCGTAAGTATCTGAGCTGCGTTCGGTCCAGGATTGGCTTCGATATCACCCCCCAACAATAGCAGTTTGCGCAAGCTTACAGTAACATCAAACAACAGCCGCGGGCACGGCAGCCCCAACAAGAATGGGTTGTTAGAGTGAATACAAACGCCGTAGCGTTTTCTCACCTGCAGAAGAAACAAGAACGGATTGTCGGTGAACCGCATCCTGGTAGCGCTGCCGTGCCCAGTGGCCGCCGCGCGCGTGGGGTGGAAATATATAGTCCAGTCTGGTGGTGTCGCCACTTGTCCCGGATGCATGTAGTGGTCTGCGCATGTGGTCGCTGATTGTAGAATCCATCGGTGATCCCATGTGGGCGCGTGTAGCTGGTCTGGTGGGCGTACGTCGGCAGTGTCTGATCCGTGAGTCATTCTTGAAGGCAGCTTCATGCTTCTGTCACCGGCATGATCTAGCAGGGCCAAGAAAAGCTGCAGAAGAAACAAGAACGGATTGTCGGTGAACCGCATCCTGGTAGCGCTGCCGTGCCCATTTTGCTGGTGCATTCGCTGGAGCTGGTGAGGTGCGGGCCCCCGCAGATTATGCACATGAGATTGCAATCGTGGGGGCCATTCCCTCAGTACCATCCCCCACGTTTTGGCCACAAAGGCCGCATCTTTCTTTGACCGGGTTGGGGCAGTTGTCCACCCTGTGCCCAAGTGTGCCACAACGGTAGCACGCTGGCACTGTTTTTTTGTACACCTTGACGGGAGTCAGTTCTGCGTTATAGTGGAAATAACGCGGAACGTTGCGTCTATTGAAAGTCAGCATAGCTACGTTTGATTGGCCCAGCTTGCGCACATGAACTAGTTCACCACCGCGCCACTGCACTCTGTTTCAGGGACTCACTGGTTTCTAGGGTGTGAACAGAAATCACACCGCGACAGACATCTGTTCGTCCGTCCGTCCGTCCGTCTGTCCGTCCATCCATCCATTGATAAGACAACACACTGCCCAACGCACACAAGCCATCTGGTCGTACAATGTGACTGTGGTGCATGAGACTGGTGAACGCCTCTTCATGTGACACTACACCCATTGCACGCCTCAAGACCTCATCGTTCACAAAGCTCTCAGGTACTTCGTCCAATGAGTGCCTTGCTCAGGGCGTCGTCGTATTTTTCTGATGAATTCACATATTGTAATGATTTATGGTCTATGGGGGTTTAACGTCCCAAAGGGACTCAGGCTATGAGGGAAGCCGTAGTGAAGGGCTCAGGAAATTTCGACCACCTGAGGTTCTTGAACGTGCACTGACATAGCACAGTATACGGGCCTCTAGGATTTTGCCTCCATAGATATTCGACCGCCGCGGCCGGGATGGAACCCGCATCCGTCGGGTCAGCAGCCAAGCGCCATAAACATGTTGTTGTTGTTGTTGTTAGCCTTTGAAAAGATGGCACATACGCACACTGGGGGATCGGCCAAGAATCGGGAGGCAAAGGAGGGCAGATAGAAAGAGAAAAAAAATGAAGTGGTTAGTTCAAAATGTAATAAAGCGTCGAAAAGAAAATACTGTAAGCTTTCGCAAGGCAGTCGATGAGATTCCAGCAAGAAATGTTGAACAGCACCACAAACAGGCCTGTGACTGAACCCAAGCGTGAACATATTTTAACCTGATCCTTCCTTCTTCAGTCTTCACACTTAAGAAGAAACGAAACAGATCAGTATGTTTGCTACGCTCTGACGTCTCTTTCTTGCAAGAATGACAGCTCCTTTGTTGTCAGCTAGCAAAAGTTGTAGCTCAACTACGAGCTCGTGGCCACCTCTTTTTTTGAGACCCACCACAATCCCCTCACGTCCTTCAAGAGGTATTTTGCCTTATCCTCACCAGCTGCTTTCCTATTTTGCATTGCTCCTATGGCTTTCTTTACTATCTCTTTCGTTAATGGCGGGATGTCGTATTGCTGTGGGCGACTCATTATCATTGTGATTACATTGGTCACTGTGTGGTTTTATGTACAACTCTTCGGTTACTTTACCTGTCTTATCGGTATTCCTCACGGCGTTGCTCTATTTGTCTCTAGAGCGTATATCTGGTTTTTGCCTATGCCTAGTTTGCTATTCACTGCTTTTAGGCTACCTCCGTTCTTTAGAGCCTGCTCTATTCTCTCCATATTAGACTTCTTGACGTCGGCTACCTTGCGCTGATTTCCTAAATTTGATAGCTCTGCCAGTTCTATTCTGTCTGTAGGGTTAGAAACTTTCATGATTTGGCGTTTCTTAATCACACCTTTCGTTTCCTGTGATAGCTTGCCGGTGTCCTGTCGAAACCATCCTACCGCTCAATTTTATTGCGTACTCCGTAGCGATAGTTGTAACATTGTCGTTCATTTTCTGAACATTAAGATCGTTCTTCTAAGTTAGAGCCGAATATCAGTTCTCCAGAAATATCCTGAATTCCTTTACGTCCCCTCTTACCGCTAACTCGTTAATGGGTTTCCGTTTCACTAATTCTTTCTGTTTCCCCTTCAAGCCTAAGCTAATTCGACACCTTGCTATTCTGTTTTCGCTTGAACGCACCCCTCCAAGAACCTCCACATCCTGCACGATACTAAAGTGAGCGCATAATATGATGTCTATTTCATGCTTTGTCTCACCTTTGGGGCTCTTCCACGTTAACTTCCTGTTCTTTCGTTTCCGGAAGAAGGTATCCATGATCCTTAAATTATTTCTCTCTGCGAACTCCACTAGTAACTTCCCCCTGCTATTTCCTGGAGTCTGTGCCATAGTCGTCTACTGCCTGGTCTCCGGCCTGCTTCTTGCCAACTTTAGCATTGAAGTCGCCCTTCAGTACAATGCACTGTGATTTTACTTCGTTCATTGCCGATTCCACGTCTTCATAGAAACTTTCAATGATCTGGTCATTATGGCTGGATGTAGGCGCGTAGGCCTGCACCATATTTAGCTTGTGTCTGTTATTAAGCCTAATTACAATAGCTGCCATCCTCTCGTTAATATTAGCATCATCATCTTCATTCTGACTACACTCACTTCAGGGCAGAGGCCTCTCCCATGTCTCTTCATGAACCCTGTTCTTTGCCAGCTGGGCCAACCCATCCTCTCAATCTTCTTAATCTCATCCGCCCACCCAACTTTCTGCCAACCCCTGCTGCGCTTGCCTTCTCTTGGTATCCACCCCATTGCCATTAAGGACCAGCGGTTATCTTGCCTTCGCATTACACACCCTGCCCGAGCCAATTTCTTCCTCATTTTGACAAGGATGTCATTAACCCGCGTTTGTCCACTCACCCGCTCTGCCTGCGTCTGGTCTCTTAATGCTACAGCTATCATATTTCTTCCCATATCTCGCTGCGTTGTCTTTAACTTAAGCTGAATCATTTTCGTTAGCCTCTAGCTATATCCTGATTGATGAGGAATCCCATACCTAGCTCTTGTCTCTCCGCTAATCGACGATAGAGCAGTACGTGCCCGCTCCTTAGTATCAGAGAAGGACGATCGTCTCATCGAAGAGCTTTGAGTATGTGGGGTTCATATTAGTTTCATTCGAGTTTCTGGGCGGCACTTGCTAATTATCTTTGTGGCTAGGAGGTGTACTCTGCCTTTCATGAAGTTATGACAGAAGCCAACAGCCACAGAAACCAAAGGGCACAGGGGATTTTTTTAATGAATTTATTTTTTTTGTGGTGTTGATCAATTTAGAATAATACTGAATATGTTATCGCTTAAAGCTAATTGATTAGAAAAGCAGGAGAAAAAACAACCACATGCCGCCGGTGGGATCCGAACCCACGACCTCCGAATCACGCGTTTTCGGGGGTATTTATGTTTACAAGTAACCTAACCTTGAGAGTGTTCATCAGCGCCATCCACGTTCATAAGCGGCGGACGTAGAACGTCCCGAGTTACCGCAGGTGTGACGTAGAACGTCATCGAACGGAGCGGGTGGAAGCTGCGTGAGAACCCTCTTATGCTTCCTATGGCGTCAAGGCTGCCAGAACCGAGGCCCTCGCTAAGCAATTAAGCAAACAAGGGAAGGGGAATGAGGGGCTCGTTATAAATATGACAGAAGCCAACAGCCACAGAAACCAAAGGGCACAGGGGATTTTTTTTAATGAATTTATTTATTTTGTGGTGTTGATCAATTTAGAATAATACTGAATATGTTAGTAAGCTATGGGTGATTTTGAGTGTTTTATTATAATCTTTCCTTCTGAGATGTTTCCCTGTGAAAGAGAAGTGTATCTGGTAGAGACCGCTTACGTCAAGAGGATCCCCCGCTGTTCCTACAAACCTGGTCGCCAAACTGCCAGACGCTTCCAACACCTCGCGATCCGCTTTCCTTCGAAGTGTGTTAAAACCGCTGTCCTTAAGCTTGGCCACCTTTGACCCTTTGTCTGTCAGCCATTCCAGACAGCAACCGTTTATCTTGCTGAGCACTACAGGGCAAGCCTCGTCGGCAACACAAACCATCACCACTTCCTTATACCCTGTTCTCTCCCCACGCTCTTCAGGCTGGGGAGGGCTTCCTAGATTTTTGTCACAGCACGTGGAGCCTCTCCATACTGTTCTTTGGGACGGATGTCTTCACTTTGTGACTCCCTTCGGCGCACGTTTGGGCAGAACCTAGCCATGTGCCCGCGAATCTGGCAAGCGAAGCACACGATTTCCTCAATATATCTCATGCCACGCCTGAAGCTTTCTGGCGGTCTCCAGTTTCCAACGAATGGGCGCTGCTGAGTCCACGGTTCATCCTCGTCTTCCATCTGCTGCGCTAGTAGTTGCTTTAAGCGGTCTAACTGCTCTCTCAAAAGATCAACTTCGAGATTTGGATCTGTTCTTTCGACGACGTTACTCTGTCTGTGGTGTTACGTTTCGCCTTCCTCGTGGGGAAGAAAACGGCATGCCTGCAGCGGAACGCCGACTGGCCCCGAGACGCGCGTTGGGTGAGCGCCTGGATTGCCCACGGAAGCCGCGTCCGTCTGCCCGGATGAAGGTTTGAGCGAGCGTTTCCCCTACACCGAGTGCGAACGCACGTTCGAACGCATGAAATGCGCGGGAACGGCGCTCATGGACATTCCGGCGTCTGCGCTACGTGGATGGCATCGTTCTCCCTCTCCCAGCGCGTGACGGCGGTGTGATCCCTCGGGAGTGTGTGTGTGTTTGTGATTGGTGCCACAGAGAACTTCCTTCCTCGGTAGGCCCGGCCCCCATCTAGGGAACCTAGGGAAAGGGAACTCTTTAAAACCTCGGCAGCGGTACGGCCGAGGGGCTTTTTCATCTGATGGTCTCATCATGTGCTGTCCTCATGCAGCGTTCCAGCAGCGAGCGTCTCGTCACCGAGCTCACCTGTAAATAATGTAAATTTTGCTGTATAAAGTTTTCTCTCTTTGTCTTTTCCCGCATCCTCGTCTCCGACCTCCTTCATTCCCTCTCCGGCGCCCGACCATGCTACGTCATCTTTAACAATGGTCGCCGTAAGCTCCTCATTTCACCCTTAATCCAATGCGGCCTCCACAGCTCGGTCAAAATCGCTCGGCTTACCTGACAGCATGAACCGGCGCACAGGGTCTCGCAGACCGGCCACAAAGAAAGTGTCGTCTTTCAGTCGGTCATCCGCGTATTTATTATTTAGCGGGCCTCTTTCCTCCTTAGCGTATCACGTGCTAGGCGGTGAAGTCGTGACGTAACCGTTCGCACGTGTTCCGCTACCATAGGTCTGGCCTCGCAGAACTTCCGTATACGCACATGACGGGGTTCAGTATCGAAGTGCTAGAACGCGAGCTTCTTCAATTCCGGAAATGATTTTTTGGGCTGAACTTTTTTTCTCACCATGCAAAATCATGAGCAGCTCTTGCCATCTTGTACCGCACCAGTCACAGCAGTTGAGCATCGGACCATCCATCATTTCCGAATTTCTTCTGGCATGTAACAAAAGTCGCTGAGGTTAACTCCCGTCTTGTCACCCGAAAATGCCGGAATAACGCTTCCTGATGCCAACATGCTTGCACCGAGCGATAGCTCTGGAGTGGCAGCTCCCTCAGGTACAGACATTTTGCTCGCTGTAGCCCTTTGGTGTCTCAAGCCTCTTAAATGGAGGTAAAAGTCCCAGAATAAGCCCCGTGATTTTCCTTGTATCACAAATTTCAAAGTAATGAATGTGGCAACATTCTAAGGAACATTATTTTTGAGGCCCCACTTCTGACACCACGTATGTCGACCCCACATACTGGGCGGGTCCACACGGGCCGGAGAGGCATATAGAAAATAGGTATATACAAGAATTACATATTACTGAGAACATGATGCAGAGGTTGGGGTGCCCAACCTTACATGCCGCTGCGAACTGCGGAGTCTTCGTCACAGGGAACGGAGGGAATGCGGTGTTGACCGTGTTTGTTCGCCGAGGGAATGCGGCGTTGACCGTGTTTGTTCGCCGAGGCTCAGCTTCTCCCTCCAAGGGCTTGGTCGCTTGGGGCCTCGGAGGATGGATTGCCAGCAGAGTCGCCTCGGGTATTGCTCGTCATCCCCATTGACCAGCTTTTTCTTGTTTTTTTCCCCACCCATTCAGGCGATCCTTCTTTCCAGGCTGGAGCGTCTCCTTTCAGCGCCGGCGCCTGCGGCATTCCCCATCTTCCCCCACATTTCGCGACCGACTTGGGCCTTTTCTCCTCTGGCCGGCTCCATTGTCCCTCTTGCGGGGTGTGCTTGACCAGTTGAATACTTGTTGGCGTTGGAATAACGATGACGGCCAAGCTATCCGCTTTCATTGTAAAACTCTCAAGAAATGAAATAAACGAAAAAAAATTCGAGGGAAAGCCCGCACCCGACCACAGGTTATCGCAGGCGAACCAATTGCAAATAAAAGAAAAGGGGCCAACGCCCAAGAGAAAATTCAAGAAAAACCAATTACAAGAGAAAAAAAAAGAGGCAGAAATGATGGCCGGGCAAAAGGGATTTTTAGGGTGAGACGCCCCTGAAGGATTCAGAAGAAGGACGAAATGAAAATGAAACATGGATGGGTCCAGCATGTCCAAATTCTTCAGACAGGCTCGCAGGCGGCCAGGAGGAGGGAAGGTGCGGGGATCTGTAGGAAGGAAGAAGAGACAAGAAAAGAAAGCAAGGAGAAAAAACAAAGAGGAGATAATGGGCCTAAGAAAGCCGAAGGGGTACATAAAAAAGGGGAAATAGAAAAGAGAATCACATAAATGACAAAAAAACTTTGACCCTGGACACCTGACGATTCCTCGCACCGTGCAGTTTCTTGCTGAGCGCCTCCTGGGTCCCGGAAACGGACGATATCACCACAGATGGCAGTCCTCCGGAGACACGCAGCGCTCTGTTACAGCTGTGAAGACTCCACTAGGCAAGGTGACCTCTCTCGACCAGTCAGGGAATTTCAGGGCAGATAAGCCGGAAATATTTTCCGTGACGGCAACCTAAATGCCATGGAAACAAAAGCGCGGGTGCAGAGATGGATTCAGGCGGCTGATCTGTTCCTTATTTGCCCGTGAAAGCTCTTTCTCCAGCCGTAACGTATGTAAAGGAATTTGTTATGTGCTCTCTGTGGAGACCAGACGGCGAAACGTTGCAGCCAACATCAGACGTCCGAATAAGGAGCAAGCATTTTGTCGCCAATACCAGGCGACGTATGCCACCATCGCCTAGCATGGTTAGGCAATTGTCCTCGCAGCACACTACCACCAGGCTCCTGTAATATCTCCTTGTGGATGGCTGCAGAGGCATGATAAATAAACTGTACTCTAAAAACAATTCACCGGGTTGGAGCTGCTCGCTGTTTACAGTGATTTCCGCGGGCGTCATTGCTATCCATCGTTGCAGCAGAATGGTAGAGGGGGTGAAAATACCTACAGAGTCCGTCATAGCCACATTCGCAGGAGTAGTGTGCCCTTCAGAGATCAAAGTGTGGCCACTAGTGTTTCGAGTTGACTCATTTAACTCTCGTCCCCTTCAGTGTCAGAACTGTTGGAGATTTGGCCACAGCGCCAAAGCCTGGAAATCGGGCTCACGGTGCTGTGCATGCGGCGAAAGCCATGCTAGAGAAGAATGCCCTGAACAGCAAGAAAAATGTTGCCTGTGTGGTGGTGCCCACTCTGCCAACTGTCCTGATTGTCCTGCACGAGCTCAAGAAGTGCAAGTTCTAGAGATAATAGATAAACGTCGATGCACGCGACGAGAGGCCTTTGCCGCAGTCATAGAAATAGCCTCATGTTATTCTAGTGCGGCTGCCAAATGTCCACCTGCAATGGACGCCTCGTGGACACAAGCAATTACCGCTGCGGTTGAAAAAGCAGTGGCAAATGCAATGGAACGTATTATGGAAACTGTATCCACGTGCATTTCACAGGTAGTAGCTACCCAGATGACTAATCTGCTGCAAGCGCACGCCGCTCCGCTCTTGTCCTCTATGGTTTCGGCTGCTCCTCCACCATCTGTGGACATCAATAGCGCTCTACAGGGCCAAAGTCAGCATGAGCGACAAACGACTCCTGAAAAATCTCTCCCGAACAGCGTTAAGGACGCATCCTCTGATGAATGTGTTGAGATGGAATTTGATACCCGTGCCCAAAAACGAAGTGGGTCTCCTTTGAGTATTCCGGGTCCATCTTGTCACCAGTCCAAGTCCAAGAAAAGTCATGCAAATCAAAATCCTAAGACCAGGATTCTCGAAGCGGCAGTTGCCGCTGCAGCACTCCCGCCAAGATAGGGTCGTTAAGTGTTCTCCAGTGGAATTGCCGATCTATATTCTCAGCTTCAACAGCTTTAATATGCCTATGCAATCAACTTCAACCGGATTTAATTGCGTTACAGGAAACATGGCTTACTACAAATATTAATTATCATCTCAAACATTACCGTTCGTTCCGGCTAGACAGGTCTTCACTAGGGGGAGGGTTGTTGTTGCTGATTTCCTTAAAGTTTTGTCACAGGGCCTTCATTTCTTTTCAGTATGCGGACAGTCAGTGCGAAATACTTGCGGTTGATCTCAATATCCCAGGTCAACAGCCCTTTACTGTAGCTAACGCATATTTCCCTTCAGGTGTGCGTGACACTCGGCCCCTTGACTCATCGATGTCTAGCAGCAGATCTCAGGTTTTATTAGTTGGGGATTTTAATTCGCACCACGTGACGTGGGGGTTTAAAACAGATTGTTTCGGCTCTAGACTATTTGATTGGGTTTGCGACAACAACATAGTCTGCAACAATTCAGGAATGCCTACATTTGTACGTGGTCTATGCCGCTCTGTGTTAGACTTAACTTTTTCCTCCCCAATAGTCTCTGTCACGTCTTGGGCGCCTGTTGACTGCGCGACAAACAGTGATCATCTACCGATTATTTTCAGGGTTGCGTGTAACTTAACTCTTCCCGAACGACAACAGCGCACCTTGATAAATTACGGTCGCTTTAAAGACACTCTCAAATCAGCTCTCACAATCGATTCGGACCGAAACACCACTACAAGTCCCGAATGTAAAGCTACACATATATGCACAATGTTGGAACGCGCAAGGCAAAAGTCTCAATTCATTGTCACAGGATCCAAGGATGCAGTTACCAATAATTAGTGGAATGCAGAGTGCACGCGTGCCTGTAGACGGCGGAAAGCAGCCTGGAAGAAACTCCTCCTAAATCAATGCCCAAAAATTGGTTGGATTATAAGTATGTCGCAGCAACATTTAACCGCAGTATCTCCCGCGCGAAGGAGGAGTATATTACAAGTCATTATGATTTTCTTTCTCAGTCAGGAAATAAACAGGCCTTGTTTAATTTTATGAGGAGAAGGAAAGTGATTCCATCGGCTGTCAATATTGAATCCCTCGTTCAATCCCCTGCTGACATCGCTAAGGCCTTAGAGGGAATTGCGGGTGGCCTAGAACGTCGATTCACATCTGCACTTCATTCTCCACCTACATTCTCATGCATCTCGAGTGATTTCATTGAGGTCACTATGCCTGAGCTTTCGCAAATTGTTCTGCGCCTATCACCAGCGGCTCCTGGCCTCGATAAGGTCACTACATCTATGGTTAAAATTTTGTTTACCGAATCTCCTGAAGATCTATTGCCTCTGGTTAACCATTCCCTTAGAGGTCCATGGATACCCATGAGTTGCGTCTTGCGGAAATAGTTCCACTACTTAAAAAAACAAGGGGAGAGTTTCACTTCTGACAACATACGCCCGATTTCATTAACATCGAATTTAGTGAAATTGGTGGAACGGGTCCTGCTTCGTCGTATCATGTATTTCATTTCTGCAAATGATATCTTCAATCCTTGTCAAATTGGTTTCAGGCCGGGCTGTTCGATTTGGTGTGCTCATACTGACCTTGAGAGCCGTATTAAATTAGCTCGCAGCACTAAACAGTTTGCCGCGCTTGTCACTCTGGATATCAGTAAAGCCTACGACAGCGTCGAGTTCTCGATGCTGTTACTCAGATTACAGGTCCTTAATTTCGCAAACTATTTCGTAGCCTGGATCTTTGCTTTCCTGGAAAACAGAGAAATTTATTACGGCCGAAATGGTGTTTCTTCAAGGAAATTTCGAGAGACAAGAGGTGTACCACAAGGCTCAGTTCTTTCCCCTGTTCTTTTTAACATCTTTCTAAGCTCCATTCCATGCATCCATAATGTGACAACTTACGTGTACGCTGACGACATCGCATTTTTTGCTTCTGCAAAAGGTATTCACTCTCTGTATCAGATCTTGCAGGATTACCTCAATATTCTTGACAACTGGTTAGGAAGTATTGATCTGTCCCTCAATGTGAACAAATGCGCCTCGTTGGTCGTCCCGGTTTCTCATCCTGTAAATATCTGCGTTGCTTATAGAAATCATATAATTCCTCAGGTTCAAACAGTGAAGTATCTTGGAGTGATATATGACTCTACTCTTTTCTGGCGGGCTCACGTTGAGCAAGTTTCTGTAAAAGGAGTTCGGGCCATTGGCATCCTGCGTCGGCTTTGCAGCGCTAGGTCAGGGATGAGAAGGCACACACTTCTGCTGATCTATAAAATATATGTCCGCCCAATTTTGGAGTTCGGATGTGTTTTATTCTAAGGAGCTCCTGCCTATATAAACTTCGACCGCTTGTGCTCTTGGAGCGTGAGGCGTTGCGCCTCTGTTTGGGACTTCCAAAGTATGTAGCTAATGTTGTCCTGCACCTTGAGGCACGAATACCATTTTTTTTAGCCAGATTTCGCCTTTTCACAGTCCAAACCTTTTTAAATTTGTGCGACTCTCCTCTCCACACATCCAATGTACTATTTCTTAGTCAACCCACAGTCTTTTTAAATGCCACCTGTTCTCGTTTGCATACTCCTCAGATATGTTTCGTGCAGTCTCTCCTCGATCCCTTAAACATTAAGCTCACAGATATCCATCCACTGCATAACATCTCACCTTCAGTCGAGATTGCATTTGATAACATTTTCCCATCGAATGCCAAGCTCCAGCCCTTTCCTCTCCTTCACGGTTTTTTACTGGACCACCTAGGTCCTTTCCTTTTCATATTCTCATTGCTACCGATGCCTCGCAGGATCGTGAAAAGGCAGGTGTGGGAATTTTTTCACCTGCATTGGGATGGTCCTTTTCTCTCCGTCTCCCTGACTTCACTCCAATTTATCTGGCCGAATTATTAGCTGTCATTCTAGCCTTACGTAAATTAGATCCTGCCGTTTCCCAAGTCATGGTTATGACGGACACTCTATCTATTTGCTTTTCATTATCATCACCCTCTGAGTCTCGGGCATTGCGCCTCTTTAAGCAGCTGATCCCGCTCCAACTAAATTCGGTGAGGTTGCTTTGGGTTCCGGGTCACGTGGGCATTCAGTTAAATGAGGTTGCTGATTCATTAGCAAAGGCCTCTCTCTGTGGCCCAATAATTGCTGTCCTGCCAACCTGCGCATATACAGCTGCGGTAAGGTTTCGCAGTTACACAATATTTCAGGAATTTTCAGCCTCAGCGCTTACTTCATCTCCCGAATATCAGCACCTTCTGCACTCTTGGAGTAGCAAAGACTGGAGTTCGCGCAGACTGGAGGTCTCTTTCACGCGTTTGCGATGCCGAGTTTCTCTGCTAAATTTCTACCTTCACAGATCTGGTTTGGCGGTTTCTCCACTGTGCCCATTTTGTGCCGAGCCTGAGACAGTGGATCACTACCTGCTGTTCTGCCGTCGATTCTCTTCTTTGAGGAGGCGCCTATTAGAAATTCCGTTTCACCGGCTGGGTCTGCCTGTGTCCACTGAGGTTGTTCTTTCCTTTGGCGCTACTTCGCTTGGACGAAGCAACAGGAGTGCGCGCTGTGCAGTTAAAAAAATTCTTCTAGAAACACAGCGACTCCCATGCTAATATTAATTTTATTTATTTATTTTTCTATTTGTTTTCATTTTTCTGATTATCAAAGAGGTCATTTATTATTATTTTTTTTCTGTCTCTCTTTCAGCCAATACAAAATTGAACCATTCCATATTTTGCATTCAAATTTGCTCATAAAGCCGTCGTCCCATCTTCGACCTCCCAGCTAACAGGACCCCTTTCGTTGCGTCGTCCAATCTGTCAGCCTATGCCCTATTAATACTCCTTTTCCTCTAAAACTGCTAATAATTCCAGCAATTCACCGCCTGTGTCTTGGCCACTCCCCCATAGTGGGTATGTGCCATTCTACTTGAGGCCAACCAACCAACCAACAACAACAACAACACGCCACCAAGGAAGAAAAAGAAGAGAACAGTAGGTGTGGAGACGCACCCACGCTCGAAGTCTCTAGCGCTTCATCAATGGGCAAATGGTTTTCACGCAAGAAGGAGCCTGTGGACGCGACGGGGTTGACGGAGCGCGAGAAGAAGGCGGTACTCTGCGTGTGGCGGTCCTTCTGCAAGGAACACGAGGACTTCGGCATACTGCTGTTCAATGCGTTCTTCCTCACGTTCCCCGACCACCTGAACCTCTTCAAGTCTTTCAAGGACAAACCCGTCAGGACACTCGTATCCGACGACGAGTTCAGGTGCCTACTGTCATTGTGTTTTTTTGTCTGCGAAATGCGCGATCTGAGATCTGCTGGATGAATTTCTGAAAATCGCCTTCTGCGAAACCTCTCGCCCCGAGATAAAATAGGCGTGGCGATGCCCCTAATGATTGCGTAGCACGTCAATTTCAACAGGCTGCATCGGATCAACAACTGTGTGTCGTTCGGGTATTTTACCTAGCTGTAGTTTTATAAGCCGATATGTGCCTTCTAGGTCTTGTCTTTGCATCTCATTATTTTTCTGCTCTGCTGCAGCACAGACGTTTCGTGTCATGCTTTTGTAACGTAGCATGCTGTTGAACGATATGTAATCCAATGTCTCGCACAGCACCGACAACAGCCACGGCGCTGTGCTTACTGTTCACGGAAGCTAAATATGGTAACTATGCGAGCTTCAAATCTCACTGCTGCAGTAGGTTAACTTTCAGGTTGCAAGTAAAGTAAGAAAGTGTGCTGTAGGAATGTTCATTCGTGCCTCAGTGGGATCAAACAAGCTTCTTTTTCCTTGTTGCCGTGAAATTTTTCATTTCCTTATAGATACATCTTCATTCCGCACGTGCTAAGCTGTGAATACTCCAAGATACGAGGCCTGAATCTTCATTGCGCTGCTCTGAACACTTTTTCTTCCCTACGCGGCCGTCTGTTGAGGCAGGTCCCACTGCACCATGGTGGGCAACGAGATGGCGGGCATCATCGAGTCGCTGGAAAATGTGCCCGAGCTGATCGAGCGGCTGAATAGGAACGCCCACTTCCACCAGCGCATACGCGGGGTCATGCCGACGCACTTCACCAACTTCTGTCAGGTCTTCATGGACGTGCTGATCGCCAACCATGAGGACCTCATGAAGCCGCCCACCGAGCTCGCCTGGAGGAAGTTTTTCGAGGTACGCAAACGTCATTTGTCGAATCACGGTATGTGACTAAAGAGTTATATTCTTCTAGCCAGTCAGGAGAGTCAACTATGGCGCTAGCGCAAGGGAACACGACGACACAGAACACACTCAACTTTATTTTTGTGCAGCCACCCGCCGTATATACGCCATAATCATGAGCCTGACCACGTTCACTGCAGGACAAAAGCGTCTCCCATATCCCTACACCAACCAGTTGTCAAAGAAAGAAAAAGCACAAATGCTTATCCTTACAGGGAAAGACGGAAAACTAAGTGGGAGCTCAGTCTGATGACTAATGACTAGGGGTGTGCGAATATCAAATTTTTCGAATACGAATCGAATACGAATACTTAGTTCCGAATATCGAATCGAATATCGAATAGTGAAGGAAAGACGCATTTAACCACTTCAAAACATTTATTTGAGCATCCAAGAACATCAGAGCTCAACTATCAATAAGTAAATGAACACAAAAGGTGTGTGTGGCTGCACAGAAAGTATCGAAGTCTAGAACATTATTCTTAGAAGAGTGAAATTTTCAGAGAAAATGGCTAGTACACAGCACTGATTGAATCTAGCATGCCATCAGCGCAAAAGTGCGTTGCTGGGATGAACATTAAAGGTTGTTGTGAAGAAAAACCGGCTGCTCCACATGGTCAGGCAGGAGTCGTTCCCTTCTAGCTGAAACGACTTCTCCAGAGACAGGTAATTCCCTCTCACTTGGCACTGAAGTGGCAGATACTGTGAGGTACTTCGTGCACAGCTTTGACTATATCAGCTTCGCAGGTATAGCCACAAAGAAGCTCACAAGCACAGTCAGCTATGGCATGTCCCAACATTACGCATGGCTCTGGACGTCGCCAAGTTATGTCTATGTCAATTGGACTTGCGCACCGAAATGTACGCCGGCGCTCGCAATAAAATATTCGGCTAAATACGAATATCCGCACGGGATCGAATAATCGAAACAACACGAATACTTAGATTTCGAATCGAATACGAATAGCAAAAATCTAATATTCGAATTATATTCGAAAATTCCGAATATTCGCACACCCCTACTAATGACCTATCGTTAAAAAGTCTAGAACGATATCGCCGCGCACTGGCAACTGATTGCTGGATGGATGGACTGACGGAAGAAAGAAAAGAGCGTCCCCTTCGAAACGGGGTGGTGGCAACTGCTACCATGTTCGGATTTTTTTTCTTCATGTTTCGTTAACACTGTTATCGGTACAATAAATCTGTCTATGAATTTCCTATTTTATATAAATACATTTATGAATCCTGCGTTTCTAAATTTATGTCACCTGTCTGCTTTTGAGCTATCGATATTTCAATCGCTTTCTGATAATTTATACCGCAGATTTATTCACATGACCATTGTTATGTCTTGTGGAGTTGTAAGAGGGGGATAATTACGTCCTCCAAGATTTACCGCGGCTGACAGCGTTCAAAACCACAGACCCCAACCTGTCATCGCGTACGCTACCGTGGGTCCGCCGACCTTAGCGGGTCTTCCTCTCACGGAAAAAAAGGAACGACACTCTGACCGACACAAACAGGCATTTATTAATGCGAAGGCATTGGATATGGCTCAATCTCAAGGTCATGCCCGCAAAACGTGTCGGCAAAATGTGTCTGCACTATGACGTCGCAACTTGAATTTGTGATTGTGAGTGTGATGCAATTGAGCAATAAATTAGTGATCTAATATGTCGTGATGAAGTTTGATTACGTCATGTCGTTAATTAGTTAATTGTAATTAAAATAAGCAGTGCCATCTAAGAAAAATGAAATAAGGCAAATGAGATTTAAGATGATAATGATTATGAAAATTGATGATGAAGGTGATGACGTCATATAAAAGTCTCTTCACAACTTGGCGAAAAATTGTCGCAGTCACGTGAGAAGCGATGACGTCATATCAAAGTCACGTGACAAGATGATTTGCAGAAAGGAATTATGAGAAAGTAGGTTGCATGAGTTTAATTTTTAAAAAAAACTGCGTGTTACAACGCTAATAGCAGTGATTTGCGAGATTTGAGTTTTGCACCACAGAATTCTAGGAGGTTCGGTTGACGTCATATCAAGTGACGTGGTTGCATAGTGTATATAGGAGGCGACTTCCGGGCCAAGTCAGTCGTTCCTTTGCCGCAGACGAGTGCGCACGTTCGCTGCATATGTGTTGAATGCTGCGATCCCCCTCACTGCAGCAGCACGTGATTTCGCATATCTCTAGTGGGGGTCGCCGAACTGCTCTTAAGTGTTTTTGCGACAATAACGCCAGCTAGCAACAAAATACGCTAAGGAATAGATTTTGCCCTACTCACGAGCAAGGTAACGAGTGAACGTTCGCCCATGCTAGGGCAGGGGAGGAGCTCCGGGAGAGGCTTCTAGTGATGCGGGAGAGCATGCCCCCCTCCCCCCCCCCCCCCCTCCAAGTGAGGTCTCGCCCCGCAGGCGGAGAGCGGAGCGCTACGGTGAGACGTCAGCACGAGTCGAGTTCCCCAATCGAAGAGCGAGTCCTATCCCGTGTGCGCGCAGCAATCACGCCGTCCTTGGCGCCCGTGTCGCTGGGACGCCGGCGCCCTCCCTTGTTTGTTAAAGGGGCCCTGAAAGGGGCTCTAATAATGTTGCGGTATGGCTAGGATGATAAAGGACGGCGCTGCACAATTATCCTCCTGCAAGAACTTTTTAAAGCGTTTTGTGGAAGCTGAGTTATCTGCCGTTAAAATTTGAATTTCTGCGTTTTTGCGCCTTTCTCTCTCCTCTCTCCTCTCGTCACTTTCACACTCTGAAATGTCGGCGATCCTCCGCTGGCCCCACCCGCTCTGCCCCTCCGCCGGCTACTGACGCGTGGGGGAATTCCCCGGGGTCACGGGGTGCAGTGCGCGGTAATATTTTTTCTTGAAGACCAGCACTTCAAGAAACGAAGGAAACGACGACACCGAAAGAGACGACGACACCAGCGCCCGTGTCGTCTTCTCTTTAGTTGGTCCTTTGTATGTTTAGTGCAGGTCTTCAAGAAGAGCCATTTCCAACTCGCCGAATACAGCGTGCTGTTAAAGAACTGGAATAGCTGTACCTGGGGGCGGAGATTCCTGCAGCGTGCATGGTAGCTGCGTGACGTCAGAAAGAGTTGGCGCGGCGATCCAATGATAGCCCTCCTCTGCTGACGTAAGGAGTACCGCATGACGCATTGCGCGCGGATTCCGGCAAAAGCCCGGCGCCACTGGTTGTCCCGAGGCGTAGAAGCGCGAATTAAAAAAAAAATGTTGTAAATAATCGACTCGCTTTGGAGGTCTTGTACGCGGCATGAACGCTCGGCGGCTTAATCTACATAATGCAAGCATATTAAAGCCAATCTCAGATTCCCTTTTCAGGGACCCTTTAAAGGTAACTGAGTAGGGAGGTTGCATAGCGGGAAAGCAAACCTCAGGGGACGAGCGGGGTAGTCCCCACAGTCTAAATTTTAGTGCCTCAGGGAGAGTGACTGTGCCTGCATCGACATCAGGATGGATACCGCCACGGTTGCATAACGGTTTAACAGCGCCACATCGTGGCTATGCACTGCTGAAAAAGAATCCTCGCGTGTTACGCGAACGCAACAATCTTGGGTCAAGGGGACGAAGAATGCACAAGAATCGTCTCTGGTTAAGCTGAAGTCTCTTAATGATTTGAAAGCAGCGACACTCTCTTCCTCGTGGCGCTTTCTTACTCGATTCGCTTATCCTGCCAGCTGCCTGCGGCGCACACGGCTTGGTTTTTTCCTAAGCTCCCGCTGGCCGATCGCAAGAGTCAAAACCGCGCGTCTTTTGGAGCCAGTTCAGCGCCGCAGTGAGGAACTTTGAAAAACGGGCGATAACAACATCGAGAATGCTGAAAGTAATGTGTATGGTTGTATTTTATTGTTTTAAGCTGTGTGAACAGGACGCGCTCTAGTAATGCAGGCGTTTGGGCAAGTTGGTTTCGTAATTTAGGCACTTCCCTTGCCGGAAGATAAGCTGTTTCATCATGTACGTCGGATCTATTACTGTCTTCGGCTCATGCCCATCTGTGTTTGGCTTTGTTTAGTCTGTCTGCGCACATGCAAAGCAGGTTTTTTACTCAGAAGGAAAGAGGCTTGGCCTTGTTCGTTCATGAATCCGGGAAAAAATGCAGCACAAAAAAAGACAAGGACTGAAAACGACTGAGACTTCTGTCACCAAAAATGTGACAGAAGTCAAAAAGGCGGCAGCATGTGCAAAGAAACCTGGCGAACAATTAGTTAACAGCGTTGTACGAGGTCTGTTAGAAAAATATCCGACTTTATTTTTTTTTGCGAACACCTGATGGATATGAGACAAGCGCGCTTGCATCAGGCGACCTTGAACCTTCATGCGCATGCATGAATTTTTTCCCGCCTGCCGATAGCGTCAGTCGCTGGGAAGCAGCGTTTGAGTGAGGCAGTGTGCAGTGCTCTCGTCGGTTTTTTATTGCAAGGAAAATGCCAGAGTGAAAGGAGCAGCGCTACTGCAACAAATTTTGCCATAAACTTGGCGACAGCCGAGTGGAAACCATTCGAAATATTCAGACGGCTTTCGGTGAAGATGCTATGAGCAGCACACAGTTTAAGCAGTGTTACAATTGTTTTAAAGATGGCCGCACATCGGTGGAGAACGAGCCACGCTCCAATCGGCCATCAACATGCCAAAATGACAAGGTCATTGCCGAACTGAACGCTATGGTGATGCGGGACTGTCGCGTGACTATCCGAGAAATTGAGGAAGAGGTGGACATGAGCAATTTCTCCGCACATTCCATTATCACCGAAGATATGGCCATGGAGAGAGTTTCGGCGAAATTCGTGCCGAAGCTGCTCACGGTGGAGCAAAAGCAGCTTCGTGTTGAAGTCTCACAGGACATGCTGGATTCCGCAAACAGTGACCCCGACTTCATCAACATCATAATCACTAGTGACGAGTCTTGGATGTACAGGTACGACCCGGAAACCAGATCCCAGTCGTCAGAGTGGAAGCATTCCACGTCACCAAGACTTAAGAAGGCCCGCCAATTGCGCAGCAATGTGAAAGTGATGCTGACTGCTTTCTTTGACACCCTCTGTGTGGCAGACCACGAGTACGCACTCTACAGGGTCAAACAATGACCAAAGAGTACTACAGGGATGTCCTCCGTTGCCTACGTGATGCTGTGCGGCGCAAGAACCCGGAGCTGAGGTCAACAGGAAATTGGCGCACCCATCGCGCCAATGCTCCTGCACATTCCTCGCACTCGAATCAGATTTTTTGGTGAAAAACCAGACTCCTGTAGTTCAACAGACACCTTACTGTCCTGATATGGCCCCTGCGATTTCTGGCTGGTTCCCAAAATCAAAAGGCCATTGAAAGGAGCGCGATTTCAGACAAGGAAGAACATTATGGCTGCAACGACAGCTGAGCTAAACTCCATTCCGAAAAGGGCCTTTTCGGAATACTTCCCACAATGGCAGCACCGCTGGGAGAAGTGTGTGGAGTCCCAAGTAGACTACTTTAAAGATGACTAGGTTTGCAACGCTCCAGTTATGCAAGCTTTTTTTCAACGGCCAAAGGTCGGATACTTTTCTAACAGACCTCGTATATCAGATACCTCTTTCCTGCGGCAAGCAACATGTAAAACACACAGGCAGATGCTTGTATAATAGGCTTCGGGAGCATGCGCGTGACGGGAAGAACATAAGTGGGAATTGTACTGTCAGCGCACTGCCGCGTTTGTCAATGCACACTCCTTCTAAAAAAAAAAAAGTGTGGTTTTAAAAGTGCACAAAAACTGGCTAACGCATGAAATCATTGAGGCTGAATGGATTTCACTTTTGCAAATGGACTCTGTAAGTAGCCCTTCTGGTGTGCATTTGCCAAATGAGCTTGCTTACGTACTTGGGTGATATGCTTTGCTTGTGCAATTCACTGTTGGTTAAAATGTGTCGGCGCTGTTGCTTACGCTCATGTGCACCCGGCTGTGGTCAGACAACTTTCACCGAGTAAAATCCAGTTGTTTCCTGCGTCCTCCTGTCTACTCCTTCCTCTTGTGAACTTGTCTTTTCCGCTGGTTGTTTCCGTATCCTTACTAGCCCCATTATGCGAAAAGCCGTCGGCATCTGTGTGTGTGCGGGAATGCATGGTGCAAAGAAGAGGGGAACCACGCCGCAGGGAGGAGCGCCAGCTGGCGTGTGATAGCATCGCAACCCGAAACGGCGCGCACAGTACGCATAGGGAGCGCCATACCCGTGAGCAGGAGGGCGTGGGTTGGCAGCCTAACACTGGTGGTCGTCCATGTGGCGGTAATTTTTAAGGCGAAAGCCTTTAATGTCTCATCGTTGTAAGCAGCAGTTGTCGACGAGAATGTCACGCTTTTCAGTTGGTCGAAACGGTCGTGACGTCACTGTGCGCCAATTTCAAACGGGGCCAATTGTACTTTGGCTAGTAACCATGCAACCAATTGAAGGGACCATATAGTGATGCTCCAAGTAAGTGGGACTGAGCTTAGTTAATTGCTTAATCACCCAATTAGCCTAATTAACTTCTCTAGTCAGGCCATATAAGTAAATAAAACCTAGTAAGAAATTGGTCGAGCTCGGGAATCGAACCCCGGTCTTCGGAGTGCGAGACGAGCATGCTATCCACTCCGCCATGCCAGCTCGATGGTTTGGAATGAACAAAGGCACGTCTAGTGAATACGGTGTCTTCGCTCACTGCCATCCTCCTCCCTTCCCTTCCGGCGAGGTTTAGGTGTCCACCGAGATATGAGAGAGAAATACATTTCCTTTCCTCAAAAACCAATTTACCGACGAGCGAGGCGTAGAACCGAATGGGCGATGGCGTTCTATGGACTTCCTGGCAGCGTTGCAAGACGCTCTCGCGTTCCACTCTTAGAGGCGAAGCTTAACATCTTAACCACACATCAGTGACCACACTTTAGGTCAGAAAAGTGCACCCCCCCCCCCCACTTAATTTTGACGGGTGTCCACCCAGATATGTGAGACAGTTACTGCGTAATTTTCTTTCCTCAAATACAAATTTTCATTTTCTTCATTACGGGCCATCTTCGTCTTTCTTCTTTCACTCCCACTTCCTCCGTTCCTCTACGGTGCGGTTCAGGTGTCCACCGAGATGACAGAGATTTACTGCGCCATTTCCTTTCCTCAAAAACCGTTGCGTTGAAACGGCAAGGCATCGCGCCGAACGGGTGGTGGCGTTCCGTGGACTCCCTGGCAGCGCTACAACACGCTGTCGCGTTCCACTCCTAAAGGCGAAGCTTAAGCTTAAGCTTAATTAGCAGTTAATCAGTATTAAGGCATTAATCAGTAATTAACCATTAATTAGTGATTTGTCATCACTTAGTAATTAGTACTCAATTACATGTGACGCCACCAGTGCCACAGAAGCACTGAAAGTGGTGCGGAAAACGCTTTCGCCTCTACGCACTTTAGACAGTCAAAGTGCCCCCTGAATTTTTCCGACTATCGTATCAGAATTGTGACGTAACCTTTAGTCGTACACTTGGCGTCGTACAATTCTCGTCGCATATAGCGTAAGTTTCTTAGTAGGCTACCTTGCCACAGGGATTCGAACCTGCGACATATGTACCTCCAACTGCATGCCTTTCCCCGGCTTTCGTTTCAAAATTGTTCCTCAACCGTGAGTCGTACAGCGCTCCGTGTGGCGTCATTCAACTTGTAGTTGCACATGACATACATCTGCTAGTCAAGTTTGAGTCTAGCTTGCGACAGTTATTCGAATCGAGTGTCCGAGTGTTTCATCCGGACCTCCGTGGGTTGAGCGTTTGTGGAATGAACGTCCGGAGCCGTGTCTTCGTTTCATTTCTCAGTGCGGAACCTGTGTCTGGGTCCAATGCACTCGATGACACTAATCCTTTAGCTTTCACAGCAAGCAAGCTGTCTTAAGTGGCCTTTAAATTATTTATATACTGTACAAATGTGACAGCAAAATTCTATGAACGGTTAAGTAGCCTTAAGCCCCTTATCTATCGCATTGAACGAACGTTCCTCAGTGGGTGAAGGATAGCGCGCTCGGCTCGCCACCCAAGGGCAGTGGTTTGAGTCCAGGCTTTTCTTCTCAGCACAATTGCTTTTATTTCTTCAGAGGAGCTACGGGGGTGAAATGACGTGACTACCCTGTGGACCAGTGAAGAATTGCGCAGTGACGCTATCGCTGTTGTAATTTATTATCGTTGGGGAGTGTTTGAATTACTCATGCTAGTTCACGTGGTTGTGACGTAACAGAGTCATCGACCAATGGGAGTTTCGTCCCTACACCAACATGTTTTTTGGCTAAGATGTGCTTTAATGCTAACACGTAAAGGCATGACCAATGAGGAGCAAGGATAAAAATTTATAATCACTGCACTTCTTAAAGACGAGCAATGAGAACGGCGCATTACCTCCTAACAAACGTTGTTCTTCGTCAAAACAAAGTTCCTTCTTCCAAAGTTGTGGAGCCACTACTGCCTGCGTAAGTCGTCATGCTTTTCTTGGTGATATTCAAAAACTCTGTGTGAAAAAGCCTCTTAAAGTTAAAAGCGTCGCAGGACACTATAGCCTACTGGAAAGAAAGCACAGCTTTCAACGCTCGCTATGCCGAGCATAGGAGAGAAATAGCCTCAGCGAAAAAAGAAATCTCAGCAAAAGTAAAGTTACGCGTGTACCAAGCACAATGGTGGGGAGAATCAATCATCGTCCAGGAAAGCGAGCGGGAATCCAGCCCGTCGGTGGTGGCCGAGTTTAAAGAGTGGCGGCACTTTTAAATCATCAAGGGACTTCAGATTTAAGGCTGGCTAAGCAGACTTGCAATGACATCTCGTGCTAAGGATACAAAAACGGATACAATGAAAACTGGGACCCTAGCTGTATCGAGGCACTGAAGCGAAGACAAACTACTGTTTTTTACATACACTACCCCAGGATATCCTTCGGTAACATATTCAGGAACTGCAAGGAAAACTAGGGCCCCTAGCGAGCGCAGGCTTGCAGTGCCACGTCGTGGTTGTGTGTGTCACGATAAGAAGTGATGAGTTTTACAAGCTTCCTTGTGCACGGAAATATTTTTGCAACTGCCTCTATCCACTGTGGCCCCTATTTGGTTGTACTACTCAGCCGTAAAGAGTTAGTGAGCCAGAAAGTTTGCATATTGTGTTGTAAAGCGCGGAGAAGAATGCTTTCCAAGACTTTCGTTTAAATATTTGCCTGATCAGTAGTAAGACATTTAGCGCTGCTTTAAAAGTTTCAGCTGCTGTCTGCTGTCTAGTACAGGCAGGCTTCATAACCGGAAAAACTAGCGGGAAGTAGCAAGAGTGGCGGCAAAAAGTTAGGCAGGGTTTAACAATGGTTATACCCAATGGTCGAGTGATAGCTCCGGCATGGCTAGACAGACGGTCCCAACTGCTCTTCTTCCATGGCTAATGAGTCAAGCGCGGCTACGCGGCGTTTGTATGCGAACGATACGTTGACATCACGTCGCATGACCTGACAGGAGGGCCGCCTCACTAAACTCATTTAAGATGAAATTTTGAAAGACAAAGGTCAAGTTTCAAAGGGCAAGCCACCGTGGTGGACATGAATGAGGCACCACGGTGCACCTTTCGTAGACATGGCACACCATGGCGTTTTAACTTGGTTAAATCTATTGTGGTTCGAAAGCATTCTCAAATCACCTAGGTGATATTTTGGCAATAGCCCTGGCCAAATTTGGTGGTCGCCATTTTTTCTGGCATGCTCAGTTACGGTTGGAAATCGATTTTGTCCAAATCAAGCAAGGTCAAGTTTCGAATGTGGTCCGGGCCAAATTTTGGTAATGACCCGGAACAAATTTGGAGCTCATCATCATCTCGGGCACGCTCAGTTATGGTTGGACATCGATTTTGGTCCAAATAGGCCAGGGCCAAAATTCGATCCTGGCCTGAGCCGAATTTGGAGATGACCCGGGCCAAGACCAAGATCAAAGGCCATGCCACTATAGTGTACATGGCTACCATGGTGAATCGTGGTGGCCGTGGTATGTCCCCTGTTATGCGTAGTTTGACAAAGTGAGGCTGTGGCCGCGCTGGCATATCAAGGTCAGTCAAAGACAAGGATCGCACCGACTGGGAGATCGACCTTTGCATCTAACAGAGCTATCGCTCTAAAATGCGAATTCACTAACTAAATGTAACGACCAAAATGTGCTCGAGTCCGTCGTGGTGGGTGATTAAGAAACATTATTCACTGCGAAATCTTGGCAACAACAGCGCGGTCGGAACACGGACAAGAAAGATTGACACAAACACAGGCGCTGTGTCAATTTTCTTGTCCTTTTTCCGACCGCGCTGTTGTCAAGAGGTGTAACCAACAAGCCAGCCACTGTATATGAAGCGGTGAGAAATGCTGGAGTCCCGCCATGGGTAGGGTACCCTGTCCATGACTCCGGTAGGATACCACTTGCACGACGCCATCTTCTCCGACCTGTAATGTGTCGGAGCATTTGTAGCACCGCCTTGATTTTCTTAGTAAGTAGAATGATCGTGTGAGAGGAGCGTTCGCCATTTTAAGTGCGGAGGATCAAGATGTGTGGTCGATTTGGTTGTTGTTATAATGTTTCGTTCATATGGAGGTCTTCTCTCCTCGCCGAAGTTCTTCATGAGCGTCACGACGGCCGGGTACGAACAGGCGAAGCAGGCGTGCAAGTCGTCGGCCGCCGCCGACAGCTACAAGGTGGCCACGATGTCCTTAGCAAACGTGGCGATGCGAGCGGGCGGCGCTGGCACCCAGGCGGCGACCGCCAGGGAGCAGAGCACCGCCGGGGCTGTAGCCAAGACTGGCCCTGAGCTCGTCGCGGAAAGAACAGCGTCGACATCCGCAGGAGGTGAACCGTGCGAACGAAATAGCCACTTGGCAAAACTTCCTGGGTGAGGAGATGACAGCGATCGCAGTGTAACACGTAACACCGGCCTCTCACCAAGAATGTCCATGTACAGCCTTTTTCAAACGATACGAGCCCAATGGGTTTGCATCTGATCCTTGTTTGCGAGGCACCAGTAGGATTTCTGCAAGTCCTAGCGGATGGAGCAGTGAGGAATATTTGCTGACAGTGTCAGCAAAGCTCTTGGGCAGTGAAGTTTTGACAAATGCTGTTCATGGCCGTGGACATCGAATTATTGAGAGCAGTTAATTTGAACCTGCTGGAAATTGTCAGTTGCCATTAGCTCAGTGGTATTTTTCATTTAAGGCGTTCTGAATCGAGAGCTGGGCGTTCAGTCCTGGAGGTGGCCCTGTTGCTTTGAAACAGCACGACTGCACGCACCACAGTAAAAAAAAAAGTTCGCTTTAAGTTCACCTTAAGAGTGCTGCGCGACAGCTTTATAGAGGGGCATTAATTAGTGTCACGAATTAGCGACACTAATTAACTACGGATTGCTGTACTGTAATCTACACATTATGCGAGGCGAAAAGCTTGTACAAGACCTCCGTTTATGCGTACTGAACGAACGTTCTTTGGTGACATATAGGTAGCGTGCCTGGCTCGCTACCCAATGAACATAGGTCCAGTTGCTGCACTTCAGCAGCCATTTTTCTTTTAAGTGAAATTGAAATGCCTCCGATGTCACGAATTTCTCGACCAATGACTATCTCTGAGCCACGGCGTCAAGCCAGATTTTTCGCCCAACTGGACATTTAACGCTGTCACAAAAATACTTCGAAGCCAAAAAACCATATTACGTAATGTCATGGTGTTGCACAGCACGTAGCAAAATATTAAGAGAGCTATCCGGAAAATATTCGTTCCGACTGAATAGTGCCAGCTGGAGGCGCGGTTAAATCCTGCTTTGGAAGTTTTCTTGACGGACCTCTTGTGCGCATGCATGAGACACCGTTCTTGTTTTAATGTGAAAACATTACTAGTCCCATTACGAGAAAATCCAGCAGCGTGTGTGTGTCTTGTATGTGTGTCTGTGTAATCGCAGATTCCAGCGACTGCAAGAAAAATAGTGTGGCGTCATCAAGCGGCCTTATGACGCACGCAGCAATCCGAGCACCGCCACTTCAGACAATCCTATACATGTAGTTCTTCTATACATACTCGCCACTACCCTCCCTTCATTTGGCGCCAGTTTCCCCTACAATATTCGTACCAAAAGTATTACGCAACCGTCGGGTGGCCTCATAGGACTTCTCGTGACATATATAGCTTACATGTGGTAGTCAAGTCGGAGGTTAGCTTGCGATAGGGGTTCATACCGACGACATATACACCTTCAATTGTGTGCCTTCTCAGACTCTTTACCCCTTCCCTTAAGGTGCGTTTGAGGTGTTCACCGAGATGTGAGACGGTTACTCGCCAGTTCCTTTCCTCAAAAACCAATTTTCATATCAAAATTATGATGCAACCGTTTGACGTATAGCGTTACGGGTGTCATTCACCCAGGTGCGGTAATGTTTTCGCATTCCCACACGTAAGCAATCTTAAGTATCTGTGCGAATGTTTTTTTTTGTCAACTAGATATGCGATGATGTTATGTGCAATTTCGGGAGTGTATTCATGATGGCGTAGCGAATCCATCACCGCCTACGCAAGTTCAGCGTCAGCAAAGCTTGGTCAGAGGCTGCTTGGCATAGCATCGTACACAAGTTCTGTTGGCTTGTACGTTCATCTTTTTCGAAAGAAACGCCCAGTGACTGTTAAAGAAATGTTTTATGATTGTCCCATTTTCTATTAATGAAGGAACTTCATTTTCAACTAGAAAATGAAGCTATTCACGAAATTATTGAAATTATTCACGAAATGGTCGGAAACAATCGCGCGTTACTAGGTAGATAAAATTTTGTTTCACGGTTGGTCTCAGCTGAGTTCATGCACCTTGTGGGAAATCTTTATTTTGACCGGGATTCCGGAACTGATTAGCGACGCCATCTACAAAAATGACCGATTGGCAATAGGAGAACTACGAGACGAGCTCGGTATTCTACTTACTAGAGTTTGTGAAAATTTCTCGCAGGCTTTAGGCATGAGGCAACCAGAGGTTGAACACTCTGACAACTCACCTCAACCAGAACAACGCGCATGCCCTTTCACTGTGGCTGGTGTCGGGATATTTTGCAAAATGGGACGTCACGCTCGACATCGCTCTTTCGGAACAGAAAATGCTCTCTATGCTAATTTAATTTACGTTTACATTATTTGGCTGTCAGATAACTTAGGACTGCCTCTTTGAAATAAAAAAGAGTGAAAATTCGGTAGCAGACCATCTACAGAAAACAGGAAGATGAGTCAGGTCATTGAGCTTCCAAGCGGAGTACGTTAAAGTAGAACGAAGCCACTGTTTCATTCCATTCATTACGTATTCCAGGTTCTCGCAGATTTATGAAAAAAAGAAACAGTCAGATAGTGAACGGGCAAGCTGCTTGCCCTACTGCAAAGCAATGTACAAATCATGATGCTCACGGTAGCTGTACGTCTTAAAACCTTTTACCTGCTTTGCGTATTTGGAAGGTCGCAGACAGGTTCATAACGCAAAACTGTCTTTTATCTAATTCGTGCAACATCATTGCAAATGCGTTTTGTTTTGAAATATAAATACAGCAGCACTCAAAAACAAGCCTGCAGCTACTCCTGCACAGACAGTCGAAGTAACGCGAACTCTAAGATGGGGCAGAAGCTTGAAGGCTAATGAAGTTGCCTGACTTAAATGACGAGAACACAGCTGGTTGCTGAACAGAAAATGGTAGGGCTAACGTTTAAAGACGGGAAGAAAGCTGAGTGGGTAAGCAAACTGGAGATATTGTAGCGTAAATGAAGAACAGGGCATATGATATGCAAGACTTAAAATGAATGGATGATAACTGGTGGTCCCTAAGGGTCACGGAGTGCAATTCCGAGAGAAAAACGTGTCATGGGGCGGTTGAAAGCCAGAGGAGCGGATGGGATTAAAAAGTTTGCGGGGATCAGCTAGCCGGGAAGGCAGTGGCCTGGGTTCAAACCGCGGACTAGGACAAATTTTTCTTCAACTACGAAGTTTCTGTTCAAGCTGTATAACGTACCTTTGTAGCCATATATGGCTGCGCATGGGTAAATTCTATTGAGTACTTGCTCATTTATTAGAAAACAAGTGCATCTTGGTTTTTCCCGCAAATATTGGACCAAGTTAGCGCCAGCCATCATTGGGCAAACCTATTTAAAGGTGAGTGGAGGAGGCCTTTGTTCTGCAGAGAAACTAGGTTACTAGAGACCACAGACTTCTGATGCAGTTCATACACTTCAAACACGAATAGGCCTATATGCGAGAAAAAAGAGAGTAAGCTGTCGTCTAGAGCACAACCATTTGGGGCCAGGGTATGCTGACCAAATTCCGGCGTAGATTTCGACCGCTAAACATACAAAATGCTTACCTTTGACAACAGAGCTGTATTCCCACTGCAAAGTATAGTAACGTGATGCATTTAGCAATGAGAGGAGGCTGTTAAACGTGGCACTGCTAGTCTGGAGGTATAGAAACAGAGGAGCTTGAAACCTTGGTTAAAAACTTCGTAACTGCTAGAACCTCGCATGATTCTAAGGGGGAATTTGTTTCCGTTACCAACCGTAAGTATTCCGTATTTTCAGTGGTGAAAATCTACACCAGGTCTTGGGCAGCAGACCCTGCCCGGTAAAGGGAGAGCGCTGGAACACAGTTTATGGTCTTTTACTCCTTTCGTGTAGCATGGAAAATATTTCTCCCCTTGAGGCGGCCATTTTGTAGCTCCGTATCCGGAGGCGATTTCATGGATGGTGAATCTTACGCTCTATAGAGTTCTGGCCTTCCGCAGGAAACCTTCGCCGTCTCTTCTTTGCCCTTGCAGGAGCGGCTTCTGCCAGTCGGAAGGGCCACAGTGCTTCTCGGAAGCTGGGAGAAGACTTGTCCCAGAAGGTCCACAGAGCGAGCATGAGCAGCGGGATTCCTCCCGCCACTGGCGCTCGCAGGGCCAGCTTGACCAATCCTGTGCCGGGACCAGGACATGATGTTCCTGAAACGGGGGCGGCGCAGGCAGAGCTGCCGTCTGGCTCTGACAGCGTAACCACCGACAGACGTGCGAACACCGGAAGTCGGGGATCGCGAGGATCAGCGGACGCCGGTGCATCGACTGCCGTCCCTGGATCGAGCGAGCCAGCACCGATTCCAGATAGGGATTCGGCTTCGAAAGGAGCCGAGGCACCACCGCAGCCTTCGGAAAAGGCTTCGCAGCCGGCTTCCAAGCGAAGGGGCAGCGCAAGCTCAAAGTCGGCTAGCGAAGGCTCCGGCGGGAAGCCAGCTGATGCGGACGCTTCGGCAGCGGTCCCGCGTTCGAAACGGAAGGCCAGCTTGGCCAGCAAATCGCCGCGCACCGAAGGCCTTGGGGGCAAGTCTACTGCCGACCCTGCCTCCGTGCCCAACAAGTCCTCGCTAAACTCCGCTTGCTCCAATAAGCTCGACGCCGCGGAGCAACCATCGCAGCAGCAGTCGAGGGGTGCTTCAGTGCAGCGCCGCCGTTTTATTGGCAACAAGGAAGAGGAAAAACCCAAGTAGTGCCGAACCTGTCCAGCGAAGGTGCTTAGGTGGCACTTTGATTCTCTTCTAACGAAACGCATAATAGAAACGCTAATTTAAACGCAAGATGCGATCTTGAGCAAGTGACCTTTTTATCAATTTGCAATGCCTGGTCGAAGCACAGGCTATGACTACCTGCTCGTCCGCACACTGCGCTTTACTCTACAGGCCTGCGAACCTTTTTGATCCGGTGTGGCCAAGAGTGTCTACTGCGAATGTACTTTTCACGGGAGGTTTTTGAGCACTCAGAGAATACGATGGCGGCATTTTATGTCACAGCTTTTTCTATTTTTGCGAGGATGCTCAAAACACACACAATGTAATTAAAGATAAGGATCGTAAGGGGGACGGGACTCGAAAGGAATAGGTAAAAAAAAAGTAGTGAGTAATAACTGCTTTCTTGCTGGGATGGATATTGAAATTAAATTATTTCTATATAGGAGATCATTGGAAAGACTGCCCTGAGGATTTATGCTCTTGGTGGGTTGTTCCTTGCTCTCCTTGTTGCTGTGGACTGCGATGAAAAGTTCCAGCATGAGAACCTAAGATAACCGATTTGAATATCTGGTTTTTTGCTTGGTTTAAGAAATATTTTTTGTCGCTCAGCTATAGGATTTCAATACAGGCTTTTTTAAGTTGAGCTGCCTGGAGATTAGAATACTGTGAGTGCTGTTATTGTCAAATTGAATAGTGGCGCAGATGCGATGAGCGATTTTCTTTTGGTGATAAAGTGAGACTGACGGGTTGCGTCTGTGTGGTGGCCGGGGTTATCCACCGAACTTTGTCAAGTCATCTGGAACTGTGAAATCTACACTGAAATCCGCCAGCAAAACGCCGAAGCGCTCCTGCCAGCTTCCACGCCTGAACTTCCATAGAACATGGTGGGCATCGGTGCCTTCCAGATTCGTAGCAAGCATCATCTCATCTGCGTGAAATACCACTCTCGGTACCCTGAGATAGCGCTTCTAGCTTCCACAACAGAAGACGCAGTCCTAAATCACTTCAAGGTCTTTTCAGCTCGTCATGGCATTCCCATGACTGTGGTGTCGGACAACGGCACTAAGTTTTTATTCTCGGAATTCGCGAAATTTGCAAAGTGTACGGCTCTACCCCCACCACTAGCAGCCCTTTATATCCTCAAGACAACCGTAAGGAGGTCTAGCCGTGCTGCAGGCAACTAAACCGCCGCTGAAGAAGGCTGAAGAACTCTATTGGCCTAAAGAGACAGGCCGGAACCGACAGGCTTCAGCCCATTGGAACTGCTCATTGGACGACGGCTGCGTCCACACGTTACGGCGATCCCCGTTCTCCTTTCACCGCACGACGTCGAGATGAAGAAGGCAACTCCAAAGAACCGCGAAGCCGTAGAGCGAGAAAGGCTAAATTTTAACCGTCGACACCCTTTGAAAGCTCTGCGCATCCTTGCACCCAAGACCCGAGAGCGGGTTATAAATCTTCGACTGCGAGAGGGAAGCACTACATCAAGCCGATACCACACGAGAGCCCCGGGAACAGGTCAAGGCCAAGCGCAAGCACGCCCTAAACTCTCTCGAATACACGCTTTCTGTTCACAGCCAGCTGTCTGGAAGTAGAGAGTCGTGTTTCTCCGCGCTCGCTCTGAACTCGCGATAGGCGAAGGTGGAAACGACCGGATGCTCTGACCACGGGAGTCGCTGACGAAGCTTAAAAGGTTTAAATTAGTCCATAATTTTCAATACATCGCGAGATTAATAGGCCTGGGGGTCATATAGTGCTTGAAAATACGTTCATTTATGACTTTTACATCACGGTCATGCAATAAAAGTGCTTCTATATACTGCGGCTAGAACGTAAGATTGTAAATCCATCTTAGCAGCGTACAGTCCTGCAGACTTCTGCTTGTTTCCAGTATGTAAGCTTAGCACAACAGAGCAGAACAAGCAAGTTAGAAGAATGGACGATCGCTAATTAAACAATAGTCTGTACGTAATGTCGAAAAATGTATTCAAAACAGGACTGAACGCCTCGCAGGACTCGCGCACTCGGGCGCGAGTCCTGCCAAATGACACTACGGCACCTCGTACACCTCGTAGCAGGTGGTGCATTTGGCCGAGCTATAGCTGTAAAAGCTCGCGTTGGTAAATTGATTTCCGCCTGATAGTGTCATGCCCAATTGCAGACATAAGGTTCTAATGAGGGAGGTGTACTGTTTTTTTACCGCCATTTCAAATCAAATCAAATCAGATCAAATTTATTTTCAACATTGATACAATGTTGATGGCTTCCGTGACAAAAAGCTGTAAGGACAGCTTGACTAGGTCAGGGAACCATTTTGGCAGCAGCGACTTCATATACACTACAATATGTCAAATACAAATGAAATGTGCAACAAAATACATACATCATATACACTACAATAATTCAAATACAAATGAAATGTGCAACAGAATACATACAGTGTGCTACTTACTGAGTACAATAGTTAAAATGCAAGTGAATATTGTAATGGAATACACGGACTTCATTCATCAACTTAACTACGCCAAAAAAGAACAATGTGCACTACAATAAAACTACGCAACAAACGAATAAAATTAGTACCATAAAGCGTTTTACACGTGAAATCCCGATGAGAAGGCAAACACACTCACTCTGTATGCCCAATTTCACAATTACCACTCAAAATCATAACGCAGTCTTAGAAAATTGCCCAAGAAACAAGCATGCTGCGAAATGCTGTGCGCGTTAGGGCAATGGAACCAGAAAATTCTGTTTTAATCTTGTTTAATAGAAATGGTAGAATATCTGTGAACATAGATTTTGCCATCTGCTTTCGTACGTGTTCACGTACCCTATCGTTAACACACCGTCTGTTCTTCAGGACTTTTAACAGCCAAATCTTGCTGTCTGTGAACATAGATATTGCCATCTGCTTTCATAACTTCCGGACTAGCCAGAAAGGTTTGCTATAAATTTGATATCCGGACAGAAACGGCAACTGCAAGATGTACCAGAGCCCATGAGGGGACCGCAAGTGCCAGTCACGAATTCTTTTCCCTATCTCTCGTCGGTGTTCTTGGATCCTGATCTTGACGTGGAGTGGTAGGGGCGGGTCTCGTGAGTCACCCTGGGGACGTACTTCGTGACTGGTGAGTTCAGACAGGTTTGCAGGTCTTCTGACGGTGAGACACTTGGATGGCTTTCCTTAAGAAGTTATTTGTAGCAATATGTGCACAACTGGCTTACATATCCTGAAAGATTTCGGTCTCTTCACTTTAACTAAAAATAAAACCTCAAACTTTTACAACTCCGGACCACCGCCGGCAACCAAACGGCCAACCTGTCCGGCCTCCGCTCAAGGAACTCGCGTCTCCAACTCCACGGCCCCGGGACCTCTACCGGCCGCACGCGACCGATCTTTCCGGCTGCCACACCACTAACCTCCTGCGCTCTCCTTCCCGAGAACCCATCCCGTTGCATCCCCGCCAAAACTCCATCCTCAGACAATAGACGATTCTTCCGCCAATATTTTCTTTTTCGCCAATAGTTGACTCTCCCGCCATCTTTCAGACTCAAGATGTCACAACGAAAAAGAAAAGTATACAACATCCAACACACGCCTCGCTCCAAGCCGCTGTGGCCAGCCAGAAGATACTATAACGAAAAGAAAAAAAACATTTTCAAACACAGGCGTCGCTGTTAGCTGTTTGCTAGCTAGCCGTGGAGCATCAGAAAAAATGCACAGCGCCGGTCAACCCGCGCGTTCCAGTCGTCGTCTCGTGTTTCAGACCGACTTCGAAAAACAAACCATTGCCCACTCGATTCGGCCGAGGAACACGTAACTAGCGTGCAGCGCCTTTGTGAGAGCCCCCACCCTTGTCGGCGCATTTCACTGCTCCCCTTCGGCGGCACTCTTCACGCTTTCCCACGACGTACCATAGCTGCGTCGTGACCGTGGGCATCGTGGCAGCTGATCTAATGACAGAACCCTTTCACATGACGCATGATTGCTGTCCGAGTACTTTCATAAAGACGCCGTTTGGGTAACAAAATTAAGGAAGCGCAACTAAGAAATACTCGTTCCACCCATACAGCCAATACTTTTTCTCACACAAAAAAGATTAACAAAAGCGTAAGTTGGATAGAATCTACGCTTTCGCGGGGCTTTTGCGCGTGTTCTGCAGTACAACAAAATCTGTACATCTCGTAGGCCTGTGCGTGTTGCACGGAGCCTTTCTCATTAAAAAAATTCAGACTGCCTGTTCGTCAAGAGCCATGAAATGCATTACAGAAATGCATAGCGCATTTTAGGACTTCCCATAAATGGCGGTAGCCGCCCTTGAGTCATGGAGCCTTCGTCGTCAGCCTCTTTTCTTTGTTCTAATAGCGAGTTGGCTACCTTCTTGCTTCAGAAGAAACGAATTGTAGATAATGACGATATTCAGAGCACAGCGCGAGAGGCTACCAGTTATGCACGCAACGCGGCCATGCAACAGCGCCCAAACCCACTCTATACCACTCCGCATGGGGGTGCCCAGAACACCCCCGGGAACTACATATACGTCACCCCGATACCTCTTCATGGGAAGCTTCTCTGTCAGCTGTAGCCAGGGGAGTCAGAACAAGCTGATCGCGCGGGCCCGCTGGATAGCAGACGCTATCGGGAGTCCTGGATTGAGGACCCCACCCCCAAGGACCGGTCTCCCAGTCACCCGTGCTAGGTTAAGCTTTTAAACCCTTCGCCCCTCTCCCGCCGCCATCTACGGAGCGAAGCTCTGCTGCATTTTATACATCGAGTGCAAAGCTGTCAAGTTAGCGCTCCTGTTTGCGCTGCCTACAACCACGATGAAAAAGTGGTGCTTGCGAGAACAGTAAATGCTCTCTTTGCATGAGGGATTTTTACGTGATACATTTATCATGAGCTGGAATAAATGCGCTCTTATTGCTGACGACATACTGTCCCTTTCTCCCGCCTTAGACCACTCGGCGAGAAACCAAGTGCGGAGTTAAAGGCCTCCCTTTATTTTTTCACGCAGACTGCTTCAGTACGTTTCACAGCGTTGCTCCTGATGTAGGAAACGGAGTATAGCTTGTTTGCGCCGTCTTCGGTTCGAATCGCGGTCAGGACGGAAGAGTTTTTTTCTATTCGATGCCATTTTGACGAAATGTTTCAGAAAAAATGGCTGGTGGTTTAGCACTGCTAAGCACGAGGTATTGTGCGAAAGTACAGTTTTTCACAGGTAGACACCACCGCCGCGTTCCTGGAAGCGTGATTGAAGTGTCCACTGAACCAGAGTGCCAGTTATGCGCGTCGGCCGGCCCCACGGATCCAGACGCTCTTGCCGAGGTTCCCCAGACCTTTGCCGAAATTACCAACCTCTACAGAGAGATGAGACGCCAATTCCCGCCTCCACACCCCGACTTGAATCGAGCGCAAGCCAGCTTGCTCCGCAGGTTGCAGACGCACTCCATCCTTAGCCATTCTAGACTTTCACTCATCACAGACGGGGAATATGACCCCGTCTGCCAAAATTGTTACCAGGGAGAAATCGCCACCCAGGCACACATCCTCTGGGGTTGCGCGGGAAATCCGCCCCCTCGAACCTTACTGCCAGCTCCCTCCGAAGAAGGATGGAACCAACTCCTCAAAAGGCCAGACAAGAGCATCCAACTGGCACTCATTTCGTGGGCCTAGGAAGTCGCCCCCACCTGGGGGCCACACCAAGCCCACCTGCCCTAAATCCCTCCAATCTATGGCAATAAAGTTGTTTCTCTCTCTCTCTCTCTCTCCATTTTGTCATCGTCAATACCAATTTACCGAATGCACGCCGGCGGCCTAGGCCGCGTGCCGCGTTTCTGCAGCAATGTTGTCAACGGCAACGTGTATTGTTCTTGTGCCGTGTTTCTGCCACAGCATTGTCCACGCCAACGTATGCAGCGCACACCTTTGTATCACAACCTGCACGTAGTTCAGAGCGCAAATATTAGTTTAGTAGTGGTATTATTTGCTGAGGAATACAATGTGGAACGCACAGCGTGAGATAGTGTAGCAGTTTAACATGAGACGTTTCCGTTTCGGTGATACCCTATAGTGCTTGCATGCAGTTGCCAGCGAAGCTGATTTGTTCGCCCTGCCGCGGGTTCGAATCCCAGCGCGGATATTTATTTTATTTCTTATTTACTCAATTCACTTCCCACGAACCCACAATCATTGCGTACCCACATTCACTTGACACAAACCGACAAGCATCGCAAGATCTTTCTCTGGATTTATCCATCGCAGCAGTGCTTTCGCAACAGTATTTCAGATAAGTTGTCTCTCATGCAAAGCGCGAGGTTCTCCCTGATGTTCGGCTTCAGGTTCAGACGATGTCCGCCTTAATTTGCTGAGACTGGAAGCTAAAAGTATTTCATGCTTAATTGAAGACTATATTTCCTGAACGACGCACGTCTGTACGCTGGACAGTGTACAAGCTTCCTGATGGCGTTACGCAGGTGCATCACGGTTTATGGTTTATGGGGCTTTAACGTCCCAAAGCGATTCAGGCTATGATGGACGCGGTAGTGAAGGGCTCCTGTTGCCTTCGCATCGAGAAGCCTTCTTTCGAGCACAAAAGACAAAGAAGCTCTTGCCTTAATTTTTGACATCTCAAATTTTCATCCGTATCTGCACGGTCAAGATTTTGAAGTGGTAATGGATCATAAAACACTTCTAGGACTTCTCGGTCAAGACAAGCCTATTCCCGACAGATCGTTGCCCAGAATGATACGCTGGACAATTACCCTGTCAGCGTAAAAATACACGCTTGTGCACAGCTCTGGCACAAACATCTGCAACGCCGACGCGCTGAGGCGGCCACCACTTCCTACAGAGCCTGGCACAATAGCCAAGCCTGCTTATATCGTCATGCTTGAAAATTCGTATCTACGACTTCTTTCGCCAGTCCCCGTCGCCGTATCTACAGATCGTGATCCTGTCATGTCACGCGTATACGCCGTACGCTCCTTGCTGTTGATGAGCTGCGAAGATGAAGTGATTGGACACTATTTCAGAAGAACCATAAAATGTTCAGTTTTCCTGAGAAGTGCGTCCTGTGAGTCGTCGTTCCTAAAGAACTACAAGCAGGAGTTCTTGATCGGAATGATGAAAGTCACCCAGCCGTGGAAAAGATGAAAGCAGTTGCATGGAGCCATGTCTGATGGGAAGGACTCGACAGCAGCATTGCACAGAAAATACAACTTTGAAAAGTTTGTCAAGAACGGCAGAGAATGGGACGGAAATCACAGCCAAATCCGAGGCCATTGCCAACGAAACCATGGTGTAGACTACATGTTGACTTTGGTAGTCCATTCCAAGGACACTACTTCTTTGCCCTAGTCGATGTCTACTCTAAAGAGGGAGAGGTGGTTCTCGTTCATGCACCTACAGCGGACGCCACGATTCGGCGCTTGCGAAGCATATTTTCTACACACGGCATTAGAGAAATCATTATCTCCGAGAACGGCACCACATTCATCAACGAGAAATACGCTGACTTTTTGAACAAGAACGGCATCCGGCGAATCCTGATCCCATCACACCATCCAGCATCGAACGAAGCAGCGCAACGCATCGTGCAGGCAAATAACTCAAGAACTGAGGAGCTTAAGGCAGCGCCTGGAGACTTCCAAATATTGACAGGGTTCCTGCTTCCTACAGACAATGCCACAGACGGTTACTGGGTCCTCTTCCGCTGAGCTCCACATGGGCAGACATTCAAAGAATGCAGCCCGACATGAAGCCGCATGTGGAACTCAAGCACCTGAAGCAAAACATGAGCTTAGACAGTAACGCACGCAAAGGCTCTTTGACTTCGTCCGGCGAGCCCGTCTTTGTTCGAAACTACCGATGAGACCCTGCTTGCATTGCCTAAACGGTTCGCCGTCCCACAAGTTGTCCGTCACTTCAAATAAAGCTCGAAGACTGAACGCTGTGAAACAGGCTGGCGGACCACGTGCGACCGCGAAGGATGCCCGGCGTTCTCTCGGACGACGAGGAGCCTCCTCCTGCACCAGTCGCGTCAACGAGCAGAGAGCAGCCATCCTCATCTCGCTCCTCACTAAGCACTTTGCCATATACAAAGCCTCGGTGGGCCCCAAACAGTCAAGTGTACCAGTCAAGATGACAGAGAATTACTGCGCCATTTCCTTTCCTCAAAAAGCGTTGCGTTCAAAGAGCAAGGCATCGCGCCGAATGGGTGGTGGCGTTCCTCCCTTCCTGTACCTTGCGGTTCGGGTGTCAACCGAGATAACAGAGATTTACTGCGCCGTTTTCTTTCCTCAAAAAGAGTTCGTTCAAAGGGGAAGGCATCGCGCCGAACGGGTGGTGGCGTTCCTCCTTTCCTGTTCGGTACGGTTCGAGTCTCCACAGATGTGACAGAGAGTGAGTGAGTGAGTGAAGAAACTTTATTTCCGCCAGAAGAAGACCCGTGCCCATCCGGGTCCGCACGCAGGCGTCCGGGGAGGGGCAGCGTCGCAGCTGGAAGACTAGCAACGGTATAGTCGCGCAGCTTCTGCTGCCAGGCGGGTAGCGTATCGTTGTATGCTAAGGTCGGCACTTCTGAGTATGGTCTCCCATTCCTCTGCATTATTGATTCTGCCATATCCTGGGGCACTGGGGCATCTCCATAGTATGTGTTCGAGTGTAGCGGTATGCCCGCAGAACTCGCACACCTCCGCATCCTCCCTCGTGTCACCTCCTGTCCAGCTCCTCCAGAGCGGGGATGCGAAGTTTCTAGCTTGGAGTCTTCTCCAGTCATAGGCCTCAGCCGAGCTAAGCGATCTATCCGGAGGAGGATAGATCCTTTTGTTCTTTTTCTGAATGTCTGTGATGCTATTAAAGGTATTGGTTTCCTCTTTAGTGCTGAATTCGTATGAGGTGTCCACGGCTCCCCGGGGTAAAGAGGAGCGGGCGAGCCTGTGAACGGCCTCGTTTCCAACCAGACCCGAGTGGGCTGGGGTCCAGATAATTAGAATATTGTGGGCTGGGATAAAGTCTTTTAGATATTTAGCCGCCATTTCGTGGATGCGTCCCTTGCTGTAATTTCTAATTGCGGCTTTGCAGTCGCTTACTACGTATTTGGTACCTGGCTGAGTTAGAGCGATCGCTATTGCAACCTCCTCCGCCACAAGGGGTTTTAAGTCAAGGTGTCTTACAACGCGTAACGTTCTGCCTGAGTCCCCGACGGCTACGGAGACGGTGTCTCCTAGCGTGCCTACCGCGGCATCAGTGTAGGCCACGGTTCCCTGTGGCATCTTGCCTAGCTTAGCAGCCAGCTGTGCGACCCTGCTTTTCCTTCTGCCTTTGTCGTGGATGGGATGCATGTTTCTAGGTATGGGAGCGATAATAAGATGCTCTCTTATTTCTCTTCCCAGATCTGTTCTGGTGTTCACTGTGCTATCTACGGTTGCCCATTTCGCTAGCTCTAGGTATTTCCTTCCTGCGGGTGTGGATGTTAGCCTTTCGATTTGCGATGTTCTAACCGCTTCAGTCAGTTCTCTCCAATTGTTATGCAGGCCCATTTTCTCCAGTATATCATTGGACGTGAAAATGGGCAGCCCTAGCGCTCGTTTGACACATTTTCTGATGATTGTGTCTAATGCCTTTTCTTCGGTTTTGTTTATTTTCAGGAATGGAGTTGCGTAGCATATCCTGCTAACGATGAAGGCCTGCGTGAGTTAGTTTGCTGGACTCTGAGAGTCCTTCCCCCCTTCTAGATACCTTTCTGAAGGCTCTGACGACAAGTTCAGCTTGCGCTTTGAGCTTGTCTAGCGTACTTTTGTTTTCCCCTTTTCTGTTAATATACATGCCTAGTATTCTTATTTACTCGACAATTGGTATCGTTCTATTTTCAAGTGTAACCTCGATTGCCGGTATCCTTTGACTGCGCTTGCTCAGTGCTACAAATAGCTCCGACTTTTGCGGAGAGCAGCTGAGACCCACGCATTTCGCATGCTCGTTAATGATATCCGCTGCCTTCTGTAGCTTTTCTTTCATTTCTGATTAGAATTACTGCTCCATTTCCTTTCCTCAAAAAGCGTTGCGTTCTAAAGGCAAGGCATCGCGCCGAACGGATGGTGGCGTTTCGTGGACCTCCTGGCAGCGCTACAACATGCTGTGCCATTCCACTCCTAAAGGCGAAGCTTAAGCATCATTAATTAGGAGTTAATTAGTATTTAGCTATTATAAAGTAATTAGCCACTAATTAGTACTTTGACATTAATTCGTCATCAGTTATGTGTGACGTCATTCAGTGGTGACGTCACCAGTGGCACATAGGCAAAGTGGTGCGGAAAACGCTTTCGCCTCTGCGCACTTTAGACAGTCAAAGTGCCCCCCGAAATTTTAGATTGGTTTATTCTTTTATATGGGTTTAACGTCCCAAAGCGACCTAGGCTATGGGGGAAGCCTTAGTGAAGGGGTCTGGAAATTTCGACCACCTGGGGTTCTTTGACGTGCACTAACATCGCACAGTACACGGTCCTCTAGAATTTCGCCTCGACCGAAATTCGGCCCCCCGGCCGGGATCGAACAAGCGTCTTTCGGGTCAGAATCCAAGCGCTGTAACCGCCTAGCCACAGATGATATAGAGAAGAGCTGTTACAACGTTGACATTACCTCGTACGTAGCTTCTGGTACAAGAAAAGCGGCGTCACTAATTTGAACGCCGCGATTGAATTTTACCTCTTGTTGCGCCATGAAAGTTGATATAGGAAACCTCGCGCAGAGGAAGCAGCACTCCACGCTACCGGTCAGATGCGCATTTGCCGTCGTCAAGGACCAAGGACCAAGGACCATCTACCACACCCTCTCTCTACCATGGACTCCAGTCAACGGAAGGTGACGGAACAAGGTAAGCCTCTCCCCCTTCTTTCATTGGCACATGTAGCGTTGATAAGTGATAGTCAATACAAGCACATCCACAATCACTTTCCTCCCGGAGAGCATGCACCATACATTAGGTTTCAGAGGGGCGCCAAAACCAATGACATAAGGAAACTGATAGCCGCAGCACCACAGAACATCACGCACTTCGTAATTCACTGCGGGACTAATGACCTGAAACACAGCAGTGCGGAACAGACCATTGAGGCCATGAATACACTGGTACACGAGGTCCATGCCAACAGACCAAACACGAAACTGCACCTGACAACCGTGCTTCCTAGGGTAGTGAACTTGCACCACAGACACATGCCAAAATCCCGCCAACTCGCAGCTCACGCACAGGACTCGTTTAAGCTCAACAATTTTTTGCTGGACATGGAACATTACCAAAAAGACGTTGAAATCATCCACCACGCTCAGATCCATCATGACCCTGAGGCACTCCTGGCCAGAGATGGACTTCACCCTAATTTTTTTGGCGTCCAAATAATGGCAGACAACATAAAGTACCGGCTGAGAAACACATTTAAGCGGACGCTACAGCCAACTCATGCTCCCTCTCCCACTCTGGCCAACACTCAACAACAGACCACCCACAAAAGCGACAACACCCAGGAACGAACACCGCCTACCCCCGCTAGGACCCAGGACACCTCCACACAGTTCCCTCCAGAGACTTGCGACGCTGGCACACAGACGGAAAACGTGGATCCCACACCAGCGGAACAGCACGTAGGAATCCCACCGAAAGTAGCCACTAAACAACAAAGCCACCACTTCACACAGACACCTACGCGATTAGTGACGCACACTAGCACCCAGATTGTCACCGACGCGGACCTCGACACCGATACCACCCCCAAACAGAAATCCCCTAAACACACAACACCCGTCAAGAGGTCCACTCGGCATAAACGCAGATGACTTACATCTGGCAGCACCAATCGCCCCGAACCCAAAAGACGAATTTTCCTGGTCGCCAGAAAACTAGCCACTAAACAAACTAACTACCGATTCCACCTACACACTTACAAATCTTACTCGCAGCACAGGACAGTACCCAAAGGACTTCGAGTTAATGTTACGTGCTCCCTCGGTGCGCTCAGGCCTGAACTCCTCGCTCGATGGGAAAAGGTTTCAAATGACGCATCCCTTTCATTCATAGCTATTTTAAAAGAACATTGTCAAGAGCAGTTAAATTCGCTCGATGATCAACTTAGTAAGATAGAACTAAATTCGGACGAAAGCCAGGCACTAGCAGATTTTGTAGCCAGAAAGGAACGCAAGCTGCACGATAAACAACAGCGTAAACAAATTAGAGATAAATTTCCGCAAGATACGAATACATCCGGACAGTTTAACAACCGCCCGCCAATTTCGATACAGACAAAAGATACGCATTTTCCGCCGCAGGACACTGACAGCAACATTGTCGATATTTCCAAATCCCTAAGTGATAGCGACAAACGGATTCTGAAGCATGGCCTTACATTTTGTCCAACTAACAATAATTTTAACGAGTATGAACTTCACAAGGATCTGACAGAATTTCCGCCAAGATTGCGAATTAAGGAATTCTTTGCCGAAAAAACGAACACCCCGATTACTAACCTAGCTCTTTCCTGTAACACGTGGTCAACACGTTCGCACCCTACTGAAGTAACCAGCCTTAATTCCTTCCCTCTCAAAGCCGAAAGCACGTGGACGCCGGAAGCGCAGCAGAGTCCCGAATTAGACTTGTACATTACATCTGTCTTGAAAGAAATTATAGACCAAACAAAGCAAGCTCGAAAACGCAGAAACGTTACCCCAAGGGAACAGGCTACTCTGAACCCCTTAGCTTCTAGAACCGATATAGTCATTAAGCCTGCAGACAAAGGAGGTAGCATAGTTATCCTGCCGGCCGAAAAATTCAAAAAAGAAGCCTTTAGGCAACTCAACAACCCTTGTCATTATAGGAAATTAGATTCAGATCCCACTTCAGAGTTCTGCAAATTGATTCTGAACAAACTGGCAAACTTATTATCAAGCAGTTATTATCAAGCAACTTATTAATCACGCAGTCCGACTACCACTTCTTAAATCCGCTTAACAAACAGGCAGGACGCTTTTACCTACTTCCCAAAATCCATAAGGTTTCCGCAGAAGACTTGTTTACCGCAGATATCCCCGGCAGACCTGTCGTTTCAAACAATAACAGGCCCACAGGGAACTTATCAATTTTCCTGAACTACTATCTTGCAGATATTCCCACCCACCTCCCTTCCTTCGTCGAGGATACAAAGCACTTTCTCCGCATAATAGAGTCTCTGAATGACGCTTCCATTATCCCAGCGGATAGCATACTTGTCACACTTGACGTCGCCGCTTTGTACACAAATATTCCCATAAATGAAGGTATCGACGCACTCTCCAAAATTCTAACTCGAAGTCCGCACCCGCACGAAACTGAAGTGTACCTCACGCTACTTGAATTGGTACTAACACTCCACTACTTTGAATTCGATTCTTCTTACTACCTTCAAGTATTTGGAACAAGCATGGGCACTCCCTTCGGACCCACCTACGCGAACATTTTTATGGGCTACTAGAATCTAAACTTCTAAATTCATTTCTAAAAAAACCACTTATCTGCGTTACAAAGACGACATTTTCATGATATGGGAGCAGGGGGCTGAGACCCTGAAGGCATTCGTCACACATTTCAATTCATGCCACTCCAGCATTAAATTCACCTTCAACTCCTCGAAAACGCAAGTCAATTTCCTTGACACCACTGTCCATTTAGAAAATAGCAAGCTCAAACCCAAACTTTACAGGAAGCCTCCTGACCGACAACAATACTTAGATTTCACTAGCCATCATCCAAGACACTGCAAACAAGGTATAATCGTAGGACCAGTAACGAGACTAAGAAGAATATTAGCGACGACGACGACTACCTGAAACACCTCCACTCGCTAAAAAACACCCTAATCACCAGAAACCATCCACAGACAACCCTTAATAATGCGTTCCAACGAGCAACCACTTTGAAACGAGATGTAGTTCTTAAAAAACGAACAAAAACTAACAGTCAACGACCTCCTGCACTTATAACGAAATACTCAAACGCGCTTCCAAACGTAAACAATATCCTGCGCAAATACCACCCCATTTTAACTGGTAACGACCGTCTCAAGAAAATATTTCCCGACGCACCAAAGGTAACATACAGACGCAACACAAACCTGAAGGACATCCTGGTGCATGCTAGGCTCGGTAAGAAACCACCACCGACAGTAACTTCATGCTCTCGACCTAGATGCAAGACATGCAAACATTTACAAAGGGGCACTACGGTTAAAAGTACGGCAAGCGATTTAAGTTTCGATATAAAGACCAGTTTTGACTGCACATCGTCCAATATTATCTACATGCTACAGTGCTCCTTCTGCCAGAAACAATATATCGGAGAAACCGGGCAAACAGTGAGTGCCAGATTAAACAGGCACCGGGCTGACACAACACGGAATGAACAGAAGGCAGTGTCGACCCATTTTAATCAACGCCATCACCAATTCGACGAACTCAAATTGTTCATTCTTCAGTCAGGCTTCAAATCGACTAGGGACAGAAAATACAGAGAAGCATTCCTAATCCACAAATTTAAAACACTGCAACCAACAGGGATTAACATGTCCAGAGGAAACCTGGAATCTCTCAGGTACATTCCAGGGTTAGCATAATTTTAAATTAACAAATGTCTTGCAGGTGGTCAGGCCGTTTCCTAGAACCTCGCATAAGTATATTACCGCTCTTTGCACCCTTACCACGTCATATTTTCCACCACATTTTCGGCCTTCTCACCCTCTCCCTTTGTTCACTTTTTTTTTCTTCTCCTAATCCCCTACTATCAGTTCTCGGAAACCATGACATTCCTGTTACCCCCTCCGCCCCCACCTTTTGGCTTTCTCTGAACTCGAGCCATTCCCCACACCCTGCCTTGTCCTTCCTTGAAAATGCCCCCCCCCCCCCCCATTTCTATCTCCTTCCAGTGCCAGCCTATTTTGTTTGCCTTGTTCTCATTTCCCTCTACCACGCTGACTAATCCTCTTATCTGAGTCTTACAGGTCCACCCAGCGCCTCCAACCGTCGCAGCCCCTTCAAAGCCTTTGTTCATTACACACTCCCCGGATATAAGTTTTTGCACTATTGCAGCTTAACGAATCAAGATTCACCTCCCTCCCATTCCTGACACGCATCCCCTCTCAAACCACTTTCCTTCCCCACCCCCGGGGCCTTCCTCCTCGGAGCGAAGGCCCTATTTAATCCCTGCCAATGATGAACGCTTTGCCCAGACGAAGACAAGTCCCCTTGTCGAAACGTTGGCTCAAGCAACCTGAGGTTTTCCCCTCCCTTGTTCATTTTGTGATCGCCAAGGACCATCTACCACACCCTCTCTCTACCATGAATAACAGAATAAGGTAGACATCAGACTGAACAGAGCGTGCCGTGTATGGCTTTGTGACAAGACACGCCAATATGTGGCGTCTTAAAAATGGCCTGGCCCTTGGCCTGTGCACGGGTAGGAAACTCCGGTTATTTACGGTTCAGTTACTTCAGCGCATCTGGCGACTGGAGGTGAACTGATGCTTAAAGTTGAATTATTCCTGACTACGCACGGAGCGCGATATGGCTGCTGCCGTGGGCGACTTGTCTGAGTGAGCGGGATACGAAACTGCTCTTTTTTCGACGGTGGTGGTTCGAATCCCGCACATCGTTGTTTTCTGCTGGATACTGTTGTCATACGATACGACGCTCTAGTTGGCTTCCCGCCAGCCCCTATGAAGGGAACTGGCGCTGACGTTTGTATATGCTGGACAATAGAGTATATGGAAGTTTCCTACCCCTAGCCTGGGCTCAGACGGGGATTAAGCGAAGCATGACCGGTAGGAAAAGCAATGCTTTTTTATGCAGGCCTACTTGATTCTAAGGCAGCTGCAACGGGCCCGCCCGTCGCCTGTCATTTTCGTCATCGAGCGGTATGACAAGAAGCCACAAACGGAGGTACTCTTCTTCAGTGTGTGCAAGAAAGCGGACGTGCACTGCGCTGCCACGCCGTTCGGATTCACGACCCGAACGAAAGCAGAACGGGCAAAATTTCAACTGTGAAGGCGCAGCCCGCTGTCCCTTTCCTGCAGCCTGCATTCAGCAACCATCGAAAGCCGGATCCTTTTCCCTTGTGATCTGAAGAAGTTCTCCGTATGGCATCATGCGCTTTCTTCTGGTTTAGCTTACATTAGTCCTCAATTCGACTTTGCAAACATGCGAACACAACTAATAAAATAATGGATTTGATAGAATATTTAGTTGGGATATGCTATATACATGTGCATATTTAACTAAAGCAGCAGTGAACGGCCGATTCTGTTTACTCACATCATCTGGTGCAGGCAGAGCTTGACGCTGTTATGCCGGGAAACCCGCCCGGATTCCAATTCTGCAGGTCGCAAACTTTCTGCTGCGAACGTCCCTTTGACAGGCCCTGGTGCTGCGCCGCAAGGCAACGCGCCCTAACGCTCCCTTGACAAGCCACGATGCTGCGCCGTAAGTCAGCGGTGTCTAAGGAGAAGCATCGGCGAGCAACGTGCCTGGACACGTCGCTGGGTGCCAGACAGCGAGGCGCCAGATTCCTTCTCTCCCGGACGCCACCGCGCGCGGCAAAATTTGAAGCGGTTGGCCCGCGCGATCGCTGATTGGTCCTTTCGGACTGCCGTCGAGTGCTGCCTTTGGATTGGCCAGTTCTGAGGGGCCACCGTTCCTGAGGCTATATAAGCGCCACCGCTGCCGCTTGGATAGCAGCTACAACTGACGGAGTGACGGAGTGACCGACCCACCGTGGTCGAGTGCTGCTCACGAGTGGAGTCGGATGGTGTGACGCGTTGGTGTCTCGCTGGTCGTCGCTGTGCGAGAACAGTCGCGTTGTGTAGCTCTCGGCCCCCGTGCCGATGTTGAACTATATTATGTCCTGTACATAGTGTATAAAGCGTTTTCTTAGTCTCACCGACGCCTGACTCGGAGTCTTCGCTACCGCTAAGAGAGCTGGCAACGCTCAGTCACGAAACGGGTGGCGAGCGCAACGGGACCACCTCTATGGCACAACATTGGTGGCAGCGGTGGGATGCCCAAAGTCACAACATTGGTGGCAGCGGTGGGATGCCCCAAAGTCACAACAACGCCTAGCGGTGCTTTCCACGCCATGGCCCTGACTGCAAGTAAATGTCGAAACTTCCCTTTGTACGGGCATTGCACACCGGCTGTGTTTCTTGGAGCGCTTCCGTCAAAAAAGAGCACCCTCGCCTCGTAATTTAGATTCTTACTTTGAAAACTGGAAAGTATCCTGGTCATTACCAGCGTTTTGGCATCGTAAGGGTCATTCTTGTCAGCTTCAGCGATGTTCCGGAAACATGTTATCTGCACTTTGTACGCAGTTGTTTGATAAAAAATTCGCTGTGGCTTAGCTTGGTTAAGTCCGGTAATTGCGAAAGCAATATGCGTACCTACGCCACGGTACAGCTGGTAGTGTAGCTGGTGGTGGTGCTTGTGGTTAGACTTGTGGGGATGCATCGGTTATACAATCCAATACAATACAGTACAATCCAAACCAATCCCATCCAATCTGATCCATTCAAATCCAATCCAATCAAATTCAATCCACTCCAATCCAGTCCACCCCTATCCAATCAAGTCCAATCAAATCTAATCCAATCTAATGCAATCACGGTCAAATGGTGGTCACCGCCGCGGCACGGCAAAGGCGTGAAAGTGCAAGTAGTATTGCTTTCGCAAATGAAGGTCAATGGTGGTCACCGCCGCGGCACGATGGTGGTCACCGCTGCGGCACGGCAAAGGCGTGAAAGTGCAAGTAGTATTGCTTTCACAATAAAACATCCGTAGGTTGACAATTCAGGACAGCCTTGGGGCGTATGCGCGAGAGATGGTGTGGGATTCTTTATAAAACGAAGATAAATAATGATCGGAGCAAAAAACTTGGACGAAGCGTAACCTATACTCTTAAGACTACTCTGCGAAAGCTTTAGAGATACAGTGCAAGTACTTCTTTCCTTGAATTCACTAGTAGATCGCCGTGCGCCCTCATAGCACTCCTCACTCAGTGATGCAGCGCTTAACGAGAACAGAAAACTGGGCAAGTTGGAACGGATTCATCTTAAAGCAGCGCGATACACAGGACGAGAGAAAGAAACAAGAGACGCTCGTGTCGTCTCTTGTTTCTTTCTCTCGTCCTGTGTATCGCGCTGCTTTAAGATGAATGCAGCGCTTAAGCGATGCGCCACTACCCCGGCAGGCGGCTGTTTCACACACAGTCAACGGCGGGACGTGTGCAGCCAGGGGGTGCTCTTCACCAGGTCACGCAAGCAGGTCGTGGAAGCTTTTTCGTGGATGTCGTGGAACTGTTTTGTGGTATGTGGTGTTTAACGTCCGGAATGTACACATCTTCCTTTTATTTTTACATCGCTTTTCTGTGCGTTCGTGTTGCGCGTTTCGTTGCCGTTCATAATTACCGTTCTCGTTGCTCATAGTCTGATATATGGTCTATGTTCCCCCCTTTTTCATCTCTGTATTTAACCATCCGCTACATATTTTTTCCTTTAATATACTTTTGAAGTAGTCATCAATAGTATTTATGCTGTGCTGTCAAAAATATTAACTCTGCCAGTGCTGTTATCGTTCGGTGCGAGCGCCAAAGGATTTGCATTGGGTTCAATTTGTGGGAATCTCCATGATTACATAATTGCAACTGGTAGGTTGATTTGCTAAATCCTTTAAAAGTCTTGGAGTTGTCTTTTTTTTCACCAAAATGTTCTTTGTTATTTCACTTCAAATATTCTCCTGTCGTTTTTCATGAATACATTTTTCAAAATTCACGTTTGGCTCCGATATTTTGTCGTAATCGTATGGAAATTTCCTTATTTAGACCACTATACCTAGGCCAATCCCCCCACGTGGGTATGTGCCATTATCAATAGGATGAAGAAGAAGAAGAAGAAGAAGAAGAACAAGTGGAAAAGAAGAAGCGCGGCCAAATCGCCTCCTTTTTCTTTGAACAGAAGATCGCGATTCCAGTCACGCTGCCGGCATGATTGTGGTGAGTAAGCTCCCTAAGCCTTACGCCAAAAGATAAAGCATTGTCTGCTTTAGAGGAGCGCCAGCGCTTCTTTATGCAATCAGAAGGCAGCAGCGTCCGTACTGGAAGAAGCTCCGTGTCGGGCGCATTGTTTTGCTGTCCATACTCTGAACCCACTTTGACTCACTGCGGTCTTTGCGAGCTGCTGAATCCTAATCTGAAAATATGTCACCATGTTAGATGAGCGACGCCCACTCTATTTATTAAAGTGGATATATAGCCGGTAGCCGACAAAATATCCCGAGAAACATAGTCGGCACTGCCTTCTCATTGGCTCGATGTAGTTGCGTGGTGCCCACGGCCACTGAAAGGAACACAAATAAAGCCCCTACCTCAATCACTTCTTCTGGCGAAAAGGATTAGTGCCATACTCGAGAATGCTGAATACGGCAATCCGAATCCCCGTTCCTGAGTTGGACTCTTTATGGAAAAACAATAGAGGACACATAGATGTTTGTTTTCCTTGGGAGCGTGTCACCTTTTAGGTTGCATTCTGAGATTCTTTTGGGACGAAAACGCTGCTTAACCCTCTCGCACCAACGGTTGCCTTCACTGGTTTGTTAAAACCAACAATTCCAATCCTGCAAAGCATTTACCATTTGCATTCAGTGTGTGTCGCCTTTTAAGTTGCATTCTGGGATCCTTTTTTGAAGGAAACGCCTTTTATGCCACTGGCTCCAAATCGAATGCCTTTCCTGATTTCTTACAACCAACATTTCCAGTCCTGCAAATCACATGCTAATTGCATTAAGTGTGTGTTACCTTTTAGGTTGTATTCTGAGATTCGTTAGGGATGGAAACGCCGCTGAACCCTTTGGCTCCGAATCGATGGCCATTGCTGATTTATTACAACCAACAATTCAAATCCTCCAAATCATTAATCAATTGCACTGAGTGTGTGCTACATTTTAGGTTGCATTTTGAGATTATTTGGCGCCGAAAATGCCGCTTAAACCTCTCGCTCCAAATCGATTGCCTTTCGTAATATGTTAAAACCAACAATTCCAATACTGCAAATTATTTACAAATTGCATTTAGTGTGTGTTACCTTTTAGGTTGCATTCTGAGATTCATTAGACGAAATATCCTGTCTTGTGAACGCACTTACAGGAGACCTCCACTCGAATGCGCATGTGGGATGCGCTGGCAGTATTTTCATGTGTTCGCAGCCAGCCAAAAGGGTGAACTGCCGGCAACTTTAAGTGCGGGCTCTTCTGCCGGCCGCCGACAGAGTACATCTGTCGTTGTCTATTATTTATTATATAATTACCAGCAGAATCACAAAGGTATTAGTGCCTTTTGCAAACCTTCCGCGGCTAAATGTTCTTTACATCTTTGGTAAGCGATTAAGCACGCAAGCCGCCTGCCTAAAATGCCATCTTCAACTAGGAAAATGGTTGTGGGTGCTGTTTACTGAAATACTTCATTCTATAATTACCAGGAATGCGTCACAGCTGAACGGTGCCAATGCGTTTACATGCATTACTAGGAATTCGGGACAGCCAGTGCTCCTAAGCCTAGCGGCCTATCGCGTTCTGCTCAACAGCCACTCAGTCATTCTCTTTCTCTCTCACGTCACAGTGATGTCAACGCGTTATTTTAGAATGTTCAAAACCATGCGTCACATGGTGGTAGCCATCTGAACTAGAAGCACTAGTTTGTTCCGAATTCCTCGCAATGGAGCTGACAGCCACATTCCCAGTCATTTCACTTGACTAATTTGCAACGGTGCGTACTGATGTTTTCACCGCAGCGATGAATCTCCTACACGTGGCACATTCACGCAGGTACCCGTAGTATTCACCGTCGTACCCACGTCGTGGCTCCTTGCTATCGCCGCATTTTGCGTGGTAAGAATCCTTCGTTTCCTTCTGTCTAACGCGTCATATCTGGCCAGTATTGTTCCCAAATTTTTTAATTTGCTACCACGTCAAATGGGGCGTACAGGTACCTAGGAATCAATAGGGTACAACGCTCAAACACTCTAAAGTCCCTTGACAGTCAAACGCAGCAGCATTCGTCGTCCAGAAGGAACGAAACTAGACCTCGCATGCAGCATACACGAATAGTCAGCACCACACTTCTCAACGTTGTTCAACGCCTTGTGTTCCCCATTCCTGGGTTTCCCTGAATCCTTCGACGCACTTCTGTCAGATCGGCATTTCTTCCGCCACCGAAAATAAAATGGTGCCCCTGAGAGACTTTTCGCTAAAGCATGGCGAGAGTACTTTACCAAGCACGCTTAGAAAAAATTGCGAGGACACTTTGGCAACTGAAGTGGTGAGAGGCGAAAGCCGAAGACACTATGCCGTGATTCCTTCCGATGGATGTGATGTCACGCAGTTCCCGTCGCTATATCGATACCAAAATTATACATATATCGGGGATCATTAGTGTTAATTATGCTTAATTACACATTTTCCCATCTACTTTGACACAAATTCGACGTCTTTCCGACCATTTTGTGACAATTTTCACTATGCCATGACGACTTCCGGTAGATGCGACGTCACACCGTTCCCGTGGCTGTGTCGACGTCCGGCCTATTTCGACCCAATTTCGACATTTTTGCCTACAATTATATAACTAATTAATCTACAGTGATCAAACTTTGCTTCTAGGTTCATTTTTCCCTCTTCTATCTGCAGCAGCCATTGGTTTTCTTCTATCATTTTTATTTCCCGAGGTAAACACATGTGACGCGCTTTGTTAACGGACGACAGTATGAGCCATTAAAGGCTTTCGCCTTAAAACAGACACAAGCATGTTGCGCATTCGCGACCAAAAACCATATGGACACCGGAAGACGCCCACAAATAAAGATGTGTCGGCGGCTTTGCCGCCTTGGTATTATTTAAAACGACGTGCTTCTGTGGCAGTCGGTGTGGTTCAGCAATTAACGAAGTTTCGTGCACACTAACACAGAAGACACATAACTAAAAAAGGTTCGCGCTACTTCCTAATGAAATTTATTTCACTCCTGTGAGAGTATATATTCGACGTTCATGCGAAGCTTGAACAGTGCATGGCGGGCGAAACAAACAGAATTGTTCGAAGTGTGCAGTCTGAAGGCGAACGGCATGGCTCCGTTCGCCTACAGTTCGCCTATAGAGTTCCTTCATGCCGTCCGCCTACAAACGGAAGAAGTGTATTCGTATGCGAATACTTCGCCACGTGATTCAGTTTATTCTAACATAAGATTGCGCTCCTTTTTTCCGCGTCCAGATTTTCAACACGGCCACAATTGCCGAGTGTGTGTACAGTCTGGTCGAAAACAAAGACTTTTCCATCACCCTGAAACCTTTTCCCACGTACTCCAGGGCAATTGGTAAGTCGAGTCCTTTGAAAGAAATGAAGAGTACTGGTACGGGCCGGATTTAGAGGCAGTTTTGGGAGGCAGAGGTTTGGTAGATGAGCGCGGGTGATGCCCTTCGCACAATTTTTTTCTTTTTAGCTTTATTGATGGGAGAAGGAAGGGTCAGTGCGGTTCTTTTAATAGCAAATTCATTGCTTGCGGGAATTACGACCTGCCTCCCCCCACTCTCCCCGCCCTTGAACCAAAATGCGCCTGTAGTGGTAAGCCGGTATAAAACAGTACCGCACAGTGCCACGTGTATGTATTTTACTAGCATGGCTGATTGCGCGTCAGTAAGACATCTGATTAAGCGTGACCAGGACTTTCTAATGGCCTGGGTAGTGGGCAGATAGCCACACCAGGAAAGCTAGATACGGAACGTGAGCAACATAATGGGAGAGGTCTCCTTGTAGAGTTCATTAATGCCTGAACTATTTTTCGGAATGTTTTAAAACCAAGTGCACGTGTAGACGTTTCACCGCGGTGGATCAGTGGTGATGGCGCTTGACTCTTGACCCGAAAGACGCGGGTTTGATCCTGGCCGCGACGGTCGCATTTCGATGGAGGCGAAATGCTAGAGGCTCGTGTAGTGTGCGATTTCAGTACACGTTTAAGAACTCCATGTGGTCGAAATTTCCGGAGCCTTTCACTACGGCGTCTCTCATAGCCTGAGTCGCTTTGTGACGTTAAACCCCAATTAACAATAAACCAAAACAAAAATAATAAAACAGAGAGCTGAGAAAAGAACCTAAATGACAGAAAGGATGAGCTAACAAAGGTGAAAATCAGTTGAACGGGTGGTGCCATCCGCCTGCCTGGTAAAAAATTCATTGCAGTGCGCTAAGTATTGTTTTGAAAATTTGCACTTTATTTTTTCCATTTTTTATGCGAAGCATATTACTATAGCTACACTACAGCCCGTCGAGCGCGGCGGTGGAGCTACCATTGACCACGTGACCACGTGACGTTTAGCGTGACCACGTGACACCACGTGACAACATGACGTCACAGCAGAGGAGAGATGAGCTGCCGGCTCGCGCGGTCGGCCGCGGCGGTGGAGGCTCCACATCAGAGGCGCTGCAGCTGACCACGTGACGCTACAGCAGCGGTATAAAGCTGAGCTTGCCTCGCTCTCCGGGCACTTACGAGGCGGCCAGGTGTTGGGATGCCGCCTAGAAGCAGGGCTGATTTGAACGAGAAGCGAAAGCTTCAGCGTGCCACAGAGACCGATGAAGAGCGGGATGAACGTCTGGCTAAGCGGCGTGCTCAATATGCGGCTCGGCGACAACGTTCTACAACAACTGAAGAACAAAGCGAGGAACTTTACCAAGCCTAGCCATCAATATGCTTCGCATCTGACTAGGCTTAACCTTAGCTAAGCCTCAGCCATTTTCATTCTTCTCCCAGTCGCAACAACAACAACGTCGGCGCAGAGCGGCGGTAGGCACGGCGGATGCGGGCAGAAGAAACAGATGAAGTTGCTTTCGCAATTTCCAGGCTTAACCAAGCTGAGCCTCTGCCATTTTTTTATACTTTGCTTCTTGTTGGCTGGCATCGGGCGCAGCCCACTTTCGAGTGTGCGCCGGCGCCTTCGCAGATTGAGACCTGATCATTAGACTCTGTAAATTGTCTCTAGGAAATATAAATGTACTTCGATCGAAGAATTTATGTGTATTTCAAGCGGGGCACTAAAATAGTACAGTTGAATGTTACCTAAAATTTATTCATACGTCTAAAGTGAAAAACTGTGCAGGCTATGAAAAGTAAAGGTGACCAAGCCAAGTTGCATGCTAAATCTCCCCTGTCGTACAGTCTTTGTCAAAAGTAACCAGGCTACACGTTTTTTTTCTTCTCAGTCGTATATTAAAGCTATTAGGCCAGCCCTCAAGCTCTAAATCTCTGTATGGCAAGAAGAACCCCTCTTCTCACCTCCAAAGAACTTTTTGTTCTTTAGGGAAACCGTGAGGGCACTGTTATACGAATGAGAAGCAAACCATGGAGCCTAGTTACTTTTGGCAAAGACTGTACGTGTTTTTTATTTACTTTCCCAATTTAAACCGGAATTCAGTAGGCCTTCTGACAGTTCGGTATGTGGTGTGCATTCTTTCACTGATTTCTTTATAAAAGTTATCTGCCACGACTTTCTGTACATGTTGTAGATAGCCGGCAGAAATCCCATCTTGAAAAATTTTACTGCAGTAACGCCTGTGAGTATCAAACATGAGTATCAAACAGCGCGAAAGGCGGCAGTTCCGGAATTTCAGCGGGCGACACTCATTCTGCAGAATCGCCGACATCTAGCTCGACCCTGTCCGGAGTTAAGGCGTAGTTAAGCGGCCACACTATGTCGCGGTTTTGGGTTAGTGTCGCCGAGGAGTCAAGGGTCTTTTGCGTTTTGCGCAAGCACAATGGCGCTCGATATTCTACCCCTGAAAGCCATAGGCGCACCCTATTCTACAACACTCTAGACGCCCGGGTACGGCACCAATACTAATTTGTTTTTCTTGGCACAAAGGGGCTCGAGTATCAAGTTTGCGTTGTCTGAGCTGTTGCTTTTGTGCTTCTCGTGGCATATTCATTAAGCACAGGCTGCGGTGTGAGATGTTTTTGTTGCGAAAGCAACTCTCCGACAGCCAAAGCGAGACCTCGGGTGGCCACCGTAGTTACGCTTACCTTGTTTCAATAGTTTGAAATGGTCGTGACGTCACACTGCGCGAATTTCAAACGAGGCCAATTGTACTTTGGCTAGTAACCATGCAACCAGTTAAAGGGATCGTATAGTGACGCTCCAAGTAAGTGGGACTGAGTTAGTTAATTGCTTAATTAACTAAGCCTAATTAACCTTTCTAGTCAGACCAAAAAAATAAATAAAACTGAGTAGGAAATTGGTCTGGGGCGCTATGCTGGAAGGCCCGTGTTTGCTGAAACTCGGAATCTTCCCGAGCTCTGGCGACGCCCTCAGATGAGTGAACTAATGGTAGCAAGACAAAATCCCACCCTCGTCACGCCTCAAACTTCATTGGGTTATCTGGATATATTCCGTGCTTTATCATCCCATCGGCGCCATCTCATCGGCTTCTTGGGCGGTCTAAACAGAACGGGTCACGTGAGCCAACCGCCGGTGCACTTTTCATTTGTGTGTCGCTCCACCAAGTGCACTGCGTGTGCAATTAGACAAACGAGGCTTTTTGATTTTTATAATGCACTTAATACACCTTTATAAGCATTTTATAGTGTGCAAGATTTGGATTTAAAGCGCTTTGGCGTGATTTATGCATTATTAAATTTTGCTTTGTACCGCGAGGGAACGCTACCAACGCCCGCCATCAGCTGACCGCCAATGGCGACTAGGTACATGTGCAACGCTGTGAAGGCTACGGAAGTAGTCCGCAAAAAAAAATAGAGGTGTGTCACTCCGCGCTGTTCTGTGGCCGTTGTGTCTAACGCGTCGCTCTGGAGAGTCGAGAGGCAATGGGAGCGCGTGGGTTCAAATCCCGCATGGTGAAACGTTTGTATCTCACATTTTTTTTTCATCGCAAGTTGAATTTCGCGTGACTTGAATGATAAAACTCGTTTTGTTCAGGGTTGCTTGAATATTATGCCGTGTTCTGAAATGAACTGCATGCATCTGTTCATTTCATGCATACCGCGTTAATGTGAGCTGTCCGAAATTCGTTGTCAATGAGCTCGCACCGGCTTTTGGTCAGCAGTGGCGGTTATCTTCCCGATTCTGCAGCATTGTGACTATACTTTTTAGATGCAAGTGAGAGGTTTGTGCGAAAGATGACATTCATTCGTCGGATTTAATTAATTAGCACAGTTGTGAGTGCTCTGCAGTGGCCCGATTAACAAGTGGCCATCTGCAACTTTCCATTTCGCCGTTGCCGAGGAGCCCACTTTTTTTTTGTGGGCCTCTCTTAAGGTACCTGGCATGTTATGAATTGTTCTGTGGAACCGGTTAGCGGCTGATCCAGTCTTCGCCAAAAGAGTCTGGGACCGACTTTGGCACTGTGCTGTAGAGTAGCCCAAAGGACTTGGCGAGAACAATTATTTTTTACTGATTGCAATGTTCAATGCATAATGTGCCTTCCTCGTGAAATAGTTGGCCTTCACAATGTCAGGGCTGGACTTCGAAGGGGCCTTTACGCCAATGTAGGTCCCGTGGACGCATCCCACGACGTCTGTGATGCCGCCGCGCAGAAGGAAACGCTCCTCAACATACGCACGCTCGGCCGCAGTCGTGGGCAAAACGAGCCACCGCTTCTGCACAGCCGCGTCGATAAGCGCGTCGGAGACGTCCCTCACACAGCGGCTCACAGTGCTTTATTGGCGTCCAATAAAGCGGTCTGCGCCGACGCTCCCCTGGAAGCTCCCGGTCGCGAAGAAACGGAGGGTGCAGAGGACTTGCTCTGCGACCGAAAGCGAATGAAGCCCGGTACGCACTCTCCGCAGGCGTGGGTCGTCGCCTAACTATTTACACAACCATCGTACCGATTTTTCGGACAGGCGAAAATGTCGCTGGAATTCGTTGCGGCCAAGGCAGTAAACGGGTCCAGCCGGCCGTACTGACATTTGCCGTCAGAGGAAGCGATTACCCAGGCTGCTGCTGCTGCCGCCATGACAGTCCCGAGAAGAATTCGGGGCACTTCACCGTTCACGAGTTTAGCTCCGAGTTCACCTGTCAATCAAAACCATTGGTCACGCCCCCGGCGTGCCGTGCATAAATTATAGGCGTACGCGCTATGGGTGGGCTACTCCCAACATCCCTGCCGGCTACAGGTATGCTGCGCGGCTGTGCTGATTGCTGACAGACATCGACGATGTTGACCACCGAAATATAACAGGCAAAACGGACGTCATCGCTGTTAAATATAAGCACCTCTGCGAAGGACACGCAACGTGGCGAAAGCCGCCGATTTCTTCGCTCGCATACCAAGATTGCACAACACTATAGCCTGTTGCAACCACGTAAGACACAGCACAACGCTGAAGGCGCGTCACACCTGCTTGCAAGGCGTCAAACACGGAGCACGACGACGAACCGGTGCTTGGAGCACGTCCTACTCCAACAACATCGTATCACAGGTGTTTGGCTTGGCCGTCCTTTCATCGGTGATAAAGCTCAGCATCAATGTGTCAAACACATCTGGGATCGACAAACGATCGCTGCTCCAGACCCAGTGCAATAAAGTGTTTGTAATTTACAGCACGCAAGCACTGCGTACTTCACAACCGTAACACCTTTCTCTGTTATAAGTCCGATTCCATTATTACAAACAGGATCCCTCAGCTGCCCGAATGATATTAATGCGATGTCCCTGCTGTATACAACGGCGATCGACGTTAGTGACCAAACCAGTCCGCAAAACGATGAAGTGCGCGACGTTAACAAATACTACGCAGATACGCGCGCCACCCCCTTCACAGCTTTTAGTCAGCGTCTGACGACATAGGATGAGTTGTGTCGCTGGGTAGCACGCTCTTCGCATCCGCAGTGAACTAAAGAGGCGTCACACACAACAGGCATACGTAATGAATCATTGAATACAGCCGAACAGCAATTTTTTTTTCTCACACCGCATCACAGCCGCCCGCACGGCCAATTTCTACCGCTGAGATTCGCCAAGAGCGTGCTAAAAGCAATGGTTGGCCATAGCGGGGTGCGGCAACGGCCGTAGCAGCGGAGAGCTCCACCTGAGGTCACTGCAGAGAGCAGCAGTGACGCGGGGGTGCAGTGAAGTTCAGTTTTTTGCTTTTGTTTATTATGCAAGCCAAAAGATGCATGACTGTTATATTTTGATATACGACACAATAAAATATATTATCGCAATGGCCGAAAAAAAAGACAAATTCAGCGTGTAGTAGTTGCCCAGTCTTTCCAGTCGAAGGCAGCGCTACCGGCGGCGTGTCAGCGCAGGAGCTCTCTCGTTTTCGACACGGTGGGCTGCCGCTCTAGTTCGTATGCAGGCCACGCTGCAAGCTATGGACTCACTATCGCCTCTAGCGGCAGAAAGTGTCAAATCTTTGTTAATTTCCTAAAGCTATGCTTTTCGACAACGCTTCATTGGATTCAGATTTTAAAATACATTTGGAAATGAACAAAATGTTCATAATATTATCTGTTGTCTTTTAACGTATTCGAGAGAAGAGAAAGGGTTGATACAAGAGTGCACCTAGTGCGCACTGTTCGTCTTCGGAAATGGAGAGACAGATAGAGCCTGAAAGAGAATACTCGCCTTTGACGCGCCCGAAAAGGCGTGTCAAACAGCTAGCGGCGAGTGTGCAGATAGATAGCAGAGAAGTCACGATTTCGCGATTGCTGATATGGCGCTGATAACTTCAGGTAGCGCTGCGGCCTGGTATTGCGCAGTGTATTGTGTTTGAAGTGTGAAACAGGCGCGCAGGGTGCGCTTGTATCGCCTTTACGTGGCTTTATATCTACATTTTATTGTCCGCTGCCTGCGCACGTTCCGCGCTATCTTCGTTCACTGACTGCCGTCATCGCAAACTCGGATGAAACTCGGGCGAGCGCCAAACTCGGGCCTTCCGGCATAGCGCCCCTGGTTGGGGAATCGAACCAGGGTTTGCGGAGCGCGAGACGAGCACTCTGACCACTCCGCCATGCCAGCTCTTTTTTTTTTTTTCTTTATTGCCTGTCTTTGGCTCATGACATTGCGCAACAAAAATACACATAACGCTATATACATACGACACTGTCGTGGTCAGCCAGCACGAGACTGGCTTCGTCAGCTTAAAATTCCCGCAGCATACACAACGGCTCTAGTCTTGAGAGCCACTCGGGAGGCTCCGCAGCTGCTTTTTGGATTGCAAGAAACCAGTCCATGCTTTCCCGAAAATAAATTCGGGCCGGTCGTGCGTCTTTGTCACAATGGTAGCCTGCCATTCTGGAGCGCCATATACAGTGGAGGCCCAAGAGCATTATGAGATCAAAAGGTACCCCATCCTCATTATCAGTGCTTAAATAGCGAATTCCGTGCGCGTCAAGTGGTAGCTCTTTCTTTATGGTCCTTTGTAACACGTCCCAAAAATAAACCCCTTCCCAGCAGTGCAAAAAAACATGGTCTATTGTTTCAGGCTGTTTACAAATTAAGCAGTTCGATCCCCACGGTAAAAAGAAATCCTTTCCCTCTAGAAACTTTTTAACTGGTAACGTCCCGGTATGGCATGGCGGCATGGCGGAGCATCGCATCGCTCCGCCATGCCAGCTCGATGGCTTGGAATGAACAAAGGCGCGTCTAGTGAATACGGTGTCTTCGTTCACTCCCATCTTCCTCCCTTCCCGTTACGGCGAGGTTCAGTTGTCCACCCAGATATGCGAGACAGATACATTTCCTCTCCTCAAAAACCAATTTACCAACGAGCAAGGCGTAGAGCCGAACGGGCGATGGCGTTCTGTGGACTCCCGGGCAGCGTTGCAAGACGCTGTCGCGTACCACTCCTAGAGGCGAAGCTTAACATCTTAACCACACATCAGTGACACAAGCAGCAGCACCGAGCTTAAGGCTTTCGCCTCACCGCACTTTAGGCCAACAAAGTGCCCCCCTGATTTTTTCTGAAATAGGGACGCCCGACGAAGCTTTTATTTCTGTGCACTAGGCGAGCTCTACAGCGCATTTGTAGCAATACCCCCCGATATCGCGAACAGCGGGCTTCCTCCAAATGCGATCGCTGCCTTTGTCAATTGTGGTGTTGTTAAATGCGAGAGAAGTAATAAATTCGTTAATTATCCGCTCATCCGAGGCTGACATTCCGACTGCCACCCCGCCCTGTTATCGTGGGCGCAACAGCGGGCAGGCCGGCCACGGAGAGCCGTGAGTCGGGAACAAAGGAATGCGATGAAATGCGGACACACAAACGGGGTATTTACTGCTGAGACAATGAAATCCGGCTAGCGACAAACGAGGAGATGGTCCTCGAAAGGGCTTCACCACAGAGTCAAGGTTGTCCGACTCGGCACGTAAAGTTACGATTGAACGTTCGCTCAGGCTTGGACTAAGCGACAGCGATGTTCCGAGCGAGATTGTGAGATCAGCTGTGGTGAGATGAGCGGAGAAGCCTGGAGTCACCCGAGGCAAAGAACAAAGATCACCTTTCCCGCAGTGCTGGCCATAGAGTTTGTTCATATAACTGGAGGGAAATCTTAAGTAAAACTATACGTAGCACAAAAAAAAAAACAGGCAGAGAAGAGAAGACACAAACAGGACTGGCGCTGAACTAACGACTGAAATTTTATTTAAAATAGCATAGCTTCAAATACAGACAGGCTATCACATGGCCAAGTAGATAGTGAATCGGCATAAGATTGTCAAGTAGATAATGAATTAGCACATGCCTTCCCGTGATTTTCGGGCTGTATGTATGTTATTCACGCCCTCTGTGATAGCCGTTTGAGTGGTTTTGATACTGATTAGAAAATCTTATGCCGATTCATTATTACTTGGCCATGTGTGGCCTGTCTGTTTTTAAAGCTCAGCCGTTTTGAATAAAATTTCAGTCGTTAGTTCAGTGCCAGTCCAGGAGGGGTACGAGGACAAGCAGGGAACAATGAACGTCAAGTAGAGAATGACCAATTCCGCATATATGGGCCTTAACCAATTAAGGCTATTGCGTCTTACACTTAAGGTAGAGCATAAGTACCCCTCCAATTTTTTGTACGCTGTCCGCTCCGTAGCGTAGATCGGCCTGAAATTACGTTACCTTGGAAAGGGACCGACAATAACACCGGAGGGAAATAATTTGCCGCATAGTCGACTTTCCGCCTAATCGTTAGTGATTGTAGAGGCGACACTCGTTCCTTGCTGTCGACAATGGAAAATTAACGAGTCGTTCACCACCTGCAAACAGTGCAATGAAAGCTGACTTGGCCTTCGCTCCCTCTCATTTAATGCCGCGGCGAATAATCGAAGCTGTCATTGCACGGAGGGCGCTTTATAAAGGAAGGTTCAGTGGCGCAAATGCGCGAGTCAACCTTCTTTAGGTTTGTCAGCGACGTTTTCTCGCAGATGTCACCACCACTCGGGCGTTCACCGTTGCTTACATCGTGATTTCTGCGCTGGCTGTTGGAGCGGACTTGGTCCTTTTGCTGACCGTGAAGTCGGTACGTTCTGTACCTCAAGACAGCGGCGTTACGAGCGGCCATATTTGTTCACCGCTTGAGCTAAATCTGGACAGAAGTGAGAGTGGACTGTGCATTATAACTTTGGCACGTGCATTCGCCTTCACTCAGAGTCGGTGAGCACAGTCGTCAAGATCGTCGTAAGACTCTGGTTGAATGTCTCTGTTGCACTAAAACACTAATGCGTAGAGCTCTCATTCGATATCGAGCGCAGGCCGCATGTCGCAACCCATAAAGCTTCTGTATAGTATTAGGTCGACAGAAATATAAAAGAGAACAGGCGAGCGCCTGTTCCCCATATCCAGCAATATGGACAAATACATTTTTCAACAGGAAAGAGGTTATGAGCGCATTTTTAAAATGTATTGTAAGACTTCACTGCAACAACTAACATATCTGCAGATGTCCCTTCGACAAGCTTGCATTTTCTTGTTATTAACGCTTTTGCGATGATCAAAAACGTTCCCTATTGGTTTTCTATGGCAGACGTAACTGCTCGATGCGAGCGATGGAAAAATTTTAAAATACAGATTTTGCTACGCATCGGAAGAATGGACGGGCCTTTACCTTCAATTGCAATATTCCAATATTCAAATTTCCGAGAATGCTAGACATGCAGGCCGGCTGGTAGCGCGCCTGCTGCCTTAGTGCGGAACTCGCGACACGGAGTGCCTCCAATTTTAAGAACAGCAGCAAATGATAAGACGAAAGCTATGGTTTTCAAATTGGCAGCAGCGCCTGACAGTACTTCGGCGCATACTGGAAGAAACTACGCGAAGCAAACGTGACTGGGCGCAACTTTTACAAAAGCCGCGGGCGCCCTAATGTCCCGCAGTGCCACACGCTCTCGTGTTCTTCTTAACACTGCTTGCCACTGTAGAGAAAAATAGTTAGTTCTCTTTCATAGCATGACAGGTGTTAAACGCATACCAGTTTTAAAGAAAATCGAGTGCCATCAGTCCAGAATACACGTAGTGGTGGGCTGTTTAGTCGCGATAGGTTGTGTGTGCTTTGTTCACACCCGTGAGCAAAAGCAGCGAAAGGGTTCATGCCGCGCACCCGCCGCGGTGGCTCAGTGGTAAGGCGCTCGTCTACCGAGCCGGAGTACCCGGGTTCGAACCCGACCGCGGCGGCCGCGTTTCGATGGAGGCGAAACACAAGAGGCGCCCGTATGCTGTGCGATGTCAGTGCACGTTAAAGATCCCCAGGTGGTCGAAATTATTCCGGAGACCTCCACTACGGCACCTCTTTCTCTCTTTCTTCTTTCACTCCCACCTTCCTCCCTTCCCTTACGGCGCAGTTCAGGTGTCCGCCGAGATATGTGAGACAGATACTGCGCCATTTCCTTTCCTCAAAAAACCAACCAACCAATTTCATGCCGCGCTCCAACCACACTTTTAACTAGAAAAACATTTAAGAAAACCAGGCTTGAGACTGAAGCCCATAAATAGAATGCAATATGCACTCAGGAACTATTGGAATAGCACTGTACGCGCCACTTCATTCCAAATCATAGCACTTGTTAGTACAGGTTCCATGTTCACAGCACACCTCCTCGATTCGCAGCAGCTTCAGTAAAGGCCAACGTTCTAAGGCAACTAGAATGTTTTAAAACAATTTGTTGCAGAGTGACACATCACGCGGAATCTAGGGAATACATGAGTGGTTGTCCGACAAGTTAAACCTTTCGGGGTTTAAAGCTTGCTTTCATAGCGCCATAGTAGAGGGCATATGACGATACACGTGCAAAGGGAACTAGGTCTGGATAGTCTTCCATCACCGAGCAATACCACGGAGCACTGTCAGTTCCACTTGAAGCATCTTTGCTAATACCCCGCGAAGCTCATGCAGCAGCAGAACAAAAAACCGACGGCAAAATCAAATTCTAGTACGCAATGGAAAAGCGATCAATGGAAACGCGAAATGTACAACCAATACTAACGCCAGAAGAATGGCCTAACCAATACTAACGCCGATTGGCCTAACCAATACTAACGCCGATTTCTCGTATAACATGGCATGCTGGCTGGTGCCTTTTTTGTTGTTGTGGTTTCCCGTGGCCATTGAATTTCACGGTTTGTGGCCTTTTCAATTTCCAGAATCCTTACAAGGCACTTCGCACATTCGTGTACTGGAACATATTTCACTTCGCAGCCGACTTCGTCATAATGGGAGTTTTCTTCATCGCCGTGCTCACGAAGGTAAGCATCTCTGTGTATTTCAGTCCGTGATCGTTTATAGAAGGGTGTTCTTTCTGTTATGCATTCACGAACCAAATCGCAGTTGTACTCGTGTATGTAAGCTGCACGTAAGTGAGTAGCGGAGCAAACTGAGGTGATTTTTATTCAAATATAAAATAGGCAACAGCGACACAAAAACAAAAATCAGGTAGCCTTTGTTGAGAGCTGAAGTTCTGTAGGCAGAAAGGAAAATATGTCTGTAAGAGTGGCTGCCGGAACGCGATGAACAACGTGTGCGAATGCGTCATGACACAATGCGAATGCAAACCAGATGCATGGTACCAACGTTCGGATTCATGAAATCAAACTTTCCTAAAGATATCAGACCGAGCGGAAGTTTCCAGAGGCGGTCTAGATAGGCTGGAAAGGAGGCTGCGGTTCTCGCTGGGTGGTGGTGGTGAAAACATTTATTCAGAACAGGAGGTGTTTGGATCGGCCCGTAAGGGACCGATCCTCACAAACACTAGGTGGAGGTCCCTAGTTTGGGACCCCAGTGGCGGTAGCCGCCGCCCGGGCGCGCCCGACCAAGGCTTGTTGGGCCTGTAAGTCGTGGCAGCCGAGCAGGGTCGCCTCCCAGTCCTCCCGGGTTGGGTTGGGGATAGGGGGAATGGCCGGGTTGGAGGGGCAGGCCCACACCATGTGATAGGTGTCCGAAGACACCGCACCACAGTGCGGGCAGCTGCCGCTAAAGGAGGGGTCAAAATGTTTTAGTGCTGCCGGGCACAGCAATGTATTGGTGAAGAGGCGGAGAAGAAGCCGCTCATCCGCCTTCTTGAGGCCTTTACATGGGCTAGGGTAAAGGCGATGGCTATCTTGAAAGTAGGTTGCGATATTTTTGAACGTATAAACCGGATTAAAATCGGGTTCCTGATCAGGTGGGGAGGAGAAAACAGCCCGGTGAGAGAGCGCGCGGGCGGCTGCGTCTGCTGCCTCGTTTCCTGCCAACCCCTGATGAGCAGGGGCCCATATGAGGTGACGGTGTGCGGGGTCCGTATCCCGTATGCAATTTTGGTATATTCGATAGGCTAGGAAGGGAGTGCTGCCTTGTTCGACGTTCCGACAGGCCCCTCGCGAGTCGGTAATTATGTATTTTGAATTGGAATGTGAGGCCGCGAGAGCAATCGCGACCTCTTCTGCTTGTGTTGCACTGCGGGCTCTGAAAGTGAGGCCGTTAACTGTGTTGCTGTTGTGAACTACCGCGGCCGTGTACCATCCCCCGTGGTGAGGGCCGGAGGCGTCCACGTAGTATACACCTGTTTTGTTGCCATAATATCGGGCTAGCGCTTCCGCTCGTGCCAGGCGCCGACCATTATGGTCTTCATGTGACATGTTTGCTGGAAGAGGCCGCACGTGGAGGGCACGTCTCCACAGTTCCGGGATGCGAAACCTGTCTTCCATTGGAGGGGTGTGTTGTATATGGAGTCGAGCAAGAAGGCGGCGACCCGACTCCGTTAGCGACAAACGCGTGTACTGGTTTGTAAGGTGCGCCTCCCGGAGCTCCCGGAAAGTATTCACCACCCCAAGGGCCATAAGCCGGCTGTTCGAAGTAGTGATGGGGAGGTCAAGGGCACGTTTAACAATTTTGCGAAGGATGACCTCAAGGGCATCCTCCTCTTGTTTCCGTAGGTGGAGATAAGGAGTCGAATAGAGAATTCGACTAGTTACGAAGGCGTTTGCCAGCCGCAAGGCATCCTTACTTCGTAACCCTCCGCGTTTGTTGGAAACCCGGCGGACCATGCGGCCCACCTGGTCCCCCACCTTACGGAGTTTGGCCAATGTAGTGTCTCGCTCAGCGTGCTGTCTTCAAGGCTTTTCGCGATCGCTGTCAGTGGAGCATTGTGGACGTTTTGGGCTTTGACTATTTTGACTGTTTTGACCGTAAGGGGCTGCCGCATATTGCGCGTAAACGTGCTCATGAAAGTGATACGCACCTGGTCGCCCAAGAAGACGAGCAAGAGGCACGTGTTGCCGAGACCACTAAAGATGGCGCGTTCGGCTGCACGCAGCTTGCGTTGGCGCGCGGTTTTAAGTATCCCTTTCGGTGAGCGGAAATAAAACAGCACGATGTGTCTGTAGCCTGCAAGAGGGTAACGTGCTTTGTTGTAAACAGTGGGATGGGCCACAATTTGCTCCCCTTACACCTTCAGCGCTACAGGATGAGCCCATCTCACTAAGGCACACCTAAAAGGGCTATTGTCTGAAAAAGATCTGTGCACGAGTTGTCGACTAAGAAAAAGGTTAGTAGTTGTCGTATGCACTTGTTTACTTTCATATTGTGCCATTAGATTCTTCGCCCCCCCCCCCCCACACACACACAAAGCAACCTCAATGTCATATAGCCTAACATTTCCAGTGGTTTGATGTGCCTTCGAAGTATTTCTACCCGTAATACAAAAGCGGATGAGGGGCGGTGGAGGAGGAGCGTAGCCGTCGCTAACCACCTGCTTTCAGCGCTTTTAACTGAAATATTACAACATGTCTTGTGCTTTGTTGACTAATTTATAACTTGCATGCAAATCTATATACTAGTCAGATACAACCTAAGTCTGGAGTGACGCTCCGCTCACATTCAGGACCACCACACGGAATTCCTACAAGACAAGTAGTCCGTTGTAAAAACTGTTCTTGTTACCTTAAAAAGAAGCAATAGACACAAGAAAAGTGATTAGAAGGTCTAGAATTTTGATAATTGGGTTGTTTAATTAGTCAAACATTAGAACATTGTTTTCGTCTACGACTGTAATTGGCGACCGAAGTAATACAGTACGCCGCGGACCGTGTCCCAATGTTAGCAACTGCTGTTTTTTTTTTGTAATTTGTATCCTGCTATAGGCGATATTACTATTCTGCTGCTGCATACCTCGACGAGTAATTTGAATCTTTATCTATACTCCTTTTACAGTATGACGCAAACGAAGCCGTTCGAGCCTCCCCACCCTTTATGTTCGTGGCGACAGCCCTGCGAGTGAGTGTGGTCCTTTCCAAGCGCTTTTGAACTTGCGTGCGAAAGAGGTGCATTCTATACGCTGTGCGTAGCCCTGATGAGCGCTTCTGGTGTGGCCATCTAAGTTGAGCATCGCAGACACGCCTATCTTTATTGCTGCGTACCTACAAAAACTGGGTCGAGCGACTGCAGTGGAGAAAGACAAAAGAAATAGGCGTTTCATTTTACACATTAGCAGGATACATAATCGCACTATGTGGGAGCGCATCATCTCCAGCACGATTCTGATAGGTAAACAACTTTATTGATTCATAAGATAATCAAGTGACGGAAGGAGAGGGGCAAAAAGTAGGATTACGACGGGCGCTCAGGCGCCTCTAGATTGCCGGGTAATTTTGTACTTCGGCAACCACTCGGGCCCAGAACGACGAGCCCTCAGGTGCCTCTAGATTGCTGGGTACTTTTGTACTTCGGCGACCACTCGAGCCCAGGAAGACGTGCCCTCAGGCGCCTCTAGATTGCCGGGTACATTTGTTCTTCGGTGACAACTCGGGCCCAGGACTACGGGCCCTCAGGCGCCTCTAGATTGAAAGGTGCTTTTGTACTTCGGCGACCACTCGGGCCCAGGACGACGAGCCCTCAGGCGCCTCTAGATTGCCAGGTACTTTTGTACTTCGGCGACCACTCGGGCCCAGGACGACGGGCCCTCAGGCGACTCTAGATGGCCGGGTACTTTTGTACTTCGGCGACCACTCGGGCCCAGGAAGACAGACCCTCAGGCGCCTCTAGATTGCCGAGTACTTTTGTACTTCGACGACAACTCGGGCTCAGGACGACAGGCCCTCAGGCGCCTCTAGATTGCCGGGTACTTTTGTACTTCGGCTACCACTGGGGCCCAGGACTACGGGCCCTCAGGCGCCTCTAGATTGCCGAGTACTTTTGTACTTCGGCGACCACTGGGGCCCAGGACTACGGGCCCTCAGGCGCCTCTAGATTGCCGGGTACTGTTGTACTTCGGCGACCACTCGGGCCAAGGACGACGGGCCCTCAGGCGCTTCTAGATTGCCGGGTACTTTTGTACTTCGGCGACCACTCGGACACAGGACGACGGGCCCTCAGGCGCCTCTAGATATCCGGGTACTTTTGTACTTCGGCGACCACTCGGGCACAGGAAGACGGGCCCTTAGGCGCCTCTAGATTGCCGAGTACTTTGTACTTCGGTGACCACTCGGGCCCAGGACGGCGGGCCCTCAAGCGCATCTAGATTGCCGGGTACTTTTGTACTTCGGCGACCACTCGGGCCCAGGACGACGGGCCCTCAGGCGCCTCTAGATTGCCGGGTACTTTTGTGCTTCGGCGACCACTCGGGCCCAGGACGACGGGCCCTCAGGCGCCTCTACATTGCCGGGTACGTTTATACTTCGGCGACCACTCGGGCCCAGGACGCCGGGCCCTCAGGCGCCTCTAGATTGCCGGGTACTTTTGTACTTCGGCGACCACTGGTGCCCAGGACTACGGGCCCTCAGGCGCCTCTAGATTGCCGGGTACTTTTGTGCTTCGGCGACCACTCGGGCCCAGGACGACGGGCCCTCAGGCGCCTCTAGATTGCCGGGTACGTTTATACTTCGGCGACCACTCGGGCCCAGGACGCCGGGCCCTCAGGCGCCTCTAGATTGCCGGGTACTTTTGTACTTCGGCGACCACTGGTGCCCAGGACTACGGGCCCTCAGGCGCCTCTAGATTGCCGGGTACTTTTGTACTTCGGCGACCACTCGGGCCCAGGATGACAGGCCCTCAGGCGCCTCTAGATTGCCGAGTACTTTTGTACTTCGGCTACCACTCGGGCCCAGGACGACGGGTCCTCAGGCGCCTCTAGATTGCCGGGTACTTTAGTACTTCGGCGACCACTCGGGCCCAGGACGACGGGCCCTCAGGCGCCTCTAGATTGCCGGGTACTTCTCTACTTCGGCAACCACTCTTGCCCAGGACGACGAGCCCTCTGGCGCCTCGAGATTGCCGGGTACTTTTTTACTTCGGCGACCACTGGGGCCCAGGACTACGGGTCCTCAGGCGCCTCTAGATTGCCGGGTACTTTTGTACTTCGGCGACCACACGGGCCCAGGACGATGGGCCCTCAGGCGCCTCTAGATGGCCGGGTACTTTAGTACTGCGGCGACCACTCGGGCCCAGGATGACGGGCCCTCAGGCGCCTCTAGATTGCCGCGTACTTTTGTACTTCGGCGACCACTGGGGCCCAGGACTACGGGCCCTCAGGCACCTCTAGATTGCCGGGTACTTTCGCACTTCGGTGACCACTCGGGCCCAGGACGACGGGCCCTCAGGCGCCTCTAGATTGCCGGATACTTCTCTACTTCGGCGACCACTCGTGCCCAGGACGACGGGCCCTCAGGCGCCTCGAGATTGCCGGGTACTTTTTACTTCGGCGACCACTGGGGCCCAGGACTACGGGCCCTCAGGCGCCTCTAGATTGCCGGGTACTTTTGTACTTCGGCGACCACTCGGGCCCAGGACGACGGGCCCTCAGGCGCCTCTAGATTGCCGGGTACTTTTGTACTTCGGCGACCACTCGGGCCCAGGACGACGGGCCCTCAGGCGCCTCTAGATTGCCGGGTACTTTTGTACTTCGGCGACCACTCGGGCCCAGGACGGCGAGCCCTCAGGCGCCTCTAGATTGCCGGGTACTTTTGTACTTTGGAGACCACTCGTGCACAGGAGGACGGGCCCTCAGGCGCCTCTAGATGACCGGGTAGTTTTGTACTTCGGCGACCACTCGGGCCCAGGACGACGACCCCTCAGGCGCCTCTAGATTGCCGGGTACTTTTGTACTTCGGAGACCACTCGCTCCCAGGACGACGGGCCCTCAGGCGCCTCTAGATTGCCGGGTACTTTTGTACTTCGGCGATCACTGGAGCCCAGGACTACGGGCCCTCAGGCGCTTCTAGATTGCCGGGTACTTTTGTACTTCGGCGACCACTCGGACACAGGACGACGGGCCCTCAGGCGCCTCTAGATATCCGGGTACTTTTGTACTTCGGCGACCACTCGGGCACAGGAAGACGGGCCCTTAGGCGCCTCTAGATTGCCGAGTACTTTGTACTTCGGTGACCACTCGGGCCCAGGACGGCGGGCCCTCAAGCGCATCTAGATTGCCGGGTACTTTTGTACTTCGGCGACCACTCGGGCCCAGGACGACGGGCCCTCAGGCGCCTCTAGATTGCCGGGTACTTTTGTGCTTCGGCGACCACTCGGGCCCAGGACGACGGGCCCTCAGGCGCCTCTACATTGCCGGGTACGTTTATACTTCGGCGACCACTCGGGCCCAGGACGCCGGGCCCTCAGGCGCCTCTAGATTGCCGGGTACTTTTGTACTTCGGCGACCACTGGTGCCCAGGACTACGGGCCCTCAGGCGCCTCTAGATTGCCGGGTACTTTTGTGCTTCGGCGACCACTCGGGCCCAGGACGACGGGCCCTCAGGCGCCTCTAGATTGCCGGGTACGTTTATACTTCGGCGACCACTCGGGCCCAGGACGCCGGGCCCTCAGGCGCCTCTAGATTGCCGGGTACTTTTGTACTTCGGCGACCACTGGTGCCCAGGACTACGGGCCCTCAGGCGCCTCTAGATTGCCGGGTACTTTTGTACTTCGGCGACCACTCGGGCCCAGGATGACAGGCCCTCAGGCGCCTCTAGATTGCCGAGTACTTTTGTACTTCGGCTACCACTCGGGCCCAGGACGACGGGTCCTCAGGCGCCTCTAGATTGCCGGGTACTTTAGTACTAAGGCGACCACTCGGGCCCAGGACGACGGGCCCTCAGGCGCCTCTAGATTGCCGGGTACTTCTCTACTTCGGCAACCACTCTTGCCCAGGACGACGAGCCCTCTGGCGCCTCGAGATTGCCGGGTACTTTTTTACTTCGGCGACCACTGGGGCCCAGGACTACGGGTCCTCAGGCGCCTCTAGATTGCCGGGTACTTTTGTACTTCGGCGACCACACGGGCCCAGGACGATGGGCCCTCAGGCGCCTCTAGATGGCCGGGTACTTTAGTACTGCGGCGACCACTCGGGCCCAGGATGACGGGCCCTCAGGCGCCTCTAGATTGCCGCGTACTTTTGTACTTCGGCGACCACTGGGGCCCAGGACTACGGGCCCTCAGGCACCTCTAGATTGCCGGGTACTTTCGCACTTCGGTGACCACTCGGGCCCAGGACGACGGGCCCTCAGGCGCCTCTAGATTGCCGGATACTTCTCTACTTCGGCGACCACTCGTGCCCAGGACGACGGGCCCTCAGGCGCCTCGAGATTGCCGGGTACTTTTTACTTCGGCGACCACTGGGGCCCAGGACTACGGGCCCTCAGGCGCCTCTAGATTGCCGGGTACTTTTGTACTTCGGCGACCACTCGGGCCCAGGACGACGGGCCCTCAGGCGCCTCTAGATTGCCGGGTACTTTTGTACTTCGGCGACCACTCGGGCCCAGGACGACGGGCCCTCAGGCGCCTCTAGATTGCCGGGTACTTTTGTACTTCGGCGACCACTCGGGCCCAGGACGGCGAGCCCTCAGGCGCCTCTAGATTGCCGGGTACTTTTGTACTTTGGAGACCACTCGTGCACAGGAGGACGGGCCCTCAGGCGCCTCTAGATGACCGGGTAGTTTTGTACTTCGGCGACCACTCGGGCCCAGGACGACGACCCCTCAGGCGCCTCTAGATTGCCGGGTACTTTTGTACTTCGGAGACCACTCGCTCCCAGGACGACGGGCCCTCAGGCGCCTCTAGATTGCCGGGTACTTTTGTACTTCGGCGATCACTGGAGCCCAGGACTACGGGCCCTCAGGCGCTTCTAGATTGCCGGGTACTTTTGTACTTCGGCGACCACTCGGACACAGGACGACGGGCCCTCAGGCGCCTCTAGATATCCGGGTACTTTTGTACTTCGGCGACCACTCGGGCACAGGAAGACGGGCCCTTAGGCGCCTCTAGATTGCCGAGTACTTTGTACTTCGGTGACCACTCGGGCCCAGGATGACGGGCCCTCAAGCGCCTCTAGATTGCCGGGTACTTTTGTACTTCGGCGACCACTCGGGCCCAGGACGACGGGCCCTCAGGCGCCTCTAGATTGCAGGGTACTTTTGTACTTCGGCTACCACTGGGGCCCAGGACTACGGGCCCTCAGGCACCTCTAGACTGCTGGGTACTTTTGTACTTCGGCGACCACTCGGGCCCAGGACGATGGGCCCTCAGGCGCCTCTAGATGGCCGGGTACTTTTGTACTTCGGCAACCACTCGAGCCCAGGACTACGGGCCCTCAGGCGCCTCTAGATTGCCGGGTACTTTTGTACTTCGGCGACCACTGGGGCCCAGGACTACGGGCCCTCAGGCGCCTCTAGATTGCCGGTGTTACGTCTCGCCTTCGTCGTGGGGAAGACAACGACATGGCAGCAGGGAAACGCCGACAAACCCCGAGAGGCGCGTTGGGTGAGCGCCTGGATTGCCACAGAAGCCGCGTCCGTCTGCCCGGTTGAGCGAGCGTTTCCCGTACACCGAGTGTGAACGCGCGTTCGAAATGCGCGCGAATGCCGCTCATGGACATTCCGGCGTCTGCGCTACGTGGATGGCATCGTTCCCCTCTCCCAGCGCGTGACGACGGCGTGATCTCTCGGGAGTGAGTGAGTGCGTGTGTGTCTGTGATTGGTGCCAGTGAAACCCGGCCCCCATCTAGGGACCCTTGGGAAGGGAACTCTTAAAAAGCCGGCAGCGGCACGGCCGAAGAGCTCTTTGTCTTAAAATGATCTCCTGATGAGCTGTCGTGACGCAGCGTTCCTGCAGCTCACTTGTAAATATTCCTGTATAAAGTCCTCTTTCATTGTCTTTTTCCAGCAGCCTCGTCACAGACGTCCCTCAATTCTCTCTCCCGCACACGACCATGCTACCTCGTATGTAACAAACTGGTGGCAGCGGTCGGATGCTGCTACCTCGTCCGTAACAAACTGGTTGGCTGCGGTGGGACGCGAAACATCGGACGCCAGCGGAGAGTTGCGGACAACGGGACGCTGAGCAGGAGATCGGCGAGTCGGGGGCAGTGCAACAGCCCTTTGTGATGACTGGTTGCCTGCAGCGGAACGACTGCGCTGGATTCTTGGCTGCGAGGTTTGGTGAGTGCGGAACTTTCTTCTGCTGAGCTTTGCCAGGCTTTTGTTAGTGTCAGAAACAGAGCTGGTAATTGGGTTGTCGTTGCTGCTGGGTTAGTTGCAGCAAGACAATAGTGGGCAGTAGAGAAGGCAGCACTCGGAGCAGCCATGGATTTGAAGACGCTGCGCAAACCAAAGTTACTGGAGCTTGCGAAAGAGTTGGGTCTGGAGGTATCAGACAAACTCAGAAAACCAGAACTGCTGAAGGCTATCCATGCGTTAGAGGCTGAAGATGATGAGCTAGCGGAATGCCTTGAGACCATTGAGGAGAGGGAATTGGCAACGAAAAAGGAACAGGAACGCGAAAGAGAGCAGCGGCGACAGGAACGAGAAAGACAGCTGCGGGAACAGGATCGCGAAAGAGCAGCGGCAACAGGAATACGAAAGAGAGATGCGGGAACTCACGCGTGAACTTAACGCGCTCAGAAGTATGAGAACGCGATCTCGCTTAAGAGCTTTAAGAAAAGGGGAAAATTTCAGAACTTTTCTGGAAAATTTTGAGAGAATTTGCATGGAGGAGCAGCTTGACCAGAGTTATTGGCCAACTGTGTTGACGGGATTTCTCCCATGTGAACCTTGTAATGTCTGGGCGAGGTTGTCTGACGAGGATGCCCACAACTATGCAATAACTAAAAGTGCGCTCCTCCGATACTTTCGTATTCCCGCGGAGGCAGATTTGGAAGGCCAAATTGACGGTGGTAAGCTACACCGCGATAGTGTCAGGGACAGAGTTAGAAGCTCCGCTCTGTCGCCGGATGACACGAGTGTTGTGCAGAAGTGGCGGCATAGGACAGGTTTGGTCCAGGAAAGAAAGGCCACTTCGGCAGCGAGGACCGATGAGTTCGGTCGGAAAGCTAGCGAAGAGTGCAGATCCATAAGCCGTGAGGGCTCGGGGGATAATATAGGCACTAAGGCTAGCAATGAGGAAGAGTGCAGATCCGCCAGCCATGAGGGCTCGGAGGGTAATGTAGGCACTGCTCAAAATAAGGAAAGGGGCAATGCGTTGGTTTTGAGCCCATAGAAGCATGCACTTTCCGGGAAGGAGGCTGATTGCTGCGATCGAGAAGGTAGTACCCAGGACAATAACGCTACGTTAGCCGAACAGCGTCTCATAGTTCAAGTTCCGGGCAAGAGCGTTAGGGTAGTAAGATCGATTAGAAAGCCTCAGGAGAGCAAGTTATGCTCAGCAGGAGGTAAAGTGCTGTCGGGACAGCTGGCTACTGCGATCTGCGGTGACTCACCGAAAGCAAGAGCCGATAATTCGAACTTAAGGGTGAAATACAGCTCGGTGCTGCGTCAGAGAGAAGATGCGGAGGTTGAGTGCACCGCGAGAAAGGGAGGCGCGCAGGGCCGTTCTGCGAAGGCAGTTTTAGGGAGGCGACCACGCGCAAGGAGAGCCAAGACGAGGGGTGCTCTCGAGAGAACGGACGAAGTACGGGCCGAGGACATTGTAAAGTTAAAGGCCGGCCAGCAGCGTAATCGTCCGAGGCTATCATCACGGCACTCCATATGCGTCAGGCACCGCGCTAAGGCCAGACTAGCTCGGCGTGTACAGACAGCGCGAAAGCCACCTGACTCATTGTGGGAACGCTACGGTAGCAGGACGCGTAAAACTCGCAGCGGGCCGCAGAGGACACCCAGCTACCGCATGAAAGAACGCCGCAGAATGCGTTCCAGTCGAAGGACACTGTTGAATCGAGAAAGGAGTTCTAGTAGGCGTTTCTTTCATACACGACCGTCATCCCCTCGCATTCAAATGTTCAAACGCTGCTCAGGTGTTGGAGACGCGCGGCCGGGGTGCGGAACAAATCAATGTCGCGTGGCGTCTGGGGCTCGCAGGTGTCGAAGCGGAGTTAAGCCCTTCGATTTTTGTGAATTGTCGGCTGCTAAAGCCACTGTTGGTGTGCGACCGCGCAGGGCGCGGTTGAAGAATAAGCGACCCCTTTGAGCCGCGGCGCGGCTCGTCAGCAGCGGATTCCGAGGATGTCTCTGCTGTTTGCTTTTTCTTTTTTAAACCATTCTTGCAGACAAAAAGTTTTGCAGAAAAAAAAGTTTTGAGCAGGAATAGGTTTCGGACGCGTTGTTTGCATTGAAATCGTTTCTTTTGACAAAGATTGTTTCGAAAAATGCACTAGTGGTGTCCATGTGTAGCAGCGTCCGTTAACACGCGAAGTGCTAGCCAGACGGGCCATTTAGGCCACTAGCATAAGCGCCTGGAGTCGCTTGATTTTTTTGGAATTTGGGAAATTAAGGTGACTTTGGCTCCGATGTTGAGCGAATCTTTGCAGGGATATGCAAGGTGATGGCAGTATGCTGCTATGCAGAATGAAATGTTGTGGTCATTACGAATCGGGATACATCACAAAAATGGGAGTCTCAAAGTTAATGCCGATAGCTTAAATTGAGGTCCCTGGCGCGAGAATCAGCATCATAGTTGCAGTTTGCTGGTGGTTTTTCTTCCTGATGTAGGATTTTGCACCTATTGGTTTTGTTTATTGTTTTAAATTGAGATGCGCTTTGTGGTGTAATGTGCCGATCTGTGGGAGTTTTCTGAGTGCTGCTGGACCACTCCCAGGGACTAATTGGCTTTGTAAGAGGGAAAGAGCCTGGCATTGCTTAGTGGGGATTGTGTCGTGCTTGCGGACTGAGCGGTTGGGTTTTCGGCGTGGTTCTAACGCTAGCGGAGCACGAGTCACTTTGCAGTGCCCTTTGGGAACCTGCACCTGCAAAGGAAGACTTCGGGGTGCGCTGAGCTCCAGAACCGCCGAGAGAGAACCGACTCCGGTTGAGACCAGCCTCAAGCGACATCCCTCCGGACAGCGGATGCTGTCCCCTGTCCACCGGGATCTCCTTCCCCCGGCGGGGCAGTCTGTTACGTCTCGCCTTCGTCGTGGGGAAGACAACGACATGGCAGCAGCGAAACGCCGACAAACCCCGAGACGCGCGTTGGGTGAGCGCCTGGATTGCCACGGAAGCCGCGTCCGTCTGCCCGGTTGAGCGAGCGTTTCCCGTACACCGAGTGTGAACGCGCGTTCGAAATGCGCGCGAACGCCGCTCATGGACATTCCGGCGTCTGCGCTACGTGGATGGCATCGTTCCCCTCTCCCAGCGCGTGACGACGGCGTGATCTCTCGGGAGTGAGTGAGTGCGTGTGTGTCTATGATTGGTGCCAGTGAAACCCGGACCCCATCTAGGGACCCTAGGGAAGGGAACTCTTAAAAAGCCGGCAGCGGCACGGCCGAAGAGCTCTTTGTCTTAAAATGATCTCCTGATGAGCTGTCGTGATGCAGCGTTCCTGCAGCTCACTTGTAAATATTCCTGCATAAAGTCCTCTTTCATTGTCTTTTTCCAGCAGCCTCGTCACACCAGCAGCCTCGTCACAGACGTCCCTCAATTCTCTCTCCCGCACACGACCATGCTACCTCGTATGTAACAAACTGGCGGCAGCGGTGAGATGCTGCTACCTCGTCCGTAACACCGGGTACTTTTGTACTTCGGCGACCACTCGGGCCCAGGACGACGGGCCCTCAGGCGCCTCTAGATTGCCGGGTACTTTTGTACTTCGGCGACCACTCGGGCCCAGGACGACGGGCCCTCAGGCGCCTCTTGATTGCCGAGTACTTTTGCACTTCGGTGACCACTCGGGCCCAAGACGACGGGCCCTCAGGCGCCTCTACATTGCCGGGTACTTCTCTACTTCGGCGACCACTCGTGCCCAGGACGACGGGCCCTCAGGCGCCTCGAGACTGCCGAGTACTTTTTACTTCGGCGACCACTCGGGCCCAGGACGATGGGCCCTCAGGCCCCTCTAGATTGCCGGGTACTTTTGTTCTTCGGCTACCACTCGGGCCCAGGACGACGGGCCCTCAGGCGCCTCTAGATTGCCGGGTACTTTTGTACTTCGGCGATCACTCGGGCCCAGGACGACGGGCCCTCAGGCGCCTCTAGATTGCCGGGTACTTTTGTACTTCGGCGACCACTGGGGCCCAGGACTACGGGCCCTCAGGCGCCTCTAGATTGCCGGGTACTTTTGTACTTCGGCGACCACACGGGCCCAGGAGGACAGGCCCTCAGGCGCCTCTAGATTGCCGAGTACTTTTGTACTTCGGCTACCACTCGGGCCCAGGACGACGGGCCCTCAGGCGCCTCTAAATTGCCGGGTACTTTTGTACTTCGGCACCATTCGGGCCCAGGACGACGGGCACTCAGGTGCCTCTAGCTTGCCGGGTACTTTTGTACTACAGCGACCACTCGGGCCTAGCCCCCTTTCCGAAGCTCTAGCTCTTGTTGCGAGCTGCGCAGAGGAGCCTCACATTGCTCCTGATGTGCTCCCCTTAGCGAAAAAGAGGATGTGCTAAAAATGCATTTCAAACGTATTGTATTATTTCATATTTATGTCACATTTTTTTTGTCCCTATGCTTAAACTGCAATACGAATGCTTTCTAAGTATACTAGAAATTTTTTTAACATTCTTAAAAATACGTGAAAAATACATTTTTGCCCGCTAAGCGTATTTAGAATGCATTAAAAATATACATTGGAAATAGACTAAAAATATGCATTTAATACATTAAAAATATATTTCCTCGGGCTTAAAAAAATGTCCACTGGGCGGCTTCATGGAATGAGACGGGTTAATGCTTCAACTGGAGAACAAATTGCACACGAGTATTTATCATCAATTAACAGGAGTCTGAAATTATAAGGTCACGTGACTGAAGTGGAACGGCAGATACTTACACACAGCATACCAAGACGACGGTGACGCGGCAAACTAGAAATCCTACGACATATAGTAGTAGTAGTAAGAGGATGAAAGAAATGGAAAGGAAATTAGCACGGGCCTGTGACTGGCGAGATGTGACCACCACCACTGCCGGCGTGCTGTTAGGGAGGAGAATAGGTAAAGGGGAAGAGGAAAGGTATAAAGGGAGGGAAAGTGGAGCGTCTCACGAGGCGCCGTCGCTGTCTCCAAGAGAATTTTAAGCATGAAATGCTTTTAGCTCCCGTTGTCGGCAGTGTGGTGACGTCACGCCGAGACCGAGAGCCATCATCCGGGCACCTAAATCCACTCATCCGGGCACTGAAATCCACTCATCCGGGCACTGAAATCCACTCATCCGGGCACTGAATTCCAGTTATCCGGGCACTGAAATCCACTCATCCGGGCACTGAATTCCAGTCATCCGGGCTCTGAAACGAGAACATCCGGGCACCGTACGAGACTTAACGAGATTTAACGAGACTCTCTAAGCCCTCCTACGCGACCGGCATGCAAGCGCCGGTTGGTCTCCAAACGAGACAAAAAATAACTGCTGCCAGTGCCTTCTCAATGTTTATCAAGATATCAGTGGAGCTGTGGGTTTGATAATGCACGGAATTATAATTATCGATTTCTAATAACGCGTGCAAAAAGCACATAAATAATGACACGTTACACTTCGTTGTCATACGTGATCCTGGGGAGAAGCGCTGCGTTCAAAGGGCAAGGCATCGCGCCGAACGGGTGGTGGTGGTGGTGGTGAAAAACTTTAATCAAAGAGAGCTTGAGGGTTAAAAAAATAAATAACCCTGCTGCATGGTCGGTATCCTTAGTCCGGGACACCGCATGACGAGGCCCCGTCTCGCGCCCGCTTGACCAGAGCCCTTTGGGACTCCAGTGTGGAGCAGTTGAGGAGGGCAGTCTCCCATGCCTCTCGGGTGGGGGTGGGGGAGGGGGGAAGGTGAGGATTCTGAGTACATGCCCACACCATGTGAAAGATATCGCAGATCTCTCCACAGTGCGGGCAGCGCCCATCTGTGTTCGGATCGAAGTGTTTTGCTATTGCAGGACAGAGAAGGGTTCCTGTCTGCAGGCGCCGCAGAGTTCGCTCCTCCGCCTTACTCAGCCCCTTGGCAGGTGCCGGGTAGAGACGGTGGCTGTCGCAATAATAAATTAGGATTTCGCGGAACCGCAGAAGCGGTTTATGAGCTTCTGAGCCATGAGAGCTAGGATGAGGAGCCCGGTGTGTGAGCGCTCGGGCGGCCGCATCAGCGGCCTCATTGCCTCGTAGACCCTGGTGGCCAGGAGCCCAGATCACTTTTGTGCGAGTTGGATCGGCGAGAGCGCGTCTTAGAATTTGCGAGGCCAGAGGTGATATTTCGCCTGCAAGATAATGTTCACAGGCCCGGCGAGAGTCTGTAATAACCGTTTTCGATTTTGGATCGGCGGCAGCGAGAGCTATTGCGACTTCCTCCGCTCGTGTTGAATAACGGGTGGTGGCGTTCCTCCCTTCCATTACGGTGCGGTTCGGGTGTCCACCGAGATGGCAGAGAATTACTGCGCCATTTCCTTTCCTCAAAAAACCTTGCGTTCAAATGGCAAGGCATCGCGCTGAACGGGTGGTGGCGTTCCTCCCTTCCTGTACGGTGCGGTTCGGGTGTCCACCGAGATGACATTAGGCCCATAAACATTTCATGCTTACTCTACTCTCGGTTACGGGAGAGGCAGAGAATTTTTATTGGACCCCATGGTTACACGATAAGGGACCACAGTCCCTCAAAAAATACAAGAGTACAGTTCGCGACTAGTGTCGCTCGATTACGGAAAAGCGATCACTCAAGACACGACGGCGACTCCTGTCGCCCTGCAAACAAAAGTCATTCACTGCACGTAATAATGTACACAGTGTCCATAATGTCCGGATGCCGCGGGGGAAGCACGCTCCCTAACTAAATAAGAAACGCGCAACAACACCGCGCACTGCACACACTCAATAAGGCAGGAGCCGTACGGTCACGCGGCCCCTTTCGATGGCGATGAAGCGAGTGCTCCAACGCCGAAGGAACTCTTCCTCGGGGAGCATCACTCGGTCCAGACACGCCTGTTGGAAGAGGCGCGCCCGAACCCGCTGGAGCAGGGGGAACATGGCTCGCTGCGGTCGGCCCTGTAGAGACGCGACGCCACGCTGGCGCCACAACACAAAAGCGCCCACACAAAGGAGCAGGCGCACAAAAAAGTCGCGCGGCCTAGTGCGCGCGTCGAGAGTTACAAAACACATGCGGGACAAAAGTCTCCAAAAAGTGCGCGCCACGACGCACTCGAACATGGCGTGCTTGAGGGTCTCGGTCGCACCGCACTGGGGACACCGCGAAGAAGGAGCGATACCCCACGCGGCGATGCGGACCCCCGTCGGAAGGACACTCCAGCCTCGCAGCCAGCCGAAGTCGCGGACGTCTGGTGGTAACGTGTGTGACGTCAAGTTCCGCCACCGTACCCGCCTGCTTCGCTGTAGCTGGTCGGGTGTAGCCTCCTGAATTGCCAGGAGCTCGCAAACGCGGGAGGCCTGCGTCTCAGAGACGTCGACCTCGGGCAGGGTGGCGGTGAGGGACTCGGCCGTCCGGCAGACATACCGGAAGAACCCCGGCTGCTGTTCGGCTGAAGGACCTGTGCAATTACCAAAAAAGAGGCGCCGCGAAGTCCCGAGAAGGTAGGCGAGGAGCCCTCTCCCCGGGTAGTCGGTGGCGTTGACTAGGTCGCGGACGCCTCGAACAGCAAGGACGCTGCACATAGTGCGCAGGTTCGGAAGGCTAAACCCGCCCATGCTCGTGGGAAGACGGAGGAGCGCGCGAGCGACGGACTCCGTCTTTCCCGCCCAGAAAAAACTGCCACATAGTGTGGCCAAACGACGCGTAAAAGTGCGCGGCGGGCAAGCGACGCGGGCGATGTAAAAGAGCAACGCGCACACGGACGATCTTATCACGAACGCGCGCTCTGACAGCGAGAGATGGAAATTCGCTGCCACTGCCAGACGTCGCTCTGCGGTCTCTCTCAGCTCGGACCACGTTTCTCGGGCCACCTCCCCTGAGGAGAGGAACACGACACCTAACACCTTTACTGCCGATACCCACTCTACGTCGCCCAGCAGGTCCGACGAAAAGGAGCCAAAGCGCAAAGCTTTGCTCTTGCTCCTGTTAAGCAGGGCACCAGACAGCTCGCTATAACTCGAGAAAAGCCGTAAACACGCTACGTAGCTGTCCTCGTCCCGCAGAAACAGGGACACGTCGTCGGCGTATGCGGAAACCTTGACCTGACCTTGACCTGGTAGGGGGAATCCGCGCACCGATGGACTCGCTGCTATGCGGCGCAGGAATGGGTCCAAGCATAGGACGAACATCATTGGCGACAGGGGACAGCCCTGTCTAATGCCGCGTTCTATACTAAACGGGTCGCTTAACGAGCCGTTAAAAAGCAAACGGGCTGTGAGGCCCGAATACAGCTGCTCTAAACGCTCCACGAACTCTGGCGGAAAGCCGAAAGCCCCGAGGACGCCGAATAGGTAGCGGTGCTAGACACGATCAAAGGCTTTAGCCTGATCGAACGAGACGAAACAACCCGGGATTCCCGTTCTCGAGGTGAACGTGAACAAGTCACGCGTTAGTGCGAGAGACGAGAAAACCGAGCGTCCGGGCACACTGCAGGTCTGCGCAGGGGTTACAAGCACCGCTAAAACCTTGCTCGACCTTTTGGCCAGCAGTGACGCCACGATCTTGTAATCTGCGTTAAGCAGAGTGATCGGGTGCCACGCCTGCGGGTCAGATGGGCACCCGCCACGCTTCAGGATGAGCACGACACGGCTCTCTCTAAAAGACTCCGGCCTCTCGCCGTCCCTGACAAAGGCGTTCACCATCTGGAGAAGGTGGGACTCCAAGACGGTGTAGAACCTCGCGTAGAAGCTGGTGGCTATGCCGTCAGGGCCTGGAGCTGAGGCGGTGTTCATGCCTTTCACCGTGGCGAACAGCTCGTCGGGGGTGAGCGGGGCGCTAAGCTGCGCGCCTAAATCGTCCGGAACTTGTGGTAGAGTGGAGCAAAAGCTACGGAGGGCGTCCGTGAAAGGGCTGGTGGCTCGCCTTTCGGTCCCAGAAGCAAAGAGCAGCGAAAAGTGGCGCGTAAATGCGTCACGGATGACAGACGCGCTGCTGCTCCTGGTCCCGTCTGGCAAAACCACCTCGTCGACGCGAACCTGCCGCGATACATCGAGGTTACCTGCCCGTACCTGGCGTAGTACGGTGGGGTCGGACACGGGTCTGCCCCGTGCTAATGCTCGGGATGCCGCACGCGATGACTGGCGTAGCAGCGTGTGATAGCGCGCCTTTAGTAAGCTTAAGTAGTCGCGAAATCGCGAAGTAGGGTGCCTCGATGCCAGCACTGCGCCGTACAGGGTGGAGACACGACCTTCGTGGGCGCCATCTTGGGGCAAGCGATGAAATGCGGGGCTACGGAGCGTCGGCCGGTATCCTTCTTTAGAACGCGGTTTCGCTAGCAGGCTGAGCTGTATAAGGTTTCTGCATATATGCTCACAGTTCTGAGCACTTTTTGCTTAGTGATATAAATGAGAAAAGAGCTAGCGTTTGCTTACAAGCGCAGCTTTTAGAGCAAATGACCACTGTGCAGCTAGGACAGCACTTACTTTTTGGCCTTCTCACATGCTCAAAGCGGTTATTTTAACTGCAGTGACTGCTTTATAGAGCAATGCCTTTTGTACTGCCAGAACATGACGGAGTTTATAAGGTGCATGACATGCAAAAGGCTTTAACTGCGTCTGTTGATGCAGATGAACAACTAGTTGACGTTTTAGTCAGCCGCGCATATCAAAAATATTTTGCATCGCAGTCGTCTATTGTAGACAGTAAAATAGACACAGCAGAAAAAGATTATCCGTGATGAGTAGACCAAACTGACTCCTGCCACACGATGATGTACACAGCATTTTATTTCAAAAAAATCATCAACCGCTTGAAGCTGCCTCTGGCTGCATGCCTAGGAGGAGACATCTCTTAACAGTTTATTCAAGGTTTGTGCCAGCGACAGTTTTGCTGCCGTACCCATCATCCGATTCTTCTGGCTGGCTTAGCCAACTCAAGTAAATGCGCAGGCGCATCGTCACAAACCGCTCTAACAGTCTGTTCACAAGATTTGGGTGTTCCGCGTCGGAACACCCAAACGTCGGGACCGCCGTTGACTTGAGGAGCTGCCGTCCATCCATTCTGTTGCCCTCAAACTGATCTTCCTCGAAGTGGCGCTAAAATGAGAGAGACGATGAAACTGTCATTTCGCGCCTGTGGTCGTGTGTGCGCAAACAAATGAGATAATAAAAAAGCGTTAAGGAAGCGGTGCGATATTACAAGCACAGGATCACGAAGTATTTCTGTGGACGCCAACCAAGCGACAGCACTAATTCGGGTTTCGGACAGGCAAATTTAACTTCACTTAAATTTGGCTTAACTTTGGACCGGTATTTGCGCGTTTGACAACGGTGCAATTCGCCTCGCGATGTGTCCTTACATGGAGAAGAAAGAGCTGTATTCGGGATGAACTTCTGTACTGCGCAGGAACCTTGGTGCCTCGCGACCGCTTTCTTAAAGCGACGGCCAGTTCACAATAGAAGTTTCTTCGCGACTAGTCGTATTGCCAGCCATATACTGTAAACAACTTAATTTTCGCGAGGGCCTAACTTTTGCGTTCGTTGCGAATCGCAAACACCTCGAAAAATTATTCCCGTGAATAATTTGAGAAAATGAAGGTGGAGGGGCCTATTATTTGTGCTGCGCAGAATTTAGCATTTGCGAAAAGACCACTTGCAAAATTCCAGGACGGCTGACTCGTAGGCAGGTTTTTGCAACCAAAACTCCCCTGTTCATAGACTGCATTTTCACTTCCTACTCTGGCCACAAAAGTGGGTAGGTAGCACGTGGGAGGTTCACCCGTCAGCCTCTATTATATTCTTTTTTGAAAAGGAGAGAGGGGAATGCTCCTTAATCTGCGTGAACTGGAAGCCTCGACGGCTGCTACCAGCTTTCAAGATCGAGTGTAAAGGGCAGCTGTTGAAAGAGTGCAATGGCGCATTCCTTCGATAAATACCGGGCTCCAGCTGCTTCACGTGTTTTCACCGTGGCTCTGAACAAAAAAAAAGTGTGCATCGCGAGAGAGTAAAGATAATCGTGAGGCACTCCGTGAATGACACGGAAGTTGAGTGTGGCTCACTGAAATTTAAAAGACGCAATGATTCATATATTTAGCTTGTAAGCCTTCACATAACTGGTAATTCAAAATGTTCCGCCTCAAAAACAAAGCGCGCTACTTCCAATGCCAGGCAGTGCGATGCAACACGTGCTGTACTCACGTTTCTAACTAGGCTTCGAGCTGCAGCTTTGAAGGCACACAAAAATTCCTGTTGCGCACAGTGCGAGATTGGTGAACAAGGCAAAAACATATATTCAAACCGCACAAAGTCAGTGCTTACAAGCGGATGGGCGAAGCGGTGTAGTATAATGTTATTCCTACTGAAAGCACATAACTGTGAGCGACATTTAGAAAAAGATCTAAAAGGTTTAGCGCAGACAACGACCACGAGAAAGACGGTACACAAACACAAGCGCTTGTGTATGTGTGTGTCTCATCTTCCTCGTGGTCTGTGTCTGTTCGCGCTAAATTTTTTTACATTATCTGTATGAACAAACTAGCCAAAAAAAGAAGTTTTAATGATGCATAAAAACAGCACAGACATTGTGGTTTCCCTCGCAGATCTTCGCGTTGTCATTCGCCTTCCAGTTCTCACGCTTCACTTTCACCTCCCATATTTTTCTCTGTCCCTCATCCCGCGGAAAACGAAAACACCGCGCTCCTTTCTTCGCCGAGCCGGCACACAATGGAACACAACACCCTGGCATGCTATTTTCCGTGAATTAAAGCAGTTCATCAGGCCTTTATTTGCGCAAAGACTGTGGGCTGCCAAATTATCGCAGAAGTACCCTAATGATTGCGTTCGAATCGGCGACTAATCGGGAACGGGATTGCTAGTTGAAACTTGTGTCAGGCATAGGTCAGGAGTCGAACTGTCAACCAAAAGATACATGCGCGTCTAAGGAGCCGGTCGGCCTTGCCAGTCGGGGTCCGTTCCGCTGGCGTATTCGGGCCCAGAAGTACACAAGGCGCTTTTGCTGGTATAATGCTAACACGTTCTCACACGGAAATGTTCAAATGACATCTGAGTCTAATGTCATTCGAGAATTGGAATGACATTCGGAATGGACGGACTCCCGTGTTGCTACACGACACTTACCAAACGCATCCGAAAGCCTCAGCTCGTTTTCAGTGTTGTTGTGCCATAGAGTTGGTCCCGTTGCGCTCGCCACCCGTTTCGTGACTGAGCGTTGCCAGCTCTCTTAGCGGTAGCGAAGACTCCGATTCAGGCGTCGGTGAGACTAAGAAAACGCTTTATACATTATGTACAGGGCATAATATAGTTCAACAACGGCACGGGGGCCGAGAGCTACACAACGCGACTGTTCTCGCACAGCGACGATCAGCGAGACACAAGCACGTCACACCATCCGACTCCACTCGCGAGCAGCACTCGACTCACGGTGGGTCGGTCACTCGGTCACTCTCTCACACACTTCCCAAGCTGCAGCGGTGGGGCTTTTATAGCCTGAGGAACGGTGGCCCCTCAGAACTGGCCAATCCAAAGGCAGCACTCGACGGCAGTCCGAAAGGACCAACCAGCGACCGCGCCGGCCACCCGCTTCAAATTTTGCCGCGCGCGGTGACGCCCCGGGGGAAGGGAAACCGGCGCCTCGTAGTCTGGCACCCAGCGACGTGTCCAGGCACGCTGCTCGCCGATGCTTCTCCTTGAGACCCCGCTGACTTACGGCGCAGCATCGTGGCTTGTCAAGGGAGCGTTAGGGCGCGTTGCCTTGCGGCGCAGCACCAGGGCTTGTCAAAGGGACGTTCGCAGCAGAAAGTTTGCGGCCTGCAGATTTGGAATCCGGGCGGGTTTCCCGGCATAACAGCACCCCCGCCATCAGATAAGGCGCCGGGAAGACGAGCTGCTTCCACGTGGCTCGGATGCCTGGCGCGCATCTTCTCAGGCTCTTCCAAGTTCCCGTCCTGGTAACTTCACGAGCACCAGGTCCCACTCGCAGGCCAGGAGCTCTGTTCACCTCGTTGTCGCCAAGGCACCTCGACCAGCTTCGCTGCTCTCGTTCCGATCCCCTTGCTTCTCGCCACCGGTCATGGTTGGTTGTTCGGCAGACTACAAAACCGACCGGCAAAAGGCAACACCCAAAACGAGCAAGTGCCCTCTGTCTCCCGTCAAACACCAGACAAAGCCATAATCCAAATCAACTTAACTAAATTGGTGGACCCTTTTTCTCCCGCTGCAGCAAGAGGCATGTGTACGATCTGGTACACAAGGTTCAAACAACCATTTTGCAAAGTATCAACACATCAAAATAGGAGGAGAACTTAATAATCAGCAGTAATAATGAAAATCATATTGGTCCCCTTGAAATCATTTGGACCGAAACACACTACTGAGGAAGCAAATGAGGTCATTCATTTTTGCCCCTTTCTTCCTTTGAACATGATAGTCTGTCGCAAAGCGAGAGAAGGTAAGTAACGAGGAGGTCACTGAAAGAAGCGAGGCCTAAAATGCACGACTTAAGAGCATCGGCGTTCGCGTTCAACCTTCCCTTATAGCGGACAACGAGATTGCGCTGCTGGAGGATCGTTCTCCACCTCAGCAAACGGCCGCTTTTAGACGACATGTTACTTAACCAGGTTAGAGGGAAATGGTCCGTTCCCACAACAAACTCAGAACCGGAGGCATAACAAGCCAGCTTCTGAACTGCCCACACAAGGCAGGCGCACCATCTCTCCTCTGCCTCTTCCCTACAACTTAGTTTGCAACTCAAATACAAAATTGGTCTTTCATGACCACTAGCATCTTCTTGGCATAGCACCGCTCCCATTCCGCGATCGCTTGCGTAACATTCAAAGATGAAACCTTTCGGAAAGTCTGGTGCCGTTAGAACCGGCTTATGGCTCAAGGCTTGTTTCAATATTTGGAACGCATTCTCTTTCTTCGAGTTCCACGTCACCTTAACGGGCTTTGATTTTCGAAGCGCGTCTGTCAGCGGGTTGGCAAGGTCAGAGTAGTCTCTCACATAGTGTTGGTAATATCCAGCTAAACTGGTTGGCTGGGGATAGTTTACAATAACGGCTACCTTGATGTCGGAAGCTCTACGCCGGCCGCGCCCCACCACATGGCCCAAATAAGTCACTTCACCGCAACCTAGGTGACATTTAGCTGGTGTCACATTACGGCCTGTCTCTTTCAACCTGCACAATACGATTCGCAAGTGCTCGAGATGTTCTTCCCAAGTGTCCGAAAAGATGGCAACATCGTCGAGGTATGGCAATGCGAACCCGCCGAAACCATGAATCAATCTGCCCATCAGGCTAGAGAAACAATACGGCCCGTTTCTAAGTCCGAAGCTCAAATTTTGGTTTGCCTCCATCTTTCTTTTTACAGCTGAGTGAATGACCACAATAACAAACACTAAATACAAGGAAGATGTATTCTTAGAATCCACAAACTTCAGCCGCGCCCTGCGCGGTCGGGGTCGGACGGCCGCTCGACCAGCTGATGCTTCACAGAAGCTGAGGGGCTGATTAGTCACGCCTCTCCGCGGCATGCGTCCAAAGCCTAGGCAGCGCTTGGAAGGCCGAAAGCAGGGTTGCCAGGTCCGAAATTTTAAAAGGAGCCACAAAAAGCAGAAAAGTAGCCAAAAAAGTAGCCAACCAGCTGCCGAAGTGTCAAAAGTAGCCAAAAATAGCGCCAAGGTTGCAGAAAAGCGTCACCAGGAGCATAAAGGGCGCAAGAATTACAGGGTGTTTCACCTAAGACTTTCTGCAATTTTTAAAAATAAGCTATTTGAATTAGATGCGCGCTTTTTCTGGCATAGCATTGTCAGTGGTGTAGTACATGAGAATGCAGCTAAGACGTGCTAACTAGCAGGCTTGTTAACCAATATTTAATAGTTAACTTTTAAACTATTACCGTTGGGCTCCTTAATTATTGAGAGGCATGTAGCCCACCGTAAGTGATGTCCATATCCGTTTTTAGAATTTCGAGAACGCGATTATCCTCGGCGCTGTGGCCCAACAAATTTTGGCTATTTCGACGAGTTACGTGCACTGGAGAGGTTGCTTTGCCTGCAAGCTTCTCAAACCGCATGTATTTTGGCGCGATGTAGGCGAAATTTGTTGGGCCACAGCGCCGAGGATAATCGCGTTCTCGAAATTCTAAAAACGGATATGGACATTACTTATGGTGGGCTGCATGCCTCTCAATAACTAAGGAGCCCAACGGTAATAGTTTAAAAGTTAACTATTAAATATTGGTTAACAAGCCTGCTAGTTAGCACGTCTTAGCTGCATTATGATGTACTACACCACTGACAATGCTATGCCAGAAAAAGCACTCATCTAATTCAAATAGCTTATTTTTAAAAATTGCAGAAAGTCTTAGGTTAAACACCCTGTATATAATTCTTGCAGGACGCAGGGTAATTGTGAATACGAATAACTCTGAGCTACAAAATCATCGCAAATCAAATGAAAGGAAATACATTAACACCATAGGACAGAAGCACGGAAACGCGCGATGAATTTCTGAAGGGAAAGAGAGTGTGGGAAAAGTAATCAGAAAAGTTTTTCTTCTTTTCAGAGGAGAAATAATTGGTGTTCCTAAGCCACAGCCATGGCAATTTTAATTCCCTTATATATATATATATATATATATATATATATATATATATATATATATATATATATATATATATATATATATATATGGCATGCCTGGCATTGATTTTTGCATGAAATTTCTTCACTGCTCCATAAAGAAGGGTTTGATTTGATATGCCTATTTCTTTTTCCGTTTCTGTCCTGGGATCTTCTTTTCAGCTTTATATTGCAAAAACAGACTGATCGCCACATGCAGTTCATATGTTCTAAAGGCATAGAAACCATAGTCTTGGTCAAATTTTTTCAGGTCACATGGCTTCCTTTTCAGCCGTATACTGGTGAACTCATGGCTGTCGGGATATCGCTGTACGATACAAAGAGCCTTCGTCATCGCGTTTCAAGGCCTTTTGCTCTTCCCCGTTCCCCAGTAATCGGCTAAAAGGAAACCGTATTTGCCTTGAAAAATTTTACCCTAGACTGCAATTCTCAGCATCATCCAATTGGATGTCGGGCTAGCATGTGCGACCGATCAACGCGCTTTGAACCAGTATCCAACTGAGCAAACAAGGTATATCAGCTAAGTAGTAATTCACATCCTTATTTAGCTGAAGCGCATTTAGTGAATGGGGATGGGACATTTCTTATTGCTGGTTCTAAGGAAACCTACAGAGGCGGAATCTCGCCTGGGAGAACACAGGAGCGAGAAGTATTTTAAGTCTGGGACATGATTACAGGCAAAATTTCAACAAAAAGACTGGCACCGCAGAATAATGGTGTTCACGTATGGCATTCTGACAAGCAAAGATGCATGGACCATTGGCAGAAAAAGAGGTCCATTACAGGCCTAACTTCGATTTCAAAAGTAGCCAAAAAGTAGCCAAGTAGCCAAGTTCAAATTTTTGTCGCCAAGCGGTTCTAAAAGTAGCCAATTTGGCGCAAAGTAGCCAAACCTGGCAACCCTGGCCGAAAGCGAGAGGGGCGCTTCCTCCTTTCTCGGTCCCAGTCATGTCGTTCCCCTTTCTGACTAGCGCGTGCACTGTGGCGCTCTTTTGTGTGGCGACCGCGCACCCTTCTCTGGAGTCCATCACACCCGTCCCGAATCCTAGGAATTCTACTGCGGTGCTTCCACAGCGGCGTAGTACGCTTTAGACCAGGCTGCGCCTGGTGAGTCGGCTTTCCGTTTACGCGACCCCTGCGAACTCTTGGGCTCCAAAGTGACAATTTCGGGCTCTTACGCACATTGCCGGCCCTCGATCGTACAAACTTCTTCCGCACTTTTCCCTTTTTAGCGCAACCATTCACATTGGTTTTTCTTCTACGCCGCCGCTTTTTGGGAACTGCCCTAGCGGATCTGTTGTGCGATTATCCGGTTATTTCGGTGCCCTCATCCTTCAAGCTACCAGCCTTCGTCTGACCAGCAAAATCTGGTCTTGAAGAATCCATGCACTCGTCCCCAGCAAGACTTTGCTCGCGCAGCCACAAAACCTGCGCTTTTCTAGCAGTGCCAGGCGACGGTTCACCTGACGAACCGTTCGGTGCTATTTCCTTTGAGCACAATAGCTCGTTTTCCGGCAGTCTATCACAAGACGCTGGAGTTTGACCTTCACTAAGCTGATCTTTGTCTCGATGCAGCGCTGAGCGGACGATCGAACTCTCAGTTGGCGCTATCGGTGCGCCACTGCCCGTCGCGAACTCAGAGCGACCTGTCTCAATTTCCGCAGAGAACAGCTGCTCGCTCTCCTGTGGTCTACATCTTGGCGCTACGCCTTCATCTTCCAGGATCGCAGCGGTAATCTCTGTAGCATCGCACTTTACAACGAACGCCGCGCTCTGGCTTGGCGCTTCAGCGTCACCGTCATGTGACTCACAGCCAGGCTCTGGGCCGCAGATTAGAGCCTCAATGTGATTACCCTCGCACACAAGCTCAACTTTCTCGAGGTATCTATCCATATCCTCGCCGACAACCATGGGCGGCAGTTGGTCGCTTATTCTTGGACCGTTAGAGGGAACTGTCGTGGAGGCAAGAATAGGCGTTGGCGAGGTTTCGAGGAGGTCCAGCTCCATCATTCTTACCTCGTGCTCTCTAAGCGCCTGGCGCTCCCGCCTCTCCTCTTCTTCCCTTTCCTCCTCGCGACGTTCCTTTTCCCTCTTTTCCTCCCGCTCACGCCGTTCAATGACATCAGCCCAGGCCTCTTCGGCTTCCTCAGCCGTCACGTCCTCGGTTCTCATGACCTCAAGGATCGCTTTCTTTCTTTTTGCTGGGCCCAAATCAATGCCCAACTCCTCACAAATTTGGAGAATTTCTTTGACCTTGTAACCCTCCATCGTTCACAATGGCCTCTTGCTGTTTGCCCTTTTAGAAAATACTTGCCGTACACTACTATATCACTACTAGTTAGCCACGCGCAAGCATTTTACACACTGCCTTATTTTCCCCTTCAGCATCCCTTGGTTTTCAAAACACTCTTCCTAGGCTTGAAACATACAAGGTTAACACAATGCTACACCAAAATTCTCTAAGCTACCATAACCTGTGTTAGAGAAAGTCTGGCGTTTGAGGAAAACTTCAGGCACTCACCGCGCCGAGGTAGCTGATGTCGGTCGATCCCATAGCTGCCATCCAATGTTGTGACTTAGGCACCTGTCAGCATTCACATTTCTTACGAGCCACGCGGTCCCAACACGCCAGCACAGGACATTTAACGCTCCTGCTCAGCGACCACGAGGCGCCCCGCATCCTAACTTTCTCCTACGAGCGTCCCCCTTGACAAGCCACGATGCTGCGCCTTACGGCAGCGGAGTCCTAAGGAGAAGTATCTTCAACCAACACGCCTGGACTTGTCGCAAGAGGCCAGACAGCGAGGCGCCGTTTCCTCCTCCCCCGGACGCCAGCGCGCGCGGCAAGATTTGAAGCGGTTGGCCGCGCGGTCGCTGGTTGGTCCTTTCGGACTGCCGTCGAGCGCCGCCTTTGGATTGGCCAGTTCGGAGGGGCCGCCGTTCCTCAGGCTATAAAAGCCCCACCGCTGCAGCCTGGGGAGGAGAGATGACCGAGAGGCGCCGACGATACGAGACGCGTCGGCGAGGCCCTCCCAACTCTGCAGATCCGCCGAACCTCCTACGTATCAATAATCCAGTTATCTCATTCTTGTATCCTTAAGTTTTAAAATAAACCTGTTTTCTTAATTCGAAAAGAATCCGGCCACTTCTTGCTAACACACCCCACCGCTGCCACCAATGTTGTGCCATAGAGTTGGTCCCGTTGCGCTCGCCACCCGTTTCGTGACTGAGCGTTGCCAGCTCTCTTAGCGGTAGCGAAGACTCCGATTCAGGCGTCGGTGAGACTAAGAAAACGCTTTATACATTATGTACAGGGCATAATATAGTTCAAAAACGGCACGGGGGCCGAGAGCTACACGACGCGACTGTTCTCGCACAGCGACGATCAGCGAGACACAAGCACGTCACACCATCCGACTCCACTCGTGAGCAGCACTCGACTCACGGTGGGTCGGTCACTCGGTCACTCTCTTACACACTTCCCAAGCTGCAGCGGTGGGGCTTTTATAGCCTGAGGAACGGTGGCCCCTCAGAACTGGCCAATCCAAAGGCAGCACTCGACGGCAGTCCGAAAGGACCAACCAGCGACCGCGCCGGCCACCCGCTTCAAATTTTGCCGCGCGCGGTGACGCCCCGGGGAAAGGGAAACCGGCGCCTCGTAGTCTGGCACCCAGCGACGTGTCCAGGCACGCTGCTCGCCGATGCTTCTCCTTGAGACCCCGCTGACTTACGGCGCAGCATCAGGGCTTGTCAAAGGGACGTTCGCAGCAGAAAGTTGGCGGCCTGCAGATTTGGAATCCGGGCGGGTTTCCCGGCATAACAGTGTACAGCGACGACGACGGCGGCGGTCACACTAGTCCGACTACGGCAGTATATATCATGCTCAACAACAGCATGTGATTATAGTGAAATATCTAGTTTGCTATAATGTGATTGTAGAGGGACATGTTTTTCAGGCCAACGACCCCGACGAATCCGGTCGGCGGACCGTCAGCCTTTATTTATTGTTTATTGTTACCCTCAGGGTATAAACATTACAGAGGGGAGTGGGTTTTAATCAATAAACAAACAAAAGATATGCACGGCAACAAAAACATACAAGTAATACTGTAAGTGACAGTTAAGTTTGGTTAAAAATGATCTAAACAAAGTCCCATAACACTTAATATAACACAATGAAAATCGTTTGAGTGTACACAGTGGTGAAATTAAATAATATATGAACACACAGGAAAGAGGTAGGTTTTATACAATGTTAAGAAGAACTCGCATGGTCTATATTGCGCACGGCAGACTGAAATAACCAAAATTTTTTAATTGTTGCAACGGAAGAGGGAAGGCGGTTCCAGTCTTTAGACTGGAAGCGCTGAGCGAACCGTTGGCGGCTGAGCGAGAGCACGGTGATGAGGCGGCGGTGTGAATATGCTCGCGCTTCTAAATGGGCGAAACGAACGGCTATATTTCACATGTGCACACCTGAACACTCATGAGCGATAAGCGCTTGCCAAATCAATTTCAGTCGACGACGGCTCTCTTCCCTTCCGCGACGACTAGGCCCAGCGAGTCCGCAGGGTTGGATCAGTGATTGCGGCGGTTGTGAAGAGCGAATCACAAGCTTTAGCGAATGCAAATGGTCACCGGGTGTAGTTTTGGCAACAGTGACCTGAAATAAACTATTGCTTACATCGCAGGGCACGCGTACGATGAACGGGAAACGCCGGTGTGACCCAGACTGCCGAGCCTTCCTTCACGGCCAGCAGCAGTCGTCGCTGTCGCTAGCTTGTGGATAACAAGTTAGGCCGTTTCAGTTAAAGCGAACAGTCGCCAAACATACTTCTGGATAAAGTAGTTTAAAAAAAGTACTGGTCACGTCGGAGAAATCCGGGACAAGAAGCGAGAAGCGCCGATCCTGCGCGATGCCAACAACCCGGCTGCCAAGTGTTTCTCAGGCGTGCGATCGCATCATCGCTTCCCACATATTGTCGCACTGCGTGAACAAGCACGAGTACAACCAGTGAAAAAGAAACCAGATTGTTTAATAGAAGTAAATCGCAGATTGCGTTTTATGTTATGAAAAGAGCACTAGCTGTTCTTACGCAGCGATGTAAACAACAGTATGAGTGCAGTCGTCCTCATCGGCGCACTCGTGGGGAATTTTCATGCTTGCGCGGTTAATATTCATTGGCGTAATATTATCTTCAAGCACTCCCTTAGACAGAACACGTGTAGCAGCGTTAGATGACATTCGGTTGGAAGGCATTCGAAGCGCCCGTGTAGCAGAGGTATAAGTGGTGATCAACTTCCTGCTAGAGGTTACCATAAACGAAAGGATGACAAGAAAGGGAAAGTTTTCACTCTTCGCTGAAACGTCATTTCGAGCCCCAGATACTTCCACGGTAGCTTGAAATGTAATGCAAATATGTTTACGCGGGCTACGCATTTGTTAGAATTTAAGTATACTTCAGACGGATTGATTGCGTATTTACGAAAGTACGCTTTAAATACATGGCGAACACCAAAATGCGATTTCCCGAAACTCGATTTCGAGCATTAGATTGTTCAACGACAGCTTGTAGTGCGCTGCAAACATGCTAATGCGGACTGCAATTTGCTAGAATTTCAGTATTCTTTCGACGAATTAATTGGGTATTTACGGAAGTACACTTCAAATACATTGACAGCACGCAAATGCCATTTCCCGAAATGCGATTTAGAGAACTCGACTGTTCAACGGCAGCTAGAAGTGTGGTGCAAATACGTTAAAACAAACTGTTAGAATTGAAGTATACATCGGATGAATTAATTTCATATTTACGAAAGTACACTTTTAATACATTGACAAGATGCTAAAACTGCATACATATACGTTTACAAGGACTGCCCGTTTTTTAGAATTGAAGTATACTTTGGATGAATTAATTTCATATTTCCGAAAATACACTTTTAATACACTGACAAGATGATAAAACTGCATACATATTTTTTCACGTATTTGAAAAGTGCTCGAAGTATGCTTCAAGTCAGGTATTTTTGGCACATTTTAAAAATATATTTCGAATACCAAGCTTGAAATTTCAGGAACGTATTTCCTACATATCTTTAGTGCATTCACGAATACAAAATATGTTCAAAATACAATTTAAATAGCCCACCGTATATTCCAAACGCATTAGTTTTTGCTAAGGGTCCGTATTGCAGCGGGGGCTTGGGTTTCTGCAGACAATTCAGGAAAATGAGATTAAATTCAGCTCTGGTGCAATAGAAGCAAGTGGCAGTGAGAGGAGGTTCAATAGATGCGAAGCAGAGTGTTTCCTAGGACAGCAAGCGTGTTGGTGGACGTCAGGCGTCAGCGTGCCTTACGAAATCGCACTTCACAAAACTCAACAGGCGTACAGAGCAGGCAGAATATAGAGTTGGGAAAAGAAGCACCATCAAGTGTACACGCGGTAGCTTGGCGAGTAGTAAAGTGCGCGCAATGGTAAGCATCTAGTCTAAGCTGCAAAGCTTTAGTAGCATGTGCACAAGACAGTGGTCACGCTATGTGCGCTATATGCTTATGAGCGGCTTACTCCGAGCACGCGTTCAGTTCTCACCCTAGCCACAAGCTTCTGGAAGAGAAGGTGCAAAAGCAACCGCTGATTTTGTGTCATGTCTGCAAAGCAGCTGCAAAGTGCCTACAAAGCAGCTAGTAAAGAAATGCTGCCTTTGTCACGCCGGCAGCTAGATACAATTTTACTTGCTGTATTTAGTTTTACTCGAGTATTTTACAGAAAGTGCATAATTAAAGCACTATAAGCATGCTCCCAGGTGGTCGCAACCATGGGAATTCAGTTTGCAGAGCTCACTGTACGCGAGCGTTACGAACTGCAGCTCTTGAGTATGCGTACAGGAAAGAAGTAATGTCTAAAGCTGACATAGCTAGCAAGGTACACGAGCGAGTACTGAAGCAGCTCCCGCCTGGCGCGCACACAGCAGGGTGTATTAGCACAAAGATATATCAGCCTTCCGTTCAATGCGTAAGTTAGTGTTCCAGCGGTCTGGACAACGGAAGTGCACGAAGTACAAGGAGAGACAATTAGGAGGGCGCTTATATATGTATACAAAGTGTTATGGTAGTGGCGTTAGTTTTGTGATGACTTTGCTCTATATCTATCACCTATGTCCCAGCATCTTATGCCGAATATTGATTTCACTGCATTTGATTAGCATCGCCTTCCCAGGCATGATGGCATGGACACAGGAACGGAGAAACGCGTGCTGAGTCGTACGCAGTGAGGCGCAGAGGCACCAGAGTGGTGACTGCGGCCCCCACGATAGTCGCATGACTGCTGTTAACAATGCTCGAAGGTAACTCCAGGAGGAGTCAAAAGGCCGCGACACTGAGGGTCGCCGCTCACGCAGGTACCCGCGCGCCTCTGAATTGTGGGCTTCTTATTGGTGTACTCTTCAGGCGCACGCTTATTAAAATAATTTGGAAACACCTTTACTGCGCTGAAGAAAGTTTTGTTGGTCAAAACCTTTCCTGGAGCGCGTTTTTTCGGTGTGGAGACAAAACATCTCAAACTGAACTCGACGAAGAGGTGCCCCAGCAGCCTCCGCTGAAATCGGGGTGTGGTGTCAACACTGGAACATGTTAGGTGTGGGCGCAGCGCTCGCATCCATCTCAGACTAACGCAAAACTGCATGAATGACCTGATCATGAATCCCGTCTTTAAATAGACAGTGAGGACAGGTCAGTCCTTTTTTGTTGTTAGCAGCAAAGGACGTATTTATTACTGAGAAATTTAGAGTTAAGTATGGAATGTGTTCTTCCCCCCATTTGATTCAAGCTCGAGATGCTGATGACGAGATCTTAAACTAAACTCCACCATCGCTCTCCAGAAGTAAATGACGAAGTGGCCTAGCGAGAGGTAGGAAACTCTAGTTAGTTTCGGTTTCAACTACTTCAGCGCACCTGGTGACCGAAGGAGACACGATGTTCAAAAAAAAAATAAATCGCTGAGATGCACGCAGCGCGCCAGAGTGCGGCGGTCGCCGAATTGTCTGAGTCATCAAGAAAAGCAGCTGCCTTGTTATCGCAGACGGTGGATCGAATGCTGCTCAGGGATGAAATTTTTTCAGCTGGACACCTTTGCCGCGGAAACGATGCGACGTTCAAACCAGCTTTCCTCCAACCGCTACGGCTGAAATTGGCGCGGACGTCTGGAATTGCTGCACAATAGTATATATGAAAGTTTCCCACCAATGCCCGATAACCTTGGTGATCTGCACAAATATTTGCAGCTTATCTCGTCGTCTCGAGCAGGTACCAGCGTGCAATAGACGATATGCGAAATGCGCAGCGCCATCTCTCGGCGCTCCGAGAACTAAGTCCTCCATGTTGGCACGGTACAGAAAACGAAACCGCTGCCCAGCGTTGGGTTAAAACGGCTGCGCTTCGTTTGAAAAGTAAAATGCAATGTCCCAACTGGGATAGCAGTATTTGTAAAAAAAAAAAAAAAAAAATGCCGATGCAGTGTTGCGCTACCCTCTCCACTGTGAAAAGACACTACGATGCGTGACAGAACTAGGTGCGTTCAAGCTTTTCACTTTTCTATTTCTTTTTTCTTTACTCCGTCCCAACGTTTTAGTAACACAAAACGCCATGCGAGGTATCATGTGTCAGCACGCGGATCAGTGCGCAGCTTTCGCTTTCTGCGCTGATTTTTGACAAATCTCTCGAGGTGATTTGCGTTTAAATTAAGATAAGGACCACAGCCTTTGTTGTCTCTGATCAAAATTAGAAGCCGATTTCGTGCGTTTATCAACTCTCCGGTCGGGCGTGAATATATATAGACGCATACTTGAACAACGTAATAGAGAAGGTAATTTTTTTGAGCGGGCCAATCGCTTGTGCCGTGGCGGAATGTTCACTCGAAGAACCGTATGCCGATTACTGCTTAGTTTGCTACGTGTTCAGTTAAGTTTTTCCCGTGTTCAATTAGTTTTAGAAGGGCGAGCAAACTCTCTGGACCATATACGCATATGTTATGCGCGTTAAGGAGTCTTTGTGAAGCAATACACCCTACGTATAAAAACTGAGGTGCGAATGGTTTATTTCTTGAGGATTCCTATACCTTCGATATCTGCGGCGACGAAAATCTAAAAAAAAAAGAATCGAATAATATAGCTACTTTATTATGAAGGAGGGACGCATGTCTAAGCTAGAATAATACAATAATGGCTGCATTTGGGCGAGTTGGTTAGACATGTTAAACCTGGAAAGCGCATAAAAACAACGGACAAGTAAGTAAGTGTAAAACAACGCGTGAAATTGTTGAGGCAAGTGAGATAGCACGATCTGGCGATGAATGTGTAAGTGGTGCGTCGATTTTGCTGTCTGAGAAAGAGATTGCATATCTTTCTTCTTTTGCATGTGCAGCCAGATAATATTTTATCTTGTTTGAGTTTTCTTCGCATGCGCAGGTGATCTGAAGTGTACATATATTCTGCTCTCGCATGAAAATAAAAATCAGTTGGAAGTAAGCGCTCGTGTGTCTGTCTCTTTCTGTTGTCCGTTGTTTTTATGCGCTTTCCAGGTTTAACATAACTAAGCTAGAAAGTACGTGCAACAGTGTTCTGAAAACGCTTCAGGCCATCAGATTTTATTATCGTTGTGGCAAGCTCCAACAGCTTGCTTCGCAACAAAGCCATTTGTCCAAGTTTGGGAGTAAGCTAATTAAGTTTCGGAAGCAACCGAACATGCTAATTTAGCCCCTGCACACACAGCTTGACCAGCGTATCGATCGAGTCCGTGCATACACCTACAGCTGTAACATCTTTCTCTAACCAAGCCGCCGCGGTGGCTCAGTGCTTATCTGAAAAAAAAAAGCTGCGTCTTTGCTTACAATATTTTGAATTATATGTGCATGGCCACTTTCCTCTTGTTAATGTCGACTGACTGCGTCTTAAGCAGGATGCGGTTTCAACGAATTGTGGCGAAAATCAACCGACGCCGGGCTCTGAAACGGTGACGTTGAAAACCGCGGATGCGCATTGCACATTACAGTAAAGGAATCGAATTACGCAGCTGGTCAGCGCGAACGAAAGTTCGCGCTGTCACAGAAGTTTGTCAACACACGTGCGCACTCACCGCAAAATAACCGCTCGCTACCCTACCAGATGAATTCGCGTCCACCTGGGAATCAAATAGCCATGATAATGCGTGATGCTTGAACTGGTGCTTTAATGCGAGCATTAAAACGACAACAGCACACGGTCACGGTTCGACTTTCCAACCCACTTTCGAGTGCGGATTATTGTGATCGTCAGCGCCAGACTTCAAGCGAAGCTGAGGATGCGGTAGGAGTAAGCTGGCGCTTATTGAAAGCACCTACATTTGGTCGAAGATCAGCTGTGAAAACAACGCAGCAGCTGAAGCTTGCCAGTTGAAATTCCACTTGCAAGAAGAAAGCACGCATAGCAAACGATGCACCAGCTCGACGAGCTCGACCGCGCCAAGATGGAAACCGGAAGTTGTGGGCGCGGTGTTGCCAGACCGCCAAGCAATTTCGCATATCGTCTATTCCTAGCTGGAGATGCACAGAACACTTTAAGACCACGCATAAATGCTGGTAGACGCCTTCGGGTATTGACCACACTTATGGGCTACTGCACGTGCTTCTAAGAGCTAGGCAGAGTGCATGCTTGGCCTCCCTGGCGGCCTTCACGGCTTGAGGAGCCTCCCGATGAGCCGCTGTTCTTAGCTGGACAGCGCACTTGCCTCCCTTTGCCGCTTTCGGTGCTTTGCGTGCTGCCGCTTCCCACCGCTTCTGTTTTCCGTGCTCGGCAGGCCGCTCAGGGCCTCTCGCTGATTCCGGTATTCAACGCCCCACAGGGCTCGCCCGCTCTTCATCGGCCTGAGAGACGCGCTTGGCAGCGTTGCTAATTTCGTCTCTGCCTACATATGCTCTACGCAGGCGACATAGTCGATTCTTCCTACCTTCCGACTCAAGTTGCTCGATTGCGCGGCCACGGAAATTGGATGGGCAGGAAGCCTGAAAAGCCTGGAAAGGCGCATTTACCAGCGCACAGCGACAGGATGAAAGATACGAAAGATTAAGAAAACGAGGCTTTTTAACGCGCACCTCGTGTGGCTGCCATTTAAAACACGTGGAGTGAGGGGTGGCCGCTTCCCCTCACTGGCTGGCCTTTCTTGATGGATTTGTGTGCGCGACGGAACGTTGATGTGCGGGTGGTGGTGAAAAACGTTTATCTTGTTTTAAATTGTTACAGAGAGGTGATTGCGGTAAGGCATTGACAGCGCGATGGTGTCGTGATAATGTGTGACTGGTTCGCAGAGCGTGGTTTGCGCTGGCAGTGGTTTCGAACCCTCTCAGCGCTGCGTGTAGGTGGAGTTAATTTAGTTCACCAGCACGAGAACCTCCACGTGCCATGGTCCCTGCCACCTTTCACTTGCCGCGGTGGGCAGGTGAAAGGTGACAGGTTGTGTTTAGGAGGTGCATGAGAGCAAAAACTGTCCGGCATCGACTGCGGCTGCGTCTGTGTGAAGCCTCTACTTTCCAACCACGGCAGGTTGCACGGCTTTCCCTCTGTCCACCTACCATTCGTATCCCTCTCCCCTCACTTGTCTCCACTTGTAGAAGAGGGCAGGGAGCCGCCGAACTAAGGATGACTCGATGAAATGAATAAAAGAACAGATTACTAATTTAAATAGAATAAGCCTGGAATCAAAATTGGAACCGAATCGGAATCGGGACCGACTCGGGATTTTAATAGATTGGTGAGTGAAAGACAATATAATCAGCTTTGGAATAGAATCACAGTTGGAATACATTAGAGAGTGAAAGAGCATTGCTATCGTATTTTCTTTGCGTCAATCCAATTCATCGCCCCTAAGTTTTCTTTCAGGTTCTGCTCGATGTTTTTCTTCAGCTTGGGACTATTTTCGCCTTGAGTTTTGCAGAGGGCGGCAGATGCGAGCGCTTTATACTTCAATGTGCCGACGCCATCGTAGTATGCTTGTCAAAATGTGCTGTAGGGGGTGATCCCTGTATTTTTTTTACAGCTGTATTTTTTTAGGAGCTTACAAAGCTCCTTTTACAGTGAAAGTAGCTTATTTAGCAACAGAACGCGATAATCATTTGGTATAGGCCTACATAAGTTTGTTCTCAGTGTTACTTGTACATAACCGTTTTTACCCAGTGTCTGTGCAGCGATGTTTCAAAGCGTGTCATTCAAATGTTCATGCGCTCTCTGGTTTGCAGATCTCTATACTGGCAAGCGTCTACCATACCTACAAGATGTATTCACCGGATTAAAGCAGCTCAAACGTGGGTCTGCTTGTTCACATGCGGCCTTTGACGTCCGTGTCCAAAACAAACTGAGTTTATGCGTTGATATTAAACCGATCTAAACTACGCCTTCGATGTATAGTTCTACACTAGAACGTAAAGCGTAGGTGAACGCTGCAAGAATAAATGTTTGGGAACGTTTTCTCTTTGAAGCGACAGTTGATAAGTGAGGTGGCGCTCTATCAACTGAATTACATAATTTTTTATTCATTTTACAAAGAAATTCTGCGCATCGAATTATCCAAACGCTCGTGAAGCAAGCCCAACGTTCAATTCAATTCAATTTCATTTATTTTCCAGAAAATTCTGGCGGCTGCCTGGACTAAAAGCTGTAGGTATACAGCTTGACGAGGCCCAGGCAGCCGTTACAAGGCATAGGAGCAGACTTTGTTGAGAACATTGACATACACACAAAAAAATAAAAACGAACACATAGTCAGGTTACAGTTTTCACAAAAACAGGACATCCAGAAAGCACAAAATCATCAATAAATTACGATAGGGAAATACAGAAAACATCTTTGCATAAGATACAAGGGATGAGCAGCTGTACTTGGGCGCGAATTATACGTCAGGAATTATTTTTGAAGAAATAATTCACGCAATGCTTTCTTAGTAGGGTTATTTATGTTTTTATATCTATTTAAAATTACTGGAAGATTGTGCTGTAATGCTTGGAACTTACAGTCAGTGCGAAAATGGGGAACAAACCAAGTGTCTGTGTTGCGAGTATTAACTGTGTGATCGTTCTGTTTCAATAGCGCAGTGCCTTCTATCATAGACCTAAAGGATGACGACAGATGAAATGAAAGCAATATTCGTAATTCATACATACTTTGAATTTTTAACACAATGAATGTTTCAAAAGCTTGCCGTGTGTGGCTTAGGTAATCAAGATTGGCAATGTGACGTATAGCTTTCTTTTGCAGAAGGTAATTTTTTTCTAGGTTGGCCTTAATTGTTCTCAACCAGACTAATGAGCAATAGCTTATTTGCGAGACAAATAATGCATTATATATTTGTAGCTTTATTCTACCAGGAAGGAACGCGCGGCAACGAGCAATTGCACCTGTTACCAACGAGAGGTTTTTTATTATCTTCTCAACATGCGAATCCCATGTAAGGTTGAAGAAAAAGTTACACCTAGTATGGTGTGTTCGTGAACAATTTCAATTTCTTCACCACCACAAGTGATCTTTTTTTCTAGACGAAAATTTTTGTTTCTTGCACAAAATTGCACGTTGATTCCGCCCGGCTGGTTTTGACGACTGCCCAGTGCATGGACGTTCATAATCACTACGCCAATCACTTCAGGCTTAACCTACTCGGACAAAGTGCTCGTTACTTGAAAGAAGGCCGAATGAAATGCAAGAATCCAGCTGGGAATTATATCCTGCACCGCCACTTTTGCGGAAAGTACTGATCGTCGTAGCAAGAAATATCTATTGGTGTTAGTCGGCCGGGTTAGTTTTGTAGCGAGAGCTCTACTATGCTACCCAGTCGAGCATTTCGCCGCGATCGTAGGAGGCCGATTGTGCGCATGCGCGAAACTAGAGAGGAGCAGCAGGTGCGCGGCGCATGACGTCAGAGTTCGCCGCCGCCACCGCACTAGGAGCCGTGCCGGCCCGACTAGGCCCTCCGGCGCCGCGCGTGAATGAGCGGCGGAGGCGCCTGAGCAAAGAGAAGGACGTCTTGCCAAGCGGAGACGTCAAGGTAGCTCTCGCTACGTATATCCAGGCATAGCTCAGCTAAGCCACTGCCAATTTTTTTTATTGTAATTGTGGCTACAAAGTTAAACCTCTAGCCTGGCTCAAACCATTTCCAAGACATCAAATAGCTTTCGCGCTGTTTCGCCATGCGACTTCACGGCGCCGAACTCGAGACGTATGGATCTCTTGCCGTATTTTTTTTCCACGCATCACAGCTCCGTGAAGTTACCCAGCTGCCCTAACGAAATTATGAACGATATTAGTAACGAATTATATATCACTGGTTGCAATGGGCTCGTGTACAGGAAAGAAAAAACAAATTGACCGTAGCGTTTGTCTCCACCGCAAAAGTGTTGAACTCAAAAATCCCAGTGCATTTACTGCCGAAGTTTCCTCTCCTAAGTTTCGAAGATCTACACTTCTTCGCTGCCTTGTAGAGTAGCGAAGTTCGTAAGGTAGCATACTGGGCGTCGCCTAGTTAACCTCTCTGTCTGTCCGTTCATCATTTTTTCTCTCTCTCATTGCACTAATTTGTTCAGTTTTTCGATAACTCTTCGATTTACGCCGATTTTTTGCGCGTTTTTCTTTTCGCCGTTTTACGAATGCCGGTAGGTAGAAAATGTGATACTTGCTACAGATGGCGGCTAGAGGCAGCGCATAAAAGAGAACTGGGTGCATATGAGTTTCTCGCTGCGCTGCCAGCGTTTATAGCGTGACGGCTTTCAGTGTGGAACGAATTTTGATACCTTAAGTTTAAAGACATTACACTAACGTCGACTTCCAACCCTATAGGCGATGTTAGTAGTAATTTGTGCAGTCTAATTGCACGTCCTCGGCGCCTTAGGTCACCTTCTGGCGCTGTGTCATCCTGCTTGGCAAGCGCTGGATACGCCGTGAGAGATGACATAATGGCATTGTGGCAGGAGCAACGGCAACGCAACGACCTCGCCAAACCACGTTCCCCGCCGCCAGTGAAGTGCTACTCGTGTGGCTGTGAAGAGACCCTGAATTAGCAGCACCTCGTGTGGCAATGTGAAGGGATAAGTCTGCGCGTGAAAATCCTCGCCCCAGTGCGGTGACGTCCTATCAGAACTGAATTCGGCCGAAAACTGCCGCGAAAGACACGCTTAACTCACTGTGGAGCTTCCCAAGCGAGGCTTCCAAAGTGCATCAAACCTAGCCCTGCACTACTTTCCTTGACTCCGTTAAGCCACGAGCCAAACTTTAAAAAAAAAATCCACCTCTCTTTCTCTCTCTCCTACTTCTTGGAGCGCACAAAGCCTTGTGAGACGTTGGGCTCCCAACCACATTTACGGAGCCACACTATGAATACCAGAAGCATTCGCACTTTTCTCCGCCTTCTTGCTACTACCTTGGTAGTGTCCGTTACGACTATCGGTTGTTCACCACGAGCACGCGAGGCGAAGTCCAGGCGCGATGGCAAAGTTTCGATGTAGGCGAAACGCGAGGCGTGTTCTCTGCGACGTCAGTTCACGTTACAAAGCCGCAGGTGGCCAAATTAATTCGGAGCCCCCGTCTACGGTGCCTCTCTCTTCTTTCTTTCAGTCTCTCCTCCTTCCCTTTCGTCAAGTCGCTTTAGAGGTGTCCACTTAGAGTGAAACAGTTACCATACCTTTCGTTATCTTATATACAATTCTATTCATCCTTCCCTATTCACGACCGTCCCCTTCAGAAACCCCGGATGTAGTCACACAAACTCGCACGCCACGTTGGTTTCCTTGATCAAAAATGATAATGTGACGAGCAGAAATATATATTCACAAAAGGCGGTTGCAGATATATACAGCGAGAGACAGCAAAGGAGTCTACAATAAGAGCCGGTGCCTGAAAACACTTCGGCCTCCTTGTCCACCACACACATGCACCATACTTCACATTCCGGTCGGCAAAAGCACCGTGCCGGTGCTAAGGACAACACGCGTCAGGGGCGTAAGCCGAGCCACACGAGCGACATCAGTCACAGGGCGGGTGAATGCCTTCGAAAAAGAGACAGGACTAACTTCGTACGTGACGTCGGTCACCTGGCGGAGGACTCGATAAGGGCCAGTGTAGCGGGGCAGCTGCTTTTCAGACAGTCCAACGCGGCGAGAGGGACCCCACAGGAGGACGAGAAACCCCGGGGAGAAGTGGACGGCCCGATGTCGGTGGTCGTAAATGGTCTTGTGTTGGTCCTGAGATGCAGAGAGACGAGCGTGAGCAATTAGATGCGCCGTGGCGGCGCGTGTAATGTGGGCGCAGCAATAGCGGGCGGCAACAACATGTCCAAAGGCAAATGAGGATGGCGGTCAAACAAAATATAGAAAGGATGAAAGCCTGAAGTGTCATGGCGGGACGAATTATAGGCGAACGTGATATAAGGCCAAACTTCGTCCCAATCGCGGTGGTGGAGAGAGACGCACATAGATAACATATCTGTGAGTGTTAGATTCAGGCGTTCGGTAAGGCCATTCATTAGTCTGAGGATGGTAGGCTGTGTAGAGTTTGTGATGGGTGGAACAGGCCCGAAGGATTCCGTCCACGACTTTGGACAAGAAATAGCGGCTGCGATCGGTGAGGAGTTGCCATGGTGCACCATGGTGAAGGATGACGTTGTGCAGAAGAAATACCGCAACATCTGTAGCGCAACTCGTCGGCAACGGACGCGTGGTGGCATATCTTGTGGCATAGTCGGTGGGGACAGCAATCCACTTGTTGCCAGATCAGGTCAGCGGGAAAGGGCCAAGAACGTCGAGAACGACACGACAGAAAGGAGCGGGAGGTAAGTCATTAGGCTGGAGGCGACCAGACGCAGCACAGAGGATTTTTTCCGGCGTTGACACACGCCTCAAGTGGCGACGTAGCGATGGACGGCACGGTACAATCCTGATGGAAAGAAACGGTGGCGGACGTGGTCGTGTGACGTCCGGCGGTTGGCAGGTCGTGAAGTTCGGACAAGACATCTGAGCGCAGGCGCTGCGGCACAAGCAGCAGGACGAGCCGGTCAAGGTGGAGACTGCGCCGGAACGGAATACCATTTTCAAGCACAAAAAGCCGCAGTGAAGAATCGGGGCGGACAGCGGCGAGCTCTTCAATGACCGTGAGTAGCCAAGGATCGCGTTGCTGTTCGGTGGCGACGTTCAGCAAGTCGGAAATGGCGAAGACAAGGTGCCGTGTCGTTTTCATTTGAGTTAGGTGGATCCACAGTGTGACGAGATAAGCAGTCAGCGTCCTGGTACAGACGTCCGGACTTCTACACTATGCTGAACGAGTGCTCCTGTAGTCTGAAGGCACAGCCACCAAGACGCCCCGTGGAATACTGAAGAAAAGGAAGCCAGTGAAGGGCGTGGTTGTCGGTCCCGACGGAGAAAGGATGACCGAAGATGTAAGGGCGAAATTCAGCAACTGCCAAAACGGGAGCCAAGCATTTACGCTCAGTGATGGAGTTGTTGCGCTCGGCGGCCGAAACAAGACGGCTGGCGTATGCAGTGACGCGTTCGTGGCCCTGCTGCCACTGCAAGCTATCACAGAACCGGTCCCGTGTCTACTGGCGTCGGTGCGAACTTCAGTAGGAGCTGGCGAGTGAAAACGGCTCGCTGCTAAAAGGCGGCGCGCAGAGACGACGGACAAAAAAAGACACACAGAAAGGCGCTTTTCTGAGTGTCTTTTCTTGTCCGTCGTCTCTGCGCGCTGCCGCGTAGTAATGAACGCCGCTTTTTCATTGTCCACGTTGTCCACAGCGATCTGCCAATGTCTGGAACGCAGATCGATAGATGGGAAATAGTTGGCTCCATGGATAGACGTCTTTTCTGTAAGTCGGCTATGGTGGCAGTAACCCACGCAAAAAGCCAGGTACCACCTTTCTTTTTAACTAAGACCACATGAGAGGCCCGCGGACTTTAGGGGGGCTCAATTATGCCCTTGTCTAGGATCTTGCGACTTCCTGTTGAATGACGGTCCGTTCGGCACTGGAGACTCTGTACGGTCGCCGATTAAGAAGGTAGGAGTCGCCTGTGTTTATTCTATGCTTAACAACGTACGTTCGGCCCAAAAGGGGATCGTCAAAATCAGAGACGGCGCGGAAAGACACCAAAACACGTCGATGATTATGAGCTTGGGCAGATAACAGGCGGGGAGCATTTTCGAGTACTAGTCGGCTGGGACGGCTACAGTAGACGATGGGCGACTAGAAGAGGACGGCACGGACGTGGTGAGAGATGAGATGCGGCATTCGTATGTTGAGCTAACGGTCACTACTGCGATCACCTTGAGGAAGCGACTGGACGTAAGCGGTAAAATTCAGAACTGGAAGGTACGCATGGTTCTTAAAAATGCCGACGACTCTTTAGGGAAGAACAAGATATTTTGCCAGGAGAACGTCCATGATGGGAGAAGCGATGTAATCACCGTCAGGGACAGGCGAGATAGAGGACAAGAAAACGTAGGTCGCGGCTTTAGGCGCAAGACGGACAAAATCACCAGTACACAGGCGGTGGACAATGGGGTCGGCGGGTTCCGTTATCAGACGTAGGTCGAGCTGGACGGCATTTGAGGCGCAATCGATGATGGCGGAAAGGTCAGAGAGGAAGTTAACCATGATGATGAGGTCTTGAGGGCAGTGGGCAAGCACAGTCAATGAAACGGAAGTATAGCGTCCTGTGGTGGACACACGGACAGTGCACATGCCAACTGCGGCAGGTGTTCCGCCATCGGCCACACGAGCAACGGCTGAGGGGCCAGGCGTGGACACTTCGCGCATGCGACGCTGAAGTATGGAAGACATATAGATTTTTAAGCCAGCGGGCTTCAGGCTACTTGCTTGTATGCAAGCGGCTGGCATATGGTATGTTACCGCACAGTTGAACACACTTATTAGGACTCTCCCCATTTCTGTGCACCGCGTTCGAAACACTTGGATAGTTCGGCACACAGCGGGGCCATTGTTCTGATAAAAGCGCCCTTCCCGACAGGTTTTATAAAGGCAGTGCTTTCAGAGCAGAATATATTCGGCGAGAAACTTGCCGTGCTTTGCATATAGTGCAAGGACCAGCACGACAACCCGTCCGTACCTTCACGCTTGGCACATCGGCATGGCCAGCCCGTATTGAGCACCTGACCGAAGCATGGTGATGACATCGTCACGGACTTGAAGACGAAGAAGTTGGCAGCGGCGCGGGACGGGTGTTCGCGCCAAGCCCGCAGCAATTAAAGATATCAAGTCAGGTAACAATAACAAGCCAGGTAACAATATCATCGGGTGTTTAGAATAATTCGTCGAAGTTGTGTGAACTTAAAACAAAGGAATCATTTACATTGTACAGCATTTTTATGTCCACCAAAACCGAGCGTCTCAGTTACGGCTGACATTCTGAGCAATTCGAAATTGTCTAGAGTGCTCAGCTAAGGAAAAAGATACTCTTCGTAGCTTTCGGCTCCGTGCCAAAAAAAAAAAACGGACATAGATAATAATTTCATATTTTCTTGGTAGTGAGCAAGTTACAAGAATTAGACGAGCTAACCTTCCCCTCGATAACACCCTGAAGGGTGGGGATGACATTGGCTTTGAGGACAGGGTGAAAACGAACAAAGGATAACTGTCGGGCGCCCATCTCTCGCTCTAACTGCTGAATTTGCTGGAGAAAGAATTGATTGAGCAACATTGCCAAGAGCCTAGCCAAACAATGCGTCATTATGGAAATTGGGACAGCGGGGGGAGAAACGCTCTTTTCGGAGCTCGTAACTCTGGCACTGGCTGATGACCTACAAGAGGCCTTGGGGTTTTTTTGGGGATCAGAATCTAAAACGCAACCATCATCAATGCCTTTGAGATTCGTCTCCAGTACAGTCATTTGACCGCGTAGGAATCGACCTCTATCGGCCTCTTCCAAAGGCTTCAGCTGAAGAACCGCGAGAACATTTCCATCTACCATTTGAAGCGGCGCCCAAAGTGTACTATCGTCTTTTGATTGCTCATGCAATCACACTTCGTCATTGTGCACCCTGAGAACTGCTTATTGATCAAAACAGGGTTTTCCTGTTCAAAGTCACATCTCTTCAGTATTGCCAGGTCATTCATCCCCCTTTTGTGTTCGTAGCATCTGCAAACTAATGACGTGACCAAACGTTTCAACCGCACCATCAGGTATGATGCCTGTGTATGCTTCCTCCAAGTAGTAACTAGGACAGCATTCTAACATTTGTAGCCTGCGTTTGCAAGCCTCAAACCTTAGAACCAGCAGAGTCACAAAAGTAGTCACGCCGCTTTTGCGCGTCTTCCAACTCACCTCTCTGACGCCGTACGATGGCCTTTGGTCTCTTCGTTGAGTGCAGGCCTCTCCGCAAAACTTCTCATCAAGTACCAGGACCACCACTGTGTTCTTAAGCAGCTTTCTCCGGTCAGTTACCTCATCAAACCCCTTACGTCGCCTCCTGATCCTCGTCGTCGAGGCAGTGACATTGCCCACGCCGACAGGCTCAAAGCCGACTAACCGAGCTGTCGTCTACTGTCGATAGTAAGCCGAGATGGTACAGCCTTTGTCAAAAGTAACCAGGCTGCATGGTTTGCTTCTCATTCATATAAAAGAGCCCTCACGGCTTCCCTAAATACCAAAAAGTTCTTTGAAGTTTAGAACAGGGGTTCTTCTTACCATACAGAGATTTAGGAGCTTGAGGGCTGGCATAATAGGTTTAATATACAACTGAGAAGAGAAACGTGCAGCCTGGTTACTTTTGACAAAGGCTGTACCTTGTCACCGGTGTTTCCCCATTACCAGAACAAATGTTGTGACCAACAAGCAGCGTACTGTGCTCTACACGTGCTTAGCAGGTAATTTTGTTTAAGGAGGATAATAGGTAAAAAAGAAAAAAAAAGCTTATCAAGAGGGGTTTCCGTAGAAGAAGACTTTGTTTCGATGTTCCAACACAGGAACAGCCGCAAGTGGAAGCGTAACGCATCATTTTGATCTGGTGTAGGTATCACCGATGAAAGCAACAAGCCGGAGCCTAAGTTTACATCACAAGTAACGCTTTTGCAAAAAAGATAGAAATAGCTGCCCCAGAGCAAATTATCTTGTGAAACCAGCGTGAACTTCCATTTATTCCCTAGCCACCCTGCAGGCAAGTCTCATCGAAAGGCAAAAGTAGAGGTCATAATAAAAGTGGCACGGAATTTCTCCTAAAAAAAATGAACTCTCGGAAACGACGGGTGCAAACTTGCGTATAGGTACCGCTGTAGCTACAATTACAACAAAGCCAAAGAGAAATAAAAAGTAATAAAATCAGAAAAAGCAGTTCCAGTCTCTAAACACCTTAAATGGGAGCTACATCTTGTCGGGAACAAAATTAAAGCAAATCGGGTCTACACCAAACATGTACGTGCATGCGGAAGGGGTATTATACACGTGCAAATTGATCCAAATAAGCGCACTTATATCTATGCCAATAACCTAACGCAGCAAACAGCAACACACCTCAGCCACTACGGCAAGCTTCAGCATGAAGCCGAGAAAAACGGCGGTTACGGTTCAGCATCCTGCGCAAAAAAGTCTGAAGGACAAGGCTGGAGAAACAGCGAAGCGCCGCAAAAGTTCGGAGGCGAAGTTAATGCCCCAGCGCCAACGCAAACCGGCAGGATGGATTTCGTTCACTGGTAGAAGAAACCAGTCCGCTGCCTCGCGAGGCGCGTTTGCAGCCACCGCAACTCCTTGGTGAACTCCAGCTCGGACAGCGCGAGGCGGTGGCAGGTCTCGTCGTGGTCCATGCCTGCGCGAAGCTGGTGCCCCACCACCCGTCGCCCCTTGGTGGTCTCGACGCAGTGCGCCATCCAGCGCTCCGTCAGCGCCTCGATGTGCGCCGCCTCGGCGGCCACGCGGTCCCTCCCCACTGCGGCCACCTGCTGGTCGAACTTGCGGGCGAAGTGGTCGTAGAGGCGCGCGTCCACCGCGTTCAGCTCCGCCAGTCGGGCGGCGACGGGCGGCGTCAGGGTGGTGCGGTTGTGCAGCGCGTTCTTGCGAAAGGCCACCACGCTGCGATATGCGGGCAGGCACAGCAGGCGGCGGAGCAGCGCCAGGGATTCGCTGAATCGCTCGGCTATCATTACCAGATGGAACGTGGAGTCCAACATGGAGATCAGCTGTGTCACCTGCGCGGCGCGTGGTACTCATTTCAAGCTCTAGTGATGATGGCGGTAAGTGATACTGACGAATTTTAATGGCGCAAGAGCAACTTGGTTATAGAGCGCCAAAGCACAAGGTGGAGTAGACGACCCGTCATCCAAGAAAGTAAACCCTGATAATTGGAGACCAAGGCCATGGAAAGCTTGCACCAATGCTGAAAAATCTAAAGATGCTAAATTACCTAATTACGGCCGCTTTGATTAAGAATGGCTGGTCCTCACCATGCGACGACTATAAGCAAACAGCCCGATGATGCTATAACTTCCCTAATCGTCACCGTTATGATAGCGATGAGGCGTTATTGGATGAATGCGGTATAAAGCCGGAGAAGAATGACATACGTACACAGCAATTCCCCATTTAAACTGTTCTGTATTTATTTTTACTTACTATTCGTGGTTGGTTAAGAAAGCACTGCGGCCCGCATTACCTCATCGTCATTGACTGAAACATAAGGATGGTGCGGGATTGGTGTCGCATGAGACGATAGAAAGTCGCAGAAAAAAAAGACGAAAAACAGTCCGAGCGGAATATTAGCATCTTTAGGGTCTTGTGCACCGACGATTGCAGCTGAATGCCCGAGGTTTAAGCAGCGGTAAAGCAGCCTGCATAGCGCGGCTTGTTGCATTATAACGAGGGATGTTTATAGGGTACAAGTTACACCAGGAGCACCGGGAACACCTTCCAGGAACACCCCCGGAACACACCGGGAACACCCCCGGTACAAATCGCTGTATTACTACCTCTTATGCCACAACTGTTCAGATCCCACGCTCTACGAACTACCGAAGATTCATAAACCTGTTGTACTGTTCTGCCTGCCCTGTAGTGAATTTCCTGCGTTTGCCCCTTCCGAATTTCCTAAACTTTCTGCACCGAGTTATCTTCCCGCTCATTGGCTGGAGCCCTGCACACATGCTCAACACCCACGTCATCACCGAAAAGGTTCGACAATTTGAACTCAACGCAGGGGAAGTCATGGTTTCGTTCGACGTAATATCCTTCTTCACAAGAGTCATTATAGACCTTGCCGAGGAAGGCTGCACCGCCGCCATTGAGGCCGACCCAAAATTGTCAGCATGCACTCCGTTCGATGTTCATGACCTAAACCCAACTTCTCGGTTTTTGTGTGCCAAACACGTACTTCATTTTTGAACATGTCCCGTTCAAGCACGTGGATGGAGCAGCTATGGGTGCATCTGTTTCCGTTACGGCCGCTAACTTAACAACGGAAGAAATCTAAGGCCGTGTTCTTGCACCGTCCAAGCCTGCCCCCAGAGTGTTCCTGAGATGCGTGGATGACTACTTTTCTCCCCTGAAAAAAGAAGCATTGCAACTGTTTACTGTTCACCTGGACAATTCGGAGCCTGCCATATGCTCCCCTTTGAAGAGGAAATCGATGACCGCCTCCCCTTTTTGCATGTTGCGTCTCCCGGCAGGACCGTACTGAAGTTTAATTTTCAACGTTTTCAAAAAAACCAATAGATGCCCGCCGTTACTTTAATTTCAAATTTCTGCACCCTGACTTATTTATTTATTGATTTATTTCGCATAGTTTCCGTGCTCAGGGGCATTACAAAAAGAAGTAGTAAGTGAAGAAAACAGTGCATAATTATTATTATTGCTATTTTTGACGATAAAGTTGTCGCACGGCGCAAAAGGTGTTGTCAAGAAACGGTATGAAACGTTACGTAAAAGCATAATATTCGGTTATGTGTAAAAAGTCACAAACTTCCAGCGCAAATGCTGCGTCAACCACGAGTGAAAATTCGAGTCAGTATTAGATGACAGGCCTGCCTTTCGAAGAACACGAACGCGCACCAGCGAAGTTACTAGGCATGTCCACAGTAGGTGGCCGACAGTGGTGTCGGAATCGGGTGCTTCGGAGTGAGGGAATATTTCCGGCGCAGGAATCTTCTCACTTCGCCATTAGTGGCGAACTGCAGTCGTGAGGGTGATTCCGACCTGTAGCCGCGTCAGGGATGCTTCCTCCACCCGTGAGAGATTGAGGTAAGGGGGTAGGTACACGGTGGAACGAGACCGACCACGTGAACGCTGCCTCAGAGAGGCTGAAGATGTTAAATGCGTCACAAGTCGATCTGGTGTCAGAGAGGCAGGGGTAGTATGTGGCACGCCTGTAGCGCGGGAAAGCGTGTCATAACGCAGCACATAATGTGCTAAAAATAAACCAGTTATATGAGCTGAAATTTGCTACTCATATTAATCGCGAAATCATGCGAAATCCATCGGTGTTAACCAACTTTCGCCTGCCCAGTATTACACCGTAGAACTTTCGAAAGAACTTTTTAGACAACCCGCCATAAGAACGAGCTATGGTATACAAACACTGATGTGTTTAATCTCTAATTTTCTAAATACACACCTATCTTTTCTTGACATATCGTAGCAATAATAGAGCATTTAAAAGCTTCAAAAATGCCTTCAGAACGTACAGGTATGAAAAATATGAGTGGGGAACACAGTTGGAGCATTCATTTATTGATTACTCCGTTATTATTTGTGACAAGCGCAGTTTTTCTCTCTCTCTAACTAGTTTTCGGCTGCGCCTACAATATCCCAATGTCGTTGTGCAATTTAGCAGAGAAATAACCAAGAAATTTGCAATTTTCTGCGTGAAGTTTGTTCCCTCTCATATTTTTCATACCTGTACATACTGTCCAAGTCAATGTATTAAGCATACATGTTTTGAAAACCAATTAACTCTGTATTGGATGTTGTTTTTTTTTTATAATTGCGTTAGCACTTGTATAATTTGTATAATGTTGTAATCCTTTGTGCACGTCTGCGCACTGTATGGGTGACAGGGCACTCGTCAGGCAGAGAGCACCTGCCTTTAGCCCTGCTGTCCTAGGCCGTTTGCGTCTAAAAGAGTGCTCCAAATAAATAAGTAAATAAATGTATAAATATGCCCACAATACTGTATTCTTTTCGCCCTTCCTGCTAGGGTCCACTTAGGGCCTGCAGTGTTTATTAAATAAATAAATAAATAAATCTGTGCTAGCTTGAACCCATTGTATGACTATCGGCACCGGGTAGGATTGACAAGCAGCATGCATGTCCTAGGAAACCCGAAGGGTACCGCAGACTTTGTTGAGATTCTTCAGAGCTTCTTGAGGAAGAGTAAATATGTGCAACTGGTTGTAAGGGAGGTCGGTAAGTAAAGCTGCTACGGCATTTAAAACCGCTTGTATTTCGAAGACAAAAGGAGATGAAGTGTTAGTAGAGTAGGTTTGGCAGCTGTTGAGATGAAGACGTGTTCGGCTTATAAAAGCAGTTGGTATCCCTGATGGGTTATGGTGACATCTGTGTAAAGGATACAGCGATCAAGTTTTGTACTTGGAGTTATTGGTAACGGCGGCGAGAACTCCGACTTCTTATGGCGAGCAAGCTTGTTAGAAGTAATGTGACAGTAGTCCCATGGAGGCGGTTGGGGCTCAAACTTGGGACGAAAGGACGCCTTCCGTGCTCTGTTGGTTTGCCGCTGGGTAATTAATTCTGCCAGTGTGTTGAGCTGCGCATACTTCTGGAGCAGACAATAGAGTAGTTCGAGACGGGGCAGTAATGAAACGCATGGCTTCGTAGTTGAGTGCTGCTTCAAGTATAGACTATTGTCGTTTTGTAAGTTGTTGAAACTGAGCTAGCCTAAGCAACATGTATTGCTCAAGTATTGGTACAGCAGCCGAGGCTGAAAGACTGCACGAACACGTCGGCGCGCTGTATCTGAGCGGGCACCTCCAGAACTATTGACTATTCTGCGGATGAGGCCAAGTGTGTTTATAGCACTCTTGCGCATAGCTACGCATAGTCGTGCCTTTTCCTGAAGCATGGACGTGCCGGCCCAAAACATTGGCACGTTCACTTCAGGAAGTGGTGCATCGTCAGTAGTGAGTACGAACGGAGTGACTTTGAAACTCTGGCGGCCAGCTTTATTGGCCACATGGACATAGCAGGTTTTGGGAGGTTGAGGGAGAGGCCAGTGTTAGAGTGATGTCACCTGCATATGCTAGAACTTGAAGATTAGGTAGGGTGGAGAGACTGCGCATGAGAACAGTGAATGCGATGTTAAATAGAATTGGGGCTAAAACTGAGCCCTGCGGTACTTTGCGATTAAAAATGAAGCGTCGTGTTTGTGTACCATTAACACTCATACAAATGCCCTAGTTAATGGTATGCCCATTCGAGTGTAGGCCATTGTCATAATTATACAATAAGAAGTTTACAAATGGCAGAAAACAGAGTAATCTTAAAATTGTTAACACCAGAAATGGCAGTGACAGGGGTGAAAGGTCATTCCAGTTTGCGCTGGTCGTAGAAATAAAAGATTCATGACACATTTTCGCTCAAGAGAATAGAACGCCAACTGTAAACATGTGATCCCAACGGGATTAAGTGTGTGAAGGACGAGCAAAAGATGATCCTTTAATAGAGGGTTATAGTGATAAATTATGTCTGAAAGACTCAGTCAAAAGCCTTTATGGTGCGAAGAAAAGTCCGGTAAGGTAAGCGTGTTTTTCATGGAAGTAATGCTGGCGTACCGTGAATAGTTGGATCGGACGAAACGTGCTGCGCGATTTTGAACAGATTCTGGTGTGTTTGTCAGTGTTATTTGACAGCGATCCCAGACTTTGGATGCATAATCTACCTTTGGCCGCACCAATGTTTTGTAGAGGATTAGCTTTGTCAGAAGAGACGCAGCACAGAAATTTTGACACAAGTATCCAAGAACCCCGCTAGCATTATTACTGATTGCCAGAAACGTTCTGTGGTTTCCTCGCTCTCCCATTAAAAGAAGTCTGTTCTGTGACATGTAGTCGAGGTGGCTGAAGCTAAGCAGGTGCGCCATGATGTGTCCCTTTGTGGCTATCCTGAACATGTCGTTGACCCCGTATAAAACGCCAACTTGAACGTCCTGTACTACAACAAACCCGAGGCACCCTGGGAGCGAGTTGCCATTCCATTTGTCCCAGGCAGCAGTGAATCTCTGGCGCGCATATTACGCTCCCATGACGTACAGCACACGGATGTGCCAGCTCGAAAACTGAGGAGTCAGGGAGTACAATGCAAGGAAAAACTGAAGAAACAAAATTTACAGTCGTAGTGTACGCAATTCCATATGCCGACTTCCCGGCGAGTCACGCGAATATAGACAATTTTTAGGTGACTACCAGAGTGACGTCAGGACAGGCGCGCAGATCAGCATTGACTTACCGAGCACTCGTTATCTGCCACGCATAATATAAACTGGGAAGAGGCACGTGTGATTACAAAAAGCCCATGTTTCTGTCTTGAATCATTGAGCATCTGAACGACAGCGCATGTGTTTCATCGCAATGACGGAAATTTGCCTCCAATCTACTCAAGATGCCAGAGTTCGTTCATGCGCAATATCGACAATACTGCTCTTTTACCTCGATGTGAAAAAGGCTCCAGTCGGGGAGTCGAACTGTCTTCCCATCTTTCTTTTGGTCGGCGCCGTCTGCTTTCGTCATGTATGTGCCATCCCGACCAGACGGGACTCCACCAGACCCCTGACTTCAAACGCGAAAATTATGTCATCGCGAAAATTCACAATGACCCCTCATTTCCTTTTCCTTCTGTGGTCACGACCTCTAGCACCGTTACATTTCCCAACACAAGCCTATATTTGGTTTTTCGTTCCAACTTTCGTTGTCAATCTATGACAATTCTTACTTGATCCAGTAGTAGGCAGCACAGCAAGAATACCGCAAAGCCCATGACGGATCTATACCGCCCTTCACCTTCGCATGATTACACATTACGTAGAGGTAAAGCTGTAGTGTCAAAATTTGACTAGAGTACCAGCAGTACACTTCACAAGTGAATATTTTCATTGCAAGTGTAGTAACAAACGTGTATCAACAAACAAAATTTGGCGCATGACAAATGCTTGCACGAGATCAACTCACTAAACTACAACAAACAATGAAATGAGCATCAAAATGTATCCTCACAAAGGATCGAGACAAGACACACTGTCCATTTTTCTGACTGGTTTGTTTATATCGTATTCAACACGATCCTATTATTTAAGTTCAAAATGTTAGGTTCAGAAAGGGTGAGGTACGGTCACGAGAGTTGCATAATCGCCTCAGGGGGTGCGGAAACAGTGAACTGACTATAAAGCGCCGGCGCCTCGCTCCCATCCGGAGGACTGATTATCAAGTGTCCGCGTGCAGGGGCGGGGAGCAACAGAAGCACAGCAATAGCACCGCTGCATTATAAACAAAGACCACATAGCTGCGTACTATTCACTTCCCGTATTGCGTACCTTGCCGGTGTTCTTGAAGTCATCGGGATCGAGGCCGAGGTCGAAGGCGATCTGGTTGAAGCCCAAGTTGCCTGAAAAGCGCCTCCGCCGCAGGGTCTCCACGAGCTCCTCGTTGAAGACGAACCCCTCGAGAGACTCGCCCCCGAAGATGCGCTGCAGCGCGTAGTAGTCGTACAGCGAGCGGAAAAGGTCCACCGGCTGGCGCATGATGGTCACGAATCGCGTCTCATTGGGCATCAGCGACAGCAGCGCCTCACGGTGGAAGCGCATGTGCATGGCCACCAGGTTCGGATGCATGCCGGCCGCAGACAGGTCCAGCACCTGCCGAAATGGGTATCATGCTAGTGTACTAGTAGCAATAAATTATATTAATGCCTTCGCATTGAAAGAGTGTGTGAAAGCGCAAATGGCGACCGCCGTATGTCAGTAACTAGTGGCAGGTGGGTAGGTTGGAACTGTGGGCCGGTTGTCACCTGCTCACTCGTCTACGGAGGAACTTAGTATATTGCTGTATGTACTTAGCATACAACCTTGGAAATTACAAACATTTATGCGACGTGGCATGTACTGACCATTCGTGTGTTAGCCTCGGATATAACGAACCTTGGTATGCCACCTCGAATATAACGAACTTTCGTGCGTTAACCTGGGATATAGCCAACTTTCACGCGTTACCTCGGATATAACGAACCAAAGTCTGCTACATCGAATATAACGAACTTTCTAGACGTATACCATATTGGATATAACAAACCTTAGCGTGTAAACCTCGGACTTAACGAACGTATGGCTGCTAAAGCATTTAAATGATGCACCGAGGATTGCCTAAGGGTTTTTCTGTTCTCTGATACGTACATAAGCCTTCAGGCGGAGCCCCTCCTAAAGAGGCCCCATAGGTGCCGGCCTCCGCCTGAGCACGGTCCACAAACTATTGCTGGCCACAGGAATAAAGCCGGAACAAAGCGTTTTAAAGCCTGGCGCATCCACCGTATGCGTTTTCATTGGCGTTGTTGTTGAAGCCTATCACGTGGCAAGCGCCGTTCACGTGGTCCTGGGCTGTCACGTCACCGCCAGCACTCCGCTGTCCCAGAGCCCACCCTGCCCACCGTTCATGCACTACTCAGCGCTTCTGAGGAGTCGTTCTACTAGCGGCCCCATTGAAGTTGGCCACGTTGACGAAACAAGGTCGAAACAGGCGGAAAAAGGTTAGTGGGACGCATAGACGCCGGAAACATCACAGAAACAACAGATTTTATCTGTTGTTTCTTTGATGTTTCCCCCCTACAACAATGCCCCTGTGGGGCGCTGTAGGTATTTTGTATAAATAGATAAATAAATAAATAAGTAAAAATCACGCAACAGCGCACCAGAGCTTTTGCCACAGCTAGGCGACAACACGATCGCCTTTGTAGGCGGATTAGATGGAAGCTTTTACAGCGCAGACACCCAATCTGCTTTGAAATTACTCATTAAGTAGCATCGCAATCACATTTTATACTGCTGACACCCTGTCTGTGCGTGGAGCGGTACGTGGTCATACCTCGAAAGCCACCGGCGTTAACACACCGACGAAGCCAGTTGTCATGAGGGTGGTGACGGCTATGCAGGCAACAGCGGAGAGGGAAATCTCTGCTAGAAGCAGCACCAAGCCTCGGTAAGAAATTCGGCACGGACACTTACGACTAATTCGTAGAGCATTAACGTGCTGAGTCAGGCGACGCCGCTGAATGAAACCGAGTCATGACTACGACTAAAAGGTATGACTGCACACTTTGTACAAACTCTACACACCTCACATTACGCGACTTGTAAAGTGCTAAGAATCGGGTATATAAGGTATCTATTGCACTCCATGGACGCCTGATTTTTGTTTCAGAGAAGAAATGCCGGGAGTGAAAGGAGCCAGAGGGAAAGAGTCCGCACTGTTGGGCCGTACAGTGGAGAACTTCGGGTTAATTACGACCACCCGGAGTATTTTTAGCGTGCGTATTGACATCACTTCATCTCAGTCGCAATGCGCATTTGTTAGGATCCTCGTAGGCGGCACGGAGTAAGAAGATGAGTACCTTGTTCGGGTCGAAGGGCATGGACGTGCTGTGCTGGAAGGTCGCCGGCGACTGTGGCAGCGCCAGCACCAGGCCCTCTTCGGCCGCGTAACGCAGCAGAATGTTGAACACGGTCGAGCTGCCGGCCTTGTGCGTCTTCAGGAAGACCACGTAGCGCGCCGGCTCGCAGGACGCACGGTCGGACGAGTGGGCTCTCCGCTCGTGCTCGGGCGGAGCTAGCACGAGGTTCGCTCGACTGAACGCCAGCAAAATAGATGTAAACCATATGCATGAAGTTTAAAAGAAAAAAAACAATTTCTGAAATCACTGTCCATGTCGCCTCTGAATCTTAAAGACCAAAAGTGCGGAACTGTTTTTATGTCTATTTTCGTATTTGCAGCTCAGTGGAGTAAAACACAGGCTTTTTAGGCACTTCAATGTCAGCGCTTTTATACCCTTGTCAAGTGCGTAAGTTAAGTGCACTTACGGGGAGTGCGCTTCGGCATCTGGAGTGATACTTTAGACTACGCGGTGCTAAGTGGGAAAGCAAAGTTCACTCGTAGGCAAAAAAAATGACAAAAAGCTAAATTTTTTTTCAAGCGTCTCATGAAAAAGAAAAAAATAGACATTTAAAAATTCATTGTTTGAGGCGATAGCACAAATGACAAGAGCTTAAACAGTTTTTAACACTGAAAAATAATTGTAATAGAAGAAATAGCCAGGACATGCCAAGACTATCAGAATTTTGACAACATACAAGATGGCGGCGCGCTACGGAGTTGTATCTGATCTCGTTCTTTTGTTGCCTTGCTTCGCGTGTAGCTCTAACAAAGAAATCTTCTTAAAAACAGTGTTACAGCAAACAAAATAAAAGTTTGAGCACTTATCACTTCACATTTGTGCCTTTGAAGTCGTTGCGAGGCTACGCACTCGGCCCTCAAAGTGTGTTCAGTGAACGCACCCTGACCTGAGTGCACACTTCTACGCACTTCTTTCGTTACACCGTTTATCTGCACTAGAGTGTACTTTTAGCAAGTGACACTCTTCGTAAGTGCACTTGATTTTGCGCGCTTGACAGGGGCATTAGTTTTGAACTGAAGGGATACAGCCCCGGTGACACGGTTCTACGCTCTACTTCTTTATGTAGGTAGTTGTAAAAAATATAAACCTCTGTACGGGACTTGGGCGTGCGTTCTTGCGCCTGCATGACTTGCCACGTCGTTACCGAGGAAAGGTTCGAATTAGAATCACTTGAGCATTGCGCAGTCTATCCCGACTATAAGCACTACCAGATGGCCTTCCTTGTTCATCCTAGAGGGCTCAATGCAGAAAAAGTTCCCACCTGATCAAGCGAGTCTTCAGTGCTGCCCAGCAGGTGAGCACTACGGTGAGCATAAAGAGCATCAGCAGAAGTCGCAGGACTAGCTTCATGCCTGAGGCAGTGTGGAAGACCAACCTCGCGCTCCAATATCTGTGTCGAAGAGGGGGGAAAAATGCGCCGTGTAAGGCCGAAAGTTTTAAAATGTTAATATATTAGTATACAGGAATAGTAATAGACACTTACCATCTGCAGTGCGACATAAGACTTGTGGAAGAGTGGTGCGCAAACTGGCTGATGTCTTTAAACGTAAATAAAACAACGCTAGTATCATTTCATCGTCTTCAATCGTATTCTTCTCCCAATTACACCCTTCGCGGTTCCATGATAACACACGCATCTTCATATAAATATTTAGGTATTAGCTTTACACAGGATTTCTCTTGGACCACCCACATAATGAACATAACCAACGAAGCTAACCGTGTTCTTGGTTATCTAAAGCGTAACTTGCGTTTGGCACCTGCTTCCGTAAAACTGTCCGCCTATTTAACTTGTCCGTCCTAAACTTGAATATTCATGCTCAATCTGGGACCCCCAACAAATTAACCTAGCCAAAACCCTTGAGTACGTTCAGAGCCGCGCGATAATATTCCTATATTCTGATTACTCATATCATACGAGCGTAACAGCATTCAAAACAAAAGCTAACCTCCCCAGCCTTGAATCCCGTCGAAAAATAGCCAGACTGCCTTTTCCACAAGTTTTATCATTCGTATTTCAGCCAATCCGCTATCACCCCTGCATACCGCCTTTCCCTTCGCATCAGTCATCCGAAAGCTGTTCATACACCTCGAGCATCTACTTCTGCGCACCTAAAATCATTCTTCGCCCAGACCGCAAGAGATTGGAACGACCTCCCCGCTGAAGCTTTCATCCATCCTGGCCTGGAATACTTCAAATCATTCATCACTGATTTTTTTCAATGATATGTATGCCCACCCCTCATGTAATGCCCCTAGTGGGCGTTTGAGGTACTAATAAATAATAAATAAATAAAATAATAATAATAGAGCACGACATGAAAAAAAAATTTACGTGTAAAGGACAAACAACGAAGAATAAATATTCCTGTAATGATAATGTATTTGAATGTAAAAAAAAAATTCAGGGGGCACTTTGGCTCTCTAAAGTGCTGCAAGGTGAAAGCGTTTCCTGGCGCACTGTTTGTTTTTATTTATTTTTTTAGTTTTCATATTTTGTTTTTTATTTTTCATTTTTCCTTTCCTTGACTTTATTCTTTTTATTTTATTCATGAAACCCATGCATTCACTAGATGCGCCTAGATTCGTGCTCGAACCTTGAGCCTTCGTGGCGGAGTGGTAGCGTCTCCGCTTCAAATGCTAAAGGCCCTGGTTCGATTAACACCCTCGGCGCAGTTTCTTTTTAAGCAGTGACGCCGAAAGGCGGACAAATCTGTCGACACGGCTGCCGACACGTCTGCTAACGACAGTATGAGGCATTAAAGGCATTCGCCTAAATATCGCCGTCGTCTCTTAAGGCGAAAGCCTTTAATGCCTCATGCTGTCGTTAGCAATCCGTGTCGGCAGCCGTGTCGACAGATGTGTCCGCGTTTTGACGGGTGTCCACCGAGATATGTGAGGTAGTTACTGCGTAATTTCCTTTCCTCGAATACAATTTTGATTTTCTTCATTGCGGCCCCTCTTTCTCTTTCTTCTTTCACTCCCACTTCCTCCTTTCCTGTACGGTGCGGTTCATGTGTCCACCGAGATGACTGAGAATTACTGCGGCATTTCTTGTCCTCAAAAAGCATTGCGTTCAAAGGGTGAGGCATCGCGCCGAATGCTGGTGGCGTTCCGTGGACTCCCTTCCGTGGCAGCGCTACACGCTGTCGCGTTCCACTCCTAAAGGCGAAGCTTAAGCGCCATTAATTAGCAGTCAATTAGTGCTGAGTGATTAATCAGTATATATAGTAATTTGCCATTACTTCGTCATCAATTATGTGTGACGCCATCCAGTGGTGACGTCACCAGTGTCACATAGGCAAAGTGGTGCGGAAAACGTTTTCGCCTCTACGCACTTCCACAGTGAAAGTGCCCCCTGAATTTTTCTTCACTCGTAGACCGCTTTGCGCAGGATCGCTGCTGTGGTCAGATGTCGCCTCAAAACATTTCGACGACTATACTGGCACGTGGCAGTGACGACAGACTCGCACGCATGCGTAAAGCATATCAGCTAACAGACATAGTGTTCACTGTGTGCACTCGCCCCCGTAAAAAGAAAAAGTAAGCAACCTCGGCGGCGGCGATTCCACCAAGGGCTCTGAGCTTTTTTCGGAAACTGAACGACTGTCGCTACCGACCGCCCTACAATAAAACAAGGCTACGACCATGGACGCATCGGCCCTTGGTCGCTTAGGCAAGGCCTCCTTGATAGCCTAGCCATCGAAATCATCCGGGTTCGGCAAATCAAGCTCTCCTCCACTACCCTTTCCTATTCTAGCCCGTTCGGTAAACTTCGAGCTTGCGTCTCCACCTTGTTGTGAGAGCGACAGAGTACCGCACAACTAGCGCCATACAGCGGAAAGTAAACGAATTAAGCGTTCGTCTTTTTCTGTTGTTGTTGCGCGGCGCCGTACTTGGATAAGCATTTAGGAATTCCGACAGCAACTCGAGCTGTGATGTTCGCTACCGTTCCTCATAACTAGCGCCACAATGCGGCGAGTAAACGAACCGAGGCTTACGAACGGGTGCCGTTGCGAAGGGGTCGATGCGGCTGACATATAGGCGGGTTGCAGAAATCCGGAAGTCAGCTTCCCTGCGAAGAACAACCCTTCACCATGGCGGCGCAGCTCCTACTGCGGGGGCGTGCCCCGAATTCCTGTTGTAATAAAGTTTTCTCTCTCTCTCTCCTACTGCGGAAAGAATTTGGATGGAGCGATGGAGATATTCACTGCGAGATTTATGCCCCGAATGCGCCTGGCGAACCGCACTTTCGCTTCGTGTATCGTCTGGACGTCTAAACGTGGCAGCCATGTTGGGCACGCCGAGCAGCGGCTTCGGAGAGTAGTGCTTAATTCCTTAATCGCGACGGCATTACAATGTACAAGCGAGCAGGAAAGACGCGCCATTTATGCTACTGCTGAAGCCTCCAGAACAGCACCTAATGTCTGTCTCCAAAGCAGGCTGGCTGCCATGGTGGAATATTTTTCTAGTGCAGAGAAACTTCCAAATTTCTGCGACCATCCTATTGCCTGGAACATCGTAGAACCACGGGTGGTCGTGGCTCGCCGCAGTATGGTCGGGACTAGCGGACGCGCGCAAGACAGTTTACGTGGCGAATAGCAAGTGGCAATGCCGTGCACCGGTGGTGGTAATAAAAAAAACAATGATTGGCGAAAGTGACCGCAACTGAATGCCTACGGGCGCTGTGGGTAGTGAATAAATGAATGAATACGGCATTGTCTGCAGCGAGCACGTCTCGGCCCCGTTAAGGTTCCATCAAGCTGGAGTGCTTTTGGCAAACAACAAGAAGTTTGTGGGCGTTGCATTACATCGAACATTTAATATGAAATGCAGTTTTCTACTTAATGTGGGCATAAAACTCACCAACTTCTATGGCGAGCATATTTCTTCGTTTTTCGGGGTTCGCCTTGTATTGATGATGTCGAAAATTGCACCGCTTGTGCGACATAGTTCATGCAAAAAAAAAACCTCCTGCCACAGTCCCATGTGGCCAGCAACTAGCTCAGCCGAGACGAAAGCGTAAGACACAGACCCAGCTTTAAGCGCTCAGTCGGAGCTCAGCCAATAACCTGTGCACAAGGTGCGAACCTGCGGGAAACCTATGTTATTTCCATAAGTGAACCACAAGATACATATCAGGCGTGCTTAACTTTCGAGCATCACTCGCAATGTTTTCTTATTCACCAACAACCGATCCCTGCATAGAACGATGTACTACCCCGCCACAATGCTGTGCCCTTCTTGTCACCTGCTGCACACCTGTCAACAAACAACATTCGACATGGATTTCGCTCATGAGTACTGAGGTGACGTCTTACCGTGGCAGAAACACGTCTCTGCAGCGTTGATGTGAGAGATCGAACGCCTTGCACTGCAGCGACACAACGCAACTTCTTCTTCCTCCTGTTTTGCTCCTCAAATGCCCTCTAGGATTAACAGCCAGTGAATTAAAAAGAAAATTAGGGGCGACTAATCGAATTGATGTGGAGGAAATGTGACAGCATTTTTCCTTCACTCGCCAATATATACCATTCCTGAATTTCTTCCGTCAGATTGTGATATCAAAAGAACTTCGGGTTTCCTCTCATCATCATCATCACCACCAGCCTGACTATGCCCACGGCAGGAAGAAAGCCTTTCCTATATATCTCTCCAATGAACCCTGTCCAGCTGAGACCAGACTACACCGCAAACTTCTTCATCTCATCCGTCCATCTAGCTTTCTGCCGCCCCCTGTTACGCTTGCCTTTGTTTGGAGCCCACTCCGTTACCCTTAAGGGCCATTGTTTACCTTGCCTTCGCATTACTTATCCTCCCAATCCCATTTCTTCCTCTCTATTTCGACTATGATATCATTAACACGTATTTCTTCCCTCATCCACTCTATCATCTGCCTTTCTCTTAACGTTACACATTTTTAGCTCCATAGCTCGTTGCGTTGTCCTTTACTCAAGTTGAACCCTTTTCTTTAGCCTCCATGTTTCTGCCCCGTAGGTGAGTACCGGTAAGATACAGCTGTTACATACTTTTCTCGTGAGAGATATTGGTAAACTGGCAATCATGGTCTGGGAGAACATGCCAAGTGCGCTGCACCCCACTCTTATTCTCCTATAGTAATTTCTCTCTCGTGTTCCGAATCTCAGGTCACTACCTGCCCCAAGCACTCCCTGATTACTTCCAGCACCATGCTGCTAATCGTAAACTGCTGTCCCCTTCCGAGAGTGTTGAACATTACTTTCGCTTTCTGGGTATTAATTTTTAGATTGACTGTTCTGCTCTGCATGTCCAAGTCAGTGATCACGCTTCGCGGCTCATCCCCCGAGTGACTTGACAAGGCAATGTTCTCAGCAAATAGCATATTACTTACGTATTCTTCACTAACTACTATCTACAAATGTTCATAATCCGGGTTCTTCTAGCGGTTCCCTTTTACGGTCTCCATTTTGCCATCTCCGGTTGTTTGTTAAGTCCGGCTGTGGTAACTGTACGTAAAGCGTGTAATATTCATAGATCGCGGCGAGTCCTCATAGGCTCCAAAAGTATCGCCGAGTGGCGCTGCTGCGCCTGATGTGCAGCGCCATCTATGGAAGAAAAGTAAAACTAAAAACAGCGACGTTGATCGCTGTGCGCGCTGCTTCACCCCGCTTCTTTGCACGTGCGCCTTGTTGCACGTGCACGCTCCCGCGCTGTCGCGATGTATCGCCTGAATTGCGGCTTCAAGAAGATCGTGCAGTTTGTCGCGCAGTTTCGCAATGTAAACCTAATAAAAGGGAAGCAGCTGATTAGTCACGTCTGCTGTGTGGAGCAGACGATCGACGACGAGGAGGCCCATTTTAGTGTAAAATGCGTTTATCAATTCAGTGATAACGTCTTACTGTACGACGTGCACTTAGAGGTAAGTCCGCTGTGTAATTATATGCTCGAAATATGCGAAGTGCTATCAATTCAGCGAAATGAAGCGATACACTCGATGATCGTAGTCGTCGGTTGTTGCATGCGATTACGGGGTGATCCACTCGCAAGTCGAAACGACATGCGACCAGGCAACAGCTCGATAACACCATTGCTCGCACTCTAAAGTGCGACCTGCGGGTCGCCTTGTCGTTAGGTTCTAGTTTGAAGCGAAAACTCTCGGTAATGACGTTGCTCGCGCGCTTCCGAGTTTCGTCTGTTTTGGCCGCGTCTCCTGCACTCGCGCCGATCCTCTAAAGTGCTTTGCCCAATGCACTAGGACGATCAGGAGGATGTCGTGACGGTTTTGGTGTGCACCGCGGCCGCACAAGCGTCATGATGACAGCGGCGCGCTTTTCGGGGCCGGCCTGCCGGCCTGTATGCCTGCCGCCGGCTTCGGAAAAATGCGCTAATATTGTTTGCTTGCGTTCTTGGAGTAGAGGAATGTCAAAAATGAATCATTTTTGAGGATCGTTGGCCAATACCGAGTTTCTGGTAGAAGCGATAACTGCGATACAAGCAAATGTCTTCCCATAGCCCCTTTGCTGATGCCCAGTGCGGCTGGCCTGTTAATTAGCTCCGCTGCTTGAGCCATCGCGGAAATCGACCATGTTTTTATTTTATTTTGAGACGAAGCTCACAATAAAATGACGACGCAAGTAGCAATTTACTACAGCGCTGGCCAGTTCCGAAGCGCCCTCAGCTGCGACATCGTGTGAAACGGTTAGACTTAGCGAAGACTATACGGCAGCCAGGGAGCAGCGCAGTTCGTCGCCCGGCGCGTCCGCAAGCGGCGTCGTTGCTGAAAGCTCGACTGGCTCGCTGATTGGTTCAGCGGTTTGCGACTCGCAGTCACAAGGCTGGAAAATCGAGCAGCGAGCGAATGGCCTGCGCATCGTCTGCCACCTCACTTTCATGCGTGGTAAGGACAGACTCAATGGCGCTTCGTACAGCGCGGCCGCATACTCGCGTGTTCACGGCAGGGTGTCGAACCGAAACCGAACCTGCACCCGAAACCGGAACCGAACCCGTATTTTTGTCTTGAACCGGAACTGAACCGAACCGATATATATATATTGCCGAACTTATATATATATATATATATATATATATATATATATATATATATATATATATATATATTTTGCCCTCTTGGAAACTCGAAACGGAACGATTAAAAGGAACCGTTCCAAACCGGTTCTACTCGGTTCAGCCCCACTTTTTTTGCAGCCCGGCACACTTTTTTTCTTTTTTTTAGACAAAATGAGATGTCCTCACGCGTAGATTTATCCACCAAAAGCTGTCTCTATTAGAGTGCGGAAATGACATCCAGTTTATGCGACAACAAATACGAAGGAGGTGTGGTGTCTAAAAATAAATTTAATTTGCGCTTTTATAACGCACTTTCGGCAATTCTAAATAAAGCACTGTAGTCCAGATTGATGTGAAATGTTGGGTTTTTTAGAGTTCCCCCCTTTTAAATGTTTGCGTATACGGTTTTAATGAAATTGTTAGAACTGCTATAACTCATAAACTACGTAGTGAGAATAGCCTCCTTTTCTTTGTGTCATATGTCATAAATATATAAAACATAGGCGCAACGTCCCAACCACGTTGTGCAACATTAATTTTCGGAGGCATTCCCTGTCTCAGACAGCAGATACTAAATAAGACCCATCATGATGCTCCAGTGGCTATGGCTGCCGGATGCTGATCCCAAGTTGTCGCGGGTTCGATACCGGCTGCGGAGGCCTTATTTCGATAGCGGCGAAATGCAAAAACAAGCGTGTAGAGTGCGATGTGAGCGCACAATGCGGAACCCCAGCTGGTCTACGTTGATCTTGAGTCCACTACTGCGTCCCTGATAGCCCCCGTGTCGCTTCGACATGTTAAACCCCCAATAAATCACCGCCTCGCCACCCGATCCACAGGTAAGGGAGCTGGCAGACATGGTCAGGGAACTACAGCTACAATTGGCCCAAGCAAATGCAAAAATTCATAGCCTAGAATCAGCGCAGGCAAACCCTAAATTGCAACCGCAGCAGGTGGCTCACGCTCCCACATCCGACTCCGTAAGTGATCCACGCATGGACACTGAGCAGTCTAAACGCACCAAGGGTAAAACACCTCCCCTGTCCGTCCTCACAAGCACACATCGATGCCAAATGCGAGGCAGCTGATACGCGAATGTCTAAATTCGAAAGCGCTCTTCTCCAACTCGCCCCGGCATTGACCGTCTCTAGAAAACTAAGCCGAAATGGCCGCCAACATCCAAACCCTTACTGCGAGGCTCGATACTCTCACGAATCCCCTGAAATCCGCAACGCCCCTGAAATCCACAACCCCTCCTAACGCCCATAACTATACCCAACACCCATTACTGCCGCCACATCGGAGAGTGCAACCGTGCGCTCACGTGTAGGCGGCATTGTAAAATCACCCGTCGCGCTATCACAGCGCCCTGAACCCTACGGGCAACGCGATGGTTAGCTCCTTCCCCCCCCCCCCCCCCCACTCACAGTCTGGCAGTCGAACTGCAGGGGCTTCAAGGCGAAGCGGCGAGCCTTGGAGCACACCCTGCAGGCCCAGCCGCAACCCCTCCACATCATCACACTTCAGGAAACATGCATGGACACTAAAATCTACGCCGCAGTTAACCAACAAACGGCACCGGATCAGCGCCCAAACAACGCCATCCTGGTCCACCGAAATTTAGTAGCCAATCAAGTAGACATCTGTTACCACGACGTTTCGCACGCTTTCGTGCAGATCCTACCGAACACCCGCTTACAAGCCCCGCTCCACATCCTCAATGCCTCGTGGGATGAATTGCCAACCGACACAGGAGCATGAGAGAACATGTCGCCTAGTTCAAGCACTTTTCGTCAGCCGCATAGTAGACTCTCACCCAAATCTGTTCCTCGCGAGAGCAGAAGAGAAAATCAACGCCCTTGCTTGCCAGCAGCACAAGACCGCACTCCACCTCCCTCAACACACCTCCAACGAACGGCTCTTACTCATGGGCATACATAACACATTATCCGAGCTTCCAGAAGCTCACAGTACGGCACAACTTGAACGTCTCGCCGCCAAAGCCACAGGCCGCAGCATCATTAAGAACCTAGGTCTTAACCCAACCAACAGTCTCCGACCCACATACCCCACCCCCGGGGTCATCCAAGAGCTTCTAACAGTGCATCCACTCCCAAAAAATTGGAAGTGGTTTAGCTCTGGTTAAACCTGGAGGATTGCGAAAACAACGAGCAGAGAGAGAGAGGCGATGGAGAGCGCGCGGCAGCGGCGGCGGCGGCACTTCTGAGTCACCCGCGCAGCGACAGAGGCGGCGAGCCAGCTATACGCCGTGTGACGTCACTGCGCCTCGCGCATGCGCAGTATGGCCTTTCCTCAGCTCCGCGACATGGCTCGGCGACTCAGGTAGTGTGGCTTTCCCAATAAAAACATGCACCCAGTCCACCACCAAGCTCGACGCGCAGCAAAAGCCTAGGCACTACACAAACGGTATAACCAACACACGGAGGCTGTCTACGTAGATGCCGTGGCATACACCGCCCAGCCAGCCCTTGCCATTAGAGCAATCAGCCACAATCTTTGACCTTTAGCAGTTGTATTGGCCCTAACGTACAGGTGCCGCCAAAAGTAAATGGAAGGCATTATTAACGAAAAAATTCAACCATTGCCCGCTCAATTCATGCATCCTTGAATACATATGTGCAGACTAATTGTGATTGTGCGAATTGCACTGTGCACCAACAAACATGGACCATTATGTTTTAGATTTAAAGAAATTAAATTTGTTTGACAAAGTCACCTTCCATTTACTTTAGACGGCCACTGTACACCTCGCTAGAAGCCGAAGAAGCTGCAAGTGCCCTTGAGAACTCCTCCGCCACTGCCACGCTCGTATTTAGTGGCTCAAAAACCGCGATCAGAAACTTCGCTAAAGGCCGGACGCATGCCGTCGCCCATAAAATTCTCAATTCCTTTCAGCCCCCCACTAGGCCCATTCAACTCATATGGGTCACCACGCACGCGGGCCATCCAGGCAACGAAGCCGCCCATGACACCGCTCGAGCATACGTCAACCAATCACGGCAGATCGCCGAGCCAGGGAGCCCCCGTGACCGAATGATCACATACCACGAGATTTCACTCTACTACAGGGAGCAACGACGCCACTCTCCTCCGCCTCACAAATCACTGACTAAATTAGAGCAGGTGACGTGGCGCCAGCTGCAATCTCGCACCTTTCTCTCTCCCGCCCATTTAGCACTAATGCACCTAGGGCTGTTCTCGCCCCGAAGTCGGAGCCCCAAGAGCTGATTTCCGGCACATACTCTACATATGCTCTGAGTTCCAGCCGCCATCAGGGAGGCAGCTCACTGACTTCGAGCGATGGGAGGTCGCGGTGTCCAGCTCCGGCCCAGCTGTCCAAAAGCAGCTGGTGGGCTGGGCTTTGGAAGTCGCCGGACATCACCGACTGCCGGCCACTTCACGAAACCAAGAAACAACCCAAGAATAGCCTAAGATATGGCTGCATATTTATTAAAATTTACCACCACCACCCGCTGCTGCCGTTTCGTGGTGGTGGTGGTGGTGGTGAAAAACTTTAATCAAAGAGAGCTTGAGGGTTAAAAAAAAAAAAAAAAACCCTGCTGCATGGTCGGTATCCTTAGTCCGGGACACCGCATGACGAGGCCCCGTCTCGCGCCCGCTTGACCAGAGCCCTTTGGGACTCCAGTGTGGAGCAGTTGAGGAGGGCAGTCTCCCATGCCTCTCGGGTGGCGGTGGGGGAGGGGGGAAGGTGAGGATTCTGAGTACATGCCCACACCATGCGAAAGATATCGCAGATCTCTCCACAGTGCGGGCAGCGCCCATCTGTGTTCGGATCGAAGTGTTTTGCTATTGCAGGACAGAGAAGGGTTCCTGTCTGCAGGCGCCGCAGAGTTCGCTCTTCCGCCTTACTCAGCCCCTTGGCAGGTGCGGGGTAGAGACGGTGGCTGTCGCAATAATAAATTAGGATTTCGCGGAACCGCAGAAGCGGTTTATGAGCTTCTGAGCCATGAGAGCTAGGATGAGGAGCCCGGTGTGTGAGCGCTCGGGCGGCCGCATCAGCGGCCTCATTGCCTCGTAGACCCTGGTGGCCAGGAGCCCAGATCACTTTTGTGCGAGTTGGATCGGCGAGAGCGCGTCTTAGAATTTGCGAGGCCAGAGGTGATATTTCGCCTGCAAGATAATGTTCACAGGCCCGGCGAGAGTCTGTGATAACCGTTTTCCATTTTGGATCGGCGGCAGCGAGAGCTATTGCGACTTCCTCCGCTCGTGTTGAATTTGGGGCCCGAAAAGATAGCCCATCGACATTCATTCCCCGGTGGACTACGGCAGCCGTGAAGAATCCCGCGGGCGACGGCCCTGTGATGTCCACGTAATAGACGCCCTCTTTATACCCATATTGCCTCTCAAGCGTGCGAACCCGCGCTTGTCGTCTGCCTTCATGTGAAGCCATGTCCATGTTACGCGGGAGCGGAGCGACCAAGAGCATGTGGCGCCACAGCACCGGGATGTTCTCCGTCCCCTCTGGTATGCATGTGTGTTGGATGTGTAAGCGGTTTAGCAGGCGGCGCCCAGGCACCGTCTGCGATAGCCGCGTATATTGGTTCACGAGGTGGGCCTCCCGCAACTCCTGATAGGAGTTTACCACTCCCAACGCCTTCAGTTTGGCGTTGGAGGTAGCCACCGGAAGGTCCAGTGCTCGCTTTGTTGTCTTCCTGATGATGGCGTCAATGCGCTCGTCTTGTTGTTTGGTGGTGCGTAGGTACGGCACGGCGTAGAGGATCCAGCTGGTCACGAAGGCATAGGCGAGCCGTAGCGCGTCCCTGCCCCGCAGACCACCCCGCTTGTTGGAAACACGGCGGATCATGCGCCCTACCTGTTCACCTATGCTCTTGAGTTTCGCTATAGTAGAGTCCGGCCTAAGTTTGTTATTGATGAACAGACCCAGGATCCGGAGCTCCGCCACTTCTCTGATGGGACCGCCTGACAGAGATATGTGTAGAGACGTGTTGTCCTTGTGGTTTGTCCTGACGTGTAGAAGCTCTGATTTGGCGGGAGCACATTGGAGACCACAGTCGGCAGCATATGCTTCGACTATGGTGGCGGCCTGCTGAAGGCGGTCCTCTATCTCCCCAAGGCTCCCCTCGGTGGTCCAGATTGTAATGTCGTCTGCGTAGAGTGCGTGTTTTATGCCATCTACCTGAGCCAGTCGGCCGGGCAGGTGCATCATGGCGATGTTGAAAAGGAGCGGTGATAACACCGCCCCCTGTGGTGTACCTCGTGTACCCATAGAGTACGGGCCGTACTCCTCGTCCTCGATCCGGAGGAGTGCCTGACGCGCAGAGAGGAAGTCTCTGACATAGGCGAAGACCTTCGCCCCGCATCCCGACCCGGTGCCCCACCTCGGCGCATTTTAGCCAGGGCCGCCTTAAGGTCATGCAACTCAAAAGGGGCGTCTAAATCCTGATTTGGCTTGCCGGAGTACGTGTACTCGGGCCCAACCGGGTCGTTTGTGCGGCAGAGATACCTGTCGCACAAAGTGTCCGCAAGTTGCGCCGTCGTACCTTGGTACCCGTGCAGAGCCCGCCGGAGCTGTTTTTGCGTCTCCCTTTTCGTTTGAGAAGGGTCGATGAGGCTGCGCAAGAGACGCCAAGTCCCCTTCGAGCTCATCTGACGCGCTGCCGAGTTGCAGCGTTCTATCCAATTGGTGTCTGCGAGCTGGGCGGCATATGCCGCAGCCTGCTCCGTAAGTTGTGCAATACGAGCTCTAAGCTTGCGATTCGTCTTGTGTTTCTTCCATCGTTTTGTTAAGCTCCGGCGCGCCTCCCACAGATGCAGGAGGTGATTGTCCACTGCGGGGATCTCGTCGGTGGTGTGAAGTGTTTGCGTGTGTTGTTTCTGTATGTTGGTGTGTCCACGAGTCGTCCTCCTTTTTAAGGGAAGCTCTTTTGAAGAACGCTGTAAATCACCCTCCCTTCCGTTCTTCCCGCTTCGACCTTGTGTCCCCATTGGGTCACTCCGAGTGACAGTTGGGGGGCGTTGTTTCGGTGAGAGGCCCCGAGCGGGCCACAGAGGTCGCCAGGGACCATGGGCTCCTGGCTACCTAGCGCGACAGCGAGGGCCCGCCTGTTCCTGCAACCCCCTAAATCCCTATCCCCACCCTCACTGGCTTCCTTTTAAGGGTTGCTTAATAAAAGCTTTTTCCTCCTCCCGAGTGGGAATGAACGAGGAGATTGCCACCGACTCGGGCAGCAGAAAGGTGCGCAGTTGGCTCGCGGGTGCCCCGGCCTTTGCGGGGGACTAACAACACGGGTGCTTTCACGCGCGTACACCTAGTATATATTGTTACGGGGATGTTACGGTATTATCGTTACGGTAAGTCTATATTGGCGGCTGGTCTGAGATGGCCAGAACTCAGCTCAGACTCCAAGGGCCCAGCTACCCACTGTCAACGTCGTCGTAGTCCAGCGCACCGCCAGTTCTTCGTTCACGATTCGTTCACTTATTCAGTAACCAGTTCACCGGTAACACTATCCCCCTCAGCTGAAGGCAATGTCCCGGTGCGTGTTAGGCGTGCGATGAAGAGGGTGGGTGATAGGGCTTGAGGCGAACCACATGAACGACTTCGGATATCAGTGGAGCGGACGGGGCCTTTGGGTGGAGCGTTGTGATCTCGTACGTTACGTCGGTCACTGCCCGTAATACACGATAAGGACCTGCGTCGCGAGGCAGAAGTTTTTCACATAACCCCACACTACGGGATGGCTAGAGGGCATGCCCAAGTTGGCGACCTCCTGGCGGACGACAGCTTGAATAAGGGATTTTGTGGCAAGGGTGTTGTCCGACAAGGGCGCGTTGGTTGTAACAGGAGCCAGGGCCTCCAGTTCACGGCGCACGATGCGAGTCACGTTGTCGGGATTTGAAGGCTGCCTCAGTGTAGGCAGATCCTCGCACGTGGAACTGGCAGCTGTGTTAGGCAGGCGGCCAAAGCGGTGTGCAATGCGCCGGTGCTTGGCCTGCTCGAAGCGTCGACACACCTGCAGAACGGAGTCAACCGTAGAGCAGTCCCGGCATAGAAGGAGATGGAAGGCATCGTCGGCAATGCCTTTAAGAATGTGGCCTACCTTATCGTCTTCGGTCATGTTGGGATCGACCATTCGGCACAGTGCCAAGACGTCTTGGATGTATGTAATATACGATTATGTGGCCGTTTGGGCGCGAGCTGCAAGTTCTTTTTTGGCAGCAAGCTGACGGCCAACTGGTTTCCCAAACAGGTCGCGGAGCTTCTGCTTGCAGACATATCACGCGGCAATTTTGTTCTTCGTGGGTTTCGAACCAGACGCGTGCGGTGCCGGCAAGATAAAATATCACATTGGCCAGCATCAGCGTGGCGTCCCACCTGTTGTGCTGGCTAACACGCTCATAAAACGAGAGCCAGTCCTCGACTTCCACGCCATCTGTACCGCAGAATGTGCCCGGGTCGCGAGGGTGGGCTACGACGACAGTTGGCGTGGCAGGCGCAGACGAGGGGGCCGGGTCGGTAGTCATCTCGACGGTTCTGACCGTCGGTTCGTCGGGTCGTCGGAATGTCGGCTCGAACCCGCGACCTCCACCAAAAGATGTTACGGGGATGTTACGGTATTACCGTTACGGTAAGTCTATACTGGCGGCTGCTCTGAGATGGCCAGCACTCAGCTCAGACTCCACGGATGATGATGATGATGTCCTCAGGCTGAATGGCACATACCCACGGCGGGGGATTGGCCAGGATGCATAGGGGATACAAACGCACTCATGTACAGGGAATGGAGTATATTTAAATTTAAAATTTTGGGACGCAGAGCTAGAATTTGTACGAAACAAAAAATACGGAGAAGGAAAACTTGTGCCCAGCTACCCACTGTCAACGTCGTCGTCGTCCGGCGCACCGCCACTTCTTAGTTCACGATTCGTTCACTTATTCAGTAGCCAGTTCACCGGTAACAATATGCTTGATTCCAGGCCCGAACTTCCAGAGTCCTGTCGGCCGCCTGTGCGGCGCCAACACGCTCCGGATTCGGGAGGAAATGATTTGATTGGTTCTCCGTCATTGCTGGCCATTGCCGGTGACAGCGCGCGATGAGCCATTGACGTGCGACTTGTGTCGTCAAGATGTGCTCCGCGTGTTCCCCATCCTCCCTCGTAATGTGTGTCACGTGATTTAACCCTTTGGTTGGTCGTCGGCATGCGACCGCCCTTAGCTGTGCCGTCACGCGCGTATGTATATTCTTTTCTTTGCGCGCGCGGCTCCATGGGCCCCTTTTGGGTGCTGCAGTTGGGCTATGGGCTGTCCTGAGGTCTGGGGATTAGTTCTGTGTTCTGTAATCCGGCTTACTGTAAATAAACCCCTGTGCTCTCAAAAAATTGGCAGTCGTGTAGCTCTGGTTAAACCTGGAGGATTGCGAAAGCAACGAGGAGAGAGAGAGAGGCGATGGAGAGCGCGCGGCAGCGGCGGCGGCCCCGGCACGCTAGCTATGCACCGCTGCTGCGCATACGCAACTGGCGAGCGCGGCGGCGGCACCTCTGAGTCACCCGTGCAGTGACAGCGGCGGCGCGCCAGCTGTGCGCCGTGTGACGTCACTGCTCCTAGCGCATGCGCAGTGTGGCCTTTCGTCAGCTCCGCGAAATGGCTCGGCGACTTGCGTAGTGTTGCTTTCGCAGGAATAACTGCGCCTTCCTTCCTTCCTACGGAGCGCGCGGCGAACGCTGGCTACGCCTTCATCTTGCTCTGGCCCGAACTCGCGTTATTTGGGCGAAGCGCAACTTAACACATCGTCACTGTGTGTATCTCCCACAATACAAAACAGCCCCATCCTGCGAATATAATTCAAAGTACTTACCTCTCGAGTAACAGCTATTTTCGCCCTGTGGCATGTAGTGGTCAATGATGGTCAAGGTGACAGGCAGAAAACGCTAACTTCGTGAAATCGTGTGCCTACGCTACGCTTTGTGCGCGTCCACATTGTGCACATACGAACTTTGCGGTTGCTATTCCACTACTCATGCTATCGCTAAAATTTCTTAATGGCGACCCACGACAGGCTGCTCCTTACACTAATTTTTTCGTTTAGTCGTGTGGCTGCGATACACGTCATGCCTTTGGAATTTGTTTTTGCAGCAAATACTATGAAAACTTTGTAGACGAACTCATCTTGGTTCTTCTCTTCTCTATAACGTTCTTATACCATGTTCTAAATCAAAGGTGTTGGAAACAAGGCATAGTTGCCTCCGAGGTTTCTACGTGTTTCTTCTTCCACACGCGAAAGCGATGTGTGCCCTCGAGCGCAAGCCATGTCTTGCTTTCTTATTTACAGCCCTTCCGCATAAATCCCTGCACCTACAATACAATAGATAAACTTAGCCAATAAACTTAGCCTTTCAAATCCCGTGATTTGTATGATGCGCTTAAATACATCAGTGAATTCTATTGCGCACGAAACTCAATTTTGTTGGCTTTGCTTCTCCAATCTAACGGCAGAAAACGAAAGCCTTTGCCTAGAACTTCAGCAGGGTTCACGCTTGGCTCTAATATTTTGCCGTAATCGCCTATGGAAATTTTCTTGTTTAAGCCACTACACCTTGGCCAATACCCCCCTGTGGGTATGTTCCGTATTTTAAGAGGATGAAGAAGAAGAATAAGGACCTTATGCTAGTTGTGAGCTATCTAAGAAAGTAGAAGATTAGGCTGTTTACAATGGAATCACCCTCTGAGTTTTTCGCCCTGAAGAACCAAGCTGGCATCCAAACGATGGCCACCGTTTTTTTCGTGAGTTCACTCTGTTTTTCCCTCATGCTACAAGGAAACCACATTAACCTCTTCTAACTCCACTAACGGGCAGGCGAGCGTTTCTCGTAAAAATCAGCGTAAGCCTACCAAAGTTGTAGGAAAAGACGTTATCGTTTTTTGCAGCTAGACTGAAGGAGCAAAGCCAACCAAAGTGGGCTTGACATAATGCAATTCAAGTAATTTACAGTCGCATCTGCTCCCGCTCTGTACCACTGCGTGAGAACCGACGATTTTCTAAGGGCGCATTAATGACGCCAGTATGCGACGTTTTAGATAGACTTTAAACCCAATTAGGCGAACAACAAATTTAATTGAGCGTTATTCGAGGCTCTGCTCAAATATTTTGCATTACACTGCCAAACGTCATCTCTGAATGTCTCAACTCTGTTAGTTACGTTCCCGGTTGGAATTACTGGAGTCAATCAGCCCTCGCTGATGCGCGAATCACAGTATTTCTGCGATACTCTGCAGCCTCCTGCAAAATGGCGATGTCATATGATAGCCGGAATCTGTCTGTTCTCACGTGGAAAACATTGCTATGCCGAATAGCCTCAAGCTATTCGAGCTCAAGGCGAGTTAGTTTCTGAGCCCTCAGTTAGCAACTAACTGAAGCAGCCAAGAGTAACGCCGGGCGCGGCGACATCGTCTGCTGCAAGCGGCCCAGTAGGGGGGGACTAGGGGAGAGTCGGCTTCTAAATTGTGACGTAACCGCCTGTCCTGAGTTCTCTCCTTCCTCCATGACAACGACGTAGCGCTCGCGCTATAACTTATCGACCGCCGTTACCGCTATATTGAAGACCACCACCAACAACTGCTTCCTCCTGCACGGCTCCCGGTCTTCAAGAGCGTCTCCTTCGCAAGTATACGCGATATTATGTACGGAAAAGCGTCAGGTTTGCGGCACTGCCGTTTCAGTGATGTGGATTCGGAACAGACAAAGACCTATATCTTAGTCGCTGTCGATTAAATTGCTGCGATAAGAATTCGGACCTAGAAGGTTTGTCGCGAAGGCTAGCTGGGCCACACGGATCCATTCTTCAGGGCTTAGGACCTTTTGTGAAGGCATGACAAGGCGCGTCCCTTCCTCTGCCAAGCTGACCGATTGGCACAAATTCCTAAATCACACTATCCCTCCCGTACTATTCTCCGGCGGCTACGCGGAGTGGGCTAACCACATATACAACATTCAGAAACAACACGTCACAACACTACAAACCACCGAAGAGATCCCCGCAGTGGACACCCACCTCCTGCATTTGTGGGAGGCGCGCCGGAGCTTAACTAAACGGTGGAAAAAGCAGAAAACTAATCGCAAATTACGCGACCGCATAGTCAAACTCACAGAGCAAGCTGCAGCGTATGCTGCCGAACTCTCAGATTCAAATTGGATAGCACGCTGCGACGCCGCAGCTCATCAGATGAGCTCGAAGGGGACGTGGCGTCTCTTTCGCAGTCTAATCGACCCCTCTCAAACGAGAGGGGAGACGCAAAAGCAGCTCCGGCGGGCTCTGCAAGGGTATCAATGTACGACGGCGCAACTTGCGGACACTCTGTGCGACAGATATCTTTGTCGTACGGAGGACCCGCCTGGGCCTGAGTACATGTACTCTGGCAGGCCTAATGAAACACTTGATGCCCCTTTTGAGTTGCACGACCTTAAGGCGGCCTTAGCAAAAATGCGCCGGGGTACGGCTCCGGGACGGGATCACATAACAGTGAACCTGTTGGCGAACCTACCGGACTCAGCCTACCTCCATTTATTAGAATACATCAACCAGATCTGGGACGGGCGTCCACTCCCTACCGAGTGGAAAACGTCACTTGTGACGTTTATCCCTAAAACAGGTAAGGCCGTGAATACGGACAACCTGAGGCCCATATCACTGACCTCATGTGCGGGCAAGCTTATGGAGACGATGGTTCGGGATCGCCTCTCTCCATACCTGGAGAGTAAGGGCTTCTTTGCAGTTACCATGTTCGGGTTTCGCCCCCACATGTCTGCACAGGATGTCCTTCTCCAGCTGCACAGGGATGTAATACGACCCACAACTATGCAACACAATGACAAAGCCATCCTCGCCCTTGATCTGAAAGGAGCTTTCGACAATGTTAAACACGGAAGCATCCTGGCCAACTTGAGTTCTACCGATTGTGGGGCTAGGGCCTACGCGTATGTAAGAGATTTCTTGACTAATCGCCAGGCCTTTCTTCGGATTGAGGGCGAGGAATACGGCCCTTACATGATGGGAACACGGGGTACCCCTCAGGGAGCGGTGTTATCACCGCTCCTGTTCAACATAGCTATGATGCACCTCCCAAGCCAACTGGCCCGGGTGGAAGGCATTCAACACGCGTTGTATGCAGATGACATTACAATTTGGACCACTGAGGGGAGCCTTGGGGACATGGAGGCCCGCCTTCAGCAGGCCGCTTCCATAGTCGATGCGTATGCCATTGACTGTGGGCTCCAATGTGCTCCAGCGAAATCAGAGCTTTTGCATGTCACAGCGAACCCAAAGGATAGGACAGCAATTCACATCTCTCTGTCAGGAGGTCCTATTAGAGAGGTGGAGGAGCTCCGTATTCTGGGCCTTTTCATTCATCACAGACTCAGACCGGACTCCACCATTCTGAAACTCAAGAGAGTAGGCGAACAGGTAGGGCGCATGATCCGCCGCGTTTCCAACAAGCGGGGCGGTCTGCGGGGCAGGGACGCGCTTCGGCTCGTCTATGCCTTCGTGACTAGCCGGATCCTCTACGCCGTGCCATATCTCCGCACCACTAAGCAAGACGAGGCGCGAATAGACGCCGTCATCCGCAAGGCAACTAAGCGAGCCCTGGATCTCCCGGTGGCTACCTCTAATGCCAAACTCAAGGCATTGGGGGTGCTAAACTCCTACCAGGAGCTGCGGGAGGCCCACCTCGTGAACCAATACACGCGGCTCATGCAGACGGCCCCTGGGCGCCGCCTGCTAAACCGCTTACACATCCAACACGACTGCACTCTAGAGGAGGCGGAGCGTATCCCAGTACTGTGGCGCCATATGCTCTGGGTCTCCCCGCTCCCCCGTAACATGGACACCGACATGCACGTAAACAGGCGACAAGCGCGGGCTCGGGCTCTTGAGAGACAACACGGCTCCCGACCCGGTGTATATTATGTAGACGTAGCAGGCCCATCGCCCATGGGATTTTACACGGCCGCTGTCGTTCACCAGGAAATGCACGTTGATGGACTCTCTTTTCGAGCCCCGAATTCAATGCGAGCCGAGGAAGTAGCGATAGCGCTTGCTGCCGCCCACGCCAATTCGAGAATCATCATTACGGACTCCCGAAAAGCATGTGATCATTACTTGGCAGGGGAGATCTCCCCCTTAGCTGCTTGCATTCTAAGACGGACTGCCACTGATCCAACACCCAAAAGAATCATTTGGGCTCCTGGCCACCAGGGCTTACGAGGTAATGAGGCCGCTGACGCGGCTGCCAGAGCGCTTACTCACCGGGCTCCTCATCCCAGCTCTTCTGGCTCGGAGACTAACCAGCCGCTGCTGCGATTCAAGGAAATTATAACGCATTATAGCGACATCCACCGCCTTTTCCCGGCCCCTGCAAAGGGGCTGAGTAAGACGGAGGAGCGAACTTTAAGGCGCCTGCAGACAGGTACTCTACTCTGTCCTGCAATCTTAAAGCATTACGATCCTAACACGGATGGGCGATGCCCACACTGTGGGGAGACCTCTGATATCTTCCACATGGTGTGGGCATGTACTCAAAATCCCCACCTCCCCCCTTCCCCTACCCCTTCCAGAGAGGCATGGGAGACTGCCCTTCTCAACTGCTCCTCGCTTGAGTCCCAAAGGGCTCTGGTGAAACGGGCTAGAGACGGGGCATTGTCATTCGGTGTCCCGGACTAGGGACGCCGACCATGGCGTGGCCACTCTGTGGCTCCCAAACTCTATTTCAGTAATTAAAAGTTTTCACCACCACCACCGCCGCACTACTGTTACAACGTTTAGCGGAATAATACTCTGGCACTCCCACCCTGCGCTGGTTTGGCAGCCGCGTGGATTAAATTTGAGCTGAAAGGACTCAGGACATAAGCGGCGCACTCGCAGTGCGTCTCCTACCAGGCGCGTAGCGTTCACGCAGCTGCTGCAGGCGCACGCCGCGCCGCCGAAGGGGCCGGGCCGGCCGGGCACGGAGGCAGGGAGACGCGTGACGTCACAGCTTCCAAGGCGCATTAGTTCGGGGCGCCGCCGACAGGTGCACCAGTTTAGGGAAAAAAATGAGGGGACAAAGGGATTTCCGCTGGCTTCGTGCAATAACGAGGCGGTTTCAGTCGACTTAGGAACTCCAGATTTCATTCCAGTGGGAAATTAAACCGCCTGGAATTTAATAGAGTACCCCTTTGAGGTAAGGGACAAAGGAGGGAATGGCCCCGCCGCGGTGGCTCAGTGGTTACGGCGCTCAGCTGCTGACTCGAAAGACACGGGTTCGATCCCGGCCGCGGCGGCCGAATTTCGATGAAGGCGAAATTCGAGAGGCCCATGTACTGCGCGATATCAGTGCACGTTAAAGAACCCCAGGTGGTCGAAATTTCCGGAGCCCTTCACTACGGCGTCCCTGATAGCATGAGTCGCTTTGGGACGTTAAACCCTAATAAACCAAACCAAAGGAGGGAATGAGAGAAGATTTGTCACGTGGCTGCCACACCTCCACCGCTCCTCCACTTGAAGGTCAATATGTGGTGCCGATGATCTTGGCTTGACTAGGCCAATAAATCTTTCGCTTTAATATATTTCTGAAATTTTTCTCTTCCTTTCTAATGGCACACCTACTCATAAGCATACGTTCGTAAGGCAACGTATACGCAAGTTCACCTTTGTTCGCCAAGAAGCAACGCAATTTTGTAGCCTGTAGGTTTCTTGCGCGTCTCGCAATCTGGAAGCCGTTCAATTCCCCACGCCTTCGGAAGTAATGTTATTTTTCTTCGATACCATGGTGACGTCATCTGTAATTTTCTGGATCACGTTTGCGCTCAACGACAACACAGGTTTAGTTCCTGATGAGCCATATAGTTCTCTCGCATTAAAAAATCCTTTCATGAGTGCATGGATACACTTTTCGTGCACCGGTCATAGTGCATTGAAATCTTTTTTTGCATCATACGACACATATATTCACATCTGTATAAAGTACCAGTGCGATTCGCTTGAGGGGAATCATGTGGTAAAGCGGTACTACCGATTGATCAATGAATGTCGGCCTGGCAGTGATAAGAAGAATGGGCATGATGATAGGCCAGGGCAGGCCAGCGTGCTGTCATCCTTGAGTTCCGCCGGCGCGCCTGCAGCAGCTCTTGTCCTCTGCGGCCGGGGCTCCGCAGGGCGGTGCGCTGGCGGGATTAACTGACTAGTGATCGAAATCACATAAGCAGTAGCAGTGCGCCCATGCAGTTATCGGTGAACTTTGTAGACTGGGGTTCGACCGCGCAAGGAAGGGGCGGATGATGCTGCCCGCAGATGTACTGTTGAGACGCGGGCTCTCAGTTGCCGTCGGGACGCGGGTCCGCTGTCGCCGACCAGCCGGAGCAATGAAGAGACGGGTGTTAAGGAGCAGCGTGAAAAAAAAAGGTATATGTATTTACATATTTACAAGTAGCGAGAAGCACGATACATGGCACGATGTATCTCAACAGGAAAAAGACACAGACACAGGAGACGGGAGCCCTTAAATAGAGTCGGCACAGACTCCCGCCCCTTTTCGTCCAATCAGGAGCGTCCTGTTGGCTGATTGGCCGGCAAGGCTTGAACGCCAACCCGGGTAGCGTTCCCGTAGCCGTCCGGCCCGAACGCACAACGCGCTCCACGATGACGACGCGCAGGCTCGGAGAGACGCCGGCTTGGACGCCGTCCTTGGGGAGCGTCTCTGTAGCTCACCGGCCGAACGCGCAACACTGGGAGCGTTCCGGTGTCAGAAATTCACGTTCACAACAGCTCGCCCCCACCCGGAAAATCGTGCACGAAGGGAAGAGGTCCGCAGCCACTTCGCGAAGTGCCGAGGTCGGGGCTTAGTCTTTGTCCGCCGGCCGTCATCTGCTCGCCAACCGGTCTCTTCAGGTCTGGAAGGGAGGTGGTCTGGACCGGACACAACAGCAGCCAGCAAATGCCCTTCCATCTCCCCAGGGATCTGCCAGGCTTCTATCTTACCAACAATTTCGCTGACAGGCGACAGGTTCAATCGCAAGTGCACTGTCGCATCACAGACTTCTTCGCGAGTAGAAAAAAAGAAGACTACAAAACAGAAAAAAAAAATTAACAGCCCGTCCAAATCCCTTCTATTCCTTTCCCTTTTCAGAAGCATCGGCTTAAGCCATCTGCGTTGGCGTTTGCCTTTCCTTTTTTGTACTGAACCTCGAAGCTAAATTGCTGCAGAGCAAGGCTCCAGCGCAGGAGGCGACCATTTTTGCCCGACATGCGTTCTAGCCAGGTTAGAGGACAGTGGTCCGTTTGTACGATGAACTTCGTACCAGACACGTAGCAGGCAAGTTTTTGTATCGCCCACACCAGGCACGCGCATTCCTTTTCAGAAGCGCTGTATGCTTCTTCCCTGGCAGTGAGCTTCCTGCTTACATAAATGATTGGGTGTTCGTTCCCTTGATCATCGGTCTGGCAAAGCACAGCACCCATTCCCCTGTTGCTCGCGTCACACTGGATTATGAACTGTTTTGTATAATCCGGGGACTTTAACACGGGATCCTTCCTCAGGGATTCCTTTAGAGTTAGAAAGGACTTTTCTTTCACGCAGTTCCAGGCGACGCGCTCTGGTTCAGTTTTGCGTAAAGCGTTGGTGAGAGCGCTAGCGATGTCCGAGTACCGCGGGATGTATTGCGGGTAGTACCCTACAAGACTGAGAAAGGCTCTCACATCATCCTTTGTTTTCGATGGAGGGCACGTTGAAATGGCGAGCAGCTTTACCTCAGAGCTACGCATGTCTGTCTCCCTGCGATTGTCTCTCCATTTTCTACGGGAGGAACAAGACGAGAACGATTTGCTTTCTCTTGCTGTCTTGTCCCTTTCCTTACGCCTTGCGCGCCAGACGCGACTTTCCATTTCGCGTGCGTAACGCTTCCGGTGGAACCGTCCTTTCTTTGTTCGTGGTGGCAAGTGACACCTTTCAGAAGTGTTTAATTTCTTGCGCACCCTTCCTTTTCGCTCGGTGTGAGGTTCGCACCTATCCGGTCTTTTGATTTTGCGTCTACTAAATGGAGCTATCTTAGCTCGGGGCTTTCTATCGCGATACCTATGCTTGTCCTGATAGCGACAAAACAACAGCCCGTTTCTTTTTAGCAGCGTGACACTCTTCAGCCGCGCCCTGCGCGGTCGCAGACCGACAGTAGCTTTAGCAAGCGGTACACGACAAAACCCGAAGGTCTTAAGTGCGCGTTGACCCCTGCGAGCTCCAGACGCCGCGCAACAATGATTCGTACCGCCCTCAGCCGCGCGTCTCCGACACCTGAGCAGTACTTTAAAAGTTGAATGCGAAGGGGGAAAGATCGAATATGAAAAAAATGTCTGGGAGCCTTCCTTTCTTAGTTCCTGAACACCCATCCTTTCCTTTTTTTCCCAGGATTCTTTCACGCGGTAGCAGTGCGCGCTGCTTTGTAGCTCACTGCGCGTTTCACTCCTAGTGCAAAAACTTCTGCAGTGTCGCCACAATGGGGCAGGCGGCATTCGCTTTCTTTGAACCCATCTAGTCAGTTTGGCCTGCGTGCGGTGCCTATCGCATCTGGAGTGCCGTGGGGAAAGTCTTGCACGATTACATTGTCGACGTGCCTTCACCCTTATGACGTTTTCGGCCCGTCCTTTTTCCTTTCTCTGTTGACTACCCCTTCGCTTGGCTCTCCTTACGCGCAGCCGCTTTCCGGAAACTGCCCTAGCTGTTCTTTTTTGCACACCTCCCTTTATCGTGGTGCCTTCACCCTTCACATCTGCTTTTTGACTCAGCGCCGAGCCGCCTTTCCCATCTGAATTTGAACTATCGGCTCGCGCTTTCGAAAAGTCACTGCACGTCGTAGCCACAAATTGTCCCGACTGCACTTTACTTTCCGCTGAGTCTAGCAACCTGCTCTCCTGGGGATTGCTATCCGACCGCATGAAACTAACCTCCTGGCCCGCAACTGTATCTGAACCACACTCTTTGGTTAATGTTGCGTTCTGGCCTGACGTTTCAGCGACGCACTCAGGTGACTGACGGTCACTCTGATTATAGCAAAGCGTCTCCAATAATTGGCTACTGTTGCTCACCAGCCGCATCGCAGGAGCGTCTCCTTTGAATCCTTCACTGCGCTGGCCTGTGAGCTCACTACTCTCTTCCTGAGAGATAACAACTGACTCACTGTTAAAAGCAGCATCTGCTTCTGGGTTTAAACCTTCCCTGCCGTTACTTCCCTGAGCAACGGTTGTGTCCTCAGCTGACCAAACGGGGTTCCTAGGCTGGTCGCTGACACACAGATGGGAGCGCTGCCCCCTTTTATCACTTCGGACTTTAGCGTCCGCCTCTCCTTTTGGACGGTCGTCCCCTTTTACTGCTCACGCATTCTTAAAAACTGGCTTCGCGCCTGGTTCGTCTGCTCTATGCCTAGCGGGGTACCGTTGCTTGTACCTGTTGCTTGTACCACGACTTTCAAGCAACAAGCGGCGTGACGCATACTCTTCCGCGAGTTCAGCAGCCTTCTCAACAGTGTTTACCTCGGCCCTGTCGAGAATCCACCAACGCATTCGATCCGGAATTGTGTCATAAAACTGCTCTAGACACATGCATTCCACGATCTTCCCTGCGTCCGCGTGAACGCCTGCGCTCTTTAACCACTCCACTAAGTTTGTTTTCAAGTTATAACCAAACTCGAGGTAAGACTCTTCTTTACACTTAGTGGCTTTTCTGAAACGCTGGCGAAAAGCCTCGGCAGACAGGCGGTACTTCTTTAGGAGGCTTGCCTTCACGGTCTCATAGTCCTCCGATTCTTCCGCACTCAGTCTCCCGATCGCGTCCGCTACCTTACACGGCAACAGGCTCAATAGTTGCTGTGGCCACCCATCTTTCCCAAGATTGTTTTTTTGGCATGTCCTTTCAAAGTTCACCAAAAAAATACCAATGTCCTCGCCTAGCTGGAAGGGTTGCATGAAATCTTTAATTTTGATTGTTTCCCTTCCTCCTGGGCTGGGGGATGGTGGCTGAGCGACGCCGGCTTCGGCTCTTTTCGACTCCGCGTCCAGTTTCCTTTGATCAATTTCCTGCTGTCGGCGTGCTAACTCGAGCTCCTTCTCTCGAAGCTGAAGCTCGCGATCGCGTTGCTTCTGTTCCAGCTCGCGCTGTTCCTTCTCAGCTGCTTTCCTTTCCTTAATCAATTCCGATGTCTCGATAAGCTCTTCATCGTCCGCTCCGCAAGAAATTATTGCCTCTATGATTTGCGGTTTCCGCATGGCCTTCCCAAGTTCAACCCCTAATTCTTTGCTGATCAAAATTAGATCCGGCTTTTGCAAAGATTTCAGGTCCATGATGCGCTCAGACACTCGACCGATCCCCTATCTCTTCTTAGCAATGCGTACAACAATCAGTACTCACAGCACTGCCAAAGAAAGCCTGCCAGCATTGACGTAAATTCAAAAGCCTGGAAAAATACCTCAGGGAAGAAAGGTCGGACACTCACAGAGCCACGATCATGGGGTCCACCAACGTGGGAGCTCTTGCAACTGCGAACGCTGCTAGGCGATGCGAAGAGCTGACTTCGATCCCACCGCTGCCACCAGTTGTTGAGACGCGGGCTCTGAGTTGCCGTCGGGACGCGGGTCCGCTGTCGCCGACCAGCCGGAGCAATGAAGAGACGGGGGGTTAAGGAGCAGCGTGAAAAAAAAAGGTATATGTATTTACATATTTACAAGTAGCGAGAAGCACGATACATGGCACGATGTATCTCAACAGGAAAAAGACACAGACACAGGAGACGGGAGCCCTTAAATAGAGTCGGCACAGACTCCCGCCCCTTTTCGTCCAATCAGGAGCGTCCTGTTGGCTGATTGGCCGGCAAGGCTTGAACGCCAACCCGGGTAGCGTTCCCGTAGCTGTCCGGCCCGAACGCACAACGCGCTCCACGATGACGACGCGCAGGCTCGGAGAGACGCCGGCTTGGACGCCGTCCTTGGGGAGCGTCTCTGTAGCTCACCGGCCGAACGCGCAACACTGGGAGCGTTCCGGTGTCAGAAATTCACGTTCACAACAGTACGAAGTCGAAAGGCAGATTTGTGTACTGGAACGGCGTGAGAGTAAACAATGCGGAAACAAAAATGCGCCCGAATCAAACATGATTCGAAGAAGGCAATAGCAACTGCGGAGAGACGATGCACTGCTACAGGCTCTATATCAATCCGAAAAGATGAGGGTCGTCTGCCTTTGCAGTGCGTCCTGTTAAAGGGTCAGTCTACTCACCGAGATGAGTGTATAAATAATGGCATATTCTGGTAGTTGGCACCCTATAACATCAATAACGAGGGGTCTGCGCCCGGTTTAGGCAGGAATTTATATTTTATTTCGGCGTTAAAAGTCCCGTAAAAAAGCATGGTGGCGACTCCAAACGTTCATTTTGTTCAAGAAAATGGTAGTCTTTTTTTGTAGAAGCATAAGTTAATATACTACGTACCATTTGTATGCCCCAATGTCAGAGAAACGCACGTTTTGTTCTAGTAAACTGTAGAAGGCGTACCGCTCACTTTTTCTGTCAATAACATGAATATTTATAGTTACACGTACGCAAAACGCAGGCACATTCCCACTTTTAGTTCAGCGTATGCATGAGCGTATGCTAGCAGAGACGCAAAAATAAACTTAGCCTATAGTGGCGCCATCTGGTCGTCAGAACTGGAACCATTGCTGTAAACAAACCGACTCTCCACTTAGGCCTAGGAGCGGCAGAATCGTCGCTCTAATTATTAAAATAAAGCAAATTTATCTCTTATATGTTTTCTTATAGGCGAGATGAGACGAAGCGAAAGACAGGCGCCCCATTTATGGCAAGTGAACGCACTGAAAAGGGCAGCAACAACGAGAATTCATTCCGAAGCGAGAGGTCCTGCTTCGACGGGCGCCGCCATGTTTGTCGCCGCGCGGCGGAAATCCAGATTGTTGCCAGATGAGACTACCATCTCATACAGATGTGTTCCCACATTAATAAATTCTATTTTAAAATGTTCTACTGCACTCCTTGGCACCACAGCTGGCTAAACGGTAATTTGAATAAAGAGCTATCGGTTGCCGCAAAGAAAATATGGTCGATAAAATTCAGTAGACTGATCCTTTAAGGCATCACGAATTGATGGGCTGCAGAAGTTTCGACCACCTGGGGTGTGCACTGACATTGCACAGTACACGGGCCTCTAGAATTTCACTTCCATAGAAATTCAACAGCCGCGGCCGGGATTGAACCCGCGTCTTTCGGGTCAGCACCCGAGCGCCATAACCACTGAGCCACCGCGGCGGCTCGTTAGGGCATCACGATGCATGGTTTGTTTAACACTCGGAAGAATACATTGAAGCATTTTTCTTCTTCGAGCTTTATTGTCAGAGCCAGCGGCTGAAATATGGCATGACGTCTGCGGTTAATTGTTATTCTGTTCCTTTCCAGACGTTACACAGCCTCTACCTGATGGCGCAGGTGTTTGCTGTCATGAGCGGCCAGGATTTGATAATGCACCTGAAGTTCGCCTCCATCGATACCTCGTTCCTTGGTAGGAAGCACAAGCTCAAGCGTATCTCGAAAAGAAAAAAAAACATACGGTTTTACCTAATCCCCTTGCGAAAATTTCTAATCGTGCTGTATTCCGATGCCTTCATTTCTTCGCTACCCCCCTTTCTTGTGGAAAGTAATAATCCCGACGATATTTATGCATCAGGTATACTGCATGGCCTTCAATACGGCTTTTAAGTTCTCGAATGCGTCAGTAAACCGTACAATTTTCTTTAAAAGTGCGATGGGTGGAAATATCTGCAGCCTAGCTCTGGCTTTGGCTTGCTTAAATCTGATCTGCTGGCTTATCCAGTTCAAATAGTCTAGCTTCCCGCGGATTAGAAATAAAAAGCCTGCTCTCGAAATGTCCTTTGTATAATTTTTCCTCGTCAGTGTTACTGAGGAGGCACTACGCCGCTTTTAACGTACCCTTCCAACTGCTCGGCCTTTGCTCAGACAGCCGCTTTTCGATCCGTCTTGTAGCCGGTGCGGCATTGGTCTCTGGAAAAGGAAAGCGTTTCTTGCTGGTTTCTTATAGCGAGCCGGTCTGCAGTTGCTTAGACACTGCCAAATATAACAAATTCTGAACAGTGCAGTTGGCAATCATTCGCTCAAATCTTCACATGAGTTTCGATGCACAAGTATTTCTTCGTTTTGCAATTTAGTTTAAGCTTGCTTACTTAACGCTTATTTTTAGGTCGTTTGGTGGAAGGAGTAGAATACGTAACCTTTCTGCCTTTAGCTGACAGTGATGAGGAAGGTGCGCTTACCTGCGCAGCTGCTGTCGTTGCTAATTCTAACTCTCCGCTGTTCGACCTTGGTACGTTCTCTTGACCGCCATCTGTGACGTCATGGCAGGAAAAGTACAGCGATACTGTGAACAAATCTTCTGCAGATAGCTTTCCGTATTTTCTTTTTTTTTATCAGAGTGCAGCAGGGTCTCGAAAACTGTCAGCTTGTTACGCGGTACATACATTCTAAGCTTATTGAAAATCTCAAGCCGTCTACTTCCCCAGGACCCGACAACATACCTGCCAAAATCCTCAAAGGAACCAAAGAACTGTCTAGCCAAATCCTACAGCTCATTTTCGACCAATCTCTAAAGACCGGCCAAATTCCGGACGATTGGAAAACAAGCAAAGTTGTGCCCGTTTTTAAGACCGGTGACCGCGCTGACCCCTCGAATTATCGTCCTATTTCATTAACATGCATCTCGTGTAAACTCTTTGAACATATTCTGTACTCCAATATTGCAGATCACCTCGATAAAAACTCTTTTTTCTTTCCCAAACAGCACGGTTTCAGGGCAGGCTTCTCATGTGAAACTCAACTCTTCGAATTCACAACTGATCTTCATCTAAGTCTAGATTCTTTATTTCAAACAGACGCCATTTACCTAGATTTCTCTAAAGCATTTGATCGCGTTCCTCACCAACGCCTCATCTGTAAACTCGCATGCCTGTCACTCGACCCTCTAGTCTTTTCCTGGATTCGCTGCTTCTTGACTAATCGCTCGCAGTTCACCGTCATCGCTAATCACGCATCTGCAACTACCGTAGTTATCTCCGGTGTACCCCAGGGTTCCGTCCTTGCTCCACTTCTCTTCCTAATCTTCATCAACGACCTGCCATCTGGAATCTCGTCATCTGTTCGTCTTTTTGCGGATGATTGCGTCATTTATCGCCGAATATCTGATAACACTGACCAGGAATTATTACAGGACGACCTAAATAAAATACAGAAATGGTGCTCCGACTGGCTCATGCAGCTTAATATTTCGAAATGTAAATGCATGCACATATCACGCAAACGTTCCATTACTAATTTCCAGTACTCCCTGAACTCTGTGGCGCTGTCAGTAACGAATTCTTACAGGTACCTTGGCGTCGAAATAACGAACAAATTAACATGGTCAGACCACATTATCAAACTTTGCGCAAGCACTTCCAGAGCACTTGGCTTTATCCGAAGATCACTATCAATGTCCCCCCCACCAATCAGACAACAAGCATACGAAACATTCATTCGCGCTAAAATGGAATATGCCTCAGCAATATGGAACCCTCACCAGGCCTACTTAATACAACTGCTCGAAGCTATCCAGAATCGGGCAGCGCGCTTCATAACGTCGCAGTATTCGTCTCGACACAGCGTTACCAACTTAAAATCGTCTCTCGGCCTCGAACCATTAGCATTCCGCAGAAAAGTATCAATTCTTTGTCTTTTCCACAAACTATACTTTAAATTCCCTGCACTACGCCAAACTTTGTTATCTGCTCCCTTACGCTCATCTCGCCGATTATTCAACTCCCTCAGCATTCAGCGGTTGCATGGTTCATCCAACGCTTTCAACAAATCTTTCCTTCCCATCGCCATAGAGGAATGGAACAATCTTCCAGAAACCGTTGTCATCGAAACTAATCCCACCAGATTTAGGCAGCTAATAACAGACCACTTGATCCAACTATAGCTACTTCCCTCGCGATGCTCTGAGTGCAATTTGAACTGCTTGTGTTATTGCGACACCCCCCCCCCCCCCAAGTGTTTTCCCACTTATTTCATTTCCGTACTTTTTAATGTGTAATTTATTACTACTGCTTTGCCATATATATTCTGTTCTATTTGAATCACCTGACGCTAATTTCACGTCAAATTTGTTATTCTTGTTTTTTTTTGTTCTTTTGTTATGCTTTTCTATGCTTACATGCTTTTGTATGACTGTTTCACATCACTGTCTTCCCCCCCCCCTTATGTAATGTCCCAGACGGGATCTTTAAGGGTTCAATAAATGATGATGATGATGATGATGATGATGACATGCGGCACACTGCTTTACTTATTACGTGTGCTTATAGAAGTGTCGTCATCGTTGAGGGCTTGCTTTAACCATACACAATTTTACCCACAGAGGTTTCCTTGGCGCTGGTACCACGAATGCTGTTAGTGTTCGTCACCATTTGCGTGGACCTGCTGCTTGTCATCGGGATTGAAGATGTAAGCCTCTACGACTTCAAGGCGTATATTTTGACGAGGGATCTTAAAAGAACGTCTTAATTGTGACGTATCTCTTGTTCCTGTTAATAACGAGTATTTGGGCAGCGTCTCAATGCCGCCTCTAAGTCGTCCTTTGGTTGCAGAGCGCAAAGCGAAAAAAAAATTACGTGCATTAGATTCCACACAACGTACAAAATGTTCACTGTTTACTTTCACGCCGATTTTCATAGCTTTCCTATTATTAGCCCACGCGAAATACATTGACGGACACAGTTGGCAAATGGCTACAGCCAGCACTGGAATAACAAGAGTAAAAACGAAGAGACACCAAGCATGTTAAAGATCTTTAGCGCCTAAAGCACTGCGGTATAAACATTTCTCTCTTGCCAAACAGGATTCCCCAAGAGCAATGAAACTATTCGTCAACTGGTCAGCAGCAGAGATCGTCGCAGATTTCCTCCTCAGCGTCAGCATGGTTGCGTTCAAGAGCACTCGGCGCAACGTAAGCGAGCTCATCCTTGTTCTCACCTTTTCTCAGCGCACATTGTCACGAGGTGGTAACCAGAGCAGCAGGCTGCCAGGCGATGAATGTAGCGCTGCTTCGTATAATAGGACAAGCAAGTGTCCACAGGGAAAATGAAGTACACCCAGTCAAATCTTTGCTGGCTCGGGTGTTGCATCGCAAAACGCACCTTGTAAAAGGTACTTTTCGGCTACACCGCTGGTATCTTCATGCTGTAATTTCACGCGTGAGATGACATTTCGTGGTTAATTTTTCTTCATATAATGTTTAAGTGGAGTACGTGTGTGTTTAGATCAAAGTTATCAGAAATATTCATCGTCTGCTACTACGAAGAGCCGACACAAGCGGAATACGCAGCAATGGTTCTGGTGGCGCATTTGCGCTTACTCTCGGTAGACGGCTTGTCCGCCATGAAAGGAGTGGCAGTTAACCCAGAGGAGGAGGCCATATCAACCAGAACCATTGCCGCGTATTCCGCTTGTTTCGGCTCTTCGTAGTGGCAGACGATGAATATTTCTGATAACTTTAGTCAAAACATGCAAGTACTCCACTCAAACATTGTATGAACAAAAAGGAACCACGGAGTGCCATCTCACGCGTAAAACTGCAGCATGAATATGCCAGTGGTGTAGCCGAAAAAAACATTTTACAAGGTGCATTTAGCGATGCAACACCCGAGCCAGTTAAGGACTTGGTCGGGTGTACACTGCGGAAGCGATAGTACTCATAGCACTCATCGGTCGACGAAGGTCAGAATGCCCTTCGGTGACGACCGCGCTCTGTTTGTTAACTACATCGAAATTTGGAGATTAGGCGCCTGAAACACCCAAACCGATCTCGAGCATCATGGAAATTACTACATGCGAACGCCTTTGCTCCAGAGTGCTGACGCCTCTGCTCGCAAGCAGACAGAAATTGATAATGCCGCGTGACGGAGGTGGGGAAAAAATAACAGGGTACAGCAAAAAAAAACTATTCGTGCCACTATAAAACATCGAGATGTACCAACGTCGAAATGTAACAAGCTTGTTAGTCGTGAGCTATAAACCAAAAAGCCAAACTTTTGTTTGTCTGTTTACTTCTTTGTTTGTTTGTTTGCTCGTTTGTTTATTTGTTTTGTAACGGCCTTTATTGACAGGAGAAGACTGGCTGTGAAGGCCGGTTTGAGCGGGAAAGGGCAAGTCCGGACCCAGAAGAGTTGATGCTCTCGTCTCGCGCTGCGTGTCGGCTCTGCTGCTTCAGCTGCCGATCGTCTTCTCGTCTCGTGCCGCGCATCGGTTCTGCTGCTCCGACTGCTAATAATCTTCCTCTTTACATTTTGTTTCGTTTATTTGGGTTTAACGTCCCGAAGCGACTCAGTCTGTGAGGGACGCCGTAGTGAAGGGCTCCGGAAATTTCTACCACCGGGGGTTCTTTAACGTGCACTGACATCGCGTAGCACACGGGCCGCTAGCATTTCGCCTGCATCGAAATGCGACCACCGCGGCCGGGATCCCTAGGCTTTTCACACTTCCCTAGGGCAAAACCGATAATTGTTCCCCCCTCTCTAGCTGTCAGTTCTCCCACCTTCTCGACATGACCTCATAGCATGCTTTGTTCTATACGTCTCTCATCCTTCGATTCTCGTTTTCTCGCTCCTAGGTCTGATTTCTTAAGGAAGCTGCATGTTATGCAAGGACCGTGCTCGGGCTCCTAAAGAACGGCGATCGGTACGCCAAATACAGTGGTTCATTTTACCTTCAAACGTCCACACTATGCAAGGTTGCAGCATCTGGGACCTGTCCCATGCAATCAAGAGAGAATCGAGGTGCTGCCATACGTGAAATTGCGAATTCTGAGGTTTGAAGGGTAATGGCACAAATTCGGAACGCAAACAAGCAATAACGTTTGTTTACTAGCCGCAAGGAGACGCCTTCTAGCAAGTTTCAGTGGCAGGGGGTGAGTGCAACATATTTTACGTGAAAGCGTAGAGACCCCGTATCGTAGAAAAAGCGGTGTCAGCGTTACCGTCGGTGTGACGGGAAAATCCGGATTGTTCGAAAAGGTGGTTGTTACAAGAGGCTTCCACAGATGGCGCCATCCACACCAGCGGAGCATCGGAAACTCCTGATCCTCGGGTTGCGAAGCATGCGCGCCACCACTACGTCACATGGGCACGTTCGTACGGCTTGGTTAAAGCGGGGCTTTATATTGTTACGGGATTGGAGAAACGCAGGAAGGGCAAGGCCGGAGAACAAAAGAAGAAGAGGTTTAGAGTGTTGTGCCCCGCTGGACGCTGATTCCCGCTCGCCGATCGAACCTCTCGCCGCTGGCCTGTTGAACCAACTAGAACACCCCGGCTATAAAGATTATAGCCGTAACAATATGTATGCCCTGTGGTCTTTCACATAATGATTTTAATCGAGAAAGACGAAAGTGTTCATGTCTGCGTGGGCAAGAGGAGCCGCTGTCGCGTCATGCCCTAAAAGGCGGAGCTTATAAGTGTCCCCCAATTTTTAATGCTATTTTTAGTATTGTCCAAGGAGCCGCTCGACATTTCCACCCGCTTCGAGTGATGTCAAGGTGCACTTGCCCCAATACAGTGACGTCACCGAACCACTGGCCCTTCACGAGAATAACCAGTGCTTGCCGCTGCCGTCGACGTCTTCAGGATTGTGGTAGTTCAGGTTAGCCAGTCGGTCCTGAAGTCATGGCTCACTTCAGCGCTGGCGCCGAGACAGAGCAAAGCTGCCGGTAGAACATCGTTTGTAATTAATTACTCACGCTTCGCACTGCTGTTTTCGGCTCAATTTCATGACTGCTACGACCGCACGGTTCTTCCAAGCCGTAAAGCGGACACCGAAAAGCTTTCAGTCAGTACCATTTAGGGTTCCTAAGCGACGCATGAGACCTATGAGGACGCCGTAGTGGACGGCTCCGCATTCATTTACATTGTTTGCGGTTCTTCAAGTGCTTTGACACAGCTCAGGATACAGGCGTTTCCGTATTTTGCCACAATCGAAAAACGGCCACCACGGCTGGTATCGAACCCGCGACGATGGGATCAGCAGCAAAATTCCAAAGCTACTAAGACACCACGACGGGCTGCTGCCGTATGTCAGTCTTGGACCCAAAGCTACAGCTGCCCTAAAAAGCCCCACCAACACTTTGCTTTTGTGCTGAATGAAGGAAGGTGCGCTGCTCGTGCGGTGATCCTTCACAGCAGTTTTGAGCCAATGGATCCGCTATTGACACTGGCGGCAGTTTTCTGTGCGTGATCTTTTATTATTTAGTCTCGTTTATGCAGTCGAGACCCGCATGATTGTGAGGCGTGATTCCAGACCATTACTACTGATCAGTGTTGGAGAATGAAGGAACCCGGACTTTTCACAGTTAACGGTGGTGTTTAGTGATGTACTCACAGTATGGCAAAAGTAAGAAAAAGTCAACCCAGCGGCTTGAGTCCGGACCAAGTATCGTGCACCGGCTCGATGCGCTTCGTGAGGATCCAGAAGTGAGATGCGTAATGCAGCCTCGATTGAGTAGTTTGTATTCGAGGAATTTAAAGTTTTGGAGAACGTAGCGGATATGTCATTTTAAGGACAGCAACGTTTTCCCTTACTGCTGATGTGATGTCAAGTGCATGCCCATTCCTAGTTACATCAGATTCTCTACCACCCGTGTTAGAAGGTATGAAGTTTCGCCTGTTTCGACGCTGACATCGTAGGCTTGTTAGCAGGCAACATGCGCATGATTCGGTGACGCCGGACAGATATCAAGGGGCGCACGATGGAAGGTCGATAACTCATGGAGTGGAAGAGGGTGGGCTTTTATCTCTTAACGCACGCCTTCCTCCGGCTTCGCCCCTGCATATAAAAAAATATATCACGAAAAACATTGAAGACCATATTGTTGGAACCACGGAGGGTAGCTAACTGACGGTTTGAACACAGCTTTTTGTTTTGCAGGTGAAGACAGTTTTGGGCGTCTTCGCTGGTTACGTGATATTTCTTCTTGTAAAGGTAAGAAAACAGTGGCACGGTAAACAGAGAGCGACAAATTCGGTCAGTGCACTATTGATGAAGGCATCGAGCACATATATATTTTAATAGACTTGGTTTAAAAATGCTAGATTAAACTGGTACAAGTAGACCTGATTATGTACTAGATTCAACTGCACTGCCACAATTTAAGTAAAGGGGAATTTTGAAGACAAGAATTTCGGAAAGGTAGCAGACAAATAAAACACTGCACGAAGTTATTCGCTTCATGATCGGTCTCTCACCGCTTACCTACCTATAGGATGACCTAGCCAAACGTTGTCTGCACTTGCTTGAAGTTATGACGATAAGCCCAATATTTCAATCGGTGCTGAACAAAAGAGGCAGGCCGTGTAAAAGAAAATATAATTTCTTTCGCGTTCGCTGCTAGTGTATCACCGGACGGTAATAGCGTGGATGGAACGTACTCTCCGCAGGTAGAGTTCGCAAGAAGTTGCTCGAAGATGACTTGCCCCTGAAAGTTGTCTCGAAAAAGATATCTCCGCAAAGTGAAGAGCCGGCCCAAAACCTGTCCTATTGCGGTCTATACCGTAATCCTTAGGATCTGACTGTGGACCAAAAAAAGAACTTGCCACAAATCCCTGAGAGCAAAAGTGAAGGACCTTGGCTCCTCCTATCTGAAATTTCAATAGATCATTTAAGTTTGAATAAGCACTTGCGTAATGCGTGATTGACGCCCCCAATAACTCCGTAAGGAACAAACCAAGCGTCTTGCACTGTGATGCTAGGCGCAGACAAATATTCCAAGCGCGTAGCTTGTTGTAGCCAACGGCTGCAACAAAAACTGTATTTGCAGAAAAAAAGAAACGTTTGCCTGGGAATGCAAATATGACAGAAAGAGATGTGATGCAAAGTAGAGCACGCGCGCGATATCCCGCTGCCCTTTGTTGGAAGCCGCGGTGTAACGAAGGCAACCTTGTCGGCAATGCGCAGGGAGTCTGCGCATACCGGGTTCGCAAGTACGCCCGTTCGAAGAAAGGGGCGGACGAGGAGCCGAAACCGGAAGAAACCCCCGCAGAGGAGCCGCAACCGTCAACCAGCGCCGCAAGCGCCGAGAACCCGCCTGAATCGCCAGCGTCGCCTCCCGGCTCGCTCCACCGCCGGGCAGTTGGGGGACGCAGGTCGGAACCCGAAGAGACCAGGGTCATCGAAGTCACGGACGCGGACGCAGAGTCGTCACCTACGGGACAGTAAAGTTGGCGCAGAAAATTTGAAGAAGTAGAGCGGTTTGATGATTTCGCTGTTACACATACGTACAGTTACCATGTTGTAGCAGTAGTTGCCTCCTCATTGATAACAGCAAAACGCTCTTGTCAAAAGGAGATGGGCATTTACACTTTAACGACTTGGAGAACTGAGAGCTTTCTGAAAATTTGCCGAAATTCAGCGAACTTGACGTCAAGGATTCGGCCCAGTAGAAATTACTAATGCGAAAGCATTTATGTGGCTCTGTAGCGTTAGCAAAAGGCGTCCGCAAAACGTGTCCACAAATTTTGTCCGGACGATTACGCGATTCTCTGAAGATAAATGTGTGAAAGTGCGATTGTGATAGTGTGTGATAAAATCTTGCCGTCGGAAAAATTGGTAGATGAGGTGTAACTAGCTAATTAAACGCGAAAAAAATACCCTTAGACATCACAGTAGCTATGGACGTCGATACAGTGCATGGACGTCAGAACAGCCATGGGCGTCAGAACAGCCATGGGCGTCGATATAGTATATGGACGTTTTGCTTCCGCACTGCTCCAATGTGGGTCGGCAGTGATCTCGAAGTTTTCCGTTACTTTATTGCCGCTAGGCGGTGCCCAAACCAGGCTCCCTAATTACTTCAGAATTTGGCAGTTACGCACGAACAGGATGCCTCTACACCCATCCTTGCGTTGCTCTATGTGGTACCCGCGGGAACAGAATGCGCTTCAGTTTTTCAGGTGTTTTTCGCACTTCATTCGACCATACCCGATAAGACAGCTCCATAGCACCCATGAACCACTGCAGAGAAGCCGACGCCTTCTCACCACTTTGCACTCCTGTGCTGCCGGAAGCCTGCTGGTTCTATTACTTTTTCGTTAAGGTTTCACCGTTAAGATATCACCATCATCACCAGGTCACTCACATCGACAGCAGGACAGAACCCTCTTACATATTCCTCCAATTAATCCTGTGCTCCTCCAGCCGCGACCGCCTTATCCCCTGAAACTTCCTAATCTCATCCTTCAGCCGTCCCCTACTAAGTCTAGATTCTTTTCGGATACTCCCCGTTACCTCACCTGACGACCGGTTATCTGTTACCCGGGTGACATGCCCTGAACATGCGCATTCTTGATTTCAGTTAGGATATCCTTAACTCGTCCTTGTTCCTTAACACGCTATTTTCTGTTGAGGCACGCCTCGGTAAAGTAGTTACACTGGTAAGAAGCTTGCTCATTCACTGCAACAGTCTCACTGCTAAAAAGCGACTTAACAGCTGTATCGAGTCATGGGCCCTGCAGAGAAGAGCGGCATTCATAACTCGGTGCTTATGACATCAGCTCGGTGCATCTAGTGAACTTAGAGGGGAGAATTATCCCTTGCCCCAACGTGCCAACACGTCTATTTCTCCTATATATGAGTCGTCGTACGAGCGGCCGGCGGAGTAATAACGAAACGGGCACTGGCTACGCTGGCATCTGTGAAGATGCTTTATTCGTTATAACGTTGATTGGCCGGTCGGACTTTTTTTTTTATACTCCACAACAATGTCTGACAACGGAGCGGAAGCTACGGAGTCGCAACACTGCCCATCTTCCTACGCAGCGAAATATAATCCCCGCTTGCAGTTTAGGTTTCTCTGAAAACGTAGCATATTGGCAATGTTTATTATTTAAGGCAGATTTCTAACAGAACTGCGAACTTTCAGCGCTGAAATCCAAGGAAGATACAGTTTTCTTGATTAACTCTTCCTGAGGCCCTTGGGTTTAGAGATAACAATAGTCGTGTGGATGAACCAGCGGTGGAAGTTAGCAAAGAGCGATTGGAAGATTGGCAGCTCAATAGCAGAGAAGTGACATAAGGTTAGTCAAATGTTTAGGGGAATCCCCCAAGGTGGAGTAGATTTTGTAATAAGGGAGTAATTACTCATTGACATCCACCCGAGCGCAGCCATACGGCTACAAAGGAAAGCTATAAAGCTTTCTCAGAAACTTCGTAGTTAAAGAAAAATTCGTCCTGGTCCGGGGTTGGAAACCGGGACCACCGCTTCACCGGAGCAGTCGCTCTACCAATTGAGCTAACTGGGACGGCAAGCTTATGGTAGGGCGAGAGCGAATTGATCAATAACTCGGAGTGGGAAGAGTGTTGGTCAAATGTTGAGGGTATGGCTGCGCTCGGGTGGATGTCAATGAGTAATTACTCCTTCATTACAAAATCTACTCCACCTTGGGGGATTCCCCTAAACATTTGACCAACACTGTTCCTACTTCGAGTTATTGATCAATTCGCTCTCGCCCTACCATAAGCTTGCCGTCCCGGTTCGCTCAATTGGTAGAGCGACTGCACCGGTGAAGCGGTGGTGCCGGGTTCGAACCCCTGACCAGGACGAATTTTGCTTTAACAACGAAGCTTCTGAGAAAGCTGTATAGCTTTCCTTTGTAGCCGTATGGCTGCGCCCGGGTGGATGTAAATGTGTAATTACTCCCTTATGACAAGGTTAGCAGCGTAGGCTTAAAAATGCATTTAAAGGAAATGGCGAATCTGTAGACTGGTTTATAATGCCGCTAAAGATATATAAAGAAAAGGGCCGAGCATGGTGGCAACTGCCACCACCCCGTTTCAGAGGGGATGCTGGAAATCCATCTATCCATCTACAGTTCCTGTAATGCAAGGCCAAGTTTGACGACGGAGCCCCTTTCAAAAAAGTGTTGTGGTCTCTTAAGCGGGTGTTCAAGCACCTTCCGTGGATAGATGGATGGAAATCCATCTATCCACGAAATGAAGCAACACCGATTAGACTACCGAGGCTGCAGTGCTCGCTCCATGACGTCACGAGGTGGAGGCCGGTGTGCGTCGCCGGCATGCGCGCAAGAAGGGAAAGCGCGCACGAATATGCGAACTCGAGAGCACCATGCTCGGGTGCGAATAAATCTGCGAGCACAGATTTCGCGGTAACCAAATTTTCTTATCACTCGCTAAACTTTACATAGCTAAACTTTACCACGTGAAGGGCTAGCTAATGCTGAACATTCTGGTAAGCAGAATGCATTTTTTTAAGGCAAAAAAAAAAACACAGGACGAAGAAAGAAGACACGCAAGACGAACGCTGACTTCAACTGGTGGTTTATTGGCACAAACAAAATATATACACAGCAAGGTTTGATACCCACTCACAACCGCATGCCCCGCATATTCGCATCCGCGTTGCAAGTTTAAAAACTGCGAGGCATGCGCTTGTGAGCTGGGGTATTAAACCTTGCTGTGTATATATTTTGTTTGTGCCAATAAGCCATCAGTTGAATTCAGCGTTCGTCCTGCGTGTGTCTCCTTTCTTTGTGCTGTGTTTCTGGCGTTGAAAAAATGCATTCTACGCACCTAGACCAACTAGCCCGTCTTTCCACTTTAATATTCCTGGTAAGGGCTTGCAAGTTGTAACCATTTTTTTTTTTTCTCCGATTTGGACGATTTAGGACAAGCGCTTTCAGAATATTTTCTAAAGGAGAGAGGATGAGGAAAAGCCTTATATTGTAGCGAGAGCTACACTACGCCAGCTCTTCAAGCCTTCAGCCTGGCACCCCTTGAGCTCCATTGCGGCGTCGTGGCCTTGAGCCTGTTGGTCACGTGGCGCGGAGCAGCTGCCGCTGCCGGCGGCGCGGCGCGCCGGCGAAACCGAGCTGCAACAGCTGTGCGCATGCGCCGTGTTGATTGGGGGAGTGGGCAGGTGTCGCAGCTGTATAAGTAGGCGGCTCGGCGGAGCTCTCGCGTGACTCCAGGTTTACCCAGAGCTGACCCACCACCATTTTTTTTAACCAATGTCAGATTTCCGGGCAGATGTTCGTCAGCCCCTTCGGGCGGTATCCCGCGTCGAGGACGCCATCGGTGGTGGTGGTGGTGAAAAACCTTTAATTACTGAAATAGAGTTTGGGAGCAACAGAGTGGCCACGCTACATGGTCGGCGTCCCTAGTCCGGGACACCGCATGACAATGCCCCGTCTCTAGCCCGTTTCACCAGAGCCCTTTGGGACTCAAGCGAGGAGCAGTTGAGAAGGGCAGTCTCCCATGCCTCTCTGGAAGGGGTAGGGGAAGGGGGGAGGTGGGGATTTTGAGTACATGCCCACACCATGTGGAAGATATCACAGGTCTCCCCACAGTGTGGGCATCGCCCATCCGTGTTAGGATCGTAATGCTTTAAGATTGCAGGACAGAGTAGAGTACCTGTCTGCAGGCGCCTTAAAGTTCGCTCCTCCGTCTTACTCAGCCCCTTTGCAGGGGCCGGGAAAAGGCGGTGGATGTCGCTATAATGCGTTATAATTTCCTTGAATCGCAGCAGCGGCTGGTTAGTCTCCGAGCCAGAAGAGCTGGGATGAGGAGCCCGGTGAGTAAGCGCTCTGGCGGCCGCGTCAGCGGCCTCATTACCTCGTAAGCCCTGGTGGCCAGGAGCACAAATGATTCTTTTGGGTGTTGGATCAGTGGCAGTCCGTCTTAGAATGCAAGCAGCTAAGGGGGAGATCTCCCCTGCAAAGTAATGATCACATGCTTTTCGGGAGTCCGTAATGATGATTCTCGAATTGGCGTGGGCGGCAGCAAGCGCTATCGCTACTTCCTCGGCTCGCATTGAATTCGGGGCTCGAAAAGAGAGTCCATCAACGTGCATTTCCTGGTGAACGACAGCGGCCGTGTAAAATCCCGTGGGCGATGGGCCTGCTACGTCTACATAATAGTAGTAAAAGACTTTTAATCAACCATAATTTACAGGCCGAGCATTTCGACCGCCTGGGCGACCAGAAGCCGCTGTTCTTCTTCCCCTTCAGCGCCAAGCCAGTCGAGCCAGGTGGTGATGGATAGAGAGGGTGGGGGGAAGGAACCCGACTGCTGAGCAGCCGGGCAATAGAATAGGCAATGGGCCAGGTCCGCATAGATACAGGGGCAGTTGGGACAGGAAGGGTCCGATCGATAGCGATAGAGGAAGAGGCGGGACGGGGTGATAACTGCATTCATCTGAATGTGCCGAAGAAGGCGAGACTCCGGCACCGTGAGTGATGGATGAGGGGGAGGGTAAAGGCGTTTGTCGAGGCGGAGCTCAAGGTAGACCTCTTTTATGGTGCGGCGAAGGGTGAGTCTCCCACCGTCCTCCGAGGGCTTGGGCCAGGGGATCAACGGTGCCCGGAAAAGTGTGTCGCGGGCGAGCTGATGGGCCAGCTCATTGCCGTCAATCCCTGAATGCCCAGGGACCCAGCGGAGGAAAACGATGGAAGGCTGCAGTGCGGAGACCGCTCGTTCGACCTCCTGTTGGAGAGAAGGGGTCAGGGTGCGTTTCTGTATGTGGTGTATAGCGGCTTGTGAGTCCGAATAGACTGTGTACTCTTGGAGAGAGGGAAGGAGGGAAAATGACTGGAGGGCATGCGCAATGGCGAGGACCTCGAGGGACAATGCGTCTGGAGGGTGTAGATACGGCCCGCTGGTGTGGGTTTCAGGAGCAGGGAGGTGTGGATGGTACAGGGCGTAGCCGCAGGAACCTCGAGGAGCCACGAAGGAGGCATCCGTGTAAGCTACACCCTGGGTATCAAAGAGAGGGGAATGGTGCTGTGCGGCCGCATGACGACGTCCGGCGTGCAGGACGGGGGACATGTTGGTCGGGAGGGGAAGGATACGAAGATTGGGGGCGGGGGTGGGAATAGGAGAGGTAAACGGGGAGATTGGAATGGGCGAGATACCCGCTTGAGTCAATAACCACTGACCCTGACGGGTAAGGGAAAGCCGGGCAAGCTGCGAGTCACGATGGAGACTGAGAAGAGAACGAAGAGGATGGAAGAGGCCTGTGGCAAAGAGCTTAGTGGTAGAGGTAGTGATAGGGAGGTTGAGAGCTGCCTTGTAGAGGCCCACAAGGGCAGTCTCGAGAGCGTTAAGTTGAGTCTGAGTGAAGGAAGCGTAGGGTGCAAAGTACAAGACCTTGTTGAGGGCCAGCGCGTGGGCAACTCGGCACGCGTGAGCCTCGTGGAGACCTGAGCGTCGAGTGACCACGCGCCGCAGGAGGTGAGTTACAGAGTGGCAGGTGGTGACAGCGCGGTGAAGGGATTGCACATTCTTAGCTGCATGCAAAGGGAAGCCAAGAACTTTGCACTGTGTGACGACAGGAATGGGAGAGCCAGAAAGGTGGAGAGAGACAAAGTGGTTGTGTGAGCGCTGGTAGGAGGAATGGCTGAGAAGGAGAAGCTCGGATTTCTCAGGAGCAGGAGAGAGGCCAGCGGTGGTGAGAAAGGAGTCGATGAGATCTAGGCCACGTTGCAGGGTGTCCTGTACGTGACCGGGAGAGCCAGATGAACACCAGAGAGTGATGTCATCGGCGTAAAATATATGATGCAGGTCGGGAATTTCAGCTAGCTGGGAGGCGAGAGGGGCCATAGCAAGATTGAAAAGGGTAGGAGAGAGAAGAGCACCTTGAGGAGTGCCTCGGGTGAGGTTGTGGGGGTCGGACAGATAGGTGTCGACTCGAAAGCGAGCGACACGTTTAGAGAGGAATGAGCGGATATAACAGTACATGCGGGAGCCACAGTCTAGGGAGGCGAGTTGGGAAAGGATGTGGTCGTGGCAAACACCGTCGAAGGCCTTGCGAACATCGACGGTCACAAGTGCGTGAATTTGAGTGGGGGTAGGTGACAGAAACGTGTGCTGGAGAACCAGAAACATGTCCTGTGCACAGACGTGGCGTCGGAAGCCAATGAGAGAATGGGGGAAGAACTCCCTCGTCTCGAGAAAATTAGAGAGGCGAGTCAGGGCCATTCGCTCAAGGGTCTTACCAACACATGATGTCAGGGAGATTGGGCGGAGTTTAGAGAGAGAGGGAGGCTTGCCCGGCTTTGGAATCATAGAAATGAGGGAGGAGGTCCAGGAGCTGGGCAGGCAGCCGCTGTCCCATGCATCATTGTAGGTTTTAAGGAGGAATTCTTTGGCGCAGTCAGGAAGGTTGCGAAGTGTGGTGTATGTAATGGCATCCTCACCGGGAGCCGAGCGTGTAGCATTAGCAGCCAGAGCCGATTCGAGCTCCCGGAGAGTGAAGGATTGGTCCAGATCGGGGTTAGGTCCACCGCAGTACACCGTGTAGGAGGGTGTCAGAGGGGGCGGGAGATAGAGAGAGGCGAGCTGATCAAAAACATCGGAGGGAGTTCCTTGAGTGAGGGCTTTAGCTAGAGTGGGAGCAAGGGCAGGCTTAGTGCCAAGGAGGGATTGGAAGAGAGACCATGTGGATCGCGAGTGCAATGCAGAGTCAAGACGGCCACAAAGAGCACTCCAACGAGAGTGCACGAGGGAGGCGCAGTGGGCGACGATCTCGGCCCGCAAAGCAGTGATCCGGGAGGAAAGTTGGGCATTGTGTGGTTGGGAGCGAAAGGAGCGTTGAAGACGTTTACGGCGACGCCATAAACGGAGAAGGTGAGGATCTGGGTCTTGGATTGGGTAACGAGAGTGAACGCGACGGCTACTGGACGTGAGCGCTGCAGAGATGCGCGACGTCCAGTCGTCGTAGGATTGAAAGGAGTCGGAGGCGAGATTAGTGCGAAAAGCATGCCAGTCAGTGTGAATAATCGGATGACAGCGAGGGATGTGGGAGAGAGAGGTGGTGATATGGATGAGAAAGTGGTCACTTAGAAGAGTTTCGGCTGTCACCTGCCAGTGAAAGGAAAGTGAACCCCGAGAGAAAGTGAGGTCGGGTGTCGTAGGGCGTTGTGAGGCAGTGCCCGCTCGAGTAGGAGAGCCAGGAGTATTAAGAAGGGTGAGGTGGCGTTCCTGGGCCAGACAATGGAGGAGTCGGCCGGGTTTGAGGGTTTGTGGGTAGCCGCAGAGTGTGTGAGGGGCATTAAAGTCACCACCAAAGAGGAGATGGGAGGTAGAAGAAAGAGAGTGAAGGAATTTGCCCAGAGCAGAGAATAAAGAGGAAGTGACAGGGGGGTTGTAAAAAGACAAAAGGACGAGTGAGATGCGGGAAGAAGGGTGGTAATAAACCACACCAACTAAATATTTAAGGAGGGTGGAGGGGATGTCAATTTGCTCTACGAGCACGTCACTGCGTACATAAATAGACGCAAGTGGTGTGGCCGTAGTGGCATGGTAGTCGCGGTAGCCTGGGACATTGCGGGCCGTCCGGGTCTCCTGGAGAAGGAGAAAATGAGGTAGGGAGGGGCGGGTGAGTAGATACTGGTGGAGGGGGGTCTTATTGTGGCAAAGATTTCGGCAGTTCCACTGCACAATCTCGAGGTCCTCGCCAAACGCCATTATGATAGTGGAGAGGAACGCGATGGTGCGCGTTCCTTCTTTTTTGCCGGGGGCAGTGACTCATGGACGGATTGGAGCATAGATGCGAAGGATTCCAATTGCTTTGATTGTGCTTGGAGGGTGGTAAGGATCTGGAGAACCGAAGTTTCCAGCTGAACCAAGCGAGTGTGATGTGCCTGTGTGGTGGTTTCTACAAGGTCAGCCAAAGGGGCGACCTGGGCGCTGGAGGAAGGAGTGGTGAACGTGGCAAGGTGCTCATTTAGCTTGCTAAGCTGGGAGGTAAGAGAGGAGGTGGTTGTCTGGAGGGTTTGAGTCAAGGCATGTATCTGCTGTTGTAGATCGTGGGAAATGCGCTGCTGCTCTCGCTGCTGGCGTTCCAGCATTGCGAGCCGGAGGTCGAAGGAGCGGCTCTCGTCAGTCAAGGATGGAGAGGGTGGTGTAGTGGAAGAGAGGGACGCTGGCACCGAGGATCCTTTAACTATGGTGGTGGTGGTGAAAAACTTTAATCAAAGAGAGCTTGAAGGTTAAAAAAAAAATATAAATAACCCTGCTGCATGGTCGGTATCCTTAGTCCGGGACACCGCATGACGAGGCCCCGTCTCGCGCCCGCTTGACCAGAGCCCTTTGGGACTCCAGTGTGGAGCAGTTGAGGAGGGCAGTCTCCCATGCCTCTCGGGTGGGGGTGGGGGAGGGGGGAAGGTGAGGATTCTGAGTACATGCCCACACCATGTGAAAGATATCGCAGATCTCTCCACAGTGCGGGCAGCGCCCATCTGTGTTCGGATCGAAGTGTTTTGCTATTGCAGGACAAAGAAGGGTTCCTGTCTGCAGGCGCCGCAGAGTTCGCTCCTCCGCCTTACTCAGCCCCTTGGCAGGTGCCGGGTAGAGACGGTGGCTGTCGCAATAATAAATTAGGATTTCGCGGAACCGCAGAAGCGGTTTATGAGCTTCTGAGCCATGAGAGCTAGGATGAGGAGCCCGGTGTGTGAGCGCTCGGGCGGCCGCATCAGCGGCCTCATTGCCTCGTAGACCCTGGTGGCCAGGAGCTCAGATCACTTTTGTGCGAGTTGGATCGGCGAGAGCGCGTCTTAGAATTTGCGAGGCCAGAGGTGATATTTCGCCTGCAAGATAATGTTCACAGGCCCGGCGAGAGTCTGTAATAACCGTTTTCGATTTTGGATCGGCGGCAGCGAGAGCTATTGCGACTTCCTCCGCTCGTGTTGAATTTGGGGCCCGAAAAGATAGCCCATCGACATTCATTCCCCGGTGGACTACGGCAGCCGTGAAGAATACCGCGGGCGACGGCCCTGTGATGTCCACGTAATAGACGCCCTCTTTATACCCATATTGCCTCTCAAGCGTGCGAACCCGCGCTTGTCGTCTGCCTTCATGTGCAGCCATGTCCATGTTACGCGGGAGCGGAGCGACCAAGAGCATGTGGCGCCACAGCACCGGGATGTTCTCCGTCCCCTCTGGTATGCATGTGTGTTGGATGTGTAAGCGGTTTAGCAGGCGGCGCCCAGGCACCGTCTGCGATAGCCGCGTATATTGGTTCACGAGGTGGGCCTCCCGCAACTCCTGATAGGAGTTTACCACTCCCAACGCCTTCAGTTTGGCGTTGGAGGTAGCCACCGGAAGGTCCAGTGCTCGCTTTGTTGCCTTCCTGATGATGGCGTCAATGCGCTCGTCTTGTTGTTTGGTGGTGCGTAGATACGGCACGGCGTAGAGGATCCGGCTGGTCACGAAGGCATAGGCGAGCCGTAGCGCGTCCCTGCCCCGCAGACCACCCCGCTTGTTGGAAACACGGCTGATCATGCGCCCTACCTGTTCACCTATGCTCTTGAGTTTCGCTATAGTAGAGTCCGGCCTAAGTTTGTTATTGATGAACAGACCCAGGATCCGGAGCTCCGCCACTTCTCTGATGGGACCGCCTGACAGAGATATGTGTAGAGACGTGTTGTCCTTGTGGTTTGTCCTGACGTGCAGAAGCTCTGATTTGGCGGGAGCACATTGGAGACCACAGTCGGCAGCATATGCTTCGACTATGGTGGCGGCCTGCTGAAGGCGGTCCTCTATCTCCCCAAGGCTCCCCTCGGTGGTCCAGATTGTAATGTCGTCTGCGTAGAGTGCGTGTTTTATGCCATCTACCTGAGCCAGTCGGCCGGGCAGGTGCATCATGGCGATGTTGAAAAGGAGCGGTGATAACACCGCCCCCTGTGGTGTACCTCGTGTACCCATAGAGCACGGGCCGTACTCCTCGTCCTCGATCCGGAGGAGTGCCTGACGCGCAGAGAGGAAGTCTCTGACATAGGCGAAGACCTTCGCCCCGCAGTTAGTGGTGTTCAAGTTAGAGAGTATGGTGGCATGTTTAACATTGTCAAACGCCCCCTTAAGATCGAGGGCGAGAATGGCCTTGTCGTTTTGTTGCATGGCTGTGGGTCGTATTATGTCCCTGTGTAGTTGGATTAGGACATCCTGTGCAGACATGTGCGGGCGGAACCCGAACATAGTGTCTGCAAAGAGGCCCTTACCCTCCATGTATGGAGAGAGGCGATCCCGAACCATCGTCTCCATGAGCTTTCCCACACACGAGGTTAATGAGATGGGTCTCAAGTTGTCCGTAGTCACGGCTTTACCTGCTTTGGGGATGAACGTTACAAGGGATGTTTTCCATTCGAGTGGGAGCGGACACCCATTCCAGATCTGATCATTTATGTATTGTAGCAAATGGAGATATGCACAGTCGGAGAGGTTCGCCAACAGTTTCACTGTTATGCGATCCCGACCCGGTGCCCCACCTCGGCGCATTTTAGCCAGGGCCGCCTTAAGGTCATGCAACTCAGAAGGGGCGTCTAAATCCTGATTTGGCTTGCCGGAGTACGTGTACTCGGGCCCAACCGGGTCGTTTGTGCGGCAGAGATACCTGTCGCACAAAGTGTCCGCAAGTTGCGCCGTCGTACCTTGGTACCCGTGCAGAGCCCGCCGGAGCTGTTTTTGCGTCTCCCCTTTCGTTTGAGAAGGGTCGATGAGGCTGCGCAAGAGACGCCAAGTCCCCTTCGAGCTCATCTGACGCGCTGCCGAGTTGCAGCGTTCTATCCAATTGGTGACTGTGAGCTGGGCGGCATATGCCGCAGCCTGCTCCGTAAGTTGTGCAATACGAGCTCTAAGCTTGCGATTCGTCTTGTGTTTTTTAACTATGGCGGCGTAGGAGCCTGGTGGTGACGTGATCGGAGATGATGGAGATTCATGATTAGAGGAGGAGGAGGAGGAGGCGGGGGAGGGTTGGTGGGTTGAGTGGCCCGGCGCAAAGCTAGGCGTCGGAGGTATGCAGCTTTAGCACACTCGCGTTGCTTAGCAAGGATGAAGGGGCAAGTGGGGTCGAGGGAGGGGTGGGTGTTCACCTGGCAATGAACGCACCAGGGCTGGGCACACACATGAGCGGAAGGGTCAGCGGGTAGAGGAGCAGCACAGCGACGGCACTTGGCCGGAACGCTGTGCTGGGGGCATTGGTGGGCGCGATGGCCTAGAGTGAGACAACGGGTGCAGGTGGGAGGCTTAGGTTTATGAGGACGGCACCGGATGGCAACGCGTTTGAAATAAACAAAGTGGGGGATGACGGTGCCACCGAACGTTATGAGCACTGATTGAGTGGATCCCATCATGCGAGCAGCGAGAATATCTGTTTTGAAAGATTCCAGGTCATGCATGAGGTCTTCAGGAGTGAAGTGGCCCCCGACGTTATGGATGACGCCGAGGCATGAGATGGGAGGATGGGGGGTGTAAGTTTTGATGGTGACAGGCTTACCATGAAGCTGAAGATGCGTGACAGAGAGTAGGAGGTGGGCGGTGAGAGGAGAATGAGTCTTTAGAAACACAAGGCTTTGGGCTGGCTTGGCCTGAAGGGTGATGTCGGCACTGGTCTTCGAGGAAAGTTGTGCAGCGGAGGCGACTGCGTCGAGTACGTCGTAGAGAGGTAGCTTGGGGGTGAGGGTTCCAGGGGGAAGCTGGATGGCAACTGTGATGAGCTCGGCGCGGGGTCGGGCTGCGGTGGCAGGCTTACGGTTGGCACCGATGGTGGTCCAGCCGATTTCCTGGGAAGGAGTGTCGTCTGCCGGGGACGTCGTAAGGTCCATGTCTGAGTCCTCAGCCGGAGTCTCAGTGTGCGACGCGGGTGCCGGGCTGGAGGTCTTGGTGTCAGTGGGACCTTTGGCTGGAGTAGGTGCAGCGGCTCCACCGGAGGCGACGAACGCAGCCGGCTGCGACGCGTCTATGGCCCCGAAGCTCTTGGCGTCCCTTGTAGCGTGGAGTTGGCTAGGTGTGGACGCTGCGCCGACGACGAACGCTGCCAGCTGCGCCGCGGCCGTCGATCCGGTGCTCCCAGCGTCGCTCAAGGCGTGCAGTGCGGCAGGAATGTGCTCGGTTGCGTGGGCGGCGTTGAACGTACCCGTTTGAGAGACGGCTGTCGACGTGGTTGGAACAGGCCCCGCGGTGGCGGCATCGGTGGGTCTGGGCTGCAGGGGCTTGGTCAGACGCGGCATTGCGGCGGTGGAGGCGCGGCGCGTTAGGTTTAGCGAGGCGCCGCGCCGCTTCACAGTTTTGGAGACGCTTGGAGGGCCAGTTCGGCAGCGGGCCGTGATGCCGATGGTTTCCACGTGCTTCGGGAGCCTTCCTGAAGCGATGGAGTGTAAATCCAGGGGCGGGCGAGGCCCTGGACCAGGCCAGGGGCAGGTTAAAGCAGAGCGCGGTAGGCAGCTAGCTAACCAGGGCGGCGCCACCTAGCGGACCTCTACATAATATACACCGGGTCGGGAGCCGTGTTGTCTCTCAAGAGCCCGAGCCCGCGCTTGTCGCCTGTTTACGTGCATGTCGGTGTCCATGTTACGGGGGAGCGGGGAGACCCAGAGCATATGGCGCCACAGTACTGGGATACGCTCCGCCTCCTCTGGAGTGCAGTCGTGTTGGATGTGTAAGCGGTTTAGCAGGCGGCGCCCAGGGGCCGTCTGCATGAGCCGCGTGTATTGGTTCACGAGGTGGGCCTCCCGCAGCTCCTGGTAGGAGTTTAGCACCCCCAATGCCTTGAGTTTGGCATTAGAGGTAGCCACCGGGAGATCCACGGCTCGCTTAGTTGCCTTGCGGATGACGGCGTCTATTCGCGCCTCGTCTTGCTTAGTAGTGCGGAGATATGGCACGGCGTAGAGGATCCGGCTAGTCACGAAGGCATAGACGAGCCGAAGCGCGTCCCTGCCCCGCAGACCACCCCGCTTGTTGGAAACGCGGCGGATCATGCGCCCTACCTGTTCGCCTACTCTCTTGAGTTTCAGAATGGTGGAGTCCGGTCTGAGTCTGTGGTGAATGAAAAGGCCCAGAATACGGAGCTCCTCCACCTCTCTAATAGGACCTCCTGACAGAGAGATGTGAATTGCTGTCATATCCTTTGGGTTCGCTCTGACATGCAAAAGCTCTGATTTCGCTGCAGCACATTGGAGCCCACAGTCAATGGCATACTTATCGACTATGGAAGCGGCCTGCTGAAGGCGGGCCTCCATGTCCCCAAGGCTCCCCTCAGTGGTCCAAATTGTAATGTCATCTGCATACAACGCGTGTTGAATGCCTTCCACCCGGGCCAGTTGGCTTGAGAGGTGCATCATAGCTATGTTGAACAGGAGCGGTGATAACACCGCTCCCTGAGGGGTACCCCGTGTTCCCATCATGTAAGGGCCGTATTCCTCGCCCTCAATCCGAAGAAAGGCCTGGCGATTAGTCAAGAAATCTCTTACATACGCGTAGGCCCTAGCCCCACAATCGGTAGAACTCAAGTTGGCCAGGATGCTTCCGTGTTTAACATTGTCGAAAGCTCCTTTCAGATCAAGGGCGAGGATGGCTTTGTCATTGTGTTGCATAGTTGTGGGTCGTATTACATCCCTGTGCAGCTGGAGAAGGACATCCTGGGCAGACATGTGGGGGCGAAACCCGAACATGGTAACTGCAAAGAAGCCCTTACTCTCCAGGTATGGAGAGAGGCGATCCCGAACCATCGTCTCCATAAGCTTGCCCGCACATGAGGTCAGTGATATGGGCCTCAGGTTGTCCGTATTCACGGCCTTACCTGTTGTAGGGATAAACGTCACAAGTGACGTTTTCCACTCGGGAGGGAGTGGACGCCCGTCCCAGATCTGGTTGATGTATTCTAATAAATGGAGGTAGGCTGAGTCCGGTAGGTTCGCCAACAGGTTCACTGTTATGTGATCCCGTCCCGGAGCCGTACCCCGGCGCATTTTTGCTAAGGCTGCCTTAAGGTCGTGAAACTCAAAAGGGGCATCAAGTGTTTCATTAGGCCTGCCAGAGTACATGTACTCAGGCCCAGGCGGGTCCTCCGTACGACAAAGATATCTGTCGCACAGAGTGTCCGCAACTTGCGCCGTCGTACCTTGATACCCTTGCAGAGCCCGCCGGAGCTGCTTTTGCGTCTCCCCTCTCGTTTGAGAGGGGTCGATTAGACTGCGAAAGAGACGCCACGTCCCCTTCGAGCTCATCTGATGAGCTGCGGCGTCGCAGCGTGCTATCCAATTTGAATCTGAGAGTTCGGCAGCATACGCTGCAGCTTGCTCTGTGAGTTTGACTATGCGGTCGCGTAATTTGCGATTAGTTTTCTGCTTTTTCCACCGTTTAGTTAAGCTCCGGCGCGCCTGCCACAAATGCAGGAGGTGGGTGTCCACTGCGGGGATCTCTTCGGTGGTTTGTAGTGTTGTGACGTGTAGTTTTTGAATGTTGTATATGTGGTTAGCCCACTCCGCGTAGCCGCCGGAAAATAGTACGGGAGGGATAGTGTGATTTCGGAATTTGTGCCAATCGGTCAGCTTGGCCTGACCCCATTTTTTGCGCGCTGCCTTCGCCATGAGTGTAATCCGGAGAAGGAGGTGATCGCTGCCTAGAGAATCTCCCAAGTTCTCCCAAGCAGCCGCTCTAGCATTTTTGACGAGAGAAAGGTCTGGACACGTGTCGCGGGTTACCGAATTCCCCACTCGGGTGGGATACGCCGGGTCCGTGAGCAACGTGAGGCTGAGGGTGGAGATGAGCTCCGCCAGCTTACGTCCTCTTGCCTGTTCGAAGTGGTAGCCCCAATGAAGGCTGGGAGCATTGAAGTCTCCAACGATCACTAGAGGCTCTTTGGCTGCCATTTTTATCGCGCGAAGGAAGATTTCATTAAAAGTTACGCGCGGCTTATGCGGAGGGCAGTATATGTTGAGGATATGTATTGACGGGTCGCGGCGTCTGAGAGGCAGCACCCGGACCATTGTATATTCTTGCTCGGTACTCAAGTCTAAGTCGACCTGAACCCCGGTGTAAGCCTTATTCACCAGGATGCACGTAGAGGGGCCCCCTGAAAGGTGCTGTAGCCTGATAATTTAGCGTCTATGCCGGGCTCCTGCAGGGCAACGAGTGCCGGCATGTCACCTAGGGACTGCAGGTAGAGCTGGAGGTGTGACCGTTTTTTCCAAGCCCTGAAACCCCTGCAGTTCCATTGAATGATTTGGAATTTTTCAAGGTTTTTATCATTCCTATTAGATGTGCTAGCCATGTTGTTCTATTTATTTACGGGGGAGTGGTCTAGCTCTGGCCGGGAGCCAGCGCAACCCCAGCGAGAGGCCGCACCGACCCAACAGCTGCCGAGCCTGAACCGTGTTCCTTCGCTGCCTGGCGGGAGGCTGTCTTACGTTTGAGATGAGGGGAATCGGAGCTAGTGGCGTTCTGAATTTGGGTGCTGACCCAGGGCTGCACGGCTTTAAGGACCGAGTCAGTGACCTGGGCCATAAGGTCGGGAAGTGCTTGCGTTAAAGCTGCCTTGAACATGTCCTGGAAGGACTCGCGGACTGCTGACATGATTTGATTCGGGAGGGCCGCCATTGCTCCTCCGGTTGCTCGGTTTGGCGCTGCAGTGCCTCTAGGCCGGCGACGCGACCAGCTGATCCACCTACCGTGTCCCCGCTCTGCCGCGAGACGCTAGTGAGGCAAGATGTTACGGATGATCCGTCATCCTCGTCATCTGGCTCAGCTTCTTGCATTGGTTCGGATGACCCGGCCTGTTTGGCCTCTAATTCCTGAATTTTGCGCGCTAGAATTTGGTTCTGGCGCCTGAGCTCCTCTACCTGCTGCTGTAGGGCGGTTTCGGTAGGGGAGGGACGGGTAGGGGAGGGACGGGTAGGGGGCCCAGAGACTGCCCTACTCCAACTGCTCACCTGTGATTGGACGGGTGCCAAGGGCGGGAAGTCCCTGGCGTTGAGGACCGGGGGCACCGCCTGGGTCGCGGACTTGACAGGTTTCGATGTGCCGGGTTTGGCCTTGATTTCCTGATCGGCTGACGCTTTCTTGGCCTTGGGCGGAGGAGCCTGCTTGGGCCCCGTCTTTGTCTTCGGTTTCGATCCGGATGGGGAGCTCGGTTTGATGGCTTTCCGGAACCGCCCAGCACAGCCAGGAGCTCCGGTAGGGTGGCCGCCTCCGCAGATGAGGCAGCTCGGAACACAGTCATGTTCCGCCAGGCCGTCAGGAGTGGCATCGGGAACCTGGACTCCACAGCGTTTGCAGCGTCCCGGCTGCGGTCGGCTGTCGCCATCCGGCGCGCCCACTCATATAGCCGTTGCTGGTCTTGCGGGTGTTAGAGCAGCCTCCCAAGTGAAGAAAGTGAGACGGGGGATGGCTGGTTGGCGGCCTGGTGGTCCACGGCATTCCCATCGGGAGTGGAATAGGGTGGAACTAGGGCTGCTGCACATTGGGCAGCATCCAGTATACTGAGTGGGGAAGAAGTGTTTGTGTTGTAATGCGCGCCCAGCTTGCCTCAGGTTGCGGCCCCCGATTTTACGCGGAATTAGTGCGATGGAAGAAGTATTCCCTGGTGTCTGTGTGTTCGAGTATGAGTGTGTGGTAAAGGTTCTGTGGGTGGCCGTGTTGATGCGTTTCCCTCTTCTTCGTCGGTAAATTCCCGGCAGATGTCCTGCCCTCTCCCCCTGGTGGCCAGAGGGTGAGGTCCCTGCCGAGCGCGTTAGCGCGCTCGATGTCAAGGGAAGCTTTCCCTGAGGTCCGGACCATTCCAGTGAGGAGAGGCGTGTCCGTGGAACATTGCTGGAAGATGCGTCGTGTCTGTTTTAATAGTAGGCCAGAGGCGCACGCCCATATGCTACTTGTGAGTCGGCATCTGAGGTCCTCATTGTCCAGGTTGACAGAAATGTAGCGCATGGCAAGGGCAATACCAGCCTCTTCTACCGTCCTCTGCGAACGGACGTGTAAGCAACTGAGCTTTATGTGTCACCGGTCCCGTTCGTAGCCCCCATGCTCTGGCTTCCGGCCTGTCCGGATGACTTGCGCAAAGGGCGCATATATTTTTCCCCTGTTGGCGCTCGACGCCTCAACTCGGGCTCGCCTCCTTGCTGCATTAGGTTCGGAGTGCATTGCCTGGTTCGGTGCCGCCTGCAGCTGCTCGGATCGTAGGATCCAGGGCTACCAAATCTAATGGTAAGCGAGTGTTTATTGGTGGGTGCATTAGTTAGAACGCGACACCGTTAAAGGCCCCGTAACACAGACAATACGACGTCGGCGATGTGAGCGAGAAATTACAAGCATGACTATGACAGGTGGCACCGAGAGCAACCTATGAGGTAGGTGGGCCACCTAGGTCACTTGACCTTGCGACGTCATCACAACCAGTCCACCCGGATAGTGAGCAAACTGCACACCGCGGCACGTGGCAGTTAATGATTAGGTGCTCGGGAAGAGCTGAGTGCTGCACAGGTTGCTCTGGAAGAGCGACCTGGGCAGCACAAGGCCTGCCATCGCAGTAGAGTGGTGCATCGTTCAACCGCTGCACCAGGAGGGGTATGATTGGTTTGTGGGGGTTTAGCATCCTAAAACAACTCGGGCTATGAGGGACGCCGTAGCGAGGGGCTCCGGAATTTTCGACCGCCTGGGGTTCTTTAACCTGCGCTGACGTCGCACAGAACATGGGTGCCTAGAATTTCGCCTCCATCGAAACTCGAGGCCGGGATCGAACCCGCGTCTTTCGGGTCAGCAGACGAGCGCCGCAACCAATGAGCCACCGCGGCCCAGGGATCTGTGAATGTTGAGAATGACTTTCTGAATATATGAGGATAATTCCCATTACGTCATACCGTTAAGGCGGAGCTTAAGTGTCCCTTCCAATTTTTTCAAGGGCTCCGCCCGTTCGTGTTTCACAGCCTGAATAGTTGACTTGCCCAATAGGCTTCGAAGAGTTCTTCCATGGTGTTGTGAACACTTAGCTGGAGAAAACAACGCATACTTGGATGCGTGTGGGAGGTGCCTCGCCGCCGTAATGACTACCGCGCGTAGCAATGTATTGCGCCGTCTTAACTATTCTGGCGTCATATTCCTCCACCTCATTAATGATCTGCTAGTATTCCGCTAGTGCCCCATTGTAATTATACTCTTTTTCATACCTCAGGTGCAACGCTGTGAAAGACACGGCAGTAGTCCACATGAATAATAGAGAGGCATATTACTCCGTGCTGTTTTGTGACCGACTGGTCCGAGACACGAGAAAGCGACAGCGTGTCGTCAGCAGCAAGAGCGCATTTAATCGAGCTCATGAGAAATGCATCATTTAATGCATTTACAAACCATTTATTTTCTCTCAATACGAGGAACGAAATACTTTTTGATCGCGATGTAACCAGTGAAAACAAGACCGCTAGCTTTGCACCTGATGCATAAAATGTAGTATAGCAAACACTGAAACAAAAAGGGACAGATCTGGCATCACAAAATTAATGAATTTTGCAGCTTTTAATGCTGCCGCACTGCCAGCACATAACGAAACTAAGCGTCCCAGCGAATATCTTAGAAAGCTCCCTTGCCATGACAATACGACGTTCTAGTTGGCTTTCTTCTGACAGCTAAGGAAGAAATTGGTGCTGACATATGGATAGGCTCGACAGTGGTGCGTATACGAAGCTTTCTGCTGCTGACGCAGTCGTGAATATAACCGCAGTCATACAAGCCATAGAAGTCATAAAATTATTCATGGAAGCGCTCAGCCCGATGCATCAAATGGGGACGTCGTAGCAGTGACACTGGATGTGACTTGAGGTGCCAAGGTTACAAAAATTTCCCTCCTGTGTCTCTGAGACCAGAAGCTGACCATGGCGTGGGGGATGACAGTCTTCGAGTGCACTGCACAGCTGCCGTAGAGGGTGTGGGGGCGTTCACACTTTAAACAGAAAGGAACAACTGAACCCTAGCACACTCTCTTTTGTAAATGAGAGTGTGCTAGAGGAAGGCTTACTTCCTGTTAACACCCATATAGGGGTATTCACGCTTAGAGCGCAGAAACATGCCACTTCAGAGGCACAGAATGCTAACATCCGAAGAACGACCCTGGATGCATGGTGGCGCAAACAACATGGAATGTTAAATACAGATTGGTCCCATAATTATAAGCACAAGGTGTTTGTCTTAGAGGCTAATTTCAATTAGTGAGACAAGGACCAAACATTCAAGAGAAGCACGACGGTTATTATAACCTGTTTATTATATTTCAATATTATATTTCTACAACAGGACGGCATTCTTCCACAAATCAACCAAGCTGCCAACCCGTAACAACACAGCATGCTTTACAAGTGAATAGCACCAGCTACTTGTTTTTATCCTGTACTGGAAATTCAAACTGTGCACAAAGCAATGAACTTCTGTTTGTCAATGTGTCGTTTTTTTCAAGATGACACAACAGTGACAAAACCGCGAGAGTGGAGCATTTAATATGCGGCACAACTTGTGCGAAGCCACATAAGCTTGGTGATATGTTGGGAATGCTTGGCGCAGCACAACTCTTGCCTGAGCCACATGCAGATAAAAACTGTGTGCTGTTCAGGTACAAGGAAGCACAGAATGAACAATAAGGCACTACGCATCAATGGCGTTTGAACATCACGAACATGACAATATATAACAAAAATGAGTTCCACGTAGCATCTTGAGTAGGAAAGCACGAGTTGGTTCAAGAAATATTTAGGGCATGAACCAGACAACATGCAGTCAAATAAAATCAGCCATGCAAAACACGTAGGACGCGCACATTACAGAAAAATAGATTACATATTTAGGTGAACTGAAAATGACTTGTTTCGTAAGATTTCTGCCATGTGCTCCAGGTAGAACGAAAAGATCTCTGCAGATGTAGAATCATGTTACAGTAAGGTGTGAAGTACGCAATCGTGGTGCCAGCACGTGTGAACAACACAGTTTCTGACACGTATGCCCTAAGGAAATGATGGCGAGTGCAGAACCGATGCGGAGACCGAATTCAGTTCAAGCTATAACTTTCAAAACCGAGACAATCTTCTCTGTATTCGGTATGTTACACCATTTAACTAATGCCGAAACCTTAACCGGGCGGTGTCAGCTACGAAGTTCCTGTAAACTTGTGCCTTACCAAGACTTAGCATGGGTGCCATACTGCTGAACAGTAAGGGAGGGTGAAAAGCCAATTTCTGCTACGCAACAGTGTCGCAGAGATTCCGCAGCCACGAGCGTGTGGCAACACTGAGTGGCTGGAAAGACAAACATGCTCGCACAGCCCAGCCAACTGACTGAGTGAATCTGAGTCGCGAAGCCAGAATTTGGTACCACTAGGTGCTGCCCACTCATGCACCTATACATAAGCCGTTTTATTATTGTCTTTTCTGAGAGAACATCTTGTCGTTTCCTTGGCTCATGTCCAGGGGAATGTTCACTCCTGCATGTTCCCCATCTTTAACTCTACAGTGTGCTAAGAGCGACGTCTTAGGAAGGAAAGAAAGAGAAGTAGCAAGAATAAATGAAGGTGGGGCGAAAAGAACAGAAAAAGGGAAAGACAAAAAATGACGGGAAAACAAAAGGATGGAGAAATTGAATAATGAACAGGAAGAAAGTAAGGGATCAGAAAAGATCAGAAAGACGAAAAACAAAGATAACAAGTAAAAGGTGCACTACGTGGTCTTGCAGAGAGCAGCGGGAAGAGCTAAGTCGAACATGAACACAGGATCAACTGGCGGATCAGCGTACTCAACGACAATGCAAAATAAACACCGGGAACTGCCCTCATCCTTCACAGAGCACTTACACTCAATAACCTCCTCTTCGTCACACGTGCTATTGTTGGCAAACGCCAAGTGGCCACTAAGGTCAGAGAGAATAAAGTCTTCCAGTGCAGTCTCATCTTGCGACTCATCATGCACCACCGCATCGCAGTCAGTCGAGCCGAATATTTCATCGGGAGGCGCGTTGGAGCAGAGGGTGCCACACTGAGACCATTCGGAACGGAATGCATCCGGCAGCTTGCGCATGCTAGGTTCCGAATGCGAGCGCTGGGACGGACAGTCTATGGCAGTTGAGCAGACAGATGCCTTCTTCTTGCCCACGGATGACTTCCGCAAATGAGGGACAACTGTAGTGCGCTTGCCACGTTTGAAGAGGTAGCCTGCGGGAATATAGCAGAAAAAGAGACAGGTTAGAGACACTCACACTGTTAGCACTTCGAGCTGGATGGAGAACAGAGTCGCGGATCACGAACTTCTTTGCGTTTATGAAATTATGTTGAGTGCAAATAACATCCTCATTCAAACAAAACAGCCACACTAAGTGCGATATGTGCACGTTAAGACGGCCATCTGTGCAGCTTTAAAAAATAGTTGGCTATATCTGCTTTCTTAAGCTGCTGTGCATCATCAGGGCATTCTCTTTTAGTTGTCCCATCTGAATGGTAACAAGAGCGATTCTCGACCATCTCGCAAACATCTGTTAAGAAATCATACTTTTCTAATAAAATGATAACAATTCTTTTTACTTTTACCAAAAAAAAATACGGATCCCTCGAGCATCTCTCAATTCCTTTTACTGTTTTATTTTCAAGGTCATACCTCCAAATCTTTCCAACTGGGAATTTTATAAAACCTAGCCTTGCCTTTCAGACCATATTGACTATTTTAGGGTATTGGTAATATCTCACACTTTAAAAATAAATTCAGGCTTTTTATTGAGGCATACTGTCCACAAAAATCACAAGCATCCTCAAAGCGTTATTGTTTCTCATTTTTGACTGCCGACTGCGTACGTTGGCAGCTGAAAAAAAAAAACAATCAAGGCCCATTCGATAGCCAAGTTTATCCACATTTAACAGAAGGAAGTAATGCAGCTGAATTTTCCTTTTAAAAAGAAAAAGTATTTTGAAGTTAAAAGTCGCTACAGGATCAAAATTACCGTGCATTCAGTTCACCACATAACAAGTCGACAAGATAACACTGACCACAATACATTCTGCTGTCGCATGCATATACTTCCATGTCCAGGATAGCAATGCTGGCGTTAAATCACCCGCTATGGTCTTCACTGCTTGGACCATGGCACTGCTACCGGTTCCACTTTCCAGATCCAAATTACAAAAATATTGAAATTATCAAAAATCTTAAAGGGACCCTGAGAAAGTTTCTTCAATCATATTTTATTGCAACAACTCTGTAGAGGTGGTCTCTGCGAGTATTCTAGTCCGATTCAGAAAGCTACGCGTCGAACCAATAATTTACAAACAATTTTTCAAACTTGCCGCTCACAGCCGATTAGGGCGACACCTCACCGCGCATTTTTAGCCGCCCCTACCACATGACGTAAACCGGGCAGCCTTGGCCGTGGACTGGGCGACCCTTATCATTGGCTCTGCCCAATGACGTCACGCGCAATTTTTGCAATAATTCATTTGAAACTCAGCACTGATGCTCCTTGAAATACTATTTTATTGATTGCTTCTTATTTTTTAAAACACACATATACAGAGGTAAGAATCCAGCGCATTTCTTGAAATTAATGTAGTACTTCCGGTGGCGAAGGAAATCCGTCTGCTCGAAAAAGCACCTGTTCTCGTGAAATCTTTGCGCCCGCTTTTGCGAGTTTCCTGGCTGCGCCCACGAGTCGCTGCTGTCGTCACTGTCGTCGCCCTGTGGGTCTCGGTATGGCGTGTACTGATAAGGCTCGAAGCCCATCTCAGCGGTGGCTGCACGCAGCCGCGCCTCGAGCTCCGGATCCATGCCGTTCGAGCAGCAAGCAGGGGACACATGTGAGAAAACTTGGCCGGCGCGCCTCACCGATCGTCGCTTGCGAACTGCCGCCCCACAGCAAGCAGGGACACACGGAAGCATCGCTGTGCCGCTCTCTACCCAAGCTCCGTCTACAAATGGTGTCCCACTTCGCCACCGTGCAGCAGTGCCTGAGCGCTGCTTGGGATGGTGTACAAATATCACAAGAAAACACAAGATCGCCTTGCTATCAGAAAGACTGCCAGCTATACTCGAGCAGCGACAAAGCATGCCTGCTTATGTTGGGAGCTTTCGGCAACGGCACCGCTCGCGGGCTATCCGAGCGAAGAGCTCTGTTGCTGCCTGGCTCGTGGTCGTCGCTAGGCCTATAGCTCGTTTCGCGTCGAAGCCGCAGCGGCCAGCGCTTCGGGAGTCGCCTGCGCTATAATAAAAGGCCTACTCTACACATCGCTTTACTGTCAGCAGCACCATCTCACAATAAAATAATAGTATGGTCAATTTCCGTGGCTTTTTCAGCAGCGGAGCTAGCGGGCGCCAGGCGAACTGGACCTGCCGGACCGCAACGTCGGCCCAGCGGCAGCTGCAAGGCGGTTGTGGCCAGAAATTTGCTCGCATCACAGTTGTTACCTTTACCAGCAGCTCAGTATTGGTCAGCGATCCTCAAAAATGACACATTTTTCACAAGTCTGGTCCCAGGATTTATTATTTACGTGAAGAACACTCTTTAGCTCACTGTTTATGACGCCGGCAGACGTGATCCAGGCTGGTCGGCTGGCCGGCATGCTCGGTGTACTTGACGTTCGCACAAGGAAATGCAAAACAGCCATTCTGCCAGAGATGATGCTTCCTAGATTCGAGCAACGATAACATGCCTGTTCAAAAGTGTATCTTTCGGCAACGACACCGACTGCGGCAACGCCGGGCGACGAACTGCGCGCTGGTCCCAGGCTGCCCTAGTCGTCGCTAGGCCTAACTGGTTTCGCCTCGAAGCCGTGGCTGACGGCGCTTCGGAACTCGCTTGCGCTATAACAAAAGGCGTACTCTTCACATTGCATTACTGCGAACTCGTCCTATAATAGAAGATATGTTCGATTTCCACGACGCCTTCAGCAACGGAGCTAGCAGGCGGCAGGCGAAGCGCACCAAGTACCAGCAGCACCAAAGCGGCTATGGGATGAAATTTGCTTGTATCGCATTCATCAATTTTACGAGCAACTCGGTATTGGCCAACGATCGTCAGAAATGATGCATTTTTGACATGCATCTATCCCAGGGCTTGCTATAAACGTGAACAAAGAATACTAGCGCGTTTTTCAGTCGCCGGCGGTCGGCATCAAGGCTGGCGGGCTGGCCCGGCGTGGCTCGGCCCCGAGCGCCCTGAGGAGCGCGTTGTATGTCATCACGACGCTGCCGCTCTCCGCGCTCGCTTTGGCTCCCGCGTCCCGTCGTTGCGTTTGCCGCGCGCGGCTCGTCGTTGACATCTAGCAAGTTGGACGCAGGCGACAAGCTGCGATCGGACGTTGCGACGCCGTTCGCAACAGCGCGCCGCCATGAATCGTTCTCTTTTCGCACATGTGTCTGCGACCACCGGAAGTAAACACGCCGAGCGCCATTGCTTGACGTATGCATGGGCGGAGCATCGCCCCTTCTTTTCTTTTTTTTTTAATGGAGCGAGCCCCGCGTGCATGAGTTGAGGGTAGTAGGTGGGGGTGAGGAGGAACATCATTTTTAATCGGCGATATGTTTGGTGTTGATGAAGTTCGCTTAACAATTTTTGCGGTGCGGTGACAAGTGATGGAATACCGATCTCTCGTGCGCTTTTGCTAACCTTGGCAACCTTGGCAAAGAGCTTTGCAGGGTCCCTTTATCTGACGAGGTTCCAGCAGAGTAAAAAAGCAACAAAGTTCAGTCAATCTCTTTCATCACGGCACATAGTGCTGAACATAATTTCGCCCACACTTTTCATTGAAGGAGCCGGTGGAGGCGTTGGAGGCATGCTGAAGTGTTCGCAGCTAAAGACTAGCGTCTAAGCAGTCCTTCATAAACCACATGTTGACACATCAGCTGCTGAACTGAGTCACCTGAGTGACTACAAGTCTAAGAAGAAACAAGGCTGCGTATGTGTTGTCTTCCTTTCACAGTTATACTTTTTTTCCCCTGCCATTTCTTATTCCTGAAAACATGTAACCACCGGCCCTAATATCCGCACTTCTCAAGGCTGGAAATGATCAAAACTTGACGCTCGATTTCTGCTCAAAGTTACCAGAAGTGCTATAACGTCAAGACTCCTTAACTGTGCACCTTTCTCGCTGAGGTTGCATCTTTCTGAGTGAAAGTAGAAATTCAAAAAAGGAAAAAAAACTACCAACGGACACAGTATCTTAACAAATAACTGACATCGCACGCATATGACTGCTGATAAAGAGATTGTCGGTTTACACGACCCCAACAAAACGCGCATATGTCCAATGCTTACACGAAATGGATGCAAGCACACAGTCTACTTCAATGTCTCAGCCTGCTCCAGTGCTTTCAAGTACACTATGAAGAAAAAGCACCCAGGTTGAGTAGACGACCCGGCTGTAGCATGATACGGTACCGGACTGAAAAGGGGCATGAAATACCAAACTTCGTGACTGCATGGCATTTTCTTTTCTTTTTCTTTCTGCTCCTGCTCACATTAACGAGGATTTGACAGTCCATTAAATACAGATTAGAGGAGCTCACCTCCGGAAGGGGGGGGGGGGGGGGGGTATCATAGCCAAGTTTTGGGCTCATAGACAGGACAGCAAACGTTCGTGCAATTTAATGCTGCAGTTGAACTGCTGTGGGGTAAAGTGGATATACGATGCACTGGCCTGCGCAGCGACTGAAATACTTCAAAAATTATCTCCGACCCCAAACTTTTGGAGTTTAAAAACCGTGCCATCAAATAAGCAACACCACTTAGTTTTCTTTGAACACCCAGTGTGCATGACCGGCAGCCAGAAGAGAGGAACAAGGGCGTATCACGCATACTTTACACTTTTTGTCGACGTTATGCCCAAAGGCCCACACCACATTCTCAGCATCAATCTTGGCAACACTCAAAAATAGCCAAAAAGGGCAAGAGAGAAACTAGATATTAATTTCAAAATTGCCACATTTCGGGAGATAAAACTTGAATATTAAAAGGAGACAAAAAATCTCTTCAGTGTTTCCTTTGAAAGTAGTTCTAAAGTAACGTGATCTGAACGACTATGCAAGTTATTGTCTAATAAAAACTACACTAAAAAAAATGTTACACTCTCCTATGCTTTCCTTCGTTCGAATGGCTGGTGGCCATTTTGTATGCATATCTTCAATGTCCCCTCATATCACTGCCCTTGTCACTGAAAAACACAACCAGCGTTCCACTCAACGGATCAAGGTGCACTGGCATTCTATGCAGAACCCACTTTCATGCCCTGCTCATGTGATGCCGGCCGACACTTTCCCGCTCCACTCGGTCAAGGTGTGTGACATCACGGAGAGAGTACGCAGCCCACCTGGGATGCCTCCGTTCCTCTTCTCTGCAACGCAGCGTCGGCGACGGAGCGTACTCAAGTCACTGGAACTCTGAAAGCACCGCAATCAGCGGGCGGCGCGAAGGAAACATTGGCCTGTTTTTGCCAAAAATGGTCCGGCGAGGTGAGCGCGTCATCTGCTAGGTGAAGAAAGTCTCCCTTGAGGCCACCTTGTTCATCTTTTTTGCGCAAAAAATAACCAGTGAAGGTATTCATGATTGAGAGCTTAGATGAGATGAGGGTTTACGAAATGCTTGAAAGCCTCGTACAACAGCTGAGGAGCCTCTCGTTTTTTAGAGTCCCCGGGTGTGCGCGGACAACGCAAGAAACAGGCGTGTTCTGACGCTTTCTTGAGAGGCTCGCGAATACATGTTTTCGGGACCCGAAAACTTTACAGCAGGCGGGCTGCATTCATACGAGTGGGATATATCAAAACGTTTAGTGAATCGGTTCACATGGAAGTGCGATGTGTAGAAAACGTTCCCTTTATGCTTGCTGTTTCCTGCCGCCTGTTCTTCCCTTCGTGTAGTCAGCTGCCAGTCAGAGGATCGTGGGAGGTAGTCGGGCGACCCCAAATTTGCCGCGCGGGCCAACACTCTAACTGTGCGGCGAGGTGGCCCCCTCCGATAAAATCCTTTCTCGACTGCTTACAGGCAGTGGAAGAGGAGATGGTGAGGGATGTAGCCTGTGGGCAAAAGAAACGCAAAGTCGAGGACAGTGTCTGGAGAATAAGTGTGCGGGTGCGTTGTGGCCGTATTTCGGTGGAGGTGAAATACAAAAACGGCCACGTGCAGTGCGATGTAAGTATGCGTTAAATAACCCCAGGAGGTCTAAATTCACCCAAAGCCCTCCACTTCGGCGTCCCTCATAGCTAACGTGTCGCTTCTGGACATTAAATTCCCCCGTTTATTTTTTTATTCAAGCCCCATTAGGCAATGTCGATGACCAGCAGGAAAAAAATCTCGTAAAGCACAGCCTCTGAAGACATCTATAGTTGCCATATGCACACACACGCATTGACCCATGCACCCATGCACGTGCGCGCACACTCACGCGCAGACACATGCACACGTGAGCACACACACTGCAGACACACACGCGTGCGAACCCATACACACACGCACACACAGACACGAACCCACGCACACATACACGCGCGCGCACGAACACGCACATGCATACGTGCGCCCGCAGGCACTCGCGCACCCACACAGACACGCACCCACACAGGCACACGCACTCATACACATACACGCACGCGCGCGCACAGACACACTCGCGCGCGTGAGCACACACACATATGCGTGCGCACACATGCGCGAACCCACACAAGCACACGCACTATACGCGTGCACACGCACGCACACATATATGCACACACATATGCGCACAAACACACCAACACACGCGTGCACGCACTCACAGACACACAAACACAGACACGCACACATACACACACGCTTGCGCGCATGCACTCACACACACGCACACACAGGCACGCACACATGCACACAGACATACACTCGCGTGCATAGACACACATGCGTGCGCGCACCAAGACATGCACACATCCACATACGCACGCGCATACACGCGCGCACGCACGCACACAAACACACAGAAGCGATATTGAACGAGCTACTACGTAAAACACGCCGGCCAACCATCTCGGAAGCACTGCGCCCCGTCGGCTCCTAGAACGAGTGGACCATCCATGGCGGCGCCTAATCACGTGATTGCAACTGGCCAATAGGCGGCGCGGCGGCAAAAAGAAGACAGCCGCGGTACTTTCAGTTCCAGTGACTGCTAATCATTCCAACAGTTCACCGCCTGTGTCTTCGCCACTCCCCCGTAGTGGGTATGTGCCATTCTACTTGAGGCCAACCAAGCAACTTTAGAGCGCACATCTGCCGGAGCTATCCGCAGTGGCGCGCGCATGCGCAGAGCGGCGACTCTCTACGCTGCGGCGCGCGCATCTGCTAGGATGTCGCTACCCTCCACCTCCCTTCTGTTGTGCGCGCGACGTACGTGACTAGAAACACGTGTGGATTTTTAGAGGTCAAATTGCAGAGCCAAAGGTCATTCGCAGACATTGGCCGGAGGTCATGATAGGAGTAGAGTTATCGTTCTAAAAAAACAATTACAGTGCTTAGCGTAGTTCAAGAGTACGATTAGGTACTACCGGGGACAAAAGGGGTATGCTCCATGCGGCGAGAGCCGGAGCAACGAAAAACTGCGTTGCAACGCCATCTACAGGCGGCATCTGGGATCGAGACAGCCAGTGCGTGACCTTTATTATCAGCAGGCATGAGGCTTGGCTCGTTTCAGCGTTTCGTGCTTTCGCTCGCCAAAATGCCGCAGTTTTCCGTTGCTCCGGCTCCCGCCGCGTGGAGTATACCATTTTTGCCCCCGATAGTGCATCGTAAAAGCAAGGAACTGCGAAACACCAACATGGGCCAATTTTCCAGACAGCTCCTACACCTAACGATGTACGATCGACTTGCCCAGCAACCTGCACACTCCAACTACACTTCTGTACCTGCGCCAGCCTTATCCTCTTTACGCACATGTTTGTGTTGCGCAGTTTCTTGCTTAACAGGTCTTAAAGTGAACGACTCACTGAATTTTCTCAGGCATGTTTCGAATGGGCCGGGTCCCAGATTAGATCTATCTCCCTTGTGTGGGCGTCGGGTTGAAATCCTATAAGAATTTTAAGAGTGGTGGATGAAACTCGTCCCCTTGCAAAGTTATTTATGGTCGATTTGGAGTCGCTGATGATCGCGCACGTCAGCGTCTGTTGGCAATGGGCAAGGCTATGGCTGCCTCCTCCGCTGTTTCGGAGTTTTCAAGAAGCTTGTTCTGTGTAATAAATGGCGCTAGAGGAGACTGCGTTCGTTTTTAAATTTGATTTCTTTAAATTTTTTATTGTACCTTTACCTTTTGCAAAAAGTAGATGTGTAGCCAACCTTTAATAATAAATAAGATTAAAAATCTCGATATCAGGTTTTTATTTGATGTATTATTTGTTTAGGAATACTGCGAACGCTATTGAAGGTAATTGCAGAAGGGAACATAGCTCTGCCAAAATGCAAACAAGGCATGAACAAAAAATGGATACATACAGGCTCAACAAAGAGAATACCGCGGCAAGCTAATTAACAACAATCAATTTAAATGCTCTTCCAATAAACAGAATTACTTATGTATTTGGTCCCTAGTGAAAGGAACAGTAACGGAATGTCTCTAAAGGCTGCCTGTGTAAACTAGGGACATATAAATGTGGCCTCATCCCATTTTTACGTAGTACCAGATTTCGTTCACGTTGGTGCCACGCTACTACATAAAGCAAGCACTGTTCGTTTCGTATGATTTTTGTACATAATCCCATGCATCGCGTACAATAGCGAAGTAGTATAACGTAGACTAATGTAGTTTGCTACCCCTGCAACCAACCAAAGGAGTCCGCAGAACTTTTTCCAGGGGGGCACCCGATGGCCGGGGATGGGGGGCCGGTAGCTTAGCACCAAAAAGGAACTATTTGTGGTCTAAACTGTGCGCAAGAAACAAAAATTAGAAACAGCAAATTAGTGCTAGGCTTGGAGAACATACATTGGGTTTTATTAATGAACAAAGAATTAAAGTAAATAAGCAAAATACGAAAAGTTACTATCCATTAAGCGTGCTAATCAAGCTGTGTAGTTGTTTCCTGCTAGTGCATAAATAATATCCGAAATTCCAGGGGGGAGGGGGGACACGGGGTGGCGACCGCCCCCCTTGCCGCCCCCCCCCCCCCCCCCCTTCCGGACGCCTATGGAACCAACGACACCATACGGTGGAGGCATACCCAGGTCTTCACTGGGGAATCTCCGAAACTGGAAATCCTTCTTGGGCGAGTGCAGTCTCCAGGTTTTGAGGCGATGCAGGTGCATCTTGGCCATGGCTGCCCGGAACCGTTGCTTCGCCTGCATCGGGCCGCAGTGAAATCGGCGTTTCTTGAGCCAGTCCCAGGCCTGCAACAGTGGAGAGACACCACATGCCGTCACATCGAACGAAGTGATCCGAGACAAGCAGGTGAGTTTTTAAGCAAACATATGCATGAGCGCTGACTTGTCGACAGCTCATGCTCCATATGGAACAGCGCACAACCGACTGGGACGAAGAAGTAGCACAGTAAGGTCAGTTTGATCGCAGCCGATGTGCATATATAACCAGCTTGGCGTTAGTTCGAGAATGAGATGAAAACACGTTAGGAAATGTAGGACAGCGCTGATAGTGTCAGCGCAGTCCTGGGTTTCCTCACGTATTTTTTTGTCTATTCTCGAGCTTCCGCCACGCAAGTAGTATGCACTATACAAGTAGTACAGGACGAGACAAAGCGCTGCCGGCACTTGTGTCGTCCTACCATTTTTCTAGGCGTCAATTTTCGTTCAAACGACTACAATTATCGTTAGGCGCCAAACATGAAAAGTAAAACAGACTATTTCATCCAAGACAAGCTACACTGAATCTTGCGGTTCGTGATCATGCAGAACATAACCGACGTCTATTGACAAATGCTCGCGGTATATGGCAAGGACTGCGATCACCAGGTCAAGGGTACAGAGGGCAAAACACATGTCTAGAACGAACGAACTGTGTGTTCTGCAGCTCCCAGGAGGGCAAAGACGGACTATGAAATCCTATGAGTTTAACTGCACATGCTTACATCCAGGCCCTTTCAAGGCGAAAGCCTTTAATGCCTCAAACTGTCGTTAGCAGCCGTGTCTGCAGCCATGTCCACGTTTCGGTTACGTGCCTTATATGGGCATATGCCAATCATTACTTAATCGATGGCATTCGAATGATATCGGAACGCGATTTAAGGCATTCTATGATAACTGCATGATAATTAATTTCTAATTGAGCATAATTAATCTTTCTAGTCAGACCACATAAATAAATAAAACCGAGCAGGAAATTGGTCGAGGTGGGGAATCGAACCACGGTCTCCGGAGTGCGAGACGAGCGCGCTAACCACTCCGCCATGCCAGCTCGATGGTTTGGAATGAAGGAAGGTGCGTCTAGTGAATACGGTGTCTTCGTTCACTCCCATCTTCCTCCCTTCCCGTTACCGCGAGGTTCAGGTGTCCACCGAGATATGCGAGACAGATACATTTCCTTTCCTAAAAAAACAATTTACCGAAGAGCAAGGCGTACAGCCGAACGAGCGATGGCGTTCTGTGGACTCCCTGGCAGCGTTGCAAGACGCTTTCGCATTCCACTCTTAGAGGCGAAGCATAACATTTTAGCCACACATCAGTAACACAAGCAGCCACACCGCGCTTAAGGCTTTCACCTCACCGCACTTTAGGTCAGCAAAGTGCCCCCCTGAATTTTTTAACTAAATTTTATCGCTAGATAGCGCGTGTTCAGCCCGAAACACGCCCATGATCTGTTCTAGACAAATATTTTGCCTATAGGCTAAAATTAAAAAAAAAAAAAAAACGTCAAGGATCCCCCCGATGCTACTTTCCACCCCGGTTATCGAGGGACGAATTTATGGGCAACTATTTAAGGGCGGTCCTCTTTGGACCATGTATTTCTTGGATTTTTTTCACCTCAAAAAAGGTGGTTCAGCACGTTTTTCTACTGCGAAATTTTTCCCTCGCGAATGTGGCGTCCAGTGCTCCCATTAAACAATACCTGGGTGCGGACAGTTAGCGGGTACATACTATTTGCCAGGGGCGTACAATTTACCGGCTGCAGATAATGCAGTGAAAAATTTTTTTTTTTCGAATGGAATTTATCTTTAAATCATCTCTGGGTGAGGCCAATTACCGGGTGCGGACAATTTACCGGTAGCGCAGAACATGGCAGGTGTGGACCGTTTTACCGGGTGCGGGAAAATTTAGCTAATTTTTTCTTTCGACGAAACTGAGCTCACGAGACTACGAGGTCAGGACTATGCACCGGCAATTACGGCAGTACACGCTGCTACAGTGCGCATGCGCTGAGTTAATAGCGGCTTCTACCGACTCTGCTCGAGCAGAGAGCGAACAGACACGTGCTAGTTGGGTGCGTCGATGGCTTCAAAAACAGGATGCAGATGCGACGCAGGCCGGAGCGAGTAAAACGAGCGCAACACCGAATCGGCAGAAAAGCCGACGTCTCTGCGGTGGGCGTGTCACTCCGTGCAAGCAGAGCAGGAAGCTCGAAGTGCTCTGGACGCCAGCGCGACGGTTGCGTCAGAGGACGCCTAAGTTGCAAGCGAACGGATACGTACGCAAAGCGGTGGGTGAACGAACTGTGGCAAGAGGGCAAACCTGCGAATCAGTTACGGCTTACGCATAAACCACGAAGGAAAAAAATACAGGAATGTTTGAAGACGACACAGAGACAAACCTACAAAAGGCGTTTTGGCCAGATACCAAAGGGATAATTGCCTCGTGAGCGACCTGCCTGCAAACAGAGCATGTCAGCATTTACAGGAGGTTTCTATTCTAACTTTCACCTCTGGCTACAGACAAAGTCAGTCTTCCTAGAGGAAGTTGCTCGACACGTTCTGGCACTTCGTGCGCAGGGCGTTTCTTAAAATGGCACGGAAGAAAATGACTGGCAAATCAAAACAGGAGAATGCCGCAATAAAATATGTGGGAGAAGTTGCTTCGCAGCAATAAAAAATCGTGTGGTTGTGATTTCCCTCATATGAACCCGCCACCGTGACCGAGTAGCTTTGAAGCTCGTCTTGTGATCCCGAAGTCGCGGGTACGGTGCAAGCCGTGCCGACGGCATTTTGATGGAGGAGAAATTAAAAAACGGCCTTGCGCTGTGCGATGTCGGCGCACGTTATAGAACTCCAGGCTAATTCTGAGCCCTCCACTAAGGCGTCCCTCGTAGCTCTTGCGTTGCTTTGGGGTGTTAAAAACTTCGATTTGAAAAAAGATCAATTTAATTTCCCTCATTTAAGTGGGTTTAAATCGGCATTGGCAACTGTAACGGGGATATCCTTTATCCGTCGCTAAGTAGGATACAAGAAAAAAAAACAGCAGCAGATAACACCGGGCTACGGTCCGCGGCGTCTGCATTACTCCGCTGGCCAATCACAACAGTAGACGAAACCCGCTTTTTAATTTTTTACTACATAAACACAAGTCGGGCATAAAAATTCTAGAGCCTATATCTTTTTGTTGTGATTAGCCTCTTCTCTAGGTAACAAGAAAGGTTTTAACGCACAATTTAACTGTCGTGGAAAAACTGAGTGCGGCGGTCCTGAATGTGTTCGGAGCTTCACTGTAGATTTAAGTTGTATCCGACTACAGTATCCTGGCGCTGTTGATGAAGATGTAACAAGTGTAGCCCCTTCTAGGCTCCGGGTGGTAAATTATAACCATGCGTTGCCTGTTGAAACACAGAAAACCTAATTCTAAACCATCCTGCTCGTAGTGATGCGAGGACTGTAACATAATCTGAGAATGTTGTGAAAAAAACACCTTTTCCGGCTTTCCACCCCCCCCCCCCCCCCCCTCCCCGAGAGATGTAAATCCGGAAGTATAAGAAATCATTCAAGTGGACGTGCAAACTACAATGAACAGGTGCATGAAAAAACTGCCGGCGATTACGTCACTTCCTAATACGAAATTCGAGCGCAGCTGATCAGCTGTTTCAGCTTTTCGATAGATTGAGGCATCTTAGGAATTCGAGCAAGACATGTATGTGTATGTACAATTACAGACAACTTATTTTAGAGCGCAGCTCTTTGGCGCCCGTTTCTGCGTTTCGCGGCGTCGCCGTTGTCAGTTGCAACCAGCAGTGGACACCTTAGTCGCGCTTTATGCTGCGAAACCAATGGAGCGGGAGTTAGGAAACAAAAAGAAAGGCGCATAACTGCCCTCTTGGAACAGTGGACACCTCAATCTCGCTTTAACCGGTAGTAGGTAAGGAAAGACTAAGCGACAAACGTTGGGAGGTTCTGTTCTCCGTGATAATGCATGCGGTTATATGTACGGAAAACTTTTAAACTGCGGATTTCATTCAGCTCCTGTTTCCTCTACACACATTCCTGTGTCTAAAAAATTAGCTTCCCCAAGAAAAACAAAAGAGTTGGCAGACTTTTCCGGTCTTATTTCTCATTTCTGAAAAACAAAATGGCAGTGGTTTATCTCAACTAGACCAGGATATACGTAGCGAAAGCCGCTTCGTCTATTGAGATTTCGGTAGCGACACGCCGTCTCTCAGCAGCTTGGCGGCATCTCATCGCGAGACGTCCCTCTCGTTCTTCGGGCGCCTCGGCTGCCCGCTTAGCCGTTCTCGCCTTATTTTCACGGTGTCGGCCGGCCTTGTACCATGCGACGACTTCTGGATCGGAAGACTCAGTTTCACGCAGCCTGTACTGCTGCCGTGACGAGCACGGCCGCTCTCATTCCTAGGTGCGCGCCTGAGGAGCGAGCGCATCGCTTCCGGCTTATACCCTAGCTGCGCAGTGCAGCGGCTGCGGCGCTATGGTACTGATTGCCATGGTAACGGCGCATGCGCAGTAGTAGCCTTTGGAAGGCACCGCGAAATGCGCTTCTGCTAGCCTAGGGTACCTTTCACGAAGAAAAAAAAAATTCCCAGCCGCTAAGCGCCAAGTGTCGTGTTGATAGAGAAACTGCGTATGATATCGCGAAATTATTCTTTTGCATTGCAACGTGTGCGGACACCACATGAGAGTTCATATTTTCCATTTTTTTCTACTGTGTGCCTCATCAACCCATCCAATCAACCGCCGAGAGTCGCCCGCTTAGCGACTGCAATTGACTGAAGCTCGAATGCAAGCCTTCGAAGCTCGAAAGCTCCAGGCCAGCAGACGACCTTAGCAACAAAGCTGCCCAGCGGGTACGTACAGTCTGTGTCAGCACCTTATCAAACGTCATCTTGGACTCTGCAACTTACCCACAAGACATTTGTAAATGCTACACTGACCGGTTTGTCAGTCAGCTTCCCTCTCTTCCTTGGTGCAGTCAGCTTTCGGTCCCATGCTCTCTCGCATCACAACTTTACTAGATTGGCGTCTGCAAAGACTGTAAACACCATCGTGTTTACATCATCATGACACCATCGTGACCCTCATCGTGAGCTCATCGTGACCATCGTGACCCTCCGGTGGTCACCTCTCACACCCTTCGGTATATCTCCGCAAGCGCTTTTGTCTCATCACGGCTGCGAGTGCAGACAATAGTATCTACCATCGATTCCGCATGCCAGCAAGTGGCATCCTTTGGGAAGCCAGGACACCGGGCAACAGTACAGTCAGGCCGGAACGAAACGCGAACAGCGCATGTCAGGAAAACAAAACATTTTACCTGCCTACTTTCAGCTGTAGTGTGCCGCTAGCCTGATTCATGTGTCTGGATAAAGGGTCTGCCGAAGGGCATAATCGTAAATAGGTTTTAAAGGAATATTTCGCTGCAAAGTAGAAATGTATGACATCTTGGCGCTCTGTCTCGTCTTTCTTCTCCTGTGTGTGTGTGTGTGTGCGTATGGTTTGGCGCCTTTGAATTTAATTATGAATAACTACCAACTAGCCCAACAACAAATTCTTCTGACATATGTGTGTTCGCGTTTCATTCCGGCCTGACTGTACATATTGTTAACATGAAAGCACTGAAACGTCTTTTCAGTGTCAAACTCTAAGGCTACCTAGACATAAATCAACTGTATAATTCTGTGTTAAGTGCCTTCCCACACGTTAAAGAACCCCAGGTAGTCGAAATTTCCAGAACCCTTCACTACGGCGTCCCTCAAAGCCTGAGTCGCTTTGGGACGTTAAGTCCCATAAACCAAACCAAACCAAGTACCTTCCCAGTATGTTCAATATTTCCGGAAAAACTGGCTTCTGCGTCGTTTTTTTTAACATTCAAAATTTTCCGGGATTTTACATCCATTTGTATTTGCAGCTATTATGGAAGTAAATGTAACGCTTTAATTCTTTTAGAAGGAGATACTAATTTATTAATGCTATAGAACAAGGGTACTAATGGAATTCTTTACTTAACATATTGCCGGTATATTTATAATTTTCAAACATTTGCAAACAATGAATTATTCATTATGGTAAATTGATAAAACCGTCAACGGCGAAACTAAGAACCATGTTAGCAATTTTCTACACAAATTCTCTGCACAAATTGGTTTAAATACTGCTCGCAAAAATTGGTGGAATTCTACACAGGCTTCTGCAGTCGGGCCTAAGGAGAACTATGCTTTCTGAAGTTGAAATTTGATTTACAACGCGGCAGCACAAGGCAACTCAGTCATCAAGTGATCTACCAGACCCATGCTGTTCCAAGAAAATAGGCTGCACAGAGAAAACTGCGACAAACCACTGTTGCTCCAACGTTCTACAACGATGTGATACACTGTAATGAGTGAAAAACGTAAAGATTAGCGACGCAAAAGAAAGTCTGAAAATGAGGAAGGACTAGGTGCGCGGGAATTTGGGAAGTGCTCCCGCAACACAGCACACGGCGCCGGAAAGCGCGCACGTTCAGCGTGCAGTGGAGACTACAAAAGGTCAGCGCAAGTGCCCGACCACCAAAGCGGCGGGGAAAAAAAAAATTCAGGGGGCACTTTAACGATCTAAAGTGCGCGAGGGAAAAGCTTCTCCACGCAACTTTGGCTGCACGGCCGTAGGCACACACGAGGCAGCTATGGGGCGACTTGGATTGGGTAGTCATGACCCATGACTAACTATTCATGACTAACTAGTTATGACTAGTTAGTTGATAACTGGTTAATTACAAGTTAGTCATGACTAATTGGTGACTGACTAGTAATGATTTGTTAATGACAAACTAGTCATGATTGGTTAATGACGAACTAGTCATGACTGGTAAATGACTTGTCATGACTTGTGGCTAGTAATGACTAGTTATGACTCACTTCAGATGCAACGGACGGACGGACAGAGTCATGGCCGCGAGTATGATCCATCAAAGGCTTTCGCCTTAAAATCATTCTTTTGCGGGTGGTGACTGCCTGTCGCACCACCTAGAACTGGGCGTTTACATGAACCGGACAACTTCAGGTTCAGGGCTGCCCGGCTGGAATTCGCCTGTCAGTCTTATGATGCCCTCGCGCCATAAAAAATCCGTCATCATCATCGTCAATCTAGTGGAAACGTTAGCGGGTCGGGCTGGCTTAGCCCGATTGCACTTGGAAGGTTCACACAGTCCGACCCGCTCGTCAGGGTCCATGCAAGCTCTTTCGAGTCAAACAGTCGGGTTAGACGTGAAAAGAGAACTAACCTGTTTTGCGTTTGGGCTGTCGCGCCTCCGAGACTAGCGATAGAGAGCAGAGATCTCGGACGACGCCTTTGCAAGCTCGCACTGCACTGCTCGACGCTGGGTCTCGCTGCAGCCGCGCCTGTCTTTATTCGCTAAAGGCGGATTCAAATGTCGCAGGACCAATTTCAGGCAATTAATTACGGTTTCCGAAGCATTACGAAAACGGGGAGGGTGCGTACCAAATCGATTTAAACCGGTCGCGCGACCTCCGCGACACGCCAGTGTGAATCCGCCTTAAGAGCGGGTTCACGCAAACACGCAGTCATCGAGTCTGGATGTTCTTGCTCAGCACGCCTGTTCCCTTTACATGAGCCTGCTCCCGTCGAGGCTCATGTAAACGGTGCTTAAAGCTATAGGTTGCAGCGGATGTCGGATACGCCACTGCTGAGAGAGAGGCGTTTAGTTGTTTTGTTTGTTTGTTTGTTTTTCGGAGATAACTGAGCAATCAATGCATGCGCTGTTAAACTTTTTGATGCCTCAGAAAGAGAACACTCGCGCTACCGGTGCTGACCGATGTTCACAGCTCACCCTCCGCAAGGTGCCAAGACAGCCAGCGAAAAACGCTAGAGGAGAGCGCAGTGGTAACGTGTGAGAAAAGAATTAAGAGGAAGCCGCGGCATAATACCGAGAAAAGTAAGTCACTCCAAAGCAGTTTCGCACCATGAACACGGCGCAATCCTTGTCCGGAGTGGACGTGCCACCGTTGCCGTGCTTCCATAGCAGCTGGAAGACACCAGAACGCCGGTCCAGCCAACGGAGTCGCTCGCCGAAAGTTCCCTGTTCGAGGTGCTCGAACAGGAAATGACAGAGCTTTCCTGTGAACCGCTTCGGCATCTGCAAGGAAGAGAGACGCGTAAAAACCGATGTTAGCCACGACTACTTCTACGGCAAATGTCTAATGGTAACGCACCGCCACAGAAGGAGTAGCGGAGGTAGGACGACATGAAATTGCGGAAACCAGGAGATTTGGTGAGGCTGCATCTTCAAGTGAAAGCATTCAACAAACACATCGTGAGCAAGTTGACAGAGAAATGGAGCGAAGAAGCGCTGAATCACGTTTTGTTTTCACAGGTGAACGAATGAGGTAGACCATGGTAGACGGCGAGGCCGTCGCTGTTGTGGTACGTCTTAGCGAAAAATGTCCCCTGTTCACGTGCTGGCCCGTGGCATCGCCACTCTGGTGGCAGCAGACCGGGCCATGCAAGTCGGCCTTAAAAGGGGAGCTCTCTCGCATCTAATGGATTGCGGCGCAACTATCATTACTTGTTTGCAGAAGGTGATGGCGAGATATCATGGATATTTCTTTTTACTACGCCTGTCGTTGGGCTGCGTCGCGTCGCCATGAAGTCATGAACTTAAATGATATTAAAATAACGTGACCTGTTGCGAAGGGGTGGGTGACGTTGAGCAGTGACTAATGCCCGCTGGGCCGTGACCTTGAGCGAGAGGTACAGCGATATGGTTCTACACGAGTGTTTGAGTATCAATTCAAAGGCATCCTTTCGACTTCGCACGTACGGCCAGACACTGAAAGGTGCAACGAATCTCACTTGCACAGGTAGACGTTTAAGCACCTCATCCATCGGCAACGTAATAGTTAGGCGAGGTCAAGATACAGCATACCGTCGAAAAAGGCGGCATCTTTGACAGCCATCGGTTAATTTTCTTCATTTCTGCAAGGAACGAATTCTATGCCGCGTCCGGCGCGAAATGCGCCGATGTACAATTGTCCCCCATAAAATCCATTCTGTTACCGCGAGAGGTATACACTGCTTTCGCAGATACTGTTGTTTAATTGTTTCCTTATCCCGGTGATGAAACAATGAAGCGCTTGTTTCGGCTATTTCTGTTTCTCGAAGTTGGGCGACAAAAAATGTCGCTTAGACCACCACACCCGCACACACACTGCGGTGTAAAGGCGACGGGAAGCGTTCACGCTCGCTAATGACGCATGGATAAGGTTAGGAAGACGGAATAATCGCTCATCACTGTCTCGGAAGTCGGACTGGTGCGTAGTATCATGGGAGTCGCTCAGTATCATGGGTTTGCAAGCGCGAACCGCGTCCATCGTCATATGGTTCGCTCAATGTGTCGCGTAGCATCTTGGTGCCCAAACTATAAACAGCTTCTACCAATAGTTCTCGTCTTCCATGGCGCCCGGCTCGTCGTTTTCGTATTCTGTCCGAGTCGCTGCCTGGCGGAAGTTATTCGATCTACTCGACGCGTCTGAAACGGCCTCAGTGCTCTTCAACGCAAGCGGCGACTTCACACACATCAGTAGTCGCGGAGCGGTTGAGTGCGTCATAGTCGTTGCACTCATTTGCCTTAAGCACGGGCAGGGGGTACCTGACTCCTTCGCTCAGCGTCGGTATGATAAGGTGCACGCATCTATCGTCCGATACACTGCACGCAGTGAATACTAGGCCGGTTTGGAATAACGCAAGCATCCTTACGTGCTCTAAACGCGTGCATTTTTAAGGTCATTAGGCGGTTTGTCACTTCCGCATTCTTAGTTTAGCCAATATGCGAACAAAGATGAAACACTAAATTCAGACTTGTGGCGCCATCTGGTTGTGAGAATGGGAACCATTTTTGTAAATAAACCGACACTTCTCTTTAGGCTTACAAAAGCCGCAGAATTGTCCCTCGAGCTAAAAAAAAATGAAATTTTATCTATCATACGGTTTGTTATAGGCCTGCAGATCAGATGAAGCGAAAACTGGGTGCCCCATTTATGGCTCCTGAACGTACTCAAAACTGCAGTAACCACAACGAGTGTACTCTGAAGCAAAGGGTCAGGCTGTAAAGTGCGCCGCCTTGTTGTAAACGGTATTTTAACGCACGCTAAACTTGGGAAACAGCGCACGTAACGCGAGCGTACGGTAAGGCTCGATTGGAAATAGCGTTTGGGGCATGCGCTCTACGAAGCGCCCCATTGTATAGGGTACGCATCCCTTTGTGTATGTCTGCGCACGCTGTGCGAAAAATACCTAATTTTTTTACCTCTGCGAACCACAACGAAACACCTGTATCTCAGACAGCTTCAATTCCTCAAGGATTTTGGCACTCTGAGTAATGACCGCTTCTAAGGTTGACCATACGCGCTCATCAGGTTCCGCGGCCTAGGGGTATTCCCGCAACCTTTCAACTTCAAACTGTCCTTTTTTGGAAGCATCTTCTCTGACTATCCATGAATCTATGGAAACTTAAGCCCGTACACGAACTCCATCCGCTTCCCTGTGATTGCAGAGTCCATTACATGCACGTCAGTCCGACCAGTTCTCTGTCTCCTTACCACCGACGCCTCCTACCGTAACTGCGCCGTCGACGGTACTTTATGCTGGCCCGGAAATGGAAGCAAGAGCTGCGACTGATTCTTGACGCTTGCGTTGACGTCGTTCGCGAGCGCCCGCCGCCGGCTTGGCGCGGACTCCGGTGTCTGCGTGGCGTCGACAAGCCTTTGTGGCGCGCCGTCGCTACCGCGACCACACGACACTCCGGCTCCATCACGGGATCCGCGTTTCCGCCGAGTCGCGGCGTTGAGGAGCGGTGTCGTGTGTGGGTCGGCTGCTTCCATGTATAGCGACCAAGCGCGTGCTCCGCGTTATCCGCGCTTGCCAGCCTGAGTGCCGCCATGTTGCTGGCTGGACTGCTGTTTTCGCCTGGCGCTACCAACCGCTCCCGCGGCGTTGCCTTATTAAGGCGACAGCCTTTAATGCCTCATACTGTCGTTAGCAGACGCGTCGGCAGCCGTGTCGGCAGATTTGTCCGCCTTTCGGCGTCACTGCTTAAAAAGAAACTGCGCCGAGGGTGGGAATCCAACCAGCGCCTTTGGCATCTGAAGAGGAGACGCTACCACTCCGCCACGAAGGCTCAAGGTTCGGGCATGAATAAAGGCGCATCTAGTGAACGCATGGGTTTCATAAATAAAATAGAAGGAATAAAGTCAAGAAAAGGAAAAATAAAAAATGAAAATAAGAAAAGAAACAAAAATAAAAACAACAGAAAAATAACATTAAAATAAAGATAAAAAACAATAAAAATATGAAAAGGAGCAAAAAAACAAAATATGAAAAACAAGAAGTAAATAAAACAAACAGTGCGCCAGGAAACGCTTGCGCCTTGCAACACTTTAGACAGCCAAAGTGCCCCCTGAATACTATGCTGCAGCGCGCCCCTCCCGCAGGCGTGGGGGATTGTTAGCGCCAGGTACAAAAGCAGTCCATCCAGCAATATGGCGGCTGTCACGTAGAAGCACTGGGCCATCTCCAACCACTGGCCAGACACCCGACGACACTGGCGCGCCCATGGTGGCCGCCGCTCGCAACTCTCTTCTCCCCGCAATGCGGTACGCATTCCAGAGGAAACAGCTATCGCCCTGAAATAGCGTTTCGGCACGGCTGTTCGGTGGAAGCATATGCATGATCATGTGGCCACAGCTTCGGTTGGAACTCGAATGGAAAGAGACGCAGCTTCACGCGGCGGTAGCTCGCACCGCTTTGGCGACAAAAGAGGGGGACCGTAGCGCACGGGAGGTTGACGCTTCTACGATTGCAACAGAGAAACGAGTGCGTCTATCAAACAGAATGTCGACCCGCCGCGGCGGTCGCTTTGGAAGTTCGGTTGTTGACGCCAAGGCCGCGGGTTCGATCCCCGCCACGACGGCCGTATTTAAATGCAGGGGATATGCGAACAGGGCGGTGTTTTGAGCGATGGTACTGCATGCAAAGGAACCCCTGGTGTCTAATTTAATCCGGAGTCCTCAAAAGAGGCGTACCTCATGGCCCTTGTGTCGCTTCGGGGCCTTAAATCGCCATACGACCACCACACATTCTTACACCATGCGCCACACAAGATAAACGTTTAGTATTGGTCCGGGGTTTTCGTCAGGCTTTGTTCATCGAAGTCGACAAACCCCCTGGCTTTGCAGAAAGCCGTTATAAGTGAACTGCCATCTCTGTCAGTTATGACAGCTGAATGCTACTTGTCTGCTCCTTTTGTACGCACGCCTTGCTCCTACCGTTGTGAAAATTATTGCGCAAAGTTGAGCTCCTTGTTCGGCGAAGCGACAGTTTGTGTGTGCAGTCAATTAACATGAGCCGAAAAGAAACCCGAAAAGAAACCCTCTGTTAGGCCTTCCACTGGCAAGTCACGTTAACGTCAAAGAGAGAAAGACAAGAAGCTGTATTAATTTTACATTATTTCACGCAAAAAGAGGCGTCACCAAATACGTGCACGTTTAAAGTTTGTCGCAGAAGACATCTCAGCGGTGTAGATTAGCAGGCGTCAAGGCTGTTTTACTTGTAAGCGAAAATGCTAGCGAATCCTGCCGCCGCGGCGGAAAAACCTGTTTTGAGTAGTCACTGTGATGAGCGGCGAGGTTCCAACAAGTTGGAAATTTGCGCTCCGACGCGCCGCTCAATATAGCTCAGTCGCTTGCATGTCAATAGCCTTTATAACGGAGCCTTCAGCACATCGGAATGTACCGTCATGGAGTGTGGAGTAATGACCATCAGCGGCGAGAAATTGTAATCGGTTATCGAGGAAACATTCGAAAGGTATCACTAGGAAAATAGTCAATAATTAATCGTTACCCACCGCGGTGGCATAAGGGCTATGGCGTTCGGCTGCTGAGTCAAGGGGTCGAGGGATCGAATCCCGGCTCCAGTGGCCACATTTCGGTGGATACGAAACACCCGTCTGCTGCACGATTTCAGCGCACGTGAATATATTCCAGGTGGTCGAAATTAACCAGGGGTCCTTTAGTATGGCATCCCTCATAGCCCCGTATGCAAGCTGAGGATGTTAATTAAAGGGACATTGAGGACACACTAATGCTGGCAGCTGTATCGATTGATTTCCGTGCTCTAACGACTGAGGCGGTACTTTTACCACCTAGAAAAAGCCAAAAAATTAAATAACCTCTCGCCGGCCAACTTTGCAAGTAAACAACGTGCTTCGACACTAGTTTTTTAGGAGTCATTCTGGGTGTATAGACGTCACGAGCTTAAATAGAGCGCTGGTAACATTATTAAATGCAATTTTCCTAGCCCTAACGCCGTCTTCTGCTGCCGGAGAAAATATCAACACGCACAGAAACAGCCACACATACGGCTTTTACAATGAAAGAAGTTTGGTGGAAATAACATAGTAAAGCAATATTTAATTTCAAGGCGTAAGCCTTTCGTGGTTCACGAGTGTCGTGGACTGAAGTTGTTGAAGGAAGTTCGTAGTCGGAAGCTGTGGACGGAAGTTGTCCGCACGAACTGTCAATCATAAGTTGTATGGTAAATAAAATAAAATGTAAAAGTCAATTCAGCAACAGTTGATAAGGAACATATATGCAATGAAATAAAAGCGAAAAATAAAAAATCAGGAACAAATAAAAACAAAAAGAAACAAAAACAGAAAGGAAAAACAAGGAAATAACCTAATCAAGAAATAAGAAATGAAAAATTCACGGAGAAAAAGATGACAGGGAAAGGCTTTCGCATTTCCGCTCCCAAGCGCACCTAAGTGCAATCCGCTAATTCTTTTTTTACTTTTTCAGCCATTAGCATATTAGAGGCGTTGTGAAACCGCTGTGGAAAAGTATACAGTCGGCGCATGATGAACGCTCAAAAAGCCGGCGAAATTAACGCTTCAACGAGACAAGCTGCTTTCCGCATGGGTATGGGTTTCAAGAGCCATGCTGCGTGGCGCTAAAGAATGAGTTCAGCGAACACTTTCAAAAATGGTTAACAATAAGTTTTACAGAAAAAAAAGAAACCCTTTACAGGAGGATACACTCAGCTGCGGCGCACGCCACTAATTGTAAAGAAAAAAACGTGATAGATAGCTAGCTAATAAAATAAAATCCACTAATCAACTTCATAATTAACGAAGTTTGGAGGTTATTGCTAATGACGAGCTTATAGCCAAGTACGGACGACGACGCCGTATCAGTTTTTGTATCGAATAAAAGGTCGTTTTCTAAAGCCATGCAGCGCGAGAAAATGTCGTGATTTTTTTTTTATCCGCACCAAACCGAAACTTGGCGCACGAGGAGCGCCTGCAAATGCGACCGGCGCGGTAGTACGTATCTGTCGTGGTCATTTCACAATGATGTGACAAACGGGATCCTGGTTTCCTGCGTACTAAAACAGCTCCGGACGCAACTAGTGAAACCCGTTTCCTGCGGGAACTGCATAGGAGGGAGGAATCGCTATCTGGGGGTAACATTTTGCCTCCGTCCGGCGCCAGTGAATTGCGCAAGCTGCGACAACGGCGGCTCTCTAGTCGTTGCTTACAACGTTCCGTCTGATTACGCTGTGTATGCCCAAGATGAAATTCGTCATCATCATCAGCAGCCTGACTAAGCCCACTGCAGGGCAAAGGCCTCTCCCACGTCTCTCCAAGTAGCCCTGTCCTTCGCCAGTTGCGGCCACCGTATCCCCGCAAATTTCTTAATCTCATCCGCCCACCTAACTTTCTGCCGCTCCCTGCCACGCTTGCCTTCTCTTGAAATCCACTCCGTTACCCTTAAGGAGCAGTGGTTTTCTTGCCTTCGCATTACATGCCCTGCCCAAGCCCACTTCTTCGTCTTGATTCAGACTATGAGGTCATTAACCCGCGTTTGTTCCCTCACCCACTCCGGCCGCTTCCATTTACAGGAGTAAATGGACCGGGCTGGGACATGTAAATCTGGGAACCAATAATCAACACTCTGTTCAGCACCAGAGCGGGTTGGTTCCAAGAGAACAAAAACACAGAACTGGTGGCGGCTAAGAGTGATTCAAGGAAGACGAGAATGAAAACTTAGCTTGGATAGCGAGCCCGCGGTTGGCGTGAGGCATGGCGCACAGACAAGCGGCATGTTTGTAAACAAAGGTGGCGCTACGGCCCGCAGCGACGCGGCGGGATGTTTAAAAGAGATGTGTTGAAGCTCGTGAAAGTGAAAACTGAGGGAAACCTGCGCGTTGCACATGCCTATATATACCAAAGTACAGTGCTGATTCAAACTTCGCGCTTAGTGCCCTGCTATAAACACTGAAGACGATTTGCAGCAGCTGTTTTTTTTTTGTTTTTTTTTGCGCACGCGAAGAGATGCCCGAGACGGAGACCGGGTGTTTGCCATCTGAAAATGGCACCCTGTGCTTAACTTACGATCACACGCACGCGGAATATCACGTCTAAGCTTCTCATAATGAGAGCCCAACAGAATGCGAACGCGTTGCAAGCGTTGATTCTCGCACTGTTCGCCGCGCGAGTGAAGAGTTGCTCGTTAAGAGACGCAAACTATCATATTTCAATGCAGAAATTAAATACTAGCAGAGCCACCGATCCGTCATCGAACTATCCGGCTCCACGGCAGATGCCCATCGCTTTGGCCCCCATCCAACTGCAATAAACTTGTGGAGATTTGTGCCACCTTTCTTCACCTCTCTTGTTCAAGCACACGCCCCACAACTCTCCGAATATCGCGAATTGCGTTCAAAAACTCGCAAGCGTGGCATACCCAAAGCGGACGGTCCCGCCTTTTGCCTACAGAACGGAAGTTACCCCTGACACCAGCGTCGCAGCATTCGATCTGTGATTATAGTGCCTAAATAATAGTATATTTCTAGGCACTATACTGTGATGTAAGCAAGATGCGGTGGCACTGCAGGTTAATAATATGGAGGTTAAAAAATATGGAGGTTAAAAGTAGGCTTAGCGCCCATAGAAATACATGAAAACAATTGTTTTCAAAGATGTTTTCTGATTTCACAGTGCACCTATTATGTCGTCCTGTCGTGAAGAGCAACCAAGTTCATCCTAGAACGGATTCTGAAAGTATGAGGCGTCATTTGGAAGGCGATGTATATTTAAAACACCGCGAAACGTGCGCACGGGGGACTCTTTCCTGAGGGCCTGGAGTACGAGACGGTTGCGCAACCCATAAAAATTCACGTAAACAAAACTTAGCAAACAATATTTCTCATTTGACAAAGCTGCCATCGAAGCGTGCCTTCATTAACAGTTGGCGAGTGGCAAAGTACTCTTCGTCATTTCGAAGCTATCTTCTTAAAACGCCACGACAAATGTGTGCTGTGTAGGCAGATGTACCAACAAAAGGCGCTCTATCCGCTGGGTGTTACCCCGAATCGAGCAAGATTCTCGTGTAGCCCGACATGCTTCTGCGTGCGCTACATTTGCTCACTAATACAGTCGTTCAAACTAGACAGCGTAGACAGCATTACCTGAAAAAGCAGTTCTCAAACGTCACGGAAAGCGCACGAAAGAAAACCACGCACTGTAGCAGACGGCACCTCAGACGATGTCCCGGCCGCCTCCGACTGCATGGATGGATGGATAGATGATAGGAGCGCCCCCGTTGAAAGAAGGTGGTATCAAGTGCCACCATGCTCGGATTTTTTGCCTTTATTTTTATTTAATGGCGTTACAAATTGGTTTAATATTAAGCAATTTTCTTTCAGTACATATTTAACCCTACGCGTCTGACCGACACAACTGCGCCGGCGTCCGCCAGCGCCACCTACGTATGTAATCATGGTTTTAGTCGTCTGCTACAGTGCGCAGTTCGTTTAACGTGCTGTTTGACGACTGCCTTCAAGGTAAACCTTGTTAGCGTTTGAACGGCAGTGTCTGCGAGGATACACAGCGCACGAAGCAGCATGTCGGACTACACGAGAAGCTTGCGCGATTCCGGGAAACACTGTGGATAAGAGCGCCTTTTGTAGGCATGTCCCTGGCTTCACAACCATAGAGTTTCTTACTATTACCTAGAGGGAAAGCTGGCAGCCCGTCTATGGGAGTTTGCATGGAGACCCCTCGAGACCACTTCAGCCACCATGGGCGCTCAAAGCATCATGGGGCGGTGAGCTACTTGTTGCGGAACTGCAACTTTTGGCCGAAAAATAATAAAAAAATAAAGCTGTTTGATAACTACAAACGTCCTAACATTCAATATCTTGTCTAATGATTGCAACAAACGAGCAGAAAAGCATTTAAGTGCAAAGTTTGCCCAAAATAAGAGACGACTCGCTCTCCTATTGGCCAAGTAGTGAACACTATAAAAACTAATATTTCGTAATTAACAGGCGCACTTTTAAAAGTAAATATGTTTTCAAAAAAGATGTTGCTGCCTAAATACTATAAGAGGTTTTTTAATGGCATTTCGGAAAAGTGAAACCTTTTATTGGCGTCGTGCGTCGTCGCGGTTTCACTACTATGGGTTTTGCCCACTGCGTTCGCGCGAAAGTCGTCTGCGCACACACGAACAGCGTTTTCGGAATGAAACATCTTAGTAGTGCCACTCCATGTTCCCAAAAAATTACGACTGTGCCGCAACAAGTAGCTCACCGCCCCATGATGCTTTGGGCGTCCATGGTGGCTGAAGTGCAGCGCCGCCAGCTTTCCCTCTAGGTAATAGTAAGAAACTCTATGTTCACAACCACTGATATACACTATGGGGCTGGATGGCGCATTGAGCGCCCGAAAGTGAAGCCACCGGAAGTAAGCGGCCTTGTCCCGGAAGTCAGCCTTTGGCAGTGCACGAAATCGGACCTCAGCACGGTTTTTCAGTTACAGTTTTGTTTTCCCACTTAGCATTTCGTCTTTTCGCAGTTCTCGTCTTTTTACATGACAATGCCTACCTGTTGCGACGTCAACTGAGCGAGGAGGCCGAGCGAGGAGGCTGAGCGGGGGCGAGCGCAATGGAGGGTGAAAGTAGGTGACAAAAATTATAATATTTTGCTATTCCACGACATGCAAAATCAATCAACGTTCGAGAAGGCAAACATGCTGTTCCTGCCACCGAGTAGAAAGTGCGAAAAACAGTTAATAAATGCGTTGGGTAGGTTAACAAGGCGTTCCAGCTCCATGACGCGTGTGCTTCTCAGCGACGTAATAATTTGTTGACACCACAACACCGTGTCTTCAATGCATTCCTGTTCGGATTTTTGTTTATGCTACCATTGCAGCATGAAATTGCATGAATTTCAGCAACATGAAAGCAGTACAGTGTTTAGACACTCAGGTGATATGAAGTAGTATATAGGGAACAGTTTGTGGCGAACTTTTGCAGCAAACGAAGATTTTCCCTTCATTCCCATATGCATTTGCCTGCATTGCAGCTCTACGTTAAACACGTCTTTTTGTGGCCGCAACGCACGTGACTGCGAAATGGCGCTATAGATGCCAAGCATTTCACAGCAGTATTTTCGTTTTTCGTATGTAATGCGCAGTGTGCAGCTGAATAACCGCAAACGTTTCTTGACAACTCGGGTCTGGCCACTCTATCACGGTCTTCTTCCTCCGCTAGTCGAAAACACAGTTCGAGGGCTAATTTCGGCTGTTCCATTAAGGTGACATGATCCGCTGACTGTCGCTTCATACCACAGTATACGAAATGACCAGCGCGAAAACAGACGGGGACAAGTGAAGAAACACTGACGACAGGACGGGCGCTGACTAACAACTGCTTATTTTCGAGGAAAACCCAGCACAATACATGCCAAAAACCACGTGACAGTCATGGGGCCAAAGATTACAACCTAAAGCACATCCATCAAAGGGCGGCCGACACAAGCATGAACCGAAAAAAAAAACAAATATGAAAGAAGGGTTCGGAAAAGTTTACGAAATGATTACATCAAAAAGTACTATATATAACCAGCATAAAAACACACACGAAAAAAAAACGCGTGCAAACAACATCGTGGCCAAGCGGCGGTGTCAAGACTCTACATTTACAGATGGCAACTTGGAGGCTGGCAAAAATTAATGGCGCAAAACAAGAAAAATACTGTTTATGTGCTGTTAAGGCGAAAGCACAAATGTCTGATTGTGAGTTTACGTCGTCGGTTGCAATCCCTGTCACAAGTTAGCCTCCAACTTTACTAGCAGCTGTATGCTATGTGCAATGATGAATCGTTATGACACTACCCGGAACGCTGTATGACGTCACAACTGTGAAACGAAAGTCGGGGAAATACACACCATTAAAGGCACAGTGAGGCCAGAATGAAACGCTAACACTCATAAGCCATACTTTTCTACTCTGCTGCGAGATCTTCGTTTAGAACCGTTTTATGAATATGGTTTACGTTTATGGGGGTCTAACGTGTCAAAGCGAGTCCACAGCTATGAGGGACATCGTAGTGAAGGACTCCGGACATTTTGACTACCCGGGTGTTCTCTCGGGCCTCTAGAATTTCGCCTGCATCGAAATTCCACCACCGCGGCCGGGATCGAACCCGCGTCTTTCAGGTCAGCAGCCGAGCGCCATAACCACTGAGTCAAGGCGGCTGGCCCGGTTTATGAATATGTACTTCACTAACTTCACTAGACCTTCTACCGAGACACCTAAATCAGGCTGGTAAAATGAAGTAGACTGGTAAAATATTTTGTTCTGTCGGTATGCGCTGTTCGCATTTCATTCCGGTGTCACTGTACACGTCTTCGACTGGAATCCCTGTCGCGAGCTAGCCTGCAACTCGACTAACAAACGTATACTATGGGTAGGGAGAAATTATATAATAATAATAATAATAATAATAATAATAATAATAATAATAATAATAATAATAATAATAATAATAATAGAATTTATTCATGCAATATGTAAAATCTCGTACAGGCACACCAAAGCCACAAGAGGGCTTGTAGGGTGTCGCCCGGCAGCAGCGACAATCCAAGTACAAAATATATATCATGATAATATTATATGACAATATAATATATCATCCGGAACGTTGTATGACGAACGGTTGCGTCCAATTTTGATACGAATGTCTGGGAAGGCATACAACTGGAGGTATATCGTGAGTTCATTGGGGATTGATTGATTGATTGATTGATTGATTGATTGATTTGTAAAGAAGAAGATGCACGCTCATGGCAAAGAGGAAGATGGCGCCGTTCTTCAGCCGTATTGGTATCGCCACGTATGTCAGTGCTCGACCTGGCTGACCTCAGGATGTTTTCACCGCTGCTTCCGTCTTCCCAGTCCCTTTCAATAAGCTTCCGTCTTACATGTGGTAAAGGTGCTGGGTTACATCCTTCGAACTCCGCAGCCATACTCACCTGCCACCTGTGATGCCTGAAGACGTTCGACATCAAGCCGTGGAAGTGGGCCCAGCCGTTATCTGCGCTTATTATAAGCAGTGTTTCTTCAGCTTATTCCGGCGTTGTTGAGATAGTTTTCAGATAAAAATACTGGCCGTTTTCCCGGCATATACGCCACACACTGCTCCCGCACCGCGGTACCGTCCAGAGAGAACTCGCCCGACAGATTCGCACTGCGTGCTGCTGGTGTTGCGTCACAAGCACTTCGGGACGTCGTGGAAAAGAAAGCTCGGCAACACTGCTGCGCGCCTTTTGTATGTCAACAGGATGGAAAAGTCCCATTCCGTGCTTGACCACTGCTAGTTGTGCGGAGAGAGAACTTGTCCAGAGAGAACTTGGCAAGCCAGTCACAGCGCGTCGATGTTCTTGTGTTCGCGTCATTTCAGGGCGACGACTTCTTTCTTCCAGATAGGGACTCGGCGCCATCATAGCTTTATTTGATTGCAATTGACCGACTAATGTGGTTATCGCGGCTGGCAGGTGTAATTGCTGCCGCGATGCAACTGTAATGCTAGCAAAATCATACGTCGTCGTAACGCAAGCTGCAATGAAAGCGCCGACATTTTTTTCCCCTATCTGCGTTTCGGATTTTCGTATTGGTATCTGTTCATTGTGAACACTGGTGCTTCAATGTGCGCAAATTAAAACCTCAGGGCGAAAAGAACTGCGCTACCTAAGCCGTCACTCATCCGAGAGAGCGCCCCGACTCGGCGTGATCGAGTTCACGCTGCAAGGTATACAGACGTGAGAAAACTTGTATCGGAGCGCTCAAGCGCTCCTCTGCAGAGAAAATGCAGCCAAATTTTACAGAAGGTATTGCTTTTCACGGCCATTGCTTGCGCTGATGCGAGGCTGCATAGAAATAAAAGCAAAGAACGAGCACAGTGCCCTTAATTTAGAATTAACTTGCACGTCATGATTTCCTTCGCAGCACACCACTCCAGCACTCTTAACAAGTTTCCTCACAATGGCGTTGCTTGCTCGACTGAAGTCATGGCCACACGTAAATGCTACTGGGGCTCAGCTGCCTGAATTGAAATCCACGCAGACGACGGCTGAAAGCGAAACCATCGCGAACTATTCTGTCTTTCAGCGCTTTGCAATTATTTCGCGAAGCCCCGTAAAACTGAGACATGCTTACACTTTTCTAACTTTCCTCCCGTGTAGGAACAGCCAGTCCTGGCGATCCTGACATTGCCAAAAACGTCCTGAAGGGATGCGAAGCTATGGACGTTTGCAGACACACGTCACCGGTCTCCAATCTGTCCCTCAATCAAGGCGGAAAGCTGGGCTAGTTGGCGTGTCATCGTTAATTAAAAGACTAGCGCACAAAACTAGGACAGTCTGTCATCTCCAGTCTGTCATCGGTTCGGTGTTTCACGGCGACTAATGCAAAGCATTTAGCTAAAATCAGACGTTCACCTTCAATGAAGAAAACGTGACCCAATCCTGCAAACAAGAAAACTTCCAAAAGAGGGCAAATACGGGCTGGTTGTTACATGTTTCAAGAACTGGATAAAACAGCGCCACGGAAGACCAGACAAGACAAAGGAGAAAAACCAGCGCTGGAAACTTGTGAATGCGCCCAGGGTGATCACAGACAGAGTCCTCTTGACGGTTGCCATCTTGGCTCGAGTGCGGCGCCGCCTGTATTTCGTGAAAACCTCCAATCTGTAGTCGGTTGGAATCCCTGTCGAAAGCTAGCTTCAAACCTGACTCGCAGATATATGTTATGTGCAACGAGAACTGGTATGACATCACCCGGGACGCTTTACGACGAACAGTTTCGTCGCAATTTCGATACGAATGTTATAGGTACAGTCTTGGTAAAAAAAAAAAAAAAATCGACGCTTAAGCTTCGCCTTTAAAAGTGCGACGCGAATGCGTTATCGGGTCCCGGTCGCATCGCCCTCTCATTCGTCTCTCATGCTCTTGAGCCGCACAGCGACCTACCTCTCATGACACAGCACAACACAGAAAGAGAGGCCGTAATGGAGTTCTGCGTCTCCGCTGGAGTCTCATTCGTTGACAACAACACCACACACGCGCGTTCATCACAGCCGCTTGGACGGTACGATTTCCCGACATTCCAGTCAACATTTCGACAGCTGGTCAACATAAGGTTAGAAGTGTAGCATTAAAAATGTATTTAAACCAAATGGCGAATGTGTAGACCGACTGATTACACCGTTAAAGAAATAAATTAGCCGAGCATGGTTCATGCGTGGTAGAAAACCGAGGTATTGGTACGCGCTATGCTAAAAGTACCCATTGTTAAAGCAAAAAATAGTACATTGAAGCCATTCACAACACCGTGCGCTGACCCAGCATTGGACGTTCTCAGAATTTGTTCGGACATTGTGCCTTGAGCGACCCAAAAATTTTGGTTTATGGTTTAGGGGGGCTTGACGTCCCAAAGCGACTCAGGCTACAAGGGACGCCGTAGTGAAGGGCTGCGGAAATTTAGACGACCTGGAGTTCTTTCATCTGCACTGACACAGCCCAGTACAAGGGCCTCTAGAATTTCGCCACCATCGAATTTCGACCACCGCGGCCGGGATCTAACCCGCGTCTTTCGGGTCAGCAGACGAGCGCCATAACCACTGAGCCACCGCGGAGGTCAACCCAAAAAATATAGCAGCAGAAAAACCACATGGCGCCGCAAGTGAACGATGGGCTCCTTTGATTATCCACCTCTGACTACCTGCGGACTACCGCGGGTTGCCGGAGCGTGAAGCCAGCGCTTGTTTTTCTCAGGCTGCTCCGCGCACTTCCGGCGGCAGCCCAGAGCGGGTTCGTTTTAACGCGAAAGCGTTAAAGGGATACTGAGGCGGTTTTCGAATCAGCTAACCTTCTAGGGTTTTGAAGTAGTGTCATTGCTGATCATGTCTGTGAAATTATTTTTTCGATTTTGGCTAAAACAGTGGCGCAATCACCAATTAAAAACGCGATTTTAAATTTCCCGCGCCCCGCGCGAGCGCAGGAGAGGGGAACAGCGGAGAGGGAAACCTCGTCCATGTCGGCCAGCGTGACGTCATGTTGAGGAGCCGGGGATGCTTCGGCGCACCCGAACGCGCTTTCAGTCGCCGTATTCGCTTTTACAACGACACGGAAAGCTGCGATCTGCCCTCAACGCAGCGCCGGATCCGCATCGGCAGCTTCTCCAGTCCTCAAAGTGACGTCACGACCTCTCTTGACCAATCACGGGCGGCGGCGCGCCGCGCGGCGTGCCCCGCGGCACAGGCCGCATATTTCGGCTAAAAAAGGCAATTCGCGCTTGTTTTTGCCTTATTTGGATGCGATATTCCAGTATACAGTATGAAAAACTATAGGATGCCGCTGCCAGCCCGATTTTCAGAAAAAGTGCTTCAGTCTCCCTTTAAGGAGATCGTGTCGCAGAAAATCCCGTTTCGTCGTCGGCGCCGTTGATCGTGAGCGAAAAATCCATGAAAAATCCCTAGAGAAGCAACCTAGGAGGTAGATGGGCCTCCTAGATCACGCGACCTCGTGGCGTCATCAGAACCTGCCCCCGGGATTCAAAGCAAACTGCGCATCGTGGCAGGCGGCCTGAAATTAATCATTGGTCGCGAGAGGCTGCTGGGAAGAGCAACCTGGGTCGCACATATCCCACTGATGGCAGCACCTGCTATCAAAGAGCAGTGGCGCATGGCCTAACCGCTGCACCACTGCGCCGGGAGTGGTATGAGGACTCGCAGTGATCTATGAATGTTACGTGGGGAATGACCGGTTCTGCGTATATGAGCATTACCGCATTAGCTATTTACTTAAGGAAAATAGCACAAAAAACGAGGACGGGAATAGAGGAAACAACAGGACCAGCGCTAACTCACAACTGAAGGTTCATCCACAGGAAACAAAAATATAAAAAGGGCCATCAATCAAACAAGCAGAACTAACACATGTGTTTCTACCATTAGCTATCGCGTCATCCTCTCGAGGCGGAGCTTGAATGTCCGCTCGATTTTTTCCCTCTGGCTGGGCGCTTTCGGGCTGCCAGCTGACAGGCATACGCGCCACGACGATTTTGTGCTGGCGGCGCTTGGGCTGGCTCGGGATAACAAGCAGAAGACGGAGAGGTGGTATGCGAGTGGGAAGCGCGCGCGGCCATTTTCACATGGACTAGAAGGACCGCGGTGCTTCTTGAGCAGTTTTGTTCGATCCTTAGCGCGAGGCAGGCGTTCGTTTCGAGTAGACCCCGGAGCACATCGTCACTGTCGGCTGCAATAACGCCTTTTGCGGCAGTTCTCGCCGTTCATTTATTTTATGCGCGTGCATGGGTGCGTGCGTGCGGTCGTACCTTGATCGCTTCGCCACCTCGCAAGCACAAAGGCTCGCTTCATATTACGATCTCATAGTTCTGATCAACAGAATATTTCGGCTGTTAATTCCGTGTGCCCAGCCGATATTACGATGGTGTTCGAGGCCTTTTTCGTGAGCGGCCGCAGACTCCAGCTCCGAGTACGTGCTCAGACACGCGCATGCATGTATCGTATTTTGCTCATTCTTGTTTATGCGACGTGGAAAGACGCATATGGTTTGAGAAATGCTTTATTGATGGAAACATGTTCCTTTTCTAAACGCCCTCAAGTGCACAAAAGCTCGAGGCATTTTGTACAGATACGCAGGGTCTGTTCTGCAAGTAGTAGGACTGGTTTTTTCCTGGGCGAACGGGCGGACGAGAGGTGGCCTGCGCGTGCAGGATCGTTGAAGGGGGATATTGGGAATGCTGGGGAAAATCGGCAGTCGGCTCTCGGGCGTTGAAGAGAGGAGGTCGCTTGTACTCTGAACCCCTGTCGAAACGTCTCGTCACGCAGAATCGTCGAGCGTTTACTGGATCAGCGATACGCGATCAAATTTTGAGTAAATCTTCGTAAAACGGGCAAAGAGACTAACAACATGATTAAGGAGGCCTACGGTGACGCTTCCATGGGTAGATCAGGTGTTTTTTGAGTGGCACAAGCTGTTCCGAGAAAGTAAGGAAAGAGTGGAGGAAGACGACCGCTCCAGACGCCCTTCGACCAGCAAACCAACGAAAATGTGTAGCGAGTGAAACATTTACCTAGCAATGATCGCAGAATGAGTATCAGAATGATTGCTGATGACTTGAGCATTCCTCAAACCCAAGTTTTTGAGATCGTGACATAAAACTTATCCATGAGGAAAGCGTGCGCGAAGTTGGTGCCGGGAGTGTTGTCAGAGGAGGAAAAGGCCAACCGGCAGGATGTTCTTCATCATGTGAATGAGGACCCCAAATTTTTTGTCCAGCACAAGGCGGCAACGCTGCCTCAGCCCCCCTATATTCTCGACTTGGCCCCGCCAGACTTTTTTCTATTACCGAGAATAAAATCGGCGCTCAAGGGGAACATCACGGATCGGTAGAGGTGGTTCAACAGGCCGTGACGAGGGAGCTAAACATCATTCCGGTCCAGGCGTTCCTGGAGGCGTACGAAAACTGTAAAACTCATTGGCAGCAGCGTGTAGGTGCGGAAGGGTGCTAACTTGAAAAATTTTAATCGTTTGTACTATTCTCTAGAATAAATTTTGTTTAAAAAAATGAGTCCTACTACTTTCAGAACAGACCATGTATACATGGCCCCACAGTTGTCACGGAGGCCCAGACGGGTGCTAATTCAATCGTCGCCGACTGCCGCACAGCTTGTGCTCGGGCCTTCTGCCACAAGTGCTTAAAATATCCGAGAAGTACCGTACGCGAACATCACCTCGCATTTGACTCATTAAAGAACACACGCAGTGCGGCGCCGACACGCAAGGCCGGATTGTAACGCCTTCCATTCCAGTGCTCGCTCTCTACGAGCGATAGCAAACAGATGATGCGATATGCAGCTAAATTTGTAAAGCCCACGTACAAATTTGATCGTACATCAGTTAATCAATCAATAATCAATCAATCGCTCAATTAATTAATCAATCAATCAATTTAATTTTCACGAAGAAAGAAAAGATCCATGCCGAAAAAAAGACGGCAAAGAAAAAAAGCTCCAGAGTAGCAGATTGACGAAGCTCCAACCGCCCCACGGGCGACCGACAACAGTTGAACGGAGCGTATCCCGATTCTTTTCTGATTACAGCCCTCAGGAATCAGTTCACGAACGTAGAAATCATAACAACCACAGCAGAGTCAGTCACCAAGCAGGCTCGATCGTCTGCGCTCATACACTTACTGCATAGTTAACAAACACACAATAACCCTAGAGTACAGCGCGTCGTTTGATCAGCAATACACGCCCAGTTTTTCCCTTCGATGTGGTGTCCAATGAAAGACGTAAGAGTGCGACTGCCCGTCGCATGCTTTTGAGGATTTCCCACAGCTTACGTGCACACTAGACGACAGCATACAACGCACTGAAGGTCACACGCCCGTGTCGTCAACGCCGATGCATATGCGTATGCAAACGCGATCAGCTGTTCGCTCTGAAGGCTGCGGCCAACCTCAACAACTTCATGTCGATTCTTTCGCCCCCAAGGAGCGTGTTTCTACCGCACGCGTGTGAGCAACGAGACGCAGCAGCACTCGAATCAGAGGAGGCCTTTCGCCTTCCATGAACCGTGGCCCGTTTTGTCGCCGTGATAGCCGGCCAGATAGTTCCAGTGGCCGCCAGCCTCTGTGACCATGATGCGCCTTCCTGTCAGGAGCGAATTTTATGACTGCCAGCGTCATTTTTACGCGTGTCGGGGTTGCTCCTGAGACACTGAGACATTCGTCAGCACTCAACGGTCCAGTTCGATCACACAGCTTAATCAGCAAGCGGAAGAAGAAAATGAGCATCCTTCGCTAGCCAAAGCCTGGTTCCCCAATCACCCGCTGTGGGAATATGCCACTCCAACGGAGGACAACAGCAACTAGTTCGCACTAGATTTTCCCGCTCTTTTCCTTGTTTCTGTTTCTTTCCTTCCCTTTCTTTCTTCCCAGGGCAGGTTGTGATCACGTCACCAGGTCACGCGACCTCCTTTTGGAAACGAATAATTTAATTCCCACCTACCAGAGCGGACAGGTTGCTAACAGTCCGGTGGGCAGGTCATGATGACGTCACAAGGTCACGGGACCTTTCTTGACCAATCAGCGAATTCCGCGACACACGCCGCCATTCTTGGTTTTTTGGTTTATGGGGTTTAACGTCCCAAAGCGACTGAGGCTATGACAGACGCCCTAGTGGAGGGCTCCGGAAATTTCGGCCACCGGAGCCCTCCACTACGGCGTCTCTCATAGCCTGAGCCGCTTTGGGACGTTAAACCCCATAAACCAAGCAACCAAGAATGGCGGCGTGTGTCGCGAAATTCGCTGATTGGTCAAGAAAGGTCCCGACACGCCGCCATTCTTGTGGAATGTGGACTCTAATGCTGTCGCATTAAAACTGAGTGCACTTGGTAGAACTAACTTGTTTTCGGCGTGTCCAGCACTGCGCCTATTGGCATAAGGAACGAAATGAGGCCTCTGTACCAAGGGACAACTACATGGGAATAATAACGCTCGCTGCTAGGGTAATTTCGAAGGAGGCACTACTAACAGATACAGGGAAATGCACAAAACAAGTCTTCGATTACAGCCCTGAGCTGAGGACATTCACCGCGGAAAATCGCTGTTTGTACCGCGCAAGAATGCAGCGTAAACAGTTACCAAAATTAGTTGTTGCAGTTGTACTCGGCCCCGCCCAATCGCGCTGCCTTAATTATCTTCCCAAGATTTCAGAAACTTGACTGCTTATTCGTACACAGAAGGTACATAAAAAAAACCAATACTGTAGCTACTTAACTGGTTTATGGCTAACACCAGAGTGAATTTAAATAAGTTTAACCCCAGTCGGAAATGCAAGCCGAAGAGATGCACAAAAACTAACCCCTTAAAGGGACAATGAGGATAACCCCGTCCAATTATGCGCAAAGCAGAAACCTGCCTTGCGTTTGGTGCATGACAGCCTTGGTGGCTTACGTGCCATAAAACGCTACACACGACAACAAACACCGAACTGCTGCTGCGAAACTGCAAAACTTTATTCTCTGCCTCCCAATGGCTACGTTAACATTTGTCCTGCAGCGCAATATGCGCTTATGAGCAAGAAAACTGGACATAAAAATATTCCCGTAAGTCGATTCAAATCGTGACCTCATTCGCGAAGAGGACCGGCTTCCGCCGTTTTGATCAGAATGCAGGGATTCGCCCCAAAAATCGGTGTCTACACACGCATTTTACATCCGAAATGGCTTATAGCTTATAACAGCTCCGTTTGCGGTGTCTTTGACTTTAGAACGCCGTTGCGCGTCTATCGAATCGATCTGTTTTAGTGTTCCTTTAACTACAACAACATCGCCTGGAATTAACTACAACAACATCGCCTGGAATCACTAAATGAGCTACATCGCATCAGCCGAAAAAAAAAAACGATTTCATGCGAGCCAGGAAGGACAGAAGACATGCTGAGCTTATTGGCCGCCATCAATGCAAGGGAACCGTACATCCATAAAATAAGTGCAACACTGCTCACGCGAACTCCTCTGAAATATATATCGTGCACAAACAAGATGGCGAGTTGTATTTTATTCATCCCAAAAGGGAAGCGCAAACCAGACGGCCACAAAAGGGGAGGAAGACGACGACATAAGAGGTTTTTCAAAACTAAATGATTTTATTGAAAAAAAACGCACTTAAATATATGGCAAACAACAGCCAGTTAACAGCTCACAAGGGCAGCTTGTGAAAAGCTAATTAAGATGAAAGCATAGAGTTTCTAAATACTGCCTAGAGGGAAAGTTGGCGCCACCGTCTATGCTTAAACTTCACCCATCCTGGGGATGCGGGGAAGACAGATATCTTACTTTCCTTTGACAGCGTTAGCCCTAAAACATAACTGCGACTGCAGAAATACGAATTTAAAAAAAAAAACAATATTTCAAGGAAACGTCTTAGAATCAGTATGTCATGTAATAAAATATGCTTACTGTTCATCGCAATAAATGAGCAGAAAAGCAGATAGGCATAAACGGGCACCGAATTTGCCCACGGTGAGAGAGGGTTTTCTCTTCATGCGGCCAAATATAGCTAACCGTTGGAAACAATTTTTTTTTTCGTTTAACAGACACACTTTTCACAGCAAATATTCTTTCCAAAAATTGTTAGCGCTTAAAAGAGCACGCTATAGATGCTTCCGTTTTCGCGTATTGAAAAATGTTTCACTGCGTGTCGTCTGCAATGGCGGCTTTGTGGCCCATGTTCGTGCATAAGCTATGGTTCATGCCGTGACAAACTTGTCTCAGCCCTCGCTTTTCTATAAAAACTAGTTTGCGCGCTCTAAGTGCCGGCTCTAGGCATGTCCTTGCACTGCGCTTACAGATTTTGCCAAGAAAAACAGGAATTAGTCCTTTCAGACACGCATTATGTTCCACTATACAGAAAAATCAAAATTTGTGCACGTATATTTGGAACCTCCTAGTTCACAAAAATAGCATGAACGGCTCAAAAACTTCAGAAATTCACGCACGCCGCACACTTCCATGTTCACAGAGTGGCAGCCCTGATAATAATTTAAAAAAAACACATTTATGCAAAATTATATATTTTCTTTGCCATCTGAAGCTGTTTCCACAATGGAAACTCAGCTATAGTGTTTTAGTAAAACATTCCAAGTCACAGCACCAGGCAGCACTTCCTAGGTGCACTATGGAACTTTGTGGCATCCATTTTTATTTCTTGCTTTTAAAAAGCGATCATTTTTTTGTAGGCGCAAAATGGACCTACCATTCTGTCTAGCAGGTATTTCAAATGTAGGCGACATCATTGATTTTGTGAAAACAGCTCTAAATGCTTTCAAAAAAAAGTTTGAAAAGTTGCGTGTACAAATGTAAACGCCATTCTGCAGACGGTTAGGAAGCGAAAACCTGTCCGACCCCAAGTAAGTGACGGCCGGTTTTCATGCTGTCAAGTGCAACATGCGGGTATTTGCGTGAATTAGTTCATGAAGTGGAAGTTGTTCCTACATGCAATGCGCACCCACCGCTAGACATCGAAATGAAGGAAATGCAATGCTTGACAAGTATGCTTAACATAAGTTGCGCTTGTCGAACTACTTTACGCTTGAAATAAACGTCTCCGAGATTCCTACGAGATATGTGCAGAGTGGTTGCTATAGAGGATTGCCGAGTTTCAAATTGACAAAAAACTTTGTTCCCGTCTTTCACCTTTCAATGTAGAGTGTCCTTTCAATGTAGAGTAGAGTGTCCCGATGAGCAAACCCAGCTTGCTGTGTGAAGGGCTCCCAGCGATGGAGTACTTTAAGCATAGAAAGCACCAGACACTGTGCTCAGCCCACTTCTAGTCAAGCGCATTCGGATGTTTCGGATCTCAAACGAACGAACAGCGTGAGCAGCTCAATCACTGCAACACCACAAAGGGCACAAAAAGTCAATGAAAATGAAACTGAACAGGCAAGAAACTCAATCCGAAGCACATGCCATCAAGCCACCAGATGTCTGTCCGAAGTCTCTATCTTCCCGACATGCATCGGGCGTCCTTGTTGGGTGAAGTGCCGGGCCGCCAGCTTTCCCTCTTGTTAATAGTAAGAAGCTCCATGGATGAAAGGGCTCTCCACTAAGCATACAGCTCGAAACAATAAGTCTGTCACCACGTTACGAAGAGCCTTCAGTACTATCTGCTCCAGAAAATCTTTCTAGCTCATGTAGTCTCAATAGCAGAGGAACAGCCAGAAAACAAGGATCAAGCTGCAAATGATGCAACATCAAGCACCGGTTTTGCTATGTGCCTTGTAAAACTGGAGTTGTTTATCACGCGCGCTTGAAAAGTGGCAAATGTTACGCCGGACGAACGGGACGCAACATAAATCATCTATTGAGAACATGAAACATCCTTGTCTGATTCAAAGCTTCTGCATCTTCCAAAGCAGTGCCTACAATGTCAATCGTGTGAGGCCCTTTCCAATGACAAAACCGCTTGGCAACACACAGAGACAAGCGCACACGCGAAATAATTGAGGCTTTCCACATAGCAAAGAAAGGGCCCGATAGTGTGAGCCTTTATTTTGTGGCTTCCTTGCCGCTTAAAATTTGTAACTTTTTCTGATCTACATCTGATTAGATTTTCTTCTATTGATTTTTTCATGCAGTTCTTGTTTTTGCTCTTTGTTGGCTGTTTCTTGACATTGTATATAAGCGCGTTTTTTTTTTTCAATAGAATAATTTAGCTGTTAAAAAGCGCTTGTGTCGTCGTCTTCCTCCCCGTTTGTGGTCATCTTGTTTGCACTTCCGTTTTGAGATGATATATCGCGCATGCGCACCTACCCAACAACCGAAATGCCAACAAAAGCCCACTAGATAAATGGAAATGTCCCCAGAAATTAATGAGCAAAATGACCAAAAGAAACAGGAAGAATTTTGCAACCATGAGATCCAAAACCTAAAGGCACCCTTCGAGAGAAGCGGAATACGCGTCAGTGAGCATGGTGGCTGGCCTGATGACGCAGTTTTCCTCGCTTTTCTTGATAAGTTTCGGAAATCTCTTGGTGTATTTCTCTTTTTGGTTCTTTAAATATTCTATGCGTTATCTTTTTTTTTTTTCAAAAACCGATGGGCATCCTTTACAGCGCTCACCAAGAAAATCTTTTATTATGTCTGCGTTTAATCTATATGGTGCTTCGCCCGCTCATTCAAATAGCGACAAAATGCACGGGGCGTCAATGGGACATGATAAACAACCCGCAATCTGCGTTCCAACATTTTTTTGTGTTGTTCTCACGTTTCTCAATTTTCGGTGGATAACCCATTACCTCAGCCACTGCCGGCATGCAAACCAGGAGTGCCATCACCTCCGCGACAGAATCTGAGCCTTTGCTAGAAGCGCATCATATGTTGCTCTTATGCGTACTGCTTTCCCGGAGCACATATACATTGCGGCTTTCTGTGTCTCACGCTGGGACGAGGGGGAGGAGGTGATGGGCAGCGTGCCAGCGCTTTCAGCACTGTCCAGTTATAGGCATAGGGACTGCCCAATGTCGCGCGTAGGTGCAAATGCACTGGGTGGGTTATCTTTCGTTGGTGCAAATATAGACGGGCGCGCGGACCGATATGCTTTTTCATTTCCTTCTACCTCGTTCTTATCACTCACTGCGGCGACTCGCCGATGCCCCGCGATAACTGATATGCTCGAGTCCTCGACATATAAGTGGGGCAGAAATATTGCATTACTGCGACCTCCGGGGAATATCGCCGCATAGTTTTTGCTCGATACGCTCTCCGAACGGAAAAAGTCAGCAACCGGCGTGCTGTATAAAGTTTTACCATCCAGATCGTCTTGGGCCCGTGATGAGCGTAACAAAAAGAATTAAGCAAACCACATATGTATACAAAAACAAAAAGCTGCATGTAACATAAAGTACCCCCCAGGACTTTGAAAGGAAAAAGGTGTGAATTCGATACAATTTTACCTTTTCACATTTACGAATAACCGCACATTCAATAAGGGCATAATCACATAGATGTAAACAAGTTATGAAACGCACTCACTCGCACTACGTTCAAGTGCACACAGATACGGCAAACATAAGCGCTGAAATCAATACGATAAGGGAATATTGTTATATTCGCAAAAGGAAATGAGCTTCCACTACCTCGAGTCAACGTTCGTCGTTAGTAATTACGCAATTGTGCATGCGACACTCGTTGGCTTCGATGTGAGCTCGGTGGAAACAAGCGAGCACATGCGCGGGTATTGCCTAATCCTTACTCGCCACACCTCAGAGATGCTTATCGAACGGCAAGCTGAAAGAAGTGCGCAGAACCAGTTAATAGGCTTTAAAACCGAGGCAATATCTACGAGACACTCCGGGGTGGAAGGCTGCTGATTAAGATCTGCTTCCTAAAGTCCCTTAATCCGCATAGAAATCTCCGTACATGGGCGGTTTATCATTTCATCTCCATTTAAATGTGGAAGGGATTCGATCCTCACCCCCGTGTCCAGTGGCCGAACGTCTCAGACCCTAATCCATCGTGACGGAATACGCAGAGAAACACGACTTCGCTGCACAAGTCTGAGGGGCAGTCGAACAAGACAGCCTGCTGTTTTTTTGTTCTTTTTTTCATTTGCAGTAGAGCATTTTTAGAGTACACATACTCAACGAAGGTCTCTGAAATGCTTAGTCTTCTGGCGGGCTGTAGGTACATGAGCTCTTGCATTGTGAGGTTCCGGTCGAAACGCGAGGCTAAAGCGTGCTTCCAAGAGTCCCGCGTTTCATAAGTCATGTCAGGCTATAAGTCAGGCTAGAATTTCTTTGGAGGAGAAATTCTAGAGGCCCGTGTACTGTGCGATGTCAGTGCACGTTAAAGAACCCCAGGTGGTAGAAATTTCCGGAGCCCTTCACTACGGCGTCTCTCATAGCCTTAGTCGCTTTGGGACGTTAAACCCCACAAAAACAAACAAACATAAGTCATGTCCTTAGATCTGTGCCAATCCTTCGCAGCTCCTTGCCGCCGGTCCCGGCCGCGGCGGTTGAATTTCTTTGGAGGAGAAATTCTAGAGGCCCGTGTACTGTGCGATGTCAGTGCATGTTAAAGAACCACAGGTGGTCGAAATTCCCGGAGCCCTCCACTACGGCGTCCCTCGTAGCCTGAGTCGCTTTGGGACGTTAAACCCAATAACCAACCAATAAACCAACCAGAGTAAGCCAAGGGCCGTTTTTAAAACGTTTCATTTTGTTTTTCCGGCTGTTTCTTTGGAGTCGTAGCCTATTGCGGGCAACGCCGATGACACAGGTCAAGACAAACACAAACAAGAATTTCAAAACACGCTGGATCCCTGGACACGACACTGCACTCGGCAGTGTAATTACAAACCATGTCAAGGACACACGTCAGCCACGCAGCTAGCAATTCTCGCGTGCTCTTACAACCCAAATACACTCAGCCGCCGCGGTGGCTCAGCGGCTATGGTGCTCGGCTGCTGACCCAAAAGACGCGGGTTCGATCCCGGCCGCGGCGGCTAGAATTTCTTTGGAGGAGAAATTCTAGAGGCCCGTGTACTGTGCGATGTCAGTGCACGTTAAAGAACCCCAGGTGGTCGAAATTTCCGGAGCCCTTCACTACGGCGTCTCTCATAGCCTTAGTCGCTTTGGGACGTTAAACCCCATAAACCAAACCAAACCAAATACACTCACCTTTAGATCACGTGCGCAGACCGGCACAAAGACAAAGGTTTTCCGCAAACAGCCGAACAGGAGGCAAGTTTAGGATCGAAAAACACAGCCGAGTGTCTAAATGAGGACTCCATTCTAGTGCGCCACCATACGTTCTCTCTCACCTATACTGTAATATACGATAGGGAGACGACGGAGCTGATAGACCCGGCAAAACAAAAAGATCGATCACATGAAGATCAAGTGCACGAGAGCACAATGCACGCAGAGTCTCGCCAGCAGCCCGGAGCACGCCGACCGACAGCAGACGGCTTTAGTTTACAGGAGGCAGCGTTTTTTTTTGTTTGTTTTGGCGCCAACGCTGCGTTCACTCTCTCCTGTGCGCGCGTATCGTGTTCGATCCCAGGTGCAGCCATCGAGATCTGCAGAAGCTCACAGCACCGGAGCGAACGGAGGTTAGCCAACTGCAAGGGTTGAAGGTGCCCTTCGCGACCTGACTCTTCGAAGCACAAAATAGACTCCCAGTCTGAAAGAACAGCCTATAGTGTGGCTTCATCGTCCGTGGCTTCCAGCGGAGGATGAGCGCCAGACACCACTCGAAGCGTACCGGTAAAGAAAGTGGCGGGGATTTTTCGGCACGCAAGAGCCGAAAAATTCCCGGCCGGTCCGCAGTTATTTGTGTCTAAAAAAGCAACAGAAAATTTCTCTTATCATGAGAGAATTTCAGTAATGTTTTTAGTAGAAGTAGTAGTAGTAGTAGTAGTAGTAGTAGTAGTAGTAGTAGTAGTAGTAGTAGTAGTAGTATAGCAGCAGCAGCAGCAGCAACAGCAGAAGCAGTAGTAGTGACTACTGAAAACAACTATAGAAAAAAAAGTACAATATTACAGAAGAATACTACCAAAAGAAAACGTTTTCGTTTTTTTTTCCCTTCCTCTTATTAACTTGTACCTGCCTTCTTAACTTGTTTACTTCTGTTTTCAGCCGTTTGTATTCTGTGTTGTATATCTGTTGTTTTCTTTGATGAATCCCCCCCTATGTAATGCCCGCATTGGGCCTTTAGGGTATTGAATTAAATAAATAAAATAAAATAAATAAAACAAATATTCTGTCGCATTTTCGATATTCTTCTGTCGTTTTTTTCGACTGTGTTCCTATTCCACTCCTTTCTCAAATATGTACTCGAGCCGCGCAGACCGGCAAAATCTAGCTTTTTAGCGAGGCTGTCGCTAGATTTGGGACCCCAAAGGTGGCTACAAGAAGAAATAAATCGAACTGAAATGGAGTGAAACATTATCCCTCCATAGGTGCGAACTAATCGACCTGCCGTCCCTGCCGAAAGGAAGAACACAAACTACCTACGCCATAGTAGGCGCTTTTAGCGGTGGCGAGCGTTTTCACGCGCGACGAAGGCTGCACGCACCGTACGCACTATTCGAGTTCACTTCGCTGAAGAGACTAAAGACAGATCGCGCACTTTGGCCCAAACGTGACAAAAAATCGACCCTTATTCAAAGCACTACACGAGAGGTAGGAATCGAAAGAAGCGCATATAACGGCTAGAGCACTGCACGGGCGTCAATCTGAGGCCCAAGCCCGGCCCGGGCCCGAGGCCTGAAGCCCGAGCCCGGCCCGGGCCCGCGGTTTCAAGCCCAGGCCCGGCCCGGGCCCGCTAATTTATCGCTCTAGCGAGCCCGGCCCGGCCCGTGAATCCCGGAGTGAAGCCCAGCCCGGGCCCGGGCCCGGCCCGGCCCGGCCCGGCCCGTTTCACAGTAACGCTTGAGGTATACTGCTCACTCTGAGCAAATAGACTGCTACTAGACCGATAAAGAACTGGCCGACAAAGGTTCTGAAACGATCAATGGCCAATTAAGGCCGGTTGAATTTTACTCTTACCGCATCGCGGCGTGGAAATAAGGAAATAAATAAGTCAATGAATAAAGCTGAGTTTTTTTTCTCAGCGCGTACTATAACTCATAGCTCATCCGTGTGGCTGCTTCAATGCCGCAGTTGTGTACTTCACTCTGCAATAGTGAATGAAAAGTCGGACACCTGCCGTTTCTGTACAGACCCAAGCCCGGCTTGAGCCCGCAGCTTTAAGCCCGAGCCCGGCCCGGGCCCGCAACTTAAGGCCCGGGCCCGGCCCAGGCCCGGCAAAACAAATCATGCCCGGGCCCGACCCGGCCCGCGGGCCGGGCCGGGCCCGGGCTTTCGGGCTGGCCCGAGCCCGTGCAGTGCACTAATAACGGCACACAGCACGCATGAAACACCGCATATCTTCGGCCCATTATCTGCGCTGATTACGCAACACATTCGACAGGCACAGGCTATATGTCTGTTCATTCACTCCCACACTCGCTGCGAGAATTCAGATAACGGTAGGAATCCATCCTCGCTCTCATACTCCCGCCGATAACATAGTCGAGAAACACAGAGCGGCCGCTTCACTCGTAACCGGTAACGCCCTGGAGGCGTGTGTCAAAGGGGTCGCCTGGGTGCAAAGAAGTGCAAACAGCTCATTAACTTGTTTATCAGCCGGATTCAAGCACGCACGAGTTCCCAGCATGCGGTCCGCAGTGGCGATCTCCAAAAGCTTCACTCCCAAACGTGCTCAGAGTGACGACGCCCCCAGTGACAGTGCGGCTGAGGGACTTGAAAAGCCACAAAACCCGACGACTCCGGACAGCGTCCTGGGCCGCGCGATGAACATACGCGGTACGCAGGGCCAGACTCCTGCAGGTGTCCCTCGCTGCCGATACTGTATTTACTTTAATGGCGTGAATAGCCACTACAAAGATACACTTTACCGGGGAAATTCCGGAAGTTAATTTTGCAATCTTTCGTACGTTCGCTGCTCAACGCATTTTTTGTGGCTTATCTGTAGTGCTACCAAGAAATCAGCACATCGTACGAACACTATAGGGTAACATTCTTTTGAGGCTTGGTCTTACGTTCCGCGGCTATGCCTGTTTCAACGTGCGCTCTTGAATCCAGTGTTTTTCCTGCAAACCCTCCTTCGTGTGCAGCTAAATGTAAGCCAGGTGTTAAAAAAGATGGTATTTCTTGGCCTAATGACACTCACTGGGTGTACCTAATAGTCGCGTGGCGTAGTAGCATTTTTTTTTTCGTTCTGTAAACTTAAGTATTAAAGACTAAGTAGCAAGGGTGATAAACATTGGTGTCAGGAAAAAAAAAAATGTAAACACGGAAGGTGTAGTCACCTTGAAAACAGCCCGCTGAAATGTTTTCGCCAAAGTACCCTTTACGTGGCTTTCCTTAAGAGCCTTAAAAGAAAGTCAGCAAATTGCAAAAGCTACCACGTGGCTACTTGAGCCATAACTTCAGGACCCCAAGACGAGGCTCACAGACCAAAATCCGCTTTCTTTCGGAGCGCTTTTCTCCGGTAGAAAGATCTGCATGATTGGTGCGTTGTTGTGAAGATTTGAGTGTGCTCTTTTTTCAACACGGTTTACGGTTTTCCATTTGACGCTCCCCCTCCCCCGAAGCCAATATTTGAAAAGTTCGCTAATTAGACAGTTGAGTTGCCGGCTTGCGGCTCAGGGACCCATCGCGCACGCACCCCGAAGCCGGTAGCCTGGCCCCCTTGATTTTATGTGTATTAGCTTCTTGTCCAGGCTTCTCGAGCAGCCGCCATACTGGAGCCGCCAGAATATGTTTGTTTCGAGACAAACGCGGCAGATGGCGGCAACGACAGTGAGGAGGCCCGGCCTTGCAAGGGCGCGTTCGGGCCGCAAGACGCGGCCGATGCGCGGACCCCTGGAGCTTCGAGGGGGGGTCACGTGTAAACTTATTGCTTTTAACGGCGGGACGCGTGACGGACGGGTCACGGGACGCCCCAAAGACGAGCAGCGAAGGGGGAGAGCGCGGCCGGGGCAGCGCGCGGGGTTCGGGCTGAGTGTTTGCCTCCCCTGTGCCGCCGCTGGCGTTTTTGTGCGTTGGTGTGTGTCGGTGCTGTAACCAAGGGGAAATGCGTAACGTCTTCGTGGAATTCGCGCGGTGCTCGCATAAACAACAACCCCGTGAGCACTGGCGTGCTATTGGCTCCTTCAGTTTGAACGAAATTCTCCCGATTGGCTCTGACAAGCGCATTTCCTATTGGTTACAAAAATGGTCCCCAGAACGCTGGGCAAGGGGATTTAAGGGGAGGTTTTTGACACGAAAAAGGGAGAGATCGGAGATCGAGGGGCGACTAGCTAGAGAGAGTCCGGAGAGACCGACCGGCACCGGAGGGGAGACCGGGCGAGGTCTGGGAGAGATCGGGGGGAAGTCGCTGGTGAGCGCTCGTGCAATAAACTACATAGTCCCGAAGAAGTTTTCCAGTCTGTTCTGCAACGTGTCGCCAGATCACCGAACCATTAGAAGACCTCAAGATCAACACCATCGATCTGGTCGATCACCGACATCGATCGATTCCATGGACATGCTATCAAAATTAACTTAGACCTTAGTAATTAACTCCACAAAACGAAATAAATACTGTACGCTAAGCTATCACTCTGCTCTCAACAACACTTGGTTCGTTTCACTTGCCTAGGAAAGCCCGTCTTGGAGACTTGCATAGTTACATTAAGCTGGGAAACCCGATATGTGGATGTGTATATACTGAGCGATTTTTTTTAACGTTGACAGATCGTTATTTTAAAGATTGCCAGAAATACGTGTAATCTATGCAGGTGTATTGTACAGCAAGGCGTACATTATGTACGCTATGTAGAGACTATCTTCGTCAATAACTAAAGTTTTCTGAAGGCGGTCCGACGTTCCTGGTGGTTAACAAATAACTGGACAGAACGATCCGCCATCTCTGCGCAGTGACAGCTCTGAACAAACAGAGAGGAGAGAGCAGAGCAAAATTTCTCTCTCTCTCTCTATCCCTGAAGAGGGAAGGCGGGGAGAATTCTAAGACAGAAGGAAATAGTTGGGGTCAATACAGTATAAATCACGCAATATCGTTCTGTTCATCACTTGCGTCCCAAGCCAGCTTTAGCGAATACACACAGTGGGTGCATATCACTGGCTGCAACCGCTACACTTGCGCGCGGACAACCTCGACTGCGATGAGTGTTGCCAACCGGCGTCAACACTACACAGTCCGTGCACACGCGTCACCGTCACGAGCAAGAGCTGTGCTCACCTCGAATCGTCAGGCACGAGAGCACAACAGGCAACCTGGTAGCTGGCCAGATCAACGATGTACCGGAAAAGGGTCACGAGCCGCTGCGACTCTGGTACACATCAGCCGCCAGGACTTGTGTCTACGAGGAGCGCCTATGTCTGGGTCCGTATATTTCATATCCGCTGTCAGCATCACCTTCTTTGTTTCACTCATTCTTCCTGAGATACCTGTTTAGTGGTAGGCAGGACTTTCGAAAACCAACCACGCCAACCTCGCAGCTTTTTCCCACGAACTTTTCGCTCTCTCCCTCTGGACACCTCTCTCAATCTCGCCGACCTTTATCAGACCACAGCCTCAGCCCACTCGTTCGCACAGACACGCACACACTAGCACGCAAGCACGCACAATCTGTTCGGGGTCTCTCAACATTCTCAGGCTCGTCGTGCCGTTCTTTCTGCAGGCACCTCGGAGAGCGCATCGGGCTCCGGCGTGAACTTCGCTCCGCGGCGGAGAATCGGAGAAGCGCTCGTCGGGTTCCTGTTCGACCACGATACCGAGAGAGGAGGCCGCGTTCGAGGAGAGAAAAGCGCGCGTACTCAAGGGCGGCGTAGGACAGACGCTGCGTGAGCAGTGCGCGACGGCCTGCCCCTATCGTGCGCCGTGGCCACCGCATCTGAGCGAAAATTACTTTAGCCAACAAGCGCGCAACGGACTACCAGAGGCCACAGGAGGAGGCTTTCGCCCCACTCCGAAAATCGAGACACGACGTCTGTGATTTTAAGGCCTTTTAAGTATGCGCCTTAAATGGCGCATACTGTCGTAGGTTAGCAGAGGGTGTCACACCTTTGGTGGCGTGTTAACTCGGGAACTAAAAAAGTTAGGAGAAAACGTATGGTTGCTCCAGATAGAGGAGGCAAAAATGAGCCTATATTCCACGTTTTATGACTGTAGAATAATTAGGTAATTAGTTATAGTCAAAAATGTCAAAATGGCGTCGAAATAACGCGGATGTCGATATAGCCACGGGAACGGTGTGACGTCACATCCACAGGAAGTCGTCACGGCATAGTGACCTCAGCTTTCGCCTTTCAACACTTTAGTTGCCAAAGTGTCCTCTCAATTTTTTGCGACCACATATAGCGAAAAGATGCTTTAGAGCGAAGTGATCGTGACGCACTAAAATGCCATCTCTGTAGCACGCTAAGAAATGGTTAAAAATTACAAAAACCACTTAGCGCGAACACGCTGTCTATTCAAGAATGCATTAGCTAAGATTGCATAACTAGCATCTTTTCGTATAATTAGGCTCACAGATGTTTGTTTCTATTCTTTTTATAACCACCACCTCTCTAATACCTGTATGACCATGAGGGTATCTTAAATAAGTAAACAAAGAGCCGCCACAGCACTCGCGGCGTCAGTTTCTACCCCTTTGTCCGGTAAGCTGTCTTCGTCATTTGTCCCCGCCTAGCCCAATAACCCACATTTCTCTACGTGAGTGCACAGATCACTCCCTAAGACTGTTTCTGTATGGCCTCCGCCATTGCCACGTGATCAGCAATGAAACAATACTATAAAAAGGCATTGCAATACTTTAGACAGGCGTGAAACGCAAAACCAGAGCTGATATGTGATGTGACACCTTCAATTGATCTATTTGTTGGACGAACCGTGGAAAACGCGGAAATATACGCGAATGAGTTCGCTTTTGTCAGCGAGTGCTCGATGAAAAAAAAAAAAAAAAACAGCTCCAGTCAACCTCCTGAAAGCGATATGGAACCTTCGCTAGGTTAAGTACTGCCTTTTTCCTCGACATAAGTTTTTTTCTACTGTTGTGCAGTGCTACAGTACCTTACCGGAGTACAGTACCGGATTCCATGTTATGGAATCAGGGTTCACAGCGGCACTGAGCGGGTAGATAAGGATTTCCTCAATTTATAAACGCACACGCGTGCTCCTTTGTGCGTTCCTTACTGTCCACAAGAGATAGAACATGCAAGTCCGGTAGACAACAACAATTTCAACGAAAAAAAATACCATTAATAGAAGTGCGCTCGGAAAATCATCTTCCGTTTTCAAATAAAATTCACAATGCCAACTTGGTGGATGGCCCGGTAATTCGCGAAACCTAAACTTTGGAGCATTATTAAAATGAATTGTTCGCACCCAGCTGTCCTGATATATATTTTTTGCCCACACTCTATGTACAGCTTAATGAGCCGATGAGTATGATTTTGTGTCCCGGCACGGGTGTCGCGTAGCAAAACAATGTAAGCACAACACATTTTGAAAATCTTATAGTTATAGTTATAAAAGTTATAAAAGTTATAGAAGGGTATATCTCCCTAAATTTTAAACGTGGAAACTTGGAATGATTGTATGTTTTGGTAGCACTATCCACACTTGTTTTGGAGTGCCTGGCAGGATTCCTTCAAGTTTAAAAATGCACTCAATTTGGAGCAAGGCACGTGCGTTGTCAGATTTTGAAAACATACCCAACAACTGTGGACAAAAGTATTTTTGAGCGGGACGCCGGTAATGAACGCATTTTTTTCATATATTGTATGACAATCAATATACCCGCAGATCACCTGACGGCAGTTTTACATTTTTTCTCTATTAATGTTTTTGCTATCGTCAAAAGCACTGCTTATTGATTTTCTATGGGAGTCTTAACTGATAGATGCCATCGATAGAAACGCTTCAAAATAAATATTTCGCTACATATCAGACGAGTGAACCATTACCATCAATATTTCAATAAGAGTATCTTGAAATTTTGCAATTTTCAAAATTTTTCTCCGGGGATGTTCGGCAAGTTATTTACAAAAAAGAAAGGCCTCCTGAAGCTTCTTGTTAACGTGCAGAAATTATGCTTCAGGACATGCTCTATCACATGCTTAAAAACATGCTGTATTATCGCTATATTTCTAGAATTACAGGGTAGCGAATGTGACCGTGTTAGCAGAATTGCTGCTTCCACTAGAGCGACGGGATAGAAGGGTCTGGTCCCAAATTGAAACGATTATAAGTGGTCAGTGAGTGAGGAAAAACTTCACTTTGGCTTTAAAGATGTCTCAGCCCTATTAAATTAATTTTCGCACAAATATCTGCTTATATTTGCAGCTCCTTAACATTTTATTTCAATAAGTGACGCACTAATAATTGCCACCTCAGCAAGGATTGAAATTTCAAGGTGATGATTCTGCAATACAGCAAACACAAAGGACAAGAACTTTGAAATAAGCTTTTGACAGAAGATTTATTCTACAGTCACTTATTGCAAAACTTTGCAGTTTTGCGAAACTATCTAAGCAAAAATTGCTCGCCGGAAAGCATACAGACCTCATACCCCCCCCCCCCCCCCTCCCCTGATCAGACAGAACACCAGTTTGAAGCGCTAAAATCGCCTGCTTTAATGAAATGAAACTGAGTTTACCAGCAAACAGCATAGCACAGGCGCCAAAGAGAGGAACACGTATAGCTACAGTCGGCGATGGCCTTTAGGACAGTCTGGATCGTGCGTTCATCAATCCCAAGTGCTGCACGGGCAAGTCGTCTTCATTACAGAACATTGCTGCATGCGCATTTCCATTCGCAGCGCAATGTTAGCTCGCAGGGGCGTGGCGAAGTTAAACGTCGGTAGTGTGTTTCGGTTGGAAGGGAAAGTTCGTCTTGGTTATCCGGCTTCTTTCCAGTGGGGGTGACAAAATCCGTCGCGGTAGCGTTGTGCTGCTCGTCTATATAAATCTTACTGCGCAATTGTAAGTTGCTATTTAAAGAACACCTGGTAAAGAAATTGTTTTTCGGGTATTTTTGTTGTCTCGATGTATTACGCACAAACTCCTTTTGGTGACGCTGTTTTCTCCTTGTCAATACTGTCCACGGAGTGCGTAAAGGCAGTGGGCCCACTTGCTTTCTTTTTTTTTTTTTTTGTCCACGGTATTTCAATGAATTCAAGCTTCTGGTGCTTTCAGAAAGAAGTTGTGCGTCATTAATGCTTTTCATTCAAAATATCACCCACGTTTTTCCTGCGCTTCACTAAGAAATGCTGGATGTGTTCATGTTTATATGTTAAGCATTTTTTTCCCCCGAATCCACCGTTCTGCTTACAAACACCTGCATGTGCGATGTGCCGGTACGTGTGCACTGCCACAAGTTCTACGTCTCGATACCACATTCAGTGGGATCTCATCCTTTCTGTTCAACCTCTCTGAAAGCTTCGACATCAGCTTTCGAAACGTGAATTCATGTGATTTTAGGCAACTTATTGGTCAGTGCTTCTACCATTTCCGACGCTGACTTGAAGACGTCTGTAGCGTGCCCTCGGAGACTAAGCAGCGGGGCTTGATACTTCCCAAGTCCCCGATTCCATCACAGGCACTTTTGTCATGCCAAGCTGCAATGAACATCCACATTTCAGAAGTGGAATGGCTGCGCGGTAGCTCATAACGTCGGTGTCTGTTTTTAAAGTGGCTTTCTGTGCTACCGGTGACATACCTCACGCTAGTACATAAAGGTACTGTACCGTACAGCCGCTTGAGGGCTTTACTGAGCGTAAAATGTGTGAGCTGCTGGTGAGCCGTAGCCGGCTGTGCTCACGGCGCTCACGGGCAACTGATTGCGGCCGGTGAACTCGCATGAAAGCAAGGCTCATATTCTCAGAGCAAACCCTTTCGCTACTCGTCCCTTCCAGCTGCGAGAGAGAAAGAGCGAAAGAGCGAACTTTCTGAGTCACTCCGCGTCTCTCCCAGACACAACACGTTCGTTCAAGAGCGAAGTTCAAGGCTTCGCCGTCGTTTTGTCGACAGCATCTCGGTTGCTCGACGAGAATCGAGGATCTCAGCTTACCACCTATTTTTATATGGCTTGGAGCAGGTGGCGCACACTCATTTGAGGCAAGCTTTGTTCTGCTAAGTGTAGAAGAGAGAGCGTGGGAGTTGCAGCAATTGAGCGTGAAGCCAGGGCAAAGATAATTAAATAACAATTAATTTTTTAGCAGAAAATTTTATTCAAGCACTCTCATCGCAAGATTAATTCGCAGTCCTTTTCTACTCGCTCACTACTAGTTCGTTACAGGTTAAAGCCCTATCATTCTAACCCGTCGCTGTAGTGGCAGCAGAAATACCGCTAACAGGGTCACATTCACTACTTTGAAAGTCTAGAAATATAGAAATTGTGCAATATATTTTTAAGCACATGACTGGGCATATTCTGAAGCATAATTCCTGAACGTTAGAAAGAAACTGAATGTGTCATTTTTTTTCTAAACAACTTCCAAAATTTGGTGCAACACATGTCTTAGTAGAACGTGTTGTCGGGCTAGTTGGTTGAATACTTCAGACATGGCAGTTGCGCGAAACACACACACACAAGACAGGTTACGGGACGAGCGCAAACTTACAACTGATTTTATTCAGAATACAAGGTATTCTGAATAAAATCAGTTGTAAGTTTGCGCTCGTCCCGTAACCTGTCTTGTGTGTGTGTGTTTCGCGCAACTGCCATGTCTGAAACATGTCTTAGTGGCAATCGAGTGCATGCTCAGACTTGAAGGTATCCTGCCAGGCACTCCAAAATAAGTATGGATATTGCCAACAGAACCGACAATTATATCTCAAAGTTTAAGGCTTCCAGGTTTAAAATCTGGAGAGATTTACCCTTCCATAATTTAAAAGTTTTTCAAAATGCGTCTTGTTTACCTTTTTTTATCACGCGACACCCATTCTGGAAGACAAAATCATACCCATAGCCCCATTAAGCTGTACGTACAGTGTCGACACACAAATATCTGGACTCCTGAAGGTGCAAACTGTTTCTTTTTATAGCTGTCCAAACTACAGGTTTCGCGTATTGAGGTAACCCGAGCTGTCCCCCAAGTTGATGTTATTTTTGCTTCGGAAAGCCAAACTTTTTTGTTTGAAAAATAAGCTGGAATAAGTTCTTCCGGGTGCGCTTTCATTACAATTCTTTTTTTTCGTTCAAATAAAAAATGTCGACCGGAAATGCGTGCCGGATCTCACGTCGACAGACCTCTGTACGTTGTGCCTACGCAGACCGATCGTAAATGTTATTTCTTTTCCTCGAACTAAGCGAGGGAGGGCAGCGACGCAGAGAGAGTATTCCGACTTACAGCGGTTCCTTAATAAATAGTAATGATAGTGCACGGAATAAATACCTCATTTTAAGACCTCCCAAGACCATAATCACAAGAAAACTGTGAGCGAAAATTTATTGGTAGTAGAAACCATCAAATTTCATAAGCCATTACCTCTTCTCAGACTTTATATTCCTTGGTGAACTTTTAAAAAGGAGGCTCTTTGTCGCCAAGGATCCAGCGATGTTCCTTCGGAGGTTTCCCTTTTTCAGGTAATTTTAGTAGTTAAATGTGGCGAAAAGGAGTTTTTTCGGGATTTAGGGAATTTCTCATTTTTCCCAAATTGCTGGAGCTCACAACAAAGGCAGGGAAAAAAGGCGAGGAATAGGGATTTTCGGGCCTAATAGAGGGAATCCTCAGTTTCGGTGTAAACAATCACTCCAAGGGTAGCTAGGACGCACACAAGCCACCTCGCGCGACTTAAAAAAAGAAAAGACCAAGAAAGGTGGTCTTCCAAGCCTGTAGACTATATTGAGGAAGGACACGACATACCGGCCCTTTGCATTAGTACAGTAGTCAGCACAATTATACAGAAGACTCGACGAGTAGCGCCCCGTGCTGTGCATATACGACGATTGCCGCTGGCTGCTGTGCCGGATACAGCTTTCAGGGACATGACGAGTTAAAACACGATCCATGGGAATGAGCATGCAAGACAAGGCCAGGTTTCTAGCCCTAGATCACTCATAAATGACAGAAGTGTACTCCATGGTGCTGCCGTCCGAGCGCTCTATACAGGTGTGTGGACAACTATACACAAATATACAGTGCGTCATTTGTTTTGCAAAGGACTGTAGATGTAGTGATCAAAATCTCCATTTGAAAAAAGCAGCACACCCTAACCCTAAAGGAAGTGCGCTAGAAGACCGCTTCCTCCATTTTTTAGTCCCAAATAAGCTTACTCATGTTTAGAGCGTACTCCGTTCGTGCCGCCGCTGTTTGGAATCTGCGGTATACCATTCTGACGAAAAAGTTCGGGGGTTTTCGGACAAGTTCGCCCTCATATTCGGCCTGAGGTTCGCCGCGGTTTCCTGCTCATATTCGCCTTAGTGTGCAGAGAATGGGGGCAAAAGCATTTTATGTTTAACACCTCGAACTCCAAAGTCGAAGACACAACGCCTCTCTGCGAGGGCGCACATAACAGCTATAGCCTTGATTCCAACAGTAACCATCGAGTTCCCACCCATAAGATATATGTGGCGCACCCATGGCGCATAAGATACCGATCACAAAATCCGGAGTGGGATGCGAGCTCCTGTTAGCTCGCCGCCATCGCCATAAATCTCGGCGACAGGGCACGAACACGAACGCCGACACTCCCGTCGCTACGACATGCACAAACTTGGCCGAAACGCACCTCGCCGCGAATTCATCATCATCATCATCATCAGCCTGACTACACCCACTGCAGGGCAAAGGCTTTTCCCATGTCTCTCCAATTAACCCTGTCCTTCGCCAGCCGCGGCCATCATATTCCCGCAAATTTCTTAATCTCAACCACCCACCTAACTTTCTGCCGTCCCCTGCTACGTTTGCTTTCTCTTGGAATCCACTCCGTTACCCTTAAGGACCAGCGGTTATCTTGCCTTCGCATTACATGCCCTACCCAAGCCCACTTCTTCCTCTTGACTTCAACTAGGATGTCATTAACCCGCGTTTGTTCCCTCACCCACTCCGCCCTCTTCCGATCTCTTAGCGTTACACCTATCATTTTCCTTTCCATAGCTCGCTGCGTTGTTCTTAACTTAAGCTGAACCCTCTTTGTTAGCCTCCACGTTTCTGCCCCATAGGTGAGTACCGGTAGGATACAGCTGTTGTAGTAGTAAAACGTTTATTCGGCCAAAATTTACAGGCCGAGCATATCGACCGCCTGGGCGACCAGAAGTCGCTGTTCTTCCTCCCCTTCAGCGCCAAGCCAGTCGAGCCAGGTGGTGATGGATAAAGAAGGTGGGGGGTAGGAACCCGACTGCTGAGCAGCCGGGCAATAGAAGAGGCAATGGGCAAGGTCCGCATAGATACAGGGGCAGTTGGGACAGGAAGGGTCCGATCGATAGCGATAGAGAAAGAGGCGAGACGGGGTGATGATTGCATTCATTTGAACGTGCCGAAGAAGGCGAGCCTCCGGCACTGTGAGTGATGGATGAGGGGGAGGGTAAAGGCGTTTGTCGAGGCGGAGCTCGAGGTAGACCTCTTTTATGGTGCGGCGAAGGGTGAGTCTCCCACCGTCCTCCGAGGGCTTGGGCCAGGGGATCAACGGTGCCCGGAAAAGTGTGTCACGGGCGAGCTGATGAGCCAGCTCATTGCCGTCAATCCCTGAATGCCCAGGGACCCAGCGGAGGAAAACGATGGAAGGCTGCAAAGCGGAGACCGCTCGTTCGACCTCCTGTTGAAGAGAATACTTTTCTCTTCAGGGATATTGGTAAGCTACCATTCATGATCTGGAATTGTGCCGCGAATTGTGCAAGGGCAATTTAGGAAGCCCTCGGTTAAATTCCTCGCACCTTGGGAAGAAAATTTTTCTTTGCTGATGACGTCAATGGGGATTTTGCGAACCACTTTTCCTGGACGCCGGATGCTGGGGTTCGTTGCTGATGAGCGTTACCAGCGTTACGGGTTTCGCCTTAAAAAGAGGCGGAGTGAAAATTAGCTGGGCCGTAGTTTGGCCGGAAGATAAAAGAATGCGAGAGCCGCGTTTTGAGAGAAATTTTGGCTTTTCTTTTACTATACTTTTTTTAGGAAAGAGTTACTGAGGCTGCGAAATCTGAACGGCGTGGCGCACAACTGAGCGGACCAACAATTTTTCGGTTTTGCTCTTACTGTCTGGTTAGCGCCAGGCCGCACCACCGGATTGCGCTGACTTAGAGATGAAACTGTGAACAAGAAATCGTTGCACCACATAACCCACGCGAAAGAAGAAATCTGCAAAATCAACAGGAAGCGACTGCACAGAGTATTGAATAATCAAGTTGACCGCTGGATGAAAAGCAACGTCAGCGATTATAAGCTGACCCTAGTCCTACCCTATGCGCTAAAACAGGTTTTGTTTTACAGACTGAATTGTAGTGTATTGCCGTTACTTTCGTGAGCAGTAATTGACAATGTAACTCAATTAAATTCGACTAATTTTCTGGGAGAGTCATTAGTAAGTTAATTTAATTACTTTTCGAAAGTAAATCTGCCATGTATCGCTCTTGGTAGAGATAAAAAATTCAGTGGGCACTCTGTTGACTTAAAGTGCGGTGAGGCGAAAGCCTTTTGAGCGGTGTTGATGCTTGTGTCACTAATGTGTGGTTAAGATGTTAATTAAGTACACAATTGTTTATGAATCTTAAATCCTGGAGACACTGGAGGGCGTTTGGGAGGCATCCGTCTTATTCGACGCCTTTCTGCAAACACTATCCAGCGTCCTAGACAAGGAGAACAACATATGCGTTGGCAGGAAGTAGCGTGGCCATTAGCACACTCGGCTGCGGATGGTGGTTTTTTTTATTGCGAAAGCAATACTGCTCGCAGTTTGAGCCCTTCAGCATCGTCCCGGCGATGTAACCACGTTTGACCTTTAGCATGATCTCCGCTGTGACGTCACGCCAGACAGAGAGAGACAGAGCCTCAACTCGTCTCGTCGCGGTCGTCCCAGCGTAACCACGGTGCGCCGAGCAGCAGCTGCGCGCCGCTGCCGCGAGGAGGCGCTCGCTGTGATGACATCACGCATGTTGGCTCCGACCCGGCTTGTCGCAGTCGTCTCGGCGTAACCACGCTGTGCGTTTCAGCCAGGCCATGTCGTCCGACATGCACAAGGCAAGGCTGCAACGATTCGCTCAAGCTAAGAAACGACGGCGGGCTGAAGAAACGGATGAAGTTGATTTCGCAATTTCCGGGCTTAACCAAGCTGAGCCTCTGCCAATTTTTCTGGTCTGACTAGAAAAAGCGTGACACCTGTGCTGACAACCTTCTGTCGACAACGATGAGGCATTAAAGCTTTCTCCTTAAAAAATTTAACCCACCAAGTGAACTCAACGTGTGTTTTGCCGTTCACTGTCTTCAGTGTGCCATCGTCACAGTTCTCTCCGTTCCGGGGTGGTTTGGCTTGAGTGGTGTGTTTCCACGCTTAGCTCCCGGTGATAACAGCGTGGAGTTGCCGATATTCGCACTCTCTTAAAGGACCTCTTAAAGGGGCTCTCAAAAAGGTGCGGTATTCCTTGGATGGTAAAGGACTCCGCTTCACAAATATCATCTCGCGGGAATTTTTTTTGTGTGTAATGTAGAAGCTCAGTTATTTGTCGTCAAAATTTGGATTTCAGCAACTTCGAGCATTTTCCCTCTCGTCAGATCACCTTTTTGCACACTCAAAGAGCGGCGCTTGTCGCGCGGGGATTCCAGTCCGTCACCCTAACGACGATCGGCTATCTTACCTTCGCATTACACACCCACGCCTAACAAATACCATGCACCTTACTTCCTCGAAGCAACAGCCTCCCTATGCATAAGAAAATGGTATTTGAAGTTTTGAAGTTTGAAAAGTATTTATTTGAAGTGTGTCTCATACACTTCAGGAAGGAGGTCAAAAGGCGTGGTGCCTGACGAGGGCCTTCCTCCCTGGGGGTAAGCAAACTGCATTCGGCAAATACGCAAAATAAACGAATACAATAAATGTAGCGGTCGCCATTACACTTGCTGGCATGTTAAAAGAAAAAAAAAACACAGGAAAAACTGTACAACAATGTTAAGATATCTTCATAGTTGTTAAGATGCATGCTGTTGGGTTACAGGGAATTATAAAAAGGAAAAAAAATATATACAATCATGTTAACTGTTATCAATTTACAATATGTCACAGGATGTACCGGTTAGTCATGTAGTCAACAGTGCAATCACTTTTCTCTTGTATATTTTTTGGGTTCTGCATTGATGAAGGAGCTCACGAAAATTTCTGTTTTCATTCAAAAAGGTAGTCATCTGATATCTAATCGTTTGGAATCCGTAATTTGTTCTTGATTTTGGTGCTCTTATTGTCATGTGTCGAAGGGGATATGGGTTTTGTGGTAGTTCTGGTGTTGCAAAAAAATTAGTTTCATGATGAAATCTGTTACATGTTTCAAGTCCTAGCCGAAGAGTTCTTAATTGAAAAATTGTCAGTAACCCCAAGCTGTTTCACCAGAAGTTAGTGCTATCCAAGTAGCCTAGATTAGCAATTGCTCGTATGGCCTTTTTCTGTAGTAAAAACAAAGCATTTAAATTAGTCTGTGTTGAGTCTCCCCATATCAGTAAACAATAGTGAAGATGTGAATGAATTAAACTGAAATAAAGTTGCTTTTTGAGCCATACTGACAATAGAAGTCTAAATTTATTTAGAAGGCCCACTGATCACGAAATTTTTTTTCTTACTTGATTAATATGGTCAGTCCACAGCAGGTGTTCATTAAATATAACTCCAAGGAATTTTATTGACTGTACTCGTTGTAAAACATTTGAATTGTATAATATGATTGGCTCATCATCTATGACTTTATTTTTAGCTCTGAATATTACATACTTCGTCTTCGTGATGTTTAGTTCTAACCTGTTGGCCCTCAACCATAATGTAAGGTTTTCTAACCAGAGATTTGCTCTACATTCTATTGCTTGTAAACTCGCGTCATGAAAGAAAATATTTGTGTCGTCAGCGTATAAAACTGTTTCGGAGGAAGGAAGAATATTAACAATGTCATTTATGTGAACTAGGAATAGAATAGGACCCAGTATTGAGCCCTGTGGCACACCAGTGCGTATAAGGCCGTGGCTTGAAGGTATGGCGTTAATCATTGTGAATTGTACTCTGGATGATAAGTAGCTCTGAATAAGATTAAGTGCGGAATCTCGTATCCCATAGAATTGTAATTTGCGCAGTAAAATTTTGTGACAGACCGAGTCGAAGGCTTTTCTAAAGTCTAAGAATAGCCCAAGTGTAAAAATTGTGTTTTCTATATTGTTAATTATTTTATCCTTTATGTGAAGTAAAGCTTTTTCCGTAGATTTCCCTTTCTGAAAGCCATATTGTTCTTTCGCAATAGCTCCGGTCTTAATGAAGTACGAAGTAAGGCGGGTATTGATGACTTGTTCAGCAATTTTTGAGAAGACCGGCAAAACGGATATTGGGCGATAATTGTTAGGATCATTATAGCTTCCTGTCTTATGTATCACACAAACTCTTGCTCTTTAATTTATCTGGAAACCTGCCTTCTTCGAGCATTTGGTTGCATATATGAGACAACAAAGGTGCGATAATATCAGATACGGCTTTCACTACCTCACCCTTGATGTTATCAGCTCCAACGGAACAGTTATTTTTTAGACGCATTATATACGAAGAGATTTCGACTGTAGTTGTTGGGGAAAGAAATATCGAAGGCCTTGGTATACGTTTAAGATATGACATTGGATCTGTGCATGTTGTTTGCGCAGACTGATTTTCACCAACCGTCAGGAAGTGTTCGTTAAACATGTCTGATAAGGGACGACCTCTAAGTGGAACGCCATCTACCACAATCTCTACTGGAGTTGGCTCGGTTCGTTTTGATACTAAATTGTTGTATGACCTCCATATCTGATTAGGGGCAAGTTTATTAGCGAACGCTTTTGCGTAATATTCCTGTTTTGCGGTTTTTGGATCAGTGTTGAGCTTATTCCTTACAGCTTTATTCAAGTTTAGTATATTGATGTCCTTGTGCTTCAAAAAATCAGCAAAGAGATTGTGTTTTTGCCTTATTCTTTTGTACAGCTCTTTCGTAACCCACGGTTTCTTAAGACTTTTTGTACCTAGAGCGGCGGACTAGAGGAAATGCTTCATAATAGGCATCTTGAAATTTTTTTTCAAAGACATCGTAACAGCGACTAGGATCTTCTTCATTAAAAACGAGTGACCAGTCCACCTCTGAAATCATGCGTCGAAAGCAATTTATAGTTTCGTCATTAACTTTTCGATAGAAAGTGTTAGCTGCGCTATTAGAAAAAGTTTTCCTCAAATGGGGCAAAAAGACAAGAAATGGAAGATGGTCGCTAACATCGCAGGCCATCACACCCGAGTGGACATCATTTGGTAAGAAATCAGTGAAACATAGATCGAGAGCAGTTCTGGTACTTGTAATTCTTGTAGGCAGGTTTATAACATTTGCACAGCTGTAGGAAGACATCATACCAATAAAACTCTTAGAAACTGTATTCTCAGTCAATATATCTATGTTAAAATCACCCAACACGACAACAGATTGGCTATGTCCTGTAAACGAGTGAAGTACACTGCCAAGGTAGGAAAAAAAGCGTTCAACTTTACCAGACGGGGGTCTATAAACAAGAATTATAATAACACCATTCACCTTACCATTCACCTTACTTCCTCGAAGCAACAGCCTCCATACGCATAAGAAAGCCACCTGCCTGCGTCGCCTCAGGTCATGCCAAATTACGTGCCTGCACGTGCAGGCTTTCGCCTTTTCTTCCTCCTTTCCACCTGACCGGGCCAGGACGGAATGTTACTGCCCTAACCTCGCCACCCGTTCTTTTCCCACCTGGTCCGGCCACAAGGGAACATTGCTGTCCAAACCTGGCCACCGCGGCTTTTTCCCATTATATTCGTCTAACACTTTTAACTGCTTTCAACCCCCATCCTCCCCCGCTTTTTTTTCTTTTTTATCTTTCCCCTCTTTCTTGCCTTTCCCCCCCTCTTTAAACCCATGTACAATACCTTCACACTCAGTCCTGATGAAGGCCAGCCTCTGGCCGAAACGTCGACCTAATAAATGTTTCGATATGAAGCGATGTTCTTCTTTTTACGTTTTACTTAACTATATATATATATATATATATATATATATATATATAGTTATATCGCTTCATAACATCGATATGAGGAACATCGCTTCATATCGAAACATTTATTAGGTCGACGTTTCGGCCAGAGGCTGGCCTTCATAAGGACTGAGTGTGAAGGTATTGTACATGGGTTTAAAGAGGGGGGAAAGGTTTTACTTAACTATATATATATATATATTATGTTACGAAGAAGAAGAGGGCAGTGGCGCGGGACGGAGCACTCGCGCTAGGCCCACAGCCATTACATCGTATTATCATCTGTCATCATGTCGTCCTTTTTCTAGGCTTGCCACCTCGTAACATTTGGTGTGAGGTGCGGGGTACATCGTCATCCTGGTCCCTGGAGCATCGCCACTTTCTGCTCGCCTTCGTCGTTGGCCGAGGGGACCTGGACTCCGCCGCCGGCTCAACCTGAGCCCGACCTGACCAGAACCGACCAGCCGATTTCCTCCGCCCCGTCCCCAGCCCCGACCACAAGACACGACGACCAGCACCAGACGCAGCATGACCCGACGACGACCCGAAGCAAGACGGCACCCCCGCCCAAGCTGTCCGGCGAGTCCTTAATCCCTGACCTTCGGCTGTGGCGACCGACCGCTGGACCTGATGCTCCAGGGACCAGGATGACGATGTACCCCGCGCCTCACACCAAATGTTACGAGGTGGCAAGCCTAGAAAAAGGACGACATGATGACAGATGATAATACGATGTAATGATGATGATGATGACCTCGGGCTGAATGGCACATACCCACGGCGGGGGATTGGCCAGGGTGCATAGCGGATACAAACGCACTCGTGTACAGGGAATGGAGTATAATTAAATCTAAAATTTGGGACGCAGAGCTAGAATTTCTACAAAACAAAAAATACGGAGAAAGAAAAGTTGTGAATTCACATTCTAGCAGAGGAATCTACCAGATGAAATTATATAATCGTGAATAGAATCGAACACTGGTTTCAGGGCATATCCCTCGGCGCTTGCCCCGAAGGATAAGAGAATCGGAATAGATAGAGGAAGCCCAAGCCGAGCGAGGGGGATCTCCAAGTAAATTCTACGGAGAGCAGCGAGCCGCCGGCAGGAGAGGAAAAAATGTTCTATAGACTCAATTTCGCCACAAGACTCACAAAGGTTGGATATCGAAAGCCCCGTTCGGCATAAATAAAGATTTAGCCGCGGTATCCTGCAGCGCAAAAGGGTCATGGACACCTCACATTGCCTCGAACTGGCTGTGGGCCTAGCGCGAGTGCTCCGTCCCGCGCCACTGCCCTCTTCTTCTTCGTAACAATATATATATATATTATATATCCAAAGTGAGAAGACGAAAACGTTGGATCCGGTAAAGGTAGGTAAAGGCAGAGGGCACGAGCGAAAAGCGCTTTATTTTCCAACGTTTCGGCCAGGGCCCGACCTCCGTCAAAGAAACATCATGTCGTTTGCAGCAGGCTTTCAAAAGTTGGAAGACGCTTAAGCTTCGCCTTAAGGAGTGGAACGCGACAGCGTTTTGCAGCGCTGCCAGGGTATCCACGGAACGCCATCGCACGTTCAGCGCGACGCCTTGGAAACAGCTTTGAACGCAACGCATTTTTGAGGAGAGGAATGGCTCAGATCTCGGTGGACACACGAACCCCGCCGTAAGGAAAAGGAGATGGGTGGTGTGAGGGAGAGAGAGAGAGAAAACTTTATTGCTGGGAAAGAAGGGTTCCTGGATGCTTAGCAGAAGGGCCAAGTGGCCGTTAGCTGATAGCTGGTGGTGGTGGTGGTCTAAAACATTTATTTATACTATATACAAGAGAGGTATTGCTTGGACCGTGCCTGAAGGGCCCGGCCCTCACAATCACTAGGAGGGATCCCTAGTCCGGGACCCCTGTGGCCTCCGCGGCGGCCCGGGCTCTTGTCACCAGGGCTCGTTGGACCTGGAGAGTTGAGCAGCCGAGCAGGGCAACCTCCCAGTCCTCTCGGGTGGGGGTGGGGTGGGAAAGCAGGATTGGCAGGGCATGCCCACACCATGTGATACGTGTCCGCAAACACTTCCCCACAGTGTGGACACTCGCCCGAAAAAGCCGAATTGAAATGTTTGAGCACTGCCGGGCACAGTACCGTGTTGGTGTAAAGGCGAAGTAGCCATCTGCATTATTGAGGCCTTTACAGGGGGTGGGTATCGGCCGTGAGCGTTTTGATACAGGAGAGAGATCTCCCGAAAAGTAATAGCCGGATTAAAATCAGTAGCCGGATCAGGCGGCGAAAGAGGCGATGCCCGGTGGTTAAGCGCGCGGGCGGTAGTGTCCGCTACCTTATTTCCCTCTATCCCCGCATGTGCTGGGGCCCAGATGATGGTGCGCCGGGTTGGGAAATCCCGGTACTCACATCTGTGTAAAATTTGGAAAGCCCGATCTGGAATTTGGCCCCGTTCAAAATTGCGGCAAGCTTCTCTTGAGTCGGTGATGATGACTTGGGACGCTGGATCCGCAGCTGCAAGTGCGATAGCAACTTCCTGCGCGAATGTAATGGTGGGGGCACGGAAGCTGAGGCCCTGAAGTGGGTTGTTTTGGTGGACAACGGCAGCCGTGTACCAACCCCCATGGTGTGGACCTGCCGCGTCCGTGTAAAATACCCCTGGTCGAGCACCATACTGCTTGGAAATGGCCTCCGCTCGCGCGAGGCGGCGGCCATCATGGGCATCTTTTGTCATGTTATTGGGGAGGGGGCGAACCTTTAGTGCGAAGCGCCAGGCCTCGGGCATGGATACCCGCTTCTCCTCTTCGGTTGTGTAATTGATGTGGAGGCGGGTCAGTAGGCGGCTACCCGCACGTGTTTTGCTTAACCGCAAGTATTGATTGCTGAGATGAGCCTCGCGCAGCTCCCCATAGGTGTTCGTCATCCCCAGGCCGAGGAGACGTTGGATGGATGTTGCAATTGGGAGGTCGAGAGCTCTCTTATAGATTTTTCGGAGAATCACTTCGAAAGCGTTGTCATCGCATTTGCGCAGGTGGAGGCACGGTGCCGAATACAGGATTCGACTGGTTACGAATGCATTGGCCAGCCGCAGGGCGTCTTTGCATCGCAACCCCCCTCGTTTGTTTGATACCCGGCGGACCATACGGCCCACCTGATCTCCCACCTTGCGGAGTTTCTTCAGCGTGGTGTCAATCTTGCGGTTCTTTTGTATGTAGAATCCCAATACTCTGATTTCATCGTGTTCAGGGCGGCGACCTCTTCGGCGCGCTCGACGGCTCCTGCCTGGACGGCGGGGTCCGAGCTGCGCAGCACTTCTTCCCAGACGTCTGGTGAGGGAGCTTCTATATGAGCTTCCGAGAGAGAGAGAGGGAGAGAGAGAGAAAGAGTTGCCGTAATGAAGGAAACGAAAATTGTATTTGAGGAAAGGAAGTTGCAGTAACTGTCTCACACATCTCGGTGGACACCCGCAGTCCCGATTATAGGTCGCCCGTTTGCATTCCTGCTGCAAGCTCTCTGAATAGTATTACACCATCTGGAGGAGGAGGAGGAGGATAAACTTTATTTTCGTCGACAAATGTATCTGACGGTGTGGGGTTACAGCCCCATCAAGTGGCCATGAGCCCGTGGCGTTCGGCGACTTCTAGGGCTCTTGTCACAACCCGGATCTGTGTGTCCGAGTCGGAACTGAGCAATGCGGCCTCCCACTGGTCTGGATTCGAGAGCTGCAAGCCTCGAGGGGGGGACTCCCGAGGGCAAGCCCAGAGTATGTGGGATAGAGTGGCATGTTGGCCACACAGTTGACAGGAAGGGGAGTAGACCCCAGGGTATATGCGGGCATATATCGCGGGGTTGGGGAAAGTGTTCGTTTGGAGTTGCCTACACGCAACTTCTTCGGGTTTGGTGAGAGAACTATGTGCGGGGGGATATAGAAGTCTACCTAAGCGGTAGTGCATGGTTATGTCATTAAATGTAACCATACGATCTCTCGCCGTCCGTAGGACGGGCGACACCACATCCCGGTCGACGAATCCTCGGGCATAATTGTGGGCCGCCTCGTTCCCTGGATGCGTTGAGTGCGCAGGGACCCAGATCAATTGGATCGGGCGGAGTTGAAGTTTGGTGGAGTGGAGGAGAGAGAGGGTGACAGGGGAGACCCGGCTGGAACATTCTGCGGCAAACGGTTGGCATGATAGACTTCTTTTTCCGACGCGCGGTGCCGACAACTACTAACTACGACGCCGACGGCTTTTCGACCGTACGAGCTGTATACCATGGTGCGTAAACGACTCTGCGTGGGATACTGAAAAGAGCGCCATAGAACTACACATATAAGAGGTCGTACTCATATTCTCAACCACAACATATCGCATTAACAGCTGTCGCTGAATATCACAGTGACACGTGGTGATCGTCATGTCAATTGTTGTTGTTTTATGCGAAGCATACTACTTTAGCTACCACTTCAGCCCTTCACCGTGGTTATGCGCCTCCAAATCACGTGATACATGACGTCACACCACGTGACACGATGACGACACGACAGTAGAGAAACGGGGGCCCACCTCGCGCCGTCGCTGTGGTTGTGCGCCTCCAAATCACGTGATGCATGACGTCACACCACGTGACACGATGACGTCACGACAGTGGAGAAACGGGGGCCCACCTCGCGCCGTCGCTGTGGTTGAGCGCCTCCAAATCACGTGATACATGACGTCACACCACGTGACACGATGACGTCACGACAGTGGAGAAACGGGGGCCCACCTCGCGCCGTCGCTGTGGTTGTGCGCCTCCAAATTACGCGACACGATGATGCTTCGCATTCTCCAGGCTTAACCAAGTTAAGCCTCAGCCATTTTTTTTTAACCTTAACCCCCCAGTAAGAGATGTGCGGGTTGTGAGGCATCACACGCGAGCGAAGAGTGCTAGCCTTCGGTCACAAGGATGCAGATGAGCAGTGGAAGTAGAAATCAAAACATGGCCGGGGCACTCACGCGTGCTGTACATGGCGCAGTGGCGCGAGTGTGTGCGAAAGCAACTGGTTGAAGCAGCAGTGTGATTGCGCTCACACGGCGAACGCGGTAGCCGCATTTCCGTACCGACGATGTCCTGGTAGTCAATACACTGGGTCACTTAAAACCTTGTAGATTAATCCAAGCTACGACCAGAAAGCCTTTCATTTATTAATGCTTCTGGGATTTTTCGCTCACGGCCATGCCGCCGACGACGACACCGGCTTTTCTGCGACACACGGGGCGCTTAACGCTGTCAGGTTAAAATAAGCAACTATCAACAACACTAACATATCGTCATCCGGAAGGAAGGAAGGAAAAACTTTATTTTACTCTAGTCCTTTTTCCTGCGGGTTGGGAGCATCTTCAGAGACGTTTTCTCCTTGATTTTACCCCCAGGAGTCTTCTCTGTCGAAGTCGTCCGCCTCTAATCAGTGGTCGGTTGCCCTCAGTCCAGGGCTCCGCTGGCCACTGCCGCCCGTTGAGCTCGCTGTACCAGACCTTCTTGGTCTTCACAGCGGTCGCTGGACAGCAGAGTCTCCCACTGCTCCGCACTCGGGTTTTGTATTTTGGGGACCACGTCTATCTTTTGGCAGGCCCATGTGATGTGATAGAGAGTAGGTTTTCCGTCGCACCAGGGACATTTGTCCGCGTATATGGTAGGGTGCATTTTGTTTAGTATATGTAGGTTTGGGAAAGAGCCTGTTTGTAATTGTCTCCAAGTGACAGCTTCCTCTCTGCTGAGAGATTTGTGCGGTGGGGGATACCGCAATCTTCTGCCTCTGTAGTTTTGTAGTATGGCCGAGTAATCCCTGGGTGCTGGCGCGAGTTCCGCGGGCTCATCGGATGCTCGGAAAGTAATGTATCCTCGAGCTATCCTGTCGGCCTCTTGGTTCCCTGCCACCCCCGTGTGCCCCGGTACCCACACAATTTTGTGTGGGATCTTGTCGCTTTGTTCTTCCTGGTTTTTAATTCTGTCGCTCGCTGCGAGGAGTATACGGAGCGCGTGACGACCTATCCTGCCATTCATGTAATTTCGGCAGGCTGTTTGAGAGTCGGTGAGTATTGTTAGCGACCGCCCGGTTCTATAGCCCTCCGCCACCGCTAGAGCAACGGCTACTTCCTCGGACTCTGCAGCTGTGCAGCCTCGGAGAGACGCGCTGGTCATTTCGCGTAAAGACGAATCGACCACCGCCGCCACAGCGATTTTGGTGTCTCCTCCTCTCCAAGACGCGTCTGCATACACGGTCGTGGCTTGAGGAGCGTATGTTCTTTCGATGAAGTCGGCCCTCGCTTCTCTTCTGCCTCGATGGAGATTGGGATCCATGTTTTTTGGTATTGGCGCTACCTTGAGGGTCTTGCGAAGCTCGTCGGGGATCGTTGCCGTCCTCGTCATTTCTCGCATCTGCTCGCGGTATCCGAGCCTCTGCAGGAGCGCTCTTCCAGTCGTTGTCTGCAACAGCCTGAGTTTTTGCGACTCAAGCTGCGCCTCTCGTAGCTCCTCAAAGGTGTTATGTAATCCCAGGGCCATGAGTTTTTCGGTTGACGTGTTGCGCGGAAGTCGGAGCGCTGTCTTATACGCTTTGCGTAGCAGGGCATCCGCTTGTTGTATTTCGTTTTTGTTGAGGCACTGGTAGGGTAGGCTGTACGTGATTCTACTAACTACAAGGCTTCTGACTAGTTTGAGTGTGTCCTCTTCACGCATGCCATGTCGCCTGTTGGTGATGCGGGTGATCATGCGTGAGACTTGTAGTGTTGTTGCTTTGAGCAGGGTAAAAGTGTGAGTACTGCGCTGGTTGGATTGAACCCACATGCCTAAAATTCTTATTGTTGTCTTTTCGGGGATAGGTGTCCCGTCAAGGTAGACGTTGAGTTTTAGGTCCTCGTTGGTTGGGACGGTCCGGTTTTGCTTGCCTCTCCAGACTCTCAGCAGTTCCGATTTCTCGGTCGAGCATGCGAGTCCTCTTTCTGCGAGGTATTGCTCTACACAAGAGGCCGCTTGCTGTAGCCTTTCTTCCTTCTCTCCGAGACAACCCGTGTTTGTCCAGACTGTTATATCGTCAGCATACATTGCATGCCTGATGCCTTCGATGTTCTCTAGTTTTCGAGCTAGGCCTATCATAGCTATGTTGAAAAGTAAGGGGGAGATAACTGACCCTTGGGGTGTTCCCTTATTTGGAGTGCGAATTTTGTCCGATCGAAGGTCTCCTATGCCGATGGTGGCAGTTCTGTCGGACAGGAAGGCTTTGACGAAGCCGTGGATTCTGCGCCCGCAATCCAGCTTGTCTAGGCCCGTAAGGATCGCTTCGTGGCTGACGTTATCGAATGCCCCTTTGATGTCCAGGGCCATTATGACATTTTCTCCCGTCCGAGGCACGTTTCGCAGTACATCTTCTTGTATTTGGAGGAGAACGTCCTGCGTCGAGAGCTTCGCTCTGAAGCCGAACATGGTATGTGGTACACAGTCGTTGTCTTCCATGTAATTTTGCAGTCTTAAAGTTACCACCCGTTCGTAAAGTTTGCCAAGGCACGACGTGAGTGATATGGGCCTGAGGTTTTCAATTTGTAGCTTTTTACCAGGTTTAGGTATCATTATTACTTCGGCGTGTTTCCAATCTTCGGGAACCGTCTCCGCCTCCCAATGTTTGTTAAGAAAGCTGACGAGCTCTTGTATGAGGTCGTCGCTCAGGTTGCGGATTAGGGCGTTGTCGATTCTGTCCGCTCCGGCTGCCGTGTTTCTGGTGGTGTTTCTTATGGCCGCGTAAACCTCTTCCACAGTTATGGGGCGGTCGAGTTTCTCGTTTTCGGCTCCTCGATACGTTCCTTGGTATCGCGGGGGGTTGTGATCGCCGAAACATTTTTCTCGTGCCTTCTCCAGTAGGGTGATGTCTGATCCCTCGAAGGAGTGGATGAACCTGTAGATGGCTTTATTGTTTTCTGATTTTATTTTGGTCGGATCGATTAGTGCTCTTAAGAGATTCCAGGTTCTGGCCGTGCCTAGAGTTCCCCTAAGCGAGTCGCTGAGTTGGTCCCAATTTTGTTTCGCGAGTTGCATCGCATATTCTTCCGCCTTTGCCGTAATTTCTGCTATCTTTAGTTTTAGTTTCCTGTTGTGTTTTTGCTTCCGCCATCTTTTGGTGAGACTGCGTCTCGCTTCCCATAGTCTGAGGAGGTGGGCGTCTACTTCAGGCGTTGCTGTCGTTCTCCTTAGGCTTTTTGTGCATCGTTGTCGCGTTTCTCTCAGCATGCCGCTCCATTCCTCCAGTGATTGGATACCGCCTTCAGATTTGTCATCCGGAAGAAGGCAGCCGATGAATCTCGATGCACAGATACAGTAGGTAACAGCAATGAAAGATACAGAAAAAAGGGGGGAAAATGGCTGTGGCTCAACTTGGTTAAGCCGGGAAATCGCGAAAGCAATACCCATGGCTACGCCCTCGCTCACATGATAGTCGTGCTGTTGTGGTGCTTGTGTGAAACTTCTTGTATACCTTGGTGCTGCTGTGGTGATCACTTGGCTATTCTATGTACAACTAGTAGTGAAAGTATAATCGCTGCGCTGTGAGGATATACTTGGTTGCTGGTGATGGCAATGCAGACTGTAGAACTGCTGTTCCTGCAGTGGCTACAACAGCATGCTTGGCACTCATGGTAAGTGTCCTGGTAAATCCAAGGTACACGCTAGTCACACAAGAAGACACATTGTTACAGTGCCACGGAGTCCAAAGAACGCCACCACCTGTTCGGCGCGGTGCGTTGCCCTTCGAAGGCAACGCTTTTTGAGGAAAGGAAATGGTCTGTAATTCTCTGTCATCTCGGTGGACACCTGAGCTGCACCGTACAGGAAGGGAGGAAGTGTGAGTGAAAGAAGAGGGGCCGTAATGAAGAAAATCAAAATTGTATTTGAGGAAAGGAAATTACGCATTAACTGTCTCACATATATCAGTAGACACTAGTCGAAAATTGTATTTGAGGAAAGGAAGTTGCGCAGTAACTGTCTCACATATTTCGGTGGACACCCGTCAAATTTCGCGCGCGGTGACGTCACGACAACTTGGGTCAATCTGAAACGCGGACAAATACGCCTTGCTCGTCGGTGAATTGGTTTTTGAGGAAAGGAAATGTATCTGTCTCTCATATCTCGGTGGACACCTAAACCTCGCCGTAACGGGAAGGGAGGAAAATGGGAATGAACGAAGACACCGTATTCACTAGACGCACCTTTGTTCATTCCAAACCATCCAGAGGGGCAATAAAGACAAAAAAGAAAGAGCTGTCATGGCGGAGTGGCAGCGTGCACGACTCGGACTCCGGAGACCGGGGTTCGATTCCCAAGCTTGGCCAATTTTTTGACGGGTGGGTACTTTTGTTGTAATAATGCATTTTTTGAGGGTCATGCAGTGTGGGGTTTCAAATGGGGGAGATAAACACGGTCTCCCCGTTTTACCGCGGCTGACACAGTTCAAAGCCGTGCGGACCCCACCCCGTGGTCGCGAGCGCTACCGAGCGCTCGCCGACCACGGCGGGCCTTGTTCTGCGGGAACAAAGGAACGACACACTGGCTGACACAAACAAGGCATTTATTGCTGCAACAACAATAACGCCAGCTAGCAACAAAATACACTGAGGAATCGAGGATGTCCGACTCACCAGCACGGTTACGAGCGAATGTTCGCCCACGGTAGGGCAGAGGGAATATCTCCGAAGCCGGACGGGACGAGCTGAGGGGAACATGTTTCCACACGAGGTCGCCGCTGGCGAAGAGCGGAGCGGCTCGCGAAACGTCCGCGAGCTATCCCGGTGCCGAGCAGAAGAGAGCAAGTCTTCCCCCGCGCGCGAGCGGCAAAACACGCCATCCGTAGCGCTGGTGTCGCTGCGACGCGAGCGCCCTCCCCTGTTAGTTAACCCAACTAAAGGGAGTGCGTTCCGTGGGAGCTAACCACAGTAGGGGTGCAATGCGGGAAAGTGAACGCAGGGGACGAAGGCGTCCCCACAGCAGTTACGATTAAAATCATATTGTTTAGAACATGTTCGTTTGTAGCGGAGTGCTTGGCCGTAGGGAATACTCGTCTTACAGTGCTTTACGTGGCTACTATGGAAGCGAAGGTAGCGGTGTCTGTCGGTAGGTTCTTTTTGCACAACGTGGCAACAAGTCGGCCGTCACGTAGAACCACTGTCACGTCGAGAAAGTTAATGCGTTCGGTTGAGTAAGCCTGCGAAAATGATATTGAACTGTGAACTTGGTTCTATCCTCGCGAACTTGGTGTGAATAAGTTCACGAGGATAGAACTGACTGCGAGTGAATCAACAGTTGCTTCCGTAAGCCAGAGTTTGTGAAACAAGGAACGCTGGAAGACGCTGTCGAACGCCAACGTTATCGAAAGCTTGCATATTTTTGCCAACGAGTCGTCAATACGCAGCGAGCCCCACCTGATGTCGCCTGGGATGACTTCGTTGGTGCAGGCGAGGACGCCGACATCAGCCCGTCATACACTGATGTCAATATTAGTACGCGAAGTACGAACAGTCTCCCACTGCCAGGAATCTGGTGACGATGATGAGGAGGCCGACCTACCATCGGCTGCCGTGGAAACTTCCACGGTGATTAGCTATATGTATCGCATCCCTAAAGAAGCTTGTGGGTAGCAACGCTATCAGTGAGGGGCATATGACTACTGTGGGGAGCTCGGAAAACACCGCAATAGGGTCTAGTTTGAATAAACACACGCGCATAAGAGATTTACACTGTAACTTTGTGCTTTTCGCGGTAACATGGGAAGCCTGCTTATTACGAACATCGGACACAACGAACGCAGTCCGCACGACCGTCAGGTTCGTTATAAGTGGGCTAGACTGTATGTCTATTGGAAATAAACTCTGGTTCGGTAGCCACCCTATATACGCAATGACTTACGACCTCGAGCGTACCAGAAGCTTAGAGGAACGCTAAAGGTATCTTAATCTATAAGAAAGCAGACATCACAGACTTGAAGAATTACAGACCGATTAGCTCATTGTCCGTTGCCTACAAGGTATTTACTAAGGTAATCGCTAATAGAGGTAGGACAACCTTAGACTTTAGTCAACCAAATTATCATGCAGGGTTTCGTAAAGGATAATCGACAATAGACCACATTCACACTATCATTCAGGTGATGGAGAAATGCGCAGAAAATAACCGACCCCTATATACAGCCTTCACTGATTAGGAGAAAGCATTTGACTCCGCTTTCATGCAAGCATTGCGGAATTAGGGTGTAGAAGAGTGCTATCTGGAAATATTGGAAGATATCTTTAACGACTGCACATCAACCATAGCCCAGCATAAAGTCAGCAAAAAAATTCCAATCAGGAAAGGCAAGGATTCAGACAGGAAGACATAATCTCGCCAAAGCTATTCACCGCCTGTTTACAGGAGGTATTCCGAGGCCTGAATTGGGAACAGTTGGGGATAGAATACCTAAGTAATCTACGATTTGCTGATGACATTGCCTTGCTAAGTCACTCAGGGCATGAAATTCAAAGCGTGATCAATGCGTTAGTGGATTCCAAGAGAAGGCAAGCGTAGCACGGAGCGGCAGAAAGTTAGGTGGGCGGACGAGATTAAATTTGCAGAGATAGGGTGGGCGCAGCTGCTAAAGGATAGTTTTAATTGGCGAGACGCGGGAGAGGCCTTTGCCCTAGTCAGGCTGATGTTGACTACATCCAGTTCTTGTTTGGGAGTGCATTGTCGGCTCCGATCACCGATACCGCGCCACACCCCAGGCCTATTTGTGCAATTCCATGGCCATGCGGTTTTTTCTTTATCTGGTGGAGAATTGTGCGGGGATTCGAACCGTGGCCTTCTTGCACGCGAGGCGGATGCTCTACCTCGACACCATCGCTGCTCCCTTAAACATCCCTGGCGTACCGCAACTTTATTTAGATAACCTTCAAGAGCCCCTTTAAGGCACCACCACGCGTGAAATCAAAAATGATTGCGCAGGCCAAACACTTCTTGCGCAACGAAAATAAGCATTCGAGACACGGGTTCGGCGGCTGCTCTCATGCAATATATCCACGATCAGCCGGCTGAAAGAGACCGTCCTGGTCTCGCAAGCAGGCGAGTGCAAGCAGCGAATCATGCACAACAAACAACGCTTAGATCCTCGACAAGGCGCTCTTTTCATGCATAAAAGATTCAATAAACGCGCCGACTAACGTTACGCGTACAGTGGGGGCGCTGCTGGGGTTGTGCGCCGCCAGGGGCGCCGGAAGTCAACCAGTCACAGATTGATTTTCAACAGACTGTCTATTTTATCTGGATCACACGCATACACTAAACTTGCCCATGAGACGGCGTTTGTTTTGAAAACCGCGGGAGAAGAGAGGGTTGGGGGGGGGGGGGGGGGGGGGGGGGGGGGAACTGGGAAGGGATGGCGCCCAAGCTCCAGGCAGCTCTGGTACCACACTCTTCGCGTAGGCCGCTCGCGAGAAGACGCAGAACAGAACAAAACAAAGCAAAAATAAGGAGATCGCCCCCCCCCCCCCCCCCCCCCCCCCCCCCCCCCCCCCCCCCCCATCTACTTATGTGCGCCTGTTCTCACCCTTCGTTTTAGTCCAAGTAGCATCAACGGAGTAACGATTTTCCAGCCAATTCAGTGAAGCCAGGCGTTCCTTCTGCAAGACTTTAATACGCATCGCGTGCATTCCGTTTTTTTTTTTTCGACCAAAAGGTGGCGGCACCGGCGCTCCGTTTGCGTGGATCGGCATCCGGCACGGATAGTAGGAAAACAGGGCAATGGCACGCAGTCACATAACCGCTGTTTTGTAATCTTCTCAAGTTGTTTCTATTGCGTCACACTTGCCTAATGGCAGTTTTGTTTTAGTGCGGTAGCTAGGCCACCTGCGCAGGCCTTCACCTGGTCCAAAGAGCTTTGTGATAAAGGTAAAGAGCTTTGAGGGCTCCATGCTAGCCTGTTTCAATGCCTTTAGGGTAAAGGCCTTTTGGTAAACGCCTCTAGAGTGAAGGCCTTCAGGGTAAGTGCCTTCCGGGTAAAGCCCAGTACCGGTAGCCTTTACGTAACGGCCTTCACAGATGGTCAAGTAGGCAACCTGGCAGGTGTATGCACCTCGCAGGCCTGCACCTGGGTGAAGGCCTAGATGAAGAGTACACCTGTGTGAAGGCCTTCAAGGTAAATGCCTTCATGGTATGTAGAAGGCTTTTAGGCCAAAGGCATTTATGTTTAAGGCCTTTAGGTGAAAAGATGCTTTCACATGCAGAGCAAGTAGGGACATAAAGTGCGCATCGTAGCTAGTGGTACTGCGCGATATTCCGCGCTTAGACAGGCTAAACCGTCTGCCAATTTCTCCTAAAGATCATCAATGATCCCGTGGCGGATAAGTACTCACTGCCTTTTCTGAGGACTTGCCATTCGCAGTCATTATCAAATCCTGTGATCCTCAGATAATGTGGTTTTATTGCCAATGTGCTAATAAATGCTCTTCTCGGTGTCTCCCACATACTCTCGCACAACAGCCCAGACTTTTTTCAGAAACTTAATAACGTGCCTCGCGAACTTACTCCTAAACGTCGAAACGCACATATACTTCTGTTTGGTGACTTTAACTACCCAAATATTGACTGGAGTACTAACACTGTTAGAGCGTCGGGCACGTTAGAAAAGAAAAATCCATAGATGTTTATTTAAACTTTGGTCTTACACAGGTTAGTTCGGCATCAATAAAAATAACACAAACTAGCGCTAACGTCTTAGACCTACTACTCGTGAGCCATCTCGAAATTGTTAACTGAGTGACGTTTCTTCCTGGAATAACAGATATCGAAGTCGTTCACGCCGATATATATCCACAACTCCGCTTCGAAGAAAAAATTTTCAAGAAAACGATCCGTTTGTACAATTAACGGTGACTATGCACAGATTAACCACAAACTAAATGTCTTCGTTCCACCTTTCCAAACTAATTTCCATAGCCTGTCTATTCGAGAAAATATGACTATGTTTAAGAATAAAATTACTGAACTAATTAACCAGTTTACCCCTAAAATCTCCTCTTTTGACATTCACAGAAACCACGGTACATTAAAACCCTAAAAACGTTGGGAAAATCAAAATAAGCGTCTTTTTTGTTCGTCTTTTCACCAGAGTGCGCGCCACTGCCTGCCTCCGCAGAAGTGATATAGGAATACGGGTGTCAAACACGCAAATTTAGTGCCACTTCCAGCGAGTGCATTTCGCCTCGTGATGCGTGACTGTGGCGACACGGTGCTACACTGGGACGAAAGCGGCATTCACAATGCACCTTATCCCAGCAAAGTATAAGCTATTTCCTTCCTCCTCTACACTCGTAAGGTGAAGCCGCCTCGCCTCTATTCGACGACTCGGAGTGGAGTGAGTTCGCCGAGCTCACTCCGCTACGAGACGAATGCTTTTGCGGCCAATTCCAGCGAAGTTAATCGTGTGAAGCTGCGCGTACGGCTCTAAACGCGAGTGTCACTGGTTGAAAATGAGTCTAAATTAGGCAATGTGAAGGGAGCCTTACAGATTCACCTAATTTTGGGAGCTTCTCCAATTATTTTTTTTTTTACTGAGTTGAAGTACAAGCTTCGAATCGGTCGCTGCGAATACAGTTCACCTAGGTTTGCGCAAGCTTGTAGAAGCCTGGACGAACTAATGCGCAGTTTTTAGGGAATTGAGATTTCTCTTATAACGTAATTATCAGATGTCTAACGCAAAATATAATTTTGGGGATACTTGTAAAACGTATTCGTAAATAATAATAAAATAATAATTTACTGTTCCGAAACAAATGGATTGCATTCGTACTCATGCCACTGTCAAGGTATATTGCTCTTCGCCAAGTAAATGCCGCTACACAAGGAGGGAAGCGAGATATTTAAGTGCGTACAATATTCAGTGCTCTTATACTCCGCCCCATTGTGACGCGTCATGCATGTTGCTCATAATTTTCTCCTAATTTTTACTTGTCAGAAACAATCGGCTTGCGCAGGGGAGACAAATAGCACTAGCCGAGTAGCAACGTTAGTAGGCTGACAATAGCGCACATTTGTCCAGTTTGGCCGTTCAGTATTTGCGCTGACATTTATGTGCCGGGCATGTAGTGAATCCTGAAACGTTTTAGCAGTTTTCCGAGGCAAAATTTCCTCAGTGCCGTGGTATGACGGATGGGCAGTAGCCTTCATGGTTAACAGCAAAAACGAATATATAAACGCCTTACATGTGCCTTTCAAAATCGATTAACATAGCGAGAACAAAATGGACAACTTGGTCATGCATACAGAGAGCATAAAATGGCTCGATCAAACTGCATTCTGTTAGGCAGCAGTCTTCCAGCTGACTCGTGTTCCAGTAGCTGTCGGATCCCAAACATAACCGGCGGGAATATACGATCGCTGGGCGGCTGCATTCTGTTGTATGAACGGCAGCGACTTGTTCGTTTTACTCTGACATGTCACATAATGCGATCGTCGCTGTGCTTGAAACATCTCGCGGCAAAATCTGAAGAGCCGAAGAGCGACGGAGGATGTCAAGACCCGGCATGAGATACTCGATACTGTCAGTTATTGCCTTCATTACAGCGTACGATGACAGAGTGTAAACACTGCTGGCTAACAGGCGACGCGAGTGGGCAACCACACAAACGAGGGTTCGCCGCTGCGCCGCAAGGTGGCGACTCTGGTCGATCTCGCGGCCAATGTCTTTCCCTCATTTATGTTTTCTTTCCCTCGTAAGAAAACATGGGCCCATGGACACCGGTGGAGAAAGTGAAGAGGAACGCGAATTAAACCGATGCACTAATATCGGCTGTGCGGGATACATTAGAGCCCATAACCTATAAAAAGAAAAGACAACGCCGCTCAAATAATCAGTGCGCGCATTATCAGGCACGACAGCGGTGATGTCATTCAACAGGTGATAAAAGCCCTTATATGAAAGCTGAGGGTCAGTTGCATGCATTCACTAGTGTTGACAGGCGGGCCCCCGATATATCATAAAAAGTGCTAGACGCCTAAAAATAGAAATACAAAATGTAATTATTGCCTAAAGCAGGCAAAGCCCTCCATCCTCGATGGGATACCAAGGCAGCTGCAGCTTGCACTCACATCTTTAATTGCTATAATTTGTTGTTTATCAAAAAAAAAGGCGCCAATAGTACAAGTTCGGACTCGTATTCACTTCACAAGGACACCGGAACAACTTCTGGAGTGCATGGCAAGGAAGAATTCTGACTGACCGACACTATTCGGGCGTCAAGGCCGGCGGACTTCGCCGCACCTGCACCACACAGATCACGTGACTATGGCGTCATTTCGTACGAACGATGCAACCTCCGCACAGCAAGCCTTCAACAAGCCCAAAAAAGAAACGGGCTTTCATGGAAAGAGACGTAATCAAATAGAAGTACAGCAGGAAGACCGTCCCATCGAAATATCAAGCGCTTCAGGGCAATAAAAATATAAAACAAAGTGCGCAGAAACCAGTGACAAAACTGGGGGAAAGAAAAAAAATGCGGCTGATTAAGCTTACTGAAGTTTGTTGGATAGAGAGTTGGCGTTACTGAGAGCAGTGCGATGTTCGTTCGGGAGGAGTAAGCGAATACCCACGGTAAAGTCGCAGCAAGCCAAGTTCAGGCTCGCCCAGACTCCAAAAGCACTGCACTATGAAACGTATCACTGTTGGCATGGCCGCCAAGAGTGATACAGCGCGAATAGGCGACACGATTGCTAGGGAACAGGACAGCGGTGACTTGTCCACTCGCTATCGTGCCCTCTTTTCGCGTTGCTGCCACCAATAAATATCACCCGCCGTTCTGATCAGTCTCATCTGTGTTTAAGTCCACTGTCATAAATTTTACTTCGAAAGCACTTCCTGGCCTTCAAGACATTCTAAATGTCAGAGACATTCAGGGACCACTATGACACCGCATTGCTGCGGAGTATTACCGGCGACGCCATTTTGAGCAACCCAGTACAGCGCCCGTACAATAAGAGCCACGAAAGGGTAAATCACGACATGTATTACACAGCAAATGTGCGTACAGCTGTCCATCGTTTTCTTAAAGAGCACAGATTAATGTATACCGTGGCCTGAGGTGACGTGACGATCAGAAAGCCCCGGAGGAAGCGACGCAGTACCTCCTTATACTTAGCGACATCGTACATTGTTGTTGTACGGATTTTACCGCTTGAGACCTAAGCGCATCGACATCCGTCAGAACGGAGCTCAAAGCGCAGGATTTATTATCCAACGAACTCCCATCCGCAGCAGCGAACACGCACCGATTACACAATGATTTCCAGGGCTCTATTTCTCCTACATTTCACTAGTTTTCATATTGCGGTGGAAGACAAAACGCGAGGATGTGTCTTCACCTTCTGTGTGCTGCACAAGCAACGCTGCACCAGGCTACAACCGGCTCGATCCCCGACTTCCTGGTGACAGCAAAGTATGCTTCGCTTCCAGGCAGCCGTGGTTATGAAAACTACGGGCAAGCGTACGGAATTAAAGCAGCTAAAGGCTCACAAAGCCACCGCGTCCGCAACTGTTACCGGTGCGTAACAAAGCACTGCTGATGAGTGCAGCGCACCCCAAGCCACTGGAGCCAGCGCGGTTACCTCGGGAAACGTGACGTAACCTCGTCAGGCGGGCCGTCGCCCCCGGAGGCGCAAGTTGCAGGGAGGAACGCGAGATTCCGCGCGGAGGGAAGTGGCAACAACAACACGCCTACAACTCGGCCACTACTCTGCGAAACCACCACTCGAATGGCGAACCTCACGTTTCAAATCTGGAGTAGCATGCCAGGCCCATAACCAGGCAGACCTCTCCATTATTCATTAAAGTCTCTCTCTCCGGTTTCAAAGCTTTGCTTGTCGTCACCGAAGAGGTTGAAAGGCTCATGCTCCACGCTCGCACGGGAAAGTTTTCAAGCTGAACGCGCCGCGGAGCTGCTATTGCGCAGTTAATCCTAAGCGCGACACACCACACCTGCCCCCACCGGACGGAGCAAACGATGCCTCACTACTCCAGCTTTCAACTACGACGCTGTTGTCTATATAATACACAAGTAAGAATATATTCGACTTCGAATAATGCATTTTATGCGCCCAAGTGACACCGTGCGCAGCGAGAGGATGACGTAGTGGTGGAGGTCGCCTGTTTATAGCAGCCACTAACGTTCACCACACGAACTACTTTGCGCATGGCCTCCATAGAAACGTCACCGTCACCAACTGAAACGAATTGGCGAACTCGTATCGAACTCCCGCTGGGAGCGATACGAATTCGAGGTGCATTTTGGAACACAGCAACGCACAAGCGGCGAAGGCGTACTGCTGGTGACATCACATCGGCGCCTTAGTGCGCAGTAAACAAACAAAAGGGCGCCGGTACAGATGATCCGTGGTGAATAGCGCGCAAATGAATGAGGACTTGCAAGAGCGTAGTATTTCTGAAATTCAAGCGGACCCGAAAGGAAATACCCCAAACTTACCACTGACTGAAGGCAGGCGTCAAACCGACGAGCGAAACTTCGCGCCTAGGGTGGTTCCGCCACAACAGAGGTGCACCGTGCGTACTCCGAGAGATGGCAGGCAGCTCCTTACTTTGAGGCCAGGACGCGTGCCGGTGGACGAGCACGCCGTAACTCCAAGCAGCTCCAAGCTACTCGCTTGACATGCCCTGTCTGTCAGCCTACAGGTACCCCATTGTGGTCACAGTAATGATAAGCGGCGAATTATTTTCATTACCTTAACTCCTAGCTAATGCTTTAAACCTCCGCGGTGTGAACCGTCACGCGACTGACTGGAAAAATCTCGACTGCGGTGACTACGCGCCATCTGGTATGAACTGGGGCAACTCGAGCGAAACTGCGCTTGATTCCGCTGTTGCGCTGGCAAAGCGACAGGCACCGTACCACCCCTTCGCGATCCAGCTCCGGCGCTGGCTGGAACGCAAGTGGGAGGAAAGGCAGGAGGAGGGAAAGCAGGCGTGGATTGCATCATCCATGGGTCCGGGTAGCCGTGCGCGGAAGCGCGCTCTTCGGCCGCACATTGCACGTCCAATATCAGAGGAAGGCACACAAACGAAAGGTGGAGGAGAATACAAAGCAACGCTAGGTCGTGTAAGCACACGTTGCCATTAAGGAAGCGGATGCGAGCATCAGTGAAAAGACTGAGCGTTGGAGACAAAATGCGTAAGCGCCCTAGTGTTGTGCGACGTAAGGGGAGAACGTTAAAGAAGGGTATATGCTTGGGCTTGTTGGTTCATAACTGCAAGGTGAAAAACGTAGCGCAAAGAGACGAGGACACAGAAAGACGGACAACACACGGCGCTAACTTCCAACAAAGGTTTATTTCAGAAAGAAAGGTGGTTTTATAACGACATCACGACCAACACGCCGTCAAACCATGTGCTAGCAAAGCGTATCAGCCAGATATGCGAGCTCTTTCGCCATCAATGATACAATGATCAAAGGTGCACAGAAGAGGAATCTAAACTCGTCTTTTTGCCGCGGGAAATCGATCTATACGCTCCGAGCATTCTTAGAAACTTCGAATTATTGCCCTGTGCGGTCGATTTCCCTAATTTAAATCAGATTAACGTCCGGCTCCCACCTTCTTTTTTAAAATTCCCCAGACGGTGGGAGGAGTCGACCAACGAATGGAGTGCCTTTCAGGCAGTCGCGTGGCGGCTTTGCTTTAGCTTTTATTTTTTGTTTTTTAGGTTTACGTGAATAAATAGAACAAGTCAGAGACTACATGGCTGCAAATTAGGCCCATGGAAATAAAAATACGCGTGGACTATTTGCTTTCGCCGATCACTACGTATCACTCCGCCAATGTCAGAGCGGCAAGCCGCCACGCGACAGGTTGAATGGTTGGTAGACTCCTCCCACCGTCTGCGGGAAATAAAAAAAAAGACGAAAGCCGGGACGTATAATCGTATTTAAATTAGGGAAATCGGCCGCACAGGGCAAGTTCGAAGTTTCTAAGAACGCTCTGAAAGTGTAGCTCGAGTTCCGGCGGTAAAAATACGAGTTAAGATTCCTCTTCAGTTCACCTTTAAAGAACCTTGAGGTGTCAAAATTTATCCATTTATTTATAATTACTGTCATGGTAGAGACATTGCAGAGGGGAGTGGGTTGATTACAAATAAGAACACAAACATATGCCAGTAACATATAAGTAACAGGTGAGGTCTGCATTATACGAAGCAGTACTGTTGCGTTTATATGATTTGGTTTGTGGCATTTAGCGCCCAAAAGCGACATAGGGACGCCGTAGTAGAGGGCTCCAGATAATTTCGACCATCTGGGGTTCTTTAACGCTCACTGACGTAGCACAGTACACGGGCCCTTAGCTGTTCGTTTCCATCGGAATGCGACCGCTGTTGCAGGGATCGAACCCGTGTTTTTCGGGTCAGCAGCCAAGCACCGCAACCACTGAGCCACCGGGACAGCTTGGAGGAGGAGTTACACTCAGCCAAAGGTGAAGATAACAAGACATGGAAGCCTAGACGGTCTTACCGGTTGCAAATTAGTTGTGCGTTTTCAAGCATTGCTTCACCTTACACTGTTCTGCAGACCGGAAGTCTCCACGACTCGTCTTGCGTCGTCTGCTGTCGTATAATGCTCTTCACTGCCATCATTCGCTTACGGCAGTTACTTGGTTAAACAGGGTTGCTTTATCGGTTATGGGGTTTAACGCCCTAAAGCGACTCAGGCTATGAGGGACGCCGCAGTGGAGGGCTTTGGATAATTTCGACCACCTGGGGTTCTTTAACGTGTACTGACATCGCACAGTACATGGGCCTCTAGAATTTCGCCTCTATTGAAATGCAAACGGTGCAGCAGGGATCGAACCTTCGTATTTCGGGTCAGCAGCCGAGCCCCATGACCACGAGCCACCACAGTGACTTGAACAGGTTTCTCCGCTGCATTTATAAGCGTCACGAAAAAGTGTCGTCTGCCGCAAGTGGTTCCGCGGAAATTTCATCACTGCAGTCAGTCAGCACGCCGATCGCGTGGTGCCCCGTCTTTCCACTAGATCCAGCGCAACAACCCAACGATAACCCCGGTTTTAGAAATCAACTTCAATTCACGTTTTTTGTCGTACTGTTGTCATTCACTTTCCCCTGCTGTTTTAAAACAAGCGCAGCTTTATGTGCAGGTCCCGTAAATATAATAGGCAACAAAAGGTTTGAACAAAAGGATGAATGTTTTGTTTATTTCTCTGCCCAAATTTCTCTACACAAGCGCCACATACCCGGATGCACTGAATGTAGCAAAAGTCATCCCAGTATACAAAAAATGGAAATCCCGATAATCTAAGGAATTACCGACCAATTTCTGTCTTAAGCTGTTCTAGCACACTTTTTAGAAGCTGCGTGCCAAACGTATTAAGAACTTTTTGAACAAATATGACATTCTTAGCACTGATCAACATCGCTTTCAGAAGTCAAGATCTACTACTACTGCAATCTTGTCCCTGTCCTAAGTCGTCAATAACGCGCTTAACAGAAATTCTGTAGCAGTATAGGCATGTTCCTAGATATAAGAAAAGCTTTCGACACCGTAGACCATGATATTCTTTCCAAAAAACTTGAAAGACTTGGTTTTAGAGGTATGGCCTTGCAGTTCCTAAGAAGTTAATTATGCGATTGTTCCCAACGGGTCGAATTGACGACAATGTCTCAGATTTGTTAACAGTGCCCATGGGCATTCCGCACAAGGTTCGGTTCTGGGACCTTTTCTTTTTTCCCTTCATGTGAATGACCTACCTGTATATTCAGAGAAATCACGTCATTATGTATGCAGACGACACGGCTATGATAGTGACTGCCAAATCTACAGGGGATGATATAATCATGCCTAATAAGGTTTGGTTTGGTTTATGAGGTTTAACGTCCCAAAGCGACTAAGGCTATGAGAGACGCCGTAGTGGAGGGCTCCGGAAATTTCGACCACCTGGGGTTCTTTAACGTGCACTGACATCGCACAGTACACGGGCCTCTAGAATTTCTCCTCCAAAGAAATTCCAGCCGCCGCGGCCGGGATCGAACCCGCGTCTTTTGGGTCAGCAGCCGAGCACCATAGCCACTGAGCCACCGCGGCGGCGCCTAATAAGGAGCTTCAATCTATTAAAACCTGGTTCCAATCTAACCGTCTATTGCTGAACACTGAAAAAACTAAATACATTACTTTCAAATCGCCGCATAAGCCTGCGAGCATTTCACCCCAATGTATATGACCAAGCAGACGTTCGCCATCGGACGTTCGAAGTTAGGCTTTTCTCACACTCTGGCCTTTTTATATGCACTATTTCTTTTTTAATGTGGAGCAAGTAGGGTTATTTTTGTCTCACAATATCTATGATAAGTATGGTGTTGTATAGCGACACATGATTGTTGAGACACCTTAGCGGAGGGCTCCAAACTAATTTCGGCCACCTGGGTTCCTTTAGCACAAACTGCCACCGCACAGTACACGGGTACCTTGCATTTCGCATCCATCAAATTCTCGGGCTCAGCTGTCGAGCGCCCAAACACTCAGCTACCGGGGCCGGCCATGTCGATGATATGGACGTCATTGTGGTTCTTACCGGTTTCCAGTTTGCCATTAATTTCCGTTAACCAGGCATCAGTCACGTTACTGGGGCTTCCTAAAGTATGCGGAACATCGTAGACCCGGTGAGCCCCATTGCGGAGATGGCGGTTGGCGAAGAGGACAAAGAAGATGAACATGGCGAAAGCCGAACCTGGCTTCGAGACCGCGTCCTCACCTTCACCCGCGCTGGCAACTAATGCTGAACCCCGAAGCCAGGGAGGAGAGCCTTCGCACGACCAAGGACAGCGTCACCAGCCGACTAAGGATGGAACGAAGTCTCCTCGCCATTCAGGTGTGGCTTCAGGCTTCTAACGTAGCCCACAGAAAAATGTCATCGTCTTACGTAGAGTACGTACTGAACATGACGTCAAACCTCCCAAGGGCCAACTGCTTATAGCACCGGCGAAGGATTTCAAGTAGGTGATACTATCGCACTTTCTTCAACGCCCGGCCAAATTTAACATGGCCCTCTTTCCAAAGGCTACGTTTGTTCATATATGCGCATGTTCAGACAACGATTAATTCGACCTACGGAGGAATTGAGTGGAATTACATACACAGCAAAAAGATTGTATTTTAGTGCAGTAACACTATTAGGCACATTTTATGGTTTCGGGCATACGTTCGTACAGTTGTCCCCACACTTGTCTAGAACGCTCGAGCGGTGCGCTCTGTTGTGCAGTTATGACGTTTGCTGCTGCCCGGCCTGGCCGATAGAGCTTTCAAAGACGTCAGGAGTTAAACACAACCTGTGTGAATGTGCATGCACGGCAAGATCTGGTTTGGCAATAGTAAATGTCACAAGTGCAGTCCTGGGTGCGTCGTCCAATTGCGCTCTAGACAGGTATGTGGACGACTGTGCGTCCCTGGCCTCCGTAAATGCCTACCTGTGCCTTTACGGTAAAAGCCTTTAGATCAAAGGATGCTTACGCATTCAAAGCACATATGTACCATAATTTGACCCGCAACTAGTGCTACTGCATGATATTCCGCGCTTAGCCATGCTAAACCGTCTAGTGTTTTTTGAGGCCTGCCGAGAGCCGCATGCGGACCTGTGGCTCCTTCGTTTTACACTCTTCCCTGCAGAATCGAGCAAACACGTTCAATTTTATTGGGCACATTAAAGACCACGACAACATCAAAACAGTGAGCCAACGTTCTTTAGGCAATGTGTGAATTCGGGCACATAAGATACAATGGCAACTTTTTTCCTGACCACCCTGCTCCCTCGGTTTACTGCTCACGTGACGCTTTGTAGATGTCGTTGTCAGGGATTTGCAGGCAGATAGCAGGAGCGGCTCACGTGGTAACCAGCGTTCTGACATCGCGATACTTTCATTGCAAAGCTGTGTTTCAGTTCGTGCATGCACGACCTTTCTTCGCGCTGTTCAGTTTTACAATGCTGTCAAACTAAATCGCCCAACTTGTAATCCTCAATTCTTTCGCGCTTGAAGAAAAGACGAAAATAATTTTTGTGTGATATTTAACCGAACACGTATTTTTTGGCTCTACAACCCTATAGGAGGATGCATTTAACGAAACGCGGCGCAGCGTTGAGAGAATGGCGAGGTGGAAATGCGGACTGTTTACTCGCCTTTCTTTTGCATCTCGCTTGCAGTTCTAATATCCATGCAATAGGGCCCCGCCGCGGTGGCTCAATGATTACATGGCACTCGGCTGCTGACCCGAAAGACGCGGGTTCTATCCCGGCCGCGGCGGCCGCATTTCGATGAAGGCAAAATTCTAGAGGCCCGTGTGCAGTGCGATGTCAGTGCACGTTAAAGAACCCCAGGTGGCGGAAATTTCCGGAGCCCTTCCCTACGGCGTCCCTCATAGCCTGAGTTGCTTGTGGACGTTAAACCCCAATAAACCAAACCAACCAACCAATATGCCAGTCCAGTAGGTGAAGGTGCGAATCTTCCATTAGTACACACACACCGATGCTGTCAACCATGGTTATAGGCCCCTATAACCACATCGTTGTCAAACGAACATCCAATTCCTGCTTTGTTTAGGTATACGCTTCCCGCTATCCCTTGTGTCCTGTTCGCATCTTCATGAGATGTGCCTCCCGCGGAAAAGGTACGGCGAAGCTTGCGGGTAACATTATCTCGAGAATTCGGCGTTGTCGGGTGCAACGTTTATATATACTTGGTCGGGTGTAGGCGCTCTTCACCCGACAATGCTTTTTGTTGTTCGAAAAATCGCAGCGGGCGGAGGCCGCAGCGGTCGGTCGACACCTGACGACCACCGTTCAAAGCATCGCAGGCCATCGCCGCCATCACCGGAGACAAAGGCGAGTTCCCATCTTTTGATCGCGTCTATCAGAACCTTACCGGGCTCTAAATAGCTTAGGTTAATGTTCTGCCCAAAGGTCCGGGTACTGGATAAAGATAGAGGAGTGTGCTGAATCACCATGTTGCGAACCTCACGGCCGAAACTTTAATGGTTCCTTTCATTTCGTTAGCCCGCTCTAATGTGTGATCAGTAACACATGGTCCGCCGTTAGGGGTGATAAGCGTGCGAGGCGTATAACTTCGAGAGAGAGAGACATTACAGGCGAACTCAGATTGCCCTTAAGGTTGGAGTTGTGTTGCTGTCGTCTCCTCTTGAGCAGCCACGGCTGATAGAAAAATGAAGGTGCTGACGCAATGAGGACTAATAATATCTGGGTGCAAAATGCAATATGAGAAGTAGCACAGTAAGGGAACTAGGGGAACATATCGGCCTGCCGGAGCAATGAGGTCGTCGCACCCTGCCAGCAGCTGATTTCGTTAACTAAAGCCACGGTTGAGAGCAACACAATCGTGGCGCGAATGCGCTAGTCACGTGATTTTTTTTTAAATATTTCCCGAGCTTTCTTTGGAGCTCGGAAAAAAGATACACGTGAGGCTTTTTTTTATCGCAAATAAATGGACTGGGGGTTTCTGAAGGTGCTCTCCAACTTTTCTATTCACATCTGCTGTCTAAAGTCAATATTTACGCGTTTAGAAAAATTATCGTAATGGCTAATTGATTGCAAAACAAAGAATTGCCTATGATGTGCAAGCCGGTTGGTAGCTGTATGTAAGTGGTTTCCCTGGCCTACCTCAAATATCTGATTTTTTTACCCTTGGCTAAAGGTAGCCTGGAAACACTGTAGAATTTCTGGCCAAGTGATTGGCACAGAGTATAGCATATCGATCAGCGGCCGTGGCCACGGCAGCAATAGCAAACAGACACTGTCACTACGGATAGCATTTTCATAACCCTTTCTCACGTGTACAAGGTGAATAAACGAATTTCCGTGCATCCTGGCGCTGCTGCCGTGCCCGCTGGTTGAAGAACCGCTGCGGCTTCCTTTATGCTCTAGCTGTGTGATATGCGTAATGATCCGCCTCCAGTTTCCGTCGCTGACAGCGTGGCTGTAGAGGGCGCTTCATACTTGATCTTGTCGACTCTAGATCTTGTCAAGCTCTGGCCAACCGCTGCCGAGCCGAAGGGAAGACATAGCAGTTCTAGCGTTGAAATATTTGCAGTCAGCCACGCTGGTACGAATTTGCTGCTACTCAGGATGCATTGTTCTTGCATGCTAGTGTATCCCAGTAGAATTTTATAATTTTTCCTGTTTTGCTGCAGAGCAAAACAAAACCAAGGGCCGATTTATGGGCAATTTTTGGAGGGGGAATTTCGGCCATGTTTACTTCTTGCATTTCTTGAACCTCCTTCGTCCACGAAATGGGGCCGAATGCTGGTTTCCTGGGACATTTCTTTTGAAGTACGGGAGGCGGAGAATTAAGTGCAGCACAAAACTAATCTGCAAAAGTGATACAAACAATTATTGCGAAGGTCTGTAGTTATTCTCGCGCTTTTTTTTGTTTGCCGCTCGTATCGTGCAGTACCTTTTCAAATGCATCAACACCCTTTAAAATGTTTTTGCTTCAGAAATGTGTACCGAATGGCGGAACATAGCTGCATTGACAGAGAAGAAAAGAAAAAAAAATGATTTCTGAGCGTTCCAAATTGGGCCTTCACTGTCAGTACAGGAGTTTAATCACTCAATCAATATTCAATACCCAAGACTTCTGCACAAAAGCACTTTTGAACAGGAGACCATTTATGAACGCATTTTTTTTTTTCATATAATGTAAGATTTCACTTTTATAACAATCAATATACCCGGATATCATCCGACCGCAGTATTGTATTTTTTCTTTATTAACGCTTTTGCTATCGTCAAAAGCGTTCCCCAATGCTTTTCTAAGGCAGTCTAACTGTTCGATGCGATCGATGAAAACACTCTATAAGAAATACTTTACTACATATCATAAGAATGAACCATTACCTTCAACATTTCAATAGCAGTGTCTCTCAATTTTCCAATTTTCAAGTTTTTTGTCCGGTAATGTTGGGCACGCTTTGTCGAAAAAAAAAATCAGACAACGCCAGAATAAAAAAAAGTTTCCATGAGCGTTACGAGCGTTACGACTTCTGGGCCTTCGTAACAAATGCACTAAAGCAGCGGCGCGAATAACACTAAGAGCGAAGCAAAGGGCAGAGACAAAAATAACAGAAGACGCGTGTAAACACACTTCTTGAGCTTATAAGCTTCTTGAGCTTATAACTTCCTGAGCTTATAAGCTCAAGAAGTTTACGGGAATCAATAGCGGCGCTGCATGAATACTATAGCGAAAATTAGTCCCAAAATTATAAAAAAATATTGGTAGAGAAGTCTGCAATGCAGGCATTACGATACTAGCACAGAACTATGGTTCATAACGTTTAATGGCGGCGATGGAGAGGAGAGGAAGGCCTCACTCTCATTTTCTCGGCATTCTTTCATTCGCTGCATCACAGAAGTAACTCAATTTAATGTCGCGTTCACCGTAAACACCCTGCTCAATTATCAGATGGCAAACACTACCAGCTTGTGTTTCTGTGCAAAGTGCGGCATTTTCCATCTGTTCCTCAGGAGGAAGAAATGTCAGCGTAAGTTGTTCTCCGTGTCTATACCTAACCCGTGTTCCACTTACCTTCTTGGGAACCCAGGAACGCTCCAGAAGCCCCAGCAAGGGCCACCACAGGGGCCGCAGGGACGAAAACAAACTCCGCCAAGCCGACGCTCCCGACAGGGCCGCCCGTGTGCCTGGTACCGAGCGCCATGAACCCTACAAGTTGGACGCCTCGCCGACGTCGGAGCTGCCTCCGCCCGTCCCTAAGAACAACCCACAACAGCGTGCCACAGAGTGCGTTGGGCAGCTCCAGAAGCTGCGTGTTTATTTGTATTTCTGAGAGGCTGTCCGCCAACTTCGCGCACTTTTAGCATGAAGCTCCCAGGCACCCTTAGAGCGTGTCGGGGTAGTGGTCTCGGACTCAAAGGAGATGCCCTCGACTCAGCGTGGCAAGCTCAGTGGAGACCAGCTACCAAGTCACAAGAGGTTTTTGGTCGTTTGGTGGCGAGCTTCCGCTGGTCGCAAGCCAGATAATGGGTCGGAGCCAAAGGTTCATAAACAAAACAAAGTTTATACAGCTAAAAGACGATACAGAGGATTTCACAATTTCAATTTCAATTCATTTCGGACATAAATACACGATGTGAAATATGTCCACGAGGTAAGGCAAAAGGAGACTCCTGTGTCTCCTGACGAGGCCTTCACCCCGGACGTACACATCTGACAGCTGGCACAGAATCACTAAAATATGTTGGACACAATGAGAATTACAAAGCTAACTTCACAGGTATGCGCACAAGAATGAACACATATGAAGACAGTGGAACAAAATTATTTGTGAAGAAGGTTATACAGTTACTAACAGTGTTTGTAATAATCTTTGCTCAAGTATTTCACAAAGCAACAATACATCAATTTCAATCACGACATTTAAACCACAGGGGAAATTAGTGGAAGCCTCAATGGGACATCAGTAGAAAACTGTTATACATTTGAAAGAAGGAGAAGCAGCTTTACTTGTTTTTTAAAACGTGGCATCATTGTGGTTTCTTCGGCAAGTGTAATTAAGTGTGGATATGCATTACACAATGCAATTATTTGATTCTGTATAGTTTTAGTACCATAGTTTGTTCTTTGTATTAACCCAATCAATGAAGTAGTGCGTAAGTTGTATGCTATGTCTTTGTTTAAGTATGTGTTTGAAAAGGCGGCATAATCAAGTTTAATTTCGCGGAAAATCAAAATCACCAGTACAAACACATACAAAGTGATTAACAAAACAATGCAACTCGTGCAAAGTTACACTCGAGAGAGATTACAACACAAAAGCGAAATTGCACCCAAAGTGCACTAACACAAGAGAGAGGCAAACAAACAAAACACTATTTGTTCACCGGGCACTGCGACAGCCCGACGACCAGAGGTCCACGACGATGCCGTCCCGCAGACGCGCGCGCTGCCTCGTTGATCCGTGGCTGGGGCGAGTGGTGGTGTCCCAGGAGTCGAGCGGGCACGCTTCGATGAAGCTTAAACGGCGGCTCGGGCCAAACTGTCAGCGGTCAACACCCTTCTTATATAGGCTTGCTCCACGTCCGTCTGTTCTTCGCGCCAAGGCTGGCGAGCACATAACACAGTATTGGCCGTGCAGTCTCGTTCTCCTTCTCGCGCATTGGTCAAAACGTCAGGAGTGGCTTCGAGGAGCTTCCAGAAAGTTCTGTCATGGCGCCGCCGCCGACGTGCGACTGAAGAGGTGGGGGGGGGGGGGGGGGGAGGCATCTCTTAGCGCACGCAAGGCTACGCCCTCTGCATCAACATCGCGTAGAAACGACTCGGACAGTCTAGAATAATCGACGGCAACCCCCCGCGCCGCGTCGGTCGAGCGGTGGTGGAGGGGGCAGGCACGCACAGAAGGCCAGTCGCTCACCGGTGTTTCCTTGTTCCCCTTTTTTACGACGCGCGCCCGTCCGCGCGGCGCTGGTTTTTTTTTTGTTTTTTTTTTAAACTTGCGCCGAATTTGGTGACAGAGGCTCAGCGTTCTATTTGCCCTGGAAATTTAAACTGTTGCTTGACAAAGCCAGCGTTATTTGATATGGCTGCAGTGTCTGTTAATAGTGACCGTAATGCCGCCAGCATTAAATCTTGTTAGGAATGATAAAGTGGAATTCCAGGTGAAGTTAAATACGCTCCCTGACTGAGAGAGAGCAGTGCTGTGGGATTCATCATGAAACTTCTTATGTACCCGTCGTGATGCACCGTACAAAGGACTACTGCCTGCAGTGTGTTCTTTTGAAGTCACATACTCACTTTACTTCTGTAGTCTGAAAGTAGAGGGCGTGGGCGTGGGAGTGACGCAACAATGAGACTGAAAAACGCGCTCTGCTTCTACCTTTTCCAGTTCGCAACTTTTCTGGGTGCGTGCGCAAGTTCACCGCAGTGTCAAAGCCAAGTTGGTTCGACACAACTTCTAGACAAACCAGAAGGAATTTTCAAGCTCTCTGATGCCCCGTGGAACGCCACCATGGTGCAAGTTTTCATGGCTCGCCGTGAACTACCAGCCGCACCGACATCGACAACTGCCACCGCCCTGCATATAAACGCTTGCCGCCCTTCAACTGACTTCAGTGGGCGTGGGAGTGACGCAACAATGAGACTGAAAAACGCGCTCTGCTTCTACCTTTTCCAGTTCGCAACTTTTCTGGGTGCGTGCGCAAGTTCACCGCAGTGTCAAAACCAAGTTGGTTCGACACAACTTCTAGACAAACCAGAAGGAATTTTCAAGCTCTCTGATGCCCCGTGGAACGCCACCAGGGTGCAAGTTTTCATGGCTCGCCGTGAACTACCAGCCGCACCGACATCGACAACTGCCACCGCCCTGCATATAAACGCTTGCCGCCCTTCAACTGACTTCAGTGGGCGTGGGAGTGACGCAACAATGAGACTGAAAAACGCGCTCTGCTTCTACCTTTTCCAGGTGAGCTATGGGCTTTCAAAACGTTCTGATGATGTTTTTCTTGTTGTCCTCCCATGCCCACAAGTTCTTATGCAAAATGCTTATGAATGTCTCTGTGTGTTAAGATTGTTGCTTTCGGGTGACGTTGAATTGAATCCTGGGCCGAAAAGAGGTGATGGCAACAATGACCAATTGCAAGGCCCGTCACATGAAGACGACTACGCTTCAATTGTTAATATCCTGCGTGACTTGCAAGTCCGTTCAACTAAAATTGAGCAAGGCCAGTCCCAAATCCTTGACTCTATGAATAGCATCAAATCTAATCAGCAGGAGCTGAATGAAAAAGTTGCCAACATTTCGCCTCGGCTCAGTTCAGTTGAATCCAAATTGTCAAGCATCGATTCCTGTCGGGATGACATATCCTCATTGACAGTTACTACCGACGCCCTAAAACAAGAAAATGAAGCATTGAAAGCCAGATTGAATGCTCTTGAGGATAGATCCCGGAGGGACAATCTGGTGTTTTTCGGTATTCCAGATGTGGCAGGTGAAAATGGAAGGAATCCGAAGATAAAATTAGGAATGTGCTTCTTCAGGAATCGTTGTTAGATACTGCTACCAGTGATATCTCCCGAGCACATCGGATTGGTATAGCTAAGCCAGATAAAACTAGGCCAATTGTTGTTAAATTTACAAACTATAAATCAAAGGAGAAAGTGCTTAGCTTTAAATCAAAGTTGAAAGAGTCCGACGTTGTAGTCTCTGAAGACTTCTGCCCAGCCACTTTACACGCTAGGAAAAAACTAATCGAATTTGCTAAGCAAACCGCGCCAGGAAAATTGTTTAAGCTTCGCTACAACAAGCTTCTCTTAAACAACAAATGTTACGTGTACTGTCCAGTCACCAGTAGTGTCAGAGAACAAAGTAACACACATGCTTCGGCTGCACAGATCGCAAACTCTCGTACTGATTCTACTGATTCTACTGATTCTTCATAGCTAACAGATAAATCGCACAAACGACCACAAGGGCCTAATAACGTCACTGTCCTTTTCACGAACATACGCAGTGCGATTAGAAATCGCGATGAACTGTCCTCCGCTACTGACACTACTTGCGCTGATATCGTTATCTTAACAGAAACGTGGCTAAGTGATTCCGTTCGAAACGAAGAAATCTTTTGCACTAAAAAACGCTTTTCGGTATTTCGCTGTGATCGTTCTTTTCGGCGAGGGGGTGGGGTACTGATTGCTGTTTCTGAAGACTTGAAATGCTTGCCGTTCGAAGTTGCCACTCCGCTCGAATTCACTTGTGTTCAAATCACAGTTGGTCTTCAAAAGCTAGTATTTTGTGCTTGTTATCGACCGCCGTCGAGTCCTTCCGGGTTTTGCGAAGATCTTCACGACACCCTAAACATTATTAACACTACATTTCCCAATCTTCCTATTCTTTTATTTGGCGATTTTAACTTTCCTGATATTAACTGGACATGCACCACGTTTAGCCCAAGAGCTAGTACTTCAGAATCATCAAATTTTATATCGGTCTGCTCCGACTTTTGTTTAACACAGGTAATTACTCAGCCAACAAGACTGACAGATTCCACATCCAATACATTGGACCTATTGCTAACAAATGCGCCACATTTAGTTTCCAACATTAATTACTTGCCAGGAATAAGTGACCATTCTCTACTTGCAGTCGAATTGAACTTACCGTCATTCAAAATGCGAAGTAAAAAGAAAGTTATATACAATTACGGCAAGGCTAATTTCTCAGCTATGAATGAGGCCCTTGAGCATTTTCTCGACAGTTTTCTAACAAACTTCGATCAACGTTCAGTCGACATTAATTGGTGTTTGTTTAGGGATAAACTGCATGAACTTATAGATTTACACATCCCACAGATAAACATCACAACGAACCTTCATTCTCCGTGGTATAACCGGCAATTAAAACGTATCGATAATAGGAAGAGACGAATCTTTAGGAAAGCGAAGTCCTCCGGTAAACCGGAGCTTTGGTCGAAGCTAAAAGAAATTAGCAAAAGCTACAAAATAACATTGAAAGAAACGAAAGAGAACTTTTTTAATGTGATATTACCTTCAATGTTGACTAGCAATCCCAAAAAATTCTGGAGCATCATAAATAAGCAAGACCAATCAGACATTTCACTTCACGACTCCCAATCAAATCCTGTTCCAGCTACTAATTGTGCTAATATTCTAAATGAAACTTTTGGTAAAGCCTTTTCATGCACTTCTAATGCAACGTTCCCTGATTATGAATATCACATTGAGTTTCCAATGGATCCGATAAGGTTTGATTCTTTTGGTATCATTAATATCATTGACAACCTAAAACTGAGTTCATCTTGTGGCCCTGACAATATTAACACTAAAATATTGAAGAACACTAAAGTTTACACCGCTATCATATTATCTAAAATATTCGAACAGTCGATTGAGCTCGGCAGGTTACCAGAAGACTGGAAGATAGCTAAGGTGGTTCCACTCCACAAATCTGGTGACAAGCACTCATCAGCTAACTACCGCCCAATATCGTTAACCAGCATTTGCTGCAAAATCATGGAGCATGTCATATATTCTCACTTGGTAAAGTTTCTTGAAAACAACTCATTTTTCACCCCTATGCAACATGCCTTTCGTAAATTTTTTTCTTGCGAAACACAGCTTCTCACTTTAACTTATGACATTCAATGTTTTCTTGACCGCGGTTGTGAAGTCGACTGTATCTTTCTAGATTTTTGTAAAGCATTCGACAAAGTATCCCATAGCTTGCTTGTTTATAAACTCAGCAAACTGAATATTGACCCTAACGTACTAGCGTGGATTAAATCCTTTCTAACGAACCGATCACAATTCGTGCACGCTAACAATCACAACTCTTCGTTAATTGCAGTAACATCTGGTGTGCCGCAGGGATCGGTGCTCGGTCCCTTACTTTTTCTTGTTTATATTAACGATCTACCTTCCAACCTTTTCTGTTCTATGAAACTTTTTGCTGATGACTGTGCTGTTTACCATGTGATTAAGAATTCTAACAACGTTGAATTGCTACAAACTGACCTGGACGCAGTCTCTATCTGGTGCTCTAAATGGCGAATGACCCTTAATGAAACTAAATGCAAAGTGATGCGCTTCTCACGTCGTAAAATGGCTAATACTCCAGTCTATTCTATTAACAATACATCTTTAGCACCAGTTACATCGTTTAAATATCTTGGTGTGTATCTAACCCCAAACCTCACTTGGAATGATCATGTCAGCCACATTGTCGCCAACGCTAATCGCATGCTGGGATACATAAAAAGAAATTTTTCTCTCGCTTCTTCTTCTGTCAAACTAACACTCTATAAATCTTTGGTGCGTTCTAAGGTAGAATATGCTTCTTCAATTTGGGACCCGCAAACTAAATCATTGATAACAGCTCTTGAAGCTGTACAAAATCGAGCAGCCCGTTTTATTTTTTCAGACTATAATCGTTCACATAGCGTGACACTCATGAAAAATGCATTGTCATTACCACCCCTTGAGACGCGCAGAAAAGTGTCACGACTGAGCCTTTTCTTTAAAATTTTTCACACGAATGAATACCTAAAAAGAGCACTGTTCACTCCACCTACATATATTTCATCACGCGTTGATCATCCGCAGAAGGTCGGCATCCCACTCTGCCGCACTACTGCTTGCTTGGCATCTTTCATTCCCAGGACGTCATCGGAGTGGAACCACCTACCTGCAGCCTTACTTACTACTAACAACATTGAAGAATTTAAAAAACGGTTGCGGGATCATTTTGTCGTAGATTAGATAAAATGGTCATTTTATTTATTTTCACGTTGCTATCCTGTATACAGCGATTTCGCCAATTTTAAACATGCATTTTCGTTATTTTTGCCGCTTACTGTTGCTAACTGTGTTGTCATTGCTTTGTATTATAGCTTGTGTTATGAGTATTTCTAAATGACCTTATGCCTTAACACTACTTTGTATACTTTTGTTTCTCAAACCTAAAGTTTTTTCGCGTTTCATACTTTTTTGCAATATTGTTTACTTGTATTCTCTTAACATCGAAATCTTGTGTAATGATGCTGCTAAATACGCGCGTTAGCTATTGTTTTAAATAACCCGTTGTGTATATATTCTGTACGTATTTGTAAACTGCTCACTGCCTTCTCTAATGCCCTCCAAGGGCCATGAAGGAACCTGAAATAAATAAATAAATAAATAAATAAACCGAAACTCTACCTGCAGTCCAATCACATGGTCAGTATAGTGGACTTCCTGCTAAGCGTCGGTCGTGTTCCTTCTCCAAAATTGCGAGGACACTTTGGCAACTAAGTGTTGAGAGGCGAAAGCCGAGAGCACTATGCCGTGACGACTTCCGGTGGATGTGACGTCACACAGTTTCCGTGGCTATATCGACGTCCGCGCTGTTTCGACGCAATTTCGACATTTTTGCCTATAATTAATTAACTTGTAACAGGATTTCCAGGGAAACAGCCTTAGGTCAGCTAGCCAAAATGGCGGTCCGCGCACCTGTCATCAACCCAACGATCTCGCGCCATGCGCTGGCGATGGGCAGCGGCGGAAGCCGCTGCCCATTTTCTTTTTTGCAAACTAATTAATCTACAGTCATCAAACTTGGCTTCTAGGTTCACTTTTCCTCCTCTGTCTGAAGCAACCGTTGGTTTTCTTCTCTCTTTTTTAGTTCCCGAGTTAAACGCGTGTGACACGCTTTGTTAACGGACGACAGTATGAGCCATTAAAGGCTTTCGCCTTAAAAAAGGGAAGCTGACGGGGCTATATTCTGATTCATCGTCTCCCCGTGTACAGTGGACACCGAGCGTGTGACACCTTCAGGTGGTCTCCCTTCGGGCGCAGGTTTTTCCTGATGGGCAGCTACGCGATGTGCGCGGCCATCGTTGTCCTCTGCCTGGTAGCCCTCGTGGAAGTCCTGACGGCGGTCCGCGACGATCCGGCGCTGTCCACGAGCAGCGGCATATTATTGGGCAGCCGGCTGCACACATCCTCGGGGAGAACCGTGCACCAGTTCCTAGGCGTGCCGTACGGCCTCGACACGAGCGGTCAGCGCCGCTTCGCTGATCCCGAGGCCCTGGGGAGGTGAGCGCTCGATAACGCGGTCTCCATGCCTTACACGGGTGACGCCAGGAGCAAATGTGGCACTTTTCAAAGGTCGATGCTCGCGGACGAGAGAGCTTCCGGGATTAACAGGGGTTCTGCGTTTGCGCGTGAGCGTTTTTTCTCCGCACTGCGCCAGGATACTTATGTCCCACAGTTCCAGTACCCCGGACGCCTGCCAACCGACCAGGCAGAGCCTGTAGGAGGGTGGCAGTTTAATTAAATAATTTTTCTTTTTTCTATTTGGCGCATAGGAACAAGTTACAGCCGTGTGAATGTGAGTATGCGCAATGTTCACGAGTATAAGATGTTCAGTGGTGGAACTACCAAACCGCAGCATTTGCCTAGTGGTTGGGGATCCGCCTCGTATGCGGCAAGTGTGAGGTTCGATCAACTAGCCGCTGGGGACCCACCGGTAATACAATGGGTGCAGGGTTTGCCCTGGCTTGTTGCTCGGGATATGCTTGGAAGATGGGCCTCTGACTCCGTCTTGAGTAGACAACAACACCATAAGCCATGGCACTCTATGACTTCTCGTTAGAGGCACCAATGCCTTCTAAATGTGAAGTATGACCTCAGTGGCCTTGTTCCTTCGCATGTTTTTTCTGGGTGTGGCAACTCGTAAAACGTTTCTAGTCGGTACAGTACTTTATCCATTCCTCTGTCGTAAATGAGGTATTTCTGCTTTCCTTTTTGTGCTGACAACTTCATAATGCTTCAAAATCGTCCGTGGTTTCGACAGTGGCCACGGAGAAGTTAGGTTATCCTTCAGTGACGTGCTTGCCTTCGCTTTTCATTACAAACCAACTGGCGCAACGTTTATTGTCACGCTGTTCGAGGCATTCACGTCTCCCGGGCGTTTTCTTTGACGCAGCTTCCTTCCAAATTCTTTCCCAGTTCTTCCTAAAAAAGAGGAGATACATTTGGGTCTTGCTGCTCTGTGTCAAAATTTCTGTGCAGCCCCATTCACAGAAAAAAGAAAACTAGCGTGAAAGGCGCGAAAAAAAAAAGCGACAGGGGACACACCGCCAGTGTATTATATTGTAGTTTTTTTCTCACCTTTTTACCCCTACGAACGCGCACAAACTCGCCCATCAGTCTGCCATTTTAAAGTATTAAGGCTGTTCTAATCTAAACTGACGCTGACAAACCCCGATCTTTTTATAGCGAGGCAACCTAGCGACATGTCTGCTCTCTGAAGAAAGTAATTTTGAGCGGCATATATTCTCCTCGGCAACATACGCGAGATTCTTTTAAAAACAACGAGCGAGGATTTATTTTCAACTAGGCACAAAAGAAAGTCACCGCTTGGAGAGCGTAGAAGGGAGTCGCACCCAACTCCGGAATCGTTGCCGACATTGGCGAAGCAATCGTCCCTGTATGCGTGCTTCAGCCCCGATCCCGACTCAAATCACTGTCACAAACCGGCACCGCCTTCTTTCAGGTGGAGCAATGGGCGATTACCAACTGTTCTTGGGGAGGGGGTCGAGTCGTTTCCTCGGGCACAATAGGTGGATCAGTGCTGTACCTTGACATCTTGACGGAAGCGACACGCCAAATCTTTTAAAGAGACCCTGCGGACGAACAGAAGCTGGCCTGTATCGATGGGGTATCGAGCTTTAATCCCAAAGAGTCCACTGTCACCGAAAGCGGAGATTTTATAGGCTAGAAAACACCTAAAAAAATCTAAACACCGGTGTCGCCATCACCGGCCGAACGCTGAAGTAAAAACCATACGTCGGCATCGATTTTAATGCGCTAGCACTAGAGCGATCACTAGCGAAAAAACCGTCTCTGTTCATGTTGAAGCCATGCCGTCATGTTTGCAGCTTAGGACGTCGGCACTTGTTGCGTAGCTCTTCCGTAGGTGATGAACCCTAAAGCGTTTCCTGAGAAATGTTTATGCCACATAAAACACTGCGGCCGTATTCTACAAGGTATCCATTTTAAAATGACCATTTCGCGTCCGTTTTATTCTCTGTCATTGGTCACTCAGATCTACCCGCGGTTTTCAAGCGTCCGTGGAAAGCGACACGGACTTCGGGCCAAAGGCGACTGGAACTCACCGTTGGCTGCATACCGCAGCCTATGGCAGCCAGTTGGCAGGTCCTGTCACCGGCTGTTGGCAGGGTACTGCGGTTCACCTCACACCGCAGTCAATGCCAGCCGATGGTGAGGTCAAGTCGCCAGCCACCCAATGGCCGGGACGCTTTCCACAGACGCCTGAAAGCCGCGGGTATATCTGAGTGACCAATGACAGAGGACCAGAAGGGCACCAAATGGCCATTTTAAAATGGGTAGCTTATAGAATACGGCCCCTGGTTTACATTCAGTGCATCTTTACATACTTACTACAAAACTTCCTGCCTTACCTTCAACACTCCTGCTACACTGATAACTTCCAAGTGAAAAGTTCAATCTCTCTCCAAAACCCACGACCCCCTACCGCCGCCGGCCACATACACGACCGACCTGCCTGGCCGGCGCTAAACATCTTCCAGAGCTCTCTGCCGCTCGCTCGCATCCATTATGTCACCCTCCTTTTCGGTCCTTCCCGGATCATAAGCGAGCAGAGTCTGCGCACACCCGGTCGGTACCCAACGGCAAGAAAACGGCGAAGATGGTGCGCAGACGGGAACTGGGGGCAAAGCTCGAAGGTCCTCGTGGTGACAATAGGGAGTTTTAGAATAGTGGTATACCCTATTTATTAAGGGCGTAGTGGAATAGTGGGGCGCTGTGCGCATGCGCAGGACAATAACCCAAAGGGCTTTTTTTTTTTTCTTAGGAGAAACCTTGTTGCGTTAAAACAAGAAAAAAGTGCAACACTGGACCGATAGCCTCAAAGGCTAGTGGCAGCTCCAATGCAAAAATTTAACAGCTTCAGCCGCAGAGGGTGGAGGGCTGAAAAAATAAGTGATACTGTACACGCAACAGTACTACATTGCTCTGCGCATGCGAATTGCCGCCCCGCTATTGCCCCATACCCCTAATCGATAGGGTCTCCTATTCTAAATCTCCCTAATGTCTGGGCCCATTGGTCGACCTGGGAGCGGGATTGTCCGGCGCCTGCAGGGTTGTACAGCCCCCGTCAGATGTATACAGTCCAGAAGAGAGTTCTAGGAGTTTCAGGGGTGGAAGCGAATATATGTGATTTCCTTCCCTCCTACTTTCGAGCGAAACTGACTCTGTGGAATAGTGCGGAGTGAAGCCAGTCTTTTAGCTATAGTGAAGCGGTTAGACGACGACGACAAAGAGCGATGGCACGAGTGGGAAGAGTAGAAGACGACAACGTAGTTCGGACTGTGTTCTCGGTGCCGCTCGCAGCTGTTCTTTTCTATTTGTAAATATTTGTAAATATATTCTTTCCCGCAACATATTTGGTGGAGGTGCGGATTTCCCCTACGTCTACCGACGACGGAGCTCCGCAGCGGCCGCCAGTTGCCTTCCCTCATCATGACCCAAGACGCCTCCCAGCAAACCTCAGCCCCGGCCATGACATCACTCGTTCTTTCTCCCCCTTGTGACCCTGGGACATTCTCTGGTACCGACAACACTGACGTCGACGACTGGATCAACATGTACGAGCGAGTGAGTACCTACAACCGCTGGGATCCGACCCTTATGCTCGCAAATGTAATATTCTATCTAAAAGACACCGTCCGGGTCTGGTATGAGACCCACGAAGACCATCTGACCAGCTGGGACGTGTGCAAAGAGAAACTCCGCGAATTGTTTGGACGGCCGCTCGGCCGAACGCTTGCCGCTAAGAAGGACCTCGCCTCCCGAGCTCAAACATCTACGGAGTCCTATGTGTCGTACATTCAAGATGTGCTGGCCCTCTGTCACAACGTTGACGCCAACATGCCCGAGTCTGACAAAATCGGCCACGTGTTGAAGGGTATCGCCGACGATGCCTTCAACTTGCTCGTATACAAGAACTGCACTACAGTCGACGGAGTTAAGGAATTTCGACGCTTCGAGGAAGCCAAAAGCAGGCGTATTAGCCAGCCGCACACACGCCTCCCCAACACGGCTGCGACTTCTTCATGTGACGACCTGCGACACCGGGAAACTCCAGCGCCCCCAGAAAATGTGACCCGCATCATCCGACGCGAGCTCGAAGCTATGTCCCCTGCCCCCCTGCATCTACATGATGGCGACAACCGCTTGCCTACCATCTCTCTGGTACAAGCTGTCGTCCGCCAAGAGCTTGCAAACCTTGGTTTCCAGTCCGTCAGCCCCGTACGGCCTTCACCACCACCCGAAATCACTGCGATTGCTCCTGGACGACCTTCGTACTTCACTCCACGTCGCCGAAACCCTAACGACTGGCGGACAACCGATGACAGGCCCATTTGTTTCCACTGCTACCGCATTGGCCACATCTCCCGCCACTGTCGAAATTATCGGTCCCGTCGCAGCACATACCGTCCTCTCAGCTCCCACCGCGACGACGAACAGCCCAGCCACTACACGCCCCCTCCAGCCCAGCACAGTGCTACAGTCGACGGCCAGATTCCCCGCTGCAGCCGCTCCCCGTCCTCCCTGCGTCGACAGTCTCGTTCGCCCCAACGCCGTCGCTCCTCTCCTGGCCCCTACGGACGCTCGCAAGCGGAAAACTAGACGCTGCAGTGTCTGGAGGTGATGCTGCAGTACAGCCCCAGTCCCAAAATCCGCGATTAGCCCTTCGCGCACACCATAATTTGCTCGCCATTCATGTCGATGCAGTGCCTGTGAGAGCCCTGATCGATAAGGCGTGCACGTATCCGTCATGAGTTCAGCCCTACGACGCCGCCTCCGAAAAGTACTGACCCCTGCACCCAAAGCCGTTCTCCGCGTTGCCGACGGCGGAACGCCTCATGTTGTTGGACTATGCACAGCCCGTGTGACTATATCCGGCCGCCATACATCCGTTCTGTTCTCTGTTCTGGATCAGTGCCCTCATGAAGTCATTCTTGGCCTCGACTTCTTGTCTGAGCATTCAGCCCTCATTGACTGCGCCACTAATATTGTTCAGCTTGACCTTCCTCTTTCTGCGGAGTCGCCGTCCTCAGTTATACACCGTATTTGTGCTGTCGACTTTGTCCGTCTACCGCCTCAAGCCGCAACTTACATTTCTTTCTCATCTGTTCCCCCTGTACCTGATGGTCACTACGTAGTCACTCCGGAACTTGACGTCGCCCTGACGCGCAGCATTGCGCTTCCACACATTGTATTTACAATGTCGGCCAACCGAGCGTACATTCCGGTCCTGAACTTTGGTTCATCCATCCAACAGCTCCCGCAAGGCATCTCACTCGCCATGCTGTGCCCTGCTACCGAATGTGTGATATCAGTGGTGGACAGCTGCTTACCTTCCACTCAGCAATGCCGGTTGCCTGCGGCCCCATCAACAGCGAACCCAACGGACGACTACGCCGACATGATCGCTTCTGACCTACCGCCGATGCAAGCTCGCGATCTTAGGTGCCTCTTATCATCTTTCCGCGACATCTTCGACTTTGATAGCCGTGTTTTGGCTCGGACCTCTGTGGTGACGCATCACATAAACACCAGTGATTCCGCTCCTCTCCGCAGACGTCCGTACCGAGTGTCCAGCGCCGAACGCACCGTTATAAATCAAGAGGTGGACAAGATGCTCGCAAAAGACATCATCGCGCCCTCGTCATGTCCTTGGGCTTCACCAGTCGTCCTGGTGGAAAAGAAGGACGGCAGCTGGCGCTTCTGCGTTGATTACCGGCACCTCAACCGCATCACAAAAAAAGACGTATATACATTCCCAAGGATTGATGATGCATTAGATTGCCTCCTCGGCGCCAAATATTTCTCTTCAATTGATCTTCGATCGGGGTACTGGCAAATTGCCGTTGATGAAAAGGACCGCGAGAAGACCGCCTTCGTGACGCCTGATGGCTTATACCAGTTTAAAGTCATGCCGTTCGGCCTCTGTAACGCCCCGGCTACCTTCGAACGAATGATGGACTCCCTTCTTCGTGGCTTTAAATGGTCCACTTGCCTCTGTTACCTAGACGATGTTGTGGTTTTCTCGCCTACTTTTGCCACGCACCTCGAGCTCCTGTCCAATATTCTGACAGTGTTTCGTAACGCCGGACTTCAGCTGAACTCATCGAAATGCAAGTTCGGTCGTCGCCAACTCACTGTTCTCGGACACCTCGTTGACGCTTCTGGTGTACACCCAGATCCCATCAAAATTCAAGCTGTGAAGGACTTTTCTCTTCCAAGGTCGTCGAAAGATGTGCGCAGCTTTGTCGGCTTGTGCTCGTATTTTCGCCGTTTTATCAAAGATTTCGCCGGCATCGCTCGTCCCCTCACCGATCTTCTGAAGAACGACACCCCCTTTACCTGGGGCCCTGCTCAAGAGAACTCATTTTCATCCCTCGTCCATTTGCTGACCACTCCGCCCATCTTAGCACATTTTGACCCGTCGTCTCCCGCAGAGGTTCGCACCGACGCCTCCGGATATGGCATCGGCGCCGTCCTAGCCCAACGTCAACAGGGTCAAGATCGAGTCATCGCTTAAGCCAGCCGCCTACTTTCCGCCGTAGAGCAAAATTACATCATTACTGAGCGCGAGTGTCTTGCCCTTGTCTGGGCAGTAGCTAAATTCAGACCCTACCTGTTCGGCCGTTCATTCGCTGTTGTCACTGATCACCACGCTCTCTGTTGGCTGTCTTCACTAAAAGATCCCACCGGTCGCCTTGGTCGCTGGGCATTGCGCCTCCAAGAATACTCATACTCCGTCGTGTACAAGTCAGGGCGCCATCACCAGCACGCTGAGTGTTTATCCCGATACCCTGTGGAACCACCTGACCTAGAGGACGCTGAGACCCTGCCCTGCCTCTTAGCTATCTCTGATCTTGCCGATATTGCCAACGAACAGCGCCACGACTCATCTTTACAACCTATCTTTGATGACATCCGTTCTGCAAACCGATCTCCGTCTCTGAACCTTTATGTGCTCCAGAACGGCATTTTGTATCGCCGAAACCTACGCTCCGACGGCCCTCCGCTCCTGCTCGTGATACCCCAACGTCTACGCTCTTCTGTCCTTGAAGAACTGCACGATCTGCCGACAGCCGGTCACCTTGGCGTGTCCCGCACGTACGCTCGGGTGCGGCATCGCTTCTTTTGGCCTGGTCTCTATCGTTCCGTCAAGCGTTACGTGGCCGCTTGCGACCTGTGTCAACGTCGGAAAAGGCCCTCCACTTTGCCTGCCGGTCTTCTGCAACCCATCGACATACCTCCGGAACCTTTTCACCGTGTTGGCCTCGACCTTCTTGGCCCTTTTCCGACGTCCCTCTCCGGCAAGAAGTGGATCGCTGTCGCAACTGATTATACGACTCGGTACGCCATCACGCGTGCTTTGCCGTCCAGCTGCGCTACCGATGTCGCCGATTTTCTTCTGCAAGACGTCATCCTTCCCCACGGCGCCCCTCGTCAACTGCTCACCGACCGCGGTCGTTATTTTCTATCCAGAGTAGTTCACGACATTCTTCGTTCGTGTGACACGCAGCACCAGCTCGCGACAGCTTACCACCCACAAACCAATGGGCTTACGGAAAGGTTCAACCGCACGCTCACCGACATGTTAGCCATGTACTATCGCGCTCAATATGAGTTGCAACGCGCCGTCATCGACCGGGGCTCGTTCCGTGGTGTGCCTCCTCCAAACAGTCGCTCGGAATTCTGGGAGAAGCTGCTGTTCCAGGAAACAACAGCACCCCCGCTCAGGAAAAACGTTTCTCCCAGAATTCCGAGCGACTGTTTCGAGGAGGCACACCACGGAACGAGCCCCGGTCGATGACGGCGCGTTGCAACTCATATTGAGCGCGATAGTACGTATCGCCAGACCACCGAGATTGGGACGCAGCCTTGCCTTATGTGACATTTGCATACAACTCTTCACTTCATGACAGAACAGGCTATTCTCCTTTCTACCTTTTGTTTGGTAGGCATCCCACCTTGCCTTTGGACACACTCATGCCACCTTCTTCAGCCCCCACCACTGCTTACGCTCGGGACGCCATCTCCCAGGCCACGCTGGCGCGCCAAATAGCACGTAGTAGGCTCCAAGCCTCTCAAGTTTCCTAGAAGTCAGCCTACGACCGCCGTCACCAGGCCGTCGAATTTACCCCGGGATCACTCGTCCTTCTCTGGACGCCCTCTCGCAGCGTCGGTCTCTCCGAGAAGCTCCTTTCGCACTACCGTGGCCCTTACCGTGTCGTGCGCCGTGTTACCGACGTGAACTATGAAATTGCTCCCCTTGAAACCTCGCCATCGTCCTCTGGCGCCACCACCGACATCGTCCACGTCTGTCGCCTTAAACCTTATCATGACGCTCATACGTCGCCGCCCTAACGCCGAGACGGCGTTTCAGTAGCCGGGGGTCCTGAAGCGGGTAGACGACGACGACAAAGAGCGATGGCACGAGTGGGAAGAGTAGAAGACGACAACGTAGTTCGGACTGTGTTCTCAGTGCCGCTCGCAGCTGTTCTTTTCTATTTGTAAATATTTGTAAATATATTCTTTCCCGCAACAATAGTTTCCGCTATGGCACTAGCCTCTTTCCTCTAATATACCCGCTGTGTCTGTGCGGAAATTTTGACTGGCAGTGTTCTTCCCGGGCTTGTTAGTATTTTGACCTTTTGCATCCTCACGTGCCTTCTTGAGGTTGCAGTTGATGTTTATTTCCTTCAGAGATGAAAAAGGCAACTGTGACAATGCGGTAAAGCCTGACGAGGTCACAATTCCCCAAAGCAGTGCCTACAGCAGTGTGCAACACAGAAATTCCAAATGTTAAAAGAGCTTAATAGCAAAACAAAATAGTTACATCAAACGTCAATATTATACAATCAATACTTACCGCACCAATACTGTAAACAGACAATGCACCATGAAATCGAGGCAGTCTAGAAGCATGGCGCGAAATCACTAGAGAAAAGACTCGTACAATAAACTTGACAGGAAAACAAAAGATGCTTCCCTGAAAAAAAAAGATATTTTATTTCATTATTGATCAGTTGCTTCTTAATGTTTTCTTATTTGTTCTCAGAGAGACCAAACGTGACACTTAAGGATGGGTTATTGAGAACCGGAATCTCGCAATACAATAGCGCAAAAGTCTGATAGACTTTGAATGAAATCCAGATGATTTTATTTTCACTGGATTTTTTTTTCGAGGGAGGGTCGAAACCATCGGCCTGCATGTGAACATCGTGGTGTTCTGCTACTCACTGAATATTCTGTGCCCGCGGCCTTTTTGTTAACTGTTTACTATGTCAGAGCAAAATAACTGTTCAACATCATATTTGTTGAACCCGTCTAGTAAACATTTTGATACAGTGTGTGCTGTGATTCATCCAGCCGCTAACCAGCCGGCATGTTTCGGTCGGTGCCAACTTGTGTAGCACTGCAACTCAAAACCTACTCTTATAAAGTTTGGAGTTGCCACGCTATAGATGTGATGAGAAGAGACCGGGCATATCCGTAATGTCACCTTGCAGGTTCCCAGGCGACATGTATAAGGCTGTGAAAGAGGGCTCACCCTGCACCCAGTGGATCAATGGCTCGGTGTGGGGCTCCGAAGACTGCCTGCGCCTGTCGATATGGGCGCCCTCTGGCGGCGGCGGTCGGTCCAGGAGGAGCGTGGTGTTCGCCCTGACCGGGAACTGGTTCCAGAGTGGACACGTAAGTTCTCCAACGAGCGGCAGCATGCGCACGCCTATCTACGATATTCTGTACGCCTTGTTCACGTCTTGCTCCTCGTGAAGAAAGCATTACAAAGGAACCCATCATTACAGGATAAAAGTGTGTTTATTCGGAGTCAGCCGTGCATCTTCTGGCAGTCATCGTTTGAATGAGAGTCCTCATAAAAGAGAACCACCATTGCGGCATTGTGTCACACCTGTTATGTGTCTCGGTGCGCTCGTGCTGCTGTGTAGAGAATGACCGCTTCCTGCATTTGAGGAGAAAAACGAGGGCAATAGAATACGGAGAAGAGAAGTCTGGGAAAGCGGTGTATTGGAGCATTTGGCAGCACGTTGTTCGAATAGCCCATGTACTTCATTCCTGTCATCCGCCAGGCAACGGCTCGCAGTTCATATATGTTGATGGATACCGCGCGAATCTTGTAAAGGAAGAAAAAAGAAAAGGCTCACATTAAAGGGAACACATCGGCACAACTGGACATTGATTTCACCGTGCAGATCCTCACGATATAAATTCTCACGTTCCTCCCGATTTAAATCTGAGATGAAGTTAACCGCCACTTTTCCAACTGCCACTCCCAAGAGCTGTTTTTATACGTACATTGTAGGAGATAAAAGTAAGCGTACCATGCAAACGTCGTCCGAATTGTGATGCTGCGCCGCCTGGTGACCCGGCGCCAAACTGCCGAGACCACGCTTAGCGCACCTATGCCGCTCTCGCGTGGAAGCTCCTCCGAGAGTGCCACCGTGACGAATTAATTCCCAACGAAGAGAAAAACGTTCTTCAGGTGAATATGTTTGAAGGCGTCAAATGTTATCTGAAGAGCGGCAGATGCAACGAAGCGCTAAATTTTCTCCCCTCATCGTGACAGTTCGCAATCACCAAGAAATTTCTCTCATCAAACACGGAGGATGAAAAGCCGCTGCGCGGGGACTTTGAGTCGATATGTGACGGTATGCCACCGGCGTCTTTTACCACATGCTAGCAAACCGCTCGAAGCTTATGTACTCCTCATTATTTCGGCTTGCCAGAAATGCATAAGTAATGAGTGCTGCTTCCATTTATGTTGGGTGTGCCAGCTGGCATTTGTTCCTCGTCCACCATCGAATGCAAGCGAGATAAATAGCATATACAAATAGACGACCACGCCGACTCACCCTTGCAGACGGCTTCCGACGGCGCTGTGAACTGGGCCGAACTGGCAGGAGCAACTGGCGCCGTGGTCGTGGCCCCGAACCACAGGCTCGGGGTATTCGGATTCCTCAACGCGGGAGTCCGGGGCCTGCTGGGGAACGTGGCCCTGGAGGACTTGCTGCTAGCGCTGTCCTGGATCAAGAGGAACTCGGCGGCGTTGAACGTGGACCCTCAGGACGTGTCCGCCTTCGGCATAGGCTCAGGGGCTTACTTGCTCTCTGTAATACTCATGTCATCAGATGCCAGCGAGGCTGTCTTCAGGCGAGCTTTCCTCCAGGGTCCGTGCCCGGCCGCTCCCTTGCCTCGTAACACTCCCGAGATGGGTAGAGCCCACATGGAGAGGATGTGCCGCAATCTCGGGTGCTATGGGCCGAGATTCGCGGAGCAAGTCGAATGTCTCCGTTCGGTGTCTCAAGAGGACCTCCTCACCGCTTCGCTAAACCTCAGCGCACCTCTACGGTTCGTCCCCGGCGCATTCTATGGCGAAGCGCTGTCGACCCTTCATGAGACGGCGACCTTTTCTGACGTTAAAATTGTTCTCGGAAGTGACGTTAGCGAAGGGAAGCGCCTTTACGACGACGTTATTCTCCCTTTCACTACGGCGTCCAGAAACTCTACGGCATTGCGAACGGTGGACGTCTTCGAGACTATGCTGTTGTTCATAAAAAACGACACTAGCAGCTTTAATGCGGACACCTTTCAAAAGGAAGTGGATGCAATGGCACTGAATAATATTGACGAAGCCTTGGTTCAACTTCTTACCACGTGTACGTCGAAGATGATGGCGGACTCGGTGTCTGCGAGGAATGGCACGGTTTTCCACTATGTCTCGAAAGGCGACCATACTTACGACGTCGCTCTGGGGATGTCAGACATCGCGGCCTTCCTTTCAAAAGGGCAAGCAAAAGTGATTTATTTTTTCCAATGCAACCTCTTGGTCACATCATTATCACCTTTCTGTTATAAAGCGCCTAATATCTATAACTTTACTGTTCTACTTATGCGAGTATAGTATAGCGTTTTTCTGTACGATGACTATACTGGTGACTCGTATAATCATCTGAACTCTGAACAGCCTCGGTGTCAACTGTAGTCCAGGAAATACAGAAGTGTAATGCTATGAATACTGAGAATGCGAAAGAAGTTGGTAAGAGACTAAAACAACAGAACGGTAGCTGCAGAACGCTCTACTTCCTCCGAGAGGTGTACATTGATGTGCATGCGTGTTGTTTGAACGTAACGTTACCTTGTCGAAATCAATGGATAAGCGTCATTTTATTTTCACGCAGGGTGCTCCCAGCATTGAAGAATGGTCTGTCCTGGCCTCCTTACGGAGCCCAAAAGTATTCGCTGTCCTTCATCCACTCTGGAGATATCATACAAGACTTCGCAAGTAGCGTCTGCAACAAGGCTAACCTTCTCTTACGATATCTGCTGTAGTCAAGTGCTGCAGCTTACCTATCACATTTAACAAGTGTTCACGCTTATATTTGTGCGAATACAATCAAGTTCATCAATTCTCTAGAAGTGGTTTCTTTAATTCTCCCGTTTTGTTTCCAAGGTAGCATTTATTGTCTGAGACAGCTCGAGATCCTTGCACTTTAGCGAAATGTGAGTGCACAAGGATTTATTTATTGATTTGAAATACCTTACAGGCTTATTGGGCATTGTGTAAGAGGGGCGAAACAATTCTATACAGTACATTAATATCCAAAGGAAACAAAAGGTAAAACATAGATAAAAATAAATAAACAATACGGCGCATTAATAACAAATGAAACAAAAGGGAAACATACATTCATGATAAACAATATATCAACAAATTAGAAAAGTAGAAACAACGCGGAAATAAGAGGAAAAAAAGAAAGAATACGCGACACAAGTTAAAGCACAACAATAAAGGATAATGTGCTCGCGGAACGTTGTAACAGTGAGTAACATACACTCACGTAGATACACATTTGAAATTGTATCAGAGTAAATCCAGATCAAGTAGTACCCTCAAACTCAGACAGGCAAAGGAAACAACGAAGAGAATAATGATGACGTGCCTGTATAGTTATACTCTGCACGCCGATATCTCTCGAGAAGAAATGTAAGAGTTTAACCAGAAAGGCGTGCCGGTTATCTCTGAGAAATATGCAATACTTTGGTCTTCAAGTTTAACCAAAATGCTTATAATAAATTGAGCACAACGCAATGATCTCGCATTTCTTATGCATGAAATACTGACGCTGTTTATGTATTTGATGATATAGAACTTACCTCGATTTCGGCGACGATACCATGCGCAGCGACTCCACTTTATAAATATACAATGCGGGAAAGCCAACTCAACGAGCTTTCAAATGCATATTTGTCTCGTCCGTTATTTCGAATTATATTCCTAAGACGGCTAAATAATTTATAAACGAATTTGTTTCCGGTGCTGTTTCGGTTTCAACAGCCGAACACTGACTGTGACTTCAACGTGTGCTTATGAGTCACGTGAGGCGTAAAAAAAAATTGCTGCTTTGTCGTTTTAATTCACTACAATGCTAAAGCCAGCTTGTTACTAAAGAAGGAATGGCAACAACTGTAGATGTAGAGATTATATTGTATAGTTTTTCGTGCCTCACGTGACCTAAAGCACACGTCGACGTCAGTCATCATTTGGCTGTTGAAAGCGAGAAAACGTGACAGAAATATTCGATTATAAATTATTTAGCGGCTGTAGGTGAACACCAGGTGGTGATTCATGCATAGTAATGTATTCCGCATCATTGCAGAGAAGAAAACATGCCACTGTAGTGTACCAACTGTCACAGGTTCCGCTACCGGCATGCGCCGACACTACGCTGCGCCTGAAGACGACGAAGTTGTCCCCCTCTCTTGGTGCTGGCTACGACTGAATATGCTGCAAGATCAGTCATAGCGGCCCGGTCTCTCCGAGGTCACATAATAAAAACACTCATACAGCACCGAAATTAAGTGTCTACACTTCCTTTTTCTTTAAAGGTGTATAAACACCTAACTTCTGGGTGCGCGTTTTCTTGTTTGTAATGATACGTAAGGCGTTACTACACATCGATTACCAGAAAAACGGGGCTCACCTTCGATGTTGACAGTCTTTAATTATGCGATATGCCATTGCCCTCTAAAATCTAATATAAAGATCGATTAGGTGATTTTAGTTAATCGTTAATTTGCTGAACTCTATGACGTAAATAATGTCCGCCTTAGTCCACCTGCACAAACCGGATCAACCGGCGCTTACAATTTCGTGTAGTGATTACCTTTTGTTTAGGTAACACAAGAGATCATTTCAGAACGGAGTACTTATTTGTCACGGAAGAACAATGCATTTCTTTTTAATCAAAGTTTATTGCCGGGTAAATACACATGGTACCAACCAGCCCACATAAGCATTAATGCTTGCGGGCATGGCTGGGCAGTACAGCATCGTTGGACTAATGCAAAGCCACGCAAAAAAATAAATTTTTATGCACTAAGCGTTGATAGCAAAGAAAAACCCGTAAAGCGTGAGCCAGAACATTATTTAAGCCATACTCTGTTGGATTACGAAGTAATAGCGCAGGAAGGATTCTGTGAGAAAATAATTTAGTACAAATATAACAAGCAAAGAGAAAAGAGTTAACATTGTTTAGTGAGAAATAGCAGTAAGTACAGAAAGAAAATAAGGCGTCAAAAATATTAAGCATCGTCGCACACTTGCCTCTCTCACAGTAAACAGCTTCGCGAGAAAGGAAATTGTTAATCAGTGTCCTGTCGCATTCACTCCGCAGCAAACCAAAAACCTCTCAGAGACGTCTATAGCTAGACGTCTCTGAGAGGTTTTTGGTTTGCTCGGTCTCCTCAATAAGATTAGTTTGTGTGACAGATTCAGTCTACGTCTTGTTTTCGGCGCTGTGAGAGAACGAACCCACATCAGCACGGCCAGATGTCGGCTTCAGTGCGGAGGAAGAGTCACTCCGACTGAATATCCGCCAGTCCTTTGCGCACCGCGGTTAACATGAGGGCGCGCTCAGTGGCCATCGCGGTGGCGGCAAATTCGCCGGCCTGCTGAGCGGTGAGCGTCACACGCCGCTGGCTATCATCTGCCTGCGCACACGCCAGCACCGCCGCCAGGTGCTGGGTCGCCAAGTTGAGGCGGCCGAGAGCGTCGCGAACTTCGCCGAGGAGCGCCGCGGTAGGGAGCCGCTCCGGTGCCCTGTCCTCCAATTCGACGATGGCGGCGGTTGTGGAGAGGTGCTGCCGGAGGCTCTCCAGCTTGCTCTCGCACTGGTACAAGGTGGCCGCCACGCTGGGATCCGAGGTCGACGCAGCTTTGCAGTCTTGAAGACTGGCCACCAAGGAGGTCTCCCCGGAGGTCGGCAGGCTTCCCGGACAGCTCTCGAACTTGGACAACTGAGGATTTTGAAAAAAAAAAAAAAAGTTTCAAACGGCTTTCGCGTAACGTTAATTTAGTTTCAGCGTCATCTGTAAGTGCAAGGGAGGATGTGCATGGATAAAGGAACGTAGCAATCCAATGCATCCAAGGGTCAGTCACACGTGGTCCGTAATATTGTTACATTAGGCGGTGCATGCACTGATATGCGCATAAGGTAGGACGAAGAAGCTCGTGAGGTTTTGAAGAAGACGACGGTCGAGCAGCGTCGGCCGGTGCCTGCAGTAAACGCCTGTCGTTTGAAAGCCCTGTCTTCCGTGTCCGCCCTGTCTGCAATCCCAAGCGGAACTACCCCGTAACAATATAACCAATGGTTCACGTTACTGATGGCAAATGGTCATGTGACTTCCCTATGTAATGACGTCACTCCCTGAAGACAATCGCGAGATCTGGAGGAAGGGGGGTCCGCTAGAACCATTGACGCTGCAAAAAAAAAAAAAAGATGCACGATGCCACTGCACGCTCACTGTCGCACGGAACTGATGCACGCCACTTAAGACACGGCGCAGCATTACTACTGGCTCAAGTTCACGTACGAGCCCTGACGACGGCGAGAAAACAACTGACCAAAGAAATGCACTGGGCAGACGCTCCCTTGAAGGGAGCCCTTGGAGATTGGCGAGTTACTACGTGGAACGAGTGAACTGCGGCACCAGAATGTTCTAGCAACTGCTGGCGCTCTAGACAAACAGAGGGCTTACAGAGAGGGGTTCATGGCAGCCGTACTCGCAGGGAGGGTGAAAAGTACGCTTAGCGCCCATGTACAACTTTTCAAAGCAGTCTTCTGCCTTCACAGTGCTCATATGATGTCATCCGTTCGTGAAGAACTACACACTTTATTCTATAATAGATTCTGAAGGTAGCCGCCGTGGTGGCTCAGTGGTTACGGCGCTCGGCTGCTGACCCGAAAGACGCGGGTTCGATCCCGGCCGCGGCGGTCGAATTTCGATGGAGGCGAAATTCTAGAGGCACACGTGTGCTGTGCGATGTCAGTGCACGTTAGAGAACCCCAGGTGGTGGAAATTTCCGGAGCCCTCCACTACGGCGTCCCTCATAGCCTGAGTTGCTTTGGGACGTTAAACCCCAATAAAAAGAAGAAAAAAAGGTATGACGCGATAGCATTAATATGGTATACGCCCGTATAGGCATTTTCAAATGCTTTTCAAGGTTTGTGTGAAGTTAAGTTTCCCGTTAAAAGAGGCTAAAGAAATGTGTCGGCTACGCGTTTCGGCTTGGGCGTGCGGGAGAAATGGCGCCAGGATCGCGCGCGGCCAGAGCAGCGCGCTGCCCCGGCTGCGGGGCTGGAGACGAGGGACACCGGTGACGCCGGGAGTGGCTATGGTGCTCGGCTGCTGGCCCGAAAGACGCGGGTTCGATCCCGGCCGCGGCGGCTGAATTTCTTTGGAGGAGAAATTCGAGGCCCGTGTACTGTGCGATGTCAGTGCACGTTAAAGAACCCCAGGTGGTCGAAATTTCCGGAGCCCTCCACTACGGCGTCTCTCATAGCCTCAGTCGCTTTGGGACGTTAAACCCCATAAACCAAACCAAACGCAGGGACAGGCGCCAAACAGCTGCGCTTCTTAAAGAGAAAAAGAACTTGAATCAATATCCATGACTAGGAGTCGAACCCACGGCTGCGCGAACAGATATCCTTTAAGGGCCGCTCAGCGAGACCGTCTGGATCGCCGTTTTTTTTTTTGTCTTTATTGCCTGTTTTAACAGACCACCTGGCTATCGCCACAACCAACACGCCTCGTGCTCAACCGTACCACACACAGGCGCTGTGCATTGGAGAGCGTCGTCTTCATCAACTTCCATCTGCCCCGTCCCGCGGCACTGCCTGCTCGCCGTCGTCTTCTACGTAGCACAAATCCGTGCTTTCGCTCCAATTTGAATGTATAGTAAACATTCTTTGCACTTTTTTTATAGGCTTTTGAGACAACAATTCACTGCAGGCTCTCTAATTTTGCTGACAATTGCAATTTATTAACATTACACAAATTCGGGTTCCTGAAGAGCATGTCTACAGAATTAGCCTTGCTTCAGCAAGAAGAACATATTTTAAGGCAATTCAAACGGAAGGAAGAGGTGAATGGCTTGTTTGTTGACTTTTCCAAGCTGTTGACTATAGGTGAGGCATGAAATTCTGCAGTAAAAGTTACATATTTATGGTATACGTGGGTGTGGGCTACAGTTTTCATTTAATTCTATTCTTATCATCCGCCCAACTGACTGTTCAATTCCATTCACACCGAGGGCATGGTGCAACATCGAAGCGCAAAACAGAAAGAATGAAATGGAGAAGTCATATTACTACCCCCCCCCCCCCCCCTCCTTTTTTTCTCCGTGGGTAACATGGCAACATTTCACCATATACACCTCAAGCACAAAACTCTTCGTACGTGCCCTTTATAGTAATGTGTGCTTAGCGATTGTTGTTAGCCAATAGCGGCTCATAATTAAACTGGCCCTTCTAGTCCAGGCATATAATCTTTTTAGAAGTATAGGCTCGGTGCCTGATAAGCATTCCACAACATAGGGAAAGCTTCCTGCTACCCAAGCTCTCCCTCCATTGCTGCCAACAGAAAATCACGCAGTAATACTTAGCGGTTCGTCTATCGAGTCAGCATGCAGATATCCGTGTAACAGCACTCCTGTGGTAAATCCTCGCTGGAAAAATCATGATAATAAAGAACGAGCGGCGCGGCGAAGCACTTGCAACGAAGCAAACTACGAGGTTTAGGGCGCGTCGATCCTCCTTAGACTAGTTCACGGCGCCGCCGCAGCGTGGCGTCCATTTCGCGAAAACGGCCAATGAAAGGGCAGTACCACAACAAAATATATACCAAACTCACTGCGTACAAAAACATTTTCAATCGCAGTTTCTAGTGCTCAGTAACATGTGAGTAGCGTGAACATCCAAAGTAGCTTTCACTTCGAGCTTGCGAGAAACAGGGCTGTAGATTTCTCCGAAGCGTTCCTTAACAATTAGAAATATATATAGAACCATATGTGATAGTATAACAGGCAGTAGGTTGTTGCAAGACAACAGTGTTCGGTAAAGGCGGCCTCACTTCCCGCGTTACACCTGTACTCACAATTACAAATCTATATTCATATTTAAGAAGCACGTGTATGAGCACGAAGAAGCTCAAAAGAGCGCACCTTTATTCCAAGAGGCAGTGTCGGCCCAACTTTATTTAACCATTTCGGCCCTGGTGGCGTCAATTGACACCACAACTCAAATATTCCGCTCGCACTTCAGTAACACACACAAAAAAATTACTATTATTTTTAATAGGACAGTTCCTCCGGAACCCCTGTTGCTATCGGCATCGCTGTTCACACATTTCCATTGAGCTCTGCGGTCTAAGGAAGAAGAGGCAGCAGCATGGTAGGCATGCAGCGAAGAAGCCGCGGTATAGCAAATTTGTGGTTTATATCTCACTAACCATTCCTTTATTTTCGCTCATATTTTTAAATGTTTGTGAAGCACCTATCCAAGCTTATATTCAATTCGCAAATATTTTTGAATGCGTAGGGGCTGCACTGCAACAGGTTTTTGACATGTACGCTTTTTGACGCCGCCAGGGCTCTACGGTTGCGAGCGGTGGCCATTGAGTGCGATCTTTTTAGAGGAAGTTTTGCTTGTCATTTTGCTGATCCATCAATACTGATGAGTTTGTTGGATTGCTGACATGGATATTCCTCGAGGCAAATAGATGAATTATTAAAATGCGCTTTTTGATGAAATGGAAAGCAGAAATTTTCGCTATTGTAGAAAGTGAATGTTGGGATCAAGCCTGGAAATGACAGTGCTTATGTCCGAGCAGCAACCGAAGCAAAGGAGCGGTGAGAATAAATGCATGCCTGACCTTGCTCTTTTATTCCTTATTTTTTTCTACCGCTCCATCTCCTAGTGACCATCGGCAGTGAGCTGCAAGAAGCGACCAGTGTTCACAGTGAAACTCGCGCACCGCCGCTCGTGCAGAACGTGTGGCGCACCCTCGGCGCTGGAAGCAATGCAATGTGTTTGTCTTCTTTTTCTTGAGAACGAGTATTCGGTGTGTTCATAAGCAGCTTTCGCCTTCATCAACCTTCATTCATACTTTCTCTTTCCAATCCTCCCCTTTCTCCAGTGTGGAGTAGCAGGCCAGGGCCATATTACCACCGGCCGACCTCTCCTCCTTTTCCTGTCATTAAAATTCCTCTCTCTCCCAGGCCGGGGGGTATCCGCGCCGCATAAGCCTATGGTTTAGAGGGAATTTCTGGTCGCCTGTACTGTACAGCATTTGGTCAAGATTGTAGGCATGGAAGACTATCTTCCTGTTTATGAATTCTTTTATAGTAGACAGCTGGTTTCAAAACAGGTGCGAGCCAGAGGCACTGTTCCTCGCGCAAGCTGAGAACCAAGATGTGCTGTGCTCCACGCTGAGCGTTACTGAAGACCTTCAGGAAGCTCAATATAAGAGTTCGTTACAGGTTTGCGGAAAGCCTTCATCTTGCCTGCAGCCGCAAGCTTCCAGGAAGGCTGTGGAAATTTTGAGCATGTGTTGTTGACGAGACATACTGTGAGCTGGAACACAGGGATGTCAGCGATAAGAATGAGGAGATATTATACAAAATGCAAAGTAAACAGGGGAGATTGGTTTGGTTTATGGGGTTTAACGTCCAAAGTGACTAAGGCTATGAGAGACGCCGTAGCGAAGGGCTCCGGAAATTTCGACCACCTGGGGTTCTTTAACGTGCACTGACATCGCACAGTACACGGGCCTATAGAATTTCTCCTCCAAAGAAATTCAACCGTCGCGGCCAGGACCGAACCCGCGTCTTTCGGGTCAGCAGCCGAGGTAAACAGGGGAGAGCTGCGCCTTTTGTGTCAACTGTAAGGTACACATATCCCTTACAAAGCTAGTGATAAGAAATGTCTCGATCACTGTTTGTTTTGAATTGCGATAACCAGTGGTCCCTTTTACACCCACTGAGCCCTGATGTCCGATTATGACACCATAACTCTAAACCAACTAATACTTGCGCCACGAGATTTAACAGAGTGAAAAAAATCTGCGACCCCCCCCCCCCCCAAACAAAAAAAAAATTCAGGGCGAAAGGGTTAATGTCTGCGCAAGTAGCATGGCAATCTCTATATCTTGGTTTCTTGTACAATGCCGAAATTTGCGCATTTAGTTTTGTCATTCACACTTTATTACCAGAGTCTTCGTCGTCGACGTCACTGATTCTAAATTCTTTCCGAAGCGCCCGTGGAACGTCTAAGTTTTGAACGCCAGGCAACGTTTACTTCCCTGTCTTTCATTTACTGCTTTGTACCCTTGAGAAACGAACGACTGGCTATCAAGTTTCCGCCATCGAAAAACAAGCGTAAGTATATTGCTGAATTTATTTTTGAATCCATGCAGATGCCCTCCGCAGGGCCGCCATAGTGGATTACCTGTGGCGCCTCCTCTAGGTCATGAAAATCACCAGTACTACATTTGATTATGGTTGGTTGGTTTATGGGGTTTAACGTCCCAAAGCGACTAAGGCTATGAGAGACGCCGTAGTGGAGGGCTCCGGAAATTTCGACCACCTGGGGTTCTTTAACGTGCACTGACATCGCACAGTACACGGGCCTCGAATTTCTCCTCCAAAGAAATTCAACCGCCGCGGCCGGGATCGAACCCGCGTCTTTCGGGCCAGCAGCCGAACACCATAGCCACTGAGCCACCGCGGCGGCCCTACATTTGATTATCGTAGACCAGAAAAGAGTGTTGTATGACACGTCATGGACTGCTCCCTTTGCAGAATCGCGATGCTCAGACGCTAATTCTATTTGCGCGTTGAGCACGAAGAGTTTTTAAAGGAGCACTACGGCGTTCTTCTAACAGACGAATTATTCAGTTGGAGGGATTCCTCATGCGCTCCAGACGCCAGTGCAAAAACAATGACTTGAATCGGAGCGTGCAAACGAAAGTTTCCACTTAGGAAAAGTGAAACAAAAATAAACTGCAGAGAATGGTCACTACATTGGGATCGGAGCGAAAGCACGGATTTGTGCTACGTAGCAGACGACGGTGAGCAGGCAGTGCCGCGGGACGGAGCAGATGAAAGTGGATGAAGACGACGCTCTCCAATGCACAGCGAGAGAGTGCGGTGCAGTTTAACACGAATTACTTTCTGAATCTGAACTCCTTTTATTTATTTCCTTATTATTATTACTATCATTATTATCGTTATATATATTATTCACTTATTTCATTGTTTAACATTTTGAGCACCTGTCAATCGCTGCCTGTGTCTTGGCCAATCCCCCGCAGTGGGTACGCGCCATTATTTTGAGGACAACCACAACAAGAGGCGTGTTGGCTGCGGCGATAGCCTAGTTATTTAGGATAGGAGGCACACATGACCATGATTTTATTCCAGCGTACAGGGGCGTAGTTGTGCCACATGAACCAAACCATAGGCCAGAACTTTTGGAGCGATTCATTTGAGCACCAGAAACGACGCCAAACCGATCTATCGTGGACAACCCATCATCATTACAGGGCTTGTCAATGCAGAAAAATGCAAGATCGTCAGCACATCCTAGCCGTTTGACTTCATTAGCCAAAACAGGGAACCCATGGATGTTACTGTTGCGCAAAACACTCAAACAACGCTGTTCCAGGTAAAGAGCAAAAAGCAGAGGAGACATCGGACAGCCTTACTTCATGGAAGAGCAGAAGGGCACGGGGGTTCGAGAGCCTAAATATCTTGGTATTGCACATTATGCCTTCAAATCAAGTGCGCATTACAGGAGAGAGCTAGATCTGGCCGTTGAGCGTTATGCTCATACGTTTGTCCCGCATCGGCTTTCAATTTTTGGTCGAGCCCAGGCTTGAAGCACCTTTCTGGCAACAAGAATTTATTACGTACTCCAGGTCCTTCACTGCGCCATACATTACATACAGTGTTTCCATCATATATTTGCGACGTTTATTTGGTCTTGTAAGTTTGAGCCCATGCGGCGCGATAACCTTTTCAGGCCTGTCTGTGCAGGGGAACTGGGCCTAGAGTACCTGTATGTGAGCCAAATGGCTGCCCGTTTCGTGTTTTTTTCGTGGTTGTTCCCATCCGATTATTAGAGCATTCTTGCAGGTTAACTTCATGACTCTACTCCCGAACTTAGTAGTTTCTTCCAATTTTACTGAACGACCGTTTACTAGGCTTTATGCGGAAAGTTTATGCCTCCGTGCGGTTTTTGACAGTTCAGTATATATAAGGGGTAAAACATCAGCAAAGACAAATCACTCTTGAAGAAGATCGGTCTTCCGATTGAAACGTCGAGTCAAATCAATGTTTCCTTTAACGAAGCTTATACTTCTTCGCTAAACACACACACACACACACACGCACGCACGCACGCACGCACGCACACACACACGCACACACACATATATATGAGAGAAGCCAACAGCCACAGAAACCAAGGGGCATAGGGGAATTTTAATTGATTTATTTTGTGGTGTTGATCAATTTATAATATTACTGAATATGTTATCGCTTAAAGCTAATTGATTAGAAAAGCAGAAGAAAAAACAACCGCATGCCGCCGGTGGGATCCGAACCCACGACCTCCGAATTACGCGTCCGGTGCTCTACCTCTGAGCTACGGCGACGGCTGTCAATCCTTCTGCTTTCGGGGGTATTTATGTTTATAAATAACCGAACCTTGGGAGTGTTCACCAGCGCCACCCACGTTCTTAAGGCCCATTCACACTTGCGAGTCGCAAAGGGCTCGCGACCAGCAGTCGCTTGCGACCAAGCAGCAACTCGACAACAGCGTTGTTCACACTTGCAAGCGCGACCAGCGGGTCGCTTTCTCGTTACATCTCGTTTGAAGCGAAAACTCCCGGGAACGACGTTGTTCGCGCGCTTTCGAGAGTTTCGTCTGATTTGGCTGCGCCTCCTGTACTCGCGCTCGGTCGTCTAAACTGCTATTCGCAATGTACTACAACGACCCGAGCGAAGATTAGGTTGTCGTGACGGTTTTGATGTGCACCGCGGTCGTACAAGCGTCATGACAGAGACGCGCTTCTCTGCAGGGCAGGCCTACCAGTATGCCGGCCGCCGGCGTCAGAAAAATGCGCCAATATTTCTTGTTCGCGTTCATATACCAAGCCCTTGGGTACAGGAATGTAAAAAATGAATGATTTTTGAAGATCGCTGGCCAGTACCGAATTGCTGGTAGAAGTGATGACTGCGACACAAGCAAATTTCTTCCCACAGCCGCTTTGCTGCTGCTGCTTCATGCGGCTCGACTGTTGTCTGCTAGCCCCGCTGCTGAAGGCGTCGCGGAAATCGAGCATGTTTTGATATTATTATGATACGAGGTCCACAATAAAGCGGTGACGAAAGCATCATCTCAATTACTAGCGCTGGCCAGGATCCGAGGCACCCTCAGCTGTGGCATCGATATGAAACCGGCTAGGCTTAGCGACGACTAGGGCAGCCAGCTGGGAGCAGCGCAGGTCGTCGCCCGGCGCGCCCGCGAGCGGTGTCGTTGTCGGAAGCTTGGCTCGCTCGCTGATTGGTTCAGCGGTTTGCGACTCGCAGTCGCGAGCCTGAAAAATCGAGCAGCGAGCGACTGGCCTGCGACTGTCGCTTTTCGACCAGGGCGACCGTTTGCGACCGTCGCTTTTCGACCAAAACAGTCGCGCGACATCTGCGACTCGCAAGTGTGAACGAGCCTTTAAGCGGCGGACGTAGCACGTCCTGAGTTACCGCTGATGTGACGTAGAACGTCATCGAACGGCGAGGGTGGAAGCTGTGTGAGAACCCTCTTATGCTTCCTAAGGCATCAAGGCTGCCAGAACCGACGCCCTCATTAAGCAATTAAGCAGACAAGGAAAGGGGAATGGGGGGCTCGTTATAAATATGAGAGAGCCAACAGTCACAGAAACCAAGGGGCATAGGGGAATTTTAATTAATTGATTTATTTTGTGGTGTTGATCAGTTTATAATATTACTGAATATGTTATCGCTTAAAGCTAATTGATTAGAAAAGCAGAAGATCCCACCGGCGGCATGCGGTTGTTTTTTCTTCTGCTTTTCTAATCAATTAGCTTTAAGCGATAACATATTCAGTAATATTATAAATTGATCAACACCACAAAATAAATCAATTAATTAAAATTCCCCTATGCCCCTTTGTTTCTGTGGCTGTTGGCTTCTCTCATATTTATAACGAGCCCCCTATTCCCCTTCCCTTGTTTGCTTATATACATACATACATACATACATACATACATACATACATACATACATACATATTTATGTATGTGTATATATATATATATATATATATATATATATATAGTAGTATTTATTCTACATAAGCATGTAGAATAAATACTACCGTGAAAGAAAAAGTGGTCTCGCTGAGTTAAAGGAGGACTGTTCACGCAGCCGCGGGTTCGACTCCCAGTCATGGATATTGATTCAACTTCTTTTTCTCTTTTTCATGGTTTGACCTCTAACTGAGCTGAAGGTCAAAACTAGGCACCCGGCGATCGAAACACGAGGTCCCTGAAGCTTTCGCTTCAAAACTTGGGACACTTAAGCTCCGCCTCAACGGTGTGACCCTTCAGAGGCACGGGGTCCTGTTTGCATACCACTTCGCAGACAAGGATACTGTTCTTTCGCCATCACATAACGCATAACCTACCCTTAAGAGCAAACTGCGATAACATTAGGGATCTCCGCCACGCAAGCACTCCTATCTCGCTTAGGTTCTGCCTACATGCCCATATATGCAGAATAGGTGAGGTGCGTTTCCGAAGTGAACGCAAACAACCATGGAAAAATCGTCTGTCAGCTACTTCCGGTTCCAAATTTCTCCCACGCACTGCATTCTGCACAGCAATTGCCCTGCCATTCGTGCATCGTTTATTCGCTAATCTATTTGTGCTGCGACATTGCATCCCCGTAAGATCAGCGCGTGCTGCGTATGAACGCGTCTTGAGCGCAGAAAATGACAATTACGAAAGGTACGAGTGTTTTCTCGTGGTTATAATATTGACAGCGTAGACTGGCTGTTCTGCGTATGCAAGGCGGTCGGCTGTGTGCGCGATTGACTAGTTTAACGCGTTGATCATTATATATTAGTTTTTTTTTCTGCACCACGAAGGCAACGAAGGCTGAGCTAGCACAGTTTAGCAAACGATTGATGTACTTGCCTCAAATCATGTAAAAGCTGCCAGTGGGCAAGCAGACTATCCATACATGCAGCCGTGCGCACAGCGCGCCTCAACACATTGCACTGTATACGCATAGACAGGATACGACCGTTTAAATTACTTTGGTTGTACTTCACGCGAAAACACGCTACGAAGCAGAACAGAGTCGACTCTTGCGATGATGCAATACAATCAGTGGTGTTGCAGTGGAAATAAATTAGTGTAAGAAGCAAATTAACACAGCAACTGCCGCGAAGCAAGTGAGCAGGGGGAGAAATTTGGAACCGGAAGTACCCATAGCAGACGACTTTCCCATGAGCCACTGCGCTGAATCTGGAAACGCACCTCACCCATTGCGGTTTATGGGGTTTAACGTCCCAAAGCGACTTAGGCTATGACAGATGCCGTCATAGCCTGACGGAAGGGTGGACAGTGATGCCGTTCATGTACAGCGCAACCTCGAACTGAGCGAACCACACGCCAACACCCTGGGTCCTGCCAGTACGCCATCCTGGAACGCCGCTGATGAAGGGGTGGTTCGCCGGGTCACCACGTTGTAGAGGTCGATGTGGAGGTCGTCCAGGAGGCGACCGCGGCCATGTTTATTGCAAGGCTGCCTGAGAGGTGACAGGGGCAGAGCAACGGTGGCAGTGTCCGACCGAGGCCGAGGTCTAGAGCGTTCTCTCCTGCGCGAGCCAGCCACGTCATCCTTTTTGGTATTCCGCCACTGCAGGACGCGCGGGTCGCTACAGTACTATACGACCTGAATTTGCCAAAACTTTCAGCGCAATAGCCGGAAAATCATGTTATCCGGGAACGTATTAACAGGGAGAAATATAATGCAACTTAATTCTAATTTCCATGATTCTGAACCTATGAACTAGAAACGTAAAAACGAGGTTTTTACTATATTAAGATAATATGTGCTCCAATTTCAACCATTCGCAGTATTGCTATTAGTGAAAGCAATAAATGACTGCAGCCACTTTTGCCAACAACAGCACCATCATCACTACCACAACCGAAATAGATGGCAAATCGGTGCCATCTATTTTCCTGCTATTAGTTATGACTACAGAGTGCAGAGCTATGTCATTACCTCAAATTGGTGAAAGCTTATTGAAGAGTCTTTTCTATTTTTATACTGCCGCCATCATTTTTGTATTTTATGTTGGAAATAAAATTATTATTATTATTACTATCAATATACAGGCCCACCTTTTTTTTGCTTTTTTTCCCTAATCTAAGGCAAAACCATGTTTTCTTTGTTAAAGAAGATAAGGAATATAGCCTACAATACTCCATCAAGTACAAATCAAACATTTTCTCGACACTTCGCCATCTTTGCTAGTGGACTCTGCGCAAACTAGTGCTACCGCATTTTGGGTTTAGTGATTTTAAAATATGTTACACAGGCCCCCGAAGCCTTCGTATTAGTGTTCGCTTTGTAGTTCCACACCCTTCAACAAGATATGGTGGCGCTTGACGTTATGTTTATGTGCAGAGAAATCTCAATGATCTGCAAAATGAGGTACTCCCAATTGCATCGAGAAATGCGCAGTAAACATGATTTGTTCACTGCAACATGCTTGCTTTAATATTTATAAACTGTATTGGTTTATCGGGGTTTAACGTCCCAAAGCGACTCAACCTACGAGGGATGCTGTAGTGAAGGCCACTGGAAATTTCGGCGTCCTGGAGTTCTTTAATGTGCACTGACATTGCACAGCACACGGGCCTCTAGAATTTCACCTCCATCAAAATTCAACCATCGCGGCTGGGATGGATCCAACCCTTATTTTTCAGATCAGAAGCCGAATGTCATAACCACTCAGCCATTGCGGCGGCTATAAACTGTATTCGTCATCATTTCTAGAATATATATGTGTTACGCAAATGTTATTTGCTTCATGCTGATTCTTATCCCATGATTTGCTCCTTGTCAATGTTAAGCTCCCTAAATTTTCGTGCTCCTGCATTACTTTGCTGTGTGTCGATGTTAAAGTAAATATTGCACTCTCATTCGCTAAGTCTGCCGAGCCTAGTTTTTTAAGCTACTGGTTGCTCTGAGAGGCTCATTTGTATTACTCTGTATTCTTTTACAACTGCACAAGGTACAATTGTGACTTGTTAATATGGATACTTTGGTTCCTGAGCAGAGCTGTCCATAAAGTGAGTTGTCTATGATGAGAGATCATGAAGAAAACACAGTTTAGAAAATTGGAGAGCATACTTAAGCTCCGCCTTAAGGGTGTGATGCAATAGCATAACGAGTTAATTCCCATATACGAAGAATTGGTCATTCCCTACTTTACATTCTTAGATCCCTGGGAGTCCCTGGTGCAGTGGTGCAGCGGTTAAGTGATGTGCCACCGCACTGTGATGACAGGTGCTCCAGTGGTAGGCGTTGTGTAGCCCAGGTTGCTCTTCCCGAGCCACCAATCATTAATTTAACTGCCACCTTCCTCGATCGGCAGTTTGCTCACTATCCGGTGGACAGGTTGAAATGATGCCACAAGGTCATGTGACCTAGGTGGCCCAGCTGCCTCCTAGATTGCTCTCTGGGAACCACCCACCAAAGTCATGCTCGTGATTTGTCACTCATAACGCCAACAACGCCGACACCAGGTTTCTTCGAGAACAGGGCCTTAAACACTGTAGCGTTAAAAGAGAATACACTGTGACGAGGTCTCCTCCTGTGCATAGTAGTGAGCAGAGATGAGAAATTGCACAAAAACCTGAAAGCTTCAAGTTCATCTCCCTAGTCTCCATTACGTTATAACAATGCTGTGCAGTATATGAGGTGCCACTGGTGTCCATCAGACACATGATGGCGGGTCATAGTGAGATGACGTATCTCCTACTATAAGTATTCAAATTACCTTCTAGCACATACCTGCACTAAGAGGGCTGACAGATGCTGGTTATGGCTTTTAACTCAGCACACCCTGCAGTAAGTTTTAATGCAGTAGCACTAAGGCTCCCGTTCTGCACAATACCCAGCATCGGCATTGTGAGCAAAAAAAGCAGGTGGCACACCTGCTACCTCGGTCACGCGACCTAGTGACGTGATCACAACCTGCCCGTTGGATTGTGAGCAAACTGCCCACCCTGGTACGTGGCAGTTAAATTAATGACTGGTCACGAGAGGCTGCTTGGAAAGGGCAACCTGTGTCTCCAAACACTACCGGTGGTGCCATCTGTTGAGCCAATGGTGCATCGCCTGTGGCTGGAGTGGTTATGACGACTCGTGCGATCTATGAATGTAAAGTCGAGAATGACCGCATCTGTGAACTTATACACAAAGAGGACCCCAGGCACTACAGGGACCCATTAATGCTGTCACGTGACGTAAGGCAAAACTTTCACACTGTTTTTTGCTGTTGTCCTGCACTTAAAATAGAGGAAATCAAACATCTGCTACAGGCAGTTTGGATTTTGTTCTCTCTGCTATACCTATTAACGAGAGAAAGATACATGGGCCTGAATGGGTTTTGAACATTTTCACACTGTGCACTGTCTTGGAGAGAGAGTTTCTATATCAATGAGGCATACAAAGATATAGTCTAAATTGAATTGTCCATATTAACGGGGACCTTATTAATGTGGCATCACTGTATAACATTAAATTACAAGTCTACCTGCCCGCCGTTGTACTCATTCGACCCTGTTCGTGAGGGCATTATCAAATGGACCCCATGTTGCACATGCATTTTGTAAAGATCAGCCTGATAATTCTTTTGTACAACATTTCTTATAACACTGAGGGGTGCACTTGAAGTTTCTGCGAAAAAAAGAAGGCAAGACACCAGAGGCATTTATAATCAGATGACATGAGGTGTCGACAAAAACAAAAAGAAGAAGGGGGCCTCTCGGGAGACCTTTAAATTTTTCAAGAGTGCATCAATGTCCCGAACTGGCCAACACAAGTTCAATGATTTCTAACTGTACAATCTAGGTTTACAGTTCCGAGAGATCTCAAAAATATATCTTTCTGCTATATAATGCAACCCACAAACGTTCGCACCGATCACCAACAGCAAGAAAAACACTGCCACTGCTCTTCTTGCAGATAAAGCCGCCTTGTCAAGTGCACTACCAGGAATTTAGCCTGTGGATAACATCACTAAGAAACAATGTGTAAAAAAACGAAATTGCTGCTGGATCTGCAAAGTCAGCTGCTGCCAACCTCTGTAAGTTATGCATCTAAACTCATAATGACAGAAGGCACTGGCAGAGAAAAATATAATGGACAATTTACCATAGTTCAGCCAAATGTGAATTTCATGCACTAGTGTTTTGGTTTTCACATCGGTTTTGGCTAAAGGCTCGGTTTTCAAGGTCACGCAGACTTCGGCTAAAGATCAGCAAAATCAGACTTAAGCTCCACCCTAACGTTATAATGCGATGGCATTAATGGGTCAGTACCCACATGAACGGAATTGGCCAATCTCTACCACACAATCTTAGATCCCTGGAAGTCCTCGTACTACCCCTGACGCAGTGTGGTGCACCAGTTAAGCAACACACCACTGCCCTGCGATGGTAGGTGCTGCCACTGGTGGGGCTTGTGTGACACAGGTTGCCCTTCCCGAGTAACCTCTTTCGAACAGTCATTAATTGAGCTACCACCTGCCACAGTGGGCAGTGCGTGTGTGTGTGTCTGTCTGTCTGTCTGTCTGTCTGTTTGTCTGTCTGTGTGATTTGGTTCATGGGGTTTAACGTCCCAAAGTGACTCAGGCTGTGAGGGACACCGTAGTGAAGGGCTCCGGAAATTTTGACCACTTGGCGTATCTGTCTGTCCTTGTGTGCGGTTTGGTTCATGGGGTCTTAAGTCTCAAAGCGGCTAAGGCTATGAGAGACGCTGTAGTGAAGGGCTCCGGAAATTTCGACCAACAGGCCTGTCTCTCTGCGTGTGTGGTTTGGTTTATGGGGGTTTAACGTCCCACAGTGACTCAGGCTATGAGAGACACCGCAGTGAAGGGCTCCAGAAATTTCGACTAACAGGCCTGTCTGTCTGTCAGTGTGTGCGTGTGCACACGGGCACACACCAGGTTTTTGAGCGAATGCAGGTAGTAGCGATACTCCACTGAGAAGAATGGGCGCGGAAGTGAACTTGCAGATCAGTGTTAACAGCTAAGCCACGGCTCTGTCCTCTGTGGAGGCAGCAGCATGGACACAAGAACCACTGCAGTTTCAGGGCAAAGAGAGAGTGTAGGCGAAGAGAACCGTGTCCACGGGCACATACCATTTGCTTCATGGCACTCCCTGTTTCATCCAGGGTGTCCACCTTCTCAGATCCAGGGCACTCGTCACCCTGAAATAAACACTTCGCCGCTTTTCTTCGTGGTATGGCGGATGGAGGAGCTACAAGAACTGCAGGAGCTGCCACCATGGGAGTCGATGCCACCATGGGAGTCGATGCCACCACTGGCCTGAAGGACATTTTCGAGAGGTCCGTTGTGCTGCTGCGGCTGAAGTCCGAGCCACCGCCGACTGCCCAGCCACTTTCCGCACCGCTCGGCTCCACGTCCACTGTGGCAAGTTGCAGCAGGAACTGCCACATGCGCTTCTGCAGCTGGAAGCAGAAATGTGGAAAAGGGGCTTTACTTTCACTCTAAAGAAAACAAGAAGTGAGTAATTTTGGAGCTCAATTAGTTACCCAATCAGTGAATGCAGTGCTGTCAGCTTACTACAATATGCTAAAATGAAAAAAACGGGCACTGCAAACAAATGCATCCAGCCTGAAATGCCCTTGGAAAGATCTCCTAAAGGTCTCCTGAGTAATACTACACTTCTGAAAAAACTACTTTTCATTTACACAATTTGCAAAGCGTAAAGCTTCAATCGTGTGCATCTTGCAAGATAGTTTAACGATGCAACTACTTCTGAAAACCTAGAGTTAATAATATAAAGAAAGTTGGTATGTGTCATTTAAGATGCCACTTCGTGGAAGCTGATAGGTACAAAAATCTCCCAGTCTTAACCCACCCCATGGCTAAAAGTGACGACGAGAATTGTCCTTTAACTCTGCCCAGGTGTGCAGCCATTCCCAGGCTGCCTGGATCACACAAACTCTCATAATTACGATGATGTTGCAACCATTGCTATCAGAGAGATTCATTAACCCCTTACAGGGACACTGAGGAGAAATTGAAATTGGCATGTATTGACAGAATACCAGCTCCTGATTACAAAAATGCCACTCATACTGACAAAAAAGCTCTTGTAACGTAGAAAAGAGCAAGAACCAAAATACAGGTATCGCCGCCACAGGCCAAACTCGCAACTACAAGCGTGATGACGTCATAGGACAAAACAGTGTTTGGTTCTAGCAACACTAGGACACGAGAGACCACGAATCACTGAGGCGCAGCCAATGCATGTGCAAATCTTCTTGACATCGCCAGATGGCACCACGTACCCGGCAGCTACACGTGCGCCTGCAGCATCGGGACCAATCAGCGCCTGCTCACCGGGGGGTAGGCGGGCTCCCAGTATTCCGCTAACGGTAACAAGGTACACGGTAAGCTAAAGATGCCTATTTGCGAGAACTTCGTTGACGACTTCGAGAGTGGGATCCATCGTAACGCTGGAAAAACGCCGGTGCAAATGTAAACGAAGCGACGGTAGTGACGGCCGCAAAGCCGATAGATGCCTTCAACGTGCGGCCGGCGGTAGCTTTCTTTTCGGCTGCTGCTAGGCCGCACTGCTGGCTGTCAGAAATCACGCAGTCTGCGTTACGTCATGTGCATGTCATGTTTCACGTCACTTAGTCCTGTGTTGTCATAGGAGAATCCCAAGTTTGAATCTGAGCGGCGGGAAAAACTTTTTCAACTTCGAATCCAAATTTCTTAGAAATAAATGCATCTTTCGCTGCCGGCCAAGTGCCAACAAAGCCATGAAATGCCGAACTATCGGATTTCGCTTTAAAAAATATATTAATAGAGCTCTCCTCACTGTCCCTTTAAAGCAAGGAGCTACACGGTGGAATAGCATTTAATTAATACTCAGGTTTTGGTTTGTTGGCTCATTCTTAAATCCACATATTGTGCACAAAAGGGATGAGGATGAACGCACAAAAAAAAAACATGCTGGTGTGCTTCGAGTTTTGAATTATGTTTTGTCTTGTTCTTTTATTGCTTTGCTTCTCAGTGGAGAAAGAAGCCGCCGCATGAATAAATTAGGTGGACATCACATTTCATCGCGTTTAGCGCAAAGGGCAGAACCACAGAAAAAAAGACTATGAACATGGGCGCTACTCAGAACTGATTTATTGAAGGTTCAACTATGCATATGGAGCTGCCGTGATGGCTCAGTGGTTATGGCACTTGGCTGCTCACCCAAAAGACGTGGGTTCGATCCCAGCCACGTCGAATTTCGATGCAGGCGAAATTCTAGAGGCCCGTGCACTGTGCAATGTCTGTGCACGTTAAAGAACTCTAGGTGGTCGAAATTTCCGGAGCCCTTCACTACAGCATCCTTCATAGCCTGAGTCGAGTTGGGACGTTAAACCCCCATAAACCATCAACCAAACTATGCGTATGTATATAGCTAGGGTGTTTCAGGTAACTTGAATCAAAGATTTAAAAAAGTGGCACACCGGAGCTAGGTGATGCCAACGACATATTGTTTCCTGCCATGTGCTGCTCCTTAGAGTATTTTAAAATCGGCTCCTTTTCTTTATTGTTTCTTTGGCAACACACAGGTATTGCTTGTGAGGCAGGACTAAAGGAGGGCATAGGCCTCCTGACTACGTCCTCACCCCACAGGGCACAGCGGCAGTGATGTACCAACACAAACAATATATAATGCATGCTTTCAGTAGAATGAACAGTTTGAATAAGCATTTAGAAACATTCGTAATAACTGTATCCAGAGTTCAATAAGAAAATATGGCACACATAGAAGACAAAATGAGTTTCAGTTCAAGCTCATAAAAAATGAATATGAATATATATGTATCAATGCAAGACAAAATTAGAGACTTCATATACACTACACAACAAAGACAAATGAGGATATGTTATACAAAATGAAGCTTACAACCAGCCTATTGTTTGTGGAGAAATACAAGGTAGAATGCAAGCTGACAAATAATTTGGCTTGTCCAGACTAGTGTCTGAAAAGGAATTATATGCACAAACTTCAAGATAGATAAATTATTATATCAAAAAATGACATAGATGTCAATCTAATCAAATGCACTGCTACCATGCAGTGAGGAAAAGAAAGACTCATTTTATATTTGAAGTTTTGAGCTGTGAAAGCAGTTTTTGCTGCTTTAATTATGCTTGGATATTTGTTGCATAGGAGCATGATCTGATGGTCAGTCTTTTGTTTATCATAATTAGTCCATGGAATCTCCATAATAATGGAAATTGTGTGTAAGTAACGACGTGCATTTCTGCTGTAATATTTAGCCATAAATGCATTGTATTCAGTTTTAACTTTCTGGAATATGCACACAGTGTACTTGGCCCTCTGCTTTTTTTAATTTTTATTAACGATCTACCCAAGTGTGTATCGTCTCAAATTAGGTTATTCGCGGATGATTGTGTAATATATCGTAATATTACTAATGAAACCGACCGCCATTCACTTCAAACTGATCTTGACGCTGTAACGGCTTGGTGTTCTTCCTGGCTAATGTCTCTAAATGCATCTAAAACAAAGTTAATGTCGTTTACTAACCGTTCCACTCGAACTGCTACAACCTACTTCCTCAATAACGATACAGTTGAACTTACAACAACTTACAAGTACCTAGGAGTTCACTTTCAGTCTGACCTAACTTGGCATTACCATATTAACACAATCTTAGCGTCAGCAAATCGCGCACTAGGCCTTCTTAGGCATAATCTCAAACACGCGCCTTCAGATTTAAAAAAACTTGCTTACATCACGCTAATCCGCCCAAAAGTTGAGTATGCTTCTGCCATATGGGACCCTCATCAAGCTTACATCATAAACAACCTTGAATCCCTGCAAAACCGTGCTGTTCGCTTCATCTTTTCAGATTATTCACGCTTCACCAGTGTCACAGCATTAAAACAATGTGCCGAGTTGGAACCGCTATCATGTCGACGCCATTTCGCTCGCCTAACCTTGCTTCACAAACTGTATCACCATCCCACCCTCCACGACGACTTCTTTTTGCCACACCCTGCAGTCTTTCCTCGCCGTGACCACGTTAACAAAATAAAACGCATCACATGCCATTCATTGCTCTACGCGAAATCATTCATTCCTCGCACTATAATAGATTGGAATAACTTGCCATCACACATAGCTATTGAGGTTAACCCACAATCGTTTCAGCATTCGTTAAAGCAAACCATGGACTAACAGATTTGGTATTTTTGTTGTATTATGTGCATTTACTGAGTATTTTATTCTGCGTTGTTTGTTGTTATTATTTGTGTACGTTACTAGTTTTAATTCATTATTACGTGTATTTTGTTCAAATTCCTGTGCCATATTTTTATGATTGTATCGCCCCCCCCCCCATGTAATACCCTCGCACGAGGGCCCTTAGGGGTATTGTAAATAAATAAATAAATAAATAAAACCTGCAAACATTGCTGAATACTGGAATATGTCTATGAATGAACGCTGTGGCAGTCATGCATGCCTTCGGAGACTGAAGTGTTCGAACTACCCTCCTTTGCAACCTCGAAAGCCTGTCTGTGTCAGTGCAGCTCCCCATACTAATACACAACAGATCAGGTGAGTCTGAACCAATGAAAATTAATCTTTTTTTTTTTTTTAGCCACAAGGGTCAATGGATTTAGCTATTTTTACACGTACGCTCGGTACATGACCTGGCCAGCTGAAGCTAGACTAAAAGGCAACGCCAAGAAGGGAATGATTATCTACAATTTGCAACGGAAAGCAACTGTAAAAGAGATTTATGGTAATCTACTGTCATATTCTCTGCATGAAAAAGCATGAACTTTGTTTTTTTTTTGCCATTAAGTTCTAACTGGTTCAAAGAGACCTGTTGATTAAGATAATTACTTTAGATTAATTATACAGCTTTTCAAACATTTATTTTAGACCAACAAGTTTTTCATGAAGTTGCGGACGGAAACAATAGATCCAGTTTTTTGTAGCAACTTATCTTTTATGTGGTCCTTTTTTCAGCAGTTAAAGAAAACCCGCGAAATATTTTTAAAAAAAACCACGTGATCGCATACTTGCGCTATGGTATTGTAGCACTGCCAAGCGCATCCTGAGTGAACAAGGCTTGCATGCTCACCGTCTCGAAGTGAGCAATCGAATCGACGCAGTCCGAGCAGTCTTGAAAGTGCGTCAGCACATTCTTCCCGAGCACGGAAAGCACATGCCATGATCAGCGATAAGTGATAGGCAGGCCATCGACAGCCATCACATAGACAAAAGAAAAAAGGAACGGTAAGCAGTGAAGTCGCATATTTGAAGGTAGTCTCAATTTCTAAAACCTTTTATCGTATTGCAGCCTGTCAAACCAAGTTATGGCCACTCACTTGGGCGTGCACGTTTCGTTCGTTCGTTCAAAGCGCGGCTGGGACACCTGGAATATGGTAGCGCATGAGCGTAGTCATGTGTTTTGTTGTTGTTTTTTTCATATTTCGTGAGCTTTTTAAGGGGGTACACTACCCTAAACAGTGAACTTTTGAACCACTTGCTCTATTTCATTAAAACTAGTGGGGCTAGTTTATATTACTGGTGTGACCACCTCTGCCAAATTTAGTTATTCTAGAATAAGTATGAAGCACGTTATGCAACCTTTATGCCAAGGATGACTATGCTTGCTTAGGAAAACGTGTTTGAAAAATAAGGGCAATTTTTCCAATTTTTTGTGTTATGCGGCATTGGGAATGTCCAGAGCACACAACTGTGGAACTACTTTGCTTAGTTTTCTTATATTCTAAACAATGATACCATATAAAGAATGACATTGCATTTTCATTTTGCATCAATTTTTTTAAAAGTCATTTTTTAGTGTGAAAAAGAAAAAAAAAATGACAAACTGAGTGCACAGTTGTGTTCCTCGTGAAATTTCGCTCCAGAAAACCTCCTACAATACCAATACTATTAAGTAATATTGGAATGATAGTTTTTCTAAGGTGACAGTTGACTGAAGAAACAGGAGATGAGAAAAATAGACCCACATGATTCAAAATCATCCCATTTTATTTTAAGCACTACAATGGTCAAGACAAGCCCCCCGCTGAATAATAAAATTTGGCAGAGGTGGTGCCAGCAGTGATATTCGCAAGCGTCAATGAAATCGAGCAAGCGGTTCAAAGCTCACTTTTTAGGGTAGTGTTCCCCCTTAAATGGCAGAAAAAAAGGACCACGTAGGAGGTATGTTGCTATAAAAAACTGGATTTCTTTTTTCTAAATTCTCTTTACAACTTAACAAACGCGCATAAGCTTAAAGTGAGTATTATAAAGCAGGTCTACCTCGAGCTCCACCTCGACAAACGCCTTTACCCTCCCCCTCATCCATCACTCACAGTGCCGGAGGCTCGCCTTCTTCGGCACGTTCAAATGAATACAATCATCACCCCGTCTCGCCTCTTTCTCTATCGCTATCGCTCGGACCCTTCCTGTCCCAACTGCCCCTGTAACTATGCGGACCTTGCCCATTGCCTCTTCTATTGCCCGGCTGCTCAGCAGTTGGCTAACTTGTCAGGAGGCTATGAGAGACGCCGTAGTGAAGGGCTCCGGAAATTTCAACCACCTGGGGTTCTTTAACGTGCACTCATATCGCACAGTACATGGGCCTCTGGAATTCCGCCTCCATCGAAATTCAGCCACCACGGCTGGGACTGAACCCGTGTCTTTCACGTCAGCAGCCGAGCGCCGTAACCCCTGAGCCACCACGGCGGACATGTAGCACATTCAGTCATCAAGGAAGCATGATATATATCATTTTTGATTTTCAATAATATCGATGCTGGATATTTATTTCATAGGTAAGTAACTTACCTCACCAGATTAAGTTGCCATATCACTCTATGCTTTTTTTATTTTTGTGACTGCAAGGCTGTATATGTCCCAATATTACTGGATCAGCAATAGATAATTCATCTGGGACAAGATTTTTTTGGAAGTGGCACATTTTACACACATCGCCATTTGTTTACCGCAGCTACATACATTTTGCTCGCCACTGTCCCTGAAAGAGGGATATTTATTTTAAAAATACTATTTTTAATATTATTACTTTTATTTTATTTTTATTTATTTAGTTTAACAATGATGGACAGGTCATTCTGATAGAGTATGTGAATGACTACATTGACTCAGCTGCCCTGGTGACTCAGTAGTTATGGTGCTTGGCTGCTGACCTGAAAGACACAAGTTCAATCCTGGCCGCGGCGGTCGAATTTCGATAGAGACGAAATACTAGAGGCCCGTGTGCTGTGCTATGCCAGGTAGTTGCAATTATATGGAGCCCCTCACTACGGCATCCCTCATAGCTTGAGTCACTTTGGGACATTAGACCCCATAAAAAAGACATGAACTCGATGGGAACGTTGACTACAATGGCAAACTGTTATTAGACCTAAGTAAAGAACATGACCTCATCACAGTTAGTAGAGAAGACAAAAGTGAGGGGCACGTAACACGGGAATCGGAAAACCAATATTCAAGCATTAACGACAGCACTGTCACTGAAGATATTTCTGAAAGGAAAAACAAAATGGAAACAGATGAAGAGGGTTTCTACAGTTTAGGCAGTGACCAAAAAGGGGTCACCCTCTACTGGGGCAATGCAGAAAGAAAAACAGAGTTAGGCCAGGATGAAGACAAAACCTTTTTGACCAGCAGATAAGTGGCAGACATAGCGGAACGAGAAAGAAGTAGTGCAATTCACAACAAAAGAGGGGGGTATGATGAACTAATTGGCTTAACCAGGGAAGACATGGGAAGGGCTAAACAAAAGAACTACTGGAAAGGCAGAAAGAGGCCTTGAAGTTGGCGGAATACAGAAATTAAACATGCAACTGAACTCGGGAGACGGGCATCGAGGGAGCACGGAGCAGCGAAGAGGGCCGGGGAAAGTCTGGAGAAGGTGGACAGAAAATGGGACATGTACCGACAACGAAACTTTCATGTCCATGAACTCATAGACTCGAAAATTAAAGCGGATATTGCTCTTTGGGTGACGGAGGCGAGAAAAAAGAATAGAAAATTCCGAAGAAATTTTGGAACCATGTCAATCGCTTAGGTAGGAAGACCGAACACATCCACGATTTTATACAGGATGAGGAAGGCAACAATCTAAAAGAGAGCGTCTTTGGACCTCATCGATGTTGTAATTCGCGAGAATTTTAAAGTAAATAGAGTGATGCTCTCTAAGCCAACCGATGTTGCAACACCGAAGATGGCAGACAAAAAGTTAAACTTGAAGAGCCTGCACTGGAGGAGAGCGCTGGAAACGATTCTTAAGAGTACAGAAACCAGTCCTGATGCAATTCCAATAAGGTTGATTACTGAGCTGGGGCCATTGTTCAAAGCTATAGAGCAAGTGTTCCAGAGTAGGCAGGTGCCAGAAGATTGGCTGCACAGCAGGTTAAGTTTAATTTACAAATGTAAAGGAGAGAAAGCAAGGACTGACTCATACAGACCAATCATGACAACAAAAGTTACGTACAGGCTTGTGATGCAGGCTATTAAAGCTAATCTGCAAACATGGATAGATAAAAATGGATTAGTGGGAGAACCGCACAATGGTTTTAGGCAGACAGACATTTGGAGGACAATCTGTTTGTAGTAACACAGTGTATTGGAGTAGCTATGACACAAGGCATGCTGCTATGGTTGGGTTTCCTAGACATAAAAGGTGCATATGACAATGCAAGCCTGGAAGTCCTGTGGGACTTCCTAATAGAAGCGGGGCCAGATGCCGAAGTAATAGAGCTTACAAAGGCGGTATACAAGGATATTACAGTACAAATAAACCAGCAAGGGGCAAATTAGTACAAAGAAAGTGAACACAGAAAAAGGCATGAGATAAGGGTGCCCTTTGTTGTCATTGTTGTTCAGGATTTATATAGTAAAGATGAAACACAGGCTAGAGGAGAGTAGAGCTGGATTTATTAAGCGCATAGCAGACAAGGACAAACAATAGCCCAATGTCTTGTGGGTTTAGCGTACACAAATGATGTGCTCCTTTTTTTCAGATAGCCAAAGCGAGCTGCAACTCCTCTCGGATATCTGTGGAAAGGAAGCAGCAAATATTGGATTTGAATTCAGTATTCAAAAATCGGCCGTTATGGTATTTAACGATATCACAACGGGAAAAGTGTCGAGACAGGAGTGTGCAATACCGTGCGCAGAGAAGTACAAATATGCGGGGGTGTGAACTGATGAAGAAAGGGAATATTTAAAGACCAATGAAGAACATTTCAAGGCGAAAGGAAAGAGGAATGCGATCTTAATTATGCACAGAGCACTCATCATCATCATCAGCCTGACTATGCCCACTGCAGAGGCCTCTCCCGTATCTCTACATTTAACCCTGTCCTGTGCCAGCTGCAACCAACCTATCCTCGCAAACTTCTTTATCTCATCCACCTACCTAACCTTCTGCCGTCCCCTGCTACGCTTGCCTTCTCATGGAATCCAGTCTGTTACCATTAAGGACCATCGGTTATACTGCCTTCGTATTACATGCCCTGCCCAAGCAAATTTCTTCCTCTTGATTTTGACTAGGATGTCATTAACCCACCTTCGTTCCCTCACCCACTCTGCCTCCTTCTTGTCTCTTAACATTACACCTATCATATTTCTTTACATAGCTAACTACGGTGCCCTTAATGTAAATTTCGCTAGCCTTTTCGTTAGCCACTACGTTTCTGCCCTATAGGTGAGTACCGGTAAGATACAGCTATTTTATACTTTTCTCTCGAGTGATATTGGTAAACTGCCGTTCATGATCTGGGAGAACCTACCAAATGTGCTACACCCCATTCTTATTCTTCTAGTTATTTCACTCTCGTGATCCAGGTCTGCAATCACTACCTGCACTAAGTAAACATATTCTCTTACCACTTCCAGCACTTTGCTACAAATTGTAAACTGCTGTTCTCTTTCGAGACTGTTGAAACTTACTTTGGTTTCTGAATGTTAATTTTTAGACTCACAGTACTGCCCTGCCTGTCCAACTGATTGATCATGCTTTGCAGTTCATGTCCTGAGTGACTTAGCAAGGCAATGTTATCAGCAAATCAGAGATTACTAAGGTATTCTCCATTAACTCTTATCCCCAACTGTTCCCAATCCAGGCCTCTGAATACCTCCTGTAAACAAGCAGTGAATAGCATTGGCGAGATTGTGTCTCCCTGGCTGACGCCCTTTCTTATTGAAATTTATTTTTGACTTTTTGGAGGGCTATGGTAGCTTTGCACCCGCTATAGATATCTTCCGGTATTTTTACATACAGCTCCTCTACACCCTGATTCCGCAATGTCTGCATGACTGCTGCAGTTTCGACTCAGTCAAATGCTTTCTCGTAATCTATAAAGGCAATATATAGGGTATGGGTAAGGCACACATTTCTCTACCACCTGATAGTGTGAATACGGTCTATTGTCGAGTACCCTTTACGAAAGCCAACCTGATCATTTGGTTGATTGAAGTCTAGGGTTGTCCTAACTCTATTAGTGATTACCTAAGTAAAGATTTTATAAGAAATGGACAGTAAGCTGATCGGTCTGTAATTTTTCAAGTCCTTGATGTCTCCTTTTTAATGATTAAGATGATGTTAGCGTTCATCTAAGCTTCTGGTATGCTTTAGGTCATAAGGGATAGCGTATACAGGGTGGCTGGTTTTTCGAGCACAATTTCCCCTCTGTCCTTCAACAGATCTGCTGTTACCTGATTCTCACCAGCTACTTTCCCCCTTTCCATTAATCCTAAAGCTTTCTTTACTTCCTTTTTCGTTACTGGCGGAATGTTGCAGTGCTCTGCTCTACTGCCTCTGACATCAACGTCCTGATTACATTGGCTACTGTACAGATTTGTGTAGAACTCTTCGGCTACTCTACCTTATTCATATTGCTAATGACATTGCCCTCTCTGCCTCTTCATGAATACATATGGTTTTTGCCTGTGCCTAATTTCTTCATCACTTTTAGGCTACCTCCATTCTTTAGAGCATGCTTGAGTCTCTCTATATTAAATTCCCTTATGTCGGCTTCCTTGCACTTACTGATTAACTTTGATAGCTCTGACAGTTCTATTCTGTCTGTGGGGTTAGATGCCTTCATGCTTTGGCATTTCTTAATCAAATCTTTCATCTCCTGAGATAGCTTGCCAGTACCAACCTACCACTTACGTCTACTGCGTATTCCGTAATGATAGCTGTGAGATTATTGCTCAGTGCTTGAACATTAAGGTCGTCGTCCTCGGTTAAACCAGAATACCTGTTCTGCAATGATATCCTGAATGTCTCTATTTTCCCTCTAACCGCTAACTCATTAATGAGCTTATGCTTCACTACTTTCTTCCCTTCAAGTCTAGTCTACTACAAGACCTTACCGTCATAGGGTTGGTACACCTTTCCGAGGACCTCCACATCCTACATGACACCAGGTTGCACGCATAGTATGAAGTCATTTCATTTTAGTCTCACCATTGGTGCTCTTCCGCGTCCACTATCGGTTTGTTTGTTTTCGAAAGAAGGCATTCATGATCCGTAAATTATTTCTTTCTGTGAACTCTACTAATAACTCCCTCCTGCTATTCCTAGAGCCAACACCATAGTCTCCTACTGCCCGGCCTCCAGCCTGCTTCTTCGCTACGTTGACATTGAAGTCGCCTTTCAGTACAGTGTACTGCGTTTTTACTTTGCTCATTGCTGATTCCATGTCCTAAACGGAGCCTTCTAAGATCTGGCCATCACAGCCAGATGTAGGCGTGCAGGCCTGTACCACTTCAGCTTGGACCTTTTATTAAGCCCGATTACTATAGCCGGCACCCCCTCGTTAATTCTATAGAATTTCTCTATGTTGCTGGCTATACTCTGACTGATGAGGAATTCCACGCCTAGTTCTCGTCTGTCCACTAATCCAAGATAGCATAAGCCTCGTTTACATGAACCCGACAGCGGCGGGTCGAGTCAGGGAATCGAGTTCAACAAGGTCAGCCAAACTCGACCACTGCGTGTTTACATGAACTCGATTTTAGCGAGTCGAGACCGCTTCAACTCCAGCGACCCCAAGCGTCAAACAGCGCAAGCGGGAGAGGGCAGTGGCAACCTCTGAGATGATGGCACAGCGCCGCTGCCTCGGAGGCGTGACGGCGCAGACGAAAAACAGGTTCGCATTTATCCTCTCCCCTCCTGATAACCCGACTCTTCGACTCCATGCTTTTAGAAAGGCGGGTCAAGCGAGTTAACCTACCCCCTGCAGGCGAGTTAACTCGACTCACTCTGCCGGTTACTTCACTCGACCCGACAACGTTTACATGAACCCGACAACTGGTTTTTTACTCGACAAGCTAACTCGACTCGACTCTATCGAGTTCATGTAAACAGGCCTATAGTAGGTGCCCGCCCTTTAACACTGTATATGCTTCATCTGTCCTGCTAACCTCACTCAGCCCTATGAAATCCCATTTAATACCTGCTGATTACTCCAACAGCAGTGCTAGACTAGCCTCACTGGATAAGGTTCTTACGTTAAACGTTGCCATGTTCAGTTTCCAATGGCAGCCTGTCCGGAGCCAGCGATTCTTAGCACCCTTCACTGTGTCACAGGTCTCACTGCTGCCTTCGTCAGCTGCTCTGCCGCTGCTGAGGTCTGAGGGTTGATTGGTTGACTGGATTGTTCATAGAAGGCTGTGGTCAAGTAGTACACCAGGGTGGCCAAATCCTGTTTTTGTGAGGGACTATGTTGTTGGTTCTGGTCATCGGGATTAGACCCCACCCAGGGCTGGTTATGCAATTCCATAGACACATTGATTCCTTTTTTCTTTTTCTGGTGGAGAACTGCGTGGCACTAGGACTGCGGTCTTCTTGCACAGAAGGCGGGTGCTCTACATCTATGCCATCACTGCCCCAAGAACTCTGTGGATACAACAGATATGAGTAAGTAATACGAGGACTGTGGAAGGGTGTAACGGTCCCGAGACTGACTTCTGAGATAAACCAAAGAAATGTAGGCAGATTAGCTTTAGGGGCCCATGGAAAGACAACAAGCGAAGCTGTACAGGGAGATATGGATTGGTCGTTCTTTGAGGCAAGGGAAGCACAAAACAATTATCGCTTGAGAAAAGACTACAAAAAATGGAGAAGAGATGCTGTGTTGAAGTTTGTGTTGTTTCGGACCCGAGCCGGGCCTGCGTACTTGTCGGGCCGGGCCAGAGCTTTTTCAAGCATTCCAGCGGCGAAAAATGACACGCACAAAGGCAGAGGAAGACAGGACGAACGCAGGTACTAGAAAGTGTGTCGTTAAGCGTAGAAAGCTGGGCTACTAGCAACCAACTAGCCCAGCTTTCTACGCTTAATGACATACTTTCTAGTACCGGCGTTCGTCCTGTCTCCGCTACCTTCGTCCGTGTCGTTTTTCGCCGCGGGAATGTCTCACAATTGTACTAGCAACCAACTAGCCCAGCTTTATACGCTTTTTCAAGTTCGGGCTGGGCACAGGCATGTATTAGAGATACCAGGTCGGGCTAGGGCAGGTAACAGTAAAGGGTAGTGGGCCAATAATTACGGCCCATGCAGTGCTAATACACACACCAAACGAGCCATCACAACCATTTTTTGAACGGCTCTTTCCTCGTTGGCGTTGCATAACCCTCCTCGCAGCGCCACCCCTCCTCATCCGCTCTGAGAGTGTGTTCGTTGTATTTTCCTGTTTTCGTTTGCTTACTGGATGTCTCTATTGCACTGATCTGTGCACCTTGTTTGAATTATTCATTGCGACGACATGGGCTTTCCCACGTTGAACACTGATACCGCGCAAATGTTACCACGTTCAGGGATTGCCGGATAAGTGTTGTATTTGGCATTCGAGGGAAAAGGCAAGAAATTAATTTACGCTTTCAGGAAATGCAGCAGGAATGAAACAAACTAGATGCAGCATCAGTATTCTCTCTGTAGACTTTTTGAGAGCTGGATTCATTCCTTCTAGGACAGTGGCAAGCAGTAGGTAAACTGCACACAATTTTTAAGTCGCCGCTACGAATAATTCAAACAAGGTGCACAGATCAGTGCAATAGAAACATCCAGTAAACAAACGAATAATGGAATAATGAAATTGAGTGGGCGAGTTAGTTTTCCATTTTGACAGTGAAAGCGCTCAAAAGGACAAGGATTACAGAAAAGGAAAGACATACAAAGCGCTTACTTTCAACTGATTTTATTTCATGCGAAAAACAACTTTATACTCATGGTAATCACCTGCGCATGCTTACAAGAACAGTACCAACGAGTGATAGCTGGCACGTTCTTTCAGGAACCGGCATTTCCGATGTAAGATAGGACATCTCTTTATCCGACAACAAAATTGATGGAGCGCTTACGCAATCATCGTCCTTTAAGAATTATTGTTTCGGAAGCGGGTACTCGGCAAAAGTCAGTCTCTGATTTTCTGCAAAAAAGTCTAAAGGAAATAGTTGTTGATGATCCCTTCTTGATAAAAATTCAGAAAGTGTGATTTCCTTTCTTCAAAAAACTGAAAGAAAGAATCTGGTTGCTTTCTCAGTCGACATAAAAGATTTGTATTATTCGCTCCCCCAAAATTGTTTGCTACAGTGTGTAGAAGGATGTATTGAGAAAGCTGGTGTCGTTGCCTTCCAGAATTCTGTGGGTGAGAGCGTTGGGGGTTTTTTGGAGCTGTTAAGCACCTATCTTAAATCTACATTCATTAAGTGGGACGATGACCTGTTTTTACAAAAACAAGGTTGGTTGGTTTGGTTTATGGGGTTTAACGTCCCTATTTTAAGTGATATCTTTTTAGCTGAATGTGACCAAAGGCTTTTTGCCCGGTTTGAAGCACTAGGAGTGCTTAAGGTCTTTCGTTTTGTTGACGATTTTTTAATATTTTCAGACACCACTTGTATCCCCCTCGATGAGGCCGTGGGACGTATTTTAGAACATTTTTCAGACTGCTTATCTCCACTGGTTGTCACACATGAGCTTCCTGAAAACAATAGCGTACGTTTTCTTGACATCAGGTTAAAGTTTTTAGAAGATCACACATGCTGGAGTTATCATCCTAGGGAAGGAAAAATGCCTTTGCCTTTCACTTCTGCGCATTCCAAGCTCATAAAACGAAACATAGCTTGTTTAGGGTTTCTAAACTGTCTAAAAAAGTCATGCCCTCACGTGACTGAGGAGAGCCTGTTTCTGCAATCAAAAAGGTTGCAAGACGCGGGTTATCCGCTTCTCTTGCTGGTATCAGTGGCCGAAGGACTTGTCAGGAAGAAAAAAAGGAAAACTATGACCCAGCAAGAGCAGGATAAGACAACTGACAAAAGAAAATTGGCTGTTATTTCACATAAGCATAGGCTATCACACAACCTGAGAAAAATTGGCAACAGGGTAAATGTAAACATTTTGTTTTCAGCCCCGAATAAGTTGAGCGCCCTATGCAAGAAAAACACTTCTGGAAACCAGGGAAAGGCTGCTTGCACAATCAGGCACCAAAAGCCATTTGTAAGATGCGTAGAAAGTGTCGTGTACAGGGTGCCCTTGACATGTGGCAAATATTATATAGGACAGACGGGAAGATGCATAAATGAGAGGTTAGGAGAGCATAGTTACAACGTGGAAAACAAAAGAGGTGGGCACTTGAGTATCCATTGTCTGAAGTGCAAATGGAAAAGCAAGGAAGGCTGCCGTCCCGATTTTCACAGGTGTAAGATACTTTTTAAAAGTAGATGTCAAATAACGAGAGAGATTGTTTAGGCTCTTGAGATAGCACGGGCGGGCGATGATTGCATAAGCGCTCCATCAATTTTGTTGTCGGATAAAGAGATGTCCTATCTTACATCGGAAATGCCGGTTGTCTGAAAGAACGTGCCAGCTATCACTCGTTGGTACTGTTCTTGTAAGCATGCGCAGGTGATTACCATGAGTATAAAATTGTTTTTCGCATGAAATAAAATCAGTTGAAAGTAAGCGCTTTGTATGTCTCCTTTTTCTGGCGTCCTTGTCTTTTTGAGCGCTTTCACTGTCAAAAAACAAACGAAAACGGGAAAATACGACGAACACTCTCTTAGAGCGGAGGAGGAGGGGCGGCGCTGCGAGGAGGGTTATGCAACGCCAACAAGGAAAGAGCCTTTTAAACTGCATTAGAGAGCCTTTTCTCTTGAAAAGCCAGCGCAATAACCTTTTGGCGTGTCTGCCATTGCGCCGTGTACCGAAAGGATCGTAGGCGAAATGAACGAAGGCGCTGTACTCTTAACATGTCATACCTGGCGAGTGGCAGTGCCTGCGACGAATGCCCGGTACGTCCTGACGCTTTTCGGCCTGATATCAGTCAGGATCTCCACTATACGGTCTGAAAGTTCCAGGTTACTGCTGCTGGAATTTAAATAGTTGGAGATCTCGGCCGTCCGGTCTGTCCATCCGAGCGTCAACTGAAGAGCCTTGAGGCGTGGCGTTCCTGGCTCAAAAAACATTCGCGCCGAACTGCACCCCGCGCAGTCCTTGTGGGCCTTAAACAAAAACAATAAGTCCGGCGGGTCGAAGCAAGCCAGCTGTTCGTCCATTTTCAGCAACTCCAGTTCCTGAACGCACTCAACAACGAGTTCGAAAACGAGCGCCAGGAGGTCTACGCGCGAGCTTCTCTTTATTTGTTTTGTTACTGACCATGGTTGCCCATGCTGTTGCAGTAACCGCTAATGCAAGAGACCTGCTCCCTCCTGTCAGCATTATTAATAACTAAACTATCTAAACTAATCTAAACTAATTTTCTGAACAAAATAAAAAGTTAAGAATGACTGCATGCTTAAATGTCTTGGCTTTACTAAATTAACCCTCCATATTATTTTCAAAAGAATACTACTTCTAAGTTTTGAAATAAAATTCAATCTATTTAAAAACGCTTTTGCAATCACGTATTATTTAATTTTTTTATATTGATAGTGTGTTTTTTATTTTGAAAATTTTGGCAGTGTCGCTGGTATCCGGCGTTTCTGCCCGGTGGCGTTGTGGCGTGCTGTGTTCTCCAATGTAAACAACATGGCCGACGTAAGTCATATGATTTTTAGTCGCTTATGCTTGTTTTTGATAAGGCTGTTAATTTGGCGAAGTGCGGTACTGATGTTCCTCAGTAAAGGCATCTGCAAGCAACCGACCCTTGGTCGGCAGTTCCTAAATGCTTAACGAACGTCGATCACTCGACAATATTCGATTTCTATTCTGTCTCCATCACTACCGCATACACCCGCCCAGCAAATGTCTTCTTTGTACTTTTATCCCGATCCTTACCACTTTTCTGTACACTTGCAGGAATTGAAGAAGCACCTTACCCAACTTATTTCCAGGTAGAGAAACTTTTCTACAATTGTTTACGCTCTTGTATGCTATGGACATTCACCGGCTGTCAGACTCAAAACGGTGTTATTTTCGCAGTATCACCGAGTCTCTTAATTGCAACTAGAACCTTTCTTTTTTCTTTTTCACGGTTAGAGAGTGCATGAGCTCACCGTTTTGTTGCCAGATGCTGTCTGTGCTCGGTATGATTTTTCGGGGCTGTACAATATGATGTATCAATTGAATTTGTTTTGTTTGTATTGTTTTCGTTGACATCTTGCTTCACTAATCCAATCAGCAGCATCTCTAATCAAAGTGCCTGCCGTATGAGGGAGTAAACGTTGTTGCGTAATAAAGAGCTTGAATTCTTGGCGCCTGTTTTTATTCGGCGCTGCCTGAAATAGGCGTTTTATTTTGCATTATTTAGGGTCCCAGGCCTTCAGGCCATCGTCTTCACAGACCGAGATGGTGTGCCTCTAATCAAAGGTAATAATTGATCCTGGTGCTCTTTCTTTGTGAAATTTTTCTTGTTTGTGAAAAGTCATGAAGCTTTCAGGTGTGACAACTATGAAGTGGCACTCGTCGCACTCCTGACAGCTTTTACTGTTTTTTTCCTAGGCTTTGTACACTAAACATTTCCGTGATGCTGTCATTCGGGGCTATTTGGTGATCAAACTGATGCCATTGCCCAGCCTCTAGGCTCATTTGGAATGTAGCTATAGCTGATTTCCTGTGCTTTTGTATCGGGGCAACTCAGCCAGACAAATGATCTTTTGGACGAGGCAAAAGTTTCTCACGGTGTAGCACATTCTTTTGCAGCCACTTTTGGTAGCATACATAGCTGATGTAAAGAGCCAAATACGTCACATTGGTGAATATTTTCTTGCACACTTTTGGATTTCCAAGCCGGGACTCAAGCTACGTTTGTAGCGCCATGCTCAGAGTCCAAGTACTGATCCTAACCTTGCGGATCAGGTCACACTCACTGCTTTCACTATCATCCAAATGTTTAGGGTATTAATGCGATAGCGGTAAAGGCCCCCTTGCCCAGAAAATCTGGTTTTGACGTTGTCGGCGTTGAGCGAAAAATCATGGATGTAACTGACAGGTGGTCCCCACAAAGCAAGCTAGGAGGCACATGAGCCATCTAGGTCACGTGACTTTGTGGCGTCATCACAGCCTGCCTTCCGGATAGTGAGCCAACTGTCCACCGAGGCAGGTGGCAGTTAAATTAATGATTGATCACTTAGGAAAAGCAACTTGGACTGCACAAGGCCCACCGCTGGGAGCACCTGCCATCGCAGGGCAGTGGCGCATTGCTTAACCACTGCACCACTGTACCAGGAGGGGTATGAGGACTCCCAGGGATGTATGAATGTAAAGCAGAGGATGACCTTATGCATATATGGGAACTGATATCACACTATCGCGTCATACCGTTAAGGCTTAAATGTCCCCTTTTAGCACCCCTGAAACTTAACTCTTCTCACGATGCCATGGCTGTGTTCAAAAGAAGTAGTGAGAAAAGAATTTTTCCCTGCAGTATATTCTCAAAACTAGTGAACAGCTAGTGTCATCTGGCATGAAAACTGCGATCTAAAAGTTATCAGACAAGCATCTGGCACTATTTTCTGGTGCATATTTAAAGTGAGGACTATGAGTTGCCGTCTTTGGAAGCAGATAGGTTAAGGAACTCTATAGACGCTGCTATAGAGTGACCCACTTGCCTTTCGAATAGAGACAGCAGGCGGACAGGTAGCCTCTATCAGCGTGTAACAAATGTGCCAGTTTGTCACAATTGCCCCACCCACACTGTTGCTTCATCTACCTGTGCAAACTTTCTTGTTTGTGGGGTTTGTCATATTCTAGCTCGTTCTGCATGGCCACAATGCTTTCGCAGCTGGAAACCTTCATCATATTTCCGTTAGTCAATCTGCTTGATGCAGTGTTGACCTCTGCAATTTTTCCGCATTCAGCATTGCTTTCTTCATTTGTAATGTTGACTATGCAGAGAAGCAAAATTTACGGAGCCCTTCACTATGGCATCCTTCATAGCCTGAGTTGCTTCAGGATGTTAAACCCCAGTAAACCAAACCAAATGTTCCCACCACTACCACCACGTGTAGAAGGGCCAAAAACAGACCAAACTGAAGAGCTGGCAGCAGATTAGAGATCCCAAAACGATTACTTTTTTTTTTTTTGCAGCATAAGTTCTGTTATCAACCAAACGTGTGCTTCTAATTGTTCTGAATATGATCTTGAACGCGGAGCCAACCCAAGTGGCTGATGGCAGCAGTTTTAAAGTGCGTACTCGAACAATTCCAGTGCCATCTGGGTTACTGCAAGCTGCCTATAGAGTATGAAAGGTCAAGAAATGAAATGAAATTTAGCAAGCTGCCAAGACTGCTCTTTGGTGTGGGGTCCCATAGACTGGACTACACCACCATTAATTTCCACATGGTCATAACAGAGTCTTTTTGAATCTTTACATCACAAGTCTGAATCAAGTGGTGGGGAAATTTTTGTACAATTTTCTCTGCGGTAAATGCACGTTTTGCTGCTGGAGAAGCATTAAGGTATGTCACCACCTTTGAAAAAGCGTTTTTTTTTGGAAAAATGACATTTTTTCTTTCTTATATTTTGGGAATCCCTAAACATTCAAAAATGTTTTGCAGCAAGAATAATGTTCGTATCTTATTTTGTTAAAAATTTATAGCCAATTATCGAACAGGTGGTGAACAGTTCTGAAACCGAAACTAATGTGGTTTGGTAACAGAAAACGATAACTCGGCAATAATCAGCGGCTTATATTGAAAATGTTTTGTTTTGTTTTAGTCTGATATGTAAAAGATTACTCAAAGGCAATATTTAAGGCTTTTTTTGTTTTTTAAACATTGCTTTAAATTTACGCAAGGGGGATGCATTACGCTACAAGCGTCTCAGTTGTTTGCTTCGCGCTATCGGTTTGAATGCTACCGAATTCGTCCTTCAGTGATTGCAACAGAAGTACAGCAGATATTTTGAGGGAAGCAGGCATCGAATCTGGCCACCACACTCTCCTAGCATGTTGCACCAGAGACCATTACCATGTGATGAAGGCCCAACGTCAATCCACGGGTGAGGCAAAGCATCTCCGCAAAAAAGGACGGGCAGCAACAAATGCCAAAAGAGAACTCACATCAGCTAAGGAGGGCCCTAGCTATGAACCTGGAGGATTTTAACTTCCTAGGGCATGATGATCTTCTTTCTACAAGGATTGAAAAACTTTAATCTTGTTTTTCTCAAAACTTTATTTCTTGCACTTTTGTGTTGCGCAAACAGTCATAACTTCGAAATAACTAAATATTTTTGAATGAAACTTTGCACGCTCTTTCCTTTGTTATTAGCCTGTGCAATGAACTAGGATAAATTAAATCGAATGGTGAGTTTTGATATAATCATATTTTATGTCAAGGAATGCAGGCAAAAATGACACATTTTTTTGTTTTCTTTGGCATTTTTGCTATAACTTTTTTCCCAATGATCGGATGGCAAAGATCCTAATTGGTTGCACAGTATGGTTAGTTGGCTAAGTCTGTGCAAAAAAGTTTAAAATTCCTGCTCTCCATTCGCTAGTTAGGAATGTTCGCATAAGAACCAAGTTTGGGCATTTTTCTGTGAATAATTAATACCAGCATGGCTTTTTTCACTCTTTCTTGCTTTTGAATATATATAAAACTGTGCTTTATAACGTAAATGTGAAATAAAAATTTAATAGTCAAAAATTCAAAAAATTTTCAAAAAGGTGGTGACATACCTTAAGGCAGCCACGAAGAGGCAAAAGAGAATTGTTTTTTAGTGCGAATAGAAGTTTCAGTATTCCCCAGTGTCGTTCTTGGAGGTTAGACACGTTGAGAGGAGTAGTAAGGTGGAAAGTTTGCCGAGTTGAATCTTATTCGTGATGTAGTTAGCGCCAAAAATGAGGACCAAGGTCGGAGAAAGACACAACACGAGCACTTTTTCGCAACTGTACTTTAACTCTTTCGCTACCGCAGAAAAATGGACGATTTGGAGTGTACTGAAAGAAAATTTTTTTTCACAAGAACTAATACACCCAGCACATATTGCAATGCATGAAATTGTAGCTTATTAGTTACACTTCTGAATGAAACAAACAGAAGGGTTGTGTGTGCGAAAGTAAATGAACATTTATTTGTGAAATTTGCTAAAAACACAAAAAAAGTATATAGCAAAAACAAAAATTACCGGCTGCACTAAGCCAGAACTTGATTAGAGGAAAACTGGAATATACAAACTGTTGCACATGTTTATAGCTGTCATTATTTACAGTTTCAGCTATGAGAAAAATTTACTGCACTTTCCATGGCCTGTCAAGTCGGGGGTCATGACTGTGGTGCCACTGTGAAGAGCAATCAGGGGTGAAGATGTGAAGCAGAGGTAGACTGACAGGTGCTTCACATAAGGTTTTATCTTTGTTCCTCCCTTGTTCTCTGATAGCCGAGCTTGCAGTTTCTTCTTTTTTTAATTTTTTTTCGGTTGGTGTTGAATGGATTCTATGGGAGGATTGGGGGCATGGACTTCATTTCCCTCATCATACCCGAAGATTTCTTGAATGAGCTGCTCCCTGAAAGCCAGCTGATAAAATTTGGCATTTTAGGCAAGCTCTAAAACATCAGAATCAACGAAATAAGTTTTATCAGTGTGGTTCAAAAGCCAGGACACTTTCCAAGTCTTGCCAATAGATGCTGCCGCCACTGAATCATCCGGGTCCGTTATGTGCAAAACAAACAAACAAAAAAAGCGAAAAACCAATTTTGAGAAATGATTTTTGATGGCAGAGGGCCATAATAGATTATTCTGGTATTTCAGTAGAAATAAAGTCGCGGCAGGTCAACAATTCCAATGTATATGATGATTCCAATGAACATCAGCATCTCCAACAGATTCACGTCTTCCCATGAGCCGTCACGCCGAACTTGCTGAAAATCTTCATCCATGCATACTTATTAGTGTTTCCGCACAGGGTCTTCATCATTTCCGCCGTGAAGAGCATCAAAAAAAGTCGAGAAGTCGAGCTAATCTCCGAGCGCCGCTCCGCAGCGATGTGCTGATATGGACACCTAGCTGTCGTCTTGGTTGAAAAACTTGCGACGCGACCTTGAGCATTTGGCAAACTGCCTTCGCCACACGTTGTCAAGAACCTGAAGCACAAAAATAAACCACTCTCATCAATTACAAACCGTATGAACCGCAGAAAACCCACAGCGAACGAAAACAGAACTTACATGCAAGTACGCGCTGACGTTCCAGGCTCCCGAGGCAAAGTCTCGCTGTCGAAACCGAAATCCAACGTTTGTACATTGTTGCCCGACTAATAACCGCTGCTTTCGTCGCAAAAAACGAAACAGAAACCGGCCGACGTATTCGGTGTCAGCTTTCGTTTTCGAGGAGCGCGCGGCGACGCGGACGCCGTTTTCTCCGGCTGACGCCGCTGCGGCCGTTCAAAGTTTTATTTTTCACGGCGCCCCCTCATGTCAAAACACTGAAACCAAGGCTGCAATCGAAGGAGCAGTTGTTGAGCTCGCTAGCTAGATGGCGGAGCAAGTACACGACTCTCCAAAATGAGCTTTTTTGCGCGGGCGATTTGAATCGATCATATGCGATCGATGGCCTATGGCGCGGTAGCGAAAGAGTTAATAGAAAAACACATGATATACACCCGTCTCACGAAAGTAAATCAAAAGAAACTTGCATGATAACATCAAGAAAATCATAGGGCATGATACATCTGAAGAGTGCTGAGTAACATAATGGTGGTTTTTATATTTAGAGACAAGGAAATACATGCATAAGTGCACTGTCAAAAGAACTGGCATACCTGGATCATACGTGGCACTAATTTCTCCTAGTCCTTCCCTCCTTGTCGTTTTTGTTTATTTTTTGTCTTTTGCTCTTCGTGATTGTGACCATGAAGTTTTCTACTTTTGCACCATTATGTTACTCAGCACTCTTCAGATGTATTGTGCCCTAAGATTTTCTTGTTGTTATCATGTATGTTCCTTTTTATTTACTTTCATGAGATGGGTGTATATCGTGCGTTTTTCCATTAAAATATTAGTCGCGAAAAAGCGCTCATATTGTGTCTTTCTCCCACCTTGGTCCTCGTTTTTGGCGCTAACTACATCATGGACGTTGAGAGGAGTTGGTTGTCCTTGCTTAGCGGAGTATCGTCAACAGCCACCACGGACAGTGCCCCCGAGCATGCCCTGCGGCCTGGCTTCCTGGCCACGGTGGGCATGGCCATGTCCCAGGGCAACAAGCTGGGCCTGGGGAAGTGCAACAAGATGGTTTCCTCCTACAGCAACTACCAGGTGCGTGTGTCCGTTCTCTCTCTTTAGCCCCCTCAAACGGTGCTGCTCGTCATTTATGCTGGAAGAATGCCCCCCATTGTAATTATGACAGAAGCCAACAGCCACAGAAACCAAGGGGCACAGGGGATTTTTTTAAAACTAATTTATTTATTTTATGTTGATCAATTTATAATATTACATAATATTTTATCGCTTAAAGCTAATTGATTAGAAAAGCAGAAGAAAAAACAACCACATGCCGCCGGTGGGATCCGAACCCATGCCATTCATGATGCTGTGGTCACTGTGATAGATAAATTAATTAAAAAATTCCCGTTTTTTTTTTTAATCTATACAGGCTATGCGAACTTAAACTAAGCAGTTTCCTTTGTTTTAGAGCATGAAATGACCTCTACTAGCATTATGCAGTTACGGGGAGCTCCAGTATCAAAGGGAACGCGTTATCCACATTGAACAAAAAAATTATGCGCCTGCTTAAGTCACCTTAAGGGGGCAATGCAATAGTGGTGTGTGCTGCATCCATTGTGCGCGAATGGAAGTTGATGAACACGAGGAGAAGCTTCGCCAGAGAAGCTTCGCTGCTGTCGAACCGAATTCTGGCTGAGCCTTCAGTAAAACACTCTCCGGGGCATGTTAGTTCATAGCTGACAAGAATTAAAGCGCAAAAAGACGGCACAAAGTAGTAGAAAAAATGACAGGACAGGCGCAAACATAGAAACATAGCACAAGAGAAGCGCAATGGCGGCTTCGCTCAAAGCAGATGTGCAACGCCTGAGCACATGAGTGCACGGGAAGGGTAGTTAGTCTGAACAGGAAGAGAGCAGTCTGAATAGCGCCGAGGTTGTGTTCTGGAGTGAAGTGGCAGTACGGGCAACCATGACTGGCACCACAGAGCTCAGCTTCAAAAAGTTTTCTCGCAAATAAAACAAAAAAATACCTCAGTAAAAATTGCTCAGCAAAATTACAATAAAACTAGCTATTAGATGGACACTATTCTAGTTTTTGCAGTGAGCACCACAGTATAATATTTTTGTCTCAATACGCAGCACAGTGCACTTTATTGTTACGTTGGCATTTTTTTTCTGAACGTTATTCAGCGAAGTTTTCGTGTAAACATTTTTTCCACATAGTATATGTCATGGCGAGCCAGTGAAAAGTTTTATATGGCTCACAAATGTTGAGTGGACACTTAAAAAAAAGTTATAAAATGGAGTTTTTGAGCTAACGAAACGAACTACATAAAGCATAAAAACCTTGTGCAGGCAATGTCATGACACTTGATAAAAAGCTACAACTGATATACATTGTCCACATAAATTTTTTTTCCCCCTTGATATTAAGGGAAACTGCTCTTGACGGTTCAATAAAAAGCCACAAATTTTTTGAGCGAAATTGAAGAGGTTTGGTTTGGTTTATGGGGTTTAACATCCGAAAGCGACTCGGGCTATGAGGGACGCCGTAGTGAAGGGATCCGGAAATTTAGACCACCTGGGGTTCTTTTACGTGCACTGACATCGCGCAGCACACAGGCCTCTAGAATTTCGCCTCCATAGAAATTCGACCGCCGCGGCCAGGATCGAACCCGCGTCTTTCGGGTGAGCAGCCGAGCACCATAACCACTCAGCCACCACGGCGGAGGAAATTGAAGAGGGTCGAGCACAAACATTGGTGCGTTTTGCATGGAATGACCTGTATAAGTGTAGGTTTGTTGTGTCGTCTTTCACATAGAGTGGCATCTTACGACTGTATGCTAATAAATAGGTATGCAATTAGAGAGGTTCTAATTACAGAAATAGCAGTGAAGTGAGTAGCAAGGTGTGCGTTGCCGTTTCACATCCTCTTTGCTTGATGTGGCATAGTGGTGGCATAGTGGCAAAGTGCGCATTGTCTTCATTTGATTTCTGAGCGTTTGTGTCAATGTGTGAAGAGAATTCCTTGAAAGGACCCATTAATGATATTGCTTCATTCAGGTGCACCCTTAACTCTTTCCTTACCGCGCCTGTTCAGATAATTTAGTTCAAATTGTTTAATTTGAACGATGACGCAAATTGGTCCCCTCTGCGAGATCCGAGCCACTTCTGGACAAGTAACACCACTCACTATGTTGAAAAAGAACCGTACTTCCAGTTCAGGTTCTTTTTTTTTTTCCTCTCAGACTTAGGAGGGAGTATTTTCGACTTCCCACGAAATTTGTCATCGCGAAGTGATCAAGGCGAGCATGGTGCCCAATGTGGCGTTTTGATGCCACACCAACCCTGCTCAGCAGAGGTGGTGTTATCACGATTCCTCAGCACCTGTTCATGACTTTTGTGCACGCAGGCGACATCCTTGTGTGCAAAGATGATGTCAGTTTGCTTGATTTTAGTTCAGAAAGAGATGACTGCTCCGCCTAGCTCGGGCTATTTACAGGTCCCTGTTTGTAACTTAAAATTTCGCCACTTCCAAGGAGATTTGCTGCTTTTGAGAGCCTCTCTGAAAGTACCGGGCATGCTGCAAACAATTTAGTGCCACCAGCACTGGAGCACATAATGCTTTCTCTTAGATGGCCCCAACCACTTCGATTGAGCAAGTGATAGTTTTAACTGATCGGAAAATTTAGCATAAAGAGCTCTGTAGCTTTGTGTACACATTTCAGGCCTCTATTCTAGGTTTTCATTTTTCTATTTTGTGACGGAATACAGTCACTTTTTTTTTTTTTAATTCTTAAGCCAGCTCTCTCAGATCTTGCCAAAGATTTTCTTTGTGAACACTGCACATTCTGTTTTTTTCTTTTTCTGTCTTTAAAAAGAGGGCATTATTAGCTACTCTGTGATGTGCTGGATGGAAGCAAAATTTTTAAGTTTATGGGTGAATAAATATTTTACACACAGCACCCACAACATACCTGCTTTCCTGCTGTAAGGAAAGAGTTAAGGCAGAGCTCCAGTGTCCCCGTAATGTTTTGGTGCTTCTCAGGGGCATTTGTTTCTTGCCTATCGTGAATCTTTAAGCTAGGCCTGCATCAGCTTCTCTGAAATTCCATGCAGTGCCCCTGGGTCTCCAAGACCACTGTTGTGTGGGTTACTGCTTTGTGGGTACATTTGGGCTGAAAGTATCTAGATGGCTTTTCCTGTCGGAATAGAAACCTGCAGATTCCATAATGTTGGCTGGCTGGGCAAAAAAAAATAAATAAAACTCACGTTGAACAGGAAATCTGTGAAATATCGCTATTTTCTTCCAAGAGACAGCCATCAGTGAAAACTGCCTGTTCTCACATTTAGTGTCATCTCATTTTATTTTATACTTGCCTTTTTTTCTTCTGTTGTGCACAGGTGGTGAGCTTCAACAGGCATCCTGTGACCATCACCCTCGTTGCCAGCAGTTCAGCAAACACTGGTACGCGACCACACCACCTGTCCCAGTTGTACTGCCAGTGCAGGTGTTGCAAATATGTACCCATGGTATCACGTACAGGGAAACCTCGCGAATTAGAACTCCCGTATTTCAAAGTTCGGAATTGTTCGAAACTGGAGCTTTGGTCCTGCCAATGCTGAGTATACTTTTTTAGAGAGGCTTCCCTTGAAGGGACAGTTTGTTGAATTTTTATCAGCCATATTTTTTGTGTGGCAATTGAAAGCTACTGGCTCAAATTCGTAGCCCCAGCCCACTGACAAAAGCAGTAATATTTCCCTAGTTTCCACCACTATATACAGTGGAAACTTTATGATACTATCCACGTTGATACGAATTTTGGGATGGTACGGACTTTGTGAAATTCTTTAGCCCAGAGTGTGTTGTGTACAATGCGCTCAATCTCGGGCGTTCCGAACACTCTCCCACGTCAGTACTGATGATACGAATGCACGAGCTGTTTGTGCACTTTTGTCCACTAAGCGCATCCCACACATCACTGACGTCACGATCGTCAGGTACGCACCGTCAGCAGCGAGTGGTGACGCATGACCGTAAAAAATTCCATACTGTAAACAGATCTGTGTGAACGCATTTCCCGTGCTTCTGCATGCGGATTTCATTCGCTGTGGATGAGGCGGATATTATTGACAATCGTGGTATTCATTTCATTGAGACTGCTGTAGTATCTAGAAGGGTGCGGTAAGGGGGTAGTTGGTACGACATTATGAGAACGAAAAGGATGGGACAAGAGAGGAGAAGAGCCACATGGGACAAACGCAGACTAACAACTGATTTATTCCACCAAGGCCTCCTTCCTTCAACTACAAAGCGCATGTGCACCAGCCACAAAGACAAAAGCCACAGTCATTTCGTGAAACCAAGAAACTCCAACTCTTTGTGGTACAGGTGTACGGAAGCATCGCTAACACATTTGTCGGGCCCTAATCTCGCGATTTCCAAGGCTTCGATAATTTCCCGTTCTTTCTTATCTCTCGCACGTCCGATAACCTTAGTCCTGTCGATTGTAATCCGCGGGCGGGACTCCGGTAGTGGTCCGAATTTCTGAATTAACAGAAGCTGAATGAACACAGTTTTATGTTTTGCTGTGACAGCACTGCCCCCCGTACATTTTCTGTTTCACAATGGAAGGTGGATTCCGGCGCGGCACTGGTTTCCGGATGATGGCAGTAGCGATGCGTGTCTCGAAATTTGACTTCAGCGCTGCTTCTGTCCGAATTTACTGGTTCGAGCGCAATTTCACTTCGAATTAACAAATGTGTGGTGCCATTAACTTATGCATATTTTTGGCGGGAGGGTGCAGGGAGGCTGAATTATGAGAATTTCCAAATTAATGGCAGCCGAATTAGCGAGGTTTGGCTGTAATGTGTAAACTCTGCTCATTGTAAATGCCCAAATTTGCAAGCATCGCATTCATTGACTTTGCATTCACACGGCTGATTTTATTGTGCGATTGTGCGATTGTAACTGTTTTTCTTTCTTTAGCTCCTGTCCACTTCGCAGAAGAGCTCCTTTAGGTTCTTGATTTAACATTCATTGAAGTCTTCTCTTTTGGCATAATATCTTGCGTATTGCATGAATTTTTGTCACGAGCTTCAGCTGAAAATTCCTCGTTCTCATGCCTCCACGTGATCATATTGTTGTGTGTGACAGTGAGCATTGTGCCATCACTCTACACTAGGACTCCTCAGAGTGGATTTTGTGGAACTGTGTCCCTTGAAGTCCTTTTGGGGTTCTCCGAGCACCTTAATCCACATAATCCTTGACCCCTTTTGTTCTTTGCATTGACATTAATTTGGGTCTGGTCATGCTGCAACGGCTTTTAGCAGACTGCTTCGCTCGATAGGCAGTCGTTTTTAATTGAATCAGGGCATTTTTTGACAGGCATGTAAGGCAGGAAGAGAAGAGAACCATTACACGCAGAGTCCTTCAGTGCCTGTGGGATTTCCCTGAGGCATAAAAAAAGTTCAGAATCCTTTTGCTCTATACACACAATGGCATGGCAGTGGCAGTCACTTTTATGCACTCAGCATGTGAGGAGGTACGGCTTTGAGCAAAAAAATTTTTGATTTCTTCATGCATGTACAGTTAAACCTGGATGTAACGAACCTCTATGTAACGAATTCCTGGATTTAACGAAATTTTTGAATTCCCCAACGCTGCCCCCATTGAAGCCCATGTATTTTCGACCTCGATGTAACGAAGATGTTGCGGCAGTTAACCTTGATGTAACGAACTCGCAAAGCTGATCGGTCATTACTTTTTGCACTTTTAAGGAAAATTCGACCAAACAAATGCACTATATTAGTGAATATTAATATTGTACGGAGCCAACAGCTACGCGAACGCCTGGGATCACCGCGACTGGCCGCGACCAAGCGAACTTAGCGATGATGATGATAGCGACGACTAGCGCCGCCCCGTGCCTAACGTAGCAGCCTGTTAAGGCTTTGCTTGTGTAGCGTGGCACCAGGTGGCGTTTGTAGCGGCGGTTGATTTCTTTTGTTGCATTTTTTATGTATGGATTTGAAAAAAAAAAAAAGCATTTTTATTTTGTGATTTCCATTTGTTTCAATGGCTTAGACACGTTATATGTAAGAATTCACTTTAAAAGCAACTCTGATGGCCGGTTCTTTCATTACCAGGGCAAAGGAAGGAGAGGGGGGAAAGGAGGACAAGACCGACGAGACGACGCGTTGCATTCGCCATTTTGCGTTTGTCCTGCGTCTGCGCGTGTCAGCTGTGCTCTCGTGCTGGTTCGTTTGACTTGTTTTGGAGGTGCTAGGCCTGCCGTCGGCGTGTAGTCGTGCATCTCCGCTTGTAACTGCGTCGTCGGTTGGTCATGATGAGTTCTGCTAGTTCTACTGCCAGAAAACGAAAAGTTTTGTCTTTCGAAGACAAACTTGCAATTTTAAATGCAGTCGCCGCGGGCGAGAAGAAGAAGGACATTGTCGCCCATTTCAGCATTCCAGCGAGCACCCTATCAACGATTTTGAGTGCGGAACACAGCATCAGAAACGCAGTGGAGTCGGGAACAAGCTCGAAGAAAAAAAGACTGAAGACGTCGACATATGCTGATGTGGACAAGGCAGTGTTCACGTGGTTTTTGGACACGCGAGCCAGAAATGTGCCCATAAGTGGCGCGATTTTGCAACAGAAGGCAAAGGACTTTGCGTGTATCCTGGGCTATGACGATTTCAAGGCAAGCAACGGATGGCTGCAGGGATTCAAGAGCCGACACGGTGTCGTCGGGAGAGTAATCAGCGGCGAATCTGCCTCCGCAGACAGCGATGCTGCTGCTGCATGGGTGGCTGACAAGCTGCCTGGAATACTGAGTCGCTTCGAGGCGGCCGAGGTGTACAATGCCGACGAGACAGCTCTATTTTATCAAATGCTCCCGGGCCGCACGCTAGCACTAAAAGGCGATGACTGCCACAGCGGAAAGCAGAGCAAGCTCCGCATAACGATTCTGCTGTGCGCCAACCTCGACGGCACAGACAAGCGAGTCCCACTGGTTGTCGGCAAAAGTGCCCGTCCCAATGTTTTAAGGGAACGAAGCGTATGCCCGTCAAGTATGTGGCGAACTCCAAGGCGTGGATGACTCGGCCAATATTTTCAGCGTGGTTAAAGGAATTTAACCAGGACGTCAAGCGGCAAGGCCGTCAAGTTTGCCTACTGCTGGATAATTGCTCGGCGCACCACGTCGAAGGCCTGCAGCTCTCGAACATCGAACTGCACTACTTCCCGGCCAACTGCACGTCCCTAATACAACCCCTTGACAAAGGGGTCATTAACAGTTTTAAATGCTGTTACCGACGCCGACTAATCCAGAAGATTCTTCTCGACATCCGGCTGGAACGGGAGATGAAGATTGATATTTATCAAGCAGTCGAGATGCTTGCTGCCTTCTGGCAAGAGGTCAGGGCAGAAGTTATTTGACTGAAAGTCAAGTAGGCCTAGGCAAGATAACCGCTGGTCCATAAAGGCCTACTTGACTTTCAGTCAAGTAGGCCTTTATGGACCAGCGGTTATCTTGCCTTCACATTACACTCCCTGCCCAAGCCCATTTCTTCCTCTTGATTTCTATTAGGGTGTCACTAACCTGCATTTGTTCCCTCACCCACTCCGCCCTCTTCCGATCTCTTAACGTTACACCTATCATTTTCCTTTCCATAGCTCGCTGCGTTGTCCTTAACTTAAGCTGAACCCTCTTTGTTAGCCTCCACGTTTCTGCCCCATAGATGAGTACCGGTAAGGTACAGCTGTTGTATACTTTTCTCTTCAGGGATATTGGTAAGCTACCATTCATGATCTGAGAGAACCTGCCATATGCGCTCCACCCCATTCTTTATCTTCTAGTTATTTCCCTCTCATGATCTGGATCAGCTGTCACTACCTGCCCTAAGTAGACATATTCTCTTACTACTTCCAGCACCTGGCTACCAACTGCGAACTGCTGTTCCCTTGCTAGGCTGTTGAACATTATTTTGGTTTTCTGCATGTTAATTTTTAGCCCCACCGTTCTGCTCTGCCTGTCTAACTCATTCATCATGCTTTGCAGTTCATGTCCTGAGTGACTTAGCAAGGCAATGTCATCAGCGAATCGCAAATTACTTAGGTATTCTCCATTAACTCTTATCCCCAACTCTTCCCATTTCAGGCCCTGGAATACCTCCTGTAAACAGGCAGTGAATAGCATAGGCGAGATCGTGTCTCCCTGCCTGACACCTTTCCTTATTGAAATTTCATTGCTGACTTTATGGAGGACTATGGTAGCTGCGCAATCATTATAAATATCTTCCAATATTTTCACATAGCACTCCTCTACACCCTGATTCCGCAATGACTGCTGAGGTTTCTACTGAGTCGAATGCTTTCTCGTAATCAATGAACGCTATATATATAGGGGCTGGTTATATTCTGCGCATTTCTCTATCACCTGATTGATTGCATGAATATGGTCCATTGTCGAGTATCCTTTACGAAAGCCTGCCTGGTCCTTTGGTTGATTGAAGTCTAAGGTTGTCCTGACCCTATTAGCGATTACCTTGGTAAATACCTTGTAGGCAACAGACAGTAAGCTGATCGGTCTGCAATTCTTCAAGTCCTTGGCGTCTCCTTTCTTATGAACTAAGATAATGTTAGCGTTCTTCCAAGCTCATTGTACTCTCGAGGTCACAAGGCATTGCGTATACAGGTTGGCTAGTTTTTCTCGCCCAATCAGTCCTCCGTCCTTCAGCAAATCTGCTGTTATCTGATCCTCACCAGCTGCTTTCCCTCTTTGCATTGCTCCCAAGGCTTTCTTTACTTCCTCCTTCGTTACTGTCGGGATGTCCCATTGCTGTGTTCCACTGCCTCTCTCAGTAACATTCTGATTACATTCGCTACTGTATAGATTTGTGTAGAACTCTTCGGCTACTTTAACTACCTTATCCATATTGCTAATGACATTGCCCTCTTTGTCTCTTATCGCATGCATCTGGTTTTTACCTATGCCTAGTTTTCTCTTCGCTGCTTTTAGGCTACCTCCGCTGTTTAGAGCATGCTCGATTTTCTCCATGTTAAACTTCCTGATGTCGGCTACCTTGCGCTTATTTATTAACTTCGACAGCTCTACTAACTCTATTCTATCTATGGAGTTAGACGTCCTCATGCTTTGCCATTTCTTAATCAGATGCTTAGTCTCCTGAGATAGCTTCCCGGTATCCTGTCGAACCATCCTACCGCCTACTTCTACGGCGCACTCCATTATGATATCTGTGAGACGATCGTTCATTGTTTCAACATTACGGTCGTCTTCTTCAGTTAAAGCGGAAAATCTGTTCTGCCGTAAAATCCTGAATTCCTCTACTTTCCCTCTTAATGCTAACTCGTTAATAGACTTCCGCTTCACTAATTTCCTGCGCTCCCTTTTCAAATCTAAGCTAATGCGAGACCTTACCATTCTGTGGTCGCTACAACGGACCTTTCCGAGGACCTCCACATCCTCTATGATGCCAGGCTGAGCGCACAGTATGAAGTCTATTTCATTTTTAGTCTCACCATTGGGGCTCTTCGATGTGCACTTCCTGTTTGCTCGTTTGCGGAAGAAGGTATTCATGATCCGTAAATTATTTCTATCTGCGAACTCTACTAATAACTCTCCCCTGCTACTAATAACTCTCCGCCTGGTCTCCAGCCTGCTTCTTGCCTACCTTCGCATTAAAGTCGCCCATAATTACAGTGTGCTGTGATTTTACTTTGATCGTTGCCGATTCCAGATCTTCATAGAAGGTTTCAACGATCTGGTCATAATGGCTCGATGTGGGCTAGTAGGCCTGAACCACCTTCAGCTTATACCTCTTATTAAGCCTAACTACGATAGCTGCCACCCTCTCGTTAATGCTATTAAACTCCTCTATGTTGCCAGCTATATCCTGATTGATGAGGAATCCCACGCCTAGTTCTCGTCTGTCTGCTAACTCACGGTAGCACAGTACGTGCGCGCCCTTTATGCTGTATACGCCTCATCTGTCCTCCTAACCTCACTAAGCCCTTTGACATCCCAATTAATGCCAGCTAATTCCTCCAACAGCACTGCTAAACTAGCCTCACTGGATAAGGTTCTTACGTTAAACGTTGCTAGGTTCGGTTTCCAATGGCCGCCTGTCCGGAGCCAATGATTCTTAGCACCGTCCGCTGCGTTTCTGGTGTTTCTATTGAAAATCATTTTCTGGTGTATATTTTCCCTCTAAATCTAGTGAAATGGTTTCAGAGTCACGAAAATGTGGCAAATGTATACTTCTACATTCATGGCATTCCTACTGGTGTGCTACTGGTCAAGATGCTATTTTAATTTTTTTTCCTCAAAGCACAAATTTTAGAAAACAAGGGATGTCTTGACCTGCACTATCGTTCTAGGAGCGCAGCAAAAGATGGGGCAAAAATAGATAACAACAATTGTGAAGAAATCTGCTCCTCAAGGTATCTAGGCAAAAAACCTTAACAGAGGAAAACGACCATTGTACGAGTATTTCCCTGCAATGCACAGCCACCGTGGTTTGCAAAACAATTTTTTTGGGCTACGTCCCAGTCAATTTCAGCAATGAAACTGGGACAGCATAAAAATGAGACATACAATAGCAGGTACAATAATTTTTAAAAATTGAAAATTGGTTTCTGAGGAAAGGAAATGACGCAGTAATTGTCTAGCATCTAGGTGGACACCCAAGCAGTGCCCATAAGGGAAGGGAGGAAGGTGGGAGTGAAAGAGGAAAGAGAGAAAGAGGTGCCGTAGTGGAGGGCTTAATGGAGGGCTTCCAAGTAGTTTCGACCACCTGGGGATCTGTAATGAGCACTGAGATCGCGCAGCACATGGGCGCCTTTTACGTTTTGCCCCCATCGAAACGCTGTTGCCCCAGCCGGGTTAGAACCCTGGAACCACGGCTCAGTAGCTTAGTGCCCTAACCAGTGAGTCACTGCAGCAGGTCAGCAATTTTTTTTAAAAATCAATTTTTGGCCTTTTTTGAGGGGGGGGGGGGGGGGGGGGTATTTCAAATCCGCGTCTCTCTTTGACGCAAGTTCGGGTGGCAAAGCGAATGCAGCACGGTGGAAAGTCCATCACATTGTCACACGAAGGAAAATGGCAATATGCTGATGGCTGAAATGCAGAACAGCCAGAGTGCCCGATGCAAGCAATGCTTCACTGGTATTTGCTTTTGCGGTTATGTGTGTTTAGCTGCGGGCAAAGTCAAGAAAATAGCATGTTTTAGTTTCTGCATTTACTGAAGTAAGATACCATAGTTTGAAAACTGCTACCATTTATTTGCCGCCGCGGTGGCTCAGTGGCTATGGTGCTTGGCTGCTGACCCAAAAGACGCGGGTTCGATCCCGGCCGCGGCGGCTAGAATTTCTTTGGAGGAGAAATTCTAGAGGCCCGTGTACTGTGCGATGTCAGTGCACGTTAAAGAACCCCAGGTGGTCGTAATTTCCGGAGCCCTTCACTACGGCGTCTCTCATAGCCTCAGTCGCTTTGGGACGTTAAACCTCACAAAAACCAAAAAAATAAAGCTACCATTTATTTATCCTTTTGTGGTTTAGGTGTAGCCATGTGCCTCTGTGTATTTCACTTGCTGCTTCTTTTATGTTGGTGTTGGCAAACTGCATTCTGGGAAAAGACAACTGGATTCTGGGAAACATTTGGATTCCTTAGAGTACTTTTTATTAACAACAGCTAGGTTGTCTATACCAAAGCAGTATGCAGACACAGGATCACTTCGTGTTGTTGTACATCATTTTCTGTGCCATGACAGAGCTGGAAGTCCTCGTTCGACTGCTAACATCATGCCTTACTCTGTCAGTATATAAGCCCAGGTGTTTTTATTTCAGTCATAATCTCTGGAAACGTTTTGATAAGTTGTCTTTTCCTCTAAATTTGGCAGCCACAAGATTCTCCTCTTAGATGAGGGAGGCAGAGGTTATCTTTATTTGTAGTCAGTGTGCACATATTGACCACTACGAAAACACGCAAATATGTATGCAAGTGCATATTGCCTTGAGGCCAGAAATAACATCTTCATGCTGCCCCCCCCATGTCTGCCAGAATTGAGCACGCAAGTGGCAGCAGTACTGGCATGTCGTTGAACTGCAACATGTGTGTCTGGCTTCCTTTGGTTTCCTTGTGCCTCTTACTGTGTATTTGCGTGCACATTCAATGTCTCAGTTCGCGTGGTCCTTTTCAGGCACCTGCTGAACTGCCATTCTTTTTGTGTGACTTTTGTTTTCTTCTAGGCATGATACTCAACCTTGAAGAAGAGCTCAACGCTGTTTCACAGACACTAAGGAGTGTTGTCGAAGCTTCCTAGCCCATGTAAGCAGGTGAGCTTGTGAAGTGGTGGTCTGAAAAGTGATGTGACTTGACGAGCTACTTTTATAAGGACTTCAGCTTTTATTTGTTTCGTTAGCTTTATTGTAAATGTGTTATTATTTGCACTCTCTGATCCTGTTTAGGCTATTGCTCCCCCCTTTCTTTCTCTCTCCGCGTCCTCTCCCAGTCCTTTTATTCCTGCTAGCCGCAGCTCAGGGGCTTCAGGCTTCGACGGAGAGATACAGTGGCTAGCAACATCTATTCCTTCAAATTTGTTATTTTCTTATAACCAATAAATAGCCACTAAAAACAACAACAACATCCTGTTTAGGTTTTCCACTTTAGGCTTTTCTCCTTTTTATGTATGTTTTAGGTTTTTATTGTTTAGCCTAGTTATCATTCACTCTTAGTTTCATTTTTTTTTTTGAATTTTTGCAATACTTATGACTTCATAGTTTTACAGCAGCTTGGTTTTATTGCGCACTACAGTTTAGTTTTTGAAAGAGGAGCTCTGCCTGCAGGCTTCTCTTTGTTATTTTTTGAGGCCTTTTGTTATTTTTTTTACCTTTGAGACTCTGAGTGTGTTCCTGATGTTCTGTACGGACATGACTCGGTTGCCTTGAGGAGGGTATGGGGAGGGTAAAAAGGCAGTAGCAGTGGGCGTTTGCCATAGAGTTTCTTACTATTACCTAGAGGGAAAGCTGGCGCCGCTGCACTTCAGCCACCATGGACGCCCAAAGCATCATGGGGCGGTGAGCTACTTGTTGCGGAACAGTTGTAGTTTTTCAAGAACACGGAGTGGCACTACTGAGATGTTTCATTCCGAAAACGCTGTTCGTGTGTGCGCAGATGACTTTTGCGCGAATGCAGTGTGCAAAACCCATAGTAGTGAAAACGCGACGACACACAACGCCAATAAAAGGTTTCACTTTTCTGAAATGCCTTTAAAAACCTCTTATAGTGTTTAAGCAACAGCATTTTTTTTTAAAACATATTTACTTTTAAAAGTGCGCCTCTTAATTACGAAATATTAGTTTTTGTAGTGTTCATTGCTTGGCCAATAGGAGAGCTAGCCATGCCTTATTTTGGGCGAACTTTGCACTTAAATGCTTTTCTGCTCGTTTGTTGCAATTTACAGACAGAATATTGAATGTTAGGACGTTTGTAGTTATCAAACAGCCTTATTTTTCGATTATTTTGTGGCCAAAAGTTGCAGTTCCGCAACAAGTAGCTCACCGCAGCATGATGCTTTGAGCGCCCATGGTGGCTGAAGTGGTCTCGAGGGGTCTCCATGCAAACTCCCATAGACGGGCTGCCAGCTTTCCCTCTAGGTAATAGTAAGAAACTCTATGGCGTTTGCTATGGGGACCAGCTGGAGGGTAGTTACGCTAGAAGGAGTCTTCGAAGAGGGTTACCGTGGGCACAGGAGCGTATGGCGAGGGCATAAGAAGGCCTAACCAGACGGTGGTTACCAACGGAGGAGCTGTGTGGCGGGAGCACAGGAATCCTCAACCGGAGGACGGTTACGTGGGAAGGGAGAGGGTATGGCGAGAGTGTAAGAAGGTGCGACTGACGCATGGTTACCTCGAGAACCACCTAGAGTGTAATTATTCTTGAAGGAGGAAGGTAAGGTGAGAGCATCGGAAGGCATAACTGGAAGATGGTTACCATGAGAGCTGTCAGGAAGGTGGTTACTGTGTGAGGAGGACTTAGTGAGAGTGGAGGAAGCGGCAAGCGGAGTATGGTTACCATATGGTTAACTGGAGTATGGTTACCATGGAGAGCGTAGAAAGCTTAACCGGAGGGTAGTTACCGGCTGCTGCAGTACGTGCCCCTCCCCCCCTCCTCTCGCCTCCATGAGAAGGGGGTCATAGGTCATGGATGGTGCTACATGCCTAGAGTGGCGAACTGGGAAGGAGAGCTGGTTGAAAAGCTAGTGCATGCAGAAAGCAAAAGAGAACACTAAAACTATATAGACATGGAGTCACTCTCATGTCCTCTGCTCAGCATACCGTAAAATACAAATATCTTGACAGCTGTTGCTGACTCGCGTTGCACAGTGGTGAGCGTCTTTTTTATTTTTTTTCATAGGAGGATGTCTGACCAAGTCAGCCAAACATTTACGCTTCTAAGCTATGTGATACACCCTTGTAAAAAAAATCGGCACCAGTATATGCAAGACCATGTTGTCGCCAGGCTATATATTATGTAGGGTACCTGTGCTGCTGCTCCTGCTCAGGTGTTCCATAAATTAAACATTAAATAGAACTCTCACCTTTGCTGTTGAGTGCCTCTAGCACTCCGTCTCATGGCTCGGTGATGGCCCCTGTTGAGTACACAGTGGCAGGAAAAGCTGTGACTGATGCAGCAGACCAAGCGTTAGGTGAAAATACAGTCGCCGACTGATTTTTCAGACAGGGCGGAGCCCGAAAGAATGGTCTGAATAATCTAACAGTCCAAAATATCGTGAACTTAAAAAAAATATATTACTTCTGCAAAAAACAGCCTTCAAAAATTCAGGGGGCACTTTGACTGTCTAAAGTGTGTTGAAGCGAAAGCCTTTTCCGCACCACTTTCGCTGTTTCTGTGGCACTGGTGGCGTCACATATAATTGAGTACTAATTACTAAGTGATGACAAATCACTAATTAATGGTTAATTACTGATTAATGCCTGAATACTGATTGACTGCTAATTAATGACGCTTAAGCTTCGCCTTTTGGAGTGGAATGCGACAGCGTGTTGTAGCGCTGCCAGGGAGTCCACGGAATGGAACGCCGAAGGCCAGAACAGAACGCCACCACCTGTTCCGCAATGCCTTGCCCTTTGAACGCTTTTTGAGGAAAGGAAATGGCGCAGTAATTCTGTGTCATCTCGGTGGACACCTGAACTGCACCGTAAAGGAAGGGAGGAAGTGGGAGTGAAAGAAGACAAAGAGGGCCCATAATGAAGAAAATGGAAATTGTATTTGAGGAAAGGAAATTGCGCAGTAACTGTGTCACATATCTCGGTGGACACCCATCAAAATTCAGGGGGGCACTTTTTTTTTACCTAAAGTGTGGTCACTGATGTGTGGTTAAGATGTTAAGCTTAAGTGGAATGCTACAGCAACGCTGCCAGGGAGTCCATAGAACACCACCGCTCCATTTTTGAGGAAAGGAAATGTATCTGTCTCTCATATCTCGGTGGACACCTAAACCTCGCTGGAAGGGAAGGGAGGAGGATGAGAGTGAACGAAGACACCGTATTCACTAGATGCGCCTTTGTTCATTCCAAACCATCGAGCTGGCATGGCGGAGTGGATAGCATGCTCGTCCCGCACGCGAAGACCGGGGTTCGATTCCCGAGCTCGACCAATTTCCTGCTTGGTTTTATTTATTTGTATGGCCTGACGAGAGCAGTTATTTAGGCTAATTGATAAATTAAGCAGTTAACTATGCTCAGTCCCACTTACTTGGAGAGCCACTATACGATCCCTTCAAATGGTTGCGTGGTTACTAGCCAAAGTACAATTGGCCCCGTTTGAAATTCGCGCACTGTGACGTCACGACCGTTTGGACCAATTGAAAAGCGTGACATTTCTGCCGACAACTGCTGCTTACAACGATGAGACATTAAAGGCTTTCGCCTTAATAATCACGGGCTTTGGCATTTAATACGTTCCGTTTGCATGTGATACTGTTAGATTCTATTCAAGCCAGAGTCAAGATTTCATGTTCGCATAAACTCAAGTCGCCAATACCAGACGGTGAGACGTGGCTGTCTCTATGCGTGGCATGCGAATCGAGAACAGTGCTTTCCGGGATGATGAAGATCGTGAAGACAGAGAGGGGAACCCCAATGGAAGGAGAGAGATGAAGCATGTGCCTCTGGCTGCACCCTCACCATGCTATGTGTGGCAGTGTCTAAGCTGCTGTGAACGCTGCATCAGTCCCATTTTCGACGTGACTGCGCACTCTTCTTTGTAGACCACCGTGATTGTACATTCAATGGCAATGAAGATCGTGCGTTTGGAGAGTTCTAGAATGGGGATACCAATGCACGGAGGCCTCAAGGAAATACCAGGTCCCAGCAATATGGGCGCCTACACCAGTGACATTTAGAACAGGGGTTTATTGTACACAGCGATGCCAGGCTTGGGTTCGTTGACTGCAAAGCCATTACTGCTGAGAAGAGAAACACCAAAAAAAGAAAAGTAAACATATGATATGGATACGTACACCACTGACATTTACAGTAGGAGTTTTCTGTATGCAGCGGTGTCAGGCTTGGATTTGTTCACTGCGGCACCATTACTGCCAAGAAAAGTGCTAAAACACAAAAGTAGACTTATGGAAATGTTCTTGTTTCATATATCTGGTTACTTCTTTGCAGCAGTAAATTTGCATACAATAACGAAAAAAAAATGCAATATATAAGGAATGCTTTTGACCTTTTTTTGTTTGTTACATGCAGCATTTAGTGTTTGCCACGTGCGGCACTATCTCGGCCGGAATGCGCAGTGCTAACTCTCGCAAATGTAGTTACTTTGTTTTGTTTATGTGCACATAAATAAGTAAAAAAAAGTTAGCGGCATGTGAATTTTTTGTGACCCCCTTTTTGAACCAAAATCATTGACCTGTTTGAACCTCCTGCAGGCATCAAACAACATGTGAGCTCTGCAAATCCACCAGCAGTCTCAAAATCTAGCTTGTTTTGTCCCTGAAATTTTGTGGTCTGGGCATCTTCACACAAAGCAACAGCTTCGTGTACCTTCCATTTGTTGTGAATGTGAGACACCGTTTAGCAGCAACGACGAATCGGTAGTGAAGTGAAAGGTCCCGTTTCGACGGGTGCCGCCATGTTTCCCAAACATAGAGTGTCGTTGGGGCGCACGTTATTTCGGCAAAATGGCATTCGCCGCTAACAATAACCCAAGACTCAGGACGTGCCTTACATTCTGCACATGCGCGTTTTGACACCCCAAACTTCTTGGGGGGCCCCTAAGGCTTGGGCGCCCTATTCTGAAACTCTCTATTAACTCAAGCGGCAACAATGAGGAACAGATGGCCAAGCCTATCCAAGCCAGTCCGTCCGACTTCGTTTAAATCCAAGGTGGGGTTGCCCACAGCACACAGGGCCGGTTGTTTGGGACGGCAGTGTCCGCTTGCGTCTATGCTGTGTCGAAAATTCGACTTTCGATGGGAAAAAAAACTATCTCCATAGCATTACTTTCGTCTATTTTAGTCTAAAAACTGCAACATTAGGACTCCAGAGGGTCCGAAATATCAGTTTGTGAATATGTACACGTTCCTATGAAGTGCCTGCTGGCTTCTCGGTGAAGTCCAAAATATCGTGCGCATGCAAATTATTAGAGTTTGAAAAATCAGTCGGCTGCTGTATTCTCTTAATAGGTTTGAAGAAGTGATTTTATGTAACAGATTTTTAGTCCTCATCTGAATGCTTATTCTGCATGGTTCTTCTGTAACTGATGTCTCTGTTTTTCTTTTTTTTTCTCTTCATTTCAGGCAGGAGATTCGTGCGAGGCAGTGTGGTCATCACTTTGGACCGTGGATGCTTTAACACATTTAACAGCTTGTTTTATGCTATGGCAAATAAATGCCTTCTAAAATAAATTTTAGCATTTGGAATGGGTGCTGCCTCATTTTTCTATTGCGGTGTAGTAATAAATGAGGATTCAGTCCCTTCTGGACTTCATTCAGTCTGCAATCATTCTCCCATTCATGTAGTCATATCCTCTTTGCCATAAGGCAATAATTATGACTTTAAGAGAAAGTAGCAACACTTGTGACTGCTGATGTTGATTGCCAATACGCAGAGCTGCAGATAGTCTTTTTTGGGAGGCTTAATGGGCACTAAGTGGAGTCTTGAACGTTGCGAGTCCATGGTTAGGAAAGTCGTAAATGCTAAGTAATCTGCGGACTTCTCTCTGTAGAGTACAAAATGGCTGAAATAATTTTTGGGCATTTTTAATAAGTGAGTTTGTTTACATAACACTGATTGTATACAGCAAGTGTTTTGCAATCAAAGATGTTGGAGCTGTTTGCTTTTTTTTTCTTTTTATGCATCAAGTTCTCTTCAGTCATTGTGGTCTAACAAAAGCTTCCATCCCCAGATGACATCAAATGATCACACAAGAGTGCAGTTTTGTCATGCTGTACCCCCACCACCACCTAATCATCTGTACCGCCCGACTGTACCCAGCAGTGACTTTGACGGAGTATGGTGGACAGTCAGCCTCCCTCTGCCCAGAAAGAAATTTTCTGTTGGGAAGTCACACAGGCCATCTTTTTGTCGAGAAGTTTAATGACTTGACGGTGGAGGCAACTTGCAGAGTGTCTCTATCTGAGTTGTCCACCAGCATCTGCTGAACGTGTGAGATAGACTCCTGAGACATTGTGCACATCTATCCAACAGGTGCATCAGCTCATGTAGCGTTGGATTTGTGCATACCTGTGCTTTGGAAATGAACTAACAACTTGTGTAATGTAAATGCTGGTGTGTTCAAGGCCTTTATTTAAACACTTGGAAACGGATTTTAGGGGCAAGGTTCTGCAAGAAAGGTCATTATACTGCTGACAAACCTTTTTTCCTACTTAATATATTGGTCTGAAAATGGTTTTACGGAAAACCAAGGCTATTTGATTGCATTTCTGTTTTTTGCAAACAGTGAAGTTCCTTAATATTGAAAGTACATTACATGCGTGTTTTTGCATAGCATGGAGACATGCAGCATGTAATATTCGTGACACCATGAAGCAATGCTGGATGTATTACTGAAAGTGCTATATCACGGCAGAATATTTTTGTGAGTACAGTGCTAGTAACATCTCTTTGGAATCAAAGCACAGAGTGTGAACTAGTGCATGCAACTCCACATTCGCCTGGTTCAAAGATGCCCCCAAGTCGCAAATGCAATAGTGTATGTCTTGGTACTTTGTGTTCAGACTTTCGTGAGTAGCGCTTTCACGATTGTGAACTTTGAACAACGAAAATGAAACGACTGCTAAGTGCAGCTCAAAGAAATTTTGCACACTTAACGAAATATGCACTTCTCAAAAATGTGCGAAATATGCATGTGTTTTGTCAGTTAGACGGGAAACTATTGCTCCCCTAATATGCATCATTTTTGCCATTCTTGGTCTTCTTAAAATCGCCTCTTTTAAATGACAATCAACAGGAGACAGAAAAGCTGTGGCAGCGGCTCAGTGGTTATGGCGCTCGGTTGCTGACCCGAAAGACACTGGTTCGATCGCGGCCGCAGCGGTCAAATTTCGATGGCGCCGAAATTCCAGAGCCCCGTGTGCTGTGCGATGTCATTGCACGTTAAAGAACCCTAGGTGGTCGAAATTTCCGGAGCCCTTCACTGCGGCGTCCCTCATAGCCTGAGTCACTTTGGGACGTTAAACCCCCATAAACCAAATCAAACAGCCAGAAACCGCTTTGATCGTAGCGAGATTAACATTTCAATTCAGTGCTGCATGAAGAGCCCTGTTTGTGGTGCAGTAGTTTTTTCGAAATGCATCCTGCAAGTAGGCGAATCGTTGGGGTGAAATGGAGGGCTCCTGGCACGGGACTGGCTGGACATTTTAGCTACATACCACGTCTGTGTAAAGCGTGGCTTGGGGTGGGACACCAAAACCCTCGTAGACTTCTTCACAAATGACATCTGTTAGCGATGCTACTTCGATGATGACGGTACAAGTCAACGAAGCTCCCCCTCCCCCGGAAAACTTCGTGGATGGCTTCCCGTAAATTTCTCCTGGTCGTTGACACGGTATCGAGGTGGCTGCCGGTCGTACTGGCGAGCTCTGCAGCATCTAGAGTCCTCTCTATGGTGGCCACTTCCGTACGTGGTTTATTCTACGACGGTCTTCGATGGACCGCAGACTAGACTGGCTAAAAGAGGCTCCTTAATGCCTCGCATCAGAAATCCCACCTCCTTCTTCTCTGCTCATGGGAGGCATCTGCGCGTCGAAAAAGATGTTCCGTTTCTTCGACGTACGGAGTCGCGGTTTCATTCGGATGTTGAATTCTTAACTGCAGTTGAACCTCTGCTCTTTCTTTCTAGACGAAGCTGCTGAACATCCCCACTAGCTGTTTCTTCAAGGCCTTCCAGGTGGTGCGGGAAAGCCATGGTTTTCAAACCATGTTGTGGCTGATCTGTCCAATGCAAAGTAAACGTTTCGAAGCTTAGCGCTGTCCTAGGCGTTCAGCGTGACCACACGGTAGAGGCCGTCTACTCGGTCTTCAACGGCTTTGTTTGTCCATGGGAAGTTGGTGGCTCACGAGACTGACGAAACACGACGGACGTTGACTGTGCACAAGATCCATCTTGGGGGCATGTAGGAATGCTGCATGTCGGCACCTCTACCAGATGTCACGTAGTGGCGACGGCAGCCCGGCGAGCACGAAGCAAGCTAACAGGCTTGCAAACGAAACTATTTATTGGGCTACTCTCATTCATAAAGAATGGAATAACTTCGCGGTGGCGTAGCAACAGGCATGCTCGGCCGTCATCGAACAGAATGCCTACCGGTCTTGGATGCGTTCAATTTAACGCTGGCAAGGAAACGTTAAGGCAAAACGCCAGAGCGGCTACAACAATCTGGAACAAAGTGAAAGCAGTTACGCGTGACTGCGATCATTCGAGATTAGTCGGGTCGCATACCCATCTCGTGTTTGGCGCGTTTCAATCGTGCTGAGGGAACACCACCGTAAGCGCGGCACGGAACAAACCGTAGTGCTTAGCCGAAGAAGTGGAAAGGGGCCCGCGTCACAATTCCGATGAAGTTCGTGGGGCGTGTTGTCAGGCCAACGGGGTGTACTGGGTGCATTCCATGGTGCATTCAGAGCTCTTTTCAGTGCGCTAAGTACTAGATGGGTCAGTAGCCGTAATGTCCAGGTGAAGCTTGCGGAGGAGTGTCGCGCCAGCTGCAGCCGAGGGGAGAGAGGATCGATGCGGAGAGCGAGAAATGCGGATGCGTGCATATGCAGATGCCAGAAAGAAGTGCCGAAGGGTGAAGTCGCCGGAAGAATATGCTTGCACTGCAGCAAACGGGAAATCATGGATGAAACCGGTCGTTCCATGCAGTACAAATCCAAAAGACATGCATGGCGAGCTGAACAACAGTACAAAAGAACAGAGCGCCAAAGGAAGTTAACCGATCCATTCCCTGGCCAGGGGATATAGCGAGGCGGCAAGCCGAAGCAGAGTGGTAGGACAGTGTAACCTTGCTAACCGGGATGCAGAAACACGTTAAGAACGAGAAACTCGAAGAAGAGCGAGAAAGAAGAGGCGAATGATGAAGTCACCGCAGGAACGTGCAGTCGAGGACTGTGCAAAGTGAGTCTGCCGACAAAGGAAATGGCGAGTTGAATAGCAACAAGCAGTTCTGGTGACTTATCGCAAGAGGAACGCCTGCGAGAACATTTGAGTGCAACTAGAATTTTCAAGCTTATAAAAAGCTAAACAAGGGCGAATAGCGCACCGAAGTCGCGTTTATATAGCTTGTAAATTTAGGGCCAGTTTTTTTAACGCGTTAGAACACCTGTGTAAATGAAAAACTGTCCATCGGCGTCGTTCGTGAAGCCACAGGTGGAATGCAGTTGAAAAAATGGTGGCGGCGCGAACAGTTAAGCTTCGCTGGCTACTGCAAATTTAGACTACCCAACCATCGCCGTAGCTTTTGTATATAGCACAAAAAGAAAAACTTGGACGGGGGGGGACACATGCTCCGCCTGTAAGGTATACTGTAAGGTGACTCCGCCCACCGTACGAGGGAGAATTAAAAAAAAAAGGCGGGAGCCGGACGTTAATTCGATTTAATTAGGGAAATCAGCCTCACAGGGCAATAAGTCGCAGTTTCTAAGAATGCTAGGAACGTGTAGATCGAGTTGCCGCGGCAAAAAGACGAGTTCAGACTCCTCTTCAGTGCACCATTAGGATATAATGCTGAAAAGAAGACTCTGTACGTGGCCTGAGAACTTTTGACCGACCCTATACCTATGTATGCTTGAAACCGGAAAATGCGCCTATAGTCGAATACAACTTAAGTCTGCAGTGAAGCTCCGCCCACATTCAGCCTCCGCGCACAGAATTCCTCCACGACAAAAACATAGTCCGCTGCTTAAACGTTTCTTGTTACGTAAACAGGAAGTTTTATCACAACAGAAAAATTATGAACTCTAGAAATCTGATACATGGATTGTCTGATATAGTCAAGCATTAAAAAGCTGATTTTGTTTACTGTTGGTATTGGCCAGCGGAGTAATACAAGACCCCGCGGCCCAGTGTTAGCAACTGCTGTTTTTTTAAGTTGTATTCTACTATAGTAGTGCTACCACACTAAAAAAAGGCACAACACTAATGAACACTAAGGCGACTAATGAAAACAAATCGCAAAGTCCTTCGCTGTAGCAGCTTCGCCGCTTCCGCTCGTATGATTTCCGTCAATTTTTCCTTTTTGCTGTTTAGAGGAGCGCATAAGCAATGGGGGTAAGAAAGCAGTGACGCTAGGCTCGTGAGACCTTATAGTTCGTGAAACAAGGCTCAATTGAGCCTTGTTTCACGAACTATAAGGTCTTCAGATTCCAGGCTTTGTAGGAGGTAAATGAACGGGATTTAGATGAGACCACCACTTTTTACAACATATTGCTTTCATTATCACGCAGCACTATTGCCTTCGAGCAATGCATTTGTGCCTCAGTACGTCTATGCAGGCTATTTCACAAAGCCGGCTGATTGCAAGCATGGAAAGGGAGAAGTCCATCTACTGCGCGGTCTCTCTGTAGGAAGATTGCCGACGGACCACACGGTATTCTGACACGCGCCTGTCGCGCCCAAACCAAGATGCTGCCCGATGGCGCTACAGCACCACTTAGCTGAGTCGACGTTTAATTCTTACCGTCTAGAAATATCTGCTTTCTGTCAATGGTTGTGCTATCGTCACTGCCTGTATTCGCTGCATTCACGCATACTCACTTCATGTGACGCGCGGAAATTGCGGGAAATTATGTACACAAGACGACGAGTGCGTGTTTGTAAACCTGGCGCTCGCCTTCGGAATCTGGCACATGCAAATAGATTTTTTGATCGAGTGGGATGACGCCCGAAGGCATTTCCTCTTCGTGGGGTGCTGCCTCTTCACAGAACACCACGCACGGTACCAACTCGCTTTGCGGCACCCAGTGGGGTTTCTTGCTGCGGAAGCATCGGCTGCTGATAGCAGAGAGCGTGGACCTCTCCCCGAGGCTTGAGATGGCCGCGCACCGGGGCATGGTCCACGAGTGTAGGATAACAATCTCGAGGACCGGGGTCTCACGTGGCGATTCTTTGGTTTTCTATCCGTTTTTTAGAAGGATGTGGACTTTCAAGCGAAACTTGTTAGCTATGCGCGTCTTTTTCTGTTCATTATACTCCCCCTGCAAAATACTGGAGTTATAATTTCCTCGTTACGCCAGTGTGCTGCTCTGTATCTGTACATTCTGAAGGAAGCTCTATAAGTGGACTGGAAACTATTTAAAAGAGCAGCAACTTTTCATGAGTACCCCAAACGGCCTTACGTCGTGCCTTGTTGCAGTAAAAGGCTTACTATAGGGAGCTGTGCTTAGCCCTCTGTTGTTATAAATCAGCCTCATTCACATCAAACGAAACCTGCCGCTAGGAGAACACATTGCGCTAATGTGGCTGACATCCGTATCTAGAGCTGGTCACGTTCGCGCTACTTTACCTAACAGCGTCTACAGCAACTTGACGAACCTGGCGCGTATCTCAAGGCATTCGTCTTTCACCTGAAAGCAGCGTTGCAATGGCCTTTACAAGAAAATTAATGAACCTATATCCCTAAATTGCTATTCACCGCCTGTTTACAGGAGGTAAGTATAACCGAAAACTGGGCGAGTTTGTGAACGTTCAACATTATGTACAGCGCGAAAAACAAACAGCGCTTGTTTGTTTGCGTGTTTCTTCCCCTGTCTTCGTTTTTCGCGCTGTACATAATGTTACAGGAGGTGTTCTGAGGCCTGGATTGGGAACAGCTGGGGAACAGCGCTTGTTTGTTTGCGTGTTTCTTCCCCTGTCATGAGAGATAGTGGAGAGAACTTGAGTAATTTGCGATTCGCTGATGAGTGATGACATTGCCTTGCTGTCACTCAGAATATGAGCTACAGCATGATAAAGGTGGACAGGCAGAGCAGAACGATGGGTCTAAAAATTAATGTGTAGGAAACCATTATTTAATGAAAAAAATGTCATGGGATGATCATGTTAGCTTTGTAATAAATAAATGTTCACGTATTATTGGTCTTCTTTACAAGAACCGTGAGATACTGCCGCGAAATATAATGCTAATGCTATATAATTCATTGATACAATCTCATTTCAGCTATTGCCATTTAACCTGGGGTGCAACAACAGCAGGCAATCTTCAGAAACTACACTTGTTACAGAAAAAATTTCTAAGAATTGTTGAAAATGTTTCGCATACCTACCATACGGCCGCACTTTTCTTAAAGTATCACTTACTTCCAATTATGAAAGAAGCCAACAGCCACAGAAACCAAGGGGCACAGGGAATTTTTTTTTAATTTATTTATTTATTTTGTGGTGTTGATCAATTTAGAATATTACTGAACATGTCATCGCTTAAAGCCAATTGATTAGAAAAGCAGAAGAAAAAACAACCACTGCCGCCGGTGGGATCCGAACCCACGACCTCCGAATTACGCGTCCGGTGCTCTACCTCTGAGCTACGGCGACGGCTGTCAAATCTTCTGCTTTCGGGGGTATTTATGTTTACAGGTAACCTAACCTTGAGAGTGTTCATCAGCGCCACCCACGTTCATAAGCGGCGGACGTAGAACGTCCTGAGTTACCGCAGGTGTGACGTAGAACGTCATCGAACGGAGAGGGTGGAAGCTGCGTGAGAACCCTCTTATGCTTCCTATGGCGTCAAGGCTGCCAGAACCGAGGCCCTCGCTAAGCAAATAAGCAAACAAGGAAAGGGGAATTGAGGGGCTCGTTATAAATATGTTGGCTTCTTTCATATTTATAACGAGCCCTTTACTTCCAATTACTAAGCTTTATGACTATCGTCTGAGCAAGTGTGTGAAAAACGAGGTGTTGAAGAATATATCTTTTCTATCCAAATTAGCTGGTTTAGAAAAACGAGATGCAATGTACAACACAAGAAATATAGCACAATGGAGCGTAAAAACATACAGAACTTTCTATGGTAATCAAACATTAGAAAATAAACTACCACGACTGCTTAACAAACTCGCACAAAACGATATTGATCTCCAAAACACAACACGCCACAAACTGTTCGAGTATTTTTTACACTACACCTAACCTTTTTTTCTGTGATTTGTTTACCTAATTCTTCTTTCTTTCACCATCATTGTAAGTTTTTCTTTCCAGCCAGGACAATGCTGTTGATTTTATGCTGACTACTGTAACCTGATAACAGCTCTGCTATATGTATTTTTTCCTTTGTTATCTGTATTTCCTGTATTTTCTTTTTTTTTTGTGTGTGTAAAAAAAAAACCACTGCATTGCTGTCAAAGTGGGGGCCCGTGGCCTTGTCAAGCTGTCAAACGGCAGCTTTTACTACGGGTCCCCGCCATCATCTGTACCATGGTGGCGAAATAAAATTTGAATTTGAATTTGAAAGTAGTGTTCAATAAATAGTCTAGCAGGGGAACAGCAATTCCCAATTGGTAGCGATGTGCCTGAAGTGGTAAGAAAATACGTCTACTTAGGGCTGGTAGTGGCCACTGATCCGGATCATGAGAGGGAAATAACTAGAAGGTAAGAATGGGGTGGAGCGCGTATGGCAGGTTCTCTCAGATCATGAACGGCAGTTTACCAGTATCCCTCAAGAGAAAAGTATACAACAGCTGTATATTACCAGTATACTCACCTATGGGGCAGAAACGTGGAGGCTAACGAAAAGGGTTCAGCTTAAGTTGAGGGCACCGCAGCGAGCTAGAGACCGGAAGCGGGCAGAGTGGGTGAGGGAACAAACGCGGTTAACCCTAGTCGAAATCAAGGGGAAGAAATCGGCTTGGGCAGGGCATGCAATGCGAAGGCAAGATAACCGCCGGTTGTTAAGAGACTTGGGAGAGGGCTTTGCTCTGAAGTGGGCGTAGGCAACCCGATGTTGATGGTGATGATATCCGCTCCTGCTGGGTGGACGCGCGCTTCCCTACGGGCGAACTCAGTATTATGAACTATAGCAACAATTCTTGGTCACCTGAAGTTAGAAAGGTTTGTGAGAAAATGGTTGCAGCATCGCAGATGTTCAGGTACGCATTGCGGGAACAAAGTGGAGCGGCTGCTACCTCTATATGGTACACCTTCAAAAAGCTGGCGCCAAGGGCGCAGTGCGTTATTCTCCACTGGTTCTCCAACGAGTGTCTCACACGAGTAAGAAAGCACTGGCGCGGCGCACAACTGCCTTGCGGTCTTTCACGGCCTCCAAAAGGGACTCTCTTCCTCGGGAACTGTAGCAGAAGCTGAGTGTCTACCGTTATATGTCATCACCTTCTAAAGACAATGCGTATTTGCCTCCGGCATGTACTCCAAGGCATGACGATGATATAACTTCATTTCGTCAACGATCAGGTAATTGTCAGATCCTCGAGTGATGTCAAGTTTTCTCTTATTCGCCTTATCCTTGACCTTGAGGATCCGTGAAGTGGCACGCTGCGACCACCAAAGTCCGATGCGCGGTCTTTTTTTGAGTTTGGGGGTCCGAGCTGGTCACCGAATACTCCTACCCTGCTTGGTTAGAGAGGCCCGCGGAAGCTGGGTCTTCAGGGCATTAGCATCATAGATTAGCTATATATCGGCCCTGAGATGGCCACTGAATCTGCATATTGGAGAATATGATCCGGGATAAACGATGGTCACTAGACATGCACTAGTATGTAGAAATTCACATGCAGTAGTGTCACTAGACATGCAAGCATTGACAAAGTGACACTACTGTAAAAAGCTCGGGAAGCGACTTCAGCTTCGATATAAAGACTAGCTTTAGCTGCGCGTCTTCCAATATTATCTACATGCTTCAATGCTCCTCTTGTCAGAAACAATATATCGGAGAAACCGGACAATCAATAAGCGCCAGACTAAATGGTCATCGAGCTGATACAGCAAAAAACCCACAGAAGGCAGTGGCGGAATATTTTAATCAACGCGGTTTTAACTTCGATCATCTTAAACTGTTCATTCTTCAATCAGGCTTCAAATCTGCAAGGGACAGAAAATACAGAGAAGCATTCCTAATCCATAAATTTAGAACCTTACAACCAGCACGGATTAACATATCCGGATTCCGGCACTGGCGTAATTCTCTGAACAGGTCCTGCACATGATGAGAGCATTTAGCAGCATCCATACCGCCGCCAAATTGTTTCTTTCACCCTACCCTTCCACCCCTACCCGTCCTTTACCCCCTCCATGGCAATATTTTTCTTATTTTTTTATCTCTTCTTTGTTCAATTTTGTCTTTACCTTGTGCCCTGCTTCTCTTGCCATAATTTCTCAGGAACACTTTTGCATTCCTTCCCAACCTCCCTTCCTGTCATGCTTTCTCTGTTCTCTTTTTTCATTTATTATATTTTTCCCGGTATTTTATTTAGTTCCATCATGCTGATCACTAATCACCTATCGGAGTTTTTCAGGACAACACAGCCAGTCATACCAAGCTACTTGTTGCAGCTGGACGCACAGCTTTTCTACGCCCGCTATCTCTCCACGCTCCACACCGGCGGATTCTTTTCTGCTGAGCTGGTCTTTCTCTTTTCACAGTGTTGCAGATCAACCGGCTTATAAACTTTAGCAGCCATCATACCTGGACAAGATTCACCCTTAAAATCCCAGCGCCATTCCCGCTTCACACCCTCTTCCCCCTCACCGGGCCTTCCTCCTCGGAAGTATGACCTTGTTTAAACCCCGCCAGTGATGAACGCTTTGCCAAGACGCAGACAAGACTACTTGTCGAAACATTGGCAAGCACCGTGAGGTTTTTCCCTCGTTCACTTTGTGAGCTGTCTACATCGAATGAGCTCCAGACTCTTAGTTCAGGCGTAGAGGCGCAGGAAAGATGGCTTCCCGGACTCAGTTCTTGCCTGAAGTGCGGATAAAGTCCGCCGTGCGTTGAAATCCTCGGAGCGCGGATTCGTACAGCAAACGGGTTCGGAAGAGAGAAAAAGGTGGCGGTCATGCCACATATTCATACCCTGTCGCAGCGGATAAAGAGAGTCGGGGCCAGGTATGGAGTAAATGTTTTTTCCGCTCGTTTAACAAACTAGATGAATTGGAGACTGCTGTTTAATGAAGACATGAGGGGCATAGGAGGAAGTCTTGCAGCATTAGTCATGAAAATAAGTATGTTCCATTTAAGACTGGCCTAGTCTATCAGATCCCTCTGTTCTGAAGCCTTACGTAGGTATACATAGGCCAGACTGGCCGATGCGTGAACGTGCGGCTCATATAGCAAACTAATTCCTTGGAAAAGAAGGCTACAAAGCTGGCTAAGCATTGCTCTTTCTGTCAATGCATTCAGTATTTTTTTTATACCGAAGTGTTATTTGTTGGTTCGATCGGCGCACCAGGGAAGTGGCTGCTCGAGACATTCCATATTATCCGGAAAAAGAATGGGCGTGTTAATGAGCCATCTGTGACGTTATCTACTTGGAAAAAGAGCATGCTGCACGATGGGTAGGCTTCGGCGATATCTACACGTGCTTTTTGAAGCGATTTTTTGCTCTTTACGATAACGTATGTGGCTGACTATGCGCATGTGCGCAGTTTTAGTGTTGTATAAATTGACGTGCTCACTTCCAACAAAACTCATTTGTAAGTTCAGCGCCAGTCTTTGTGTTCCGTCTTCTATACTCTGTCCTGTTTATTTGCGCTGCTGAACTATCATGAATCGTTACCAACTGGCCCCAATCTGCCGTTCTTCTATACGATTTAACTAATCGCGATTAAAGCGTTTCCCGCAACCGGTGAGAGGTCGGCTTCCTGTCATCAGATTCTTTGCAGTCAAGCGCAGTACTCGTACTTCGCGTATAAGGCTACGTCAGCGTATCACTTCGCAATGCCGGCGTCATGACCCGCACCTCACGAAGTCACCCCAGGCGAAATGATGTCCGGCAATGACAACATTAACAATGGGCACTGACAACATTGACAATGACAATGATGTCCGGCAATGACAATGGGCACTGACAACATTGTGGCAGATACGCGCTCACTATTAGGCGGCGGTGTCCACCCACAGAAAACTTTTTTCGCACAATATTTCGTGTTTGGCAATGCTGAACCGCCAGCAGTATTTTTTCGCTACTTCCTGATTGAACTCAACATGCCTCTAGTCGAGAAAATCCCGTGTTGCCGTTGTGAAACTTATGCCTGTTTCACTCTCCTCGAATAACAGCAAAAGGTGACGCATTATGCAGGCCTTTATGTTCAGCCTGTAGCGTATGAAAGCGAAAGCGTACCTCCCAAAGTATTACAGTTGGTTAGACTTGCCGATGACAGAGGGCAGCTGCAGGTCGCAGCGGTTCATCCTCGTGCACAGAATCACGTTAACGCTAAAGTTTGCGGTGCCTTCTACAAGCGTAGGTGTCGCCTTTCAAGGCATTCGTGTTTGACGGCACCATTTGGTAAAACAGCGCCGTTTCGCCGGCAGTTATTCGGCTTTCCTATTTCATTGTTAGGTTCCCACATTCATTCCGACAGCGGGTGTCACGCGGGCTCACAGGCGCTCATCATACTCCGCGCTTGCCGGGTGCGCGGGTTTATCGACTTCGGGGCCGAATTTACTCTCCGTTTATTCTAACCGAGGTACGCCGCCACGATTTTTCATTGTATCTGAGGCGTGGTACTATCGCCCTAACTAAAATTTTGACGATAGCACCACACTCATTCGTAATAAGTGAGCCTTCGTTACAGCTGCGGTCATTATAAGTCTACTCCACTATGTTCGCAAAAGAACCATATCTTCACCGACCGCTCATGTTCAAAGACGAGTGCCTCTTGTCGTTTCTGTGTCATCTACATAGCAAATGCGCTCCTATCGCCTTTAGCGGGTGACGTCTTCCACATTAGAAGAGCTGCACGGCATGAAGGACGCTTTCTTATATCATTAATACAGGCTTATGTGTTAAGAAGGCTTATATATTAGGCCGTACAGCTGGACGATGTGTGATATTCACAGACTCCAAAGCAGCTCTGCAAACTGTCACGAGCATGTTTAAGAAAAGTCACCATCAGACAGTTTCTCGACTTTGGATATCTCCATCACTGAGCCCGCGTCGAGGACGCTGTATACAATTAAAATGGATCCCAGAGCACTAAAATTATGGGGAACGAAAAGCCAGTCTACGCGGCTCGCAAAAGTCTCCAGCACCACAACTTAGGGAGGATTTTCTTCACAAAACCTGGAACGTTCGAATGGCAAAAAAAATACCCCTATGAGGAAAGGAATTGTGATGTTCTATTTATGTTGAAATGCTTAACTATTGTTATGGAATCGTTATTGGAACATATATTTGCACCATTACTAAAACATCGATGAAATTCAGAGATGTAACAGGTGTCGCTGAAGTTTACATTACCACAAACGTAAACGCCCAGTTATTTTTTTTCTGTCCGTATTTCACATGACTTGCTGTCACGTTTCGTGAAGTTGAAAATGCCGATGGTACACTCATCAGACAAGCTTGAAAATGATGTAAAATGACGTCCAACACAATTTAAATTGCTAGGTGGCGGCCCTGCACGCTGAGAAAACAAACTACACCCTTTTATGACCTCTGGAATATGTCCGTCTCCATTTATAGGCTAGCGCACAGCGCGCGAAATTGATGTGGGCGCCCCATTAAATCTGAGCTAAATGCAAAGTGCAGAGAGCTGAGGAAAACTAATCAAGCAGATAAAAGAGATCCTAAAGATTAGTGAGTTGATATCACCGTGCGGGAAAGAATACTTCTCACCTGCTTAACGGGTGCAGGTGGCGGCGTCGGCGCCGCGATGGCGGAGTATAGAATTTACCGACCAACGCGGTTACCTTTCGGGCACTTAGATGGAAGACTGTACGCGGGACACCTTACATCCACTTGAAAAGCGGGCAGTTGGGGATGTTGAAAATTCAGCTCTTCACCTTAAAATGTGACTCGGCATTCTTCACTCATTCTTGTGAGCCAAACTCGAGGCAGACTTTATTCTTAGAATAAGCTAGACATGTAAAACTTAAATCACTGAAAAATATGAAGGTGGTTACATGGTTGAGTGCACAGATAAAATGTCTCTGTGACCCCATCGAAAATTCCATATTTTAGCTGTAAAAGAAAATATCACTCGTTGCGGAAGGGCTCAATCCGCAACAAAGCCGGCGCCATCAGTTTAGTTGAGTAAAATTCAACTGTGACGTAACTAAGATTCAACGTTCCGGAAATCGATGAGCCCGATGTGCTTGCTGTAGAAGGATGATTGGCACACACCACCAAACGAATACCCCTTGTCCGGTCCTGAGGCCAACCAACTATGAAAATTATCTTCCTCTTGAAAGGTCATTGACCTTACATTGTCAGTGTGGGGAAATAGGCGTAACTGCAAGGTCATCAAGACGGCATCCCGGTGTCTACGAGAGTAACTAGACGTACCGACGGGTCATTCAGATAGCTCAGATTTCGCGCCCATGGTCACAAATGAGTCCTGCGCGTCGAGAACACAAGGGACCCGAGATACGCTAGCATACGTGATACTGCCGGCTCTTGATGCGCTGATCAAGTTTGTAGAGACGGTCGACGCTGTTTAGGTTAATCATGTTGGCGTTTCCGGTGGAACGACACCGATAACAACATCGGCAACACTTCCTAACGAAGACTGTTCGCTAGGAGATAAGAATCGCCTAGACTTCCTACATCTTTTTCACCAGGCCGTCCATCGTTTTTCTCACCACTCACGGCCTCAGCGGTCGTTGCTAGAATTTCGGCTGCTTTTGCTCTCTGAAAGTTCGGAGGCATGACTGAGATAAAAAGTGCGCGATACATCAGTACCTTCTTGCGCGAATGGCTTCAGTTCCATGGTGCCATTCTATTTCTCGCTGTGCTCGTGTTTGCCGACAACTTCAGAACTTCCGGCAGTGGGACTCCTCCCTGAAGAACACGCGTTGATTTCCACGCCGCTACCGCCATCTGCCCGTGTCCTCGTCGAAACTTCTTCCGAGGCGTCCGCGTTAAACGTGACGGTGGATCTTGCCTGTGAGTCCAGAGATTCAGGCTGCGTGTCCCGGTCACTGTCGACTCCTCTATTTACCATCGACAGCGGTTTGGTGTCCTTGACTCTGTTGTCTCCTATTTCATCCGTTCTCGAACCGGGCAAAATGGCCGAGTGAACGTTTACATCCGCGAAGCTTTCCGACGTCACGTGAGGTTCCGCCTTGCTCTCAGGCTCGGAACTTGGACAACTTGACAGCGTTTGAGATAATGGCGGCGCTTGCACTTCCATGGCTGAGCTCTGCTCTTCCCGTTCCGTCTCTGGCGTAAAAGAAGCCGCCTTGTGCGTGGCTTCTTCCGATTCGCTCTTGCTTTTGTCACTCGTACGCGTCGTAGTTTGCTCTGCTGTACGACGGTTTTCCGGGTTTCCCGAGTATTTGGTGCCTCCCTTCTCCTTCTTCACGGGCTGGTAGGCATGGGCGGAGACCCCGACCACGAGAATACCACGTTGAGGATTTGTGGGCCCCGTTGAGCTTTCACTCGATGCGAGGGTAGGTTTGCCAGCCGGTGGAGACCGCCTTAGTCTGTCTTTTGCGAGGTCAATTCCGCTACGCGTGCCGTGCTTCATGGAGCGATTGTATTGTCCGCCATTACCTTCCCAGTGCACGGCTTCCAGTCCCCTAATGGCGTCCGGGACTAAGCCGACTCTACAGGCAGCGCTATGGTCAACTGCCTGCCAGCGGGCGAGCTCCTTTTCGCACCTGCGGCACTTGGCCTTGTTATAGCCGCACCTGTTCAAGAAGTGCTGCTTGAGATTTGCCAGAGGTCCCTCGAACTTGCAGCCGCGGCCGGCGTTGATGCATCGCACCGTGTAGTCCGCCAAGTCGGACTCGCTGAAGTTTAGCTTGGCGGCGTCCTCGAAGCTGATCTTCTTGCCGTCCACGGGGCATCTGAAGTCGAAAGCTTCCAGTCGGAGGCTGCATGATGGGCAGAAGACGTGCGAGCACAGGGTGATCCAGACGCGGCTCGACAGCACGCCGCAGGCGGTACAGACGTTCCTTGTAGGACAGCGCCCCACAAAGTGCACTGTTCTCCAATCAAGAAAGTCCCCAAAGCCACTCATTGTCACTGTAAGATGGTTGGCTGCTTGGCTAGGAGCCATTAGCGTTATGCAGCAGCAGTGCCGTCGCACAGCTTCAGGAACTACCAAACGCGCCGCGAAAAGAAGCGAAGAACCAGTTCCAGTGCATACAAGGGAAGACCCTTAAGCGTCCTGCATTCGGCCAGCTCAACTGGCGGGTGATTATCAGTCGCGCATCATGACATCCGAGCTCCCTGTCAGTTGTTTTCCTCGTCGCGAAGCGCGAAAGCTTATCCCGGCCGTTTGTTGCATTTGAGCGATAGCTACTAGCCCGGCTTTTATGACTTATCTAGAGCCCTATTTTCGTTGTCCTCTTGTTGCCAGCAGTATCAGCCGTCTTGCACACACGTACTTTGCCGTTTGCGGCTTTGCCTTGATAAATAGAAAACGATGATAGGCAGGGACGAAAGATGTGGTCCGATAAAGGGGGGAGGTGCGATAAGGGAGATAAACTTGCTTTTCGAGATCACGTCGTGCGTTCCTTTAACGAAACTTCATGCGGACGAACACATACAGGCAACTGGCATGGGGCTCCTTCGCTTGTAGTTGAGTGAACTTTCTCTCGTTTAAAAAACGGGAAGCTTCTTAATTACTCGTCACTCTTAAAAACCCGCTTTGACCTGTGAAGTGATCAGGCTGCTGCTGCTGAATGAATAAATGAATAAACAAATAAAACTGTAGGGGACCCTTAAAGGGAAGGTGATATGTTTGTATTTTTTTAGAATTCGAGGTAATCATGAATTCGAGTGTATGAGCCTTCTAGGTAAAGCATGCCAAATAGTTTTGCTCTAGCATTTGAAATGGCGACATAATCGCCGCTTAAAGCTGTGATGACGTTCAGGCTCCTCCTCACTGTGTTGGAGAAGGGCGAGGAAACCCGTGATGACGTCATTGTTGCTCAAATTTCAGATGTCCACTTCCTTCGCTCACATGCAGCCGCGCGTCGTCCGATGCCGCCTCATCTTCATCTCCGGTGCCTGGGCTTCATCTTTGGTTTGGTTTGGTTTTCTTCCTTCCTTGAAGCAAACGTTTGTCCCCTGGAAACGTAGCGCCGCCGTACATGACGGCATCATTGCGGCCTCTGCCCGGAGCTGTGCACTGCAGAGAAGCCTGAACGTCGACGCGGTCTTATTCCACGATTGCGTCACCATTTAAAATGCTAAAATGCTTAAATTCGTCGAATTCTAAAACATCTTCAGTTTCTCTTTAAGCTCTGGCTTGAGGTTATGACGCGATAGTGTTAATTAGTCAGTGTTCATATAGGCTTAATTTCTCATTCTCTAGTATAGATTCATAGATCCCTGGAAGTCCTCATACCACTCCTGGCGCAGTGGTGCAGCGGTTAAGCGATGCGCCACTGCCCCGCCAGGTGGCTGTGTCAAGCACAACCACCGGTGGGGCTTGTGATACCCAGGTTGCTCTCCCCGAGCATCCTCTCGCCACTAATCTTTAATTTAACTGCCACCCGCCACGGTGGGCAGGTTGTAATGACATCACAAGGTCATGTGACCTATAGATGACAAGTGGGCCACTTGCTTACTCTCTCATAACGGCGCCGCCGCCGACGAGGACACCGCCGACGACGCCGGATTTTCTGCAGAGCGGAGTCCTTAACGCTATCGCGCTAAGAACAATGCCGCCCAGATTCTTCCGTTTTTGTTATCGATATATTCGCGATGCGTGCTCAAAAATTATGGCATAATCTGGTTGATTGTTGCAAGCACTAAAGTTGTGGTGCTTGGTGGTGCTTGTGGTTAGACTTGTGGTGATGCATAGGTTATAATATCCAATCCAATGCAATCCAATCCGCGCCGCGCGCGGCGGGCATACCCCTGTCAAGCGGTCAAGTTAAGTGCACTTACGGGGAGTGCGCTTTGGCATCCCGAGTGACACTTTGGGCTACGCGGTGCTAAACGGGAAAGCAAAGTGCACTCATAGTAAAAAAATAATTGCTACAGAAAATGAGCGGAATTTCTGAACAGGCCGATGGAAAAGAAAAAAGACTAATAATATTTGATTGCTTAACGTGATAGTGCAAATAAAGCGAGGCTCAACAGTTTTTAACCATGAAAAAAAATTTATATCACAGAAAAGCCAAGACCAGCCAAGGCTATCCAGAATTTCGACAACAAACAAGATGGCGGCGGGCAGCGATGTTGCATCTGATCACGTTTACTTGTTTTGTTGCTTCGGTTGTAGCTATAACCAACGAACTTTTTTCTTAAAACAGTGTTATAACACGTAAAGTAAAGTTGTAAGTACTTTTTATGCATTATAAATTTTGTACAATTGGAACCGCTGGCGTCGAGGCTACGCACTCGGCCAGCAAAGTATGGCCCGTGAACGCACTCCTGGCGGAGTGCACTTTCCCGCGAGTGACACTCCACTTGCGTCGTTTAGATGCGGCAAAGTGTACTTACAGCAAAGTACACTTTCCGTAAGTGCACTTAACTTGCCCGCTTGACAGGGGTATTAGGCAGCAGCCGCCACGCGCGGCCTCGCCTCGCGACGGCACAAGTTGGAGCCCTGCTCTTGCAGCGGTGACGTCACACCGCTAGGCGCGCCGCTCAACGTCAATGGCAGCTACCGCGGCCTCGCCACGCGAGGAGTTTTTTTTTTATATTCGAGCTGTTTGTCATTAGGCATAATGGAAAAGGGAAATAAAGTTATAAAAAGGAGTGCAAACAAGCCTCGCTTAAAAAGTGGCAAAAGTTCGCGATAAAGCGATTAACTTGAGTCCACTTGCGATAGTCGTCTGCAACGTCCCATCGCAGGCCAACCTTTCTTAGGAAGCGTCGTCTCACGGAAGCTGTAGCCGGGCAAGTCCACATCAAGTGTTTCTCATCACACTGGTCGGGCGCAGCACCACAATGGGGACACTTGTCAGTCACTTCGTAACGTTTGTCAAGCACAGAAGGAGTCAGAGCCCCTCCTGCCCGAATCCGGCGCACAGATACCTCCTCCTCCCGAGTGAGACTCCGGGGGAGAGGGTACGAACACGGAGGAATTAGAGCGCGTGTTCGCTGACGCAACATGGGACAGGAACGGATCTGAGGGAAGAGGGGAAGGTGGCGGGATATCGGATGTGTCAAGGTGTGTCATTGCATCCACATGAATATTATGCGGATCCTGGGCATGCCCGCGAATCCAATGTATAGTTGGTTGGTTTATGGGGTTTAACGTCCCAAAGCGACTAAGGCTATTAGAGACGCCGTAGTGGAGGGCTCCGGAAATTTCGACCACCTGGGGTTCTTTAACGTGCACTGACATCGCACAGTACACGGGCCTCTAGAATTTCTCCTCCAAAGAAATTCAACCGCCGCGGCCGGGATCGAACCCGCGTCTTTCGGGACAGCAGCCGAGCACCATAGCCACTGAGCCACCGCGGCGGCGAATCCAATGTATACGCACAGGACAGGGGTATTTTGTGCAAAGTTGGTGAATGGATTGTGTAACTTGGAATGTGCGCCGGACAGCCTTAAGCTGCTTAAGGGCGGCAAGGGAGTCGGTGTAAATGTGAACAACATCGAAAGTGGCTACGAGTGGAAGGGAAGCAATGGCATTGTTTATCGCATGAAGCTCCAAGGCAAGGGGGGAGCAAGTATCCGCGCTATATGTAGCGCGGGAGTTAAGATGAGGATGGGAGGGACTGTAAACTGCAGTAACTCCCTGCCGTGCTGTGTGTGATGCATCGGTGTATATTATGCACCCTGAAGGAAGATGGGCGGCTGATATCGGCGTCGAAACAGAGGGGCGATTGTCTGTTAGTTGACAGTATGTTCTCACCGGAACAGCGCGCACTAAGACACGGACAAGAAGGGAGACACGACACACACGAGCGCTGACTTTCAACTGGTGTTTATTGCTTGGAACGAGGCATATATACACAGTTCAAACAACACAAGGAAAACAACCATCCAACCATCCCTTCTTGTCCGTGTCTTAGTGCGCGCTGTTCCGGTGAAAATGAGTTACCAACTTGCCCAAGCATCTGTTTTGACAGTATGACCATGGAGGAAGAGTCTGTAAACGATGAAGCTGAAGCGACATCTTGCGGGCTCTGTTTGCTTCACGCTGGTCGATAAGTTCACTCAATGTATTAAGTTGAGCGTACTCTTGCAGAATGGGTATGGGTGTGATACGAGGAAGATAAGTTATGGCGCGCATAGCCTCCCGATTGATTGATTCAAGGGAGTCCCACTGTCGGCGGGTGAGGCGATGAAATTGCGCCTAGTACACTATCCGCGGCTGAAGGATGGAGCGCACGAGCTGACGGGCAGTATCAAAACGCGCTCCGCCAGAGCGCATAGCTATGCGTCGAATCAGACCGAGAGTAGCGTGAGCCGATTTACGGGTCGCGTTTAGCCACGGAGTCCCAGTCTCAGATGTATGAAGTAGAAGACCTAGAACACGCACACTTTCTACTTGAGGAATTGGAGAATTATCTACCGTGAAGGTAAAAGGTGCTGCTTGCCGTAAGCCACTTCTGTTTCCAATGCGAATGAAACAAGATTTATTACACGAGAGGGTCAGACCCAAAGGGGGTAGTCGTGATGTTAAGGCATCCAGCGCTTCCTGGAGCGCCGACTGTTGCACAGGCGCATCTGGATGACAAGACCACAAGGTTATGTCGTCGGCATACGCAAGGACGCGTACAGAAGAAATTTTCTCCAGGGCTCGGACAAGAGGTATAAAAGTTACATTAAATAATGTGGGGGCGAGGACGGAGGCCTGGGGTACACCGCGGTTGGAGGTAAAGTGACCAATAGGCTTCCCATGGACACGTACACTGAAGGTTCTGTTTGTTAAAAATGAGTGAATTGAAAGGAGAAAGCGATGCGGGAGACCGAGATCTTGAAGGGTGCCAAGAATAGAAGAGTGTAGGACGTTGTCATACGCCTTTGTGATGTCAGTAGCGATCACCGTACGAACAAGATGACTGGGGACTATATGGTTTAGTACGTCCGCAGCCAAAACAGCCAGACCGTCTTCTGTACCAATGTGAGGGCGGAACCCAATTTGAGATTCTGGATAACAATCATTCGATTCCAGCCACCACGACAAGCGAGCTGCTAGAATGTGTTCATAAAGCTTGCAGATAGTAGGCGTAAGTGAAATAGGGCGGAGGGCCGAAAGAGAAACCGGCGGCTGACCTGATTTGGGGATTGGGACAACGATGGAATGTGTCCACTCTGCAGGAATAACTACAGAATGCCACACCTCATCGAAAGCATCAAGGAGGAACTGTAGAGCAGGTCCTTGCAAATTGCGAAACAACGAGTTAGGTACACCGTCATGCCCGGGAGCAGTGCTTGTTTTGAGGCGATCTATGGAGGCCAGCAATTCTGCCATGGTAAAATCTGAAGTAACCTCGTCAGGGGGCTCAGAAATCGATAATGTGGGAGAAGGGGTAGGAAGGCAGTCATGATGTGGGAAAAAACTGACGGGCTGCTTGTTGTGCAAATGAAGTTTCATCCACATTCAGAGCCAAGCGGATGCTTTCGGTATAATCAGCTACTTGAGAAGTGCGTTCCATGGCGTGAAATACCCGCCAAAGATGTATATTACCCTGTGTAGAGGAGAGGCGGGCACACCATGCAGCCCAGCGTTGTCTGCTAAGTCGCTTTGAGTAGCGCCGCGCACGTGAAGAGCTGGAAGAGCTGAAGGGTCATCGGGATTACGAGAAGCATAATGATCCGCCCTGCGACGAAGAGCCCAGAGATTAAGGAGATGCATGTCCGGGTTCGGATCATCCTCATTTACAGTAGTGGAGAATGTATGAGTCGACAAAACAGCTGAGAGGGTAGACAGAACAGTAGATGGGTTCAGCGTAGACAACCTATTATCTGCGCGTACGGAATCTCATGATGTAAAGCGCACGCTGCGGCGTATTTTCCGGAGACGCGAAGTTGTGATGGAGATTAAAATAGGGCTGTGATCACTGCCCCAATTGTCTGGTTCAACATTCCAACGTGGGTAGCCGGGGCCTAACCACCAAGACAAATCAGGCGAATACGGACCACCCCGAGGGCGCGTTGAAGTTCGCGGTTGATTTAGTAGTTGAAATGAATGTGAGCACCCCGGGAGGAATCCAAAGGGTAGCCCCACGAAGTGTGAGCGCCGTTGAAATCTCCGCCAACTAAAATAGGGGTGCCCGAGTTGTTATTACGGAAGAAACGAATCCAACCTAGGTTAGGAGACACTGTTCCCGGACGACCGTAGAAATATACAAGTATCAGTGGTGTATGTGCAGGTTTTACGAGAAGGCCAACGACCTCCTGGCGAGTGTTGCACCACCGTGAAAGATCGATCGGTGTATGGGGAACAGAACGATGAACATAAATTGCAGATTTACCGGGATGGAGGCAGGAAGCGATGCAGCGGCGATCAGGGATGGAAGGAGAATGGTAGGCGCAGAAACCAGAGAGGCGAGGAAGGGAATTGTGCTCTTGAAGAAGGAAGGCCCATGCCTTGAGTTTGCCGTCACGCAGCCGGATGTTCACTTCAGATGACTTATTGGGAAAGCCACGGCAGTTTCATTGCACCACCAGAGATGATGCACTAGCCATGGCGAGGCCGAAGAGCTTCAACGATCAGGGTGGTCAACTGCTGTATGAGTGCCATTATTTTCTCCACTTCCGGAGAGTGCACATTTGATGGGACCTCGGCGCCGCTATGTGGCTCAGTGCTGTTTGGAGATGCTTCGTGAGGAGGTAGCTCGTTCGTTATGTTTCTTCGAGATGGCTGTGAGCGCCGCTGTTCTCGACGCTTAGTGAGATCCTCTAAGTGGCGACGAGCCTCTGCGATGGCATTGTCGAGAACGGTGTCTTCATCTGTGGTGTCCGTGGCTTTACGTGTTGATGTGGGCTGCCTTCCTCGACGGTGAACAGCTTGTGCGTAGGAAAGTTGCTGAGCAGGCACGTTGAGAGTCGGGGAGTCAGGTGTAGGAAGTGCAGGGAAGTCGTCTTCAGCACACGCTAGAGCAGCGAAGCGGTTGCTTGTGCTGATGCCAGTTGTTGTTGTTGTTGTAGCCTACGACAGAATGGCACATACCCACTCTGGGGGATCGGCCAAGAATCGGGCTTGACAATGGCGCCGTAATAGGTCAGGTAGTCTGGTAGATTGGATGGGCCTTGAAGGGTGAGGAGGTACGTGCCCCGGCGCCCCATAGGCCGGGCATAGAGTACTGTGTGTGTAGAACAACGGATAGTTGTTCTCACTTCCTGAGGAGGGCTAGTGCTGTCTATGTGGTAGACGATGCATCGGAGGGTGTCAGGCCCGGATGCATAATATACTTGTACGAGAACATGTTTGCTTGAGTCCAGGGGGATCTGCGTCACACTGCACATTTTCTCAGCGGCCGCTAGGGTTGGTAGGTTCACTGTGATAGTGTTGGAAGGACGATGCACGACAAATCCACAATAGTTGGACAAGCCGAGAACGTGATCAATAGTGGCGTGAACATAACGGGGAGGGATGGCAGTAATGTCAAACCGCAATATAGGCTTGATAGCGACGCTCAACAGTTTTAGGGTCGGTAGAAGCGCACCTGAGGCGCTACTCACCGGTGGTGTCAGTTGAGGTGTCAGTTGAGGTGGCAGGGGCTCAGTCGGTTCAATCTGTACGGGTGGCCTTGGTAAGGAAGACGCAACTGGTTCTACAGGCGCAGTTCCTTGCGGTAGCTGACGAGGTGTCACGGGCTCAACCGGTACAGTTGACCTTGGAAGGGGAGACGCAACTGCAGCCACGGGAATAGTTCCTTGTGGCAATGCGAGAGACACGGGGGCGGTGGTGCAGTCCATGTCACAAGTCGCAGAATCGGAAGACGCTCCAGCGGGCAAGTCTGTAGCCGCCGAGTCATGCACTGACGTGGAGGCAGCAGGCGGCCGCGTGGCCGCCACCAATGACACCGAATCCATGCCACAGGCGCGCAGCGCGGCCTCGCTCAGCAACGCCGAGCTAAGCCTAGCTTGCGCATGGGGTTGTCGGTTATGTTTTCGTACTTGAGATGTCGCCCACCTTGCCGGAAATCTGTCCAGAGGGGTGTCCTTGACCTCCGGTGGCACAGAAGGCAGGTCGTAGCCTCCAGAAGCTGAAAGTGAAAGTAGTATTGCTTCGCAATAAAAGTAATGTGTAAATCCGCTTGTCAGCTTGTCACTGTGATATCGGTTATCAGTTAAAGCACGTGCCTATGACGTAGGACCGTCTCGGCACATGCTATAAAAGCAGCGGCGGCGTGGAATAAAAGCTCATTTCGTTCCTGCCCTCGTTCGTGCGTTGTGTCTTCCTTGGCCACGATAGAACAACTGGCGACGACGACGGGATGATGCCACGATTCTGAAGCAAGCACTGGCGCATGCAGCTGCTGCAGCGGAACGGACGGCCGGGCCCCGATAAGAAGGCAAGCGTTTCAAAATGGCAATCCCTGTAGCTTCGCAGCGTTTCGGAAGCATGCCAGAGTTTAACCCAAGAAGCAGCGATATCAAGTCGTATTTCGAGAGGTTTGAGAATTTTGTGGCACTTAACGAGGTTCTGGAAACAAAGAAGTTGAGCTTGTTCTTGAACGTAGTAGGCAGTACAGTGTACGGGGAGCTCAAGAAATTTCTAGTTCCTGACAGTCCTACTGACAAGACCTTCGCAGACATACAGAAGGTACTTGAACAACACTGCAGTTCCGAGTACTCGGTAATAGCCGAGCGTTGCAAGTTCGACAAACGCATGCAGCAGGAAGGAGAATGCGTCAAGGAATTCATGACGGAGCTTAAATATCTGGCGCGTAATTGTGAGTTCAAGGCGTTTCTGAATGATGCCTTGAGGGATCGCCTTGTGGCAGGATTGCGCGACCAAGAGACTCAAAGATTATTGTTCGCAACAGAAGACTTAACCTTTGAAAAAGCTTGCAAGATTGCGCTCGAAAAAGAACTTGCTGCGAAGCAAACAAAGGAGCTGCATTGCCAGGCAGAATGCTCGGCCGACGTAAATGTGGTTCGAGGAAGAGCGGAAACGAAAGCCAGGCTGTCAGGAAGAGGGAAACAAAAGGTGCAAAATCGGATACTTTGTTATCGCTGTGGGAAAGGGCACGATTCAGACAAGTGCTGATATCGCAACGCGAAGTGCCGCGCATGTGCAAAGACGGGGCACCTACAACGATGTGCCAAGAGAGAAAAAGTCGTCCGGTGAACTACGCTGAAGCGACGGACGAAGAATCTGATGATTCTCAGGCATTTCACGTCGTGCTATGCGCAAGAGATGGAAAGCGAGGCTACAAGGTTTCCGTGCGGATTGAAGGGAATTTCTATGCTTTTGGATACGGGCGCAGCTGTCACGTTGATGCCTGAAAGTGTTTTCAAGCAATGTTTTCCGCAGATTAAATGCAAGCCAACCAAGGCAGTTTTAAAAACGTATACAGGTGAGCCTGTAAAGCTGCGAGGAAAGGCGACCATGAACGTTGAGCATAACGGCTCCAAGGCTGAACTTCCACTGCATATAGTAGAGGACCAGGGCAAGGCTATGCCTACACTTCTAGGCCGGGATTGACTTGAAAAGTTGCAACTTGACTGAAAAACCATCAGTGCTGTCACAGAGAACACTGATGTCGATTCTCTGCGAAAGACGTTTCCAGAAGTTTTCCGTACAACACCAGGATTAGTTCGCAACATCGAAGCCAAAATAGCCACAGACCAGAATTGTACGCCTGTGTTCTGCAAAGCTAGGTCTATACCGTTCGCTACTAAAGAGGCAGTCAGCGAAGAACTTTGTAAGCTGGAAAGTCAAGGCATTTTCCTCGGGGTTCTTTGCTTGCTATGCTGGTCGTCACTTCACTCTGTATACACGAACATTCCGCATGCAGATGGTATCCGGGTGGTTGTGACCGCCTACAGTGAAGCTTGAATAGAAAAGACAGTAGACAGTGGTACTTTTGCTACTCAACTCAAAATTATTTTAGAGATTAATAATATTGAGTATGAGGGGGAACAGTATGTCCAGATGAGTGGTACTTCAATGAGTACGCGAACAGGTCTAAATTACGCAAACTTCTTTATGGGGGTACTTGAAAACGTTTTGGAAATCCGGTCTTTAGTACCTTTTCACTATAGGCGTTACATCGGTGATACATTTTCCTTTTCGCCCCATTGCGAAACCAAGATACTGTCATTTATTGCCAATTTCAACAGCTCGCATCCTTGCATACCAATCTTCCATACGTAATCTAGATTTATCATTAATTTTCTTGACGTCGCAGTTTCACTTCACCAAGACAGCTTAACAAGAACTGAGGATTGGGCGAGTTGGTTGTGATCCATCGTAAAAAGCCAGCGCTTAAGAACACGGACAGAGGACAAGGTGAAACACTGATGGCGCTGATTTTTTTTTATGCATTCAGACAAACATCTGGGTCTCTCCTCAACGGGGGCTTTAAACGCAACGTAACGCGCGAAGGCCAATTTCTTAACAACTTTCATGCCGGGTTCCAGGCAATACTTGGGCCCAAAGCGTAAAGTCTTCATTTGATCGGAAACCACGTCGATGCCACCAAGGACTAGAAGCTTCCCCTCCGGGGGAAGTCGTTCAGGCGGCTTGGGAAGAGAAGGGCGGATGACGTTCCACAGGAAGTCCGTAAGTTGGTCAGTCGTCCTACACCAATCACGGACGCGACGCACGCTCAGGTGAGGGTTGGGGGCCCCCACACTTCATCAGCGCCGTCAGTCTGTATCATCTTGTCCTCTGTCCGTGTTCTTAAGCGCTGGTTTTGTACGATGGAGCTTAACAAGAGCTGTGTGCTGTAAACCGACTGTCCGCCAGGAGTATCTCCACTTTGATAGTAGCCGTGCCAAGCATGTTAAAGTCAGCATTCCTCACAGTTAGCAGTTCGCTTCATTCGGACTCGTTCGGGACATTTTAATTCTGAACGTAAGTGCGCCAAACTATGTAGCTCACTTAAAAATAAATAACCCACCGCAGCTGAAAGATGCTGCCATAAAGCGCGCTAATACACAACTCCGAAGGAATCTACTTGCCCAAGACAAACAAAAAATTCAGTACTTTCATACTCACCTTGTCTTGACTCATTCTGCATCCGCTCCGAAAGTTTCGACAGTCTTAACGAAGCAATACAACATTCTCATGCAAAGTGATCGCCTCAAGGACATAGTAGTAGAACCACCTAGAGGAGTCTGCAGAAGACCGAAAAACATACGGGATATACTAACATCATCGAAAACCAATGACCCGGTACCCAAAGGCTGCCACCCATGTAACAAGAGTCGCTGTACAATACGTTTGCACATGACCACATCTCAGAGTGTCAGCAGCACTGGTTCACACTTTTGTTTAACTATCCACGGCGACTTCATCTGCGATGCTGCAGAAGCCATCTATCTATTCGAGTGTACCGTATGTAACTTGCAATATTTAGGTCAGACTGAAATACCCTTTAGATTACGCTCTAATAACTATAGCCCACGTTCTATTCCTTCCCAACGTCTTGGCGCTGTATCTCGAATAAATTTTGGCGTTTTTGATTAGTTAAGTGCACTAGAAAGTTTGCTTTGCGTGCATGCTTTTCGAAAGCGTATTTATTTTGGCACGATGTAGCCAAACTTTGTAGAGCCACAGAGCCGAGGATAATCGCGTTTTCTAAACTCTAAAAATTCATATGGCTATTACTTCCGACCGGCTACAAATCTCTAATTGCGGCCAGTCTCCTAGCTGGTATAGTTAAGGTTAATTATCTGAAATTAGTTAAGCATCTGACTAATTAAGACAATTGCTAATTAAGACGCATTAACGCTGTCGCGTTAAAATTTCGCTCAACCGTTCGTCGCAGCATTCTGGGTTGTGTCTTAGCATTTCTCTTTCATGTACATGTTTTAGTCAAGTTAGAGGCTAGCTTGCTTACCTCCAACTAGCTTCAAACCAATGACATATGCACCTTCAATTGCATGCTTTCTGAGGCTAAATTGTCCCTTAAGGTATGGTTGAGGTGTCCACCGAGATGTCGAGATGTGTGAAGTTAGAGGCTATTTTGCAACAGGGGTTCGGACAGATGACATATGCACCTTCAGTTGCATGCTTTAAGGCACGGTTGAGGTGTCCACCAAAATGTCGGGATTTGAGCTTTACTGCGTCCTTGCTTTGCCTGAAAAACCTTTCCTTTCCTCAAAACAGGCCTTCGCATTCTCCACGTAAGCAAACATATCGGCCCCCATAATTTTCTGAGCGCAGCTCTTTAGCGCCCGTTTCTGCGTTTCGCGGCGTCGCCGTCGCCGTTGTCAGTTGCCGTCGCCGTTGTCCGCTGTAACCAGCAGTGGACACCTTAGTCGCGCTTTATGCTGCGAAACCAATGGAGCGGGAGCTTGGAAAGCAGAGGGCAAAAGTGGTAAATTGGTTTTTGAAGAAAGAAAATGGCGCACTATCTGTTTCACACATCTCGGTGGACATCTGAACTAGAGGGAAGGCACATAACAGCCCTCTTGAAACAGTGGACACCTTAATCGTGCTTTATGCTGCCTGGCGGTAGTGACAGTTGTGTGTTGTTGCGACTGAGAGAAGGAAGTAGAATTTCTCCATCAGGAAGAATTTCTCCATCAAAATTCGGGCCGGGATTGAACCCGCGTCTTTCGGATCAGTAGCCGAGCGTCATAACTACTGATTCACAGCGGCGGTTCCGCAAAGCATGGTTGGGTCGTTGTGATTGTTTCACGTAGTTCTGATTTATGACTTAAAGCAAGGGAAGCCATTCTCACTCGGTGCTTATCAGCTAGAGCAGTTTCAACAATGCGACAAAAAAGTTGGAGGGGACATTTAAGCCTCTCCTAAATGGTATGACGCAATAGCTTAACGCGTTAATGCCCATACGACCAGAACTCCTCATTCTCTAATAACATTCATGGATCCCAGGTTGTCCTCACACCACTCTTGGCGCAGCGGTTAAGCGATGCACGACGACTGGCCTGCGATACCAGGCGCTGCCTCCGGTGGGGCTTGTGGAACCCCGCTTGTCCTTGCGGAGCAACTGCTAGCAACAAATCATTATTTTAACTGCCAGCTGCCAGAGTTTGCCGCAAATCTATTTGTAGAGATGATGCGATAAGGTCACGTGACCTACGATGTTCACCTGCCTCTGAGGTTGCTTCTCTGGAGATTTTTCGTGGAATTTTCGCTAATGGTCGAGGACGCCGATGACGGATTTTCGGCTACACGAGCTAAATCTGTGCGCAAACATGTTAAAGGAAAGTCTCTGATAAACTCATGATTTCACATCAGTCTGGCGTGCAACTGGCACAGGACAGGGTTAATTGGAGAGACACTGGAGAAGCCTTTGCCCTGCATTGGGCGTAGTCATGCTGAAGATGATGACGATGGCGTACAGTCTTATAGAATTACCGAAAGCACATTACAGAAGCGCCAGTTAACTTTCCTCCTAGAGGCCAGACTTCCTCCGGGTTGGTTGTCGCATAGATTGGGCGCCATTTTTGTACTGTCTAGCACAGACAGCTTTCGGTGGGTAAATCGACGCGCTGGTACATCTAATCTTGCCTCAAAGAAAAGTATGCCAGGGTGCAAAAAAAAGTGGGATAGAACCGAGTCCCGAGCCGGCTCGGAACAGTTCCTTTCAATCGTTGCGGTTCGGGTTGAGTTTCAAGATGGCGAAAAAAATATGGGTTGGGTTCAGTTCTGGTTCCGGCCAAAAATACGGGTTCCGTTTCGTTTTCGGGTTCAGGTTCGGTACTGGTTCAGCATCCTGGTCGCAGTATGTTCCAGATGGATGTCATACTATTTAGCTTTTCGTGCAAAATAAATTTACTAGTTCAGTTACAGCCTGGCTTGCGGCAGGGATTTGAGCCAGCGACCTTAACTACTGCACACTAGTAGTTCACACCTTAACTACTGCACACTAGTATGGGGAACGACTACAAAAAAAAAAAAACGTCGGTACACTTCTGCGTCTAGAAAAAAAAGCCATGCGTTGCATAAACAATGTGCCATATTTACATCCTTCAGCCGCGCTATTTCGTCAGCATCATGTCATTAATATTGAGTCTCTCTATAGTTACCGCCTCCTCTACCACTTTTATTTTGCTAACAAAATGTATAAAGAATTCCTTCTCTCACTCTCAGGTGCAACGTTCCGCTGTAATATTTCGAAAACACGTGCCTCTGAATAATGGTTGATTCCACACCACCGAACTAATTACCTTCTCCAGTCATTAAGCTATACAGTGCCAGTGTTACTAAATCAAATCAGTCTATCTAGATTTAATAACGCTCGAAAAACCCGTAAGATTTTGCGTTCAATGTTTCCGGAGTGACCCGTGTTTGCTGCTTCTGGCGTACAATGGTAACGTGCTCAATAAAACATACACATCGTAGTTTAACCTCTCATATGTGCAATTATCGCTTTTTTTGCAATTTTATGTGCATGTTAACCCTGGCTTTTGTATAACATCTCTATCTTTTTTGATTAATTTACTTCACCTCTTATTTTTGTAAATCTGTGATAAAATGTGACCGTAATAAAATGTGTGTGACCGTGTGTAATAGCAATTGATATCTTCTGTATAATTTTTTTTTTGTACCGCTGTCAGTGCTGTCTGCCGCCGGCTTCCAGGCCTCGTCAAGCTGTTACTACAGCTTTTTGCCTGGGAGACCGTCAACATTGTAAAAATGTTGAAATTAAAGGTGAATTGAATTGAATTGCCCTGTGTTAGGTGTGTTAACGCTATATATTCGATTGCTGCCTCATCGTCTGCTCATTTTTTTTTTGCGCTGTCATCCTCTCATGCATCACGCCTTTGCATAATGCATCACGCCTGCGCCAAGCTTTCTCCCCATGGCCTCTCTATGCTTTTGACATTAATAAAGTAAATTAAGTCTGTTTATTCCTTTTGATTTCGACTAGGTTGTCATTATCCCGCGTTTGTTCTCGCCCACTCCGCCCTCTTCCGCTCTCTTAACGTTACACCTATCAGTTTTCTTTCCACAGCTCGCTGCATTGTCCTTAACTTAAGCTGAACCCTCTTTGTTAGCCTTAACGTTTCTTCCCCATAGTTGAGTACCGGTAAGCAGCTGCTGAATATTTTTTCTTGAGGAATATTGGTAAACTGTGATTCATGATCG